>NC_138877.1:73069631-74394631 GCF_965194805.1 Balaenoptera borealis
GTTATTTAAATTTTACAAACATATATTTATAAACTTCATTATGTTAGAGTCTTTTTCAAACAATCAACTAATGGGAGTGTGAGAAGATATTTGGGGAATCTGAATCAGTGGCTGAACAACTGATGATATAAAGGAATTATTATTAATAATTTTAGAGATATAATGATATTATCGTTATGTGAAAAAATAGAGTTGTGATTTAAAAATACATAATTAGGTCTATAAAGATGAAACTGTAAGTATCTAGGATATTTGCTTTAAAATAATCAACGGCAGAGGTCAGGAGAGAAAAGAATAATTGTGAGTATAGAAGAAACAAGGTTACTTATGAGAAGATATATTAGTCAGGGTTCTTCAAAGAATTGGAACCAATCAGATATAGATAGATACATAGATACATAGGTACATAGATACATAGATAGATAGATAAATGATAGATAGAGATTTATTATAATAATTGTCTCATGTAATCATAGAGGTCAAGAAAATCCCACCATCTGCCTTCTGCAAGCTTGAGAAACAGAAAAGCCAGTGGCGTAATCTAGGCTGAATCCAAACTTGAGAACCAGGGGAATTAATGGTGCAAGTGCCGGTCTAAGGCCCAAGAACCAGGAGCGCTGGTGTCGAAGAATGGAAGAAGATGGATGCTTCAACACAAACAGAGAGAGAAAATTCAGCGTCCTCCGCCTATTTGTTCTATTTAGGCCTTCAACAGATTGGATTGATGCCCACCCACATTGGTGAGGGTGATCTTCTTTATTCAGTCTACTGACTCAAAGGCTTATCTCTTCCGGAAACATCTGATAGACACATCCAGAAATAATTTTACCAGCTGAGCACCCCTTAGCCCAACTGAAGTTTGCACAAAAATTAGTCATCACAATGGACAAGTGTTGGAGGTGGGTAGTGGGTACAGAGTTTAGTATACCACTACCCTTTTTTTTGTATATGCTTGACATGTATATGTTTGTATATGTTTGACATGTTCATAGTAATGGTTATATTTTTCCTTTCTTTTTTGGTATATTTTTAAAATAGGGAGAAAGACTGTTTCATTTGTAAGTTTTGCTACAAGGCAGGTGTTCAGAAGTTTAAATCATAAAGCCTCAGATGCCTTGGAGATGTATAATCTAATCTGGCTGTTTTCCATATACACAGGCTAATCCAGCAGGCAGGCAGCTGTTTCCCCAGTAGAAATCACACACAAGGTTAGCAGGGGAGAGAGAGCTGATGACCTCTGTTTCTTTAGATGTTGGTGAATTGAATCAGGCCCTCAACTAGTAAATAGTTATAAACACAAGAAGCTGTGTCCCAGTGCAGAGAATGGGAGAAGAAGTTTGCTACCAGGAACTAGGGAGGGATGCTGGATTACAGCAAAACTTGAGAATAATAACAGGGCTCACATTCTAGCTGGGGGAAATATAAGGCACCTGGGGATCTAGGCACACACTAGTAATTAATACTAGGGCAGGAGACCAGCTATGGGCTGGCAACTAAGGGAGGCCCATCAAGCAGCCAGGATACTGTACTTTAATAACAAGACTAGTGCCAACATACCCCATTACCCTAGCAGTGGCAATTGTCTTTTAAAATTGTGTCAAGTATAGTTAATATTATCCCAGTTACTGTAAAGATTTGGGCCAGTTGTATGAAATTCTCAGTACCTGTAAGCCTTTAGGCTAGTACAAGTAGGGTTAGTCAGTTCCTGTTCTTCTGTGACATTTGTGAACTCATTCTCAAGCTGTCCATTATTTCAGGGACCACCCTAATCAAGGGCATGCCCTATGTGAGACCCAAATTTCACTTATTTGCCCAATGTGTTCATTACTTGCAACTGAGTATGTCAGTTTCTTCTACTTATGGAGGAAATAAAATTAGTATTCACAAGATAACGATGACCAATGATCCTTATTAAATATGAGGTGCTTATTTGGCACATAATATGAGTTCAATGAAGCCTTATTAGTATCAATAATAAAGGAGAAATAAAATTTTTTAAATATTAATAATAAATAACTTATGCAATGAGTTAACAAAAGCAAATCCTAAATGCTTATTCAGTGAAATAGTCATAACTATCTTAAAACAGAACTGTATATGCCACGTGGCAGAGCCAATGGAAAAGGGATACCCGAGAGAGCTGTTGAACATATGGCCTCAAATACCTTACTTAAGCAGGTAGAAATAAAGTTCACAGGAAATAAAAGCTAGTATTAAAAAAAAAATGAAGCATGCAAAATCAGGATGATAAAGCAGCAAACATGATAGTCATAAATTCCCAGAATTTGGTTGAATGTGCAGAAAATTTAATAAGCACAGCCTTTATCAAAAGTGCTGAGAGTAAGCAGGAAGGCAGCTCATGTGTAGGGATCCTTGAAGGGATGGGGGCAGAGCTCTGCCAGTGCACAGAAGCAGACACAGAGGTGCAAGCTGAGAACAATGACCTTTTAAAATAGATACAAATGACCTACTTAGAGGACACTGAAAAGATCCGAGTTTAAAGAAGAGCTAATAGGAAAAGCTCAAATAGCAAATGTGAAATCCCTGAAATTAGAGACAAAACCCTGTATTATAGGATGAAAAAATATCAGCAGATGTAAATTCAGGCTCTTGTAGGCATGTGAAACACCTGGTGTGTCCCAGGTCAGATTTGTATTTTCTTTTGCCAAATCTGCCAACTCCAGTATATGTACATCAGTATTTTCAGGATTGTTATTTTTGGTGAATGCTGAACCAAACAATTATATAACCATTAGGTAATTCCCACTAGACCAAAAGATCTGAGATAAGGTTACTGCTTCACTCTTTCTACTGGTGTGAGCACATCACAAAGCAAGTACTTAACACACAGTAAGTACTTAATTTTAGTAACTTAACTTATTAAATAAATGAATTATTTCTACTCTTATGTTTCAAAATTGTGATGTTTATATTACATTGTTAATTGTAATTTGTGAGCAAAATTATTAATTCAGCTATGCCTCTGATAATTTCTTATATAAATTTAAACTCAGTCTAAAAATATTGTTTTACAATTTATTAATGTAAATAGTTGTTTAATATGTATGGGGGTTATTATACATTGAATGAAATTTGTTTAACATTAATTCTGGTGGTTGTAAGAATCATAATAAAAGTACACAGTCTAACACACAATTGTAAAGCAATTATACTCCAATAAAGATGTTAAAAAAACCAAAAAGTACACAATCCAGATCATTTTGCCTTTCATGACTGGCCAAATAATTCAGAGGAGTGATATGTCTCCATTTCATAAAGACCAACATTTGTTAAGCAAATACTTTTAAAATATATGCAATTGATGAGAGAAAAAATTCTTCTTCATTCTCTTCTTTATATGAAATTTAGCCCATTTGGGATGTGAGCATAAAATACCAATGGACACAGATCAGAGTTATTTAAGAATTAGGGAAGATAAACCAATAAAGTCTTCTATTATATTCTGAAATGCCTAGTATAGTAATAAGTCCTCTAAATAGTTGGAACATCTGGGGATGAAATTAGAAACCGAGAGATGATGCAAGATTCATCTGCTGAGTCCTCTAAGTGATCATATTATCCCTGTGCTTGAAATTTTTTGACACTTCCTATAACCCAGGCTGTCTCATTTGACATTTGCATTGTTCCTTAATCTTCATGTATTTTTTAAATCTTGTATCGCCAACCAGATTGAAATCTTCTGGATGACAATTATTAACTTGATATACTTTTGTCTTTTCAAGGTTGCTGTCAGGTATTAGGTGCTAATTTAAAAATAGCTAATTGAATATAAATAAATCCATTAAAAGAAGCAGTAGTACATGTATACTTATAAGATGTATTGAAAATGCAATGGTCATTTCTCCACTGATTGACCATCACTAAATTTTAAAGTGAGTCCCTTGTAAGAAAGCATGCTCACTAAGAGACTCAATTGTCTAGAAAGAGTACAGCAGCCTAATTTCCAATTAATGGCAAGGTCACAACACACATAGCCTCTTAGGAAATTAGATTAATCAGTGAATGGTAGATTTTTCCTGCCTCTGTGGTCTTCTGCTGTACTCCTCATGCTGGGTAAAGTGAAACTCTGTCTCTGGTCAAGAGGGGAATGGGAAGAAGTGGGCTGGCTGGAGTAGCCATTCTAGAAACCTCTGATGGAGATACAGACAAGAAGGTTCACGTCTGGGAGTCTTATCCTGGAGATGATCCAAAGTTGAATGGTGTCATATATCCTCAACTAGGCTAGAAATAAGTGCATAGCACAGAGGGGACATGGGAGTGGTTTGTCAAGATGAGTAAGGGTGAGAAATAATGAGAAAGAAGGGAGTTGCCAGACATGCATAGGTGGGTTTGGTTTAAGGTGGTCCCACTATCTAAGAGTGCAAGCAGACTGGAATTATTTATAGGGAATAGATCCAGGATCAGACTAACTCAGAAATAAACAAATACAGTGGTTGCTTTATTGTTGTCTGTTTGTTTTATTTTAAATGAGTCCTGCCTGCTCTTTAGTATGGTAAAAGGAAAGAAACAACATATACGATCTGTTGTAATCATAGGTACATACACATTTCAGGTTTATGTTGAATTGCTTCCTGTGATTACAGGTCAAGAAGCTCATTCCAAAAGAAATTATGAATTTTAAAAATTTGCTCTGGGTTGTAGTTTGAAAATCATCAATCCTCCTTCTCATCATCACCTTTGTCACCAAAATCTCCTTGGCTACTTTCAAATAATCTGCAAGAAATTATTCTTTTACATTGTGGGACAAAACCAGACTGCACAATTTACACAGAAGATCAATGAACACAAAGAAAAACGCATGTGGAAATTGGTACCTTTCATATTATTGCACAAAGTTCTTCACTCTCTATGTGTTCATGTTTTCAAAGCCAAGACCAATCATCAACCATTACTAGCAACATAAAAAGATTCAGAGAATCACATCAAGGATACAGTACTAGTTAGTAACACAACAAAGGCAACATTTGATCTCGGTTTGGGACAGAGAGATTCCACTTAAGGAAGACTTGATACTCTACTGTGGCATGGATATGTTGACAAACAGCAAACAGGAAAGAGGAGAAAAGCTAAATAGCGATTGCAGTGTCATTTCACACTTTTATTCTTGCTTTTACATAGGCATCCTAATATACATTACCTGTCCTAATGCTGGAAAGAATCTTAATGCAGCTGTGAAGCAAGTACAGCTTCACAAACCCTTTCATTACTGCTCTTGCATCATCAGCAAAAGCATTAGGGACAATTACTATCACATGTCTCCATATCTTTATTAAGCATTTATGACCAATTTAAAATCCTGCAATGTTTCATGTACCCTTTTACTGCAAAGTGTATTAATATTACTTTCTATACGAGAACAATGAGGTACAGGGTTACAACCATCTCAGTTTTAATTCAGCAGAAGCAGAAGGAATAGAACAGTTTTATTTCCTAAGCCAAACAATGAAAACAAGTTTGCCAAACGGGATTATTATCTCTTAGCCTGCCAAACATGGTTATTATCTCTATATTCCTACATATTTTGGAAACGCAGTCCAATAATACACATAGAAAAATCATTACATTTATGGCAAGGTCAGGTAATATGCATAACGTGCTCCAGATTTTTCCTCTCTTTCCATGAAAAGTTACTCCTGTAGGTCAAAGGGTTGGCTGTGTCTAGAAATGACCTCTTGATCTACAGCAGTGACCAGCTTAAAAATATCTCTTCCATCATAATCTCAAGCTGCAGATTTTTTGCTCAACTTTGATCCAAGGAGTCCATCTTTGCATTGCAAGGAGAAAGGCATTAAGGTGGTGTCAACCCCATGTGGAATAAATGGGAGAGATAGAATCCAGATCTTTCCATAATTATTACTGAGAGAAAATGCTACAAGAAAAGTATATACCTACCACTGGTCCATAGTAGGTATATATGAAAGATGTAATTGCATTTCTCATAAGAGGTAGGATTTGCCCTGGAGAGCTCTGCCAAGGTTCTGGAGTCTGGATGTAAACCAAGAACCTGGCATATCCCTATGGGGCAATATTCACCTTATAAAATAAAATTTATGTATTTACTTAATTATGCCATTTGATGCCCTTTCAGATTCATGGTCAAAGTTCAACTTAACTAAATATCTTTGTGATGAGTGTACTTCTCAGGCTGAATGAAATAATTTACTGATTTTCTAATCACGAATGAATCAGAAATCGATTAAATGTTCATTAACCTCATGCCATGGACAGTTAAGAAGGAGACTGCAATAAAGCATTTCTAAGTTTAATCAATATTTTTCTTCAACTGGTATTTAGGGAAGAAAGCATCAGGGTACAGTTAAATCAATAATGTGAAACACGTTTTATATGTAGAAGAGTGACTAAACATTTTTATTGTTACTGATGCTGGAACTAGTGGGTAAGGTTAAACTAAAAGGCAAGAAGCGAGACTATTATGAATTTCCTTCCTTTGAAGTTTTGAATAACAGGCATAATTTTGACCTCCAGCTTAGTGATTGCGTCCAGAGAACTGCTAATGAGGATTAATGGCATTAGGATTGTCTTGCAACACACACACACACACACACACACACACACACACACACGATATACATATACACATCATATGTGTGTATACATATATATATATACACATATGCTTTAATTGTGTTAATGAAATCACAAAAACAGAGGGTTTTGTTGCTGTTGTTTTGTAGTTCTTTTATTTTTTTTTTCCTTCTCTAAGTAACGCAGAATATTTCCCGTGGCTTGAATTCCCACTTCTTGAAAAGTCCCATATGACTGGCTACACTGGTGACACCCACTGAGCATTAGGATGGAAAATTACATCCTTCCTTGGACAGCTCAGGCTTTGTCTTCCCTATCTAGAGACACCACTCTTGATGTAACTTTCTTGAAACTTCTTTCCTACCTAGTGTTTTCCCATAGATGCCATTTCAGAGATAGATTCCGCCTCATTTCCAAATCACGACAGGAAAATTTAATGTGGCATCAGAATTTAGGATTAATTAGATGGAAGCATGACTTTTTCACACAGGTAACTCTCCCCTAGAACATCACTCTGCAGCTGAACTCCAAATATTAGCTGGTAGGAGATGCATATCCCTTCCCAGGGGAGTGTTGTTACTCATACGAGTGAGGAAGGTGGTGGTCACTGGGCTTTTTCAGATACTGAGAAGTAAAAGGTCTTTACCTCTCTTTTCTTCCCCCTCCTTCTCCTCCTCCTCATCCTCCTCCTTCACCTTCACCTCTTCCTTCTTCATCTTGTTCATCTTGCTTTTCTCTTGACTAATAAAGGGCAGATTGACTAAACCTCCATCACTTAGCAGAATACATTCATGAAAAGTGGAAGAGTTAATTTTTTCTACTTAATAAAACTAAGGGGATTGAATTCCCAGAGAGAGATCATGCTGAGAAGACCCAGAAATGGGGAATTAAGGTGTCTGGAAAGAGAATGAAGTGATTCACCTGGAGATTATAAAATCTCTCAGCACAAAATTTTAGAAAATTCTTGTACGAAGATAATGTAGACTTTGTTGCATTTAAGATAAGGGTCTGTGCTCTGTCTCTGAAGTGTCATGGTGTCATTGAAATGGGAAGAGCAAGTGGAATGACCAGACAATGGCCTTGGAAGCAGAAGACTGTATAGAGAGTCACCAAGGAATAGGGAAACTCTCCCAGCTTTGAACTCCCCTTTCCACCTGAATCCCAGGAAAAGAAGTTGGAATGGCAGAGATCAGCCCTAACATGTGGAAGGGATTAGAGCACATTTCATTTGATTTTCAAAGGATGGGATATTACTGTTGACATTAGAGTTATATATAGGGAGAGGTCACATCTTAGATATTGAGCTTATAAAAAAATACAAACCAAAATTAGCATGCTGAATTATTAAAACTTACTTAAAGCAGAATTATTATCAGTATTTTTATGTTTTGAGCTCACTATTTTTTTAGCTACTGTGCCATAGCTAAATATGTATTAACTTGGGGAGTGATTTTGTATTGTTGCTTTTAAAGGCTACTGGTACAAAAATACAGTGTTTATTTTTAAACTAGTGGAAAATTCATATAAATATGTGTAATATGTATTTTTATCTCACACAAATGTTGTGTTGATAGTATAGCAGTATGCTATGTTTGTGTGTGTGTGTGTTTTCTTCTTTAGAAGTTCTTGGCCCCAGGGTCCTCTGTGTATTAAGCGGGCTAAAGAGTAGAGTGGGTTCATCTCTGGATTAGGTCAGGGCTCAACAACTATGACCCTTGGACCAAATCCAGACCCCACCCATCTTTGTATATAAAGTTTTATTGGAACACAGCCAAGTTGATTCATTTGCATATTGTCTATGGCTGGTTTCTTGCTGAAAGCAGAGCTGAGTAGCTGTGACAGAGACCACATGGCCCGCAATGCCATAAATATTTACTCTCTGGCTCTTTACAGAAAGAGCTTGCCAAACCTGGGTTAGACTTTCCCAACTCAAGAAAGAGGGTCTCCTGTATCCCTTCTAAAGCCAGATGCTAGATCCGGTGACATGAAATGGCATAAGACACAGAGTACTATTCTGTGGACAGGCCAAAGCCAACCTGTTAAATTCCATCGTGTCTAATATTTTATTTATAGAACATTTTCGAAAATAAGTTTAAAATAGTAGAAGATGCATTTTATTTCTTTAGATCTTTACTCTTTTTAAGATGATACTATAGACCTTCAGTCATACATATAGCTATGAATATATATCTATATAGGTAGATGTATACATATATATACATAATCAATTCAGCTAAAAGTTTTTAAGGGTATTCTTGTGCCCCATCTCATCTATATGCTACATTATACAAAGTGGGCTATCTAGTAGCTTCAGCTCGGTGGATAAAAGTCAGCTGTTTCTGCCCCTGTGAGGGGAACAGTATATTTCTAAAGAGACAAATATCTGTATTCTAATAGTCCAACTATTATAAGGTTCTGTATCATAGGATATAGAAATAAAGAATTGCACTCTAAGCAAATTGAAATTAATGACATCTTGGAATAAGCAGGACAATAAAACACATCATAGCAGGCACAAACATTGCCGTTTGAATTAGGATTTTTTCAATGTTTATTTTCTGATGCAAAATTTAGAAATGGAATCAACCATATATTAAAGAAGCACAAATAGAAAACAGAATTTCCTTTAGTCTTTCGTCTTCTCAGCAGGCATCCTGTTTCTGTTCTTCTGCTGTGTGCAGGAGTAAATCAACAGTATTTTTGAAATGTTTGTCTAATTTTAGGCAGACTAGACCATGCTAATATCCTTGAATTTGGGGACCAGTCTAATGGGCCATTAGATTCCAAGTTCTATCTTGAATAATGATGGCAAAGAGTTTTTGGTGGAAGGAGTCCTATTACCAGAATTCAATTACATGCAAAAGTAAATCTTTTTCTAACATAACAAGTGCATATTTTTGCTATGGTAAATGCATTCAAATGTACCCAATTTTTCTTTTCTCACGAGTGGGGAAAAAGCTAACTTCAAGTTCCTTTCTCACATTCCTGTTTTCTACTCCACATTTTCAGATGAGAACATAAATGCTGAGGATGAGTAGATTACACCTGCAAGTAGATGTCTTGGCTGCAGCAGGAGAGAATTAAGGATTGACATAACCAGTCTGTGCATCCTTCCACTGGTGAAGGGATGGATTAGGAGCTCCGGATTAGCAAATGCAAACTCTTATATGTATGTATGTACGGCTGAATCACTTTGCCATACACCAGAAACTGACACAACATTGTAGATCAACTATACTTCAATAAAATAAAATTTTTTTAAAATATGTGCCTTTATGATAACAGACATACTGAGTTGCTTTCCAGAAAAACAAAAACAAAAACTTTAAGAATCTTTGAAACATGACTGTAGATTTGGCCTCAAGAAAGGCAACGTGGGACACAAAACACTAACATGAAAATAATGTCTTCTACAGACTCAAGATTAAGAAACCAAACAGCTGGAATGTATCAAGTAACAAATATCGAATACGTATGTTTACAGTTCATTTTATCTGTAAACTTTTTACCTGGGAAATAATCACATTGTGTTTATATCATCACTAATTAGAAAATTGACAGATACACTTACAAAGCAAGGCAAGGGTAATTTTTAAAACAGTAAAATATTATTTCTAACACATTTAATATATCTTAGGACTATATGTATAGGTACAACTTCCATGTTTCATATACATGTAGGGTCGTGTGTGTGCATGAGTGTGTCTGTGTCCACAGGTAAGAATAAAGTGTTTTTGGATATTCAAAGTATTTTATTTCTTCTTCTGACAAGGAGAACTTTGAGAATGAAAGTTTATAAGAAATAATGGAAAAGAAAAAAATGGAAAAAAAAGAAAGAATGGTAGTATATGTGCACATATACTAAAGAAATTATCAAAGATGTAGACAAAAATACAGATATAGCTTCTGTATGTATAAAATGCAGATAACAGGACTATGATTAGTAGCAGAATCTGTCAAAAATCTAATTGTCAAGCTAGGAGAATTACTATAATATAGGATATCTGTAAGGTAAAATATCTTATGAACTTTTAAAGTCATGCTTTATGGGCTGAGTTATGTCACTCACGAAATTGAATATACTGAAACCCTAACCTCCAAGGTGACTGTATTTGGAGACAGGGCCTTTAAAGAGGTAATTTGAGGTTAAGTGAGACTGTAAGGGTGGGTCCCTTATGAGAAGAGAAAGACACCATGACATGCACATACAGAAAAAAGGCTATGTTAGGACACCGAGAGAAGGTGGCCATCTGCCAACCAAGGAGAGAGGCCTCAGGAGAAACCAAACCTGCCAACACCTTGATCTTGGACTTCCAGTTTCCAACACTGTCAGAAGTAAATGCCTGTTTTTTAAACAGTTAAAAAAAAAAAGAAATAATGGTAGTCCTCATTTTATTTATATATTGATTTTTGGAAATTGATTTGCAGATTTATCATTTAGATCTGAAGTCCTGCCCCTATTGTCAGGGGCCATTGTGCACACAGAGGTGTGTCTGCTCAAACAGTGGGGAAGCAGCTCACCTGTTCTCCCCTTCTTAGAAGAGTGGAGCTGCCAGAGGAAGCCCACAATTACGGTACTCCTTGTAATGCCACAAACTCTACTCCAACCAAGTATACGAACCTTCTGGGTTCCCTGGGCTCTTTGAACTTGGAGGCTCTGTCTTTTATTAACCATGATCTTTGGTTCTGAGTACCTCACATGGCCTTGGTGATTTTGTGTGTTCAAACATCACATAATCTCCCATATTTCTTCTTAATCTATTCCTCTGTCCTCCAAGTAAGCAAGATAAGTCCTTTGGAATTCATTAGAATTTTTTAAAGAAATATTTAATTACCAGCAGCTAATGGAAAGCCTTGGAAGCTTGTGCGTGCATGTGGACGTGTGTGTGTGCAGTGCCTGTGTATATCGTTGTGGTGATGGTGGTAGCTGTGCTTGTGGATGTGGTTATTACTGTAGTTGCTTAAGTTTCTAACCACTTTATTTAATTACAGAGATCTTAGAGATGAAGACAAGGGCGTGCAGAGAAACAATCACGGTGGAGAATAATGGTAGCTGTAGAGCAGGCTTTTTTTGGATAACAAAATAAATTCTAAATTTTTGGGCAGGATGTGATAGAAGTAGCCTACCAAATTGCAGATACTCTGCCAACCTCTATTTACCCTCCTTAAAGCTATATTTTGGAAAATGCAAGGTCTTCTTTGTATTTCTCATAATGGTTTAAGCCAGGTAGATATTTAACAAATATTTGGGGTGTTTGGATGTAAAAAGATTTGCAATCTTGGCTGCTTCTGGTGTAATGGAATCTCATACCTAATTTTTCTTCATTAAGAATCTTTTCTGGCGGCTGGCTATACGTCAGTTGTGGTGGAGAGATTACAGTTCTGTGGTCAGCCTAAAACGTAAAACTAATCCTCTGTTATAAAAAAACAAAAACAAAAGCAAAACTTTTCTACCAGAGAGTTAGCTAACATCCCTCAAAAACATATACAAATATTAATATTAAACATATTTGGAAATATTCTATATGCAATTACATACATATATATGTATATAATTTATCAATATTTATCTAAATAGTTCTTGAAGTTTGTGTATGTGGCCAAATTTGCATTTACCTTTGTACCATGATACCATTTCAAAAGTTGCATATATAGACATTTCTGCTCTTGGTATTAATAAAACTTGTGCTTACATGTTTAATAAGATAGAGCAAAAAAGTGAACTCATTTAAAATAACTTAAAAGCAATAAAGCCAATATTTTGGCAAAAATGAAAGGACGAGATGTGCATTTTAGCCTAAAATTTTAAAAATCCATGTTTTCTCAGATTTCAAAGGGGAAATAATTATTGACTTCTGATTGGTTAAAATTGGAATTTGTGATAAAATAGTGAGAGAATGCATGTAATAGAAGTTGTTTCAAAATTCCGAGATTTGGAATTTCCTGGCTGTCCAGTGGTTAGGACTCAGTGCTTTCACTGTGGTAGCCCAAGTTCAGTCCCTGGTCAGGGAACTAAGATCCCACAAACTGCACTGTGCAGCCTAAATTAATTAATTAATTAATTAATTAATTAAAAAAAGGAATTCTCGGGTCAAGTCATGTCATGCTATAATTGATTCCAAACTGTGAATTACATACATAAATTTAGATTCATAAATTTAACTATCCAACAAATATGCAATATATATCTATTACTGTAAGAGACTAAAGTGGATGCATATGTAAGTAATAAAAAACCTTTCCTCCAATAACTTACCAAAAGATATTTATAGCAAAAACTGGGCTATAGTATGACTTCTATTGGTTGTTTTTGGTTTGTTTTCAGAGGAAATAGTTTAAATGCTTAATCCATTAAAATGGAGTGTCTTAGAGGAAACTGAAATCCTTCAAGGGTTTTAAAGAAGCCATCCTAAAAATGCTTCAAATAGCAATTATAAATTCTATTGAAACAAACAAAAAATAGAAAATCTTACCAAAGAAATAGAAGTGATATAAAATAACCAAATCATAATTATAAAACTGAAAAATAAGTTAGAAATAAATTTAAAAATAAAGCTTGCTGCACAGGCTTAAAATTTGAGGGGAGATGACAGGATATATAATCAGTGAACTTGAAGACAGACCAATAGAATTTGCCCAATCAGAACAACAGAGAGAAAGTAGAGGGGAAAAAAAAAGAACAGAGCTTCAGGAATTCATAGGACAGTAATGAAAGATTCAACATTATTATCAATAGAATTTCAGGAGAGGAAAAAGAAAGTGGGACTGAGAGTATTTAAAGTAATAATGGCTGAAAACTTACCAAATGTGGTGAAAGATAAAAATCTACAGAACAAAGAAACTGAATGAATCACAAAAAAGATAAAACTAAAAAAATCGACTCTAAGACACATCATAATTAAACTTCTGAAAACTAAAGATAAAGGAAAAAATCTTAGAAGTGGACAAACAGAAATTATCCAAGGGAAACTCAAATGACAGCAGATTTCTTACCTGAAACCATGGAAGCCGGCAGGAGGTGGCACACCATTTTTAAAGTGTTGAAGAAAAAATGTAAGGAAAACTTTCCTTCAGGGATGATTGGGAAATAAAGATGTTTTCAAACAAAGGAAAATTAAAAGCATTTCTTGCTAGTAACCATACCCTTAAATACAGCTTAAGGAAGATCTTCAAACAGAAAGGCAAATAAAAAACACACACGAACAAAACAGTGCATCAAAAAGGAAGAAAATCCCATGGAAAGAGGAGAATTGAGAGTACATATAATAGCGTATCTTCATGTGTTTTATAAACCGATCTTCATGATTGAAACAAAAATTTTAATAGCATTGGAAAGGAAAGTCGATGGTTTTAAAAATAGAGAAGATAGAATGATCTAAGTGGAAGTAAAGTTTCTAAACTCACTAAAAGTGGTAAAAAAAAAAAAAAGACTACATATAATTATGTCTTAAAATAAAATCAGGGCACTCTGATCAGAACCAAAGAAAGGAAACTTTATTTCTAATGCTTTACATTTGATTACATATTATTTAATTATTTCCCCAACAGAAAATATGTCTTATTTAGAGACTTCTCATAATACCATTATTTAGTGATATGTATTAAAGATCTTGTTGCTGGATCAATATACACTTTTAAAAACAACTTTGGGGGATTATTTAGGAAATTTTAAAATGAATTGAATATTAGGTAAGATTGGGAAATTACTGTTAGTTTCGTTCGCTGTGCTAATGACATTTTGATTATGGGAGAGAATGTCTTTAGTTATAAATCAGGCAAGCTGAGTTGTTTAAAGTTGAGGTGTCCCGATAATTTTAGCTTATTTTCATATGGTTGTGCTTACACACACTCACACAAATAATGCAAAAATATAAATAATAAAAATGTTAATGACTGTTGGATTTAGGTGGTGAATATTTAGGTATTATATTATTATTCAAATGCTTCAGTATGTTTGAAACTTTTCTTATAAAACTTGTAACAAAAAAAAACTTGTAAGAAAAAAAAGCACAGAATTGGGCTTCCCTGGTGGTGCAGTGGTTGAGAATCTGCCTGCCAATGCAGGGGACACGGGTTCGAGCCCTGGTCTGGGAAGATCTCACATGCCGCGGAGCAACTGGGCCCGTGAGCCACAATTACTGAGCCTGCGCGTCTGGAGCCTGTGCTCCGCAACAAGAGAGGCTGCGATAGTGAGAGGCCCGTGCACCGCGATGAAGAGTGGCCCCCGCTTGCCACAACTAGAGAAAGCCCTAGCACAGAAACGAAGACCCAACACAGCCATAAATAAATAAATAAATAAATAAATAAATAAATAAATAAATAAATAAATTAAAAAGGATAAGCCCAACTTTATTTTCAGTGTGATAGTTTGGGAACTTAAACATCCCCAAACAATAAAAAAAAAAAAAAAAGCACAGAATTGCTTTCTTAACTTAAAAACAGTCATACATAATGCTATCCTAGTGAATCTGAAAATAAAATAATTCTATGCTAAAAATATTGTTAAATACAAGTTTTTCTCTTTCTTTAAATATCTCATTTTTTGTGGTTCATAGTACATATAATACATTGATATAGTGGTACATTTGAATACTGTATATAAAAATACATGTTTAGACTATATATGATCAAAACTTACTGGGAGCTTTCATTTTGTTGTTTTGCAAATTCACAATATATGATCACTTCTGGTGTCAAATAAATTATTTTCTGTATAACTGGTGTGTGTGATGCTTTTCACTCAGAATCTTAAAAAATTTCAACAACAAATAATTTTAGAACCTATTATAGGAAAAAGAAAGGAAGAAAATCTGACCTACCCACACCAATAGAATAGGTTATGGTTTAAAGAATGAAAATATAAAGAAATTCAAAATTATATGTATCCAAAAACTTAACAATGGAAATTGTTCCAAAGGACAGTGGAGGTATAACGTGTCCAGATTTTGCTTTGTATTGACATTAATATGACTTTAATTTGGTTGGGGAAAATAATGCGAGACACAAGACAATTAGTAAAACTGACCGTAGGAGGAAATGGGGCTTAGTGGAATTGCTGAAGATTTTCTTCTTAGGAAATCAAGAGGCGGCATTTTCCTTGAAGCAATTTAATGAAATGCATTGATGGTTTAGCATATGATTGAACTGGCATATTCTGAAGCTAATTTGTACATGTAAAAATTATAGTCATTGACCTTAAGAAATCACATAATTTCCAAATGTAACACCGCGTTGGAAGGTGTGGCAGTTTCTAGGCTCAGTGTACACTGGGACAAGGTTTTCCAGTCTCACAGGATCAATAGTGCATTCGAAATGCTTGGGAACATGGACTGAAAGCTACAGACAAAAGACATTTTTTTTTTCCTTTCTAATTCTGAGCTGGATAAAAAGGTAGATTCACTCTAGCTGCAGTCACAGACAACTCTTGTGCCTTACCAGTAAACTTGTCTTAAAATTAACCAATAAGACCATAGGGAAATTAGGTCCTGGGTATTTTAAGAACATGTGCTCAAGAATTGAATGGGGGTTCCTAATTTTATTGCAAAAGTAAATAAAGTAAAGGGCTGAAGTAAAGGGCTGTTTTGGGATATCTATCAATCTTGGACTTTCAGCCACAAGAATGGTTGTTCAGTCTCAGGGATGTTGATATTGAGGCATTCATCACATGTAGATTTTTATTTCACATCTTTGGAAGAATTTCAACTGTGAAAGTGCCTTTGTCTGGTTTTCTAGTCCTATTTCACAATAAAATAATTGATACACTCTAGACATAGAGGAAGCCTGATCAAACATAAACACTGAGGTGTATTCTTTTCCTAACAATTAGCTCAATTTAACTCAAGTATCACCCTCTCTTAAAGACAGTTGGCGAATGCTCTAGTTCCAGTGTAGAAATGCTTACTCAACTGAACGACAGCATGCATATCAGCTGCTGCATGGTAGATGCACTTTCTCTTGCCCTCATTTGGTTAAAGCATATGGTGCCTTCCTTGTTTTGAAATAAAATAGCACTGGGCATTCCTTCCCTGCCCATTGGAGTGTTGGAAATACGTATTTAATTCTGGCTTAGTTTAAGAATTTCACAAGCAGTGGTGAAGTTAGAGTTTATTATAACTGGTTATATTATATACCTGCCCTATTTAAAATGTGAAACTTGTATTTAAGAATTATTATGCACAGTGGCAGCATATTAATGCTGATTTTATTAGCTCATGGATTATTATGTACAATGAGTTATATAAAAAGTTGATTTTGTTCCTACTGACATTGTTTCCACCTTGCAGTAATGTGAGCTGTAGCAAATCACATATAACAATCTATGGGTCTCCGAAGCTCAACCTTTTCATTCCCTTGGAAACACATTTTAAAAACGGGTGCATTTTGCAAGATGAGGATCAAATGTCAGCACGTTAAGTAGCCTAAGAAAATTAACCACTAATATGGATAAACCTCGAGTTTGTTTTATTAAATAGATCACTTTGCTTAAAGAACAGACATTTAGTTGATGACTGATTTCATCTTTTGGAATGTGATAATGAGGAAAAAAGAATGATTTTTACAAAAAAGGAAAACAGATTGACAAAAAGTAGAGCCATGGGAATTAAAAACAATCACAGACATTCGGAAAAACTTAATTGCCTGAACCACAGGAATATTTGTAATCCACCCTTTCTAATAAAACTGTGCCTAAGATGATCAGTTTCCCCAAGTGTACTTTATATGAGAACAGGGAGTTTTCCAAGTGGTTCTTCTAAATTCTTAATGGTGTCAGTTTTGATGGAATGCAAGCAAGCAGTGACCAGTTACAGTGACATAAGGGAGAGCCCTGGTTTAAACACACCAAAGTCACATACTGAGGTAATAGAACCTTAAAGAAAGGTGGTTTTAATAAAGAATTCTTTTTATACTAAACGCATTTGTTTAGATTTATATTCTGTAGACTCTGATGACAACTCAATAAAGATTGCTCCAGACCTCTGTATTAATAAGATTCAATATAGTAAAGTTTCCAGAAATGTGTTTTTTGAAATATTATGAGTCAGGAAATAGTCCTCTGAAGCTGAATCTCATCAACAGATTTTATGAGTTTGAATTCAAAGAATAATATATAGTTTCTAAGGAAAAAAAATGACCCCAAAGCAAGCAAATTAGTTAACTAGTTCTTATGCATGACAGATACGTATGCTAGAATGCAATACATCTTCTATGAACTTTTTGAAGTTCACATTTTTGGAGTTAAGAGTAGAACAGAATCCATTATGTTTGCAGATGTATTGCACTGTAATTGCCAAAGGTCTTGGGCCAAAATATTAGTTCTTTTAAAACTCACTGTAGATTTAGAAATTTTAAATGGGTCTCTTAGATCATTCAAAAGAGGTGAAAAATTATATGTTGGAGATACAAAGAATTCAGTATATATGCAGTAACTTAATTTAACAATAAGGATAAATTTCCCATACATTAAAATCATTTTAGGATATTTTCATAAGTATGGCTTGATTTTATTATAATTATTTAATGACCAGAAGAGAACATTTGAAATAGACATATTTGAAAAAAGAATCTTACCTGATTTATGTGGTTATTTCACTTACTCTGAGGCAATTTATTACTTCTGTATTTTAATCTCAGTGCTCTCTTTTAAATTTAAGAGAATCTATCTTATGTTATCTATAAACTTATTTAATTCTAAAAATGCTTAATAGGAATGGAAATAAGTTCTTTTCACTTAGTGAATTTTAGGAAAGTAGAAAACCTTTATAAATTCTTAAAATAATTATTTTTAACTTTGAAATTTTACATGAAAATATCAGGACATTTCAGGTGTATTTGGATGCCTGCAAGTGTGCAGAAGCTACAATATTCAATAACACGGGCCTCCTTTCCCAGTTTTTTAAAAGGAATTCTACATGCGAATTAACAAAAACAAAAAAATAAAATTAACCCTTAAATATTGCATCCAACCTCCATAAAAACACTTTCATCTTTCTCATCATAATGATGTTATTCTTTTCTTTGAGTGAAGGCTCCTCTCAAGATAATGCTATTGTTCCAGGCAACACTTTGAAGTTTGATCACTTGACAGTTAATGACTTCACAGTTTTTTTCAATACAAATAGTTTGCCTATTAATTTGCCTTAATTTATAATGATGCAAGAAAAATGTATAGGATCAAAAGTCATTCTAGATACTGTGTCTGACAATAGTCAATTTAATAAAGGCATCCATATAATAAGCTCTTTAGTAATGTGCAGCTATAAGTAATCTGGTTAAGGTCATTTCCCAACTTTCAATCAATTTGGCAGAATCTTCAAAACTGATTATTATTAAAAACAAAACAACAGTTCTGCAAATCATAGACATATGAAACACAATCAATAAAAAATAAGATGAAAACATATACAATGAAATGTGGAACTCGAAATTAACTATTTATTACTTTAAAAAGAAATGTTTTTTTGACTGCAAAAATCCTGAGCCTATAGGAGAGATTCTTCTATAACAACAACAAAATGTCATTTCCAATGAACTTGTAATGGTCAATGTGATTTCATACTGAAGACTGTGGTTGACATATTAGTATTTTCTATCTTTTAAATCCTTTGATTTATATAAGAGCTTAGGAGATTTTTCTGACACCATAAATGTCATTAGAGTAAGGATGTGTATTTCAGAAAGTATTATGTTTTGTCAAGGGAAAATGCTGCATAGAATCGTTGATAGTAGCAATATAACTTCCAAACCAGATTCCTCTAAGGAAATGCGTCTGGAAAAGTTCTTATTTTAATTGATGTACCCTGATGTTATGAGCAGAATTTTACAACTGAAAAATGTCTTTCATGGTTTGTAGTCAGCCAAATGGTCTGTCCCTTGTTGATCACCCACTTAAGAAGCAGAGATCTAGGAATTATTAATTATTGATTCATTTCCTTGGGAGTCTTGATGTTAACACTCTTATACTCCTTCATCCTTTCCATCACTGCGGCATATATATATATATTACTCTTGCTCAAAAATACATGAATACACATTTCACTAAAGTAGCTACAAAGATGGCAAATAAACACATGAAATGATCATCTTCATTAGCCATTTGAGAAATGCACATAGAAACTGTAATGAGATACCACTACAAATAGCTAAAATAATTAGTGACAACACTAACTACTGGTGAGGATGCAGAGAAACTAAATATTCAATGTCCCATTGGTTGTGGGTATGTAAAGTAGTACAGCAACTCTGAAAAACAATTTTGCAGTCAAAAAAAATGCAAATACCACACCACCCAGAAACTGTACTCCTGGGCATTTATCCTAGAGAAATAAAAACTGATGTTCACCTCAAACCTGTACATATATGTTTATTAGCAGCTTGATTCATTATAGCCTAAAACTGGAAACAACCCAAATGTCATTTAATGGCTGACTGTTTAAAATAAAAAAATACAAAGAAATAAAAACCTGATGCATCCATATTAAGGAATAATATTGAGCAAGGTGAATTATGCTGAATGGAAAAGCCAGTGCTAAAATGTTAATACTTAATATACATTTATATGACATTCTCAAAATGACAATATTATAGAAGTGGAGAACAGATTAGTGATTTCTAGGGGTTAAGGACAGGATGGGAGCTGGAAGTTATGTCTATAAAAGAGAAGTGTAAAGAATCACTGTGCTGATGTGAATGTTGTGTATCTTGACTAATTCAATGTCAGTATCCTGATTGTGAGATATGTAGATATAGATATGTATCTTTTATCGTTTTATAAGATGTTACCATTGGTGGCAACTGAGTAAAGCGTACCTAGGGTGTCTGTATTATTTCTTAAAGCTACATGTAAATATAGAGTTATCTCA
Organism: Balaenoptera borealis; assembly: GCF_965194805.1. Classification (NCBI taxonomy): domain Eukaryota; kingdom Metazoa; phylum Chordata; class Mammalia; order Artiodactyla; family Balaenopteridae; genus Balaenoptera; species Balaenoptera borealis. The sequence goes on from NC_138877.1 coordinate 73,090,058, forward strand.
AAGTATTTAATTAAAAAATTAAACATTTAAATTAAACAGCTAATCAAAATATGTAAATTAGAAAAATTTAAAGACTACTGTAATATTTTATATTGTTAAAGTATAGTTTTTTAATGTTTTTAAGTATTGTAATTATATTGTTTGTGTCTGAGATTTCCTATCATTTAGGTACATACTTTAAAAATTAATGGATACATGATATCTAGGGTTCACTTCAAAATTAGCTGGGAAGTTAGGGTGAGGGTAGTGGGTGGGAATAAAGATAGGCCCTGGGTTATCAGTTGTTGCTGTTCCATAACTAAAACATGAGAATTTACTGCATCCTTCTGATTTGTGTATATCTGACGTTACCAGTAATAAAAATTATAAAATAATTTATAAAATAAAAAGATACTATATATATACACACATATAGAGACCATAGACTATATACAATCTATAATTTTATATATATGATATATATATATATATGAAATGAATGTTGAGAATTTATTAAATAGAAAAATTGGATTCAAATTAAATGAGATATATATGAGCTAAAAGTGTGTGACACGTATTATTAAAAAGTCAAGTGGAAAGATGGATTTAGTAGAAATACGGTTGTTTGGTTCTAACATAATACACTCTAGTATTTCAGGGATTCTTAACCCATTTTTTTGTGTTCCATAGAGCCCATTAAGCAGTCTGGTGAAGCCTATGAACTCCTTTTTTTGATTAATTGGTTTAATGTATATAAACCCCTAAACTTACAAAGAGAGCAAATTGTATTAAAATGTGTTTGTCAAAACACTAAAATGTGATACAGTAATATGTGCACGTTCATAATGCATTAAACTATTTGACATTTAAAATATAGACATGTTAAAATTATATTTTATTTTTAAATGAGATCTCTGTGTGAATTGTTATTCATCAGCTTGAATATGAATGTTAAACTGTCAGGTAATCTTTGACCCACATCCTTCCAGATATTATTCAGAAAATGATTGTCAAGAGGGAATAGCACAAAGCAATGTTGAATCCCGGGTAACCAAGATGAGGACAGACCTCCACACTGTTTGATGGAACAACTTCTGGATGCAGAAAAAAACAAGGGTGGACAAATTAGGTCCCATGATGGCTTGGAGGCAAAAAGGCTGCAATCACACAGAGTAGTAGAATATATACTCTATGGTAGTATAGCGAAGGATTAATTACAAAGGAAGGCACAATGTAGCAACTACTACAAATAATATTTTTATATATTTGCAGCAATCATCATTTATATGGAAATATCTGAGGTTTTTTTTTGGTGTAAAAATCAAGGGTATTGTTAATACTATGACTTGTGAAACACAGTTTAATTAAGAAAAGTGCTAAACTTCAGCTAGATGTTAAGGTAAATAAAGATGTAAATTTTCCCCATCTTAACTAATTTCCATATAAGGACCCTCTGAGGACCTCATGTTAAGGACCCTTGCTTAACTAGAGGAAAATATAGTAGTAGGTTTTAACTGAAGTTCAGGATGAAGATAAGAAGTGAAACGGATTCAGAGATTTTCAACATACAGGAACGTGGTAAACTTGGAATTCATGATATTCCTAAAGAAAGAGGGGTTTTGAGACAATAGAAGAAGCAAGGTCCCTTTGAATAATGCCTATATTTAGGTGCTATAACAAAGACAGTAAATAGCATTATATTGGGTACATAAGCATTTAATATATGAGATAGAGGAGCAGAGACTCAGAGGAAAGCTCAGGGGAACGTTTGGCAAATAGTATGTAACTCAGTCAAAGGGCAACCTGACCAAGGTAATTGTTCCAACATTCCCATTATCAAGTTAAGGAGAAATGCTAGCTTACTAATAGGGTGACATTCTGTGGATCGTACTCTTAACACTTGAGGTAGGCAGAATTCTAAGATGTGCTCTGTAACCCCATCACCTGGTTATTCAATCAAACACTAATCTAGGTACTGCTGAGAAGGGGATTTGTGAGCATGATTAAAGTTACTATAAAAAGACCTTAAAATAAGGAGATGTTCCCACATTATCCACAAGGTTCCAATCGAATTCCATGAGCAGGTAAAAAAGCGTTTCTCTGGCTGGATTCAGAGAGATGAGGAGAACCAGAGGTACAGAAAGGGAGCCCAGGGAGATTTGAAGTGTGGGAAGGACTCACCCTCCCATTGCTATCTTGGAGACTGAGGAAGGAGGCTATGGACTCAGGAGCACAGGCAGAGCCTCTAGAAGCTGAGAGCAACCCCTGGCCAGCAGCCAGCAACTACATGGAAATGGATTTGCCCAACAACCTGAATGATCTTGGAAGGAAATTCTCTGAAGCCTCCCGAAAGGAATGCGGCTGGGTTGATACTTTGATATTGGCGCTGTGAAACCAAAGCTACACTGTGCTTGCACTTCTGACCTCCAGAACTATGAGATAATAGATGGACTTATTGTTTATCTGCAACAAACATAAGCAGGAGGTTGAATATTGCTGAGCAAGGTTGATACATCCAATCCACAGTGTCACTCCCTGAATCACACTGAAGTTCTCACACATGTTCATGACGGTCTCCAGAGGTGTGAGTGGGTGATCGTAGACTTTCTGCGGTGCAATTTGCTGAACAATTGACTGAGCGCTGTGTTGCTGAGTAGCAGCCCGAGACAGGATGGGAAACAACTGGAGTCACTGGAATTCGTTTCAAATCCTCTTCTTCTAATTCACTAAATATTGGATTCATCACCCCTTAAGTCATTAGCTTGTGCAAAATGTCTCAGTTTTGATTTTGCCATGATAAATTTGCTATAAGATAGTGAGTGCTTTAAAACAAAATTGTACTGTTATCTAAATCTTCCCCTGTAGTTCTTCAAACAAATTTATTTTGGTTCGATGCTTTTTTCAAGTGCCTTTAAAACTATTCCTTAATTTGTATCGATCTTGTCTTATAGAAAATTCACAGTAAATTTTTAACAAAAACATGCAAGGCTTTTGAATCATATTTTCCTATTGCTATTAACTTGGAAATGCAAGTGTAGCATAAGCACTTTTTAAACATTGTTTTTCTCGTCTACTTGTTATTAATAAAAGTTGTGTCTTCAAATCAAATACTCATGTCAACATAACTTTGATGAACAATCTGGGTGTAAAGTAATGTGGTAGCCAGTTTCTATTTCCTTTTGTAGTATTTACTCTTTCAATTTTTCCATGTACTTTTCTAAATGTGGGAGGAAAACTAAATTACTGTTTAGGGCTTTAGGACTTAACTGAAAAAATTTAAGTAATAGTTACTTCCAATTTGCTACCTGTAAGGTAGCTCAGCGGTTAGCTACACCGTATAAGAAACTGAATTTACAAATGCAATATTTCCTTTATACTCAGATTTCTGCTACAACTCAGACAAAGGTGACAAAATGATGGAATAAGTATTAATGAGTTTCTCTTGCCCTGAAAGGTTTTGATAAACGGATTCATTTGTAGTGTGATCAACGTTGAACACAGGGCTAACAGAAAAGTTCAACAAAACAGAAAGCCTATGAAAAGATGAATAATAAAATAAACATGCAAGGAGAAAGCACATTTAGATGCTCTTTAACATGATACATTGAAAATATGCTTTCCTTTATGTTTTGCCTTTTTAACCAGTAAATTTCTCTTTAACCCCAGAGAGTTATCCATAGAAATGGCATAGAAGAACACATGAAACATTTCGAAGTACAATTTACAGAAAGTAAAAATGAAGAATCTCATACAAACATGGAGTGAGCCTGTGTCAAAGATTTGTTTAACTTATCAATGAAAGCATCACCAGGATGGGAAATCTGGTTGAAAATATAGCTCGAGGGACTAAATAAATATTGTCCCTGAAAGAAAGAACGCTAGAATAAAATTACCAGGTGAGATACAAAAACTGGTTAATATCCCACAAAAGAACCACACCCTTTGTTGTTTTCCATCTTCCTAGACAGAAATACAGGTTAAAACTCTGCAAGTTAGTTTGCAACATTACATGGTCTTGGCCCTAATCCATCTAAGATACTAAAGGAAATGAAAGTTTATTCTCTTGGGGAATTAAATAAAGCCATGGTGTAATCATTAGGCGATGCTCCAGTGGGACCCTGAGATGACAGGATGTGGTCCTTCTGCCTATTTCCAAGCTTTATATATTTTGTCCTAACATTAGGTTGTGAAACTTACACTTTGTTGGTTCCTTTGACCTGAAAACGGTGCTTCTGGGCCTTAAGGAAGATACAGTCTTAAACTGAGCGCATGTAAACTGAAAGTTTGCTGATGGTGAAGTTAATGTGATGTGTCAAGATCATTATTTTGGACAGAATGACATCAGGAACATGGCTCAACAAGGACAATTTGGCGTCCACCCACGGACGAAAACGCATCTGTGGGAGCCGTGGGATGCAGCACCACACGCCAGACGCGGGAGGAGTCTTGCCCACCTGTGTGTTAGTAACAGACGTGTGGACCCCAGTCCCAGCTGTGGACCCCGCAGTGGCTGTGACCTGGTTTGTGCCCCTCTCAGCTGCGATCTGGGAGCCTGGAGGACACTGTCTTAGGTAATCACCCATGGATGAGAGAGCCTTTGCGGAAACCCGGGTTTCCAGCAGAGAAATTCCAGCACAACGTTGGAGCAAAAAATACAAGTTTGGATGCATTGGAGAGGGTCAGAGGTATGGCTTCACTTTCCCCCCATCGCCTCTCCCCCGAGGTTGGACGAAGAACACAGTGACAAGCCAGAGCTTCTCAGCCGTGATTCCTCCCAGGAGGGAGGGTGAGAGCAAGAGTGCGTCCCTGCCTTCCGCCACTGTGTCAGACACTAGCAGAGGCCCGTTTCTCTCTGGTTCCATCTAGAGTACAGAGTCCTGGGCTCCAAGATTCCGGGGCAGGAAGAAGCTGGGAGAAACACAGATCAGCTCTCAGAGGGCGTTTAATCCTATGGACTAAATGGCAGACTCCGCAGAGAATCTTGCCCACTACCCTCTGGGGACCCCTTGCCCGTGGATTCCTCCCTACTGGCCCATGGGCACCCCCAGTGCTCTGCACCTGACCCCCTGTTCCACACCCCATACACTCGCCCTGGAGCCAGCTCTCTGTGCCGGCTCTGCCCGTGGTGAGGGCAGGCATTGGCAGATGGCTAGTGGCACCAGAAAAGCAGCTCGAATCTGGGGGTCAGGGAGAGACCACAACGGGAGCTTTAGTCTTGCCCATGGGAAAGCAAAAGGCAGGTGGTCAGCCTGTGGCCTGGGGCACCACAGGATGGAGAGAAGGCATGCAAGCTTATGAATTCTGCCACAGAGGGAGCAAGAAACAGCCTTATCACACAGAAGGTCTGAGAAAGCCCCAGAACCCCCAGCAGGGCTGACACAGGGCAATTCTTTCCCAAAGTCAGTTAGTAATGACTAAAGAGGTGACCGCTACCACAAAGCCAGCCATGCAAGACTTTGTGGGACATAAAAATTCAAGGAAAGGTGACACCATCAAAGGATCACAATAATCTTCCGGTAGCCCGACCCCAAAGGCACGGAGATCTGCAATTGCCTGATAAAGAAATTGACCCGTTCTCAGTAGATAATGTCTCTTTTTGTCTCATGTAACAGTTTTAAAGTATTTTTTTTCTCTCATTTATTCCCTTAATGCCTTCTTTTGTGTGTAACTGATTTTTGTAGCTTGGCTTTTTGATTCTATTCTCCTGTCCGTTTGTGTATATTTTTAATACATTCTGGAGAATGCAAATGTGATTGTAGTTTATCTTACAAGCTTCAGTTTTGGAAATTGAAAACAAAATTTCAATTGTTGTGAGAAATGCATGGGGAAATGTTTGTGGAATGGCCCCTGATACAGAGTAGGTGCTCAATCAATACTTTTTCTTCCCTTATCCACCTATATATAAGTTCAAGTTTATTGTAATAATATGTGACAAGATATGTGAAGAACCTTGCCATGTCCAGATTCCTTAATTTTGAGACTCCCCAAATCATGTTGTTTTATGATCCAAGCCTCAGTAATCTTTCTAATCCCTGCATCTTTTCTTCACTCGCAGGAAAATGTGTAAATAGGTGAAAGAAAGAGAGAAGGAAGGAAGAAAAGAAGGAAGGAGGGAAGGAAGGAAGAAGGAAGGAAGGAAGGATGGAAGGAAGGGAGAAAGAACAAATGCAATTTAATTACTACTTTGTTCCTTCTTCCTCTAGGATTATAAGCCTTTAGGTCAAAGGCCATAACATAAACTTTCATATTTCCAGTTACAAGTAACATGACATTAGATGCTTAACAAATATGTGGTGAATGAACAGAGAAATAATGAACCAGAAAATCTAAAAATATTATTCCTAAACTGAGTTTATAAATGATCAAAGTAAGCATATTTAGTATTTGATGACCTGGAACTTCCTATCTCACATTTATCAATGTTCTGATCATGATTAGTCTCAGCCAATGAAAATACTCTCCTTTCAAATCATCATAGGAAAATTAATTTTTTCAAAGTGTAGTTCTACAGAGACATTTTCCTTATGGGGTTACAGACCCTAGTAATACATGTCATAAATCTTAGAGAGAATAGTTAAATAAAGGGAAGATTCTATGCCCTAGCCTTGTCAGATGGCTGAACACTTACACCCCACGGAGCTCAGTAAATGTCCTTCAATTATTATTTTGCTGTTGATGAAATAATAAATGAAGGTGTCAGGCAGTTTTTTACAGAGGATCTTGTCCTTTTGGTTACTCGTCTGCCATTCAGCCTCTCCTGACGCTCTCATGGACCTTCAGTGCCTTTATTTATTCCTCTGAATAAACTGACTTCTCAGCCTGCTTGCCCATCACTTTAGTAACTACTAAAAATCACTCTTGTCACCGACGCAGATTCATCCCAAAGTAACTGGAAAATAGAACACAAAGTTAAATTACCCATATTCATCTCTCCTTGTTTGTCTGCCCCCTAAGAAAGATAGTCTTGCTTTCATTATAATAATTTTTGGGATTTATATGAGGAAAAGAAAGGAAATAATAAATAGAAGGCGCAGAGGAGAAATACAAACAACAGGGAATGTTATAAACTTAACCAAAGATGGAGTCAGCATGCTTAATGGAAAGAATAAAAGCTATTAAGTCAGGCACATTTAGCTTCACTTTCCCCATCTATCAAATGGGGGAAATAAAGTACATAATTTATAAGGACATTGTGTCAACCGAGGTGATGCCAGTAAAGGGCTTGGAGCAGTGACAGCCACTGAGTAAGTAGATATTGTATATTTTTAAAAGCCACAGCCCTTTTCACCATCGGAGAGTCTCAGTGGAGGTCCACATGTATGCCTGCCTTCCATTTCCATCCTGGAGAGAAGTGCCACCAAGCTGTCTGCCCTTCATACCACAGCCTTAACTTTCTATACAGTAGCTCTTTTGAAGAACTAACAGGCACATGAAGAGGTTCTTAAGTGAGCAACGTAGACCTCTGGATGGGTCCATTCTGGGACTCTCTTCTCCACCTAAGAAAAATCATGCATTTGGGAACTTTTGAAAAACCGCACCATTTATTTTATGTAACAATATGTTACATTCGGAAACACAGCGTATGCATAAATGCAGGCTTCAGTGAGATTCAAAAAACGTATACGTGGTGCAGTAAAAAGGTAAGCGGATTCTCCATAGAGGGAGCAGATAAAATATTCTCCAAATGGAGAGACGCTTGAAGGTGAGAGTGCTTCTAGTAATGATTTCACTGGGACAAAGGCGTACATACACCTGTTTTTATTAGACAAGATTATTAATAAACCAGGACTTCCGCGGACCCCCCCAAACACATGTTCATCCTATATACAAAATCAGGAGAGCTGGGTTTTAGGCCGTGTCCCTGGCTTCAGGCATGACAAATTCCTACCCCTCCTGCCCTACCAACATGAGAAAGGAGGGCAGATTCAGGAATTTATAAGAACCTTTCTAGCTATCCTTCTATGATGGAAAGGTGCCTATTGACTGAAGAAGACTTCCAGCCTAAATTGCTGGTAATAGAGCCATAGAAGACGTACATCCTTCTCAACTCACTAAAAACATCAATAATAAACAAGGGGGATATTGGCATAAACAGAAAGAGACTGCGACTGAGTACAAGAAAGAGGATGAGGGTGAGGGGATCTCAGCAAAGCGTTTGATTGAACAGCAGGTAGAAAGGAAGCTCTTGTGAGAGCTGTCGGGAGCTTTCCCACTCCTGCTGAAACGTGGCAGTGACGGCAGGAATCAGGTGAGAGGACCGCAGAGGGAGAAGGATGTCAGATAGTGCCCTCCTGCCTTTCCATCTCTTACTTTCCAATTAATTACCAAAAACCCTCCTTCTGTCACATTGGAGGGAGGAAGGTGTAAGCAGATGGAGAGGCTGGTGGTTTGTTCGTATCTGTATCCTAATCTACAGTAATGCTTTATTTTTGCTAATTGATAGTGACCAATTGAATCCTAGTTTCTGAAGCAAAAGAAGCTACATATAGATGCAAACGTATGTGTATTTGTAGACGTGTCTGGGCGTCGTCAACGTTGATCATCACCTCATTCTTTAGGTCTCAACTTAAATATTTTCTCAGGGAGAAATTTTATAAATACTTTTTCTAAGCATGGCTCCTCATTTGATTTCTAAGCTCTTTTCTTCCAAGAACCTATCAAAATGGATATTACATATTTATTTAGCACTTGTCTCCAGCAGACCACAAGCTGCATGAAATCAGAATATATCTGCTATCTGCAGAAAGCACATAGTAGAGACTCAGGAAACGTGGGTTGAGTAAAGGAATACAATCAAATTTTGGTTAAATAAGGGCATCTCTGGTGTGAAATTAATGAAGGTGTCATAGAAGAAATAGAGTTATAATTAAAGTTGAAATATGGGCTACACTAGTGAGATGGAGAAGAGGCTCTATAAGGACAGGACATTTAGACTGAGTTTTTGTATGTAACTTACTAGGGAGTAGAGACTGGGAGAAAAAAAGGGAGAAAACATCAAATTTGCATTCATTCTACTATTACCAATTTCAAGAAATTGTTTGCCATTGCTAGATATTGCATAGAGCCAGAGATGTGAAATGTAGGCCCTACAACATTAATGTGAATATTCCTCTTTTAAAAGCTTTGAATATTTGGCTTACTGGCAGCTTCTCTCACAGTGATGGACAGGATAAAATCATAGCTGTGCCGCTGAAACTTACAAAACTGGTGGAAAACTGAAAGTGGAGATAATTAAGCTCTGGGTAAGTGGTGAAATGATTAAAGGACAAAAAAAGAGAGGTCAGAATGTACAGAATCATGGGCGATGCCTTTATTTGGGGCTGAGGTTGGAATTTTGTTTTATTAGTGAAGGGTACAGAAAGGAATTGGTCAAGGATCCAGATGGATGACCTGGGCTCCTGGGGGGTTTGTGTGCTGTTGTTGGTGTTTTATTCTGGAAGGCAACAACTAGCACTATGAAATGCTGGATATGGTGTGAAAGAATCAGTAATTATAAGAAACAGGTGGCAAATAAATTGAGACAATTTAAAAAGATTTCTCTTTGGCTGTTATTTGAAAGGGGATGCATTGTCAGTTTCAGCAGGATTAATGGAAATACTTTCGAAGTACTTATTTGAAATAAATTTGCATGAAAGCCCAGTGGAATAAACTGGGGTTGGCAGGTGGGGAGAATGGGAGTTGCAGCTAGTGGATCCTCTGTGCTGGCATACATTGCTTCACAAGTTTAAAATGGACAACTGCATGGGAATAGAATTTATAACATCACAGTCAGTTGCAAAACTCTTAAATAATCGTTTCTCTGGACATATCCAGATTTCACTTAATTAATATATGTTTTAAGGTTGCCTTCTCTCATACTAGGTAGTTGATACTTGGGGAAATGCAGCTGCTTATTAGAATCTCTGAAAATAAATACAGAGAGAGGAAAGACCTGACTATGGGTTTGAGTCCTCCAGAAAAGCAGATATAATGGAATTAAACCATTTCTTCTGAGGTGAGGGGATACCTGTGAAAGATAAAGAGAGAGGAAGAAGGCAGAGGTGGGGAAAGCCTGCAGACCAGACCTCAGTTCTAAGGAAGGAAGTAGGTTGTGTAGGAGGAACGTCACCCTACAGAGCATTCCTGAGAAATTCACGGCCAGTGTGGTGGGGAGCAGGAATGGCCTAACTGTAGTTGCACTTCCATGCTCATCATTGGCTGGAAGATCCCAGGCTAGAGTCTGGCTTCATTATGAAAGCTGCAGTGGGTCCCTAGGGTGGGCGGCTGAAGGCTGTGGGCAAAATGCACTCCTCACACAAAGCCCTCCTTGAAGGGAAAGAGAAGCATCTCATCTCCATGCCTACCAGCAGACTAGGCTAATAGTCTCTCTACCATTTACCTTAGGGTTCTTTGTCAAATACCAAGCTCAACAATGCCAAAGGAGCTGAATCATTTAGTCATCAAGTACTGTGGATAAAGAAAAGGCATTTGCACTTATCTATAAATTGAAAACATCATGCTCTACTCAGTTGAACTGAATTCTACAGACAAGCTATTCCCCCATAGAAATTTATCTTCAGAGCTTATTTTTCAAGTTATCATTTCTGTGGCATTTTTAGCAATTGCTCCACTGACCTGATTTGAAATCCCATGAGTCCCCTAGTTCTATGTGATATAAACATTTCACTCTGGAAAAGAGATGTAAGGACTGTAGTGGGAAAGCTTTAAAGATATTTAAAATCAGGTTGCAGATTTAAGTACAAAAAGCAAACAAAATGAATAAATAAACGCTGAGTTCAGTTTTTTTAAAAAAAATATCCATGAAGTGGTATTGGTGTGTATTTGCACACTTCTTCCCTCTAACTGTTATGTCACTTGGGTAGAAAATGATACGCATTTTGAATCACAAGTCCTATTTTTTTTTGCCCCTTATCCTGAACTGTATAAAAAGATGTAAAAAAAGAAAACTTATTTTCCCATGGTACGTTTTCTATTCAAAATCAGTGCTTCCATTCAAATGGCCAACAGAATTTTTTCCAAGGAAAAAAGAAATCACTGAAGGGCACCTCATCGCATGTGACGGCCCCCAGGTGCTGTTTTACACACGCCTGCAAGAAGCAGGTTTTGCTTAGCACCCAGTTGTCGTGGTGGATAATTGGCCTACTTGCTCCAGGCTCCCCTCTGCTAACCCAGTCCTGCTCACCACCGCTGGGTCCCTGCACAGATTTGGATTGCTCTGACCCCGATGAAAGGAAAAGTTGAGAACAGATATGAGTGAACAGGTTTGTATAAAAGAAGGGCTATGTAGCAGCTGACTCTGTGTTTGTTCATGGCAACAGGGTCAGGGACCTTATATGGTCTTAATAAATAGAATCAACTGGCTGCATATGTATTTTGGCACTAATCTATAGCCTATGCCATCATTTCCTGGGGTTTAGTACAATATTAATAAAGAGGGCTATTTCAGATTAGGCACAAATCAATGCTGTATTATAAAACAGTTGATTTTTTGCTAATAAAAAAAAATGAAATAGGGTTACTGCTGTTTATGGCATTGTCCTGAATACCTGTGCCACTGGTTTGAATTTTGCTTGATTTTTAAATTCCCTATTTGTTTATGTTTATGACTTTAAAATTATTTCTTTTTCTAGAAGTCTGAAGTTGAATATAGTGCATGCCCGCAGTGAACCCAAGTTTTAGCCCTTAGCTCTGAAAGGCACTGAATTCATTACATTCCCTTGTGCAGCCTCTCTTAATCTGTTGTGACAACAAATTAGACTCCGATTTAAATTAAAGCAAATTGCAAGATAATTAGAAGTGTTTTTCTTACTTTTTTCCCCCTAACTTCCATCAGATAATCGGGAAACAAGTAAGACACACTAAAGAACTTACTATTCTTTCCATTTGGAATTATCTTGTGGGTAAATTTAATAAAACAGCTTTTCATGAAGCTTATTTTCAGAGTATAATGAAATATCTACTCAGATAGATAATAATAATATCCCTTTTTACCAGAATTTTTTTACATGTGTCCCCAGTTGTGACCTTTACTCTCGTTTGCCTGTATTTTGAAGCAGAGCTGGAGTAAAATGCATCATATGAAATAATTTCCTGTTACAGAGTACGATATCAGCAAAAAAACCACAAAACACAAGAAAAACAAGGAGGTAATTTGTTCCTCCGTATTCAAAATGTCAATTTGTCTTGAGTTTTTGTAACTTCAAAATTCAGACTATCAATTTATTTAAGCTGCTTAAGATTTGTTATGACATGTTCTATATAACTTGGGCTTAAAAATGAAATTAGCACCAGAGACCATGCTTGAAGAGCAAGTTCTGAAACCCCATCATCCCGGTGCTGCACACCCCCCATCCCCAGTCTCCTACCTTCCCTGTCAATCCCACCCCCCAGCTCTGCCCACCAGAGCCTGGGCAAGGAAACAGCCTTTGATGGCTCCTTGGAAGACGACTTAATCAATGGGAGTGAGATTCTGGAAAAAGTCTTCATCCCTTTCTTTAAGACCCAAGCTTTAGGGAAGCCCAATCTTAATACACAGTGCCTTACAGAGAAGTGGGGACGATTTTCCAGCACTTACGTTGTCCTGGGTACACAGACCAGAGGAACAAATTCACTGCCAGCAGCCAATGTTCAACACCCCAAAGGGATACTCAGCCTATGCCTTACTGCAGAGGTGAGAAAGGATACTTTGGAGCTTTCAGCTCAGACAGTGGGAAAATCAAAGCTGAAATCAGCATCAACCATGGGGGAGAAGCAATCAGGGCTCCTTCGCACACACACACAGGAACCCTGGAATTAGTGCTAAAAGAATGGAATCAAATGTCAAGCCCCTAAACCCCTTTTACTTTGCTCTGGGGATTAAGTGACATAATACCTCTTTCCCCAGGGCTGGGGCAGTAAATATTAACAATTTTTATTCCAACATGGCTGAGGCTTTGGAAAACAGTGCACACATGCCTGCACACACACATAAAATCTCCAAACACAAGAATGAATAAAACACAATTTTGATTGGTGTAATATTTTTCACAATAAAATGTTAAAATCTCTTTACTGAACTTTCACATTCAACAAAAAGTATTCCATTAGAATGAAACTCAATGGTGCTTCAGACTCTTATAAATGATAATGTGTAATGGCTAAGGCTAATAAGTAGTAGAGGAAAAAATAAGTCCATTTGCCCTGCATACAAGAGAGATTATATCATAGGTGGAGGAGGGAAAGGAAACTAGCAACAGTGACCCTCTGTATTCTACACTAGACATACCTCACCATATGCCTCTGGCTCAGAACCATTATGTAACAGAGAGAAGCCTATGATATTGTTGACAGGTGTCTAATAATGGAAATGGTATGATCCTATAGAGAGCTACCCACACCATGCCAATCATTTAATATTCATAGGACAATTATTTATTACATAGATCTGTCTGCACACTGAGGAGTCTATAAAAGATGTTAAAATGGACAACCAATTTCATTGTGTAAATGGGTCTAAAGCCATACAATTTATACTTTGCCCATAAAGAAAGTAGTAATTGTGAGTACACGGGCAGAAGAAAAAGAAAAGACTAAAATAAACAATGGTTTGTGCCCCAAATTAAGAAGGTTCAGAGTGTGGCAGAGTAAAGTCCAGAACTACACACTGAAACACATTTTGGAAACTCCTCAGAAGCAAATTAGTGATGAGAATAGCAGAGCACTAAGTTCCTGGAGTTTGTTTAATTAGCTTGTCTTAACTTAGAATGTATATGCACACCGTAAGTTGAAATGCATTCCTGAAATATACACACATTAAAAGTTCATTGAATTTTTTATTCCTGGCTTCCTGAACCAAAAGATAAGTGTAATTTACCTGTGATAACAGGCTTAGTGGGTAAAAAAAAAAAAAAACAGTTATATCTTCATTCAAAGGCTGTCCCTTTTTCTGCTCTCTTTAGAGATATACATATTTAATAATAAAATGGATACAAATATTTACATAAAAAATGAAGTCATTTTGAAAAGAAGTGGAGGAATACATTTCTACTTTAATTGCCCCTTAACTCATTTTTATTTGTACTCTCGTAAGAGGTTTTATTTCTCTTCTAAAATAATTTATTTCAGGAATTTTGTCATTCTATTTTTGACTATTGGGTTATACATTACCACTCTTTTTTTCTGTGACAGTCATTGTGACAAAAGCACCTTTTTATAGAAAAGAGTCAACATGTTAATATTGACTGTGACACATGGGAAATTATTTTTTATGGGAAATTTGCATGACCAAGGAAGCCTAGAATAAAAAGTAATTTTTCATCCTACATTAACATAAATTGAAATATAATAGAAAATGATGCTATGAAATTATTTTCCTCCTGTTTCTTCTTTCCTCTTTTCATAGCTAGAAATTGTGAAGGAGAATAACTTTAAGTTAATACTTCTGTATTTGGGAAATATTACTGTATGGCATTGTTGTCTGAGTTTGAGCAATTTTATTATACATGATTGGAATTACTATTCAGTGATATCTTGACTTAAAGCTCTTCTTGAAAAAAAAAAAAAACTCATAAAAGCAATCATCTCCTGATGATTTGAAATGTAAAGACTTCAGCTCTGGAGTCGAGGTCAAGCTCAGTGCCCTGGATTAGCACAACCATCATTAGGCACCATTAGTCACTGTCTTTAACATGGTGGTCTTGATTAAGAAAAGAAAGAGCCTCTCCACATCAGTGGGAAAGGTCCACAAGTGGTCTTCACAGGAGAGCAACTACTGCACCTCCAGTTCCTTGAAGACAATTTCATAGTTAGTTAGCTTGGAACAGAGCTCAGGCACCCAGTGTTCCAGTGGACTCCATCATCTTTGAATTCAGATTCCTTCAATATGAGGATGCCCCAGAGAGAGGAAACTCTCTCTTAGTTCCATATGCTCCATTATTCCCAACGTTGCTCCAGCTCAGATGTTCTCCTGCTTTGTCTAGACCTCCTGCATCTGAACTCTACATCTCTCTTCATGTGGATCCATAATCACCAATTATATTTTCTTCCAGGAGCTCAGAAATCCATAGGGGACAAAGTCACATGTTTTTCAGGTACTTTAAACTATTATCCTTTCTCATTCTTCATTGAAGGTTTCTCCAAACTCAGATATTGCTAGTAAGGAAGTGGTCATCAGTCTTGATGTTCACACAAGTTCCCAGAATTTAAAGGATAGATGTTGAGCTTTCTTAATCAGGTTTCTCTTCTATGGAAGCACTGGGTAGATATGCAGGTCCCATCATTCTATCTCTCCATTTGCCTGGGGGAGTATGAACTGTCCATCTTATGCCATGGGAGCATGCCCACTGCTGGGTAGCTTATGCAGTGAACACAGTGGCTTGATCAAGACTGGAATCCTGCTAGATATCCGAACACAAGGCAAAGGTGTTTTCCTAAAGTCAGGATAGTGGTTCCAGTATCTACATGGTGCACTGGGATGCCCGTCTCATATGTGACATATGTTCCCACCGTGGTGAAGCACCGCCTGAATCCATGACTGGGGACCGGTTGAGCAATGTAGTCAATTTGACACACTTATACAGGACTTAACTCTCCTGTTGTTGTGGCCCTGTTTGCCATGTTGTTTGCCCTGGGCCCCTGGCAGGTGTCCCATGACTGTACCATACATTTGGCTTTTGTTTCTTCCAGGGTGAGTCCTCATGACTTGGCCCATCCTTGCGTCTGAGGTGGACTTCTATGTTCCCTCTGTGGTGGACCCAATGGGCAATCATGGAAGTTCATTGAACATATGCTTGATCAGCTCATGAGTTCCGTCTATGTTCCCTTTCAAATGGTCTCCTTCCCAGTTTGCATGTTGCTGTTTACTTCTAAGAATTTCATTGTTTAGCTCTCACATTTAGATATTTGATCCATTATGTGTCAATTTTTTTTAACATCTTTATTGGAGTATAATTGCTTTACAATGGTGTGTTAGTTTCTGCTTTATAACAAAGTGAATCAGCTATACATATACATATATCCCCTTGTGCCAATTTTTGTGTATGCTGTGAAACAGGGTTCTGAATTCATTCTTTCACATGTGGATATACAGTTTTACAAACACAGTATAATGAAATGACTATTCTTATCCCATTGGATAGTCTTGGAATCACTGTTGGAAATCTATTGACTGTAAATGCGAGTAATTTCTGTAGTCTGAATTCTAATCCACTAATCTATATGTCTATTCAATGCCAGTACCACACCATTTGATTACTTCAGCTTTGTAGGAAGTTTTGAAATCAGGAAGTGTGTGTCTTTCAGTTTCATTCTTCTTTTTTAACGTTTCTTTTAATTATTTATTGTCCTTTGTATTTCCATATGTGTTTTAAGATTAACTTGTTAATTTCTGCAAAAGGCAGTTAGAATTTTTATAGAGATTGCAATGAATTTATAGAACAATTTGAGGATTTTTGTCATTATTATAATATTGTCGTCTAATATATGAGTACAGGATGCCTTTATACCTATTTAAGTCTTTAATTTCTTTCAGCAAAGTTTTGCAGTTTTCAGTGTACAAGTCTCACAGTTATTGTATTGTTTTGGATGTTAATGTTAGACTCTTCAGAATATTCTATATTTCAGATTATGTCATCTGCAAATAGAGATACTTTTTTTTTTTTTTTTTTAATTTGGTTGCACCAGGTCTTAGTTGCGGCAGGTGGGCTCCTTAGTTGTGGCTCCGGGGCTCCTTTAAAGACAATTTTAATTCTTTCTTTTTGATTTGGATGCTTTTTATTTCTTTCTTTGCTCAGTTGCCCTGGCTAGGATTTTCTGTATAATATTTAATAGAGGTAGTGAGAAAAGGTATTTTCTTTTTCCTAGTTTTAGGGGGAAAGTTTCATTTTGACACCATTAAGTATCATGTTAACTATGAGTTTTTCATAGATACCCTTTATCAAGTTGAGGAAGTTCCTTTCTATTCCTAGTTCTATCCCTAGCTTATATTCCTAGTCTTGTGTTTGTTTTTTCATGAAAGGGTGTTGGAGTTTTGTCAAAGGAATTTTCTATATAAATTGAGATGATCATGTGTTTTTGTTTTCTTTTTTCTGTTAATACAGCCTGTTGCATTAATTGATTTTTGGATGTCAAAAAAACCTAGCATTCCTGAGACAAATTCCACTTGATCGTGGTGTGCAATCTTTTTAATGTGGCTCCTGGATTTGGCTTACTAGTGTTTTGTTGAGGATTTTTGCATGTATATTAATGATGGAGGTTGGTCTGTAGTTTCCTTTTCTTGTAACACCTTTATCTGTCTTTGATATCATGGTAATATTGGATTCATGGAATGACTTAGAAA
This sequence comes from Balaenoptera borealis, assembly GCF_965194805.1. NCBI lineage: Eukaryota > Metazoa > Chordata > Mammalia > Artiodactyla > Balaenopteridae > Balaenoptera > Balaenoptera borealis. The sequence continues at coordinate 73,107,351 of NC_138877.1, forward strand.
GTGCCAACAAAAATCTCTCAGTCTTTGCAGAGGGTCTCTGTGTCTGCATTAAAGCGCACCTTCGGCACTTAGACAGGCAGCTGACAACTCTGCTTTAGCTTTCACTACTTCCTTGTACAGAGCTTCAAAGTCAACCAGAGGTGAGAGCTTAGGGCCTTCTCATGTCTTTACTGAGCACATATATATGCAGCGTGGACATGTATGTGTCTTTCTTGATCCTGAAGAATGTGTTGGAGCTTTTCAAAGACGTTATTCTCCAAAGCATCTCATTCCTCAAACTTTCCTCACAATCTTTTTATTTAATCTATTGTTGTTTTTTTTTCCCAACTGTTATCCATTGCCTCAGGCAGCAGTGACTAAAACATGTTTCTGTGTATGTTCTGGACAGATGTTCACAGGTAGCAGCTTTAGCACTGGGTAAATTCTGAGTTAGGTGAGATAAAGGTAAACATTTTGAGCCAATCTTCTAGAGATAGCCACCAGCAAGCAGTAAACAAACAAACCAATAAATGCAAATAAATATAAATACATAGGATTCTTTGCAAATGAGGTCAGTTCCGCTTCCTCCTGTACCTGTAGTGGAATCCAGGCTGTCATTTTCAAGGCTGCCACTAAGCTGGGAATCAGGACATGGGACTAGGGTAAGTTAAAATGACACATAGCTCTCTGTTCTTGCCAAGATCCAGACACTTTTCTTGAATGAATTCTCCCTGGTTGCTGCAAGCTTTTGAATAGTTTTAAAATTCTGAAAAAGTCGATTCTCACAGTTTGGTTTTTTTTTCTGTTTTTGTTTTTCTCCTAGTTATTTCATTGCTTTTTTAGAGAGGTAGATATTTGGTGTTCTTTATTATTTTTGCTACCTCACAGGAATTTAGCCATCCACTTTTGTATTAACATTCGTGCTTATCACAAATGGAAAGCAATAAGCCAACCGACATAATTTGTGTAAATTCGAAAAGATGCAATCCATGTGTATACGCATTATATTTATGAATACTCTTCTCATCAATTTCATTAAGTCATTTTACTCATATTATGGGTGGAGACCATCTGCTATATTTAATCTTTTTCATTTTTTCTTAAATCAGACTCTATTGAGTGGACTTCATAGCACAACAAAATTAAGTTGATATTTTGTGTAAGTTTTCCTCCACAATAATTCAGAGAAAATCAAGGCATGTCCTTATGAGATTTCAGGATTTATGCATCAAAGTGACAGAGTGGAAAGTTAAGAAATGATCCTCTGCTCCCCAGAGGCCACCTCCAGGTCAGGACCAGATGGCCCTGGTTCTCTCCTCTGTAAGCAATTGGAGTGCTTCTGATTGCAGCTGTGCTATGGAGGGAACTGTTCTGCATGAGGATGTGTGAAATGAAAACCTCAGGAAAGCTTTCCTCAGCAAGTTAGACAGGTCTTATCTCTGACCTGCGAGAAAAACAAAAACACAACACACACACAAAAACCACGGTCTCTGAATCTGCTAGTAATGGCTGTATGCAAGCATATTTTCCATTGTTAATATCACAACTAAGTGATATATACACAATCAATCCCATAATATGAACTGTCTTAAAATGACTCTACTGTTAAATAAAGCAAAGAACACTCATTGCTAACTCCCCAAAATGAATATATTAAATTGTATTGTGACATTTTGAAGAAATAGGATAAAATCTTATAATAATTCTGTTGCCATTTAGTATTATTGAATATTTATTGAACAACTAGTATGTGATGGGCATGTTTTTCAAGATCTGGATACTAAGGCTGTCAAATAAATACAGGATGCCCAGTTAAATTTAAATTTTAGGTAACAAGCAAATTTCTAGCATGCATTCTAAATGTTGGGACATAAAGACAATTGTTATTCATCTGAACTTCAACTTTACATAGACTTCCCTAATATTTATTTGCTAAATTTGCCAAATTTACAAGAGATACAACTGTGAACAAGACATAAATACTATTTGCTCTTATAGGCATTACCATGCAGTGAGACGTGTAATTAACTAGGCAAGTATAATACCAATAAATTAGTGCAATATGGATGCTGAGAAGTATATTTAACTCCTCTTTAGGGTGGTCCAATATTTCTGTCTGGAAATATTGATGTGGTGTCTAAGCCAAAAATGGAATTATAAATCACAGGAGGGAGGTAAGAGGAAGAATTATTCAGTTAGAAGGAAGAGCTTATAAAAGCTCTTAAAAGCATAAAGGAACCTCACTGAGGAATTATAATTAATTTATATTCCCAGAGCATTGAGCAGCAGGTGGAAATTTGATATATGAATCTTAAAATCCCACGTAAACCAGATAAGTAGGTCTATATAGGCTAAGGTTAAGAGGAAATTGTAAAAGAGGGCTTGATGGGATCACACATGGAGAAAGTACACTCTGGCTGCAGTCAGATGAATGGATTTGGGGTGGGAGCAGTCAGACCTGAAACAGGGAGTCATGCTAGCAGTTTATTGCCATGTGTGATGGTAATTTACACCAGAAGAATTGGAGTGGAGATGGAGAAAACTACAGCTTTCTGAAAGATCAATGCAAGTTACTGACTGATAAAGTATGGGAGAATGAATGAGAGAAAGCAGTCAAGAATGACATTGAAGGTTTCGACATTGACACTGAGGACATCAAGGAAAATGAAGATCTCTGAGAAGTTAATTTAGGCAAGTTACCAGAGACGTCCATACTGAATATATAGCACAGGGGATGATAAACTTTTGTAATAACCTACAAGGGAAGAGAATCTGAAGAATATATATATATATATATGACTGACTCGCTGTGCTGTACACCTGAAACTAACACGATATTGTAAATCAACTATACTTAAAAATAATAATAAGAGATATCCAAAGGCAGGAGGCAAGAAAAATGCTGTAAATTATATATATATACTTATATATATATATAGATAGATGCATATACATACATAGAGATGCATATACATATATACAACATACACAATTTTACTATATGTTACTGTGTGTATATAAAATGTATATTATGTACATATTATATACATTTTGCGTATATATTGTGCATATATAGTATATTTATATAATATATCTATATGTACCAAAGGATATATGTGTGAATCATCAGCTTGCTGATGGTAATTGGAGCGTCAGAAGTGGACCTACTCACCCAGGGAAAAAGAATAGAGAGAGAAGATGAAAGGTCTTAAAGAGTAGAATCCTTAGAAATAACCTAGGAAATATAAGAAGTTGACAAAGGAAGAGGGGGCCAGCATAAGAGAGACTATAAAAGGTTAGAGGATTGCATGTTGATGAAAAATCCCAAAGAAGAAAGATTTAATTAAGTAGAAATAATCAATGGTATCAATATAAATGTGTAGATGAAGTAAGGAAGACATCGGTGAATACAGGATCCAGTGAATTACATTTCAAGAAGGATACTGACAGCCAATATCTACAGTTCAGTAGCTTACTTCACTGATTTATCTTTTACATGGAACAAGAATATAAAATATTTTAAAAATCAGTTTAATTTTATACTTCATTCAGTATTATTAATTTATTATCATTATAATTATCACTATTTTGCCTCATTCCTCCTCAGTAAGATGAGGTTTTCAACAAACATGAGTGTCATTTTCACATCTGAGCTGTAAGTCATGGTTTCAACTTCCAGGTTGAGACTTTATCTGATCAATATTCACAGTGTTTACCAATTTACTATATATTATCCAGGAGATCACTTGTTCTGCTTTGGAAAAATAAAAGTTAATTTTATAGATAAAACATAAATTCATATTTTAAAATTAGAAAAAATTTGTTTATTTCCTTCTTTGGATTGTAAAGCATTGTTTTCCCCTACCTGCTTCCGTAGCTGATGAGCTCACGGACCCATTAAACCAAACAGCAGAGGTTTCCACAGATTCAGGGCCGCTTAAGCAGCAGGCGGGGAGAGGCAACATTTCCAGTTTACTGCAGTTGCTGAGAGCAACGGTGAAATGAGAATCATGGAATCATTAAACTTTAGACCTGGAAGGACCCTAGAGAAATCTTAGGCCTCATTTTCAACTGAGGAAATTGCGGCTTTGAGCAGTTTATCGATTTCTCCAAAGTCACACAGCTGGTTACCGTCAACATCAGAACTCGAACCTTGCTCTTCTGACCTCGGCTCTAGTGCTTTGCTGCATTTTGTTTCATGTTCAGATATGCCCCGATCTCAGTATTACCAGGGCTGCAATGGCAAATTTTTGAAGGCTGTCTCATGACAAAAGCAACAGAAAAATAGGGGGAAAGATCGGATCAGGGAAGGATGGGCAGAGAAGCTCAGTGTCGTAGAAATTAAGGAGCCTTAGTACCACAAACCAGGACAGGAAAAATGGCTGGGAAACATGCTGCTTCCAGAACCAGGACAAAGCCAGCTTCTCAAAGACTCAGGGCAGAGCACCAGGAGAGACAGCTGTATGGAAGTCACAGTCCAGAGACACACAGAAGATGTATCAAAACTTGAAATGTGCGGCCAGCAAGAGGAAACAGCCCCAATAAACTAGGAACATATTGAGTGGACAGACTCAACCTTTCAGTCAGTGGCTGAACGCATAAGGCTCTGGCTGGCAGTAAAGGTTCCTTTTAAGCCTCTTGGACCTGCTCTTCCTGTCTGCAGAGAACATAGTTCCATCAAAGCAGAGGGAGAAAGAGGCAGGTGTGTCTTACCTTTATGGGGCATCTTCCATGAGCATGTTTTAGACCCTACATTTATTCTAACCAACATTCTGTAAGCTTGCTATTATTATCTCCATTTTACAGACGAGGCAATGGAGCCTTAACGATACTCAGCATCTTACCCAAGGTCACATAGTTGTAAAGGAAAGAGATGGGACTCAAGTCCAAGTCTGTGTGCCTTTCCTTTTGCAGGGAGTGGGGCAGACAGGAATTGAGCTCAGAGTAGTGCCTGGTAAAGGCAGCCCTGTTGAATTATAGGGAATTTAGAGCCAAAGTTGAATCTAAATTAGTAGACGTGGAGTTGAGAAATTGGGGCGGGGGAGGACGGAGCTAGAGCTTTTTGAATGAGTAAAAATAGACCATCAGCTCTTGAGGCTAGAACAGACTTCAGGGCTCAGCACTGGCGTGCAGTTTAGGGACCAGAGAGGCAGAGGTGTGCTGGAATCTGATCTGATGCCCCTGTGAGAGATGATGGATGAATTTATACAAATTTTTCACTCTGGTTCTTAATGCAGCCATTTAAAAGAATCATATTACAAATAAACCTACAATTAAATTAATTATACCAAAACAAAAGTAACTATTAAAAACTCATTATTTCCTAATTATTTTTACTCCATTTTGGTATGACCTATGCTATTGATTTATGTCTGTTATTTCTGTAGTGGAAATGCTGTGCTACTTACTGCCGATTCCTCCCCAGCTCAGTGCTCGGTGATGTCACATCAGCAGCAAGAAACTGGCCCTGATGGGAGTTTTTATACAACAGAAATTGGCAAATGCTACAAACCGAGGCTTCTTTTTTGTTTTGCGGACCACCTAGGCTTAAGAAATTAATGAAGATGAAAGTAAATAAGGCAGAGCAAACTTAAGAGTGTGTTATATTTCTCATTACTTTGTAAATAGCACAAAATGTTGTCAAATCATGTTTGAATTGCCACCATAGGTTGGCTGTGGACAAGATACAAGAATTTGGCAAAACTAAAAATAAAAGGATTCTGTGAAAATCAATTGGCTATATAGAACTTACAGTAAAGATATTGTGTACTTTATTACTATTTGTAAATTGTTTGCCATACCTTTTTACTTCAATAAAATATAATATAAACTTATATACACATTAGCATTTCATTTTTTCTAGAGAGCTGGTTGTTAAACACTTCCCAGCCCACCACAGAGTCAAGGGGATCAAATTGGTGAGATAAGCTGTACAGGCTGGTACCAGCCAACAAACAAAAGTTAGAAACATATATAGTATGTTTATAGTAGACAGAGCAGGAACTGATCACACTGTTGAAAAGTATTGGGATTATTTCTTGCAAAAGAGTTACATCAATAGTGATGTTCCTATCAAAGTGGTCTTTTGGTTGGAATACCCCTCAGCACCATGCAGATATACTTAGGAAAAAGAGAAAAGAGTATTTGAAGTTGGGGAGATCCAGTAATATTTATGGAAATCCACGTAAAATCACAGGTTAGAGGAGGGGAAACTAAAAATCCCTGCCTATTTTACTGCATTTGCCTGGAGCTGGACACCACTAGAGAGATAAAATTACCTGCCTTCAAGTTATTCAAATGTGGAACTCTGGCAAATATATGCTTTCAAGTTCTTTTTCTCATCATTTATCAATCCTAGCCAATATAAGTCAATGGGAAGTTGATTTTCTAGATATGATGCACCTCAGATAAATGAAAATTCTGCATGTATTTTTCATTAAACCCTTCTTGTTCTTAGAAGGCTTTTTGTTTATTAAATTTTTCATGCAGTTTTATTAAAAATTGGGCTTCCTTCTTCATTTATCTGTGGAGCGATATTGCATAAAACTCTGACTCGTTTAAAAGTCATTCTATCACTGTGTAAACACCAGCAACTTTTCATACCGTACACTGCATGCTTCCTTTCTCAGTGATCCTGAGAAACTTTCCTCATTAGATCCTAAGTCATTCCGTCTTCTCTGATGGAAGTTGTTCTGCTGGAAGATTTATATTTTTTCCCCAAGTTTTAAGAATTTAATTTACAAAGTTAGGAGACATTGTGTGATTCCAGTTTATTTTTTTATTATTTTAAAATTTTTGTTGCTCTAAAGCAGTTGGGGTGATTCAAGATCTGTTCTTTTAAACAGAGATTTTTTCATTTTACTATAAAAACAAATTGGATTTCATTTTCTTCTACAAGATTTGAGAGAAAAACAAAATGACAAGTGTTAGTGTTTTTGCTTTTTGTTTTTTAATAAAGCAAAGCTAATTGCAGACAGACCTGAAGTGATGATAGCAAATGTGTTTTCTCTGGTAAAAAAGCAATGGTAAAACTATCCAATTACTAATATTTTTTTCCCTAAATAAATGGACCATACTATCACAGGGTTATAGCCTTATTTTCATGTAGACTCAGCTATACAACACACACCACTGATGAGAAGAACTCACAAATTAAATATGGAGCAGTGATATATTCTCTGACATGAAGATATTAAATACAACACAAAATTGAGTTATATGACAGCAGAGTTATTAATCAAGAACATTGAATTAAGCTTCAGATTCTTGTTACAGGGCAGTCACTTTCATAAATTCAACAGCTTAAAAGTACATACTGGTGAAATATGCAGTGAATTTATGACTGGTTTTGGAGAGTGACTCTCCAGCAGTGACATTGTCACTTGGCACTTATTACATGCGGCTTTATTTTGGGTTGAGGACTCATCTTTCCTGTCGGCTCATTAGGTCAAGGGCTTTGTCATAAATATCTTTATAGCTTTTGCAAGCTACACATCACCTGGTCCATACATATCACCTGGAAGAATGATAGGTAATTGTAAAATTAGTACCAAACAGTCTACTTGATAAAGCAATGTGCATGTCCTTTAAACTGTGAAGTATCCCTTTGATCTTTCTTGGCCGAAATCAGACTCTATTAGCAGTTGGACTGACTTCCGTTCTAGGGTGAAGAGGGGTCTGAGCAAGTGCAAAATGTTCAGACGAGAGTCACAGTGTAATTAAGGGCAAGTTCCAGCTAAAAGTATCAGAAAGCAAGGCACTCTTAGTGACAGCCTACTGGTACTTGATGCAGTTGATACACTCTGAAGGGCTGTTCTTTGTTCTGGAAAGCAGAACAAGCCAGCTGATGATTTGAATTAAGTATGAGGAAGTAATATACTATCTTTTATTCGTAACCTAATCAAATGGTCCCATCCGAGACTTGAGATCTGAGATTTCTTCCTGCATGCACGGTGTTGGCAAGAGCCTAGGGCAGATTTCATTGCTGCAGGAAAATCCAGCTCCTTCTTTCCTCCTTTGAGGCTGGAAATTACACTAGTCATATTGCTTCCCTCTGTCTTAAATATTGGCCACTGCCTCCCAGAATCTTTGAAAATTCAAATGGTCATATGCAATGAGATATAGCTCTTGAAGTCAGTCAATGCCAGTGTTGTTTGTTTACCAGATTGTCATCACTTCTCCCTTGGATGGGAGAAACAACATGTCTCACGTGTGTGTGGTGTTGATGGGTCAGGGGAGATTTCTGAAGAAGAAAGAGAGAAAAAGGCAAGAAAAGCATAGGATGAGAAGTGGTCTAATAAATTAAAGAATACCTTGTCTTTTACTAATTACTTTTGTTAATCCTAGGAGTAAAATAAAATTTATGTACTTTTTCTACTTTATTATTCTAGAGTTTGATGATGTTCTTTCAGAATGTGTTATTATACAAGGGAAAACACACTTCTTGCTCTTATTCAAAGAATCAGTAAAAGAGAAATGGGCTATTAAATTTTTTTCATTGTTTAGTAATGATTTATAAGCTGTAAATAATTATGGTGGTGATAGTGGCTGATGCAATCACAGAACAATAAATTTCTGTACCGGGGCTTTGCAAAAACAACCCCAAATGTGCCTCAGAAGTAAAACACTGGCTTCTAGACAACTGATCTTCACAATGAAATATACCCTCAACAAGTTTAATTAAAAGCTCAGAATTATCGTTTTAATAGATGCAATTTTTTTCTTATTAGATCTCTTTAACTATTTATCTTAGTTTATTGAGTTACTTTATTTAGGACCTAAATGAATATTGTAACCTATTATCTGGTAACATTTGTGTCATATATTAACCTAATGGCAGAAGGTATAATTATATATCGTAAAGATATAGGCTTAGTGTTTTAATTATTTTCATATTTTCATAATCCATGATAAAACTTTGCAGATTTGAGAAGTGTTTTACATTTAAAAATATTTTTCCACAAATAATTTATTTATTGATGTATTTTTCCATTTATCCAATGAATATTTGTTTCATGTTGTTATGTACCACTTGTGCTAGATACTACAGGAAATTCAGTAGTGAACCAAACAGTAGCCTAGTGGAGAAGACAGACAATTAAACAAAAAGGCAAAATGATGAGAATATGAATAGGATGTGGTGAGAGAAAAATGGAAGCAGGGTTTTCCCCATAAAGTAGTCTGGGAAGGTTTACTAAGGATTTAATATTTGAACTGAAAACTGAAACATAGGAAATAGCCAGGAAGAAGGCAGAGGGAAGACCATGTGCAAAGCCTCCTACTGATTCAAAAACCCTCCCCGCCACCTCCATCCCCATGTGGGAACATAAAGTCTAATGATCCACTGGCTATGGGATGAGTGAGAGGGGAAACCAATGGTGACCCCCCCCTTCCAGTGGGGACTATTTTTTAAGAAACATCCTTTGGAGAAAGAGAAGAGTTTTATTTGGACAGTTTCTGTTTGAGGTATTTGTGAGGCATTTAAATGTAGATGTTTGTTGAATAAACAGGAACTCCAGGACCTGGCTGAGCTGGAGATATAAAGCTTGGTGTTGCCAGCATATTTGTGGCTGTAATACCTCAGGGAGAGCTGACATCACCAAAGCGGAGGAGAATTTTTGATGCCCAGGGTGGAGGAGCCAGGAGATTACACAAAGAGCATGGAAGCAGAAATAATGGGAAAGGAAACGGATGTGGGAGTGGAGAAAACATGCATCGTGTTATCAAGGCAGTTGAGAAAGTGTGAACTACCTACCATCTCTTATTTTATTGGGTGTGGTTGTATAACAAAAGATATAAACCAAAGGTTGGCTAAGAGGAATGTTACTGCACAATACGATGTTTTAATGTATGAGGGGTCAGCAAAGAAACAGGGGTATAGGATCTCAAGTTCATGGTATTCTCCTTTGACCATAAAATATTTTTTTCTTTTTCCATAGAAATAAAAAGGAAGATGAGACTAAGTGTGGAGACCCAGAAAGAGTGCTCACAGGTAAATGAGGGCATGTCCAGAGATGTCAACATTTTTTTCAATGAAGTAGAGGCAGGGGAAGTGGCTTTCAAGAAGAAGTAGTGGTAATGGTGACAAATTTAGCAAATAAAAATATAGGATCCTTAGTGAAATTTGAATTTTATATGGCAGTGAGAAATGTTTTAGTACCTGTATGTCCCATGGAATATTTAGAAGAATATATGTCTCTGTGGTGAATGAGGGGAGGCTGGGGAATGAGTATGTCTGTAGTAGCAGACATTGTAGACAGCAGAAGACCAAGCTGCCTCAAACAATATAAAAGGAGTGACAGGTGTCCTGTATCAGGCAGGTGGCAGTGAATATATAAGTGGCTTCAGGCTTCTTAGCTCTTATTTTCTTCAGGAACATTTGGCTGCATATATAAAGAAGATTCAGACATAGATACTCAGCTGGTTGGATTTATAGAGCTGTGGATGTGGTGGACCAAGTATGATGGAAGGAGAGAGAAGCAAAGGAACCGAGGGTATTTTTAAAGAGTGATTACAATGATTAAGCTAGATAAGAAAGTGATTGCAGGGATACTGCAATTTTTGGTGATGAAAATGTGCATGATGTCATCTTGGGAATAGGTAGCTGCAAGAAAAGAGAATAAAAGAAAACTGAGTGTGAGGTGATCACAGAGATGAGAAAAAAGGAAGTGGTTGGAAATTTCACCCACATGGATTTGAAGTCAGTGAGGGTAAAGAGAAATCTATGAACATATACTAAAGCTTTGAATGAATGAAATCATAGAGTTTTCAGGAGGGAGGTAGAGGTCAGGAAATCTACAGGTATGATTAAATGATTGATTGATTGATTTTTATTTTGTTTTTGTGGGGTTTTGTTTTGCATCCACAAACAATCCTTCCTTTCTTTTTTGGGTGGTAGGTGTTGGGGAGAGGTAGGAATTGTGCTTCTAATGAGAACGAGGGTGTGCTTCCAATTTCCTGATGAATGCATATTCTTAAGAAGGCATGTCAGCATTTCTCTGTGAATGTGAATCGCGTTTTCTAAAGAGATGGCCAAGATCAACATCATTCAATATGTTTTATTAAGGATTTTCTCCTGTAAAGGTTAAGAATCTATTATAGTGCTTCTCATTATGACATATTTCATTTTGCAATAGAAGTTTCTTTATTTTGTATCCCATTTCATATATTTTTACTACCTATTAAAAAAAATTGAAATGTAATTCCAGAATGTACAAATATATTCTCCATTGAAACAGGACTCTAGGAACTTATATCCAGGCCACCAGCAGTAGCTGTGCATGACTTTTAACTCTATTTTTTGTTTTTCTATCACACTGTTTAATTCTTTATATTGAGCCCCATTTGTCCTACTCGCAGAAATCTTTTCCTAAAAATTAAGGAAATTCAGTCAGGTCATTGCCTTTCAACCTTTATCATGTAAGCTCTGCCAATTTAGGATTCATTCCGTCTTTTTCCATCTCTGATGATTTGCATTTATGTTTCTAAAAGATTAAGTATTATTGTCCATTTTGATGGTGACAAGTACCCTCTGACAGGGAGCTAAAGGCATTTGGACACAAATGTCCCAAATTGGGTTCTCACTTTAATTTCAGACCCAACTCCAAAGAATAGCAGGGTGCAAGGTCCCTTCTCATCATCACTCCCTCTTATCTACCTTACAGTTTTCCTTTTCATTTCCCCCCCGTCTGAAGGATCTTTATCTAGTGTCATGGGGATACGTGTGGTGAGACCAACTAGCTCTGTCTGAACACATACTCTCCTAAAGTTTCCTGTCTTTCAATTGAAGTGTGGCTCTTGAAGGCTAATCAGCCAATTTCCTATATTTTAAAAATTAAAACAAAGAAAGAACCATAATATACAGAAATACTATCGCTATTTAATTTAACATATGACAATGTGGATACACATGCAGAGAAACACATAGGTATGCTCCTATATATGTGTACGTGTATAACAGGTGAAATTAAGGATGATGGAGAAAAATAAAGCAGAATAAAGAAAATCCAGAGTGAAGAGTGGGATGGAATTGCCAAATCCGGAAAGGCCTCCCTTATAAGATGAAGTTTCAGTGGTGACCTAAAGAAATGAGAGGTGAGCCATGTGCATATTCCAGGAAAGTATCCAAGCACAGAAAATAGCACATAAAGCTTTGAGACATGAGAGATGGAATTAGACTTAGAGAGGAGACAAGGAGAGCAAGAGTGTGTGTGTGTCTGTGTGTGTGTGTATGTGTGTGTGTGTGAGAGAGAGAGACAGACAGACAGAGAAGTTGTTGGGTGGAGAGGTAAGGAACCGGATCAGGACCAGATGTTGCAAGGTCTGTAGGTCATTGTGATGATTATGGTTCAGTTGGATGAGATTGCAAACCAACCATTGGAGGGTTTTGAGTAGAGGAGTGGCATGATCTGAGTTACTTTTTTAAAGGTCAACCTGGCAGTTCGGTGGAGAATTGGTTCTTAAGTCCAGCAACAGGGATTGTGGTTTACCAGGTGGTAGCTGGGAGGATTTCAGAGGTAGTCAGATTCTGGATATATTGTGGAGGTGAACCTAACAGTATTTGTTGATGGATTAAATGTAGGGTGTAGGAGACCTTGTGCCAAATAGCTGACGATGGTTGTATACTTTTTCACATGTTGATCCTCACCAAACATATTTGTTATTAATATTTTCCTTAGATTCATAAAATGCATTTATCACCCATACACTAACATATGTATAAAGGTTCATCGATTTACCCATGGTGAAAAAAGGCATCAATGCCCAAGCAAAAGAATGCTGGCAGATGTAATAAAAATTAGGTAGTATTTGCAAAAGACTTGGAGATGATAAGTGCTAATAATATCATCAGTGCTTCTCTATTTACCTTCTAACGCCAACACAATAGCCATGTTCCTTGGAGTCACTCTCATTTCAAAGAGACCATTTCTAATGGAATGTTATAACCACTTGCCAATAGAACTTTTCACTGTGATTTCCTGTTTTAAGTTTCGAGGGCTAAGATTCTCACACCCAGCTTTAAAACACATCCGATTTAGTAAACAACACTGCATTCTTTATAAATAAGATACACAATATACTAGAAGCAGCCAATTTAATGTAGTGCGATTGAATATTTGTGTTGCTTGTGTGTTTGTTTGAGTAACTTGTACAGAAGTTCCAGTGAAAATATACACACCCTTATTATAATTATACAATTCACATATTGAGATAGACAAGAAGATTTTATGACTATATGTGCATATAGTCAGATATATAAGTATATATATGTATCCTGGTCTAATTTCAAATACAGTATTTTTAAAGCTTCTGTTTCTATAGTAGCTTATATAAATGCCTTTCACATGTTATCTCAATTTGTTATAATTACTTTAAAACATATAGGTCATCATAATTATGGTATTTAAGGAAACTGAAACACTAAATGATTAATTGATTTACTCAGAGTTATTTAAGCAGTAAGAGTTTCACCTAAGATGTGAATCCCAATTTTAGAATTTCGACTTCTCCAAAAATACCCTTGTCCATTTCTTTTTAGGTGGGGAATGCTCTGGAGACAAGTCACACTTATTAGAACTAACTCAAAGAGGCAAATATTGCACTGATGCTCTGTGCAGGGCAAGTACATCTTTATATGTAATCGAGGTAAGTGGCAGCTTTCTGGAAAAAAAAGATATTTTCTTGGACTTTGTAAATAATTTATCAGATGATGGGACTGAAGCTAGAGAGGTTTAATAAATTGCAATTAAATGACGGGGACTGGATCCAAAACTCTTTCTCTGATTTCAAAATCTACAGCATTCTTATCATATCAGACTCTCTTCCAACAAAGTTAAATTGTCTGCACAGATGATGTTTAAGTAGTTCATAAAGTCTCCAAAGGAAAATCACATATACAAATTTCTATCTACGTATATATTAGAAGAAGAAAAGAGGGTCCTAGTGAACCACATGATCGCTATAAAGAGTCACAGAAATCCTGCTATGAAATGGTTCTGGTGAGAAGATGAAGGTCTGGAAGAAGCTGGGAAGCAGTCTTCTTACTTCTTTGGCATTGCTGCTTGTTAAGGTGCTCTGTACCAGGCTGTACTCCAATATTTAAGAGAACTGTCAAGACTTTGGTGAAGGTACACAGCACAGCAGTGAAAATCACTAAAGGGCAGGAACACAGAATCTATGAGGTCAGGTGAAGTGACACTGATGAAGATGGGGAAGCAGAAAGGGTAAATTTGAGAACTACTCTCATAAGTATAAAGAAGAACATGATCCTATTTTCTCATCTTATACTAAATTTGGAGGACAAAGTTTAAGAAACGCTTTAAAATAGCAAACTACAAACTGCCCAAAGGTAAAATATTTCAAATCTTGAGGAAAATATAACGCCTATTTGTTTCTGGTATCGTTTTGGGGTGTAAATAACAACAGAAAAGTAACCAAATGGGGGTGTAGGAAAACATTCTGCAGATGCTATTTTTTAATTTGACACCAGTAGGGTGGTGAGACATAAAAAATGGGTTTTAGATCTCACTTTCTCATACACTGTGAAATCTTGTATCTCGCTGCCCAGGGAAAGTCATTTTTTAGGATAGATATTTTAAACACTTTTAAACCTTTGGTTCTTTTTTTTTTTCTTTCTTTTTTCTTTTAAGTAGACTTTGTCTTTTTAGGGCAGTTTTAAATTCACAGCAAAACTTGAGCAGTAGGTATAGAGATTTCCTACATACTCCCTGGCCTCACACACACAGAGCATATCCCCATCTATAAATCTCCCACACCACTGTGGGACACTCATTACAGCTGATGAACTATGTAGACACACCATTGTCAACCAGTGTCCATAGCTGACATTAGGGTTCACTCTTGGGGTTGTACATTCTATGGGATTTGGTCCTTTTTTAAGCAAAACTCCTACATGTACAACATATGAGAGAAAGGCATGTCTTGCTGAGACCAGGGGTCAAGAGTTAGGCCCCTTCAGCCCCCAGAGTTTTGAAAAAAACTTCCAACATGGCTCCAGGTTTAAAAGCCATCTTGTAGGAGAAAGCAGACTGGATTTGAAGTTGACAGATCAGGGTGGTGATCCTACCCCTAGCTCTGTGACTTTCGATAACAAGCTAAATTGTCATGATTCACTGTCCTTATCTCCAAAATAGAAATCATGCTAAACTTCGCAGGCTTCTGGGAAAAATTTAAATGAGGTCACATATATGTAATATTTACCAGAACATCTGACACAAGTAGTTAGCTATTCAGTGAATGGTAGATTTACCTAAACTTTCTAAATTTTACTCTAGACCAATGTGATTAATGTCAACTCTATTTTCTTCATAGAACCTGGTGAAAGTGTACGATAAAGGTGAATTGATAAGTTTAAAAGCACAGAAATGTGCAATAGTTTATTTTCATTATTCACAGAGAATATGAAGGACCCTAAGATGCCAGCCTTAAAAACAGGTTAACTTTGGCTCGAAAGAGATCTGGTGATAAAACTTGGGTAATTTTCTGAAAATGATCAGAAAGCTGAAATTTGCATGATTAACATTTTAGAAAATTATCTATTTCAAATAAGCCTCGAAATTTACCATTTTGTCCCCTGCTTAGGTTATTTCCACGTGACTTTGATCTGCAAGAGGCGGAGAGGGAAGACAAAAAAATGAAACTGTGATAATTTATTTTTGTCTCCTGGGCATAAGGAATATCTCCAATACAGTAAGGAGATATGTTTAGCCATTAGCACATAGGCAGTTTTTCTTAAATTTAACACTGGAATCCAAAGTTTATGCCTACATTTGGACTGTTATTATGTTATTTGACTGAATAATTTTAAATAATATCCCATTCTTTGATTTATCTCCTTATTTTTCCACTTATCCAAAGAATCAAATTTCTCCTTTCCCATCCACTTTGCGTGAACATAACAAGATCAAAAATTCAGTGATTATGAACAATATTCAAATTCATGATTGTAATGTAGTACATATTTTCTCATTATCCTTTGTATAGATTTGCAGGATTATACAATAAATTATGTTATTTTGCTTGGTCTTCAGTTAATTCTATTAGAAGCTGAGCTTATAATTTACAATGAAGTAAATTAATGTTGGAGTGTTTTGCTGTCATTTTAGCTTACCATAAATAATTATCTCTCTATTATCTAATGTTGACTTCTCATAAACGATTAATGTAGAATGAGTGACAAAATGGTATTCTCATCAAATACAAAATCCCATAAAAATTAATGCTTCTCAAGTTGTAACTTGAAAATCCAAAAGGCGCTTGTAATTTAAATCTGTTAATTCTCATTATAAACTTGTATTTCTGCTTCAGACACAGAGATGAAGGCACAGACACATTTTGTGTAAGAAGCAAGAAGTGTGAGGAAATGTCTTAATCAAGTATAATAAACTGTTTATGATAATGTATTCATACTCTTTTTTGTTAACAGGGATCATGGGAATATTGAAATACCATGATTCTAGGTACCTCTCTAATGATAAAACACCCTATGCCCCAGTGATTCTTCTAAAAGATACCCAGTATGTAACTTCACATCATATAAGTTGATTTGGTAAATAAAATAGAAATAAAATGCAGTATTTTCAGACTTTTTAGCTCGGAAATGATCTAATCAAGGGGTCCACATTAATGCATTTTTGCCACGAAAGTTATAAATTATACATAACATAGCATAACATTAAAGCATTAACATAACAGTACGGGTCTATCACTTAAATAAAAAGCTGAAGGCTTCCTATCTAACAGATTTGACTTTGCTACTATACTACATACTAGCACAAATTTATTGTTAACAGCATTTCAATACTATCAATCCCAATTTTCATTTTTGTCAAGGAAATATTTGACGTATCAACTTGTTCAGGTAGTTCACATATTTTTAGCAACAATCAAAACCTTGTCTTTGTTCTCTACATTGTAATAAATTTTTGTGCCATAATATGCCTGTCCTCAAAAGACAGGCATATAAATATCTTAAGGTGAAGGATGTCATTTGTTTTGCATTTTCCCCTTGGTGTTATACAACATCCTAATTTTCATAAAGTGGAGTTCTATAAAACTATCTTTTCCCTAAAACTTCCTAAAAAATTATTTACTAGTAAAAATTATTTACTACTTTATAGGTTTTCCTGGCTCATAGATAAAAGAAAAGAATTCTTTCCATACTTTCCATACCACACCATTATAATCTTTTTGTTAAAGATGCTTTAGGGCATGTAACACCGCCTTCTGTTGTGGTGCTTTTAGACTGGGGACCATATGTGGTGCTATCCCAGGAAACAGCAGGGTTCAGTTACAGGGTTGGATGCTTTTTTTTTTCCCCTTCCCTTAACAGGCCCTGCATTTATACATTGTTGCCATCAGAGCTATTTATTTAGTATAATTAGTATCCTTTTGGTGCATTTGTTAAGAATGCTATATAGAGCATTATTTATATGCCTCTCAATATTCACAGTTTTGTAACTTAAAATGCAGCATTCTGTATTATACAGCAATGTCACCCACAAATAAGTCTGAACATCAACCAACTCTATTTTGGAAAAGAAAGAAGTTATTTTACTGCACAGATTGTCTTCCACCTAAAAAAGATGTAGCTTGAGGGCACGTACCATTCCTTGCTGGATAGATCGATAAATGTGGATCTAAGGCAAAGCGTGTATAATCCCTTGGGCCTGCTATCAAAATGTCCATGACATCTTGGCCCAAAACTTATAATATGAGGTTACTCTAAAAAAATCTCTAGTGTAATTCCTGAGTGTATTTAAATTGATTTGAATTTATAATTCAAATTTATAATATCTATCCCAAAGCAGCTATTATCCAACCTGTAGGTTAATACAAAGATTAGGGGAAAACTTGTGGAAAGAGTCTTAGAATTCCTGCTTCCTCAGAATCAGAATCTTAGAAAACAATGAAAACTTCCATGGAGAAGTATTTGATTTGGATGTTGGTAACCATTTTAAATTATCCTAGAGCATTCTCCATAAAGAAGGACTAGTCTCCAGGGGAGAGGAACTTACCTGAGTCATATGTCACATGGCGGAGGGACTATCCTAAGGCCAGCACGCTCTAGCCAACCTGGAGGCCCTAAGGAAGGGGGAAAAAAAAAAGGTAAGAAATACTTGAGAAGATCGCAGTCCAAAAACTCAGATCCACTAAAAGACTGGGATTTAATTTTAAGATTTTAGAAAATTTCTCCTCCCCCCGCCTTACTGCCACACTGATAGGACTCTCACGTTAAACATTAAATTACAACTGAAACAGCTGAGAGACAGAGGCTTTATCTAAAGAGGAGTTCTTAGGAAAGTCCAAAGAAAACAGGGGAAAAGAAAAAGGGATAATAGAGGAATTTGAAAACTCTGGAACCAAGAGCTAAAATAAACATTAAACACAGTCAAAATCCTAAGCAGATTAACGTAAATACACTAAGGGTCTAATTACCTCAGTTTCTATTAACTTATATATCATGTCTAGCTTTTAACAAAAATCACAACGCATGCCCAAAGACAAGGGAAAGCAGCACTGAAGAGACAACAAACATCAGAACCAAGCTCAGATGACACAGATGCTGGAATTATCAGATCATGTATTTAAAACAGGCAGTGACATCTCTTCAGCCTCCCTGATCATTTCCTTGGCTGTGTTCAGTCCACTGATGCGTCCATCAAAGGGAGTCTCCGTTTATGTCACTTTTTTATCCCTTGTATTTTCTCTTGACTATTTCTTAGCATTTCCATCTCTTTGCTTGTATGTCTACTCTAGCATGTTGTTCATTTTTTCATTAGTGCTCCCCTGGACATAGAATGCAAAAATCCTCCAACAAATAGTAAAAAGTTAAATTCAACAATATACAAAAACATTCAATACCATATCCAGTAAGATATATGACCTATATTCAGGGCTGCCTTAACATTTGAAAATCAATTTAACCTACACAATAAAAAAACATCCTATGATGATAGCAATAGATGTGGGAAAATATTTGACAAATTCAAACATGTATTCATGGCAAATACTCTCAAAAGACTAGAAATAGAATGGTATTTCTCCTGGACAAAGAAGATTTACAAACTGTACAGCTAACATCTTACTTAATAGTGGGGAACTGGTTGCTTTTCCCCTGAGACTGGTAGCAAGGCAAGGGTATGGTCTCACCACTCTGCTTTAACATCAAACTGCCAGCCTTAGCTAGTTCAACGAGACAATGAAAGGCTATAAAGTGATAGGGCTTGGCGGATGCTATAGTTGTAACTGTAGAAAACCTGCCAAAATTTAGTCAAGTTTGAGGAAATGGGAATAAAATTGTAGGGAATACATGATCTGTATATGAAATAGAGTGAATATTCTGTATCTTGTGTCGCAGAGGTATCTAAACCAAATACACACACACACACACACACACACACACACACACACTCTAGCTAAATGTGTGTATGCATTTTTATAGTATATATGTAAGTATATACAATCATGTTAAGTGTCATGTACTATAATATAGAGTGTGCCATTTTCTTCTTTATAATAGCTAATTTAGGGAGAAGAAAGCAGGCAATCAGGTATTTTAAAAATAATTTTACACATAAAATGGATGCTATTTTAGCTAAAATAGATCAAACTCCCATGCTTAGTGAAAAATAGAGTTGTAAAATAATAACTAACAATATGTTCCTGTTGAATGAAGTCATTGAAATCTTACTTGTAAGCCATAAAATTTGTGTGAGTTTGCAGATCTATACTAGTTGACTAAAACTGTAATCACTATTTTAGGGGTTTCACTTTAAAACAACTCTAAAGACTTAAATGCTGGGGAATGCTATATACATTGCTATTGCCTCAGAGTAACTTCATAGATTATAGGCCCCAGGGAATGAGATTTCTTGTAGACCAATGAGTAAAATATATTTTTTCTAAGAGATTTTACTCAGTGTTATGTGTGTGTGTATTTTCAGAAGCAGTTGGCCCAGAGATAAATGAGGAGTTTCATCTTTTTAAATATTCTAGTAGAACTTTTATATTGAAATTAATTTTCACCTTAAATTTCCTTGAAATATTGCATATGTTTCCAGAAATGTATATGCACGCAAAATCAAAACAATCTATACTACCTTCAAATGCACATTAGTCCATCTCTAGGCTTAAGCAAAAACGATTTCCGAGAGAAAATATAATTAGGTTTCAGCTGGGACGCTGAGAGTCTTGACACTGAGCTAAGGCCAGTAAAGGCTCTGATTCTAATGTTACAGAAACATAGAAAACATTGTGGAAGTTTGCTTTGCATATACATAAATATTCCTTGAATAACATATAATATTAATATATATTTAATATGTTCTTATGTTTCCTCTAAATTTAGAATACTGTTAGTATTGCTGTGTACTCTCCAAAGAAACTTTTGTCTTCGGATAGAGGACAGCCTTAAGTGTTCAGCCTCTCCTTCCTTCTTAAAGTTTTCCTCTCAGACAATTTCTTCCTATTGATACCCTTGAACTCCCTACAGACAGAGATCACTCTGCTGTTGGCAGATAAGGTGAATCTTTCGAATTGACCGTCCTCTGCTTACTGTCTGCATTCAGGAGACATTGTAGGCCAGTCTTCTCTAGAAGCCAGAAGTCTTAATTCTCACTCTCATGATCTGTCAAAATGCAAATAATTGCACAGATTTCAGTACTAACTGAAAACTGATAAATGGTAAAAAAAAAAAAAATTTCAAAAATATGTGTGTATATATTTATATAATATATGCATGGATACTTTATATGCATGCTTCCAGTATGCAAATGTAATACATAAATATAAAGCAACAATTGTTTTGTGTGTGTACACCATCCTCCTTACTGTTCTGACAATTGTATTAATACAATTATAACGTCAAAGTTCTATCAGATGCCAGGGTAATGTGGAAAATATTGAATCACTGGCTGGCCCATGAATAGATATCACACTCATGACATGTAAAGCATGATTTTGTGCTTCAACATAGAGCGGAGCAAAAAGTTTAGAATGAATAATATGAGTATTGACAAAGTCACCTACAGTAATAAGTTGCTTGTGACTCTCATGTTTTCTCAACAGTGCGGTTTAGAGGAAATTCACACTTTCTTCTTCTTTTTTTTTTGTGCACAGAACGATAAATAATAAAAGCATTATGGATACTATTTCTAACACCCTATCTTTAAAGATAAATGGTAAATTGTGCTCTTTTATTCATCATGAAGAGAGGCCTCTCCTTTCCTTTTCTCACAAGCTAGATATTCAATCAACTTAATCAGTAGTTCATAACAAATGCAAGAATGGTTTCAGGTCTTCTGAGAAGTCTCAGGATTAAAATACATTAGAAAGACAGGACTTGTATGTATGTGGATCCCTCACATAAAGACATCTATGAAATTCAGATTTAATCACAATAATAATTATAATAATGATAAATGCAGAGACTAAGATTTATTTTACAATGAATTAAACCTGGCAACATGGGAAATCTCTGAGTAGCATGTTTCTTCCTGTTTTCAACTATAAATCATTATATAGGAATTAAATTTGTACCTAATATTTAAGGAATATATGTGTGTGTGTTATGGAAAAATTACCTAGGTATAGAAGCATAACTTTTTAATTTCCTTATTGAAATACAGTTCGAAAAGTGACTAAGAACATTTAATGTTTGATTTTGACTGCAGTGGAGTGAAAGGCTCTTATGACAACCTGGTCAGAGGAAATGTGCAAAATGAAGTATTACCTGCTAAGGAAATAGTTGAAAATCTTAATTCACAAAATCTGAAGTTCTGATGCAGATTTTAAAAGAAGGTGGAGGCTTGCTTTGGGGACTCAGAGATGGACCTGGGCATCAGATATGCAGGTGACAGCAGGCTGAGCTGGACAAGCCCGACCCTCAAAGGCCTGAATTCTAACGTGTCTCTTGAATTCTTTCTTTCATGATTTCAGGAGCAGGCTCAACCTAGTGCCATGATGGATTAAAAACCCTCTTAAAGGTGACTCAGGTATCAGAGGGGCGTGCAACAGAAGATCTAGTGATTCCAGACCAGGGCAAGACAGGGAGGTCAGGCATTAGACTTCAAGCCCTCTGAAGGGAGGAACCTTCCTGTAATCATGTTTCCTAACTCTGCAATTGACATAGAGAAGAGCCTCACGCACGGTCACCACCGAAAAAAGGCAAAAATCCAGGAGAACTGTATGCACGCCAAGGCCTAGTAAAGAACAGACACACCGAAAAGAGAATATTTGCGTTGCATTTTCTTCATCACAAAACTTTTCTGTTAAAAAGCTCTAAGATCTATCACCATGAGAAACAGAACATGTCAGGTAAAGTGGTCATACTTTTTAACCTGGGCGTGTTTCCAAAACAGCTTCTACAAACCACAGAACCTCTCACTCCACCACAGCCGTCAGCTGCCTCGCGATTTTGAGCCAGTTAGGTCACCCACCAGGATCTGAACACTCAACGTTTGTTCCTCTTTCTGCAGTTTTTACATTAAGACCTCTTTTTATTGCACTTCACTTTATTGTGCTTTGCAGATATTGTGATTTTTTACAAATTGAAAGTTGCGACAACTCTGCTGAAAGCAAGTCTATCAGCGCCATTTTCTCAACAGCATTTGCTCATTTTGTGTCTCGGTGTCACATTTTGGTCATTCTCACAATATTTCAAAGGTTCCACCAGCAAAAAGATTATGACTCATTAAAGGCTTAAATGATGGTTAGCATTTGTTATCAATAAAGTATTTTTAGTTAGTGTATGTACATTGTTTTTATAGACACAATGCTATTGCGCATTTAATAGACCACTGTATAGCGTAAGCAAAAGTTTTATATGCATTGGAAAGCCAAAAAATTCGTGTGACTTACTTTACTGTGATATATGCTTTATTGTGGCAGTTCTGGAACGAACCCATGATATCTCCGAGTTATGTATTTTGCTTTCCGATAGCTTTTCCAAGTGTTCCCATAGTAAAAGGAGAAGACTGGAATCTGTTTTCTACTTTGGAGGAAAAATGACACGCCATAGCATAAACTTCTCCCTGGGGCTGTCAGAGGCTTCCCAGTTCCATTAGCTGCATTTATTCCTGTGGGAACCAGGAAGTATTTTTGCCAATGGGACCCCTCTTGGGAAGGGACATGAGGATTGTTCATGCATTGAAATACACGAGCACATCATACACAATAAGAAATCCCCTCCACTGTGCTTCTCTGAATGGTTCCCCAGTCCCTAAAATGAATACATATTACTTTGATAACAAAGGGAATTAAGTATGTCCAAGTGAACTTTCTATTCATCCATCAATGCCCAGATTGAAATTTATCATTCCCAGAATGCCTTCCTAATTTTCTTGTACGTACACATTTGTATGAAACTTCATGTCCCAAGAATCATCTGTTTCATATTATTATTTATATGTTCCCTGTGTCCCTTTTAAAACATCAAGTTCTTGAAGCCTATGTATTATGTCTAAACATCTTCATGTTTCCCACTGGATCTAGAAAAATGTCACCCTTAATAAATGCTCATTCAATTGAAATTAATTAAAATTATTATTCTTGATCGTTTTATCACATATATAGTTTGTTTTTTTTTTTTCATATTGAGGGCATAAGGACCCTGGAGTTACATCTAGGTTCTATTCACGTTGAAAATGCACAAATGAGTGACCCTTGTGTAGTGAGTCTCCTCTTTACGCCATAACCTTCCACCAAGAACCAGATGTCATGAAGCAATGCAGCAGTGTTATTAGGATTTATGGGAAATTTGAGGGAAGGCAGCCTGCTGAAATAACAATATGAAACTCTGGGAGCCTCATGTGCAGGTGTGTTCACAGGCGCAGTGGAAGGCTTGATATTATTTTGAGAACCAAGTCTCTTAACTGGGGTTTGGTGCCGTGTTGAATAATGTCAATCCAGGAAGTTCTACATCAAGATGTGCATGTCACTGTAAAAATGAACAATGAAAACCTGTTCTGAAGCGGTTTCAAACTTGTGAAACCTTGACCCTTGAAATTTCTCCAAGTTCAGTGAAATCTATAATTGAATAAATGCACTCATACTAGTTTTAGTTGCCTAAAGAGACTCAGTTTATTCAGGATTGCAAAAAAATTTAAAATGTCTTCTAGCTTGTTTTTTAAGGACCTGCTGTTTTTTTTTTTAAACTTATGGTTGGTTATGTTAACATGTTGTTGAGATTCAATATTTCAAAAACTAGAAAAAACATTTTAAATAGTATATGAATTTACTTTTATTCACCACTTCATCCAATATTGTAATTTAGTCATATTTGTGTGAGCGTATTTTTATTTCTAACATCTTTATTGGAGTATAATTGCTTTACAGTGGTGTGTTAGTTTCTGCTTTATAACAAAGTGATTCAGCTATACATATACATATATTCCCATATCTCCTCTCTCTTGCGTCTCCCTCTGAAGAGGTAGAGGTAGTGAGTAGATGGAATGAATCTCTGATTTGGAAATTCTATAGATAACTTGGTCTGAATGTAACTTTTAGGTATATGGTCAAGGTTGAGTTACATATTTTAAAAGGAACTTAACACCCAGACAAATACTGAAGGAGATCTGAATTAGTATGTAAACTTAGATGTAGCTGATTTTCATCTATGCTTCTTGAATGCTTACATGGGCCAGTGCTTCTACATGCCCTATATTTTTGTCATTAAATACATCCTGGGGAAGAGATTATCTTTATTCTGTTTTATTAGTAAACTGAGGCTCATAAAATCCAAGATCATATAATAAGTGGCATAGCTGAGATGTAAAACTAGTTTCCTTGTCTCCAAATCCAGTACTCTTCTTATTCTATCACAGCTGCCATTATGGAAATAACAACTTGGATATTCATCTTTGATATGATATGTCCATAGCCTCTTGTTTTAGTATTGGTTACTCTTGAATAAAAATGCAACTATAACATTTTCTTTAGTTATACCATTGTAAGAATATTTTGCAGGTCTCTAAAAAAAGAAATATCTTATAAGCCTTGTGTTTTCTCACAACAGGGAACTCCTTCAGTATCTGTTCATGGATTTAGCAGACCCCTGAGAAGAGAATGACAAAGTAACTCAAAGGACAGGAAGAAGAGCACCAAAGGCAAACAGGAAAAAACTCCATGTTGGATCTCCTTCCCAGGTGTAGCAACAACTATCCAAGGAAAGAATAGCCCAAGAGACACATTGGTCCCTATCTTAATGCCTGTTAATATCTGCCACTGTATTCTTCATCAGAGCAGGGTTGAACTACTTCTGAAGTTGAGTGAGATTGCCTGCTCTCAGTAAGTATAGGCTTCCAACATTGCAGAGAACTGACCAAGGGTTGTGAAATGTCTTTCTAATCCTCAGGAGCAAACTAAAGTCTCCTCAGCACTTCTCTGCTAATGAACCCAATGTGTGCTTTACTTTATTTGTGGTTTCTTTTTCCATCCTAAGAGAAGTACTTTCCCTGAGGGTTCCTATCAAATACCACTGTACAGTTGCATTGTTCATTTGATTGTAGAAGCTCAGTAACATATAAAATTTTAAATGCACAGTTGAACATTTCTTCTTTGTGAACACCATTAGGTATGGTTCGATCCTAATGTAAACTTGTTCCTAGAAGCTGCTAGTATTCGTCTAATATAAAGAGAAGTGGTTTTTCTACTCAATAAAGACAAAGCTCAATTTGGTTGATAAGATTTGTAGATAGATGTGTGAAAGGTAACTAAAATATTAACATGTTCAATTAATTATTATAAGGATGAGCCATTTTCTCTATAACAGGTAGCTCTGTATGAAAAAGGGCTGGGGAATATCACCTCATCTCTGCATGCCTCAGTTGCTGCATCTGTAACATGAAATGAGATGGATGGATGACCTTGGAAGACCTTTCTAGTTCACACAGTCTACAAAAGGGTGACTCAAAGCTAAGAAATAATTTCCCAGCACCTCCCATTATTCTCAGTTCTATAATATCAAGAGTACAAAATGAATAAGAAAAACATCGAAGAGCCAGAAGTAATGCAGGTCATTGACAATGTGCAAATTCCCTGTTTTGGTACATCTCACATTTAGGGGATAATTTATAGATTTGCTCTAGGAATGAAAGTGGAAACTTATGTCTTTTCTGTCCCTTTCATAAAATAGTTTCAAGCCCTGATTTTCCTTACCTTATGCTCCTTTTAATTCCTTCTCTGAGTGAATCTTATCCCAATTACCTTCAGTCAATCACTCAATAATACGAAGCCATATTCTAGCATATCTCTAGCTGACAGGTAAATTCCAAAATATTTTATGAATAGCAAAAGGGAAGAAATATGTGCAATATTATCCATTCAGGTTGAATCTTCTTTGCACCAAATGGATAGATATTTTCAACTAGGTTGTACACTCAGACCTTTATTTTTGGTAAATGAGAGTGCAGATCTCCTGGAACAAAGGGAAGAATCAGTTCTGAGGCAGGGGCAGAGCTGTTGGGTGGAGTTGCCTTTTCTTCCCCAGGGCGGAGTGCTGCCCCTGTTCTCACTACATCTGGCAGCACAGATGGTAGGAAAATTAATAGGAGGGAGAAAGCATTGACCTCATGTGGATATAAACAAGTCCTGAGACTACACAGGCAGGCAAATCCGATAATGGCCTTAAAAGAGACCTTGAAAGTTCATTGAGTTCAGCTCCCTGTAGCTGATGGGGCTGTGCTTGACAAAGTCTGATGTCCTGGGTGAGCATCCTTGAGGTAATATGCATAGAGATACCAGAATAGGTCACTGAGGACAGTCATGCAGTGTATCTCCCTAGATAAGGGTGGGCGTAGGCTACCAACATCTGTTTTATATTAGTCTCTCTTGTTGTAGATAGGAAATGAGAAAAATGACTACTTAGGTTTTTCCTATCACATGTATTCAACCAATTATTAGAATCCTCAGAGACGAAGAGCCTATAAACAGATGTTCATCTTTAAACACATTTACAGTGTTTCAAGAAATAGCTTGTTTCAAGAACAAGCTATTGGTAATTGACATTAACCACTAAACAAATATCTATTGATTATAGAATTATTGATCTGAAAAATGATCTGGGTTTTGTCCATGTTGTTTGTGGCAGCCCTAGTCTGGCTATTCAGGAGTGGTTGACAGGCTGATGTAAAAGTCATTCCCACCCCCGTTTCCCTCCCATTGAAGGGGGCTTCATGGGGCAGTGAGCCTTAATCCAAGGCCCATTGGAGGGTTTTAAAGAAAGATTTGCCTTTCTGATTAAAGAGACGAAAGGGTCTCATGCTGTGCTTTCTCCCCTTCTACTTCCCTTGAACGCGAACTTGCTGATGTATTGCAACCATGGAGGCAAAGCAAGAGAACTGCAAATTGCTGATATTATTCCAGCCATTTTCCTGGCAACACATTTTTGTTATACGAATATAATTAACTCCCATTTTTAAGCCAAGCTTAGTTCACTAACTTCATTTGAAAACATACCTAAATGATGCACTTACTAGTGTCTAAATATTCTTCACAATATCTTAACAACAAAAAGCCTACACCACGGTAGTCGGAGTAATATTAATTCAATTCTCACTCTAAATATAACTTCAACTATCATATCTAGGTTTATAATCTAGAAAGCACTTTCACTCTATAACCAAGAATAATTTCCTTTAGTCTTGACGATTTTTTTTACTCCAACTATTTTTTATTCCATTTCACCTAAGTGAACCACTCCCACTACATATTAAAAATGTGTATTTCTTTATTTAAAACTAAATTTGGAAAAAGTTCTAGATGGACCTAGTCCCACATATCTGAATACTTTTACAAAATGAAATACGAGGGAAGTTCTTTAATGAGGGGTGTTTGAAAACTACATATATAAACCATGAATCCCTATATGACCAATCATTTGGAGGTTGTGTTAAATTTGAATATTCTCAATATTTTACAAATAAATTCAAGTTACTGATGACCCCAAATCACATTCACCTGTGGTTCTTTTATTTATCATGCATACTAATCACTTAGAAAACTTGTTAAAACCCAGACACTAGGTCACATTCGCAAAAATTGATCCAGTAGGTTACTTGTGGAGTCCAGCAATTTACATTTCTAACCAGCTTCCATGTGATTCTGATATTGTTGGTCTGAGGGCCACATTTTCAGTAGCACAGATACAAACAGTTTCAAATGATACTCATTAATAACACTGTTGTACTTGCACTTCTTCATACTGGAGAGACCAATTGTCTTTGGGATAGGTGTTGCCATATGCTAGGTCAAAGCCATGTTTGTATCTAGTATGACCATTTCATAGCATTGGCAAAGTTCCAGCTGATATTTAGATCAACAGCTTGATTTCCCAAACATATAGCTCTTAAACTTATGTGAACACATTTATGCAAATAAGTGGTCTCCCTCCTCTAAATCTGATAGCTCTTGTTTTAATGGGCCCCCAAAATTTCTGTCTTTGGAATTCATTATGATTCATTCCAAGTCCTACCGTGTGTGAATAATCTTTCAAAACACGTTAATACTATAATAAAAGAGCACATGGCATCTAAAATTCACAGGAAAATATATGACCATGTTATAATGCAATGATCTCCATTTCAGTTTTTTTAAATTCCTATTTAACTAAAGAAGAAACTGTGTTTCTCATTAATCAGTAATCTTTTCTTCTGTTTCCAGTTTTAATCACACACACACATACACACACACACACGTTTTGTGTGTTGGAGAATGCAAGGAAGATGCTACTTTACGCTTGATGGGGAGGACGGGCTGCTCTGATGAATCTCGTGCAGCAGGTGTCTGATGGACTATTATTTAATCTTTGCTTTGGGAAAGAGCAATCAAATGGTAACTGTTGGTATTTGTTTAATAAAAACTCCAGATGTTGACAATGTTTCCCCATGGCCATTGATATGTAATGATTTGCACACAGCTGCTAAAAAACCATCAAGCCCAACTACTCCTTGATTGTCACTGGGAATACTTCTTTTTTCTTTGTGTGTTTTATGCGCGGCCCTTATAGCATGACTCATAGATTTTCCAAGTGTTAAATTGAGGCAGCTAAATAAGATTTATTCACCTCTATTCCCTCATACTTCTGTAAAGAGCTCTGTCTTACGTTAATGGGGGCATTCTGATGTAATAACAGAATGTCATCATTCTGTGTCTCTAGTTAACCTGGAAATGCAATGAGCTATGCATCTTTATGTGGGGCACCGTTCTGGCAAATTTTTTTGTGGAAAAAGACATAGTCAAACTTTGAACACAGGTGAAGAGAATAAAGCACAAAGCTTTTGTTGATTTATTAAAGGGCCTTCAAATTCAGGCTTTCCCAGTATTTCCATTCTTCCTAGAGTTCAAAAAATATTTCCTTTTTTAAAATTTTTTACAGTCAGCTAAATGTCAGAAATGGAAACATCTTACATTTTTTTCCACATCCGCAGTAATGTTTTCAGAATAATTTCTGAGTTGCTTCAGGATTGGTAAATAAATGCCTACCTCCCACCTCCACCCCACCTCCGAGAGAAAAGACTAGTTCTCTCTGGATTTTATAAAACACTAGAGTAACAGTATCTTCACAGGAATGACAATGTTAACAGTAACAAGTATCATGTACGTTTCTCTTTTTCCCTTTCAGTTACTTCATGGGTAGGCTCTTTTAAGATGTCAGTAGTCCTTGTGAGCTCTTGTAGGGGTTGAGACTATGGATTAAAATGCAGTAGCAGAGGTGCTACGTGGAAATGCTCTATAACCGAATGTGGTCCACAGACGGGGCAGAAGGCGGAGTTTCTGATGTGTCCAGTCATCAGGGAGGAGAGATTCAGCTCTGTCTGCTCCTCTGACCGCCCCAATCCTCATAAGTCACCTCATATCTACAGTAGAGTTGGCCTCTCTTTGTCTCTACCTCAGTGTTCCTCACTGTTTGAGTACAAATGGCCACAGCTACATAAACCAACACTGAAATCACTGGCAAAGTGTGTTGTGTTGAAATAATGCATTAGTAACGTTACAGAGTGATTATAGAATGCCCTATTAGGTTCCTATTGCTGCTGTAACAAGTTAACCACAAACTTATTGGCTTAACACAACACAGATTTAATATCTTATAGTATGGAGTTCAGAAGTATGAGATGGGTGTAACTGGGTTAAAATTAAGGTGTCATCAGGGCTGAGAGCACTCTGAAGCCTCTAGGGGAGATTCCATCTCCTTGCTTTTCCAGCATCGGAAAAGGTATTCTTTGGCTCAAGGTACCTTCCTAAATCTTCAAAACCAGCAAAGTAGCATTTTCAGATCTCTAAGTCTGGTCTTCATTTCCTTTGTTACCTCTCATTTTCTCTCTCTCTTTCCTCCCTCCTATAATCCTTGTCACTACGTTGTATTCACCTGAATAATCCAGTACAATCTCCCATCACAAGATTCTTAACTAAATCACTTCTACAAAGTCCTTTTTGACTTGTACATTGACATGTTAACTCTTCAGGGATTATAATATAGACATTTTTGGGGGTATTATTCTAACCACTACAAGTACTATAAAAATTATACACTGTCCTTTCAAATTCCAGTTGACGTCATTTAACATAGCCATGCTCTTTAGATTTCATTTTAAGGCACTGTCAATTTGGAAAACACAAAACAAAACAATGATTTTTAAAATGTTGCAAACTGTTCTTTCAAAAAGAAATTTTTTTAGAGAGCTAAATGTTGCAGAGGCATAAGTAACGTTACAAAGAGCACATAAAATATAAGCCAGCTATTTTGGGCTAAACTCTGCTAATTACTACTAATTAACTGATTATAATATGAAGATTAGAATATTAATGCATATAATTTAACATAAATTGATTTTTAATAAAGAATACGTCATAGAATAGGCAAGATTGACACTTTTTCTTGAGGGTTAATTTTACTCCCTGGAGTTTATTTATTAATGTCATTTTGACTTGATGGTAGAGGATAATAGGACTGGGAAAGCAAAGCAGACTAGAACAGAATGTGGTGAGGATAAAATATTGGAAATACAGTTTTCTAGGTTATCATATTATGAAAGGGAGAGGCAAGACTTCCAGGAGATAAGTAAAGGAAAATGCATGAATGAATGATTAGTTTTCTGTGAGTTGCTGTGTTTAAGATGCAAGTTTAAGCTAATCATACCCTAAACAGATAGAAGGTCTTTTGCCCCAAACTTGTTTCTCCAATACCCCATCTCAGCCGGAAGCTGAACCCTAACTCCCAAAGCCAAGTCCCGCCGATCCTTCTTCCTGAATATTTTCCTCTTCTTACTACTGCCATTTCTACCACCCTAGGGCAAGTCACTCTCATCTGTCTAGCACACCACCTTCCAACGATTCTGTTCTCATGTCTCTCTAAATCCACTCTCTCTTCAGGAACCAGAGTGAACTGTTAAAGAGGCAGGTATGATCTACAAGGCACTTCGTGGTTGGGCTCTGGCTGAAACTCCAGAATTAGGATCAACTTTTTCTTTACACTCCAGACAAACTCCCATGCATTACTCTCCAGTTCTACTGATCTTTTTATTTCTCTAATAGCATAAATCCCTTTCCTGTCTTAGGCATCTGCAATTCCTATTCTCCGCCAAGAAGATTCTGCTCACCTACTTTCCCAAATTCGTCTTTCTGGTCTTGCAGATTATGTTTGGCCTACACTTATACGCATATGGTATTTTTTCTGTGTGTGCATCTCATTTTACATTGCATGATTATTTCATGGGCTATGATCCAGTTCATTTTCCACTGCTCCATCCAAGTACCAGCACTTTCCCTTGCACACATTAACCTCATAAAAATGTTTAATATAGATGGATGCATGATATAAATGACAACTTTCTATTGATAGAAGCTGAGGATGATCAACTATAGGAAGAACCAGATGAAAAGATTCCAAACTATACTGTGCAGTGTGGACTCTTTCCACACTGAAACTTCCAAACATGCCTCCTGATAACATCATAAAATAAATCACTTAAAAATAGATACCATATTTTCTTGATCTGTTCCTCCATCGATGGACCCTTAGGTTGTTTCCACATCTAGGCTATTGTAAATAATGCTGCAATGAACATGAGGGTGCATATATCTTTTCAAATTAGTGTTTTTGTTTTCTTCAGATAAATACCCAGATGTGGAATTGTTGGATCATATGGTAGTTCTATTTTCAATGTTTTGAGGAACCTCCATAATTTTTGCACAGTGTCTGCACCAATTTACATTCCCACCAACAGTGGGAAAAGGGTTCCCTTTTCTCCACATCCTTGCCAACACTTGTTACTTCTTGCCTTTTTGATAATATCTCCCCTTCTGACAGGTGTAAGGTGATATCTCACTGTGGTTTTGATTTGCAATTCCCTGATGATTAGTGATGTTGAACATCTTTTTATGTACCTGTTGGCCATCTGTGTGTCTTCCTTAAAAAAGTGTTCATTCAGATCCTTTGACCTTTTTTAAACTGGATTGTTCGTTCTTTTGCTGTTGAGTTGTATGAGTTCTTTATATATTTTGGATATAAACACATTATTAGATATATGATTTGCAAATACTTTCCCTCATTCAGGAGGCTGCCTTTTCATTTTGTTGTTAATGAAAAATAATCCATGCAATTTAAAGAAACAATTTCAAAATCTGCAAAATAAATAATGCATGGGTAAACCAAAATTAACATGCTAAAATATAAATCCTTGTACAAAAGTTAAGAGACAGGAGAATAAACAAAAATAGAGGTGGAAATATTAAAAAATATATAAGAAATAAAAATAGGAATTTTAAGCATAAAACTATAAATTTAAGATAATATAATGCAAAGTATAAAATAGAAATTTGAAACTAGAAATAGTTAAGCAAAGAAAAATTCAATCAAATTAAACAAAGAAAATGTTAACACAAAGATATATTAAAGAATGAATTACAAAATTTAAAAATACTTAAAGCAATCACAAAGATGACTGAAGGGCTTCCCTGGTGGTGCAGTGGTTGAGAATCTGCCTGCTAATGCAGGGGGTACAGGTTCGAGGCCTGGTCTGGGAACATCCCACATGCCGCGGAGCAATTGGGCCCGTGAGCCACAACTACTGAGCCTGCGCGTCTGGAGCCTGTGCTCCGCAACAAGAGAGGCCGCGATAGTGAGAGGCCCCCGCACCGTGATGAAGGGTGGCCCCCGCTTGTCGCAACTAGAGAAAGCCCTCGCATGAAACGAAGACCCAACACAGCCAAAAATAAATAAATAAAGTAGCTATTAATTAAAAAAAAAATAAGACTGAAAATTTACATGAGCATAAAATGAATACAGAGACAGGTAAATAAATACAGAATTTGGAAATATAGCTACACAAGTGAAAATCCAAAAATAAAATTACATATCACTACAAAATATACTGCTACTACAACAACAACAAACCAGCAGATTACATTGTATAATGAAGAAAAGTGATTCTTAATAAAGAAGAGAAAACATAACCAAACGCAAACAAGTGAAAACAGAGTACTTATAGGTAAACCAGAGCCTTATAAAGGTCAAGATGAGGTCACCAAAGGCAGAAACTGAAGGACAAGGGAAAGAGTACAAGCCATTAACCTCATACAAGTCAACCCACATCTGGCAATTCAAACTCTGACCCCTCACTATCCTTGCCAGGTTCACCTGTAAACACAGCTGTAGTAATCTATTGAAAATATTTAGTACCATTCTGCACAGAGCAAGTTCTTAAGGAGTATGGATTCACTGAATAAATTGAAACTTGAGTCTGTACTAGAAAAAAGTATTCCGCTACAAAATCTATGAATGTAGGTAACTCACATCTATGGACAATCCTAACCCACCCATCACTGGCTTTAAAAAAGTGGAATAGTTTAGTTCAGACTTCCTTGATATCAATTCTCTCAGGAAATACACCTAGAAAATGAAGAAAGAAAGAGTGGAGAGAACTATTTTCAACAAGCAAAACATTGTTTAGACCATGCTTTCATTCATTCAAAGATATTTACTAATTATCTACATTCAACATATGTGGCAAACATTGAAAATACATGCAAAGAAGCTATTGAAATTCCCTATTGGACAGAGCCCACACTTTCCCACAGAAGGCTTACATCAGACAATATCTGGCATATAACAAGATAACAGCACATATCAGGAAAGTACATCATGCCACAGATGCCTACGGCAGGTGGATTCAACCTGATTTAAGGGTCTATTTTGCCTTGCTGAGAAAGTAGCTTAATCTGAAGGCTGAAGCAGAGACAGGTTGCAAATCAGGTTTAGGTAGAGAAGAGGGATTGTCTCAAACAGAAGAAATAACCTATGGGAGTTGCTCTCACACGTTAACATTCATCAGAAACACCTAGGTCCTCTGTAGAGCACATGGCACTCTACTCAATATTTTGTAATAACCTATATGGGAAAAGAATCTGAAAAAGAATGGATACATGTAAATGTATAACTGAATCACTTTGCTGTACACCTGAAACTAACACAACATTGGAAATCAACTGTACCCCAATGTAAAATAAAAATTAAATAAAAAAGAAAGAAACACCTGTAAGGTTGGATATAGGACAGACTGCTGGGGCCCATCCTCAGGGGTTCTGAATCAGTAGGTCTGGGCTAGAACTCCACAGTTTGCATTTCTAACAAGTCCTCAGGCAATGCTGTTGCTGCTGGCCCAGGGACCTACTTTGAGAACCATTGCCTTAGAGTACAGTGTTGAGGTGAAATAGCATTTGTCGAGGAAGCAGCTCAGCATTCTTAAAAGGTGAGAGAGAGCAGGAAGCAAGATCAAGGTATAGGTGAGAGGTAGACTGAAACCACGCCGTGTAGCATCTCTTAAGTTATTGTAAAGGGACTAATTTACAGACGGTGGAAAGTCATCAAAGGTTTTAAATGGGAAGGAACGATTGACTAGATTTTGTTTTATTTCAATCATTCTAGCTGCAGTTAGAGAGTGGTCTTTGGAAAGAGTGAAGGTAGGTTGCAAATTAATGTAAAAGGAATGGAAGTGGCCCAGGCAGGGGCAATGGAAGGACGAGCATAGAGGGGGCTGTGAATACTAGTGAGAGAAGGAGAGATGTGCTGGTTTATGGTGCTTAAGGGAATAAGCAAGGCACAAAAAATAGAAGAGGGCTGATAGAGTGCCTGAAGTTAAAAACAAACAAAAACCTAAAAATCTAACAAAGCAGATTGGATGTTTTGATGAGATCCAGTAGAGGTACACTGAAATAAATATTAGTAATTAATTCTGAATGTGATGTACAAAATAATTAGAAATTTTAACACCTCTTATTTATAACAACTCTTTCTCAAGAAATCTTGATATGAGTGACAGACCTGAAAAGAAGTAGAGTGAAAACACAATTAACAGGATTGGTGAGAGAAAGAGAGAGAGAGAGATCCCAGATTAGACAATATGTATGATTTTGAAATATATATGGTTTTGAATCATACATAGAATATTTCCACTTACCAATATAAGACACAGAAAAAGTCAACAAGTAAAAAGACAGCTAAATCATGCACACATCACAAAATTAGGGATTCATATTTTAAAACACTTCCAAAGCTTCATGCTTTGGAAAATAAAATACACACATTTAAATAATTCTTGGGTTAAAAAAGAAATAACAGAAAGTGCAAAATATTTAGTTCTGATTAACCTTGAAACACTATATATCGCAATTTGGCGTTGCAACTACAGCAGTAATTTGAAGGAAATTTGTGGTTTTAAAATACATTCATTTAGTTGAAAAGAAGGTTAAGAATTGCATGATGAATATTTAGTTCAGAGAGTTAGAAAAAGAACAAGAGTAAACACAAGAAATACTGAAGTAAGGGAATGATAAACATAAAATCTAGCAATTAATGAAATAGAAGAGAACGTCTACAGAAAAGATTTTTTAAAAAATCCGATTCTTTAATAAGATGAATCCAATGGATAAATCTCTGATATGAGCAATCAAGGAAATATAAAGAAAACACACACACCAACATTAGAAATTAAAGCAATTATAGAACAATAGATTCAATAGCTTAAAAAACAAAATAATATAAATAACTTTCAAACCTATGTAAAATGAACATTTTTAAAATGTAAAAATTGTTAAAACTGACTCAAAAAGAAATATAAACCTTAACCAACCATTTGTGAAATTAAAGCTGTAGTTTAATATTTACCCTCCTTCCCACCCACCTCCCACACACAGAATAACACCAGGCCCAGAGAGTTTTATAACCAAGTTCTATAAAACCTTAAAAGAACATGTAATCTTTAAATTATATAAATTGTTCCAGAGGACTGAAAAACGAGAAAGAGTTTCCAAATTCATTTTATGAGGTTTTACTATAGCTCTGAGAGCAAAACCAGGCAAGGAGAAATTTAGGCAAATCACAAAATTTAGGCAAATCACAAAATTTAGGCAAAAAATGTTAAATATAACATCAGCATCTCCGGCACTCTCACCAATATTATGAAAGTGAGCAGTATATCATCAATGAACTAGATTTATCCTAAAATGACCAGAATGCTATCTTTAACATCAGATAAAAGATACATGAAATTCTTCATATCATATTAACAGATTAGAGAAAAAAAGGTAATGTGATTATTTCAAGAGACATTAAAACTTGGTTAAATCAATTAACAATAAATGAAACTGAAACAATGTACCCGGAATCTGAGGCTAGACAAGGCTTCCTTTGTTTAACAGACAATAACTTTCAAAAAATCTATCCAAATAATATCTAACGGTGAAATTTTAGAAGCAGTGCTTGAAGTAATGGAAGAGACAAGGGTTAACACCATTACTACTTATGCACAACATTGTATACAAGACCCGGGACAGTAAAACAAAATATAACTAAATAAGTAAATAAAGATATGAAAAGAAAAAAAAAACAAAGCTCCTGTTACCAAAACCAAAAAAAAAGTGATCCTGTAAGAGGCTATGCAAGAGAATATGAGATTATACAAACAACAACAGCATTCCCATAACTAAGAAACATGTGGATATATAATTAAAATGAAGGTACCATCAAATTCTGCTGCATACCTAGGTGGCGGAAATCTTCCAAATATATGTTAGTTTTTAATAGATAAAATATAAAACTTAACAAATAAGACATATATTTCTCATAGATAGAAGTATATTATTCAAAATATTTCTTTTCTCAAATCATGCTAATTATTTCATGCAATCCCAATAAAAATTTCAAGTCTTTGTTTATAACACTTGACAAAATGGTTTTAAGCTTCTTTTGAAGGAAGAAAAGCCCAAGAATGGTGAAAACAAACCTGAAGAACTAAAATTTCCCCACTATTCAGTTAAACTCATATGAAGCAATAGCAGTGATGTGTGTATTGGTATAATGGCAAACAAAATACACCTTCTGAAGGAAATAGCCAGGAAGCATATCCACACACTCAAACTCATGTATGTATTATAACTTTTCACATAACAGATAAAATTGCAAGTCAGCACATTCAATAAATAGTACTGGGCATAATGTTTACCATATGAAAAAAAAACATTTCATTTGCATAGTGTACACAAGCTGCCATCTACTAGGCTTAAAAATATACATGCAAAAGTAAAAGAAAAATATAACTTGAAAAATATTTTTTTTAAATAAGATATTTTTGACAAGGTCCTCAAGGGAAAAAAACAGGTTGAAACTAGAAAATTTTTCTACAATGAAATAAACATGGTGCACTAAGTTAAAAGATAATCCACAACCAGAAGATGGTATTTTCAAAACATAGCTGAGAAGGATTAGTGCCCTCAATACATGAATAGTTAAATTAACAATTACTCACAAGTGAAAGAAATCCCTAAAATCAGTCAAAAGATATGAACAAGAAATTCATTGATTAGAAAAACTGAACAGAAAAGGATATGAATGTTTATTATTTGGACAAGTAAACAAAGAAATGTATGGTAAAGATCCCATAGCCATCAAGTTAGTCAAATCTGTACAAATCTAATAACTTGAAGTATTGGCAATACTTAGGGACACTTGTACCCTGACATCACTCATGTGCACAGAGACACTTGCCCTATGATGCTTATTGCATCATTTTTTTTGCAATAGGAATTTAGCAGAAACGTATCTAACATAAGAGAAATTAATAAATGTGTTTTATTGAACAATAGAATTATAATCAGGTCTGCAAATGCATTGTCTAGATATACATACCATCGTCTTTGAACTGAACAAGTTGAAATAATCCATGTAATAATGATATGATTTATTTATATTTTAAAAAGCAAGTCCAAACCATATTATGTATTCAATATTTACTTTTCAATCATCTACCTATTATCTGTAGAGAGATCTATGTCTAGATATAGTTATAGCTATGTAAAAAAATCTGAAATAGTCCAGGAGTATGACATAAAAGAAGATATACCACAGAACCAAGAGGAAAGAAGAAGGAGCTTATTTTAGGGAGTATCAACAGCTGCATTCAAGGAAAAGAGGGAGTGAGAAAATAACAAAGACAAAATATTAACACGTGCTTGCTATAATTTCTATGCTTTTCATTATGTTTTAAATAGTTTATAGTTTTAGAACACTAATGAAGTGTAAAAACACAGGAAATGCATATTTTGTAAATATACAAAATTATTGGCACTTTTCCAGAAAGGCGGCGCCACGTTTGTATACACAGTATTCTACATAATTCCCTGCCAAGAGTAGATATTTAATAAAATTTAGCTGCATTCATGACGTCACTCAGAGGAAAAAAAAAAGAGTACTCACAGCTTCTGGAAACAAACTGGATATATTACTGCTACAGTTTCTTAGCCATATTACTATAGTAGGATTGATGGGACACTGTAAAGTATGTTGTATTTCTTGAATGCCTGTGGTTAGCTAATAATGGGTAGTCAGGGTAGAAAACCGACTCCATTAGAAATTAATTTCTGAAAATATGCCCAACATGGGAAGATAAATAAGTGAAGCACAAGGTGCCTCTGAGAACACCATCAAGTCTATTCAGGAGTCTAGACACTTGCTATACCAGCATGGTCCCTAACAAACAACTTCACCATCACCTTGGAGCTGGTTAGAAATGTAGACTCAGAGGCACCTTACCAGACCTATGGAATCAGAGAACGCATTTTAACAAGATTGCCAAGTAATTTATATATGCATTCAAGTTTAAAAGACAGT
This sequence comes from Balaenoptera borealis, assembly GCF_965194805.1. Classification (NCBI taxonomy): domain Eukaryota; kingdom Metazoa; phylum Chordata; class Mammalia; order Artiodactyla; family Balaenopteridae; genus Balaenoptera; species Balaenoptera borealis. The sequence continues at coordinate 73,146,511 of NC_138877.1, forward strand.
GCTATAAAAAATTGTGATAAATCCAGGTGCTTCTCTGAGGAAACACTTAATAAGCATCTAATTAAAACATATCAAAATTTGTATCCATTTTCCAAAAAGGGAAGTATAAAGAAAAACAACATACTTTTAATGAAAACCACTTTCGTAACAGTCACTGTGTGTGATTTAACTGGACATGGAAAATTAAAATGAGCTTGAATCTTTTAAACTTCTTGCTTTATATCCAATTTCAATCAGGAGATGGTAAGTCAGTTATCCAAGTCCATAGGATTTTCTCAGTAAATATTAATCCCTTTCCATGGTATCGCTTTTCAAATCTCACCCTCAGCAGGTAGGATTTCCTGCCAATGATAGTTGACCATGACTATTTTTTTCCACTTCAACTTTCCGTACAAAAATGTGATGCTGCAGCTTATTTTACACTTTGCTTTTCATTTTTTGGTGAAGCTTCAAATCTACAATATCTTTCTTCTGATCTCTATAATGAAAGTTTTGTTGCGAACTGAAGAACACCAGAAATTTGTCTGCAAAAATGCTTCCTAGTCAGAGAGCATAAAATGTTTCATCTTGAGTTTTGATGAAAAGCTTAGAAAACTAAAATTGATTCAGATGAAGCTATACTTTCCTGGTGAACCTCCTTTATGTCAGAGCTTCAGTTTTACGGAGAGTGCATGAATTTGATCATCAGTAATTTCTAGGCATGTGGATTGAATGTTTTAAAGGAATCAATACTATGCTTAGATAAAATTAGAAAGTATGAAACAGGATCAAAGTTATTAACTTGTAGTAATAATATTCCTAAAGAAAAGACAAATAGGAGTTTTGGGATTAGCAGATACAAACTATTATATATAAAATATATAAACAACAAAGTCCTACTGTATAGCACAGAAACTATATTCAATATCTTGTAATAACCTATAATAAAAAAGAATATATATATGTATAACTGAATCACTTTGCTGTACACCAGAAACTAACACAACATTGTAAATCAACTGTACTTAAATTTAAAAAAAAGAAAGAAAAGAAAGAAAGATAGAAAGAAAGAAAAATAATTTTTTTAAAGAAAAAAAGATGTATCATTAAAATCAGGAATTTCAAATACATTTTATGGTACTGGCAAAGGTTGACTATTATTTAAGATGATAGTACATTTTACACCCCTTCTGTTATTTTAGCAAGATTTAGCTCAAGAAATGCATATTAAATAGTAAGATATTCCACGTTCTATAAATAATTCAAAGGTAGAAATATGGTATCTGATTTATTTTGCTAAATCCTGTTTCTTACATTTGTTAGTGTACTGTTTTTCCCCTTTATAAGTACCAAGAGGACAGCTCTTTATTCTTGTATTCCTTAGAAAGGCAGCTGTGAAGTCAACACTAGCTTTAGCAGGGAAATAAGAGAAAAAGAAAATAAAGATGTTTTAAAACTCCAGCTCTGCGCTTTGTATAAATAAAAAATAAAATTCAAATATGGTGCTTCCTTAGTGAGTAATGTTGATCAAGTCACTGGAATAAATAGAGGGGGCGAATATTTTAAAAGACTACTTAACTTTTGGTTCAGCTCCAAAAGGTAAGGAGAATGGAAGTTGTCACTTTCATCCTTACTACTAAAAAAACCTAAACTTCGATGATTTTACTTGGACCCACCAGAGACCGAGGATTCAGGTCAAATCACCACCCCAAAATCTGAAGAGACAGGGCAATCCAGAGAATTACAGCCTATCAGTTTCCCTGCAACAGCAGCCCTGAAGTCATAAGCATCGAGGAATGCTTGGGGAAACTGAAGAATTACTGGAGTCAGAGCATAGAATCGCATGAGAGTGAGGAAATTCTGGGCACTGATGCCTTAGGGGCGGGTCCATCACCTTCATCGCATTTACCTCCAAGACTGCTACCAATTTCACATAGGGGAGAGTCCAGAGAAAACAACAACAACAAATCTTTAGTGGTTTTGAGTCTGAGGGAAGAGGGGAGGGAAGGAGGACGGGAGAGAAACCATTCTGAAACAAGCCCAGAAGTTTACCCTACCTGGGGGGAAGGAAATTATCCAACTGCAGAACACTCTAGCCTTCCTGCCTCGACTAAGGTGTCAGGGAGACGGCGAGAAAGAATAAAGTTCACAGCCAAAGCACATAGGAACACTAAAACATTGACCTTTAGTGATAAGATTACAGAGTGTTTCTTTTACTTCCCACATGTTACCATCACATCAACTGTTAACTGTATTATATCTAATGTAATAAGACAAAAGAAAATAAAATGTATACAGATTGAGAATGAAGAAATTAATCTTTTTTTTTTTTGGCACATGCCATGACTTTCTATATAGAAAATCCCACGGAAATAGCAAATAAAAAACACCTGCAACCAATAAGGGGTGGCAGCAGGGTCACCAGATACAATGTTAATAGACAACAGTCAACTGGTTTCCTATAAAGGAAAATGAAAAATAGTAATTTAATATTAAAACCATATAGCATCAAAAAATGAAATACTTAGATATACATCTAATAAAATATTATGCTATATATATACAGAAAACCTGATAAAAAGAAATCAAAGATCTAGATTTACAGAAAGACGTTTCATGTTCTAGAATTGGAGGACTCAATATTAAAACATCACTTCTTTCCTAATTGGTTTATAACTATATTACTATTCCAAGTAAAATCCTAACAAGCTGTTTTGTAGATATGAACAAACTGACTCTCATGTTTATATGGAAAAGCAAAAGACCTAAAATAGTTAACACAATATTGAAAAAGGAGAACAAAGTTGGAGGACTGATGCTCCCACCTCTAAGATTTACTGTAAAGTGACAGGAATTAAGGCAGACTAACAATGGAAAAAGCATGTATAAATTATCAGTGGAACAGAATAGAGACCCCAGTAATAGACTCGAAATATGTAATCAACTGATCTTTGACAAGGGTGCAAAAGGAATTGCAGGAGGAAAAGATAGTCTTCTCAACAAATGATGCTAGAAAAATCAAGACTAAAAACAACAACAAAACACCTACACACAGACCTAGAAACTTCACAGAAATTAACTCCAAAGGGATTACATATACAGATACAGATAGATATAGATAGAGATATATAAAATACAATACCACAAATCTTCTAGAAGAAAACATTGGAGAAAATCCATGTGACCTTGGGGTTGGTGATGAGTATTTAGATACAACACCGAAAGCATGATCCATGAAAGAAATACATATATATAATTTTATAATTTTTAATTATATATATATATATAAAATTAAAAACCTCTGCTCTGCAAAAGACATTCTTAAAAGACTGTAAAATCAAGCTAGAGGCTAGGCGACCATATTTTCAAACCTCGTGTTTGATAAAGGACTTGATTCAAAATATACAGAGAAAAAATTAACTAAAAAAATGGGCGGTGGTTCTGAACAAGACACCTCAGTGAAAAGGATACACAGAATGTTAGATAAACATATGAAAGATGCTCAACATCATTTTTCTTCAACGAATTGTAAATTGAAGCCATAATGAGACACCACTAGCACTTATTAGAATAGTTAAAATCCAAAAAAACTGACAATACCAAATTCTGATGAGAATGTGGAGAAATAGGAACTCTTATACGTTGCTGGTAGGGATATAGAATAGTATAGCCACTTTGGAAGGCAGTTTGGTAGCTTCTCACATAGTTAAACATAGGCTTACCATACAATGCAACAACTATGCTCCAAAGTAATTCCGCAATTGGTTTGAAAACTTAGGTCCACACAAAACCTGTACATGAATATTTATAGTAGCTTTATTTATAATTGTCCCAAACTAGAAGCATCCAAGGTAGTCTTTAATAGGTGAATGGATAGGCAAGCTGTGGTACACTGGAATATTATTCAGTGATAAAAAGAAATGAACTAGCAAACCAAGAAAGACATAGAGGATATTTAAATGGATATTAAAGAAGCCAGTATGAAAAAGCCACATACTATGTGATCTATTTATGGGTACATGTATACATAAGAACTGCTCTGTGAACTGAGAGTGCCCAAAAGAAATTATATCCTAGCAGTAAACAGCCTAATAGATGATGGTTTCTAATACCAGTTTTCATTAATAAGTACCAGGGCTACTTGGATGAATGGTTGATTCTAGGACTCAGGCAAAAAAAATACGCAAGATGAGCCTAGAGCATTATGTAGGATCAGAAATTTAGAAAGTGCTCAAAAAAAATCCCATTGATGAGATATGTCTTTTTTTTATTTCAAATATTTTGCTTAAACTGAGCCAGGCACACTGCTAGCTTCTTGTATTGATTTTCTCTTTTAATCCCTATCACTGTAAGGTCCATAGGTTAAAAAGCAAAATCACAGTTCAAATAAGTTATAAAGCTAGAAATCGGACAAAGATCTGTGTAACTCACAATTTCACTTATTTTTTCCAGGTAAACTTGGAGGCTTTTATATTAGAAATATTCCATTCAGAATTATTAAGATATGTCTGTGATAGTAGCAAAAACAAGGAACATTTATATGCTCAGGAAGTGTAATAAACTTCTTAAAGGTAAAATGAAATTTTACTGTGACTCTGAGTTAAACCTCTATTATTATTTTGGGGACAGGTGCCATATTTGTGACAATTCAAGATGGACTGCCTTTTAACAAAATTCATTGTATAATAAATTATGTCATGACACTGAAGTAGGGAAAGAATAGCTATTAGGTCATAATAAAGAAGTATCTTAGGCACTGGAAAAATCGGATTCACTCATCCCGAGAAGCTATTGTCCTCAATTCTATAAAAGGATTAATACTAAATATAGTGTAAAAACAATGATCAACAGCCAAGATCTCTGTAACGTACGAAATCTGTCCATTGAGTCTTCATAGAATTTCAAGCAATTCTATTCAAAAATGGGTACTTGCTCATGCAAATTAATGATAATTACAAAATAAATCATAACAGCATCCAAAAAAATCTTATATTCTTCCTATTATATCTAATACATCATCAATTTTTGGTTGACGATGATTTTCAAACTATCAGCAAATATTTTTTATATAAAGTTTTACTTTAATGTTTCAAATATGATAGCTTTTATTTATTCCCAATTTCTTAAAGGTATTGAATATGGAAGGGTGAAAATAACCATGAGACTGTCTTCTGCACAATTGGCTTATCAATAGGGACAGCTGTTCTTCTCTGGATTTATGCCACCTATATAATTTTAATTGCATTCAAAAATAGTTTTAAGCATTGATGCTAGAAGCAAAAACCAAACTCGCAGATCAGTTCCATGCAGATTCACTTGAACATTTTAGACATTGCTTGTCAACAGCCATCTTCCGTTTTCCACTTTAAAAAGTACCTTCTTGATAATCACTGTAGAAAAAACATCTATCAATATTTAATTATTTGACCTTGAAGCATGATTTAGCTGCATTCTTTTGGATTTCATTTGCAAAAGCATAGAGGTACAGATTAATTAAGATGAAACTCTAATTAATCACGATTTCAAAATGGAGTTTGGTGGTACTTCTGTCCACTCTTTGGGTCAGTGATATAATTTAATATGAGGCTATCAGTGTCTTTTTTATCTTACATTTATTTTAGATTATGACATTACTGAGTATTTCAATGCCCAGCGATATATCATATTTATTTTCTTCTCCTTCTGTAGTGCATTAAATGAAAAGAAAATATCATGCTAGGGGCAATATTCATATGGACCTAATTTTGGTAATTTGAATTTTCTTATTATCATCATTACTCTTCCAAATAACTTTTGTCAGGTTTATTTCCTCCATGTAGAGAATCCTCTTCTTCAGCCTGTTACCTTTTTTATACAAACATTTTCTTTTTCATAGACTTCGAGTTAAGGTTTTGCATGAACGTGCTCAGTTGTTAAAAGGGAATTGTCTTTGGCCATCAATCCATAATGCTTGGAACGTTTCCAGATGGCCACACTGATTTTAACTGTTCTGCTACACAATGTAGATTGTTTTAGTGTCGGGCTGTCATTGGGATACTTCCAGAGATAAAATAACGTTAAACCATTTGGCCTTTCTTATCTTTTGTTTCTCATTATTTTAAATCTCTACTATAGCACTAACAGGAGTTTCCTATGGTTAAAAAAATAAAATAAAAAGCAAGACACATACACAAAAACCTTACAGACTCACATTTCTAAGCAAGAGTTTCTTTCCAAAGAATGTTATCGTTTTTGTTGAGTGTACTTTTCTGCTTCTAAAAAAGTTTGAAATTTGATAAGAGTGAAAAAGAACTTTTATGTTCACCTTAAAACAAATAGTAGGTGAGCTATAACTTTGCTCATGTTGACCTACAAAGACTAGGTCTAAGAATTAGAGGTGGAACATAAGTTTAAATTCTTATAAATCTTTATCTTCTATTAAAAAGTAAGCAGACGAATGAAACATTTTAAAAGATTTTAATTCCAGAAAGAATGCTTTTTTCAATTGATGCCTACGTGTTCTTTACTTTGTGTCTGTATTACATTCATTAATCCACTTATACAAACACTCAGATAGCTATTCTTTGCCATAATTTTTCTGTGAAATATTCAGGTCAAATTACGAAAAGTAAAACTCTTGGAGAGAAAGAATCTACGTATTAAGTTTGTAAGTAATCTGAACTTATAAAAACAGCACTGTCCCCATCAACGTTCTGGCCCAGAACTGATTTTCAGACCCTCAGTTTTTTTGTTCACATCTCTGTTCTATTAAACTACTAGACTGTAAGAAATCTTGAAGGAAGTAACTATGCATTATTCTCTAGTGCAATCCCCACATGATCCAGAACACTTTCTTAGTCATGAGGAAAATGTAGGCATTCAAAATTTTAAAAATAAAATAAAATTAGCAAAGTGATTTTTAAAAGTCCATCTTAATTCAGCTCTGGAACTAAGTGATGAAGAAAAACAACAAATGTGAATTTTTCAGTTTTTCTATATGTAATAAAATATTAAGTCCTCAGATAAAATTTTTAGAATTCCAGACAGAGATTTAGATAGATATCAGAACATAATAAAGTCAATTGGAGATTAGAACACAATGCTTCTAACCAAAATACATTTAAAAAACATTTATAATACCTTTATTATAACAGAAGAGGCTTCCTCCTTTCATGTTTGAGTAGATGTTAAGGGAAAATATAGGTTAATATGTAAAGGAAATATTTGAAGAAACCAGGCCATCAAAAACATTAAGCTATCAAGATTTCAGGTTTCTTGAAATCAAGAGAAAGTAACATCTTATAAATCAAAAAACTAATTATGAAAAGAAAATTACAAAATGTAACAGGAGATCGTCTCGTGATTTATTTGGAATTTCTTCTTTGATTCAGATAAAAGTTTCTTTTGTAGTTCAGATTAAGCATCACAAGATTAATGGCTCACTTAGATAAGTATGTTTTTTAAGCTAGTTTCTTTTTTCAAGCTAGTTCTTTTGGAGATATGACCCTAAAAGTGCACCCATAAATTCCCTATAACTGATTACAGTTACAGAAACACCTAATAAATGCAAAACTGAAGAAGCTTCCCCCTCAGTTCCATTTTTTTGTTGTTCTTCCTCTTTACACACTTCCTTGGTGGTCTCATCTCCTCAGAGAGTGTTTTGGGTACCAGTATCTGGCAACTACCTCTCTAGTTTCAAATTCACATCCTTAAAATTACATTGCATTTTCTTCTTCTTCACCTAACTCCTAACAACGTCTCATATTGGGCTTGGTGAATGATATCTACTGGGTACTACAGTACAGTTTTCAAATTAATTTCTGCTCCAATTTCTAAACTAACTACTATCTCATTTTTTGTTCATCAGCGATCCTATTTTGATAGCTAGAGTTCCTGGGTCAGGAATTTTTCTTCAGGTACCAGAATAACCCTTGGGCTAAGAACCATCTTGGGTTTTCACCAGAAAATTGCATAAGGAAAGCGAGAAGACACAAAAATGTAACCAAATTTCACCACTCTTATTTTTAATAATGCAGCTCTAATTTGAATTATTCAAGCAGGCAGCATTATTCCCATAAAAAAAAGTATAGTTTGGGGTGCATAGGTGGAATCGTTCACTTATTATTCCACTGGAGATATCCCCAAAAAGAAGTTGCAGACTGTAGTTGGGAAATAAAAACATTAAAAAATTTTGGATTAAAATTCATCAGTTAATTTTCATCTAACTGCAGCCTATGTTAGGAATAGTTTACTCTGAGTGACTCATGGTATAACTTTAATAACATATATGCTGTGGAAATATTTCTATCTGGAGAAGTGAAAATGATATAATTATTCATTTTCACCATGTTTAAGATGGAAGACTTTGCAAACAATAAAGAAAAATTACATTGATCATTAATTCATTCTATTATAATGGCTGATTTGTTAAACCCCAGGCCCCATCTCCAAAAGATATATTGAAGTCCTAACCCCCAGTGCCTCTAATGTGACCTTATTTGTGATTTAGGTCATTGCAGATGTAGTTAGTTAACATGAGGTCACAGAAAAGCAAGGAAGGTCCTAAACCAACATGACTCCTGCCCTTATAAGAAGATGCCCATATGAAGATAAGAGTTACAGAAGAATTGTAATTAAAAAGGCAAAAATTGGAGTTACTCAGTTGTAAGCTAAGAAACACCAAAAATTACCAGCAACCAACAGAAGCTGGAAGAGGCAAGGAAGGATTCCCCTGCAGTTTCCAGAGGGAACATGGTACTACCAACACCATGATTTTGGACTTCTGAGCTCCAGAACTATGAAACAATGCATTTCTGTTGTTTTAAGCCATCCAGTTTATAATACCTTATCAGGGCAGCCCTAGGAAACTAATACATATGACTTGTATTTTAAAGCAAACATGTATGTATTTATTTATTTATTTTAAATTTTTATTGGAGTATACTTGATTTACAATGTTGTGTTAGTTTCAGCTGTACAGCCAAGTGAATCATTTATACATTTACATATATCCACTCTTTTTTAAAGATTCTTTTCCCATGCAGGGCATTCAGAGTATTGAGTAGAGTTCCCTGTGCTATACAGCAGGTTCTTATTAGTTATCTATTTTATATACAGTAGTGTGTGTATGTCAGTCGCAATCTCCCAATTTATCCCTCTCCTCCTTTATTAGAACACTCGCTAACACCATACACAAAAATAAAATCAAAATGAATTAAAGACCTAAATGTAAGGCTAGACACCATAAAACTCTCAGAAGAAAACATAAGCAGAACACTCTTTGACATAAATTGCAGCAAGATCTTTTTTGACCCACCTCCTAGAGTAATGAAAATAAAAACAAAAATAAACAAATGGGATCTAATTAAACTTAAAAGTTTTGCACAGCAAAGGAAACCATATGCAAAACAAAAAGACAACCCTCAGAATGGGAGAAAATATTTGCAAACGGAGCAACTGACAAGGGATCAATCTTCAAAATATACAAACAGCCCATGCAGCTCAATATAAAAAAACAAATAACCCTGTCAAAAAATGGGTGGAAGATTTAAATAGACTTTTCTCCAAAGAAGACATACAGATGGCCAAAAAGCCCATGAAGAGATGCTCAACATCACTAATTATTAGAGAAATGCAAATTAAAGCAAACATGTATTTATAATTTACTGTGTATCTACCATTGTATTAATTCCAAGTAATGCAAAGATAGTGGTTGCTTTGGACTGGAGAAGTATGGGGGAGGATGGGGATTGACTGCTAATGGGTTAGAGTTTTTTTAATAGGGGATAAAATCTTTTAAAATTAGATTGCGCTGATGATTGAACAATCATGTAAATAAACTAAAAAACATTGAATTGTATATTTTAAGTGGGTGAACTGTATGGTATATGAATTATATCTCAATAAAGCTGTTTAGAAAAATAAAACAGACTCTGGTGTCAAGCAAATCACAATGAGGTTGAGGACAAAGATAAGTAACCAACTGCAATTTGTAGTTAATTGAAGTATGATGCAGACTGTATTAGGAAATCACTTGGGAGGGGCCCTCGACAAGATGAAGGTCAGGTGGGCAAGGAGTGGAAAGGATCATGACAAGTTCTCAAAAAAGATGACAGCAAGGATAAGTCTCTTAAAAGGAAGGAGGCCCAACCCAAAAGGAATCAGGGAATGGCATTTTAGCCAGGAGAGGACATCCTAAAAGTTCACGTCCAAGGATCCTGAAACACAGAAGAAACCAAATACACACATGCCAATTGTTCAACATTAAATCTTTGCAAGTCCTTTTAGAATAAAGTAGAAAGCAAAATCTATAGCAATCAGAAAAATAGAGGATCAAAATTAAGTTGGCATTTCAGAATATTTAATTTGGTTTCAGAGCACAAAGGTGCCTCTTCCTAATCACAATTTTTATATTTTCATGTCTCTGAGCATTTAAGGAAGATAAACTCAATTTTTAAAAAATCATTCCTTTAAGGGCATCATTTTAAATCTCTTACCTATTCATATAAAATTCATATGACTGTACTATTTCTTCTCAGGGCCCTTATGAAACATGCAATAGGCAGTTCTTCAAAGACATTCTCTAAGCATATTGTGAAAAGATGAGTTACCGCTGCTTGTTCCATAGGCTTGAGTTGAACTTGAACATTATGCCATTTTACCACTAAGGGTATTTTTGGTTATAAGTGCCAGTGAGGTAACTCATGTCATAAGAGAACACTCAGATTTTGATCCGTGCTATAGTTGTAATACAAACATCATGCATCTAAATATTTGTGGGGTGCATAACTATGGCATGCATTTAAAAGCTTTAAAGCTTTTATAAAAACGTAAAATACTTTAATAAGAAAATAGATATCAACAAATGTTATATGGTAAATTTCTGTTGTTTATTTTAAAATGTGTATGACAGAACACGGTATAGAAACCAAGAACATAAGTTTTAGAGCAGACTGGGTGAATCTGCTCACAGGTCCCAGCTCACGGAGGATCCATCATCTTACTTTGAGTCCAATGCAAGCTTTCAAGGTTTGCCAGAGCGTGGGAAAAGAGGCATCAAGAATCACACATCAGCTCTGAAATGCTTCCACCTCGAAGTGCTGTGTTTTCATATCACTCAATTATAATTACCTTCAAAAGCGTGGGAAAATCTATTCCTCCCAAAACCTAGAAGAATAGAAGAACTGAGATATTGATGAATTCAGTAATGTTTGCCTCAACAAGATAAAGTATCATATATGTTTGACAAAAATTTTATTTAGGAGCCTCTAATATATACCACTGTACTATAATTAATTTTAATGGCAATATCCCTGGGGGATATTATGGAATATATGTGGTATTACGGGGTATACACACACACAAGTACACACACACACCTTACACAACCCCACACAGTAGCACAGTTTTACTGAAAAGAGTTCAAAGACCTAGAGCAGAATTCTAGCTCTCATCTACAGAGTGTCCCTAGGAGAAATAATTTAACCTTTTAACACCTTAGTCCTCTCCAGGAATTAAGCAAAGGTTAACAAAGAAGGAGCAACATATCTCCAGTATTCGGAATCTGTATTTGAATTCTGACTTTGATACTTAATTTGTGAATGGCTGTCAGTGACTTGCATGAACATTTCGAAGCTCAGCTTGCTTTCTTGTAAAATGGAGATATAGTACACGTGTGAATGGTTGCTAGTATCAAATAAAATGCACTGTGTGCTTCACAAGGTGTTTTGATTTTATAAGATATTACCAAGTATTAGGAATTATGCTTACTTCATACAGTCGTCTGAGGCTGAAATAGGTTGACACAGGTGATATTACAGGGCAGCCCGTGGCATATATTATCACTCAGTCTTCAGTGATCAGATGTCCTAATCGCACCTTCACAATGCCCTCTGTAAGAGGTTGATTGATATCTGATGATTAATATCAGATTGATTCAGATCGTAATATCTAAGAGCCTATGAGAAAGGGCAATGCATCCATGTGAAAGAGGCAAACAATAAATAATAAATACATTTAAAAAACATAGATTGGGCTTCCCTGGTGGCGCAGTGGTTGAGAATCTGCCTGCCAATGCAGGGGACACGGGTTCGAGCCCTGGTCTGGGAAGATCCCACATGCCGCGGAGCAACTAAGCCCATGCGCCACAACTACTGAGCCTGTGCATCTGGAGCCTGTGCTCCGCAACAAGAGAGGCTGCAATAGTGACAGGCCCGTGCACCACAATGAAGAGTGTCCCCCGCTTGTCACAACTAGAGAAAGCCCTCACACAGAAACGAAGACCCAACATAGCCAAAAATAAATAAAACAAACAAACAAATAAAAACCCCATAGATTCTACCCACTTTATTTACTAAACGATGAGAAAGAGCATTAATATAACTGATGTGACATTCACATAAAGATGGTTAATTTAATTTACTGGCATAACCCATGCTTGATAAAAAACAAAATAAAGTATATATGAAGAATGCAATAATCCTTTCACACTCTGTCTACCACTTAGATTTCTTGCTGCATGATCTTTGAGATATTTATTCTTTGGTGCATAATAGCTTTTAAAGAAAATATGACCATGATATATATGCTATTATATAACTTTTTAAGACTTTAACATTTTTTTGTGGAAATATTTATGCATCAGTAAATATAACTCTATTTCATTATACTGGGAGTTTAAAAAACTGTTATTATATTATCTCAAAAACTTAAGAGATTCAGATTTATATACTTTTGTGATAGTTTATCTTAGTCTCTTTTCCTTCCTCTCTCAAGTATGTGGGTCATTCTTTAGCTTCTCATTTACCATATGAACCAGAGGACTCAAAACAGACAAATGCTTTTGTCTTATTAAATTTCATTGCATGTGGATATAGGAAAGAAGTTATAAGTAACAACCGAAGGCTTAAGATTGCAAAGCTATGTCTTTCACTGTGTTTATAATTTCAATACATGAACACTACTCTCTTAAGCACAAAAGTAACAACCAGAGTCTGAAAAAAAAGTCAAATAAACATTGTGTCATACAAGCATCTGATGTTAATTCAAGGCAATCTAGGATAGTTTTTCTTGGTCTCAATTTTGTCAATTATACAGTTTTTTTCCAAAAAGAAATTAAGCTACTCTTAGTCACATAAAAGAAAGTATAATATTATCTGTATCGGTCTTTACTCTCCAACTTGCCAGTCTGCTTAAAGAATCACTTCTCAAGATGCATGATTTTATGTATGATTTTTGTCACCTCCCTGCCCAAGGTGTGCATCTTCCAGCATGCACATTCCACTCAACTTCTAAGCCTCTCTGCTATGCCACGTAGGAATCTTTGAATGCTGCCAAAGGAAACGCTACATCTGTGAGGTTCCCTGATCGCCACACATTGGTCCCTCAAGTCCTAGCAACCTGAGTAAGCCTCGAATGCATCGAATACCAGACCTTTTACAATTTTATTTTTCTCATATTTTCTAGTTATTCTCAGTGGGAAGTTTGGTCAGCTACAACTTAATATGCTTTGATAGAAAGGATAATTCCTATTTTAGAGCACAGTTTTACTAATTCTCACAGCAACTCTGTCAATTAGATATTATTATTTATTATAAGTTAATATGAGTCAGCTGCAGGTTTCTCTGTTTAAATGATTTGTTTGCCCAGTTTAAGTAATTCAACAGAATAACTGGAGTTCAGTCTTATTGTATCCTGGGTCCAATGCATAAACCCATTTATATTGTGTCTCAGGAACTGTGTTGGGTGCTTGATGAATATGACAAAGAAACTAACATCTTTTCCACGATACACAATAATTCTTTGAATTCAAAGTTCATAAAAAGGGGCATTGTTTTAGCACCCATGTCAAATTTATTATTTAGAGCTATTGAGTAGTAAAATAATGAAAATTTATTGGCAAATTTGGGGCAATAAATTATATTAGTGTGCATCTTAGTCTGTTTGAGTGGCTGCTGTAACAAAAATACCATAGACTGGGTGGCTTATAAACAGAAATTAATTTCTCACGGTTCTGGGGGATGGGAAGTCCAAGATCAAGGCAGTGGCAAATTCCGTGTCTGGTGAAAGCCCACTTCCCATCTCATAGGTGGCATCTTTTCTCTGTGTCTTCAACATGGTAGAAGGGGAAAGGGAGTTCTCTGTGGTTTCTTATGAGAGCACTAATTCCATTCATGAGGGCACAGGACCTAATCACCTCCCAAAGGCCCCATTTCCAAATACCATCATGTTGGGGATTAGAATTTCAACATATGAAATTTGGGGGGGACATAAACATTCAGTTTATAGTAGAGTGTTTTAATAGCATCTGAAAAACAAGCAAACTTAATCCATGGGAAAAGAGCCTGGTATCAAGCAGAAGCAAAAGTGCACAGAAAATGAAATAAAATAACAGACACTACAGTTTAATACCAACCGATGTCTCTAAGGAAAAACCAAATGTAAATTTCTAGTTCTAATATAAATTTTATCTTGGAAGCATAGTATGTAAATAAGCCAATGGCATTACTATAGTGAACTAAAAGGAACTAGGCATATATTATAAACAAAATAAGCTAAGTCACTCTCCACGTTATTGACAAATTACTCAAAGAGCACAGACTTACAGACCCAATTTACCTGCCTGTGGGATTCTCCCAGGGTATGCTATGGACCATGATTAGTACAAGTAAAAAGCTGAGGAATACACAGAGGGGGAAAATCGAAGGAGGAAGTTTGAGTTCACATAAATTTATGATTCCGAACACGCTTGTTCTGGCCTACGGCACATTTGTTGATTGTCTACCTGATACTGGTACACAGATTATAGATCAACCTTTCCGTGTCCCTTTATCAATGAATAAATTAGTAGAGAGAACCACAGAATGCCAAAAGACATAATCTCATTCTCCTGGTGTCCTGTGTGTCTGTGATTATTTGCACAAAGTGACCAGCCTCAGGATTGTCAATTGCTTGTACAGACAGAAATAAAATTTGGAATCAAGAAGTGTCTTCTTTAACTTTCTAAAAGGTCCAGGATGTCACTGAAAGATACATAAGAAGTAAGAAAGAAGGCTAGAGTCTCAGAAAACTCAGCATCAGATGAGACAGAATGATGTGAAGTAAAATAGACCCATAATGGGATAAAGGAATGAAGTAGGAAACTTAGGATTTTGGTTCCCAATACTTCCCTTGGTCATGCTATTGAAAAGAAAGTAATACCTTGCATTCTGAAAACAAGATTACGTAAAATGACTATCTTGTGTAGGCATCTTTACATGTATAAGTGGGATTCAAATATCTGCACCCTCCACACATTATTTTGCGTTGCTGAAAGGAATTCTGAGATGGATATAATCCACTGTAATGAATGACAAACAGTTTTGATTGTCAGAGCAAAGCAGGTAAGGGAATATGTTTCCCAAACATACCCAGTTAATTGTGATAATAAGGGATATCTGAAGAAAATCACAGAGACAAGTTGATGGTCTCATCAAGAAGGATGCTTCAAAAGAGAATTATTCAGAATAGATGTCTACATTTAGGCTTAGAGAGGAGACTGAAGGGTAAGAGTACTTCCTGACAGCTATAGGAGTCAACCAGAAATGGGCATGGTAAATAGAAATACATTTCTATTTAGAAAACTACCATTATAGGGAGAAACAAGCTTTGAGGTACAGGAATTAAGCAAACCCTCTAAAAAGAATCCTTTTTTTTTTTAACCTTCTGGACGTCTCTCAATACTGCTTTCTTTTCAAATTCTGGCACACATATTGATACTCAGAAGGTCTAAGGGAATACCTATGAAGGTGCAAAGTTCAGCCGCAGTAACCTATTATTCTACTAACACCGAAATGCAGACTTGAAGCAATGTGCACGCTGAGGATTCTCCTAAGCCCTCAGTTACCTCTTGCTCTCGCATGGACCAGCACTGATGCAATTTCTTTCGAGGTATGCTAACTCCTGGCAAGACTGGGGGAAAAAACTCATTGAAAGGAGGTCTTCGCTCCCCATGGGAGCCACATGACTGAGAGTACAAGTTTTAATAATGAATCACACTCTCTTCACTGCAATTCAAAGACCCAGCATGAAGGCAAGTCAGGATGACTTTGGGTGAATGAAGTAGATTAATCACTATTGATCTGGTAAGAATACCGAGAATCATCTGACCCCAGGGGGATTGTCAGAATTAGAGTTGGTGACAAATTCAAGGGGAACTTTTTGTTTTTAGAAACCATGCAAAATGTTTGGGCTGTTAGAGGGGGTTCTGGACAGGTCAGTTAATGTGTCTAAAAATAGGCAAACCATTAGGACAAGCTACTCCAAACATATTTATATGTACACATGAGCATCTGCATGTTCAATAAGAATGATAGAATGAAATACGTAAGTGATACTGTAGTTTTTTCACAACAAATCTGAAGACTATTAAGTATTTAAAAGACTTAATGATGAAAGAAAAGCATTTAACTATTAAATCAGACACTGTAAAACGTTGTATGAAAAGACAAAAAAATGTACAAGCCAAACACTGTAAATATCTTCAAAAAAGAAAAAGACTGCACCAGTCATCAGAATATTCTTGTTAAAATTCAATTTCTAAGGGTAAAAGAGGAATGTGATACAGTTATTTACCACAGTATAAGATAAATAAGAAGGAACCCTTTCTCAGCCATGTGAAACTATTCCCCCAAAATAATATTGTCTTCGTGAATAAGTTATTCAAAAGATTATTAATAACTAATGGCCAATTTTACTCTCAGTTGTCTATTCAAAGTTGGTGCAGACAATTAAGAGTCAAATGCAGCTGCTTTGTGTGTTATATGTAGGGTATATGCAGAAATGACCATTTTCCTCAACAGATATATCCTAGATGCAAAGTAAGGTTTACTTAGGTCCTCTGGACTTGCACAAGCCAGCTTTATAAATGTCATTTCCATTTAACAATAAAATGCTGTGTGCACTTTCAATTTTGTGGTTTGATGGGTCATATAACACCAGTTCATAGCCGACAGTTAAGTTGAATAGTCATTTCATTACATGTGTCACTGGGTCACATGCTTAGTCTTAGGAACTGCTTTCAAAATGGAGAATAATTATCAACAGAAGAAGCCCAGTACTGTGGGCTTTTCAGAGGCTGTATTGAGCTTTCTTATCTGCCCTTGATACTTCTGAGACATAAGACCCAAGAGGCAAGGTCCCTTATATTACATACTGGAATTAGTGGAGGGTTTTAGTTGGTCCCATTCCCAGTTAAATGCATCAGCCTAACAGATTTTGGTCAGCGGGTCAAAGCAGCCTACTGAAAAGTGCTTCTTTCTCTATGGTAGGCAGTGCAAGGTACAGAAAATTGTCCAACAGAATATTATTAAATTTCCTAGATCATTGGATCGGTAGGAACCTCCCCAATTTGAAACAGCTCTGGACTTAACATGGGATTTATATCTTCTGTCATATATTCTTACTATGGTTTGCTCCATCCTACTCACCAGGTCCAATTAGCACAGTATTATTAATGAATAGACAGTATTGTGTTGTACGTGCTGTTAAAATGATTGCAGTACTCAAAATCTACATTATTGCAGAAAGCAGGAAAGTTGACATTATCCTGATATAAGAAAAGGCAGTTAGACTTCTGTCCATGGCTTATGAGGCAAAATGATATGAATGTCTTTCTTGAAGGCAGCAGAAAATAAAGCATGGTGCTAGGTCAATAGTTATGTGCCAGATGCCAGAGGTTTCTTTATTTGATCAGTAGAGATAAAACACCTGCAATCACAGCTGGAATTGATATCACCATCTAGTTATATTTTTAAAAACCCCTAGTCATTCTGCAAGGCCCACCTGGCTTTTTCACTGGACAAGCACACAGGTCATATACAGACAGGTTAGGAAAACCTCTGAATCCCTCAAGGCTTTGAGGATGGCACCAAGTTCTTCTGTGTCCTCATGTATGCAAAAATGGGGAATGAGGGGTGAAAGGAGACAGCTTCAAGGTTTTCACTTGACTCTCCCTAACATAATAACTCTTCACAGATCTGGTTACTAATGTGGAGATTCTACATATTACTAAATATATTTTCTCTCACCTCCTCCCTCCTTGTAGTCTTTCCCTAAAGGTATCTGCAGACTTTTACCTGAATTACTGCATTAGTTATATGGCTATCAATATCTAGAGTTAACAAGTTTATACTGTCTTTGTTCTCCTACTAATCTGCTGAGATTCCACCAAGACCCAATGCTCAGAGTAGAAAGGTATAGAAGTCAAGTGACAAATGGAGTCTTGGCCCAAGGTTACCTCATGGGAGTCCAGTTGAACCACCAACCAGCCTGTGGTGGTTGTCCCAGTTTTATAATGAGAGCAGAAGTGGGCTGGGATAGGGGTTCTTCCTTAAGTTACATAACCTCCTATCAATCAAGGGACACCAGCTTTGTGAACTGACTTCGGTTAGAAACCTAGCAAGAGGCCGTCAATCCTCACTAATGCAACTCAAGTCAATTTCAACCCGAAAGACTTAGAATCGTCTAATTTTATATGTCAGACGAGACCTAAAGGGACTACCCATCTATGTCACTGCTAGGGATTTGTGATAAATCAGCCACAATCACAGATACCCTCAGCTTAAAGTGGCAATTGGGCAAAACTTATCTGATAGAGAAGCATGGCCTCTACCACTGTGGGATCACTGTTGCAAAAAGAAGTCTTATGCAGCAAAACAAAACTAAACTAAAAACAATCTCTCCCAATAGGAAAAAAGAAAGAAGTATTAAAGAATTCATCATAAAGTTAATTAATATGTTAAAAGTTGTTTTCTTAGATCTTGTGCTGTTAGTTTTGACAGCTTTAAAACTGGTTTATTATTATTGTTGCTATTTTTAATCATTCTAATTCAATTATTTTTGCATTTTTGCATGTATAATATTGCAACTTTTACTTAAAGAAGGACTCCAAAATTTTATGTCACAGAAGCCACAAAACCTTGCTCCACTCCTGAGTCTAGTTTGATTGCAACATGGGCCAATGCCACCCATGGCCCTTGGAAGAGGGACATTATTTCATTTTCAGGCCCTGGTGGTGAAGGAGCTGATGTCCAGCTTAGGCAGGGATGGGGGGCGCAGGGAGGGGGTGCAGGAAGGGTGGCTGAGGAGTTTTGGAAAATTAATCCACTCTAATGTTTCTTTCTGCTAGAGCTTCTGGTTCTTGCCTTTAGTGCAGGGGCCAGAAAGTCTTTACGTAAAGCACCAGATAGTAAATATTTTGGGTTATGGTCTTTGTTGCAACTACATAACTTTGCCATTTCCATGCAAACACATGCACAGACCGTGCATAATATGCATGTGGCTGTGTTCCAGTAACACTTTGTTTACAAAAAACAAGCTGGCTGGCCCGACTTGGCCCATGGGCTGACCTGTGATAGAGACTATGATAGAGACTATGATAGAGACTATGCCCTGCAGCTCTGGCTATTAAATGCCATTGACTGAGAAGAATCACACTTAATTAACTAAACTAGCGATCTATCAATGCCACTCCCAGAGGCTTGCACTAATATATGAAATTCTCACTTCCAGACAGTGTATCTACGTATTTTCTTAATCTTTCTTGGTCTGTCATCCTCACAACCCACTTCAACATGTTTCCCAGTTTCCTGCCAATTCAGATTGAAGATGTTCTGCAAGTCTTCTGGGGTAGAGAGAATTTTCTCTCAGAGGAGACCCTCTCTAGTATGTATTTCTCTCTCTGGGTTTTGTTGGGATCTGACTTTCATTGTGGGCCAGGGATCCATGAATGTGGTGGGAAGAGACATCCCTAGTCTAGTCGGGCAACTGCTCCAGGTACAACCACGACAAGAGTGTCATGATGGAGAAGCCTAGTTTCTCTATTCATTGGGGAGGAGTTATGCTACCAGACAAGGACCCTATAGGAAAACTTAAGGGTTCAAAGTTCTTAGCTTTGATTCTGCCTACCCACATGTCCCATCCCATGTCACAGCAGCACCCCTCTTCCTCTAAGTTCTCTTACTTTATTGTAAGAATCCTCTAGGGTCCATTCATCAATACTGCAACTCTGTGACAACTGCAGGTGAGAGCAGGGCTTAATTTTCAGCTCTGTCTTCTGTGTGGCTACAGAAGATTAAGGCCATCTTTAAAGCTGTCTTGGGCTTCCCTGGTGGTGCAGTGGTTAAGAATCCACCTGTCAGTGCAGGGGACACAGTTTCGAGACTTGGTCTGGGAAGATCCCACATGCTGCAGAGCAACTAAGCCCCTGCGCCACAACTACTTAGCCTGCGCTCTAGAGCCCGCGAGCCACAACTACTGAGCCTGCGTGCCACAGCTACTGAAGCCTGTGTGCCTAGAGCTCATGTTCCGCAACAAGAGAAGCCACCGCAATGAGAAGCCCGTGCACCGCAACAAAGAGTAGCCCCCGCTCACCGCAACTAGAGAAAGCCCGTGTGCAGCAACGAAGACCCAACGCAGCCAAAAATAAATAAATTAAACAAAAAGATTTGAGCATTCCAATATACATAAATTATTATCTCCATTAAAAATTTATAAAAAAATAAAAATAAAGCTGTCTTGGTGGCCATCTGTGTGTACCACACATGCCCTGAGTTGGGCATCCATTCAAGACCTTCAGTTGATCCATTTCTCTGTGCGTAGTCTCTAAGGTTTTCAGAAATAGCCAGCCTAGCTCTGCTTATTCCACTTTTCACCGTAGTGACAGTGACTCTGTGTCACAGCCATTTGCTCTAAGAGCACCGTGTCCTCTGCCTGCCCTCATGATGCCACCACATTCCACAGATCAGCACGCCCCATCAGCAAGGAGATGATCAGTGCACTCATCAAGTGTGTGAGCAATCAATGACAAAATTCCACTCTGAGCTTCTGTTTCCTGAGGCCATTCCTAGTGACAATTTCTATATCAAAGTCCTAGAATAAATCAATGTACTCTCAGGGGGAGAATTAAAGAGCTCTAATAGAATTTAATGAAATGGCAAATTCATTTAGCTAACTGTGGGTGGTAAGAGACCCAGTGTCAGTAAGGGGGAAAAGCATTACCGCCCTAAGTTTGAAAGGGCAAGGAGAGCACTCGCTGGACCACAGAAACCAGTAGCTGCAGGTCCTGGTGGGAGGCTGACCAGTAGAAGCTGTGATTTTGGTTGAGAGATGTGGCCACAACCAAAACGCAGGCTGACAGGAAGAAGCCAGTAGAATAAACACTCTGGTTTCTCTCTCTCTTCTACCATCTAAGACTGTTGCTGCTGCCTATTGGTTGACACCACCCAGAAGACAAAGGATGAGGAAGATGGGTTGATTCTACCCATAGAAGGAGCTTCATGGGGCAGAGCCCAGGCAGAAAAAGAGTGGAGTGAAACTGGAAGGGCAGAATTAGAATATCCGGCACAGAGATCTTATATTTCAGCTAAGCTTCTTATCTTCTACTAGAGTCAATTTCTTTGTGTAAAATCACTTCTGTTATTTGCTTAAATAAGCAAGCACATATAAATTATGTGCTCAGTGTAGATATTTACTAATTTATAATTGCTCAGATTATTACTTTAAGCTCCACAAAATATTCAGAATAGAGTATTCCAGAAGTAGTGTTGTTTACTGTGTAAAATACTTTGAATGTGTGTGCAACATGTTTTTCGTATTATCTGTAAAACAGGTACAAGAAAACCTTATTATTTGTATTAAAGAACAACTACATTTAAGGACAGATAACAGAATAGGCATTAGTTTCTCTTTTTATTGCTTGGAACGCTACACAAAATATTCAGGAGGCTCAATTCCAGGGGTAGTATTTCTGAAACCTAGAATGCTTGCTATGAATATGCAACATATTATCAGTGGAAAATCCTCATTGTTTACAACCTGTAGAACTTAAAGGAGTAAATAATTTGTAAAACACTACATAACTACCTAGTCCAAGAGGACTTTCAAAAAAAGTACTTTTATTTATTGACTGTTGTTATCAGATAACCATGACATGAGGGGAAAATACTTTAATGGCTATTTGAATATTAATTAAGAATGATTAATTCTTAATCAATCAATTGTAGGGAATTCTACAATGACTTTTTAAACAGAGGTCTGCCTGTTAAAGATAAGAATACAGAGGATATTACTTTAGAATTAACTGGTAGCTTTCCTACTGAAACTGTAATAGTTAGGCCATGCCAGATTTGTATAATAAGTTTTCTTTTCTTTTCACCTTACATGTGCCATAGTCTATGTATTGGCAGAATAGGATGCCTGCTGTTGCTCAGTATCTCGAATCCGGGATACGTCTTGATGTCCGGTATGTTTTAGATTTGGATATTCCTAGAGGGATGAGAAAACCCATTATTATCCAATTATTAACTCTGTTATTTAGAAGAGCTTCATGAGATCAATTTCTGGTTATCAGAAGGCTGTTTACAGCTCCAGAAAATTAACTCAGTTAGAAGGAAATTTTATCAATTGATTTGAGTTCCCTTAGATAATCCAAAGGGACAAGTAAGACCTGAACTACACCTTCAACAGAGATGGGAGAATTTAACATCAACTTGGAGCTGTTTTCCTGCTCCTCTCATAGTCTGGACAGAGGATGACATCACATAATGGAAATTCCCAGATATAAAGCTCCAGGAGGTCTGGTTACCTCATCCAGGTGGCTAAACTCATAGCCTGTCATGTCACAATTTCTACTGTGGGTCTTGACCTGTAAAAGTTCAGAGGTTCTCAGTTCTAGCCTTTTTTCCTTGTAAGCTGGGTGTTCAATAATTTAATGCTTGACAACACTGTATAGAGTGGTGTTCTCACCCCCCTGAGGAACAGCACGGTGCCTTCACGTGCTCATGACCAGAAAAGGACAGATCATTTTCTCTCTCTGGAAAGGGGCATGGGGACATGTTCAAAGAGTGTGATCTGTTCAACCTGGTTTAGAACATGCGCATTTGTTTTCTCCCTTTTCATGCTGTAGCTGTCCTTGAGGGAAGCAGAAAGGAGCTGGAGCAACGTGGAAGGCATCATTCTCCTCATCACTCTCACTAAGCCAAAGTTCATGAACCTTTCACTTGTTGCCTCTTCTCTCTGCTTCTTTCTCTTTCCCTGCACACCATACACGCTTTATCAACCCTTGAAGAATACAGACTACTGGGGTCATCTACCTCTGACACAGCTTGAACCAGGACTGCAGAAGACGTCAGATTCTTCCAAGCTATTTTGGTTAAACAAAACAAAACAAAACCACAAAGAGCCACGGGCAAGTTATGAAGAAGAAATCTGTCAGGATCTGAGGTCCTTTCAAATCCATCCACTCCCTCCATCTTTGTGTCTTGAGCTGCAGCGTCTTTCTATCACTTGTAATCCCATGGTTTCACTTCCGGAATAAACCTCTTCTCACTGATGTACTGACTTCCTATATCCTCAGACCGGCACTGATGGCTCCTCCCCTTCCATGACTTACCAATGACATCTAAGTTTATCTCCCACCACTGTCTTATTTCATTGTTATTACTTGTCTCACATTTCCAAAAGAAGTCCAGTCTGGCTTCTTCGGTTGCTTTCTTGTTCGTTTGTTTGTTTTGTTTGTTTGTTTTCCCAGCCACCTCATGGATCAATCGTCCCTTGTGTATCCTATGATTGCCTGCATTTGGCTTAGCTCCCACTCCTGGTCCAACCAGCTATTGCGAGGTAGTAGGCATAAAGGATGAGTTGGAACCAAAATGGCCCCACAGGATCCTAGAACTTTGACGGACCCTTTATCTTAGAACAAAATGAGACAGGGTATCTGTTTTCACCAGATGGTCTGAGCAGAGCTGCTTAGGATTTTGTCATTCTTCTTTTTTACAGTCACCATCTCAAAGTTATTACCTCTTATTCTTTCCTTGATCACCCTCTAATCCTCTTTTGATTACAGCTGCTTTACTGATAATCTCACTCACCGATCTCAAACAATGTCTTAAGTTTTCAAGTCAGTGGTCTTGTTATCTGCACTTTCTCTGTCTCATTTAGTATATCATTTCCTTCTTGAAACATTTCTCCTGTGGGTCCCTTTGTATCACATTATCTTCTCCTGCCTCCCTTTTATTACTACTTTTTATCTCTTTCTGTCAAATCTTTCTCTCAACACTTAAATTGGACATTCGTCAGATGCTTCCACCTGGTCTTTTGTTCTCCACCTCTTACATTCTTTGACTCCGAAATCAAACATACAGTCACTACATGGTTACCACTCCAACAATTTAAACTTTTTATATTTTCTTAATTTCAGTGGAACGCATCAGATGATCTCACTCACTTGTTCACCAGGAATTTTTCCACCAGGAAACTGAAGCTCTTATCGAATCATGATATAAACTCATCTCTCAACCTGGTTATGTGCCCTAGCTTTTCTGTTTATACATATGATAAAAGGTTTTTCTAGTCCTATAGGGTAAAATCCTTCCTTGTATTTGACCCTTCACATAGATCTCAATATGTATCTATTGATGGTTAAGTCACCAAATTCATTGTCATGTTGAACTGTAGGTCATTTATTCACAATGCTCATTGATACTACAAACTTGTATGCAGGGTATAACAAAAGCATATTTAGGTATTATATGTATTAATGAAGCAATAGCTGCTCTGACAGATAAACTCTTCAGTCCCAAAAGCTTACACTATAGAAGTTTATACACTACTCTAGTAAAATCCTTAGGGATTCCTGATTCGCCGTAAGTGGCTCTCTTCCAAACAAAGCTTGGTATTGCTACCTAGAGACTGTTGTACATGTATTTAGGCAAAAACAAATGTATGTGTCATTGGAAACTGGAATGTTGACATGGAAGAAAGCAAAACATATGTAAGAGAAAAATTTAGAGAATACCTGGTATCTCCAATGGAAACGAAAACCAGCTGTATTTTATCTCTTAAGGGAAAAAAAAGGAAAGAAAGAAAAATAAATCCTGGCCCTGTCCATAGAAAGTGCCTAGAAGCATTGACCAACTGAGAAGTAATGTGTATTGCTAGTACTAGGACCAGGGCTCTTAGAACAACTAAGGCATTTGTCTGAAAATTTGTTTTAAAAATAGGATGGAGTTAAACATTCATCCTGTGTTTTCTGTAAAACCCTGCTTCAGGAGTCAGTGATTATCAATGGCTGGTGACATCACAAAAATAAAGACAAACTGACGTTTTGTGACCCATGATGTGAATGCACATTACCCATGAAGAACTTTTGACCAAAATGAAAATGAATTTGAATATGATCAAGCTTTCTAAAACTACCAATTTACAGAAAATAGAGGGGACAAGGAAACATGTTAAATGACATGATGAAGGGGTACACCATAGACTCTGGGAAACTCTGTAGAAGTTTCTTCAAAATATAAAATGCTGGGAAAATAAAAAGACAGAGATGAGAAACCTACAGATTAAAAGAGACTTCTGGGGTGCATTAAATAATTACAATATCTGGACCTTGCTTGGATCTTAATTCAATCAATAAAATTTGGACTACCTGGGAAATTTCAGCACTGACTAGATTATTCATGGTATAAAGAGAATATTGTTCATTTTTAGGTATAATAATATTATTGTGGTTTTGTTTAAAGGAATCTTTTTATTTTAGAGAAGTGATTTGGAATAT
Organism: Balaenoptera borealis; assembly: GCF_965194805.1. NCBI lineage: Eukaryota > Metazoa > Chordata > Mammalia > Artiodactyla > Balaenopteridae > Balaenoptera > Balaenoptera borealis. Next base: position 73,172,063 of record NC_138877.1, read on the forward strand.
TTATGGATGAAGCATTATGTTGACAGGGAAGTGTTAAAAATATTCCCATTAAGGAGAAAGTGTCAACAGTTTGGATGAAAAAACTGACCATGTTTTGATGATTGTAGAAGCTGAGTAATTGGAATATATAGTTTCGTTATAGTAGTCTATGCAGCTTGTACATAGTTGAAATAATTCACTATATAAACAATTTTTTCAAAATGGGGCTATTGGTAGAAGTGGAAGGGTGTGAGTTTGTGTGTGTGCACACTTGTGTGTACAATTATACACACACACATAAGCTTCTGTGGTTGGGAGAGAAGAAAATGAGAGCATAAGTGAGAAGAAACAAAGAGATTAAAGATTGAAATGTGATATTCACCTAACTATAGCTTTTTGGGGCAGCAGATTACATTTCATACTTAGAAACAATAGATGTGAGGCTAGAAAGGAATATTGGGCCATATTGAAGAGCTCTTTTGAATGTGCTGATAGTCATGGTGGCAGGAAATTAGTTAGAAATTCATCCAAGTGTCCAGGCAAGACAACAGTATCTCCATAGTAGGGTAAGTCAGGGGAATGGGATAAGGGGACAGCCCGTCTCATTGAAACAGGGCAGAGATACATGTTATACAGCTAAGAAACTAAATGCAAAATAAAAGGTGAGGGGAGAAAGAAAACAAACACATTTGCAAAATTTTTGAAACTGGTGAGGGGAGAAAATCTGAATCACTACTACTATAAAAAGAGAGTCTAGAGAAGAACCCTCTTGTGATGTATGGAAGACGTGAGGAGAGGGAAAATCCTTAACACCACTCCCACCTAATAGCAAATTCCCTTTAAGTGTCCCTTCTAATTATCCCCTGTGTGCGTCACTTCCTCTTTATTTCTACCGCCAGTTAACTACTAAGAACTCAATGTTTATACTATTACTTGTCAAAAATCACTAGACCTTTCCTTGAAGCAAATCAATCTCTCCCTAATTCAAAATTCTATAATATTTTCCACTGACTAGAGAATAAAGTCAAGAACTTTTAACGTTATAACTTTATTCTCTAATTCCTACCTTCTAGAGCTATTTTCTATTAAACCCAACGTGGTATTAAACTGAAGTCAAGCTATTCTCCTAACTGAAGTGTGACTTCCTTCATGATTCTCTTAATATTCTCTTTTACTTTCTTAAAAATATTATTCATCCTTCAAAGTATGGCTCTGTTTCCACTTTCTATGTGCAGATTTCTTTGAAAACTGAATCACTGTCAATCCCTTCCTCCAAACAACTCCAGTATTACACGGAGACGACTGTGGATCTTTGTCTCATACATAGCAGATCTGCTGAGTGCCCCAGCCATGGGATTAGATGGACCTGCATCTTCCCTTTCTTGTTTTGTGAGCTTGGGAAAATATCTTAATTTCATTGAGTCTGTTTCTACCTTCCCAGTGCCTTCCCATCTCACTCGTCATTAAAATCTCATCTTAGAATTTACATGACTTCACTTCCCTTCAAATCTCCAACTTCTTTTTTTGTTTTGTTTTTTGTTTTTTGTTTTTTTAATAGCTCTTTATTGACGTATAACTGCTTCACAATACTGTGCTAGCCTTTGTCGAACAACAGAGTAAATCAGCCACATGCACACATATCCCCTCCCTCTTGAGCCTCCCTCCCACCCTCCCTATCCCACCCCTCTAGGTCATCGCAAAGCACCGAGCTGATCTCCCTGTGCTATGCTGCTTCTTCCCACTAGCTAATTATTTTACATTTGGTAGTGTATATATGTCGATGCTACTCTAATATTTATTTTATATTGGAGTATAGTTGATTAACAATGTTGTGTTAGTTTCAGATGTACAGCAAAGTGATTCAGTTATACATATATATATTTCTATTCTTTTTCAGTTTCTTTTCTCTTATAGGTTACTACAAAATATTGAATATAGTTCCCTGTACTATACAGTAGGACCTTGTTGGTTATCTATTTTATATACCATAGTGTGTATATGTCAATCCCAAACTCCCAATTTATCCCTACCCCCCCACCACCTTTCCCCTTTGATAACCATGAGTTTGTTTTCTAAGTCTGTAAGTCTGTTTCTGCTTTGTAATTAAGCGATATTGTATTATATTTCTCTTTCTCTGTCTGACCTACTTCACTTAGTATGATAATCTCCAGGTCCATCCATGTTGCTGCAAATGGCTATATTTCTTTCTTTTTAATGACTAAGATTCCGACCTCTTTTTCTAGCTTCTTCCATGTTCAGTTGGCTTCAGCCACAGTGGCCTCCTTGCAGTCCGTTGACCACACCAGCCTAATCCTTGTTGGGACGATGTTTGGTCTTCCTGCTGACTTTCCCACCAGATGCCCACATGGCTAATTTTCTCCTTTCCCTAGTCTCTACTCAACTGTCTCTTTATCATGGAGACCCTTCCTCACCATCCCAACTAATATATCTCTACCACCCCAACCTCTACAGTTCCCATTCTCCTCCCTCACTTTACTTCATTTCTTTTTTCCGTAACAGTAACATCACTTTCTATATTGTATGTGCATGTTATTGCCTGGCTTCCCTTTCTGGAAGGTGAACTCTAGGTGGGAAACCACTTTGCTCTGCTCACTGATCAATCCACATGTTCAGAACAGATAGATACTATAGGGCATTGGTTCATATTAAGCTCTTTATAAGTAGTTTTACAAATAAATACTGAACTCTTGGATGTATGGAAATAAAGTGAGAGAACTTTTTCTCAATCACATTGAGTTTTCAAATATTACTTAATTTAGGTAATTTATTTGCAAAAATATTACTAACTGAGTGAACTCATGTGTCAGTTACCACCTTCTTTCTAGTGGTTTGAATATAGGAAAGGGCTTTTAATGTCTGCCATGTCAGAAACTTGGAAGGGAAAACTACTTCCGTGCTTGGAACTGATCAGATCAAGGAGAAGAACAGACTATAATGTTTTACTGTTTTCCTGGCTTTATTTACTTTCTCTACTTTAAGAATGAGATCCCTCTATAAAATTCCCATCTTTCTCGCCTGTTTTAGTTTTTTGAAAAATGTAGAAGCCAGTCTGTGTGTGGGTCTCCAGGAAGAAATGATACTGTAAAAAGATGATGGAAATTAAGAGAAGGAATTGATGAGAAAAGAAAGGAGTGAATTTGGACCGAGACTTTGCCATGTATCAGGTTCTGGCCCCTGTACACGTGAAAGTTCTTATTCAAAATGGAAATGGATGAACTTGATTTTTAGACATCGAGTACATCCTAGAATATATGTTATGCATTCTCAACTGCAGTAAACAGTTCAGTTGTTCTATAACTACAATTACTCTCTGGTTGTTTTGAAGAATAAAGGTTGCAGACATGGTACTGGAAAAATCATTGGGGAAAATGTGTTCCCATAATTTAATACAGTGTTCTCTGTAATGTGATTTCAAAGCTAAACCATTTGTTTAGGAAGACTGGTCCCCATCTAATTCTGTGAGTAACTGTTTTAAACTCATTTTTTAGGCCAGAGCAGGAGAGGGAAGGACTTTAAGGAAATGATGACAACTTTTGTTAGTGACTGGCTAACTAGAGAGCAGTAGCAAAAATAAATAAAGTAGCAAAGTTGGACACACCTACATATGGGAATGTATGAACAGACAGCCACATACAATTACATTTGGTTTCCATTTTTCCAATTCTAACAGTATAATTTATAATGCTTCTTATTCTGCTATTTTACGCAACTACAAATGACTTTCGAGATCATTTGCTACATCGTAATCATTTGATAACCCATTTTTTGGCATTTCATTTTTTTTTTTTTTGGAACTCCTAAATCTTCCTTGCCTGTGGATGTAATCTAAGTGAAAAATGGTAAAATGTAAAATGTAAAAGATAGAAAACAAAATTTTCTGGCTTTCAAGGCTTTGAAGAAGAAAATTATTAATTGAACGTTGATCTTATCACAATGTAAGGGTTAACTATCCTTGCTTTAAAAATATATACACTGGAAATTGAAATAAATTACGAAGACAAATTATTTTTATTAAAAATTTCTTCTTTAAACAAATGATCTCTGCGGATGCTCGATTTCCTCCATTTATCTCAAACACTTGCGAGAAGGAAATCAGTTTCTCTACTGAAATAGTCATGTGGTTTGTCCTAAGAATGTTATTTATGCAAGGTCAGATTTTACTCTGAAAATTATAATCAAGGGTATGCAATAACACTTTGGTTATGAAACAGAAAAAGTATCAGCATTAATGTCAACATAAGGAAATTATGTGAATGTTGATTTGCGTAGTATGTCTTAAAAGAATCTTCATTCACAGTTAAATACCTCAGACCTTTGATAGATGTATGCTTTCGGTACTTGTCTATTTATCACTGTGTACTTTAGACTAAACTAATTTTACTGTACTTAAGAATTCCAAACTTTTTTTTTTTAACATCTTTATTGGAGTATAATTGCTTTACAATGGTGTGTTAGTTTCTGCTGTATAACAAAGTGAATCAGCTATACATATACATCTATCCCCATATCTCCTCCCTCTTGTGTCTCCCTCCCACCCTCCCTATCCCACCTCCAAACTTCTTAATTAAAAAAATTGAATTAGTCTTAAATGTTTGTTTTGTTACTTATTAGCTGTCAGACTATGAGAAATTTAACCTTCTGAGTCTGTTTCCCTATTACAAAGGGTTGCTATGGTCACTGACACCCATAAAAGGGATGGTCAGCAATAGGTGCCCAGGTCAGGGGTGGTCAGTGATGGGATTTTACAGATGGTCAGTGATGGTCTTGTTAAGGGCGGTTAGCGATGCCCATGTCAGGGAAAGTCAGCAATGGCCGTGACAGGGATAGTCTGCAATCTCTGGACAGAGATGGTCGGTGATGGCCATATCAGGAATGGTTAATGAGACCCAGGTCAGAGATGGTGAGCAGTGCCTGTTGGTCATGCCATGACGGGTCCACAGTCCACGCTGAACTGTCTGGAACTTACTTGGAGGAAAGAAACTCTTCTAGACACTAGGTATGCTATCCCAAATTTTCTCCACATGCTGGATGCACAGGTAAATTCTGGATTCCCAAAAGCCTTTTTGCATAAAGCTTGCTTAAGGTTTGCTAACCAGAAATGCCAGTCCTGGTTCATCAGTCATCAGGATGACGTCAGAATTTTTTTAAGTCATATTTAAGGGTATGACATAAAAACTACTGCCAAATTTGAAATAATTAGAAATAAGTTCCAATTGTAGATAAAATAATACAAGTTGCCAAATGCAACGCTGTTTATTTAAAATCAACACATATATTTAATGTTAAATAAAATCAGCACAATTTTTAAAAAGGCACATCATTTAGTTTCACTGGTTTACACATTTAACAGGTCTGTTTACCTCTCATATGCAATTTTTTAATGAAAAAAGGATAATGTGAACAAATACAAAGCATGTTGCTTTCTTGGCTTCATGATTTCAAATTTTCAGTGATTCAGAGATGCAAAATTGTAAACAAACAAAAAAAACCACAGATATACCAATATTATAAATGCTATTTTACAGAGGGTTTTATATACACTATGCTTTGTCCTTAGAAATAATTTACTTACATCATACACTGAAACATAAAATTAATTATAATTGCTACAAATATTTATAATGCTGCCATGCATTAATAATTTAATAACATGAAAAAACTAATTTTATTTGTTATATTGGCAGAAAAATGTCACAGACACTTAATTCCCACAAAGAATTTTTTTTTCCCTAATCTTGGGTCTAGCATTCAATGACATGGAGATGATTTGTAGTATATATTTTTGCCTTTTAGGGCTGTTAAACGTTATAACCTTGTATTTAGCTTTGCTTCATTAAATATGTATGCTTTTAGCAATCTGATTCCTAATATACGTCACTGACATTGTGCAGTTACAGCAGTTCTGTTCCCTCTAATGGGTCTGTAACAGCAATGCCACCAAAAGAAGTCTGGGAAGAAGCACAGAATGCTAAAAATAACCACAGTGCGCCAGATTTGGTGAAGTGATAGCCCAATAATATATAATGTGGAAAAGCTACTAACAGTCTGGAATGTGATACCAGATTTTTCAAGCAAGCGAAATATTGAAATTTATTTTCATTTAAACAGCAACAGAAAGCAGAAAACTGCAGCAAAGCAAGCTATTAGGTCAATGCAATGTCACGGTGAATGCAGCCAACACTTGCGTCCCACTGTCAAGCATCATTAGATCTGGATGAGCAATTTTCCTCTGTGATGATATTATTCTGAAGAATCATAGGTCCAGGGACTTGCGGAGTATTAGATGCATATATGTATGTGTTTAAATATATATATATCTATAATATTTATATACTCATATATATGTATATATAAATAAATTTATATTATATGTGCATTATGAATATATATGCATATATCTTATATTTACACACATAATTATAAATATTTTCTCCTGGCAAATCGATACCAGGTGGATTGGCAGAAAAGAAGTATCTCCATTGTCCCCCATATATATTCCTTGCATTTGATGAATCTATGTTGACAAGGATAATTATGTGTCACATACTGTTTCTGGAACCAAAATGTACTGGTCAGGAAAAGCAAGTGCAAGTTTCAGGGGCTTTTGTTGACTTCTTTTCTCTCGTCTTTGTACTTGAATCGTTGAACTTTTCCAATGTGTCACGAGCTGCCAGCAGCTACCTGACATGTCAAGATCGATTGTGATAAAGTGTGCAGGCATCACCACTCCACGCACTGTTTAGTACACAGTGAGGCCCCGCATAGCCAGGAAACAGAAGTTCATTTCCCTGGGAGCATTGCATTTACCCATAGTGCTGTGCAGGAGCTCATCATGGTTAACTGTTAGTTAACATGGTTAACTAGAGCCTAGTCAGAAATACTTAAAAGTAATTTTTTTTTTTAATCTTCAAGTCTTTGCAGAGGGCCCATATGTGTTTTTCTGTTTTGTTTTTTTTTTTTAATTTTTATTTATTTATGGCTGTGTTGGGTCTTCGTTTCTGTGCAAGGGCTTTTTCTAGTTGCGGCAAGCGGGGGCCACTCTTCATCGCGGTGCGTGGGCCTCTCACCGTCACGGCCTCTCTTGTTGCAGAGCACAGGCTCCAGACGCGCAGGCTCAGTAGTTGTGGCTCACGGGCCTAGTTGCTCCGCGGCATGTGGGATCTTCCCAGCCCAGGGCTCGAACCCGTGTCCCCTGCATTGGCAGGCAGACTCTCAACCACTGCGCCACCAGGGAAGCCCTCTTAAAAGTAATTTTGTCTTTAGAAAAAATATAAGCTTTATTCAATTGATCATAGGCTAGACTTTTTTTTTTTTAATTGATTTGTTGAAATGTATCCTTTAGGTTAGTTCTCTAAATTTACCACCCACATTGTAGAAAGTCTGACTATTGCAGCCATTTTTATTGCAAGTCTTCTTTTTAATCATGGGATATTGTAAAAAAGAAACAGATTCTAATCCTAGTTTTTCCATCAACAACAAGTGTGACTTTACAAAAACCATATAACTTTTCAGGACCTTAGATTCTCATGTACAATATGAGTGTGATAGAGTTGATTGTCAATTTGTTCTCATTGTTAAACTGCATAATAAAGTTTCTAAGAAGGCTGGTGTGGATACTCTAAACAATGCAAATTATTTTATACAAAGAAAAGGTGTGGAGACTCTTTACCCTGCTTGCTTAGTCTACCCTCTACCCTTGACTTGTGGGTTATAGGAGGTTCATTGTGGAGAACTGGAAAACTGCACATTATGGGCTTCAAGAACCTTTGCCTACTCCCCAATTTTTATTCTCAAATTTTTGCAAATATCCCCAGGCCTTTGTGCAGAGCTGATTAAAAGCTGTTTTTTGACAGAGTGATTTTGTACATGTAGACACAGTTTATGAACTTTGATTATTCCTAAATCAAAGATTGAGTTAGCCAAAAATATGTAAAATATATAGGATAATTTCTTTTCAAAAGGAATACATGTTTTACCAAAATTATAATTTAAGGGGGATGAATTATATAATTATATAAATAATTTGATTAAGTCAACCCAGCCAAATATCACAGTACAATCTTTTTTTGGTTACTTTGAGGATTTTTAATTATTACTTTATATATTCTTAAAAATTTAGATATATTGTAAGGAAAGGACAAAATTCAGATAACATAAACCTCACATAACTCACGAGCCAAAATACAATAGAATTGTCAAAAATATCTAGCTACAAAGAAATACTAATAGAGTGATATTTATCATATTGTCATCAGCAAAGTTCCTTCTGACACATACTCTTGATTCCATTTCCTTACCAGAAGAGAGGAGGTATAATTTGAAAATTAGTTTGACTTTCAATTATTATGGGTGCTATTTTAAATCATTAGTATTTTTTAATTAAAAGAAACATGAAATTTTATACAAACAGATTAAATGATTTGCATAAGGTATTGAAAATCAGTTAATTTCAGCACCAAGGGAATAGGGCATTTTTTTTTCTTACCCCAACTAAGGCACCACCATGCATTTCTTGTTTTATATTAAATATGCCTCTAATTAAAAATATATGATAATAGTCCTGCCTATAAAAGCATTTTAGGATTGTTAACATCATCTCCAAATTTCAGTCTTTTCTCTTTGCCTCTCAAAAAGCGATATGATTCTCAAAATCACATTGGGAGGGCCAGAACATTTATTCAGATGATCTTGAGACATCTACCATATTCTGATGTTGGTTTTTTGAATCTGTAAATAAGAACTCACATTCACAAGTTTTGAAAGGTAGACACAATGCTATATAGTAAAGTATATCAGTAAGTTGATAATGGCGCATTCAAAAGTAACAGCTGGAATACAAAACAGCTAGAAAAAAACAAGATATTTACCTCTATTATCTTGGCCTTTCCTTACTCCCAAAAACTGAAAGTCATCTGCAAAGGAGATTTCAATTTGTGCCATCTTTCTGAATCATTTATAAAACCCCTAAATAATATCAGCCTTGGCAATGGTCACTGTTCCACCACCTTGTTTACACCAGGATTCTCCAGTTGTCCCTCTTTGTAATTTAAATTCATAACCTTACTCTATGAAAAGCCAACAATCCATTAAGACAGACCAGTATTTCTTTTGCTCATCAAAGGAACCGGGCTTATTGCTGAGAAGGAATATGCTTTTTTTGAGAATGTTCTTGCTGTTTTTATTCATGGTTGAAGAACAAGCAATCTGCTAAAAGCATTTGAAAAAATAAAGGGAAATAAAAGAAACAGCAACAATTCAGCTTTCTCGATATAATTAAATTGATTAAACATTTCACTTGGAAAGACTGACTCTTGAAAACAGGGCTAGTCCCTAGGTGGAACTAGAAAGCTGATTTTGATTTTGGGATCTAATTTTCTTAGCTCCGGTCATTTTTGGCTATTCAAATCCATACAAAACTGACAAATGTGGTTATGTTCTCACTTTTAGCTGCCACTTTTACCTATTCACACCCTCTTCACTTCAGTGAGTGGCTCCACGAAGGGTTTCACATAAAAGACTCAAGCTAGCCACATAGAACCTTAAAATCGTCTTACATTAAATTAGAATTTTTCTGTAAATTTTCTTCTGTTGGGCTCCAGCCTTAAAGAACCAGTTCTAAAGCTAATTTTAACAGATCCTCTATACGGTAATGCTTTTATATTTGTCCTATTAATTTATTTGTTGATTCCCTAGCATTCACTGTGCATTCTCTGTAGGCAATCGCTGTGTGCAGTGATAATGTTCTACCCACCAAGGTGTTTTGTCCGGTCTCTTCGGCTCCTGACATCAACTTCCCATCTGTGCCTATATTTCTTAACATCTCATCTATTTTCATCTCTGGCTGCCTGGTTTCTGACCTGGTTACCTGTCTTGCTCTTGACAGGTGGTAAATGAACTCATTCTGAACCTCCCATGATCTGTTTCATGTCCTTGCTCTGACTTTGGATAAATGGATGCAGGTCTGCAATGAAGTACCCCTAGTTCCACAGTCAAACTCTTCTTAGACCTTGACGTTTCTCTGGGCTGGAGCCATACCAGAAACATTCTTCATCCCCACCACCACCCCCAGTGCCCGTTCCCTAGCCTTATCTGATTGCTCAGAGTTCTAGCTCTTTCCTTAAAATTAAAGCCTATTATCCAAATACTGATCATTTAAGTGTGATTAATTAGGCAGAAATGCATTTAGAAAAAATATACAATATGTTTAATTCAGTCATTAAGGAGCATGTATTCAGAGTTATTTGCTAGGCACTGTGCAATGTACAGTATGAAATAGGCATGTTTGATAGAAAAGAAACAATTCTTTTCACACTGTTCCTCATATATTTTTATAGTTGTGTATGATTGGTCATGAGAAATGCTTGCCAAATATAAACATTTTAGATGTTTAAAGCCTGAGAGCTTCAGCAGACTGTAAAAAATAAGGTTATGTCATCATCTGGTCCCCAACCTTTATGTGAATAAATCTGATGGGTGAATGAATATTATACATTTTAGTTTGATTCTGCAGCTCATTGGTAGAAAAGAACGGTGGATGAAAAAGATTCCATCTCTCCGCTTGTAGTCAGTCACTCTCATTTAGAGAGACAGAAGAGGTATGGTGAAAAATTTATTTCAGCCAGTCGCATTATGAGCCAAAGGGTATGCCAATTAGTAATGCAAATAAGTAGTTTTGGCATCTTCCAATATTCAGTGATATAGATTAGCACATTTTCCCTAAAAATTAATTCTGTGATACATGCAGAAAACCTTCCTTAATCCATATCAAAACAAGGGAATCAAAGGTTTAATTACCTTATTTTAAGAGGTATTGTTAGGATGTAAGTATTGTGCCTCTAACGTCAAGGCAGCAAAATCTCATGGAGGATGATAAAGATAAGAGAAGAATTAAGAGATAAAAGTTCGATGGGGAGCAGGAGACTGGTCTCAAAAGTCTGTCTGAGAAGTTTAAACTTTATTTAGTGAAAAATGGAAAATTTTGAACACAGAAAGTTTATAATGAAAGTTTCATTAAATTTAATCACTGTGACAAGTTTGTTTTATCCCCACTTTATAAGTGAGAACGTTGAAGTTTAAGATTATACAGTATAACCAAGGTCACACAAATAGGAACCAGCAGATGGAGAATTCAAACATAAGTCTGTCTGACACATCTGTTTCTCCTTGGCCAAAGTTGAAGATACAGGAAACATACAGGGCTGGAGAGGGGGGATGGATGGGAGAGACATTTTAAGGAGAGGTGAACAGATTTAGTCATTATAGACATACAAGCTAATACAGAAAGAGGAAGTTAAAAACTGATCCTATATTTTGAGATCAGGACAATATATCGCTGATATAAATTGGCAGGTTTATAACATTGCTGATATAAATTGGCAGGTTTTTAACATTTCAGAAACAAAGTCTGGCATGACAAACCAATCTGGTGCAATGTTGTTGTTTTTTTAATTATTAAAAAGAATGATCCAAGACATCATGTTGACTGAACATGTTTACTGTATTAAAAGTGGCCAATATTTAGGTGGCATCGTGTTTTAATTTACAAAGTCCTTTGTATGAATTATCCTATTTGATTTCTCACAACTTCAGAAAATAAGTTCTACTGTTGCAGAGGAAGAAATTAAGGCTTAGAGAGGAGATATAACTTGCTGAATGTGATACAGTGAATGCATGATGAAGATGGGGCATGAATTTATGTATTTTGATTCCAAATCCTGCATACCAGGAGGTTCTTAGGATGTGATAAATAGTCATAAACACTTTTAACTTCCTTGAATCAAATGGAATACGCATAAATCTCAAACTAAATAGAACTAGTTATCAATCTATTGAAGTGCAGCAAGGGAGATTCAGATAAGCTTAGGGCATGATTTCTAGTGCAGCAAAGATATAAATACCTTACTAAGTAAGGTAGAATAGCCTTATCTTCTGAAATATGAATAAGGCAGATATTTCTCTGCCTTGGCAAGATTACCTGTGGCCCTTTTAAAGGCTGTGAAGGTGGTCTGATGATGAACTTGGAGATCCAGTTCTGCATTCTAAATATGTTACATAGAAAGGAAATTTAATTATAGTCCTCAAATCATATCTTCTTCAATTTTTTAAATTCTGTGATACTGAATAAAGTAGACAGTCTTACTCCAAAATGGCCAAAGGACTCTCTCGTTTTCTATTTGAGGTGGAATTTGAAGGTTTCCATGACTGCAACTTTCTACTTTCATTTCATCCCTTGTGCTTTTCTGTTTTTACATTTTGAGAATACAGAAAACCCTGTAAAGATTTTTCCTGTAGCAAACCTGTAAGGATCGGTGTCTACCACATACAGAAGCACAACATGTGTATTCACACCCCTGCCTTATCAAAAAGGACATGTCTTTAGGACAACGACCACTGCTCATACAAGAAAAAGTAGTTTCCTTGAGAATCTCTGCATTTGGTCTTCTGGGGTAATAGCTGACAAATGAAGATCATTTAAGAAAACAACAGTAAAACAGCAAACTTTTATTTAGCAATTTTATGCACAATAATTAGCAGATATTATGTATTAGGTGCAATATTAATTTTTAATTTCTCCAGTAAAATGGAGAAAAGTAATATGTTTTGACAAACAAGCCAATCGATCTTAGGGGAAAAATAAATCTTTGCAATCACTCTATACTTCACAGAGACTAGTGGGATGAAAGAAGAGAAAGACCAAACTTCCAAAGGCTCTGATTGGTTCCCCCAGTTGCTAACAGTTGAAAGAGATGATCATTTAGGACAGCAAATTAATGAGGTTTTAGATACAGTGGTAATTGTTATGTACTGAGCTTAAAGGGAAGCAGCTAGAAAGAGGAACACATTCTTACAGAAAGAATAGGGTGACTCAAAACAGTTCTCATAACTTCTCAGTCTCCCCACTTTTAGATAATTATTCACTGCATCAAAGATGGCTGGGATAAATTGCCTTGTAGAGGAAAATCAATGGTAATGCATTGGATAATGAGTTTTGGAACAGGAAAGCCCATGCAGGAACCTGTGGATCTGCAGGCCTGGGAAACTGGTTAAACATCAAGTCCCCTGACCCTTGCCAGAATTCCAGCAGATTTCCAAGACTTTGAATTTCAAAGATCAACTCACCTCAACACGCACAAGGGTTTGTATTTGCATTATATCTGCTCTTCAAACAATCCTAAAACTTGGGAATACTATTCCCATTTTACGTACCAGGAAATTGAGGAAGTCACGTAAAAAATACATTCATGAATTAAAATCAGAGAAAATGAAAAGAAGGGATAATTATTGCAAAATTTGTGAACAGGTCTCAGTGGTTGGTGGAATTTCATGGAAAGGTAGAAGCATGGAATAAACATGGTTTATTTCAACCAAGGAATAAAAGTTTGAATTATGCTGTACACCTTAAATGTATACAGTATGTTTGTCAATTATATTTCAATAAAACTGGCAGGAAAAATAAGTTTGAAAAGCAAAATTTTCCCATATTTTCCCCAGTGTATCTGCTTATCCTTTTCTAATCACCTAATTACCTGCCAGCAATAATCAAAAAAAGTTTATGAAAGGGACATTTGTCAATTCGTTTGATTTTAAAGAAACCTATTATAACATTGTGTGATATGTACAAATAGCGATTACACTTTTTAAACATTATTATTTGATTTAAAAAGTGCATTTAAAAAAATATAAACCTCATCAGTTAGTTAAAATGTATAAATATATACATTTTAAGTTGTCAGACTTTATATACTGTTTTTTTAAAATTTCATGTATGCCATTAATTCATACTTAATAACTAAGTAGTAATTGTTTACCCATGGTTTTAAATAATATCCTACAAAAACTTTAAAATGGATATATAGCATCCCCTTTTTTGTGCTATAATTTATTTAGGCAAACCTTTATAATTTAATATGTAAATTGTTTTCAATGCTTGAATATTTTAAATAACATATTGATTTTAAATTTTCCTTAAATATTAAAAATGGAATTTGGCAGAAAAATGTACATATTTTTAAGGCTTTTGATACATTTTTCCAATTGCTCACCATGAAGAACCAATTTAAACCTTAAGGTATATATGAGAGGCTGTATTTTCCCCCAGCCTTGTAAATACTGAATAATGCATTTTAAGTTCCCATCTTATAGGTAAGATAAAATTTGACTGTTGCATTAACTTGTATTTGTTGTTTATTCGCCTACACTTTCTTAGGCTCGATTTTCTAATGATGTATTCCATTAGTTAATATTAGGAGATACTTATAAATTAAATATTAATGTTCCAGCTATATATTACAAATTATGTGTTTGTCTGTAGTTTAGCTTCTTTACCATGGAGAAAATTCATGCTATGTGGTCAGATTTATTGCTCTTTCCCTTACTTTCTGTCTTTGCATGTGTGCTTCCATAGGCTTCCTTTATGCCAACAGTATATATTCACTTCTGTTTTATTTCAGTAGTTCTGTGGTTTAATTCATCTGGATTTTATTACGATGCATGTTGTGAGGTAGGGGTTTAACTTTATTTCCTTTTCCACATGGTTAGCCAATTGGCCCAGTACCATCTGTTAACCAACGTATCCTTCTTTCCCTTGATGCAAAATGTGATCTTCATCACATTACCTTCAAGTACACATCGAACATATGTCTGCCGTGCTTGTGGGCTCCTTTTCCGTGCCGTTCATCCTTCTGTGTCATCCTGCAAACAGGCCTGACATCTTAACCACAGGGCAGGCCGGAAGACATATGACACAGGAAGTTTCCTAGCAGTGGAGCTGTGGGCAAAGTGGGGGGAGACGGATAATTGATGACGGGAAGTACTGCAGGGGGTTTCCTCTGAAAAGTGATAAGAAGTGAAAATCTCCAAGAAGTCAGAAACTCTCCTTTCCCTTGACACAAACTGCAACAGAAAAAAAATCTGCAGGAAGAAAGACATATCCAGAAGAGAAAAAAAATGAAAGAACGAGAAAGTCTATAGATTTTGCTTTCTCTTCCCTTCCTACAGTCTCCCTAGCTGAAAAAAAGTTTGCAGTGTCATTTTAAGCTTCAGAGTAAGTAATTGAAGTCAGAACATAGCTAAGAGCCCACCAGGCTAAGGAGGCACACAGAGCCACAGATTTGGAGCAAAGTATTCTTCAAAGCCAGGAGCAAGTTGTAGTAAATAGGAAAACCCTTCATTTCTTCCGTCATCCTTCAGTCACAGGGAAAGACTTCCCGAATTCTCCATTACAGCCACCAAAAATGTGGCTGTATTTTTCCATGAACCTGCTATGCACAAATATACGTTTCTAATCTACATTTTTCTAACATACATTTTTGCCAGGAATATTTGATGACATACGAAATGTTGGAGAGTTAAAGAGGTATAGGGAGAGTACTTTATTTCTATGTAATAGAAATTCTCATTTGCATCCTTGTATTACATTACAGTGGACATGAAAATGATTCCCTGGGCCACGTATGGCTGTGTAAGCAAGGGCAAATATCCCACGTGCATTTAAACAGGACCTGACCCCAGCCACACGATGTGTTTCATATAGCAAAAGCCTAATAAGATATGGTTACTACAATGTCCGTGTCTTTCCAGCTCCTGACATATATTTTTTTAACAAATACTTAACCTTTGAGAATAACTTCATGGCTGGGTTACTTGTTAGACTGATGTCTTGGAAAGATGCTGCCTGTATGAACATAGAAACTCTACCTATAAGCAAGCAAGTATAAATAATATTAATTCTTAAATGAGTCAAATCAGGGTTAGTGTGTCTCTGCGCCATATGCTAAGGTAAATTAAATACAAATATTTCAACACCAGAAGGCCATGTCAGTGAACACTTCTCAGCAAGAAGCAAAGTTGAATCCACAGAGAATTCATCAAGAAACGTGTTGAGGCCTCACACAAGCTTTCAAACTATCTTCACGAGAAGAGGGTGTTTTTATTGTGTGGTTTTCACTTGGGATGCAGAATGCCTGGCTTGGTGCCAAGACTACCTCACAGTTACCCACAGAACAAGGGGGAAAAGCCAGCCACAAGGAGGAGGTGACACCTTCAGCAGGTCTGGAAACTTGCACCAGGTTTGTACAGCAAGAGAGGCAGGACTGGTCCCAGAGCTCCTTGCAAAGCAGCCCGTGAGGATGAGCTCATTTGTCTGGAGTAAATTACTTCCCCTCTCCAAGGGTTCACAGGCTTACTGCTATCTTAGTGCTGTTAGTCACATGCTTTCAGAATCATTAAGAACTGATTTCGATTTTCTTTCACTTAATCATAGCCATATTTTTAATTGTCTTTAATGGTTTGAATAGGACTGGTACTCTTTCTTTCTGTAATCCAAAAGATAGCTTTGCCTTTTATTTCTTTTCTGTTTTATTGAGGTATAAATGACAAATAAAGTTGTAAGATATTTAAAGTGTAGAGTGTGATGATCTGTTATACGTATACCTTGTGAAAGGACGCCTCTCCACTGAATTAATTAGCACATCTATCACCTCACATATTTACCTCTTTTGTTGGTTTGTTTGGTGTGAACATTTAATTCCTTCTCTCTTGGCAAATTTCAATTATCAAATACAGTGTTATTAACTATAGTCACCATGTTATACATTCACTCGGACTTTATTCATCTTAGAGCTGAAAGTTTGTACCCTTTTACCAACCTCTCCCTATTTCTCCCACACCCAGGCAACCATTTTTCTACTTTGCCCTTCCTATGAGTTCAACCTTTTTTTTTTAAGATTGCATATATAAGTGACACCATCCAGTATTTATTTTTCTCCATCTGACTTATTTCACTCAGCATAATGCCCTCTGGTTTCATTCATGTTGTCGCAAATGACAGGATTTCCTTCTTTTAAAAGATTGAATAATATTCCATTGAATATAGGCCATTCCATATATATATACACAATGAACTATATACAATGGAACATATGTATACATTTTCTTGATCCATTCATTCACTGACAGACCCATAGGCTATTATTTCCGTACCTTGGCTATTGTGAATAACACTTCTGTGTACAACAGGAATATAGATATCCTTTTCAGATAATGATTTCATTTTTCTTCAGCATATACCCAGGAGTGGGATTGCTGGATCATATGGTAGTTCTGTTTTTAACTTCTTGAGAAACTTCCATAATGATTTCCATAGTGGCTGCACCAGTTTGCATTCCCACCAGCAGGGCATAAGGGTTGCCTTTTCTCCACATCCTTGCCAGCACTGGTTTTCTATTCTTTTTGAGAATAGACATCCTAGCAGGTGTGAGGTGATATCTCATTGTGGTTTTGATTTGCATTTCTCTGATGATTAGCGATGCACCTTTTTAGGTACCTGCTGGGAATTTGTATGTCTTCTTTGGAAACATGTCTATTCAGATC
This sequence comes from Balaenoptera borealis, assembly GCF_965194805.1. Lineage (NCBI taxonomy): Eukaryota > Metazoa > Chordata > Mammalia > Artiodactyla > Balaenopteridae > Balaenoptera > Balaenoptera borealis. The sequence goes on from NC_138877.1 coordinate 73,189,433, forward strand.
CTTTGCCCATGTTTTAATTGAGGTATGTGTGTTTTTGCTGTTGATTTGTATGAGTTCCTTGTATATTTCAGGTATTAACTCCATATCAGATATGAATATTCTTACTCAAGCTATTATAAAATATAATTCCATTTAATATAATTTTAAAATTCACCTAATATGTGTTGGGAATTCTAGCACATTAAAAATCTACTGCAAAACAGATAAATGCTTTCATAAGATGGAATCACTGACGTGATAAAAAAAAAATTGATGGCAAGTATCTCAGTTATCCTACGATGTTAGGAATGTTTTTCTCACATTTCCCAGTATTCCACTGACCGATTTTATTGCAACAAATCTGCTGGAATAAGAACTTTGTTCTTAAGTACTGATTTGACAGATTAAGTATTGTAAAGGGCTATACACATGTGTTGTTCTCGGGGATGCAGTTTGCGAGTCCTACCCAAGCACAACTAATTTAAAACATTTTAACAGGATTTCCAGGTGAAAAATTCAGACTTCTGAGACAATCTGTGATGAAACATAAAAGAGAACTAGGGATAGGGAAGAGAATGTGCAAGAAACCTGGAGGATAGTGAGTTAGCTGGACCTGCCAGAGCAGGAAGAACGTCTCTGTGGTTTATGTAGGGGGTTATTTTAACTCTTGCTGGGGGTCCTACATGTAATGATACAAACAGACCATTGGAACAGAATAAACTGTCCAGATATAGACTACACATTTATGGACAACTAATTTTCAACAAAGGCACAAAGGCAGCTGGGTGGAGAAAAGACAGTCTTTAAATAAATGGGGCTTGAATAATTGTAAATCTATTAGCCAAAAAAAATATCTATCAATACCTTGCACTTGATAGACAAGTTAACTGTAAATATAAAACCTAAAACTCTAAATCTTCTAGAAGAAAATATGTGAGAAAAGCGTTCGTAACTTGGATGAGGCAATCATTTCTTAGATACCACGCCAAGGACCAGAAAAAGAAGAACAGTGATGAATTGAACTTCATCAAAATTAAAAACTTCTGACTCTGAAGAAAATGTAGGGAAAGCCACAGAGTAGGAGAACATGTTTATCAATCACGTAACTGACAGATGGCTTATACCCATAATATACAAAAAACTATCAAAACTCAACACTAAGAAAACAAACAACCCAATAAAAAATGGGCAAAAGATTTGAAGAGATCCATTACCAGAGAAGATATATGTATGGCCAACAACGCTATGAAAAGTTGGTAACCATCATTAGTCACTAAAATGCAAGTTAAGACCACAATGTGATATCACTCACTGCTTTTAGGGTGACTAAATTGTTTTTTAATGACCATACCAAATATTGGCAGAGATATGGAGGACCCGGAACTCTCATACCCTGGTAGTGGAAGTAAAGAATCATAGAAATACTTTGGAAAACAGGTTAGTAGTTTCTTAAAGGTTTAAACTACCATACGATTTAGTCATTTCATTCCTCAATACTTTTCTGAGAGAAATAAATGAAATAAATACATATATCCTTACGAATACTTATACTTTCTGTGTGTAAAATTCTTCATAGCAATTTTATTTGAAATAGCCCAAGACTCGAAACATCCTAACTCTTCATCATCAGATGAATGAATTAACAAACTATGATAACTATTCAGTAATAAAAAGAATAAACCAGGGATACATGCTACAAGGAGAATCAATCTCAAAATAATTATTCTGAATGAAAGAAGTCAACCCCCCACTCCCTATCCCCAACCTTCTCCCCACCCCAGAAAAAAAGGATGGAGGAGAGACAATCCAAAGAGTTGGTAGTAGGGAGGAATTACAAAAAACCATCAGGAATCTTTTGGGAGTGAAGACTATGTTCATTACCTTAATTATGGTGGAGTTTCATGACTTCATTTGTCTAAACACATACATACAATATATCAAAGTCTACATTTTAAACATGCACAGTTTATTATATCTCAATCTGTTAAACAAAGGTAGAAACTAGGTATTGGACTTCTTTCTGCAGGACTTTTTTTTCCTTACCTCCAGGGCACCATCCCCCATTTTCCCAGTCAGAGGCTGCTTCTTCATCCTCTGTGTGTTCATTTCATGTTGTGCACATCAGAACATGTCCAATAACCTTGTAATTATTTGCTCACATCTGTCTCTGCCCATTAGGGTAAAGCTCCTTAAATTCACAGGTCAAATTTTGTGCCTGTCATATAGATGTTCAGTGGATGGTGAATGAATGAATAATCAGTGACCCTGCCATTGAAAACGTATGTTGTTCCAGGACAGATAAACAAAAAAGGAAAGATAGACTAGCATTCCCTCCATGCTGGTTGTGGAGCAGGAGACTAAATGATGTTTGACTTTGCTAACTGATGACTAAAGAACAGGGCAAGTACTCTGGCAAATATTTAAATTCCAAGTGCAAATACCGGTGGGCTAGAAGAACTCTCCAGGCCAGCATGAGGGAACTTAACCAATGTAACAGGAGGTAATTAGGAAAGTAAACACTTTGGCAAAGGCTAAAGAAATATTCCAGAAAGATGAGCTTCTAAGGTCAAGTGCAGGAAATGTTGGCTTGTATATTTTAGCCAATGTGAAAAATATTTTAAATGTCCTTTCTAAGTAAACGTTCCTATGCTAAGCAAATACCCTGAATCACCCAAAAAGCCTTTGCAGTTGTGAGAATGATCGTTGTAATCAAAATCATATACATTTCTAGTCTATGTAAATGAAATTGAATTAGTGTGGAGTCTGTAAAAAAGCACGCACAATTCTAATCTTTATTTAATTTTCCAAATTAATTTCATTTTAACCTAATAACTTGTTTTTATATTTTCTTTGTTTATATCCCTTTTTGTACTTAATTACTGTTTATTACTTTCAGAGGAGATTTTGTAGGATGTTGTCTCTGGGCAAGAAGGGCTCATGCAGAATCAATCCCTGAGACAATGATTTGAGGCTGAGGTGTTCATTTGGGAGGAGAGTCTAGGAAATAGCAGTACTGAAGTGGGAAAGGGAGCAAATATAGAGATCATTCAGCAGCTGGTTACTGCCCAGGGCAACTGGAATTGCATTCTGTTGGGATCTCTGGGAGATAACATGGCAGACTTCAGACCCATCTCACCTGAGGGCTCAGAATGCTGGAGCATAATCCACCACTTCCTTCTGTCATTGGCTGAGGGCTGCTCCCAGGGGTATCAACTCTCTGTGCTTCCAGGCTGCTCTGTCGCAGCCATCACCAACTGTACAGCCAGTGTAATTCCTAGGAGAAGAGCCACAGGTGCTTGCAATCAGGAGTGGTCTTCATGTCCGGGAACAGAGTGCTGAGGGTCATGGTGGGTGGGTGGGTAATATAGGAAGGAGGCAGTGATAACATCTTGACTTAGCTATTGGGGGATTCCGAGCACAGGAGTGGTGTCTCAGTCTGTTCAGGCTGCTGTAACAAAGTACCACAAACTGGATGGCTTATAAAAAACAGAAACTTATTCCTCACAGTTCTGGAGGCTGAAGTTTGAGATCAGGGAGTCAACATGGTCTGGTGAGGGCCCTCTTCTGTCCCAGACTTCTCTTTGAATGCTCACGTGCTGGAAGGGGTGAGGCAGCTCTCGGGAGTCTTGCTTATAAGAGTGCTAATCCCACTTATAAGGGCCCCACCCTCATGACTTAAGCTCCTCCCAAAGGTCCCTCCTCCTACTGCCATGGCATTGGGATTTAGGATTTCAAAGTATGATTTTGGGGGGAACACAAACATTGAAACCACAGCAAGTGGCATGAACTGATTTGCATTTTTACAGCTTCCTCTGGCTACTGGGTTGAAAAGTCTGGGTGGGCAGGACATGGTGGTGAGAGTGGAAACAGGGAGCTATTTTGGGGACTACTGCCGTCATCCTACCAGCAAAGCATGGGCTTGAATTAATGCAGTAATGATAGTGAGAAGTGGGAATACAGATGCATGATGAAAGGAAGCTAATGGGATTTGTTTATGAAATAATTATGGAATGAAGAGAAAAGAAAACCATCAAAGATGTCTCCAAGGGTTTTTAACCCGGGAAATGGAAGAATGAAGTTGTCATTTACTGAGAGGAGAAAGATTGCAAGATGAGCTTTTTTTAAGAAAAAAATGTGAAAACAAGAATCTTGAGTCTTAAATATCTCTAAAAAGTAGATATTGTTATTCCCACTTTGTAGATGAGAAAGATGTTCTCAGAAATACTGAGAGTTAGCTGGGTGATCTTAATTATATTAGTGCTGTCAAAGGAGGACAATCATGTCCATTTACAGGGTAGTGAAGAGTAAAATATATATTAAGTGCCTAGTACACAATAGTACGTGCCCAATAAATAATGGTAACCTTACTCTTAGCACATTTGCAATATTTTATGCTTGAATTTATATTTAGAACTTATGTTCATTCTTATTCACAATTTTTAATGTTCAGTAAGTTTCTCAAAACAAAAATATCATTCAACAAAATGAAATAGACATCTATCAAGAAGGCTACAGGTTAACTTAAAGTAATTAGGGTTTTACTGGCAATGTAAATAAAATTTCAAGTAAATGTGTATTCTTTGTAGTAAAAGCAAATTAATTTTAGTAAACCATTAAGGCAAAATATACATTGGTCACATTATAAAAAAAGAGCCATAAATAAGGAATTTTTGTCACTTTTCAAGAAAACTGAGACTACTAAGTGCTGTCATTAGTAGCCTCAATGTTTTAATAGTTCCAAATATATTCATCTCTAAATTATTCAGTGCCTGATTAGGCAATGTTCTGGTTACCTGGGCTACTCTGTTCTCCATGTTATTCTATGGGGTGTTTAAGCACTATCTCTAAGTTTACCACCCAACCCCTTAATAGCTGAGGGCAGAGAAAATGACACTGGAACATCTGGATAATTGTAATTGTTTTATTAATCTGTGTATAGACAATAGGTTGATACAAATGCCCTAAGATTTTTAAAGGTTACTGTAGAAATTATGAAAGTTAAAGCCAGCTATATTTTAAAATTATGATTTGAAACATAAAGCAGTGTCTTTGAACATCAGATGAGTTATAAAGTATGCCATATCTCAAGCACAAGTATTAGTATATGATATAAATCATGAAAAATGAGTAGTCATTTCTAGAAATCATGCATATCCTTAAAAGTCCAATATTCAGTAGTAAAAAAAAACATTAAAATATCTATACACTTAAGGAATTTAGAACTGATTCGATGTATAAATAATATAGATATTTAACAGGATTCACACACTTTTACCCCTGGAACAAAAAGTTGTAATAGCTACAATATATGTTACAAACCATATAGAGCACAAAGCAGAAACTTTATAAACTTTAGTTCACTTCCCTTTCCTTATACGATATCCCTTTTTATCAGTTCTGCTTGTCCCACCTGAAATACATCTCTTAATACGATGTCAGAAGTTACACATTAACAGAAAACTCAAGTATATGTTTTCTTTCCTTTTCACACCAGAACAAGAGAACTCAAAATATAGATCACGGGCTTCCCTGGTGGCGCAGTGGTTGAGAATCTGCCTGCCAATGTAGGGGACACGGGTTCGAGCCCTGGTCTGGGAAGATCCCACATGCCGCGGAGCAACTGGGCCCGTGAGCCACAATTACTGAGCCTGTGCGTCTGGAGCTTGTGCTCCGCAACGGGAGAGGCCACAATAGTGAGAGGCCCGCGCACCGCGATGAAGAGTGGCCCCCACTCGCCACAACTAGAGAAAGTCCTCGCACGAAACGAAGACCCAACACAGCCATAAATAAATAAATAAATAAATAATAAAATTAAAAAAAAATAAGAATGGGTTGCACCTTTAAAAAATATATATATATATAGATCACATACTTTGTAAGAATAATTCTTTCAAATAAATGCAACCCCCTCCCCTCTACAAGTAGTAACATTATTCATCATCAAAATGTGGGTAAAATTAAATTGAAAGCAACACAGCATAGGTTACTAAGAACACACTTTAGTCCATTATACCTATACAATTTTAAACAGAGTAATCTATTTTGTATTTTCTATTAACCAAGGATAAAGTAAGAGAAAAGAAGATATTAATGAATTATATTTTACTGTACTAATTTTCATGCTTGTTTTTATTAGAGGATAATTAGATATTCGTGTGACTTTCAAAAACTAAGTATTCTGTTATTAATTTTTTGCAAGGCGGCATCAGGCATTGATTGGGACAAATACCGGTTATTGAACATAAGCATTGCTATTTAGGAAACTTAGTTTGCAGAGACTTTTAGCATATTACAGTAAGTTTCGGTGACAAAATGGGAAGTGCTGGTAAAAATGCATCACTTTTGGCCTGCGTGTGCGTGTATGAGAGAGCAAGGGTGCAAGATGATGAAAGATACACAGCAAATTCAATAAAAGGCTGTTTATTTTAAATACTCCACTTATTACCATAGAGTAAATTAAGAAACATTGAAACAACCTAGCTGTTCTAACATCCTGCTTATCTTGCCATATTGTCTCAATATCACTTTCAAATAAAGATGTTTGAAATAGTGTCTTTAATATACACTTCTGATTTACCTAAATAGCTGCTGGCTTCAGAAGAACATTAATGCAAATCTAATGTACCTACTGGTATGATTAGCTGAATCAAATGATGGCATTTAAGTAACACCTAAATAATCTTAATTAGGATCTTCAACTCATCTTAGCACTTAGAACTCTACAGATGGATAGTCTTAATTATCAGCCTTTTGATTAGGATAACAGCCCTAATCAAGATGATGTGGGCCTGATAGACAGGGTATCAGTAAATTAATGACTGCTGTTAAGTAGGAGCATAGGCAAAAAAATAGAGCTGCTTTCTGTGAGAGGCAGAATGACGCATATGCTAAGGTAATAATATTGTCAGAAAAAATTAAAGACTCGTGGATTGGGATTACTGTTATTGTATCCAAATATACTTGAGCATTTATATTCAACATGACTATATAAACTTATTATTTACATGAAATTGAATGACTGCAGGTGATTTTACAAATGTTTCTTAAGTTTAGAATTGGTAACTTGGTAAAAGTTAATAGATTTGGTATGTGTGAATCAAAACTATTGGACATGCCTTTATTATGAAAGAAATCATGAGATGGTAATGTGAGAAGCAGGAAAATACAAAATATCTTTGTTCCTCCAGAAATAGTTTCTTTTCTGACTTTTAATTTGCCATATTACCAACTTCCTGAATAATAAGGCATAAAGCAGTACGCACAAGTGTTTTCTTGGAGTTGGACATGGTCTTCTTGGTTCCAAAGCTTTCCTTGTATTTAATAAAGGAAAAAACCAAGCAAGCATTGTATTTGCATTCTTTGTATTGGACTGTGAATTGATGTAGAATTGATGAAAAGAGGGCCTTCGTGTAGTTTCATTTTGCACTTCACCATCCCAGACCTTTAAAATGAAGGGTGCTAGGACACTTTAGCTTTTATCAGAAACTTTCCTCAAGGCTCTGTCGGTAGTCCTCCGTGTCTGGGCTCCAAGCCTCAACACTTCCACCTCCTCGACCCCTTCCTTCTTCTTTTTAAGACCTCTCCAGGCACTGTCCTCCTCTGCTTTTTTTGTAGCGATCTCCTCTCCTCCACTGTCTACCATGAATCCTGTTCAGAGAGAAGTGCGTCTTCAGGGGCACCTTTGCCTCTCGCTAAATATTTAAGTTTAGTTTCAGAATTTGTTATTTGCAACTGGGAAGTATTGGTAAATGTAACGCCAGGAATTAGATATACCATCCATCCCCTGCTCAGACCCATGAGACTCTGGTTTGGGTGCGAGTTAGTGAAGACAGCATAAACCTATTCTTACCCTAGAGGAGGAGAGAAGAAACACATTTATCTGTTTGGCATGAGATACATTGAAAATCCACTACATCAGTGGGACAATTAGGAATTCACCATGTTTGCAAACTGTATCAAATAATGTGTGTTTAATGATTTTGTGCTTACATGCCTTATCCTTGGAATAATAATAATAGTAATAATAATGATGATCATGATGATCTATACAATGATTATGTGTAACTGCCTCTCTTTCATCCAACACACACAGTGAAAGGCTTCACGCGAAGCCACAGGCACCTCACCTGAAAATTATTCCAGCCCTTGAGAAAGAAAAGCCATGCAAACATCTCCTTAAACTCACACGTTATTGCATATTCCGGAGTCTCCTACTTCTTTGACCAACATGCCTTTCATCTCATCAACTGGCTTCTCTTCATAAACCTAGCCCTTAAACATTTTTCAAAATTCTTCCCTAGATCATGTTCCTGCCATAAAACTCTGCTTTAATAATCTCATCCACTCCTAATCGTGGACATTTACTTCTGTATATATGATTATCTTCAACCCTGATTTGTTCCAGTTTTCTCAACCTATACGCTCAAATGCTTTGCAGATGTCCCCACCTGCGTGTAGTCTTGCAACTTCAAATGAAGCATGTCTGAATGTAAATGCATTCTCTTCCTTCTCACCTTTATGCCCTCATCATTCAAGCTCAGAATCTTGCAGGATTATTTGCTCTCTCCTTGTCCCTTGGGTGCAGTTGGTCACCAAGGTGTCCTAACTCTGCCTTATAAACATCTCTTGTGTCTGTTTCTTCTTTGTTTTTCCCACTGTTGATTGCTCATGCTCCGCCTTTTTCAAATCTTCATCTCATCACTAACAAGCTTTCCCACAGTCTTTTCTTCCCTGACCTACGAGTTCAACTATTACAAGTGGAATCAACCACCCCTTGGAGACCAGGATAGAAACTCTTCACAACGGGAGAAGTAAAGAACAAACATAACTGACTAAATCTAGTCCAACACCATCTGGAAACACTCACTTATCGCAATCCATTTGGCTATTGGAGGAGCTTTTCTCCCACATCGTCATTCCTGTATCTCTCTGGCTCTTCCTTGTCTGAATTTTTCTACCCATTTTCACTTCTGGAACTCACACCTAAACTTGGCATGCCCCTGCAGTGCTCAGCACTGCTTACTACTTGGTCTTTGAATTCCACTGCCCTCTCTGCTGTGTCTCCAAGTTTTTAGGGGCGTTTTCTACCGTCCACTTTAACTCTTGAGTTTCATTTGCTAGAGCTAAATTTGTTTCCAGGGGTTTCTCATTTCTGCCTATTGTTTCTCTTTCAGCCTATGGCAGGAACAATTCCTGACTATACTCTTTTTTTTTTAATAAACTTTTTATTTTAGAATAGCTTTAGATTTACAGAAAAGTTTTGAAGATAATACAGATTGTTCCCATATACCTCGTACCCAGTTTTCTCCCTTGTTAACATCTGCACTAGTATGGCACCACTGGGATTCCCAGAAGGGGCAGAAAGCTTATTCTGCTGACTTAATTCTGATTGTACCTTGATCATTATGTCCTGACCTATATGCTAAGATATGAAGTCCTGATTTTAGTAACTGACATATTCCTTCAACACTTGAATTTATTTTCTACTAATGAGTTGCCTAAAAATAGAATAAAATAGTAACTAAATTACTTAAACACAGAACTCATAAGTAAAAGGAAACGTATTATTGTAAACTCAAGGGAAGATGCTATCAGCAAAGGATAAATTTCAGCTTTAAGTGGATATAGCGGAATGTCAGTATTTCATGGGACACTTGGATTTCCTTGCCATTGTTCACTATTATCTATAATCCATCATACATCCAGTCAATAAAGGGAAATTAGAAGCTAATGTTTTTTACTTCTTGGGAGAGCTGTGACTCATAGGTCTAGAATATACCTTAGCCCTGGCAACATGTTCATTCTTATTTAAGTTTCTGTACTCCTTGAAGGTATCACCACGCCTGGGTCAGTCATTCCAAGAGAATGATACAAACACATAAAGGAGAAGGAAGGTAAGCCTTACGACATCTACTGGTGGCATAGAAAGAGTGGATTGGCTGCCACACCTGATATCATAAAGGAAGTAACAGCAGCAGGTAGATAACAAAATTGAGGGAAGAATAAGACTTTCTCAAATTATGCTCAGAAGGAAACTGTTTTCTGAAAAAAAAAAATAGATGAAAACAAGTCTCTGTTTTCATTTAATATTGTGGAATTAAATTAAATTATTATTAAAATAATAATTATTATTATCTAGTTATGTTTTTCACAAAGTAATTAATTAGATTTTAAAACTGTTTGCTCTGTAAGGTTATACATAAGCTACAAGGGCTACAGTGCTCAGCCCAGCATGACTGATAATAAAAAGTATGTTTGTAAATATTTTTTAATATAATTTGGATGGTATTGTTTAGTTTTCTTAAATTTCTGTTCTCCTTATTAATATTCGTTATGTCTACCAAAATGATTATATCCTTCAAAAGCGGTTAATTCAAACATAAAGTACTGAGAAGAATAGTAATTTAAAACTACTCCTCACTATAAAGTATAATAAAAGTAATATGGTAACTTCAGTGCAAATGAGGAATGTGAATCTGAATAGAGTGAGATAAATTCAGTACCTGAGTGTGATGATTCTATGTAAACATCTGGAAAATCAAAGTTCAGATCAAAAGCATGATGATAACATAAGTGAAAACTGGGTATTATCGGCCAGGTGATCCCCCGTACAATGGGTGTTACAAAACTTTGTCGAACAGAAACAAGAATCCACTGAAGTATTCCTTTTCATTAAAACTAATCAGTTGGGGCTTCCCTGGTGGCGCAGTGGTTGAGAATCTGCCTGCTAATGCAGGGGACACGGGTTCAAGCCCTGGTCTGGGAAGATCCCACATGCCGCGGAGCAACTGGGCCCGTGAGCCACAACTACTGAGCCTGCGCGTCTGGAGCCTGTGCTCCACAACAAGAGAGGCCGCGATAGTGAGAGGCCCGCACACCGCGATGAAGAGTGGCCCCCACTTGCCGCAACTAGAGAAAGCCCTCGCACAGAAACGAAGACCCAACACAGCCATAAATAAATAAAATTAAAAAAAAAAAAAAAGAAAAAAGAACCGTGTGCTCTGACATATCTCAAAATGGTTCCTTTAAAAAAAAAAAACAAGAAATTAATCAATCAATTAAATTTTCCAAGAATAAGTTAAAAAATAAAATTTCTCATACAAAATTAATTTTATTGTTGAAGGTAGAGAAGAGCACATAGCTACAAAGGCATTATTGACAATCACAGTTCTAATAATGAAAACAGGCACAAGTCACAATATTTCTGAGAAGTTAATGATAAATATACAGTATTTGAAATCAGAACAAAAGGCTCCTAGCAAAATTTTTTAATCAAATTACAATGTTAGGCATAAAAAAATTAATTACGCACAATATGAAAAATGAACTATTATCCTCTTTCATGTTAGCATACATTTTATTTTAAAGTCAAATAAAATAATATATACTAAGAATATTAACAAGTCGATATGTGCAGAACATTTTTAAGGAGGAAATGCTCAACAACTTTTTGCACTAAAATTTCTTGGTATAAAAGTCTTTGTTTTCTTATCAGTCTTAACGTGAGTTATGACTTAGCAAATTGTCTAACACCACTGACAAAGATTTTTTTTATAAATGATGACATCTCTTACATTGATATAACACCTATATTTTCTTTAACTTAAAATACATTTTAGTTGTTTTATTTTATTATTTTCAAATTATTTATTCCAATATTGATATTACATATGTATAATTCACTAAAGGGCAATTGATGTCCAAATTTTAAGAAACACTGACAAATCTTCTGTAACATTTACCTATGAATTTTCTTCACATCAGATTGTCTTAAAAACAGGTATATTTTTCTGTTTAGAAAGAAAAGGATGATAGATGTCACCAGGGCATTCAAAATGTCATATGTCAAGGATTTATGCCTCTTTGATTTGTTTGCTAAGAGTCTATGCAGGTTTTGCAACTGCTTCATAATTGACATTGTTAATCTGATCATATCAAAATTCTTGTCATTAAAACTTTCATGATTTCCCATTCACTAATTAATTAAACTTGAACTCAATCTGGCACTCATAATAAAGCCCTCCAATCTCTACCACAGACTTTTCTTTTAAGCCTTCTCCGTCATTAATTCCTCTGAGTGTAGACACTAATCTAGGTTTGGTTTTGTTTTCAAGAACATATCTGACATTTTCCTCTTAGTCTTTTACACCATTTCCTCCAACTAGTATTTCTTTTCTTTTCTCAATTGTCATTTTTATACTAAGAGTTTAGGATTCACATTAAATGTTTTCTTCTTATCATCAAAAGTATCATCTTCTTTTCCTGATTCCCAATAGGATATATTTGTATTTCCTTTGAATTGTTTATGATCCTGTGTTTGGTATCTACCAAATGGGCATTTGCCTTGGAGAATAGGGACCGCATTATATTTATCTCTCTACTCCTCTCTGTCTTTTCTCCATCAGTAGTACCTAGCATAGTATCCTGATTATGGCCAATGCTCCAAGTAGATGTAGGAAAAAATAATGAATAAACACTGAAGTGTAAATGTAGAAAATGCTCTTAATTTTTTGATAAAACAGTCTGCTAATAGAATTCTTGTAAGAGATCTAAATGGCAGTTCCAAAAATTATACTAGCTTCAATATCCTTCAAAAATCATATTTATTTTGAGGAGAAAAAAATAAATTGATCAAAAAATGGTGTTAGAACTCTAGGATATCTGAAAAATATATAAATATCATTATCTAACATCAAACATCAAAAGAATTCCAAATGGATGGAATATTGAATGAATAAATGCACAATAAAAGTATTAGGAGGCATAGAAAAATTATACTTTACAGTTCTAACATTATAAAAAAAAGTGGTTTCTGTCAAAAAATCATAAGGTTAAAAGACTAATTTTTTTAATTTAATGTATAAAATAACTATGACAAATCATTATATCTCTAATATGAAAAAATTCTTACAGAGATATTTTTAAAAAGGATGGATTACCAATATAAAAGAGAGCAAAGACTATGAACATCATTACCCCGAAGAAAAGTAAAATTAATGTCATATAAAAAGATATTTAACCTTACTAGTAATCAAAGAAATAAGGAAAGCAAATATATCTTTAAAAAATTAAAAATCTCTTTGCCTCTTAGATTAGCAAATATTTAAATATCCTAGAAAGCACCATATTAGTAAGCATTTGAAGAAATGAGTCTGAAATCTTCCAAGGTTTAAATAAATAAATCATACATTATTTAAGAATAGGAGCAACTCATCAAAGATTTGGAGAGGAGAGCACTTTTGCCATATAACTCAAACTTTAATTGAGCAAATCAATGGCCAACCAAGTTCTACTTTCAAGAGTTTATCTTATTGAGATAATGACACAAGTGTAGAAGTATACACGTCAAAGGATGTTCCCTGTAATGGTGTTCAAAGTACTGAGAAACTGTAAACAGCCTAGAAATCCATTGACATGAAACAGGTTAAAGAATGGTATATTCAGACAGTGGCAATTTAAAATGATATTAGGTTGTCAAAGGTGAAGAAATTTTCTGAAAGAATAACGACAAACTGAGTAGAGCTTAAAATAGGTCACTCAGAAATTAAGATTGCAAATCTGTGTGATACTGGGAGGGAATTAAAAGGAGCAAACTATTACTGAATATTTACTAAGTGATAGAAGCTTTATACTGACTATTTAATCTTCAGAGTTGGTCCAGGAGGGTAAATAGTAAGGGACTCAGAAGTACTAGACATCAGGGCTACTTTTTAAATTTAATCTCCCTGATTCCAAAGCACATGTTCTCTGTACTACAACAGGGAGTTCACTCCTGTCTTGCAAGATGCTCTTTTCTCTATGTGACCGACTTGTCTTATAGGAGGCTGATGATGCTACAAGACACTTATTCCAATCTCTATAAAACTGACTGCCTTTGAATATTCCTTTCCCTTATGACTTTGGAGTCCAATCCATAAGTAATATAAAAATGTATAGAAAAATATAACTGAAATCAGATGAATTGGTATTTTATTATAAGAAAACAAACAACATACATACTGAAATTTAAGTTCAGATCACTGCTATTGGCAATATACATATATACTTGTATCACAGTATTCAAATAATTTCCTTTTTTTATCTCAGTTACAGCTTTTCTGAAAACAGATGCTTAAAATTGTTTTAAAGTATTACTTCTTCCACTTGAATACCTTGTTTCTTCACTCTTCCAAAAGCAGTTATTTAAGAACAAATTTCACATATGTTATTCGTCCTCCAAAATGCTTTCTTTCTCTGGGATATGATGCATTGGTAACTGTATTTATAAGAGGCCTGAAGAGAATAAGTTAGTTCCAGAATTAATATTATGTCAATGAACTAATTTTGTTTTCCATTGGCATCACTCATGTTCCTGCATTATAAGAATGCATATATTCACAGGCACAAACATACATATAAAATTCCTCGCCAGTCAAGTGAAAAGCGCACACACACACACACACACACACACACAATTCTTTCTCGCTTCTGAAGTATTGAAAAATGTCAGAGTGGCTTTCATATAAAACCTTTCAAAGACAAGGTCATTAAAAGTGCATATAAAATCTGTTAGCTCAGGCTAAGTCCAATGCTTAGCCCAAGGTCCTAACCTTGTGGCATCCTGTGTAGAAATCATTATTTTGCTTTTCAGCTTACTTTTTGTAAATATATTTATGATCCTTTGTTCTATTTGTGTCTAATGATGCCTAAGTATAGTCGATACCAAAAATAAACTCCAGGTCATGAACTTTAGAAATAATGGGTCATTATTTCAGTAGCAAAAATAAGGAAAAAAAGCCACATTGCCAAAATCCAAGAAGACCCCACCTTTGTATAACAAAGAAGATGTGAGAATAAGACGTGGAAAAGTTGAGATCCAGCTGCATTCAGAAGTCACCTACTGGACAAACAGTTATTACACCCCTATTATCTGCCATATGCCAGTCACTGTGCTAAGCTCAGAGGAAGTTCAAGAAAGAAAAATGAAGAAGAGGAGGAGAGAGAGGAGGGGGACGGGGGGAGGAAGAGAGGGAGGAGGAAGACCTGCTTGGTATGTTTCAGTCATAGTTTAAGAGCTTTTCATGCATCATTTCATGAGATAGTCACAACTCTTTGAGAAAGATAACGTGGCAATCCCAGGGACATGTATTTTTAGTAAATTTGGGTTTTCAGAGACTTTAGCAGAAGTGGTGATTGGGGTAGAGTCTGTAACTTTACAAAAATAGCAACTACATAAACATGTCTGTCTGAATGAGCTTGTTCTGAGAAAAAAGACAAATAAGCAAAAAAAAAAGTCGGAAAAAATTTGTTTTCAACCCCATGATTAGAACTTAGAGGGAGAAAAAAATCAATATTATTCACAATCATTCCACTCACCATCCTACTGTAGCAGGGATGGTTAAAAACAGACAGGTCTTGGTGAGAAGGGGAAACAGAAGGGGTCTTAAAATATATGGCCATAGAGATTATTATTATTATTATTATTATTATTATTAAGACAGAGAAAGACAAATATCATATGATATCACTTATATGTAGAATTTAACAAAATGATACAAATGAACTTATTAACAAAACAGAAATAAACTCACAAGACACAGAAAACAAACTGATGGTTACCAAAGGGGAAAGGCGGGGAAGAGGGATAAATTGGGCGTTTGGGATTAACATATACACACTACTATATATAAAATAGATAAACAACAAAGACCTATTGTATAGCACAGGGAACTATATTCGATATCTTGTAATAACGTATAAGGGAAAAGAATATGAAAAAGGTTATATATATATATAAAAAACTGAATCACTGCTGTATACCTGAAAGTAAACATTGTAAATCAACTATACTTCAATAAAAAAGTTGTTTTTCCATTTTCCTGTTTCTCCCCAGCTGTGATTCTCAAAGTGCGGTTTGGGACCCCTGGGAAATTCCCAAAGGGGTCTGATGTTTAAAACTATTTTCATAGTAAAGCCAAGACACCATTTGCCTTGTTCACCATGTGACGTGTTTAGTGAGGGTGCCTTAGCAGCAGTCAGGAGAGCAGTGCCCGACTGTTCTAACAGGTTCTCTTTGTCATCCATCCTGCTCCCAGGAAAACACAAGTTCCCATAAGAATGTCCTGACGAAGCAGTACAAGCGCCTAATGTAATTAACCTTGAGGCTTACGTACATGTTTTTTATGTTGCTTAGGAATATGTGGGGAAATGGAAGCTATCTGAAAGCATGTGGGCTGTATATAGGTGCGTGGTGTTTTTCTTGGGGAAAATCCCTAATGTGTCTGTTGGGTCTGTGAGCTGAGCCGCCCTTTCTCTTTTTGTGGACACCGCTTTTACTTGAAAGAACCACTGAGAGCAAACTAAGATTGTTTACATTTTATTTGGCAGACTTCCTAAAAAAATGAATGAAATCAGTCTGTCACTTCCAGGAGAGCAACTCACAGTAGGTGTTTATAAACAACTGAAAATTGATGTTTTCCTACAATTTGAAAACTACTTCTGCAGATTTTTTTAAAGGAAGTTGAATAACTTTTTCCCATTTACAGGAAGGAAGTATAAACATTCCCATTTACAGGAAGGAAGTATAAACAACTGAAAATTTACAGGAAGGAAGTATAAACATTCCCATTTACAGGAAGGAAGTATAAACAACTGAAAATTGATGTTTTCCTACAATTCAAAAACTAGTTCTGCAGATTTTTTTAAAGGAAGTTGAATAACAACAACAAAAAGATTTTGAAAGAATAAGCTTAAAATAAATGATAGGTGGTAAAACATCAGATTTCCTAATATTTCTGTCTCCAAGTCAAATAAAATATGTGATTATGGTTGATTTAATTTTTGAGATTCAATGTGGTAATTTATATCCATTAAAATATTGAGAAAGCCTTGAGTGTGATATGCAAGATATCTTAGAAATCACTAAGCAATATGAAAATATAAGCAGATGAATTACCCATTAAATCTATAATTTCCCGTGGAAACAGATTTTGACAGAGTTCTGACTTTTAGGAGAACCATATTATTACTTTACCTAGTGTAACTGTCAAATGTGTATAAAATCATAAGATAATTCACACTTTTCTTTCAAATGCAGCTTTCTCATCAGTTGGCATTTTTTACTTGCATAATTTTTTTCTTTTTTTTTCTGTAAAAAGCATCAAAATATTTCTCATGGGAAATCTTTGTGTTATTTTATTTTAATGGGTTATATTTCTATTATAATACTTTCTGATGAAAAGACATTTTCATTGATAAACCAAATTTACAGAGAAATATGTATAATAATAAGCACATTTTAGGATAGCATTTAATATACTTAAATCAAAATGACATTCTCAACATGTAGACATTTCCCCATCCTCTTCTATGTCTATGGCATCTTCATTTTGACTTCTTGTGTTTAAAATATCTCATTCATTATCTAGATCAGTCTTGGGACTAATCTTGGGACTTCCCTGGTGGTCCAGTGGTTAAGACATCGTCTTCCAGTGCAAGGGGTGCAGGTCTGATCCCTGGTCGGGGAGCTGAGATCCCACATGCCTCACGGCCAAAAAACCAAAACATAAAACAGAAGCAATATTGTAACAAATTCAATAAAGATTTTAAAAATGGTCCACATCAAAAAAAATCTTAGGGGCTTCCCTGGTGGCGCAGTGGTTGGGGGTCTGCCTGCCAATGCAGGGGACACGGGTTCGAGCCCTGGTCTGGGAAGATCCCACATGCTGCGGAGCAACTAGGCCCATGAGCCACAACTACTGAGCCTGCGCATCTGGAGCCTGTGCTCTGCAACAAGAGAGGCCGCGATAGTGAGAGGCCCACGCACCGCGATGAAGAGTAGCCCCCGCTCGCCGCAACTAGAGAAAGCCCTCGCACAGAAACGAAGACCCAACACAGCCATAAATAAATAAATAAATTAATTAATTGTAAAAAAAAAGATTAAAAAAAAAATCTTAAAAAAAAAGATTAGTCTGTCTAAAAAGAAATAGAATCATTTAATTACTTAGCTATAAAAATGGATCAAGCAGTCACTTTAACAGTGCATATATTCAACCTATATTTCCCAGGTCATCATACCCATAAAATAAGCAGACAGATCTCCTGCCTCAGCCCACCTAGAATGGTCCACTATTCCATGCCTTCAGGCAATGATTCCCAGAGGATGGATATCTATTTCCAGATAATCAATTTTTAAGGTATTTTTACAGAAAATTTTCCCTTTTTGCTTTGTAATAAATATATAATGCCAAAGATACAGGCATCTATTGCTATATAATAAACCAGACCCACATTTAATGGCTTAAAATAATAATTATTTACTTTTCTCCAAATTCGCACTTTGTATAGGTCTTGGCAGGGACGGTCCATCTCTGTTCCACCAGGCATCACCTGGGATAGTTTGACGGGGGCTGGAAATTCCACTTCCAAGATGGCTCCCTGGAGTGACTGTTTGCCACGGTCAGTCTTCTGGAACATTAGCTGGGGCTACTGACCAGGGGCAATCTTTCTTTTCTACATCGGCCTCCCCATGTGGATTTTTAGGTTTAAATATATTTTCTCCTATATCAACTCAATTCTCTTTTCCAAGGACATTGGCATGTAAGTAGGATTCTACTTTTTCATCTTCTGCAACAATCAAGATTTCACTGTTCCTTCTAATTCTTTAGTTCTATTTATTTTGCTTCTTTTCTCAGTTTCTTTTTCTTTTTTTTTTTTTTTCCTCTAATTACTTTTGTAATTAAGGTGCTTTTAGTGTCGCTATCATACTCTTGAAGACGTTATTTCTTCCTTGGTCTTTTATGCTCTCTGTAAGTTCATGTTTTACCTCCATCTTCCTATTTCTTCCCTGAATCTCTTTGAACTCTTGTTTCCCAGCTGATTTGCTTAGGATGTTTACTTTGTCACTTTCAGTTATTATTTCCATTCTTTTATGCATCAAACACAAATAAAATATACTTTATCATGATGACGTGTACCAGTGCTTTCCAAACCAGTGTCCTCCTGATTGCTGTGTATCTGAAGGTTAAGAGGAACTCATTTGGAAAATAAAAATTGGTACACAGTTGTAGCCCAGCTTTACTACGCATTTAGTAGATACTTAGCAAGTTGTTTGGTAGACATTACTAGTATTTACCAATGCCTATTTCTTTCTTTGTTTCCCTTTTAAGGTCTGCACTTATCCTTGTGACTAGGGTAGAAATTAGTACTGGTCAATGATATGAAAATGTGTCAATTATTGCTTGTGACAGTGAAAAACCCATGGAGTGTTCTCTAGTTTCTCTCTCTTCCACTGTTGCAAAGATCTTGGAAATAGACTTGTGATTCATTTGTTCGGGCAAACAAAATAAGAGCTACCTGGATTGTTGAGTCACCATACGGAGGACAGCTGCCCTGGAGAGTGGTCCAGGACCCACAGCAGCCCTGTGTAAGTGGGAAATAAACTTTTATTCTATGATGTCAATGAGAATTGGGGCTTGTTGCTTCTGCATTCTGATTAATAGAACTAGGCTTATAATCATGGTACCATTTTCTGTTCCTGTGACCAAGAAGAATTTCATGTGACTACGGGAATTTGAAATAGTCTGTTATTTTACTTTGTTTTTATCAATCTACAGAAACATGACAACCGATAATATTTAGAATGACTATACCCAGAATTTTCTTCCCTCTGCTTTTACCTAGTTAAATGGTATTCTAGGTTTCCATGAGTCCTTGTCATTCATCTTTTCCATCTCTGTTATTTATTTTACTTCAAATTACAGTATCTATTAAATATAGAAGACATGCCTGGATAAGGATGGAGGAGAGGAAGAGGGGCGATTCTATCTGTCTCAGAAAGCCCTTCTCATGCTGTTCCAGGTCATGGTAACAAGGGTACACATCCCTCCAGTGTTCGTTTGCATTGAGATTGAGAGCAAGGTGTTGTTTCTATATTGCTTTGTTTTTTGTTTTTTTGCCTTCTTTCTGCAAAGTGATATCCCTTCAGAGACTGCTGATCACTTAATATATTTCTGCTATAGTTAAATTAATTCCTCCTTAACCTTACCTTATGTATTGATTTTCTGAAATTTCTGTAGTGTTATCATTTTGAATCTGTGTGAGTTTTTTTAGGGGGGTGGGTTCTTTATCAATGAAAATATACAGAAGTTAAATTAAAATTAGTTGAATAACTTCCATCATAAATTTAGTCTTAAAATAAGTGATTAAACGGAGGTCACAAATACCTACTCAGGTTTCTCCTCTATAAGAAGTACATATGAATATATCTGTAGAAGGATGGATATTGATACATTTGTATAGGTATCAACCTGATATACTCTCTAAGCAAGCACTGAAGCTACATTAAGAGTTTTAGTAAATGTTACTCAAATGCTTTCACATTACCTGTTCAATAAAAAAATGAAATGTTTCCTGTTGTATTACAAGTGCACACCTTACACAGACTCTAGGGGTTCTGATTTTCTGACAATTACATACATTACTTTAGTCTGTGACTTTGTGACATATTTTCTTACTCTACAATGCTAAGAGTCAGAGTCTTCATTATAAATATGTTAAAATATAGATGGCTTGTTTTCATATCCACTGTGTGAATCTTAATTTCGAGAAGCCTTCTTTCAAATGCATGCATTTACTTATATTGGAGGATGGGAACATTTGGTAAAAGACTAAAAATAGTCTTTTACCAAATCAAAAGTAAGAATAAATTGGGGATAATTTATCAGCACTACTGGAAATACAATTACTTTCACATGTTCCTCTCTATAATGCTTCCCATTATGCCATTCATAGAATTTAAGGAACAAGGATTGATGAGCATCTTCTGTGATGGGATGCTCTTGGAAGAATTGGAGAATTAAGTAAAAGAAAAAGGCTAAAATTCTGTTTCTGATGGTGCTCCATGTTGGAATGCTTTCAATTTAATGATGTTACCAATGAATGGATCTTCAAGAGCTAACTGTGAAGATACACAGTGGTGTTGCCCAGATTGGCCATGGTTTTCTGTAACGATGCCCTTTGGATCAATGGCAATAATCAGTCAGCTTTTCTACAACATACCATAGTACAGAACATCCCCGATGGACTCTTGGGCTTCTTTACTCTTTAGACAGCTGAGATGGTCCCTCAAAAGCAGATCAAATCACTTTGTTCATATTGGTTCATATTTGACTTCTACCCCCAAATATTCTCATCCAAGAAATTTCTGTATTATAACTAAAATCAGTTAAAAATTGAGCTAAAAATTACCTTAAAGCTGTTTGTGAATATGAGATACATGATTCGTTTGCCACTTTTTACTGATTTTCTTGAATATGAGCAGCATATTAGTATGGCTAAAATGTGCTTAAACTGGAACATTACAATCTGTAATAAGGTAGCATTCTTTACTTGATAAAACTAAATGCTAATTGTTTTTCAACTGAGCATTAGATACTTCAGTGACCACTTCCCACAAGACACTTGAGAACATCTGTATAGCTATCACTATAGAAGAGTTTTCTGAAAACAAATAATCTCCAATCGGGCAGTTCTCCTATATTTACAGGCAATTTATATTGACACAGTATAGAAAAATGATATGATTGATGTCCATCAAAGGGGCAAATACAATGGTTGTATACTTGCTAAACTTTATACAGATATGATAGTATATTTTAGGTGTTGTATTATCCACTGTGTGTGTGTGTGTGTGTGTGTGTGTGTGTGTGTGTGTGTGTGTGTATCTTGCAAAGTTCTCAGAATTCTGATTCTGGTCTCCATTTTGAAATGTATAATTTTCCTAAACATTTGAGATGCTGAATTTTTGCTATGAAAATGTCATTGTCATAGTTAATTGATAGCTATAACCTACCATGGAGAAGCATATAATTTTTAATGGGAACATCTTAGCTAGAGACCAATTAGTACTAAGGCAAATGTGAAGCAATTTCACAATCAAAATGTCATCAAGGGTTTCCTTATGTCTTTGTCCTTTTTTTATGGGTCTTTTAATGTCACACACACTATTATTTAGATATATGTATACCATTAAAAATAGGTTAAATCATTCAGGTTTATTCATATTTACCTATCTGTAAACAATACTCATTTTCAGAACAATTTTAATTATGAAAATAGTGATAAGAAAATTATCAAATTTTATGAAAATTTTATTTAAACTTTGTGCAAAACATATTTAAGATAAATTTCTGTATACCCAAACTCATTGATCATTAAGCAGTCAGAAAATATAGAGAAAATAGAGTATAAACATAGCAACAGATGCAAGAAAAAGAACTGATAATGTGTTTTTTTAATGTCTTTAATGATCCATCTAAACAAAATTATCTCTATTGGTTGTCTTTGTTAATTTTTCATTTTATTTAGGTGCTTGAAGTTGGTATTTGCACTGAATAAGGTAGTTAATTAGATTCATTGTTTTATATATATTAAAAAAACTTACTGAGAAATGTAAAAACTAAAATGAATTGGAGAATGACATTTAATCCAAGATGAAAAAATTTAAAGGAACAAAATGGTTAGCTTTATCTTAATATTTCCATAAATTGGTAATGGTTAATTTTTCACAAATAGGCACCTAATTGACATTTAATCAAGCATACACAAGTGTATGTTAAATATAAATTAATTACTGTATGTTAAAAATACTGTAATTTTATGGTGTGTAAACATGTAAGTACATTTTAGTTACCATTTAATCACTGATTTCACAGACTATAAATGTATAATTACCTAACTAACAATTCACTACCTTTCTAAGGAAAGCGTTTTTCAGGTTAAATATGATGTAAAGTTAATTTGATGTTATTTCTACAATAATACTTAAAAAGTTGTAAGTGATTTGGCCCATCTATTTTACTCCTAAATTAACTCATCCTCACCGTAATATATGTGGAAATTATAATGTGCAGAAAGACTACTTATAAATGCACAGTTATATAATTGTGATTTGATTACCCAGCCCAATGCAACAGTATGTTCATGGAAAATACCAAGAAATATGTCTTGGGGTTTTAAAATAAAATATTATCTATTTCTCAAGTTAAATTAAAAAAATAAATGTGATTAAATAGCATACAAAAACACCTTTTAAAATGTATATTTCTGTAAGTAACACAGCAATATAAATCATCTTATTGCATTTTGCGTTATTACCTTTTTCTTTATTTTACCCTCTTACTACTCAGTGTTTTTCTAAATACTGATTTTCCGCTATCATTTACCTTTTCCATTTTCTTTTATGTCTTCAAATAAACAACCTTGAATTCGATGTGGAAGGAAATGTTGCAAACTGACCTCAATCAGTTTGGTCATGGATAACAATTCTGTTCTTTTTGTCAGACATCAGTCACCTTGTGTAGGTTCTGGGTCTTCTACCACACAAACTCTAGAGCTGGCAGTAAGTTATAGAGAAAGCTAATTCCAGACAAAATTCTACCATGCATACAAGTGTTTACCAGCACGCAAGCAGGCAATCCCTCACTCTACATTTATTGTAAGCTAGCAGAATCTTAGCACTGGCTCTTCATATGCTATGGAAACACCTTGGCTGACAAGTTCACAAGAGACAACTGTAGCAATATCTCAGCAACGGTGTTCATCTAACTTTCTCATTGGAGTCAGATTCTCTATTGAGTGGTTTAACGGGAGACTGTTTCAGAATCCTAAAGCCACGTTTCCACTTGAAGTGGTGCAAGACTTTGGGCTCAGTAGAGAACACAGATCACGGAATAGTCATGATGCTCGGACAATATTTCTAGTCAAAGTAAGAACCTTAGACACCACTTAATTCCCTCTAACATCCGTATTGCTAATCATGAAGCCAGCTAGCGTGGATCAAGATAAAGACAGCTGAACACTTACAGTAACAGGTTACTGGGATATAATCTTCTGACTATAGTCTACCAACTGGGTACATCAAATATTAACAAACATTCTTAGGTTGCAGATGGCTGCAAATGACCACCTATGCATATATGGAACTGCACAATCTGAAATATTTGAAATTAAATTACAGACAATATAGCAGATATATGATATATTTTGTCACTACAACTATTGTGTACAAATAATCATTTTTAAGTTGCCCAAGTAGCTTATAAGCATGGAAACAACCGTTTTAAGCAAAAGGAGGAATTATTTGGGGGAACACAAAGCATATTTAAAGGTTGATTAGGTCTACATTTACAAAAACTTGGGACGAAAGTATTTTCCTCTTATTAATAATCAAAGATGAGATGTGGATCCGTGCCTCATCTAAACAAAACGTTATGAAAGGTACAGAGAGGCGTCCAAAGAAGGCTAAACTACAAGCGCGTTCCTAAATAAGTTTATTATAATCTGATTTTGGAAACAAGATTCAAAACATAATTAGAGGCAGAGAAAATTAAAGTTACCTAGTGAACAACGGAAATCCACATTTGATTGAAGCGGTAAGTTGCTTGATATAAACATAAGCCCAGAGAGAGTTCAAAAAAGGAGAAATCACAATTATTTAGGAAGTCTTCATGGAATAAATATTATGGGAATTATAAAAGAACTCATAGCCAATTGTAAATCTTAAGAGCTAAAAAGATTTTGACTTTTTATTCAGGAGGTGCTTGAAGGAAGTCTGGCTTCTAGAAAGTTTCCTAGAAGTAGGCACTACAATGGGAGCAAGGGAGTAAATGTATCATAACATTTGTTTATTCATCTCCCCCTAACGTCTTCTAAATGACATTTTAAAACAACGTCATATATTTTCAGTATACGAACATGAAAAACACATTTTTGTCTTCTCTTTTGTAGGGTTGCCGTGGGGCTGCAGTTTTTAAGCTATTTGGTATTTACATCCTAAGAAAATATTGAAGACTTCAAAGCTTTTGCTTTCCTGAATTATATCTACCAGTATTTACCACATTAAGTTAAAAAAAGTTGAAAAATATTTTTATTTCATTAAAATGACATTGCAAAATGTGCTAAATGATAAAGTAATACACACTCTTTAAAAATAATGATGTTTCCCAAAAACAAAAAGATGAGTAAGGAGAATGGCATTGTTTTACATTTTTGTAAATCTCTTTAATGACTGGCCTAATATAATAAAAATCTGTATTCTCCTATCAGCTTCTGCATTTAATATGTCGCAATTCAGTGTTTTAAAGTATAGGGAAAAAACAGTCTGGTCTCACGCAGATATGTAGCTGGAAACTCTTTGAGATAATTGCGGATATTCTTCTTTTGATATCACACCAAAGCTTGACAAATGGAATTAAAAAAATATTTGTTACAATGTGTAATCTAAAAGCATATTGATACATTTTTAAACAGCTTTACATGAAAAGACAACGTTCTATCTTGCACTTTGAATAAATCTTCTACCCAACAGTGATTTTACACCGTCGTCTGTTGGTCATTTGGAAAATTGGTTCACTGACTTATGCAGATTTTCCAAACTTGGATACAATTTACTTTTTAATCTAAAACAAAAATCACATTCACTTTCTCATCAGAAAAGCCCGTAAGTATTGGAATGCTGTAAAGCTTGTGTTGATAAACAGAAGTTTTCTAAGATTTTGATTATTCCTTGAAAATTTGAATTTTACCATTGGCAATTCATATGCAAATTGAAAATTACTCACATCAGGTAAGTACACTGACTTTTAAATATTTCAGCTTAGTGCATTAGTTATTTCATGCCCTGATGCACTCTGCAAAGTAATGAAACTAAACAGGACATTTAGGTTTTTGCCTTAATATCTGGCATGTTTATAACAAGTATCAACATTTTATTAGATTATGCAACAGACATTTTTATAAGTATATTAGTGAAAAAGATCCAAGGAAATTTTCAAGAAGCATATTCTCCATAATTTCTAGTAATAATGCATATGCAGTTTAGCTTAACACTGAAGCAATCTAATTTGCTATACATTATTTCAAAATATTTGTGTTTACAAAAAATTAAGGTCACAACTGTGTAAAATTTTAGTTAGAAGGGACTTCAGAGAACACTTAATTAAATTGCTAATTTCACTAATGAGGAGGTTGAGAAAAATTAAAGTGACTTGCCCAAAGTTACTGAGAGTTAATCTTACAGCTCTCACTTGAATCTACTTTTCCTAATTTGCAGTCCAGTCTAATTTCCACTAACACAAATCATATACCCATGGTCCCCTGAAAATACCTGACAGCTTCTCAACGTAAATGCAGTTGACAAATCAAATAAAAATAAAGTTGAAATTCCACATCAGATGTTATATAATTTCATGGGAGAAAATTTGTGGACTGTTACGACTCTCATCAAAACATCTGCAAATGGGTGCTTGTGTGTTTATGGTAAATTATTTGCAAGTGTTTATATGTAGAGCTTTTATGTTTTTGTTTATTAGGTGTTGATATATAATATCTGACAAACACAAAAGGTAATATGTTGCATATTTTAAGTTGTAAAGAAATATGTCTAGAATACATGTAATCCTATCACTTCACCTAAGAAATTGAACGTACTAATATCTTGCACAAACTTTTCTACTTCTCCTATCCCCTGCCTTCCACTCATAAATAATCACCATCTTGAGTTTTGTGCTAGTTTTGTCTTGTCTTGGTAAATAATTTTATCATATATGTATGCATGGTTAAGATAATACATTTTTTTTTAGTTTGATTTAAAGCTATATAAATGTGGTCTTATACTGTATTCAGACTTTGGGAATTCCTTTTTCTAAACTTCAGGTTTCTAATGTTTTTCTGTGATACACATGTAGCTATTGTTCATTCATTTTTACTGTTGTAAAATATTCCAGTTTATTAATATATAGCAAATGATTTATCCATTCTCTAATGAAGTAATGTTCTCTGAAATATCTTATATCTGACTCCTGAAGCAAATATACAGAAATTTTTCTTGGATATAACTCTGAATGGAATTGCTGAGTTGTTTGATGTAAATGCTAAATTGTTTCCAAGATAAATTTAAAAATTTACCTTCCCAGAGTAATGCATAAGAGTTCCCGTTATCCATATGCTATCCAACACTTCATAGTGTTAGACTATTATTTTTTTCCGTATTTTAAAATATAAAACTGTATCTCATTTTGGTTATAATGTGCATTCTGTAATTAGTAATGAAGTTGGACATATATGTTTTCTGTGAAGTGTCTGCATATTTTTTTAGACAAAATATGTGCTGGGTAAATGTATTTGTCTTAATAATGCATATATTTTGGATTCTAATGCTTATAAGTTGTATATGTTGCAAATAGCTTCTAGATTTTGATTCATCTTTTCACTTTTTAAAATGTACTTTATTGAACGGAAGTTCTGATTTAAAGGTAGTCTAGAATTTCAACCCATTCTTTTAATTAGCACATGTTGTGTCTGTTAAGGAATTCCTCCCTAAAGTCAGAAAGATATTGTCGTGTTTACTAAAATACCTTTGTGTACACGTGTGTGTATGTGTGTGTGTGCGTGTGTGTGCGTGTATTGTGAGGTATGATTCCAACTTCAAGTTTTATTTGTGTGGCTTACAAAATATGTACAAATTATCCTTACTTATTCATTGGGGTCTGCCATGCCTATCCCTGTTACATATTAAGGGCCCATGTATGGTTCTGGGGCTTCTATTCTTTTATATTTATTGACTTATTTATCTTCCTTAATTCCTATAGTTTTATTTTAAATTTTGATAATTTTGTCAGCCATGGCCAATATTCCACTTTCTTCTTCTTCAGTTTCTTGGCTATTTTCACTGTTGTATACATTTTAGAATTAGCTTGGCAAGATCCATGAAAACCCCTACTCATACTGTGTTGGACTCTCATAGACTCTACAACAGTTTTAAAAGAATTAACATTTTGGGGACATTAATTCTTTCCATCCTAGAAGAGGGTATTTGTTCCTTATATTTATGTTCTTTTTTATGTTGAGTTTTATCATTTTCCTACATATGCTTTATAGATCTTTCACAAGACATTCTCAAGTGGCTTGTTGTTTATATTGAAAGGGTGAAAAATTTGTGTGTGTGTATTTGTTTCTGTTTTCAAACAGCTTCACTGAGATATAATTGAGGTAATGGATTTTTAAAATTAAGTTTTAAAACATTTTGTTTTAGTACACAAATATACAGAGAATAGATTTTTGTATTGATCTTATATCTGTATACTATGCAGCTATTTTATTATTGTTTGTAACTTGCCTATAGCATTTTTGTATTGTAAGAGAGTTAATTAAATTTTCTATATTTGTCCCTTCCCAATCTTTCTTCTTCTCCTTCTTTTGTTCTTTTCCTGCACTGCTTTGAAATTCTAGTACTTGGTTGAAGAGCAGCTAAGAGAGTGGGTGTCCTTGTCTAACTTTGGTTTTAAAGTTAATAGTTTCCAATGTAGCCCCATTAAAGAAGGTATCATTTTTTTTCTTTGTTTGAGATGCATTGTGCTTTCATATCTGTAGATTCATGTTTCTAATGAGATCTGGTATATTTTCATCCATTATATCTTCAAATATTTCATCTTCTTTATTTTCTCTAGTCTCCGACTGTTATGTGTATTACAATTTTTTATTTTTCCTTAATATATCTTCATGATTCTTTCATATTTTCCTCTCCTTACCTCTCAGTACTTCATTTTGTTATATTATTGATTTTATTATATTTTCCAGGTTTCTGCTTCTTTTCAAATCTCTCTAATATTTTACTAAAACTTTCTATTGACTTTCATTTTAAACAATTTGAAATATATATAATAAATGCAATATAATATACATCATGTATTATACAAATATAAAGTGTATATATATTTATGATCTCTCTCTCTCTCTCTCTCTCTCTCTCTCTATATATATATATATATATATATATATATATATGGTCTAGAAGTTCATGTGCTTTCAAATTTCTTTTTTTTATTTCTGATGATGACTTATTGCTGATTAGTCATTGAAACTGCATCATTTTTGAGTAAATATTTACACATAACTCTTCTATATTTTTTATTTGACAATGCCAGTATTTTCAGTCTTGGGAGATGTTAAACTTTTATTTACCTATATTTATGCACTTGTGTTTGCTGATTCTCAATTACAGTGGCTCAACATTTAATGTGTTTGTGTTCCTTGATTGAGAATTCAGTGTTTGACCTAAATAGATAGGAGTTTTATGGGCCCAAATTGGGACGTTCTACTCCAGAAAAGATTTGTTTCAGTCAATGGTCATGGGATGCCACCACGCCTAACTTGTCAAGCTCTGCCTCCCAGAAGGATTCAACTCTGTCCCCAACTCCCAGACTCACTTGCCCTATGCCTCTGATGATTCAAGTCTCCCAATTTCCATCACAGGATATTGAACTAATTATGTAATTTATTTGGGCCCAATCTACCTTCAGTTCTTCATTGTGCTTGGTTAGTGGAGCCTGAATATAGTTAAATATCAAGGTTGTGGTCCACACTTTCACATAGAGAAAAAACTTTGGAAATAATTTATAATCAATCATGAAATGCTATTTTAAAACCACAATTAAACATTTTACTGATATACATAAAGGCAAAGAGATTTCACTAATTGGTCATTTACAAACAGTAATGAATAAATAGTATTTTTGTAACCAATAGAATGCTTCTTGCCCACCAAAAGTTAGATATAAGTATATCATTGAAGCAAATATCCTTTGTTTAGCTTTTTTAGTATCTGTAGATAATTTGGCCTGATGATATGCCTTTGGTGTATTGAGTCTGCACAGCTGGCCTTGAAGGAATGGGGTTGCCTCTTAATAAAGACTTGACCTGCAGTAAACAGTAACCATACTGGATCCAATGGGGGACACAGAATGGATTATCTTGAAAAAGAGGCTGCTATAAGTATCTTAGTCAACAAAATTTATCTTATTTACTGAACATAACATGCATTTTACTAATAAATACTTTACTAACATATATAAATCTCCCTTTAAAGGCTTTTACATAAATAAGTCAGTGGAAATATAATTGTTCTAAGTAATAACGTTTTATATTTTTGGAGGTAATTTCTTTTGTAATTAGATTACAGCATGACTAAAATAATTTCCATACTCCTAGTAAAGAAGAATTTCTAATAATATATTTTGTAAAATCGAGGCTACTCTGAAGAAAACAAGTTCCAATAACTTATTAAAATATGTCATTTAATCTTTTATGTGCTGAAGGAACTGAACCAAAAATCTGTATGAACTTTACATACTCCTCCATACTAATTTTAAGCTAATATTGCAGAACTAATGACAGCCTTGAGAAATGCTGTTATCAATTCCAGCTGTCTCTTGCATCAAGATACCCTGAATTACAGCAACATTTCAAGAAATGAAGCTCTGAATAAAATCCATTACAGGCAAGCTTCTGTTTTAATACTTTTGCAGATGGCTTTATATTGTGGCTCTTTCCATTACAGAAAAAAACTTATGACAACCTGAGTTATTTTATTTCCTCTTTTTCTTTTTTTAAATCATTTAGTCTTGGACTGTGTTGGTACTGAATCACTGGTCTTACTGAACAACTTACCCACAGTCTCCCAAGGGTGTAGTTGTCAGTGTCACTCACTCAGCCCTTCCTATGGTCTACAAATGGCATAGATCATCTCTGCTGAATTCTCTAGTTTCTTGAGTATAAAATTATAGCTCTCCTAGGTCAGATTTATCTAATCAGCCTAGAGTTTTAATAAAGTCTTACTGCATCTATGTTACAAGTTCATCTCAGTTTCCTCAGATGAAAATATACACCCACTGTCATGCATCTAATGTTAACACTTACTACCTAGTAATTTGTAGTTACACATATGTGGATCCCTCATTACTTTCAAATCCCTGAACACAAGGAACCTGTTCATACATCTTTGCTATGTCTCATTTTCAATCTGTAATTGAAGTTATATAAACTTTGTTGTTTTGTCAGTATCATGCAGTAGCACTGTTAGTCCACAGATTAACTGAATAATCTATTTTAAGAGTTTCACTAACGTTTCATTGAGCATTTATTGTGTACCAGCTATGTGAAAATCATGTTTGCTTTAATTTGGTAATTCATAGAACAGATCTGAAATAAAATGTAGCAAAAATATTAGATAGGAAATTAGCAAAACATTAGCAAAAAATAGTATCTGAAATTGACTTCTCATGACCAAAATCCACTAATCTCCTTAATTCTCTGTAGCTGTTGTTGGATGCTTTAATCAATTTTCCTTGCTTAAATACCCTCAGGATTTTTTATTAACCAATTTTAAGAAAATCGTCAGGTTGTAAAAGGAGAATATTCTTTTTACCATCAGACATATTTTTGATTACAAATATTGATTCTGAAGGGCTTAAATTACAAATGTAACTGCAAGAGGTATAAGGGCTACCTTGGTAAAAACACAATCCTAGCTTCCATGTGTGTTTCAACTAGCTCTTATGTTGCATACATGAAGTTTTCTCACACTTAACTTTCCTACATCCAACTTGAGTTGGTTAAGAAATAAAATAGACATACATAACAATAACACCACTTCCAACAAAATAGTATAATACCAGGTGCAATAAGTAAAAAGAAACATTTAATCTACTTTTCTGTATGTTCAAAATATTTTATAATTAAATATTATTCATGGAATTCTATATTTTTCAAATTCTGTTTTGAATATGGTGTATATATACCTATGAAATAAAGAGACAGTTTGGAAACTCTCTTTCTTATGACAGGCCTACATCCAAATAATCCTTCCCTCTGTACAATTTTAAGTAAATCAATCACATCTCTCAAAGTGCTCCATTTCAAAATGCTCCTTTCCTCCTTACATCCTGCTTCTCACCAGCAGATGAAACTGAAGACATCTCTTTTTATCATCATAGCAAAACACATTTCTCCTGAACCTTGTAGCTTTCATCTTCTACTTCATCTATTTCTTCTCTATGTTAAATTTCCTTTTCCACCTCTGTTCCTTCCACAATTCATTACAGGTGGTTAATAAAAGAAAATAGATGGACAATTGACATCTTCTATACTTTGCTATACCTAATCTATATATTTTACTAATGTCTTTTGTTAATTGTCTGACTTCTATATGAGAACATAACCAGAACAGCAGGATTTTTGTCTATTTGTTCACTGTTACAGCCTCAGCACCTAGAAGAGAACCTGACTTATAATAAGGGCTCAGTGAATATTTGTTTTGTGAAGAAATTGATAAATGAATAGAGTCCATCTCTCACCCGGTAATTATAGTCAGAGATCTGAGAATCACTCATTCCACGAATGTCTCATGAGTAACAAAATCTTTCCTTTTGAAATTCTAAATCTACCTAAAATCTCTCCACTCCTCTCCTCCCCAATGTCATTATGTATAAGTGTATCCTAAAGGAATCACTCCATCCATTGCCTTCAGAAGAAAATATGGACTACCTGGCATGATATAACTGTTCAGTTATCATTTGTACATCACCAAATAATTGTTGAAATGCATCATTTACTATGCCTTGCACATCCTCCTTAGAGCCTTATTAAACATTGTGTAGTTCTTTAAAGTACTGTCCTCTTTTATTCTCTCAACTGCTCTCTCTCTCTCTCTCTCTCTCTCACACACACACACACACACACACACCATCACAGCTGTTGATCAACCTCTTCTCAAGTGTCCCTCAGAACTCAATCTTAGACCCTGTTTTCTTCTTTTATATAAAATTTTGAGATGATCCCCTCTAGTTCCAAGGCTATACATTCCTTCTATATGCAGATGACTTTCAAATTTATAGTTTTGGCTCCAGCTTCTCCCCAAGGCCAAAACTTGCACATGCAACTACCTACTCAAAATCTCCAGTTAAAAATCTAATATCAACTTCACATTTTACTGTCTAAACATCTCTTCATTAACGTGCCCCTAACCATCTTGCCCAGATCAAAATATGACCATCATTTATACAATTGCTCAAACCAAAATCTCAGAAGTCACCTCTTGCTTCCCTCATAGTTTGTATACAAGTCATGAAAAGGGACATTTGCTATGAACATTTCCATGATCTCTTCTTTCCACTTCTTTGCTCTGATCCTAGTGCAGATGACTTGCACCTCCAACCAGACCACTAACTCGTTACTCTGATTTCCCCCTTGATCTCCTGACACTATTTTCTACAAAACAGCCAAAGTCATCATTTAGAGTATCTAAATCATAAAAAAATCACTCAGTGGCCCTCCATTACATTTAAAATATAACCCTAGTTCCATACCATAACCTACAGTTTCTTTATGATCTAAGTCCCCCCTCCCTATTAGATAATTCCTACCACACCGGGTATTGCTCACTGCCCTTCAGCCACGAGCACTCTTTCTAACACATCGATCCATCTCAACAGCTTTCTTCCTTCCTCAGGGCTTTGAAGGTTGTACATTTCTCTGCCTGGAAAATCCTTTTCCCAGATTTTCGTTTTCTTCCTTTATTCAGATTTCTGCTCAAACATCATCTCCTCGGGGAGGCAACTGTGTACACTGCTGTGGACATTGTGTTGAGCCAACCAGCTTCTCCTTTGGGACCTAAGTACTCACTCCCTGGGCACCAAGGGCACGGCTTGATGTTAGCAGGCAGCCTAGTTCTTCCTAAGAAAGGGAGTGGCCTCACTCAAGTTTATGCTCCCTCCCCAGCGGTAGTAAGCCTGTCAGGGAAAGGCATACCCCCTAGTGGCTCCAGGATGGACCAGCGGTCATGCCTCATTCAGTAAAAGCAGAGAACTGAGAACTGAACAAGATGACTGAAGTATGACCAAGCCAAAATGAATTATTAAGTGTGTTCACCTGCCGAGAAATGGTACCTTCCTGCTTTCAGAGAACGTCAGCGGGCTCTGAACCCCTTTCTCTTCCGTGTGCTGACCTGGTCTTTCGCCATTTTCCTCCTGCCTTCCTTAAGGTCTCACTTTTAGCTCTTCCTGTTTGTCAATTTTGTGCTCCTTTTCCTGCAAACACAAGTCTATCTGCCTCGAGAAGACTCATCAAACAACCTCTGCCTTGGCTCCTCGGCTTGGGCTCGCTGTTGCTCTTTGCTGTCTTCCAGTCTAATTATTCCCTAACTCAGGGCCTGGACATGGGCTTCCATCTCTACTTTTGATGAATTCAATTCTCTTTCCTTTGCCCTCACACCCTACAAGAGTAAATTTTACTCATCATTTATATTTTACCTTGAATATTTCTTCCTCGGGGTTAATAATGGTATGTTACAGCAAAGGAACTTACAATGTATCAGGGTCTGTTCTATAAAATAGATATTAAATATACATTTATATTTTGTCTTTATATATACATATGTTTTATGCATACCTATGTGTGTATATATATACATTTAGCGTTAAATAAGCATTTAATATTAAATGAATATACACTTAAATGTATACGTATATATTTATTTAACATACAGTCACTAATCCTCACTCCAAATTTACGTGATTATTTTTATAATCATCATCTTACAGAAGAGGAAATTAAGGAGCTGAAGTGTTTAGTAGCTTGTTCCTGGTCAGACGTCAAGGAGGTAGAGCTGGGTTTTGAAGCTTGGCCAGCTCTGAGTCAGGATGCAGATGGCTGTCCTGAATCCCTTAGGCTAGGTTAGATCTCTGATAAATGATCACACAGGGCCCTATACATTTCCTCTGCACTTTCCTTTCCACGGGTGTTTATTCAAATAATGATGTGAATGATGTATCCAGTGCTTGTTTTTTTCTGCCAGGCTCCAGGGTCTGTCAGGGCACGGACGCCATCTATTTGGTTTCCACGGCACCCCACATCCTGTCACAGCGCCGCACACAGGAGGTACCTGTAAATGCTCACACACAGACTATTAGGAGGACAGCTGACTAAACTAATTCACAGCAAGAAGAATGCCAACTGCTAAAGGTATGGAACTGCAAATGATCCTCGAGTTGGTTGAATTTTATGTAGAGTGGTGTAGAAAACCTTACCGTACATGACTAAACCAAAAGTGACATTTCTCAAAATTATCCCTCAGTAAAGAAAGGCACCTCATATTTGGGCCCTAACCAAGTATCTCATATTACTTTTTCAATGATTTTATTTTGAACCACAAAATGCTGTTTCGGGGAGACATATGGCCTGAAAGAACCTCAATCAATGCTGGCTCGGAATGTTTATAGAGGTCACCCAAAGTTACAGGGAAAAAAAGAGACAAAGAAATTGAATACACATTTATGATTTTTTTCCTCTTGGGAATGAGCTCATAGTTGCAAGTGTTGGATGTCGTTATAAACAAGAACTTTAATGTATGTTGAAAAGTCATACAGTAAATATTTGACTCACATTATGGAGCATATGAATTTACACTTATAGAACAAAAGAAAATGATGGTAGTCTTAATGTCACATAAATCTGTATTTGTGGCTTGAGATAAAATCATCAGTAATAGCATCATATATGGATCCCCAAAGGTACTGCATCTCATACAACTTTGATGAAAGTTAAAAAGATATGCTATGGGGCTTCCCTGGTGGCGCAGTGGTTGAGAGTCTGCCTGCCAATGCAGGGGACACGGGTTCGAGCCCTGGTCTGGGAAGATCCCACATGCCGCGGAGCAACTAGGCCCGTGAGCCACAGCTACTGAGCCTGCGCGGCTGGAGCTTGTGCTCCACCACAGGAGAGGCCACGACAGTGAGAGGCCCACGCACACCGCGATGAAGAGTGGCCCCCGCTCGCTGCAAATAGAGTAAGCTCTCGCATAGAAAACAAAGACCCAACACAGCCAAAAAAAAAAAAAAAAAAAAAAAAAGATGTGCTATGGAAGGCAGAGGGCGGGTGGCTCACAGAAAGAATGCACGGATGACAATCACTGATGCATAGGATGTAAGTGCAGAGTCTACATTAATTTCTTTAATGTAAAGGATGGTATGAAAAGTCAATAGCTCTACATTGATAACTCTAGATACAGAGGTATAATTTGGCTTTATACACATATAATCAAATGATTAAAAAGACAATTATACAAATATATCAATATAATGGTCGATAATACATCATATATAATCAGAATATAATTTATAACAAATGATCTGTCATATGATTATATATAATATACATATATAATGATCATTACAGAAATTTTATACATAAATGCTATCTTTAATTTATATACTTGTGCACATGTGAGTGTAAAATTAAATGTTTATGATGCTTATACATTCCCATTGGCCCAAAGAGTTTTTGGATCTTTTGTGATTTTTTTGGGAAATCATTGAGTATTTTTATAATCACATTCACCTGATGTTTGCCAAGATATGCAACTTATCGTTCTCCTTCCTCTTCCTCCCCCCCACTCAGCAGAGTTAGGTAGATTAATCTTAACCACTCAGGGAGACGACATGTTGACCGAAATGATGTTTGCATCAGGTCCCAGCGTTGTGCTCCTGGGTGTGGGTACAGAGGTAAGAGACGAGAAGGAAAGAAGCCTGAAATACTTGTTCACGTGGAACAAAGGGCCAATGTGCTCTTTCTTTTTTTTTTTAAACATCTTTATTGGAGTATAATTGCTTTACAATGGTGTGTTAGTTTCTGTTTTATAACAAAGTGAATCAGCTATACATATACATATATCCCCATATCTCCTCCCTCTTGCCTCTCCCTCCCATCCTCCCTATCCCACCACTCTAGGTGGTCACAAAGCACCGGGCAGGACAGGAGTAAAGACGCAATGTGCTCTTTCTACCTCTCTCTCCCTCTCTCTCTTTATCTTTCTTTCTCTTCACTCCATCTGAACCTTGAAACACTAAACTCGGGCTATAAAAGTATTGCAAATTATATTTATCACATTTATTTATGTCTACGTGAACAAGAATCCTCTTCTGAACAGCAGTAATTTTGCAAAAATAACATTAGTGTCAGATTAAGTTTGTCATATGGTTTATTGAATCACATCACTAAAATGTCTCCATGTACCTTCCTCTATTTTAGTGATTCAGGCCCCAGGCTGATAGACCCAAAAATGAAAGGAAAAAAATTTAAAACAGAAAAGAGAACATAGCCTCTGACAGTCACAGAAATTTAGATCTATAAAAGTGAATACATAAAAAATTATAAACATGCTGTTATTTCAGTTAAGGAGAACGTTATCATTTTTCCATTTTCTATCTAACCATGTACTTCTCGTGGTGTCCTCACTTGTGCCTGTAACAAACAAAACATTGTATAACATCTGTTGCGTAGGTGTATTCCAGAGGTTGTATCTATAATTGCCAAAACTATGAATACATCATATTTGCAGAGGGATTCTTTATGTAGAACATATTTCTTCCTTTTTTCTTAATCTTTATGCTTAGCTTTGGGTAACAAAAGATGTTGTGAAGTGTTTATTAAATTCATATATATTTTACTGTGAACAAAAACACAATTTGAGAGCTTTTATAGCCAATAAATTATTTTTAATAATGTATTATATAGTAAGCATTCACGTTGCAATCAGGAATATCTGTAGAGTATCTATTTTCAGTTCTGACATAGCTGGTTTCTGAATCTAAAGATCGTTGGGGGGAAGGATGATAAGAAAATGTCCATGTGTTGTGTGTTCCTTCTTTGCTGGACACCATGTAAAATGCATCCCCAGCAAAAATTTCATTCCTCAATATGTTTTAAACTGAGTCTGTCTTTCTTGATACCTATGTAAGAAAGCAACATGTTATATGTGGCTACATGTTTTAGATTTCAGCATCAGCCTTAGTGTGTTTATTGGAAATGGTGAGCGTCAAGGCAAGGAGACTAATAGAATCTGTTATGAGTTCACAGAGACTTAGTTTCTGCCAGGTGGGAAATCCACTGTGCTCATGCACCCTTTAGGGAGATATACATCCCTTTCTCTGTTTTAATAACTATTGCAAATTCTTGGGATATTAACTATCATAATTTCTAACCAACTGGATTCCAGTTATGACCTAATTTCTGGGAATATGGTTTACCTCCATTTACAGGAAACTTCCACCTCCACAGCCAGCCCAGCCAACTGGGCAAGAATCTACCCGGAGCCTGGCTACCTGGGTTCAAGGCTAGTCTCTCCCATTTTTCATTCATGGGTCTTGACAAGTCGTTTCATGGGTCTCTGTCTCAGCTTCTGCAGATGTAAAATGAGGATAATAATAGTTGCTATCCCTAGAGGATTGTATAGACAATGAGTTAATATAGAACCATTTAGAACAACTTCTGACACATAGTGAGTGCACTATGGTTAATTTAAAAATTATTATAGGAACTATTTAAAATGAAAGGCCAGCAGTTGCCTCTGTTTTCTGGGAAAGTATCAATACTATGTAACAGCTAACACAGTTCCTTCCCCTATGGTCTTCAGTGAGCTGCAGGCCACGTGCCAACATTTCCATTCCTTTCTTGATCAAAGCCTTATTGAATACACCATGCATCTGGCTCTGTGCTAGTGACAAGGACCAAGTTTGAGTCAGCCAGCATTCTCTAAGCTTCAGGAAGGAGCTGGTAGGAAAGCGGGGCAGGGGATCTCACATACACAGGGAGATAAATGGTGGTAAAATATGTTAGGTAATCATCTTTGCAAGGTGAAGGGATGTGGAGAGTTTAAATTAAGCCCATCCTGGTATGACGTCAGCTAGAACTCTAGAATCAGTACACCTCAGTTCAAGTGCCAGATTGCTAATTACCAAACTTATGAGCAAAAATAAATTCCCTTACCCTTTAAGTTTCCATTTCCTCTCTGCAAATTGTGGGAGATAAAGTACTGACCACACAGTGTTGACATAGTAATGTTATTTTTACAATAATATCTCATATTGATAGAACATTATGAGTCAGGCACTGTGCTGATGGCCTTAGGTAGATTCCCAAGAACTGTACGTAAAGTACTTACTTAGAATAGTGCCTGACATATTAGCAGACGTTCAAAAACAACCATTAACATTTGTTTTATTTCCTTTAACGTTGCATAAATCTGTATCTGAGCTGGAGGGATAACCACTTTCCAGTGGTTATCCACTGGAAATGAGTTGTTCCATGGTAGACTTTACCTTCCTAACCACTTCCTAAAGGGTCTGGCAGAGTTTATTAGTGCAGTGGTCCCCAACCTTTTTCACACCAGGGACCGGTTTCGTGGAAGACAGTTTTTCTATGACCCGGGGTTGGGGGAGGACGGTTCGGGCGGTAATGCGGGCGATGGGGAGCGATGGGGAGAGGCAGATGAAGCTTCACTCACTCGCCCAGCCACTCATCTCCTGCGGTGCCGTCCGGTTCCTAACGGGCCGCACACTGGAAGCGCTCTGCGGCCCGGGGGTTGGAGACCCCTGTATCAGTGGACGAAGATGAAACAGAGCTAGAAGTCTCTCATCTGGGCAGGTTGCTGGATATGAGGCTCTGTCTGGAGTGATCAGGTGCTTTGAAGAATGAGGATAAATTCTTAAATCTGAAAGGTTGTAGCCACCTCCAAAAGGATGTAACATAATCTGAACACTTAGAGGGATGAAGGGCGCGTAATACAACTGTTCACAGCCTATTTTAGACTCCTTAGCCAAAAGACAAATGAGGACATAATGGTCTCTGTATCCAGCGATAGTAAAACCCCCAGAGGATTAACAGATCAGGCTGTTCCTCAACCATCTTCCTTACTACTTGGCTAACTTTAGAAAATCCAGTTATACAATAATTTTGCTTAATAAATTTATGTCACTGTCATGTTCAGAAGGCAAATCAGAGGATGGTATGAGACAGGGTCAGAACTTGTAGCACTTAGGAAGCAAGAGAAAGGAATTTTATTTTTTTCCAAGACTGATGACAAGCCAGCTAAAAGTTTTAAGCTTGGGAGGGTCGTGATACATTCTGTGTGGTTTTCAAAGTGCGCTTGGCTGCTAGACTGAGAGCACAGAGAAGAGGTAAGAGCTGAGCCGAAGCCAGATAACAGGCTATGTTAACAGTTCAGGCGAGATATGGAAATGCCTTGGATGACGTAGTAATAATAAAAATGGAAATGATGTGATGGGATATATGTTAGTGAGATAGCTGACACTTCTTTGAATCCCAAGATTCCTGACCTGGTGGTGTAGAATATGAAGAAGTAAATAAAAGACCAGGAACAACGACAAAGTCTTGATTTTTAGCTTGAGCAACTTGTCCTACTTATGGAAATGTGGAAATCCAAGCAAGGAAACAATTTTGGAAATGTGGGAAATGAGTTGTTGTCACTGTTAAGATTGAGATGCCTGTTAGATATCTGCATGCACCTAGAAGTGGGTGATTGGATGTGATTCTAGAGTTTGGGTTTAGAAATATTACTCAGACATGTATTTGAGAATATTGAGTTGGATACAGAATCTAGTTAAGAGAGAAGTTGGGGTCAGATAAAATTGGCATTTAAAGTCACGGGAGTAAATGGAAACACCTAACATCAGAAAATATTTAATGGATGGCAGAGAACTCAGAATAAAACCTTGGGGAATGCCATCGTTTAGAGGTAAACGTATAAGAGGTATCAGCAAAGAAGAATGAGAGAAAACTGTGTGAGAGGTAGAATGAAAGGCAAGAGAATGCAGTGCTCTGGAGGCCAAGAGAGGAAAGGAAAGTGCAGTGATTTTTTGAGTATGTTGCTGAGATATTACTGAAGAAATGCTCAGAGGCCAGTGAATGTGGACATGTCTGGAGACCTTGGTAAGAGCAGTGTCAGTAAAGTGATGGGACCCAAGTCTGTGTTCAGTGGTAGAGAAACTGGAGGAATAACTATTGACAGCAATCTTAGGATGTTTTGTTGAGGAAAGGCATACAGAGTTGGATCGGGAATCGTAAAAGAATGAGGTGGAGGTGTCCTTTATTTTATTTCACTTTTTAAGGATGGGGGACAGTGGGTCTTGCTTGTGGGATGATGAAAAGAATCTAATGGAGGGGAAGGAATGAGAGATGCAGAAGAGAAATTGCATCAGTGCAAAGAAAATTCCATGAGAAGGCAATATGGGATATATATAGGATCTCTAGAATAAGAGAAGTAATTGGCCTCTGGTACAAGTAATAAAACCAAGTATAAAAAATATAACTTCAGAAGCAGATAGGCTGGCAATTTTGGTGATCGGGTGATGAGCCTAGTTTAACAGGCGCTTTAAATAAACAGTCTTTCCTACCTGAATGACTCTACAGAGAAAAGTAGGATTTTCCTGTGCATGACCCCAGGAGGCATCTCTAGGTGTCCCTACAAATCTGAGTTCTGGGCCTCCTTCCAACAGGCTTGGTGTCCTGTTCAAGTTCAATTCTCCAGCAAGGGAGCTTCAGAGGCGGGGAAACGGGTGTTGCTAGCACTCTCGTAAATAGAGAGCCTGAGACCAGCGTTTGCTCCCTACTTAACAACTGTTCTCTCGGACAGCAACAGGGCGATGCAGCCTCCAGTCTCAGTGCCTTTAGGACTCTCTACAGGATGCCAGAACATGGGAACCGTACACCTACTTAAACCTTGCTCCCGGGTTCCTGAGCCACGTGCTGCTTGCTGAAAGTCAGCAGGCAGACTGGTAGAGATACTGCTGTCTTGGTCCATGGCTGGGGGCTTAGGCTGGGTCATCCCAAGGGCTGGAGACGTCCCCTAGGGGCGAGAGTAACTTATAAGGATGGACAATAATCAAGGGACCACATGGGCGTCTGTGGGCCACACTGCCCTTGAGTTAATGGGAGCAAACATCCCCCGGAGGTGATGGTGAGTCACCGTGAGTTCCAGATGGCTCAGAGGGTGAGTCACCTATTCTCAGGTGTTCACAGGATCCATAAGACAGTAAAGCCTGGGATAAATCAGGTTCCATGAAAGGAGGTGATGGGGTGCTTGCATTATTCGCCACACTCCGGAGTGGGCGGATCACTCAGAAATCCTGAAGTTCAAGGGACACCTGGAGTGAGACAGCTGCCAACAGTTCTACCACATGGCTTCTCAGCACAAATGAGGAACCCTTCTTGAGACAGGCCGGGACCTGGGACCCTTTGCTGCCATGCTTGTACCTGGACAATCGTCTCCTCGAGCTACAGAATACAAAGAACCTATAAGGGCTAAAAATAACTGGACAAATTCTGGACAAGATACAAAAAAGACCAAAAAAGAAAAACTCCGACTGCCACTTCTGAAGAACTGGGAGCAAAAGCAGGGTATTGCACATGACCGCTGCACAAAGTACCACCAAAGGGGTGGGCAAATCACCTAAGCCACCCTTCCAGCCTGACCCCCTGGACCCACCCCTACACTCACCCCATATAAGGAACCAGCTCACCCCTGCTCGGGGACAAGCAAAGGAACCTGTTACTTGTTCTGGCTCCCCACTGCTGCAGCAGGGGCCCCAGTAAAGCCCTGCCTGAATTTCTTGTCTGGCCGCTAGTCAATTTCTATTGACTAAGGAGGCCAAGAACCCTGGTCGGTATCATTCTAAGCCTTAGGAAGGAGGATGGAAAGGTAAAGACAGTCTATCTGTCCTCCTTGGGAAGAGCTGTGGGCTGCCTCCCACGGGAAAACCCGAGTGGAAGGGAATCTCTGAATCAAGAGGACACAATCATGAGGTTGAGTAAAATCTGGGAGCTGGAGAAAGGAATTCATTTAAAACCCCGATTGCCAACGTAATTACCTGAATTCAGTAATCAGGAGCAGACAGCCATACCTACTTTATTCCTGAATCAGTTGGCTGGTGGCTTCAGATTCATTCCAGCCTTCTGAGAAGCTCCCTGACAACTGGATGAGACCCTAAGTGCCACATAGAACCCCTTTACTGAAGCTACTCAGAAACATGTGTCACAGAGTCACGGTTCTATGTAAATTGCAAGTGATGTAAACAGTGTCAGGAGTGGAGCGCCCTGAACCCAGGCCTCTGAGTCTTTGCCACAAGAATACAAGAGACAGAAGCAAAGGGGGAGGAGAGAGGAGAAGGAGAAGGAAGGCGAGTGGGAGGCTTCATGAAACAGAAGCTGGCCGTGCCTGCTGACCAGACGTGTGGTGTGCCAGAATCTTCCCATGAGAGGCCAAGAGATGAAGGCTCCCAACCCCTGCATCAGTCAACATTCCGCCCCTGAGTTCCTGCACAGAGTGATGTTTGCTGACATTCCCCCTGAAGACTTTACACAGCAGATGGACTAAAAGCACATCACCTCTATTCTCAATGTATATATCGTTGTATGTATCAAATGCATGCTCATTGTATATTACTGTAACTTGTAACCCATCCACGCTCTCATGTATTTATTTATTTAATTAGTTTGATGGATTTTTTTTTAATTTTTATTTTTTATTGAAGTACAGTTGATTTACCATGCTTCAGGTTTACAGCAAAGTTATACATGTATGTATATGTCTTCTTTCTGAGATTCTTTTCCATTATAGGTTATTAACAAGACACTGAGTATAGTTCCCTGTGCTGTACAGTAAGTCCTTGTTGTTTTTCTATTTTATATATAGTAGTGTGTATATGTCAATCCCAAATTCCAAATGTATCCCTCCCCCCACCCTTTTCCCTTTGGTAACCATATATTTAATTCTTACTAATTGTTTGGATAACACATCACAAGATTAGTTCTCTACAAAGATACATGACTAAAAGCATCACACTGTTTTGAAAGAGACCTAGGCCAGCAGTTGGAAACCCACAAATCTACTTCCAAAAATCCGTCACCCAGCTGTTCAGGACAGGGCAGCCACTGAGCCTTGGGCTTTTTTACAATAGTTGCCAGCGCCAGGGCTCTGCCTCTACTAGACGGGACACAAAGGTGACTGATACACCAAAGTCATCAGCATTGGAATTCCTCAACAGTGAGGTGTGCTTGTAGCTCTTGTGCTGCTTTAGTTCATCTTGATTTCATGTGGTCATGTTTTCCTAACAATGTGCCATCAGTTTATATTGTTTTACATCACTGAAGAGTTCAGAATTCCTGTCTTTGGAAATAAGTTGCAAACAGGTCACATCATGTTGTTATTTTTCTTCATGAAAGTCAGTGAACGATTGTTTTCCACTTTTAGTCCCAATAGTGAAGGTAGATTCCATTTTAGTGTAAAGGAAGACAAAAACTGCTCAGAGAGAGAGAG
This sequence comes from Balaenoptera borealis, assembly GCF_965194805.1. Lineage (NCBI taxonomy): Eukaryota > Metazoa > Chordata > Mammalia > Artiodactyla > Balaenopteridae > Balaenoptera > Balaenoptera borealis. The sequence continues at coordinate 73,233,393 of NC_138877.1, forward strand.
AGATTGAGAGAGATTGTCGATGGAATATACATTGAATATGCATGGAATATACTTTTATTTCACTGACTTTGGGTAGCTAAGTGGACAATGTTGATTCTTCATTTAGGAGTATACTTACATTTATACTTTAATACTAAAGTACAGTAATCATAATGAATATGTGATAATAAATAAGCAGCATGTTTTTAGAGCCTATTTAATTTTAATTATAGGATAATACATGTCTGCTATATTTTATTGACATATTAACAAAAGATTTGACTTTTTTCTATATAGTACCAATACTGGTGATGCATGTAATAAAAAATGTGTTGAAATCAAATATATAAGCCAGTATAAAGGTTATGCTTTATTGGAAATGATATTTGGCACATAGACTAAAATTTTCTAGGGCTATTTAACAGAATCTGATATTGTTTCAATCATTTCTCTGAGTATCATTTTCTACATGAGTAGGATGAAACACTTGTACGTGATTCCCACAATCTTTTTTCTCCTATAGAGCACTATAATTATGTATACATGTGTCTCATCTCTCTCCTCAATCTATCTTTTACTCTACATACATTAAGCCATATTTTAGTCATATTAATATAAATTATTTCAAAAGAGAAAGAAGATAATCCAAATGTTTTTCAAAATCCTACTAATTAGAAAATAAGAAGAACATACAGAGACAAATATCTTTAAGGAGAAGACTTTGAATCAAAAGAAAAAAAAAATCTGATAGAATAGCATACCCTTGTAAAGATGGAAAGTGGTTCCTTTATACACAAATGATCATCTCATTTATTACCCATAATACTGGTCTGGATTTTGGAACTCAAAGCAAACAAATCACAGTACACTTCAAAAGTTATTGACATCTAGGCAATAGATATTCAGTTGGAGACATAGTGAGCAAATATCTTAAAAGTGATGTCATGTACCGTCCTACATTGTTGGTAGGAATGTAAATTGGCACAGCCACTATGGAGAACAGTATGGAGGTTCCTTAAAAAACTAAAAATAGAGCTACCATATGATCCAGCAATCCCATTCCTGGGCATATATCCAGAAAAGACAAAAATTCTAGTTTGAAAAGCTCCATGCACCCCAATGTTCACAGCAGCACTATTTACAATAGCCAAGAAATGGAAGCAACAAATGTCCATCGACAGCTGAATGGATAAAGAAGATGTGAGATATGTATACAATGGAATACTACTCAGCCATAAAAAAGAATGAAATAATGCCATTTGCAGCAACATGGATGACATGGATGGACCTAGAGATTATCAATCTAAGTGAAGTAAGTCAGATATGATATCATTTATATGTGGACTTTAAAAAAAAATGATACAAATTAATGTATTTATAAAACAGAAATAGACTCAGACATAGAAAACAAAGTTATGGTTACTAAAGGGGAAAGGGGGAAGGGATAAATTAGGAGTTCGGGATTAATAGATACCCACTACTATATATAGAATATTGGGTTGGCCAAAACATTCATTTGGGTTTTTCTGTAAGATGTTACAGAAGATAAACAACAAGGACCTACTGTATAGCACGGGGAACTATATTCAATATCTTGTAGTAACCTATAATGGGAAAAATGTGAAAAAGAATATATATATATATATATATATATATATATATATATATAACTAAATCACTTTGCTGTACACCAGAAACTAACCCAACACTGTAAATCAACTATACTTCAATTAAAAAATTAATTAGGGCTTCCCTGGTGGCGCAGTGGTTGAGAATCTGCCTGCCAATGCAGGGGACACGGGTTCGAGCCCTGGTCTGGGAAGATCCCACATGCCACGGAGCAACTAAGCCCGTGAGCCACAACTACTGAGCCTGCGCGTCTGGAGCCTGTGCTTCGCAACAAGAGAGGCCGCGATAGTGAGAGGCCCACGCACCGCGATGAAGAGTGGCCCCCGCTCGCCGCAACTAGAGAAAGCCCTCACACAGAAACGAAGACCCAACACAGCCATAAATAAATAAATAAATAAAATAAAATTAAATTAAAAAAAATTAATTAATTTTTTAAAAAAGTGATTTCTTCTACTTCTGAAATTGCCTATTGATTTTGTCATTTACATTAGCTGCCTAAACTACAGTCTTAGGCTTCCAAAAGGATAGTCAGTCCTAGGAGAGAACAAAATGAAGAAGTCTACCATCTTCATCTATTTTCTGATAACTTAAAAAAAATCAAAATTCTTAATTATAACCAAAATAAACCATGCACAAATGCTGAAAAGTCTATGCTGAGATAGGTTTTCTTGTACACAACTTAAGTAAGGATAAATAAGTTCAACTTTTTTGAAAAGTATATTGACAAGGTTCATGAATATCCTGAAATATGTCCACAAATGCAATTCATTCTTTAAATTCTGCAGTCGGAGTCAGAGAAAATATGAAAAATATAAATAAGAAACCAGAGGCTACAGATGGAAGAGAGCAAGTTGAAATCACTCAGATTTCTGAATACTATTGCTTGCAGAGGGGACAGATAATTGTTCCCTTATATTGATATAATATTTACTACATTACTGGGGAAATGACAGTTATAACATTTAATTTTAATAAATAAAATATAAAGATTTTCTCTAAAACTCTTTTTAGGAGACAAATTCTGAACTTGAGTGTATGGGCTTTATTACAATTATTTATTTTCATTTGTGGACTTTGCTGAATAAGATATTCAGTGGTTTCTATGTCCTTATGATAAAAACCATATTTTATAAACTTTCTGAACATGAAAACATTTAATAAATATCAACCATTCATGATTCGATATTCTTAGTGAAAAAATTTAAACATTTTTAAGTATTAATCATGCAATAGAAAGAAGAAATCTTGGCAATTAATTTTCTTCAAGTTACATAGCTTGTATTCATTACTGGTCTACAGGAATTAGACATAACATATTTAGGGCTTCAGTGCACATTAAGGACGCTGACTCATTTTAAAAAGTTGACAAGCTTGCTCTAAAAATTCAACTGTAAAGATTCTATTTGTTTTATGTTATATTATATGAATATGGCCATGTAAGTGTCATGCATATTTATTCTTAACATCAAAAGGAGTATCTTGATTTAGGTTAGATTCTCGGTTGGGTAGAATCTTCTTTTCTAGATACAGAAAGGTTTCTGGGAGTAAAGTGATTTTAAATAGGTTTTTGAATGCTGAAAATATGAAAGATCAATGTTTTCAAACATAGTATCTTAAGAAAAATGAAATCAGAAAATACCAATGATATTAACTGGGCTAATTAGAAATCAGTGAATTTTGAGCAACTGAATCAGAGGTTTAGGAGGAGACACAAGAGCCTGGGGGTGATTCCCAGTAAAATGAATAAATACACCGTGTGAGAATAATGCTGGGAGACTTTCTGGTATTTTAATCAGCAGAACATAGGCAATTGAAATGGACAGTTAGAAGGGCTCGTGAAGGAGGTACAAGAATACGAGAAGTGATACTAAATTAACTAACGTTAAAAAGTTTAGCCAGCACTTCCCACGCTCAGAACCTCTTGACACATGATGCTTAATCAGTGATTCAAGAATTAGAGGATAATGTGGTCAAATATGTTTGGGGAATAGAGGAATAAACCAAACTAAAGTGACCCTCTGCTGTCTTCTGAGTGTGCCCTTTTCTCCATCTCTTCTGCCACTAACTTGGTGTAGACTCTCATCCTCTTTGACCTGACCTAAGATTATGGCCTCCTGACTGGAATTCTCACTGCCAGATTTTCCCTCTTTAAGACACTACCCCCCTTCAGAGTGGTCTTTGCTATTTTATCACTTCTAAAACATGGACAAATCCATTATGTCCCATAGAATCACACACAAATGTTCTCTTGGCCTAACGCTATTATCTAAATAAAATGTCGGACGACCGAGTATCATCATGGGAACAGCTAGTCAACAGGACCCCACTTGAGACTTTAGGAAACTACTCTGAGGGACCAGACACATAGAGACAAGTGTCCTTATGTGCTTAGAATAAGTGGAAACAATGCCAAGTATGTTTGTGGGAAGGAGAGAAACAGCCATCTTTCTTCTTTGATTAAAAACTCATAGATCATTCTTTAACACTTTGGAGGACCTCGATAATAAAACCAGCTAAAATGTATTGAGCATTACATACTGCCAGGCACTAGGTGAACTCCTTTCTGTGGGCTATTTCAATTAATTCTGACAATAATCTTAGGAGGTAGATGCCACTATGCACCCCATTTAACAATCAAGAGGACTGAGACACAGGAGCCTCAGTCTTTCCTCTTAGGCAATCAAGCAAATGTCGCAGTCAGGATGGGAGGGGAAAAGGTCTAACTCCAGAATCTGAATCACCACCTCCCAACCCATCTGTACACAGAGATTCAACCTAGTGTGTACCCCTTTCTTCCTACCTTCTTTCCCTCCTTCCTTCCCACAACCCACAACCAACCTTGACTTCTCCCAATGGGGAGCCTGAGTGCAGGACAGAGGAGGTACTTGACTCGCTGAGCTTGGACGGACTCCAATAGGTGACACACCGGGCTTTGGATCAAAGCTGAATCAACACCTTAGCATGTTCTAGCTGTAAAACCAGGGGATATTCAGCCTGGGGAATTACAGAAAAGCATCCTGGGAAAAAAAACAAAGCTACTCTTGGACCTTTGAGGCCATCAACCCAACCAAGAATCTCTCACCTGCTAGCTTATTAAACCTACCGATTAGCAAATATTTAAACCAATGCTTTCACACCCCAGCCTACTTATAGACAGACTATGCTTATTTATACTTGGGTAATTTTGCAAACTTTTTCCCAAAAATGAACAAAGTGAGATTTTACGTCAATAAAAATAACTTACAGTCTGGTTGACCAAGGATAAAATATGAACTAAGAAAGAAAAATCAGAATTTGGAAAATTTGTCTTCACTATCATGAATTTGACAGCTTCCTCATACTTGAAGACTCTTCTGATCAGCGATGATATTCACAAATGTGAATTTTTTTGAATTGTGTAATGAAATGTGTTAACATTTGGAAGATGTAAATAATTGAGTGAACTAATACTTTCCAAATGGCCCCTGCATAATTACAAAAACATGCATGGTTAAAAGATCCATCCAAAGTGCCAGATAGATCAATGGATTTTAATGCATCGTTGTATGAAGCATCTATTAATATGGTTTTAGTTGCAACTAACATTTAAAAAACCACCATTCATCACATTTTGATGTAGTATCAAAGAAAAATTTCCCCAACTATTTGAAATGACCACTAAAATACTACACATCTGTTTGAAGCTGGATTTTCGTCATATAACTCAATCAAAACACATTGCTACAGATAGAATGCAAAACAAATGTGAGAATCCAGCTAACTTTAATTAAGCTTGACATTAAAGAGACTTGCAAATATTGAATGGAATTCCATCCTTCTCATTATTTTTCTTTTAGTTCATTTTGTGAAAATATTATATTGTTAATAACATCATATGGGTTTATTGTTATTTTATGTTAATTAATTTATAAACAATTAAATGTTCTCAGTTTTAATTCTAATAAGGTCACTATTTTAGGGGTCGGTTCTCAATGATTTATTTATATAGTGTCAGAGAGTTCTGAGACCAAAAGTGAGAGAACAACTGTTCTGAAGTTCATAACAGAGGGAATTTAGTTGTCTCTACATTCATCAGAGCAGGTCCTCCTTCTGGCACTAATGGCGACTTTGTGACCTGGGCAAACAGCCTTGGGATGGACGGGCAGGATTTCTAAGAGAGAGAAAAGATTCTCTTAGCATCCCATACTGATCAAATTAATCCAGCAGACAAATGCTTTGTCATCTGATAACTCCCACATTCAAAGTCCATCTCTTTGGTAATTTTTCTATAGTTTTTCATTTCACAACTTATGATATGAAACCTCTTTCTTTTTTAACAGTTTTTCCTCTTCATGAAATGCAACCCCATTATTGCACAAACTTTCAGCCAACTTGCACCTACTGATTCCGTGATGCTTTTTTTCCTCATCACTGACAGCTGAGCTGAGGTGTCCCTGTAGATTCTTTCTTTTCCTGGTATGTGACTTTTTACCTACTTTTGCTAAATGGAAATATCTAACATGTCTCAGTGATTCCATACTACCACCCATCTGTTGGGAGCTTTTCTTCTTTATCATATTTATTCTATTATTTCTTGGCGGGTTTTTAAAAACCATGTGAAAAACAGGTTTTGACAATTTAAAATTGATTTTTTCCAGCCACATAGAGGGACTTTAGAAACTGTCTAGGCCAAGCTCTTTTATTTTCCAGATGCAAAGACTAGAGTCTAGGAAATCACGTGACTAATCAGTGACAGAGTTGTGTTTCTGGCCAGTTGTTCTGCATGACCCCAGCTCCCCATGCAGAGGGCTTTTCATCACGCCCCTTCTCTGGGAATGCTCCTGTGTCACTTATGCTCTGGCTTCACTTTAGTTCAAGGCCATGTCCTTCCTCAAATAGTGGAATGGACTTGATGGTTATAGCATGACCTGCCAGGGAAGTAGTGCAGCAGCTCCATTATCACGTAGGCACAATAACCTTCTATGTGCTATAGTTTATTCATTCACAGTTTGCCCTATAACGTCAAATCCTAAGTGGATGAGGCCACCCAATCAGATGTCTAACCGTGGCAATATCTTTTGCTCCAAAGATCTGTTTGCCACTGAAGACAGATTCAGAATGTCAGTATCTTCATTTTTAGCATAGTATAAACTAGTCTTAGCAGTAAGTAAAGGAGAAAGGGAGCATCACAGAGAAGCAGTTATCAGAATGGCAGGGGATTCAAGAACAGCACCCCTCTACTCAAACAGGAAAAAAATTGGGGAGCAGATAGTTAACTAGAAGGTTAGTATTAAGGAAAAATATCACCTCAAACAACAACAACAACAACAAAAAAAAAAACAGTGAAAAAACTGTTGCTGGTGTGGGAAAAGTACTCCAACAACAGTTCATTCAAGTAGGAATTGGTTGGAGAGCAGAGAAAGAGGATACAAAGAGATAATAGGAGTAAAATGGAATAGGCCCCTATGGTCCTGCCAAAGAATAAGTTTAATCAGAGAAGTGAGAAAATGTAGAAGCAAAAGAAAGAAGTCAAACAGGATAAATTAATAATAGCTTAGTCATTAAGCAAAGTCAAGGACCTTTACTTCCTCCTCAAGGGCTATAGATAATATTCTGAGCCATATCCTGTGAGCTGTCTACAGACACTGAAACCCACACCAGGTGGAAGAACTTGTCTACACGATGACCAGACTCTAGCCATGACATTAGCTGCCATAAATCTGAGAACTGGGACCAGGGAAACGGGAACAAACCAACCCTGGAACTGAAGACTATCTGTACTGAAAACAATCAAGATGATTCTGATCAGACCACTGACGACTAATTCCAAGAAGACTGTCAGAGCTGACTGTGCTGTTCCCACATATAGCCCCCTCCCTACACCCGTGAAACTCCCTTTTAAAAGTTCTTGCCCACTGACCGACTGGCAGTGGAGTGGGGCTTTGGACACGAGTCTGCCCTCCCCCAGAATCTCCCACACTCCCACCCCTCCCCCATTGCCAGCCTCCTCCAGAATAAAGCAAACTTTCCTTTCCACCAACCTTGCCTCTCGAGTATTGGCTTTAGAGCAACGAGAAGCCAGACCCCACTTTCGGTAACAGGAGCATAGTGAGAAAAAGAATGAAGGGAGAAGCAAAGGCCACCACAAGGAAAGCAGAAATAAGTGCAGAGGATAGAACTGACTGCTGGTTTTTGTAGGTCTCTGGGAATAGCTGGATAGAAGAAGCTACCTTAGCTTGACAAGCAGAGTTAGCAAACATACCTGATCATCAAGACTTGTTACCAGTGGTGAGCTATTTGCTATCTATATCCTGGTCTTTGTAGAGTGCTTATGTGGATAAAGCATATCAGAGAGACTTGGGTCAACTATATTCATCACCCTCTCGTACGTGTAGAAAAAAGGGAAAAAGCATAATATTGCTCATTATCTATCCACTGCCCCTCCCAGTGTTCCTTGTGAAGCAGAAGCTTTGCAGGAAGCAGTGTTAAACTTCCCAGGCTGTTCAGAGTTAGCAAAGGAGCATGACTTAGTGAAAGACGGGTCTGTACCAGCCCAGAGGGGTGCGTGGGGATGCAGACGGGGGCAAGACCAGGGGATGGTGAATCCTGCTCTTTAGTTCCTGTGGGGCAAGAGGTATTTTGCTAAGAGCAAGTTTTTACGTGGCACTTAGCAGAAGACTTCCCAGAGAAGAGCACCACTGACCCAACGTTCTCTCTCCAGCTTCTGTCAACTCATCAATGCCCCTTAGCTCCAGGCTTGGGAGGAAAGATTCATGATCCCAGATCCATGATTCCCAGGATAAGGAGAGTGGGCAGAGCCAGGTAGAAAGAAACCTATAGAGAGAGTCATTGTGGGGGAGAACTACGAACTCCTGCTAAAATGACTGGACTTCTGGACTGGACAGTCCCATTTTTTATACCTGAGTTTTGTCACTGTGACCTTCAAGGGCCTTCATCTCCTCAACTATAACATGGTAATTGTGTTAGTTTCTTGTGGCTTCTGTAACAGAGTACCATAAAATAGATGATTTAAAACAACAAACATTAAGTTGATATACATTGTAAATCAACTATACTCCAATAAAAATGCAGAAGAAAATTTTTTTAATTTAAAAAATTTAAAAAAAAATAAAGGCAAAAAGCAAAAATTAAAAAAAAACAGAAACAAAACAAAACAAAAACAAAAACCAACAAACATCTATTGTCTCACAATTCTGGACGCTAGGAGTCTGAGGTCAAGATGTTGTCAGGGTTAGTTCCTTTTGAGGGCAAATCTGTTCCATGCCTCTCCCCCATGGTTCCACGTTCTGGTGATTTTCTGGCAATCTCATGTATCGCTTGGATTGCAAATCCGTGACCCACATCTCTGCCTTTGTTTTTATGTAGTGTTCTCCCTGTGTGTGTTTCTGTGTCCAGGTTTCCCCTTTTGATAAGGACAGCAATCATATTGGATGAGGGACCCACCCTCCTCCAGTATGAACTCATGTCAACTAGTTACATCTGCAGTGACTTTATTTCCAAATAAGGTCACGTTTTGAAGGGCCGTGGTTAGGACTTCAACACGTGAATTTGGTGGGGAATGATCCAACCCATAACAGTCATATCTCTCAGAATTTTGTGAGGATGAAATCAGGTGACACACACAAAGTACTTGGCATGGCCTTGGCAACACTATTAAAGGTCACTCAATGTGGGCTACTGCATGAACATTTATCTGTAAAATGGGCTCACAGAAACTGACTTCTTAGTGTTTTCATTAAGATTTAATGTATAGATGTGTTATAAAACACTTATTAGTGTCTGGTGTATATTAGTGTTCTAGAAATGGTAGGTGTGATAGTGTTAAATGAGAAGCAAAAATATAACAGATCTTTTTTTATAGTATAGGCACATCAGCCAGTGACAAGTGGGGAAAAGGAGAAGAAATAGGTTCTAAGAGGCAAGAAAGAGTTGATGAAGAGCCTGACCTGCAGCATCCCTGTGGGACAGAGCTGGTCCAGCACCACACAGGCAGCAAAGAGAATCCTTGTGTCCAGGTCTAAGCAGAAATCAGATCAAAAAGTATAAAATGGGATGGTTAAAATACTTAATACATGTACTATTATTAGAGGCATGCATGTGTTGCCTCTAATCTATTCACCTACAAACTTCTTTTTGTTAACATGGCACTAAGTTTTACAGTAAAATTAATTCTGGGCTTAACTGGCATGATAGAAATTGTTCCCAATTTTTCTTCCAGTGTCCTGAGTATGTTTTTCATTAATGAAGCAAGAACTTGAACCACCTATGTAAATTATGGCTCAGGCCAAGGCCACCTTAATTCTAAGCAGGCTAAGCCATGTGCACTGGCTTTTGGAGGCATATTTTAATTAAAAGTACCAATTTATATTTTAGATGGATGGACTGAAAATACCACGTGTCTCAAAGAGTCTGTCCACTTTTATCAGAATTCTGTTCACTGACTTGTGTATGCCGTAATACTTTTCCTGATGTAAAAACGTCTGCTTCTTAAACTCATTTGTGTGTTTTCTTTGACGGTGATTTTGGTCAATGTATTCCATATGCTTATTACACAATGTTGGAAAATGTTATGTCTGAATATTTTACATATTTTGAATCATCAATGTTTTTGTACCATGAATTGTCAGTTTTATACTCATTAAAAAGAGCTCACTTTTTTTCTTCCTTGAAAGAAATTCCTTTTTCTTATATAATCTGATATGTCCCAAAGTAATGCAAGCAAGGAAAACGTTTTTCCCCCTTTAATGCCTATAAGAATCTTTTGTTACTAATATTCCTAAGAGTACACTTGGGATTATCTGGTTGAAGTAGTGGTGAGGTGGTCCATGGTGAAGGTTCTAAGTCGATTAAGACCATGTAGATGGATACACAAAATTGAGTCAAAGTCTACACAGAAGGACAGGGCAGCATCAGCCCAGGGACTGGCTCTGTGTCACGTAGGTGGAAGTCTCAATCCCACACTTAATTCTACCCTATGCACATAAACATACTATCAAAATGAGTTGGTGCTGGCCAATGCTCCACCACTAACCCAAATGGGAGTAAATTTTTAGAAAGGATTTTCCCATTTAACCAAAAAATGAAATTAAATTAAAAAATATAGCCAAAGAAAATAATTTGGATTCTTGGTATTTCTTTCAACATCTTCGTATTGATAGTAATGATGTGGCTGCCATTTTAACTTATTTTTCCAAACTAAAGATTAGATAGGAAATTCACACTGCCCCTCTGCTTACCTTAACAATACTTTAAATGAAAGTCACATTTAATCATATTTAACATAAATAAATCTCACCAATTGGGAAATTTCGATACTTGAAATGAGTTGAAATTACTTAAAAATCCCAGGTAAATTGTTTCGATCTCTTAAAGACACCAGGTGTTTCATTAAGGTTAGTTTTTAGAGCTAATTACTGTTTGGATAATTGAGAAAAGTGATGATAACCTATTTAGTATACATATGGGTTTAATCTCTTAAAAAGAAAGTCAAAATATGATTACATAGATAGACAAAATCTGTATCTGATAACTTCACCTTATATTTGTAATCCAAGAAGCGTAACGTTTAAACACGTGTTGAAATAAAGTGTATAATTAAGACTCTATTTTCACTAAAATATAGAATCACTCATTTTCTTTTTAATATATTCACTGTTTTGCTTTTTCTGGAGATTTGTCTGACTGCTTTCATTTGTTTTAGCCTGTGTGTATATTTCAGGTTGTACTCAAACAGTTTCAGAATATTAACTCTAAATGAGCACTTTTCTTTTTTCCTTAGTCATAGTTAGCCATAGCTTCTGTCAGGTTGGTCAGTTTCTTATGCATAAGCCATTTCTCAGAGACGTTTGTTTTTCTAAGTTATAGAGGCCTATAACTTTCTTCTTCTCAGTCACTTGCTCCTAGTCAGTGGTTCTCCACAGGTGGCAGTATTACCCCTCAGGGCCATTCAGCAATGTCTGGAGACATTTTTGGTTGTCACAACTGGGAGAGGAAGGGCATGCTACTGGCACCTAGTGGGTACAGGTCAGGGAGGCTGCTAAACATCCTACAATGCACAGGACAGCCCCCCCAAATAAAGCGTTACATCACCCCAAATGTCAACAAATGCCGAGATCGAAAAAATCTATTCCAAGTCATTCTACAATGAAATTATAAATGATTATAATAAGTTTGCATTGCTTTAATGGTTCCTGGTTCCTACCTTGATGTCTGTTATATTCTTACAGTGATTGATTCAAATTGGCATTTTATAGGGAGTCTCTCAAAAATCCAAAAAAAGAATGCTCTAAAAAGATTGTTTCAATTTCTTTTCCCATTTAGGTTTTCACAGAATATTGAGCAAAGTCCCTTGTGCTGTACAGCAGGTCCTTGTTGGTTATCTATTTTAAATATAGCAGTGAGTACATAAATTTGTAAAAGAATAGGTACATGTATATGTATACATATAATTGAATCAGTTTGCTGTACACCTGAAACTAACAACATTGTTAATCAAATATACTCCAATATAAAATAAAAATTTAAAAAATAAATAAATGAAAATAAAAATAAAAAGATTGCATACATTTGTCTGTTATTCTAAGGACAACATTAAAAATATATCTTTAGGGACTTCCCTGGTGGTGCAGTGGTTAAGAATCCGTCTGCCAATGCAGGGGACACGGGTTCGAGCCCTGGTCCGGGAAGATCCCACATGCCTGCCGCGGAGCAACTAAGCCCGTGCTCCACAACTATTGAGCCTGTGCTCTAGAGCCCGTGAGCCACAACTACTGAGCCTGTGTGCCACAACTACTGAAGCCCACGCTCCTAGAGCCTGTGCTCCTCAACAAGAAAAGCCACCGCAATGAGAAGCCTGCACACCGCAACGAAGAGTAGACCCCGCTCGCTACAACCAGAAAAAGCCCACATGCAGCAACGAAGACCCAATGCAGCCAAAAATAAATAAATTAAAAATATATATATATATCTCTCTAACAGTTTTCATTCTCATGTTGCACTGTGTTGATGCCAGCTGCTTTTCTGATCTTTATATTCACCACTTTTTTCCACTGGATAATTAATAACATTATCCCAAAATATGTCACAAGAAATGGTAGTAGAAATTCTTATTCATTTCATGGTTGTTTCAACCATTTGGTTTTATTCCAAAATGCAGAATGGTGGAAGTATAGATGTAAGCTTGGAAAAAAGTCTTAATACAATGATGATGACAATTTATACTACTACCACTGTAACTGACATTAATTTTACACCTGGTAAATGTCCAGCATAGTGATGATTAACTTACTTGTATTAACACTTTTACATTTGGGGAGGTTGAAAATGTCAGTGTGAGCCTTTCTGGATGAAGCTTCTCATGGCTTTTTTCATTTTAGTCTCACTTCCTCACTAGGCTGGAAGATAGTAATATTCAATAAGTCCTGATTGGGTGAATACATGCTTGATGAATTTAATTTCATTTCAGAGACTTACAGTACACCAAATAATCATTTGTGGATGTGCCACTCACTAGGTAGACTGTAAAGTCCAGGCGGTTTCATTCACAACTTATTCTCCTAACATAGTGTCTGGAACATGTCAGTTCCTTAAAAATTACTTTTAAATGAACAAATTAATGAATATTCAAACCAATGTTTTTCACCCCTTACCATTTTAACAGTAACAGTATAAATAAGACTAAAAATTAAAGCATTAGACAATGCCACAATCTGCTCCCATGAGGTTAAATTTAAAAAATTGATTAAGGATGAGTGTTAGGGACTTCCCTGGTGGTCCAGTGGTTAAGACCCTGTGCTTCCACTGCAGGGGACACGGGTTCGATCCCTGGTCTGGGAAATAAGGTCTCACATGCTGTATGGCACAGCCAAAAAAAAAAAAAAATTGAGTAAAATGATGTTGCAAAAGACTACTAAACCATATCTGGCTTTATTGGATCTTTGTAAAAAATCCAGATAACAAAATAAAACCAAGAAGGGTGTGTTATCTGTAGTTATCTTGGATGAAGAAGAGTGGGGAAAAAAAAAAGATGAGTGTGCTTTCATTTTGTTGATAGTTTTATGTATCTATCATCTATCTTTCATCTGTCTATTCGTCTATGTATCTATCCTCTATCTATTGCTCTATCTACCTGCCATCTATCACCTATCAATCTCTCTAACACCTCTCCCCAACTACACTGATAAAATAAAACAAGACGCTTCACCCCATTCAAAAATGTTTCTTATCAATGCCAGATCTCTTTCTGCTAAAGTGGAGGTGTCACCAAATTTAACAAGCGGTAGGTATTATCATTTATAAGAAAGAGTCAAATGCCATTTCTCTTCGCTCATTAAAGGGACAGATTCCAATTAACAATTTATTATTATTACGCACCATCTGTGTGATGGCTTTACATAATTACTTGCATACCGTGTCTTTGAGAGGCCTTATTTCTGATAAACAGAAAATAAAATTAAGCTCTCATATGAGATCTATTACAGAGAAAGCTCGGAATAAATATAGTGGATTTAATTTTTCCCTTTCACAAACCTGACAAGGCAGCTGCTGGAAGGCTCACTTATGAATCTTTGTTTAGAATGAAATTCCAAATGATGAAGTGTGAGTCTTTAATGACAAAATGTGCTATATGGTCAAAGGGAAAGGAAGTGTTTCCCAGGCTTCTGCCTTAGATATATCAAGAATTAAAAGAATATGAGATGATTTAGAATGATAGATAATCATTTTGCGCCACTGAATTTTAAATCAACACCTGGGTTAGGCATGGCGAGTGGAATATGAAGCCAAGTACATTCAAGGAAACAGTAGCACTGGCTTTTAATATTCATAAACTTTTTAAATTGAAGCTGTACAATATGTTCTATCACAGGTGGCACTCTGGGAAGTTATGTCAGATGATGGAAAATCAGCAGGAGTCTGACTCTCCGTGTGCCAGACGAGGTGGGACACAGGTATGCTACTAATTTCTAAAAGAAAGACTACAAAATATATATTCAAACTGGATATATAGAATCCTGTTACAAATGGGAAATAGCTAGGACTTCATTGTCTGTAGCAATTAAATATTGTGAAATAAGTAATGTTGCAACGTGTGGAAAAAGTCACACTGATTAACAAAGGAAAAATATCCACATCCATGAACATAAATGAAATGTACAAATCATAAGCGCTCAGTCCTCTGAATTTTGGAAATTATTTATATTTATGCAACTAAACTCAAAGGAAGATGTTGAACAGTCTATCAAATCAGATAATTCTCTCCTACCCTTTACAACCCACCCCACGGAAACTATTTGATTTCTGCTACTATAGTTGTGCGAGTCTGTGGACATAATATAAACGGAATAAATCAGTATATTCTTCTTTGTGCCCAGTTTCTCTTACTTAAAATACCCTTTTGGAGATTCATCCGTGATGTTGCGTGGATCAGTGGTCTGTTTACTTTAATTGCTGAGTAGTAATTTACTGTAGGTCTACCTCAGTGGTGGTGTTTCTAATTCACTCTTCTATTGATGGACACGTGGATTATTTCTGGTTTGGGGCTCTTATGAATTAGGTTTCTATGAGTCTTTCTGAACAAGTCATTTTTATGGACTGATGTTTGCATTTATCTTGGATACATGATTAGCAGTGAGATGAAAAGGTCAGACATTGCCATATGCTAAACTTGATAAGAAAGTGCCAACCTGTTCTTCAAAGTGGTTGTACCATCAGACACTCCCCCAGCGAAATATGGAAGTTTCAGTTCCTTCACATTTCTCTAATAGTTAATGTTTACAGTATTTTTTAAAAATATCAGATATTACAGTGGGTGTAAAATGATACCTCACTGAAATTTAATTTATATTTCCTTATAACTAACAATGTTGATGACCTTTTTATGTGTGCTTTGACTACCATATCACATATCTTTTTGGTGATGTGTATAAGTCTTTTGACCAAATATTTTTTAAATAAATTTTGAGGTAAAATTCGTACAACATAAAACTAACCATTCTAAAGTGAAGAATTCAGTGGTTTTTAGTACATTCACAGTGTAAAATCACCACCTCTCTCTAATTCCCAAATATTTCTATCACTCCAAATCAAAATCTCTTACCCATTAAGCAGTTTTTCCCATTCTTCACTCCCCAGCCTCTTGCAAACACCAATCTGTGTTTTGTCTCTATGGATTTATCTATTCTGGATATTTAATATAAATGAAATTACATCCCATATGATCTTTTGTGCCTGACTTATTTCACTTAACATAATGCTGTGGAGGTTCTTACACATAGTAGCATTTGTCACTACTTCATTTATTTTTATGGCTCAATAATATTCAATTGTATGTAGATACAACAGTTTTTTTAATCTGTTCATTCATTTTTGGACATTTGGGTTGTTTTCACCTTTTGGCTTTTGTGAATAGTGCTGCTATGAACTTGTGTTTGCAAGTACTTATTTGTGTATGTGTACTTCTTTGCGTACCTGCTTTCAATCCTTTTGGGTATGTATCTAGGAGGACTTGCTGTGTTATAATGTAATTTTATGCTTACTTTTTTTTAAAAAGTATGTTGTTTCCCTTCAGTTGTTGATTTATAGGAGGTATTTTTTTTTAATATTTGGATACAAGCCTTTGTAAAATAAGCTGCAAATATATTTTCGTGTCTGTGGCTTAACTACATCTTTGGACAAATAAAAATTTTGAGTTTGAAAAAAGTTCAATTTTTCTTTTTTTTTTTAATATATGGTTAATTAATTCTATCTGTGTGAAAGGTGACTTGAGGAAGAGAGCCTTTTACAACATCCACTGTGCTGTAAGCGATAATGGAGCAAGAGTCAGGATGCTAGGTGAAGTGCTTGTTAGTTTCCTCATCGGGAAGTGGCCATAGTGCAGAGGAAGATACAATGTTTTCTTTTGCTCCATGAGTCAGTTGCTTTGTGGTGGTTTTCCTTTCAGAGCAGCTCTTAAAAATGGTTTGGGGCACTATTCTACAAGCGTGGTTTTGGGGCTTGGTCTCCAATATCCCCTCCCCACCTCTGTTAGTTATCTGATTTTTTCCTTATAAACTCTATCCTTGTATAATTCAGATAACCCTTTATCTTTCCTGCAATGACAGCATCGATTAATACATCAACTGTGGACATTATCATTTGTTTTGCCAACTTGATGGGTAAAGTTCATTATCCAATATTGGATTAATTTTTATTTTACTGATTATTGAGACAGACCACCTTCATATATATTTTGTATTTTATTTTTTATTTTATTTATTGTTTTGTGAGCAACATTTATTTATTTATTTATTTAACTTTATCCACTCGTGTAAAGGGTTTCTTCATAGTTTTCAAAAAAGGGTTTGTAAATGTATACCTATGTGCCCTCTTCTACCAGTTAATCTGTTAATTCTTGTAAATCTCCCCTTCTCCCACTGATTTTACTAGAGCTGCAATTAGTTCAGGAGCAGGGAAAGGGCTGGGTCTGGAGGTGTTTTTACCCTATACTTAATGACTTAGAAAAAACTTAACTGAAATGACCTTCTCTGAGGTAATGCTCCCTCATTACCATAGCTAATCTAAGTATTCTCTTATTTTTCACTATTGTAGCAACTTCTCAGGACCAGCTAAATGATTTGCAGAGCCCAGTACAAAATGAGAAGGTGCCAACAGAGCCCTGAAGCAAGAGCTGACCCTCTAAGCATGGGGCACCTTACAACGATGCAGGTTATACAGTGATGAAGCTGGTCCCACCTCCTCTTCGGGGTACTTGCCAGAACCTGTCATTGTAATTATCGATATAATCCTTACTGTGATTTGGCTGTTGTGTTTGTTTGTTTTCTAGAACACTGCAAGCATGAAGGTCAGCATCCTGAGGGCTTATTTCTTGCTTCACTCCAGCATCCAGCATAGTATCTGGCTCACGGTGTTTGGCTTCATTTACTCAACCAGAATCAATTCTGGTTGAGTAAATGAAGAAACAAAAGAATGAATAGACAACAGATCTTCATGTTATAATGTGAACATTTCAGTTATAATAAAACCATATTGAGAAAACATAGTTCTGTCTATGGAGCAAAGAGGAAAACTCTGCCATGAGCACAACTCCTGCGTAAAGGAAACTCCTCCGCCCCGTGTGGATGGTTCTCGAGGCCTCATCCAGAATGAAGTCATTGAAAACTCAAGTTCTGCACTTCCTGTGCATTTGGGCAAGACCACATCATTATGCCCAGTCAGGGTTACCAGTCGAGGGAAAGAGAGAGGAACAGTTGGCAAGATCTCTTTATCAGACTTTGATTTGACTCATCGGGGTTCACTTCCTGAGGTCCCTCACCTCCCGGCAGTTGACCAGTATATACCCTGCAGATAATCTGTACTCACGACTCCATTGGTCCTCAGTTCATTGAGTGGAGTCGATGTGCAATGGGAAATTGGTGGGTATTATCTTTTTTTTGAAGTATAATTGATTTCCAATGTTCTGTTAGTTTCAGTTGTACCGCAACATACAGATTCTTTTCCCTTATAGGTTATTTCAGAGCGCTGAGTGTAGTTCCCTGTGTTGTACAGTAGGTCCTTGTTGGTTATCTATTTTATATATAGTAGTGTATATATGTATTACCTCTTTATACACTACTATAGGCATGGTTTGCTCATGATAGCCACCAAAAATCATGTTTAATTATTCGTATTGAGACATCCTGTCAAAGTAACATTATTAACACTCATATTAAATCCTTCTCCTAATTTTCTTGTATGCAACACAAAAGAACATTTATCCGGAATAACAAATTCTCAGTTATAATTTCTTCTGGATTAGAACATTTCTTAATCATTGAAGATACACTCTATTTACTATTTGTCTAGCTGATAGTTTTGCTGCCCCTCCTCCCAGAAAACAATCAATCCTGCTTTCTCTGTATTTATACAATGTAATGCTTGTGATGTGGCTAAATGTTTCTTTGTAACTGTTCTTCAAAAATGTCTCTAAGCCTCCAATGCCATTTTCTATCTGGCCTTATCATTTGATCTCATCTTTAACTTCCAAAATCTATCCTCACATTCTTTCTTTCTTTTTCCCAACTTCTTAAACTTGGCCTTTCTCCAAATCACCTTGAACCAAAGAAATGAAAGTAAGAGAAAAAAAAGGAAAAAGAAGAAAAAAAAAAAAAAAAAGAAATGAAAGTATGAAGTCTTATGGTTTATTCAAACAAACAGAAAGAAAAAGGGAGAAGACAAAATTCAGATTGTATACATTACTCTTATTTGAATCTCAAATATTTTATAAATTGTTTTTTTCTATTCTAGTGAATTTAATATGACTCTAAAACTACTTTTTTGGAGCATGTGATACATTTTAAAAATGTAAAAATGATATTTTTAACCGCTTAAAATAAACTTTATTTTAATTAATCCTTTGCAACTAAACAAAATATAAAATTTCACAACATATCTATGTATCATCAGCAAGGATAAGAGGAGATTAAAGTGAGATCACATGATTACAACAAAATCACATTCACATATTGGGGAAAGTAAGCAATGACTTTATTTCCGAATATTAGTAGCTTTTTGGTTTCTGTTTGTCCTAAAAGGTAAAGAGCAGCTCTCACGCAACATGGGACTTTTGTTTACACAGCACATCCCAACTCATCTTGTATCCCACTTTTAACTTGTCTTCGCAGAAAAATCTTACTATTACATGAAAGGTAATTGCACTGTGTTTCCCTCTGGGGAATAGGTTAGTAACCAAACAAAGATGTCTTGAAATTTAGGTTTCCATATTTATAAACTGCATCTTACCTGCTAGCTACCGTTGAGTTCCACTGGTCTAGGCAGGAGATGGGGTCCAATTTCGGTGTTGTTCCTTTACAAGGCTATGAGATGTAGGGGAAAGACAGCAGCTCTCTCCCTTTATTGCTAATTGGAATAAAAAAGAAGGCTTCCTTTCTCCATTTCAAATGACACCATCTTCAGGCTGCTGAATAAATCCTTTATTGTTGACATTCAATGGAGGAGGAATTCAATTCCATACTATCAAGAGAGAGTCAAGGACGGTGTAATTGATACTCAGAATAACAAGGTAACCTATTTTCACAGGAAAGGTCATGAGAATGACAAAAAAGGACTTGAAAAATAGGCTGAGATACTGAAAACAGTGGCCACACAGTTAGATGGTAGCTAGTATTCTGCTGCTTTATTTTTTCAAAAACAGGTAATATTTCTAAGAAGCTCAGCTATATTAAAATTCAAATTATAAGAACACAAACAGATGTTATATCTTAAAGACTAAAAAATTATGTCCTTGCATTTTTTTCTGAAAGTGAAATAATATTCCTATTTCCAACAGTTCAGAAAATAATTTGGTGTTATATAAAATAAATGAATACATGTTGTATAAAACCAACAAATAAGTATATATATAAATACAAAATGGAATTTGGACAAGTATGAATGCAGTCCACAAATGTATTTACAGGCTTAAGTCAATACTAAAATGTTATCATTTTCCTAAATCTAAATCTGAAAAAAACAAAGAGGTGGATAGAAGGAATGGAAGATATTTGAGATGGAAAGAGAAACTGCAATCTACAGAAATCCTATCCTGAGTATGTTTCTCTATTTGTGTTGTGTTCATAGGTGCCGTGGTGAGAAAAATAATATGTTGAGTATAAAATGATACTTATTCAAAGTGAGTCAGTTTATTATGTAAGTGTGAGTTTCCTTTACTTAGACTGAATTTAGACTTAGAAGGCCATACAGGAGAGAGAAGAAATCAAGGGAGACTGGTCCACATCATTGAGTTACCATCTCAGATATTCCCTTTTTTACTGAGGCTTCAGTGATTCTCTGAGCCCAAAACAAAATCTCTTTCTTCATACTCCTGTAGTATTTGGTTTCTAGGTATCTTGTGTTGCTGAATGTATGGCACTATAGCTGTTGCAGCTCCTTGAATGCACAACTGTTGTCAAACTTAATTACCTCTATCTAAGATCAACCTCCTAAAATGAAAACTTAAGAGAGCAATTTGCTGGAATTAGTATCACTATCCATACAGTAACACAAAACTGTTAAATGCATACTCTCTGCAAACATAGTTCTTGGCACCAACTCTTTAGCTCAAAGAAAACAAAACATATTTTCAAAATAGGAATATCTGAGAATAAGGGAGCATTTCTTGTATACCTGTTAAAGACAAGAGAAAAGCATAAATATTGGCTTTTTCCAAATAAAACATGAGTTGTGTTCCAAAAGAGACATTGTTTTATGCCCTGTTAGCTGACCCCATGCTGCCTTGTATAAATTCCATTTATAACCTTGACTCTCTGTTGTTTGCTTTGTTGCTCTCCTTTAATGTACCACCTCCCTAACCCCCCGCGGCTGTCCTGAGGTCTCCCCTTGGTTATCCCATTTTTTCTTATCTCTCTCTTGACACTCTTACTAAACCTTGTGACTTCAGATCACAGTTCTCTTCAGATGATTTGCAAATCTTTACTCCACCCCAACAATGTCTTGAGATTCAGTCCCAGATTTCCAATGGCGGGCTGGACATACACCATAGGTCCTTCCCAGCTCTTCAAACTCAGTCTGGTCAATACTGAACTTATTGCCAGGCCTTCTAAATTATTTCTTCCAGTTCTTTTATTTATGCATGAATTGCACCAGGCTCACGTCAACCATGTTTAAATACTCAGCATTAACCTTGACTCTACCTCCTTCCTTTTGCTCCCACATCCATTTATTATCTGAGCATTAATCTTGCTTTGGTAGCATCTTTAGCATCCACTTTTTTTTTTTTTCATTTTTTTTAACATCTTTATTGGAGTATAATTGCTTTATAATGGTGTGTTAGTTTCTGCTGTATAACAAAGTGAATCAACTATACATATACATATATCCCCATATCTCCTTCCTCTTGTGTCTCCCTCCCACCCTCCCTATCCCACCCCTCTAGGTGGTCACTGAGCACCGAGCTGATCTCCCTGTGCTATGCGGCTGCTTCCAACTAGCTATCTATTTTACATTTGGGAGTGTGTATGTGTCCATGCCACTCTCTCACTGCATCCACTTTTAAAAATCCCACTAACAATGCTACCTATCAGCTCCTCATAACTTTCCCTTGAATCCATTTCTCAAGTCCAGTGATATATACCTCAAGTCCAGGTGCTTTTCAATCTTATTTCCTATTTCCCCCTTTTCAGTACCCTTTGCAAAATCAAACACTCCTGTTTGAAATGCTCCTTCCTGGACCATGGGGGCTCATTTTCATAATATTCTCGAGCAAGAACAGAGTATGTTTTTCTCCATCATCACATTTCTGCATCTCCCTCTTTGTCTTCAATTCTCTATTTAACAGTTATCTTTTCCACAGTGTCTTTTCCACCTTGAGGCCCAAGACCATTCCAAGTTCATCTTTAAAGTCCCAGTACCGGGCTTCCCTGGTGGCGCAGTGGTTGAGAATCTGCTTGCCAATGCAGGGGACACGGGTTCGAGCCCTGGTCTGGGAAGATCCCATGTGCCGCGGAGCAGCTGGGCCCGTGAGCCACAATTACTGAGCTTGGGCGTCTGGGGCCTGTGCTCCGCAACAAGAGAGGCCGCGATAGTGAGAGGCCCGCGCACCGCGATGAAGAGTGGCCCCCGCTTGCCACAACTAGAGAAAGCCCTCGCACAGAAACGAAGACCCAACACAGCCATAAATAAATAAATAAACAAATACTTAAAAAAAATAATAAAAAAAAAATAAAGTCCCAGTACCTAGCAAAATTTCACATGTATCCTAGTCGGTCAAGAACAATTTTTTTTAAAAGAATTAAATCCTCTCAAATAATGTCTTCTTCTGAACTTACTATAAAATATAAGTGTACTTTTATTGTTATTATTTAATATTTTTCCTTACATTATATTTATTTATGCACTGGTCTTATCTCTCCAACTAGAATATAAAGTCTTAGTTGGTAAGATTAATTTTTTTTTATTCCCAAAGACCCAGAATAAATCATTTCATAGAGAAATAAACTCAAACAAAATTTTAAAGGAAATATCTTTGGGATTTTTCCAAGGGAAATGTATTTATATAGTTATCGGTTTATGGAGTTAGGCACAAAATCTATTTCATCATGGTTGATGACATGTTAAGCTATGCACATTTTTTTAAGTATAGTAGACAGTAATATAGCATTATTAATATTTAAGTAAGGCAGAGGAAAAATTAAATAATTTTTTTACTATTGGTTTGCAATAGGAACAGTGGAATCAATTAGAGGGGTATAGAGAAGATTCATTATACAAATTCTGGTAGGAACTTCTGTGCCTTTTTAAGTTTCTGTGATATTTAAAGCACAGGTGCTTTATTATGTTGGAAATGATTTTAAAGTATGTATCTTTCATTTGCCTTGGTCAATTACCATTGTCCTTTTCTTCCTCATTTGACCTAGTTTGGTATATGCTATGGCTCTCCACTGCAATGAAATGAAAATAACAAAGAATTATTTGAGAAATTCTGAGCTCAAGTGAGTGAATTACCATGTCTCATGCTTAATTATATCTGTTAACCTCATGTATTTATGTAGGAAATAGTTAATAACTGTGTGTTGAACACATGCGAAGTTCTTTAACTTGGATATTGCATCCTTCACTTGTCTAGCTCTTGGGATGCACATTAAACCCTTGTGAACATGCGTGTCAGCCTGCCTACACATCCACATACCCACACACACTTATTTATCATTCCATGCTTTCCTGGCTCAAAGTAACCACCCAACTCACTCCTCACTTAAAATCCTACGCAAAAGTCTCATAGCCTCACGTTTCAGCCACTGCAAATCTGCTCAGTGCTATGACATGCTCCTTAATCTGATGGGAAATCCAAGAAGAATGTATAATCTAAGACTTTCCTTCACGTGGGATGTACTATTTTGGCTGCGAGAACAAGGCCTCCAACATAGCATTCATTCTAAAGAAATCTCCCCTTATCACAGCCTGCCTTGAAGACGAATGTGAAAGGCTTTCCATAATTTTATTTTCTTTAATGTGTCAGCTAAAAGTACATATTCTTCCTTTGTGATTTTATTACGTAATAATCCTTAAAATACTAAGTAAAAAAATGTTAAGTTTTTTTTAAAGAAAACTGCAATAACTGAATTGCACACACATGCATGTCCTTTGAACTCTAGGTATCCTACCAAATTGCCAACAAAGAATTGTGTAGTCTTTTTTATTACCCTTGTAAATGTAGCCAGACACTATGATGTGATGGGTGCATCCAATAAATAGGGTAAATAAGAAAGTTTATAGCACAGCTCTTTTCAGGCAGCCTTAAAAAGACCAGGCAACTGAGCCATCACATGACAGCTAGTTCCAGACGAGTCCTAAAGCACTAAAACTAAGCAGGCATTCCCATGTAATCAAACTGCCATGGCTCAAGTAGTTGTGATTGGAAAATATGAGGGCTTCTTCTTCCTTTCCGGCTCCTACCTCCTTTAAAAACTGATTACATCTCACAGAAAGATCCTGAACTTGTCCTGTCAGAGTGGAAAAACATACCAAGATTTTGTTTGATTTAAGACCACTGGACAAAAATTCCCCTTAGAAAGAGCCAGTGAATGTCATTAGACAACATGAGCTCAGATTTCTATGTCATGACACTATGGTTAAAACAAAAGTATAAAGAACCTGGGTGTTGCCCTTTGAAGCTTTAGCTTATTTTGATCACTGAAGCCAGAAACATTTCCCTGAAATGTGTAGACAAACAGACAACAAAGTACTGCAGAGTGTGCCAACGTTAGTCTTGCTTCATCGTTTCTAAAACATAAGCGTACAATTCAGATTCTCTGCTGTCTTGGAATGCCATTTAAGTTACCAATAATTGGCTTTAAGTATATAGTGTCAGCATACTCTTAACTGCTTTAGAAAACTACAAACAACTACTGACACGTTGGTCTCCATTGTGTACCCAGTAGCTCCAGGAAAAAAATGAAAGAAAATGCCTTACTGGATGTATTAGCATGCCCATGGTTGGAAATGTTTGTTGAAATTTTCCATTTCCAAAATTAAGTTTTCCATACTATAGAACAATTGAGATGAGGAGAATCTAACAATTGTTGAGAGCCTACTGGATGCCGAACACTGATCCAGGTAGTTTTACAGCCTAGCCAATCCTCCAAAGTTCAACTTTGGGAAGAGTGTTATCCCTATCAAGGAGGCATTTGGTGGCTTTCCATACAGGAAATTGTCATGGCTCGATAGAAGGTGAAGTGTATTTTCTGTTCCTTTTCTGATCAAGAAACAGCCCTCCCCTGGAAAGAGTAGGGCATAGGTTTGGTCATTCTCAATAAACTCTCTCTTCAAAACAAACAAATAAAAACAGTTACAGTGTCTCTTATCAAGAAATCCTTAATGTATTGTTACATATGATTTGATGCCTGAACTGGGTCTACCCTACTAGAGATTGACACTAAAGGTTCTGGTATCCAGGAAGGTTGAATGAAGTGGCGTCCATTCCAACACTGTACAAAACCAGCCTTATTTTTGTTCTGTTGCTAATACGTCACACCACCAGTAGCTCTCAAGGCTGTGCACATGCCATCGTCACCTGAGGATCACTGAAAAATGCACATCCCTGGGCTCCTCCCCAGACTTTCAGAATTCATGATGGATTCTTCTGAGCAACCAAATTTGAAAAACTACATTAGAATTTCACATATAAAATCTAAGTAGATTCTTGCAAAATTTCTATAGGCAGCATTTTCACTCATATTTCTACAGAAAAAGAATCAGGCTCAGAGATATACAGTAATAGCTTCAAAATTGTACACCTACCAGAATGGTAGGCTTCATATGATAAGCCAGGTAAGTCTGTATCTAAATCCAACATCCATTATATGTATCACACTATGTCTCCAGAAGGAAATCAAGTAGGGAGCTATGTCAGACAATGAACTAAAAATAAAGCATCCTTAAATGAGGTCTTAGGTGATCCAAAGAAGCAATAATCGAGGAATCTCCAGGATCCCTTACAAGGTAATACTGATCAATTCGGTCAGTCAGCAGTCATAGTTTACTGAGTGCCAACTTGGTGCCAGACACAGCACAGAGCAGAAGATGAAAATCAAAATAAGCTTAAGGTGTTTACAACCTAATAGCAACAAAAAATGGGGTTATAGAACAATGTATCTTCATGCCACACTGGGTTTCCATAAAACAGGCTATTGTGGATTGAACTGCATCCCCCCAAAAGATATCAAGTCGTAATTCCTGGTACCTGTGAATGTGACCTTATTGGAAATAGTCCTTGTGATATACTTAAGATGTAAGTCAGGATAAGGTTATACTGGAGTAGGGTGGGTCAATATCCAATATGATTGGGGTCCTTATAAAAGAAATGAAGAAACACACACACATATACACACACACCCACAGAAGAAGGTCACGTGAAGATACAGATACACAGAGAGAAGACACCAGAATTTGAAGTTAAACAGTTGCAAACCAAGGAATGCCATTGCTGGCAACACCAAAGGCTAGGAGAATGGCATGGAACAGATTCTCCCCTAGAGCTTTCACAGAGAACATGACATTACCAACCTCGAGTTTGGACTTCTATCTTCCAGAACTATGAGAGAATAAATGTATTTCGTTCAAGCCACCCAGTTTGTGGTATTTTGCTATGGCAGCCTGAGGAAACTAATACACAGGGGTTCTCTGTATTTTGATGTCATTACTCTTTATATTCTCAAAAATGATTGGAGACTCCAAAGAACTTTTGTTTTTATGGTCTTCCTCTATCAATATTTACTGTCTAAAAAATTAAATCTAGTACACTTAAAAAACAGTAACTAGTTCATTTAAATTAATAATATACCCATTGTAGTTAAATAATATATTTTAAAATAACTATACTTTTTAAAAGACAGAAGAGTTCAGTTCGAAGAGTGGCATTGTTTTACATTTTTGCAAATCTTTTTAATGTCTGGCTTAAGAGAAGACAGCTGGGTTCTCATATCAGCTTCTGCTTTCAATCTGCTTCAATATGTTGTTCTGGGTGAACTATATTAAGGAAACATGGCCTCACACAGATCTATAGTTGGAAGAGAGGAATGTTTACGTAATAGTCTTTCCAGGTATTTGTAGATATTCTTCTTTGATGCTACACTCAAACTCATTAAGCGTTAGTGTCTTAAAGTTAGTTGTGGGACTTCTCTGGTGGTCCAGTGATTTGGACTTCGCCTTCCAATGCAGGGGGTGCTGGTTCAATCCCTGGTTGGGGGGCTAGGATCCCGCATGCCTCGTGGCCAAAAAACCAAAACATAAAACAGAAGCAATATTGAACAAATTCAATGAAGACTTTAAAAATGGTCCACATCAAAAAAATCTTTAAAAAAAAAGTTAGTTGCAATATGGAATCTGAAGTTTTATAATTTTTTTTTTGCATTTCGTTCTATTGATTCCATTGGTCTACCTTGCACTTTGAATGAATCCTTTACATGTACAAAGTTTGGTAGCATGATGATCCCTTGAGAAATATTGGTCCAGTCACTTCTGTGGATCTTCCAAACGTTGGCAAATTCTGTTATACAATATAAAAGAAATCACACCCTCTAATGTGAATAATCTCAACTAAAAATTCTTTAAGGATTGAGAAAATGTCAAGCTCATTATGGCCAATATATTTTTTTCCAAAATTGTAATTTGGATTGGAATCTTAAATTATATAATTGCTAGTTAATACTCTTAGTGGTTATCCTTGAAGTGAGGTAGTCCTTTCATCCAGTTTGAGAACATGTTTGTCACACACTCAAGTCTGGATGAAGTGTGTGTCAGGCATTCTTTCACGTAAACACCATATTCTACAACAAAAGCTGATAGTTCAGCCGGCACCTCAAACACACACCATTCCCCAAATCAACCACTGTAATTTAATATGAAAACAGAAGTGCTTTTTGTGGACTTCCCTTATACAGAATATTTTAAAATGTGCATTCAAGTGCCAAAATATAATAACATTAATATATTTTATGGCTTCTCAGATAACAAGGAGAAAACAGGAAGAACATAGTATATGAGGAAGTATAAATGATCTACGATCTGTTTCTAGTTCAGGAGATGCCTAACAACTGGACAAAAATCTTTCTCAACCATTTGCTAGCTGTGTGAGCTGAGATTTTTTTTAAATTTTGTGGGTTTTAGCTTCTTTCCTAATTAAATTTTTTAAAAATCCTGTAGCTTTGTTAAAAGTCTTAAAGTTGACTATTTATGAGGCAGCCAGCATGGCGCCTGGGATTTGATGGGCAGGAAAAGAAAAATTGAGTCCTTCATCACACACCTCCTTTGACAGAGCTGCTGCCTCCAGTCCTGAGGGCTGTTAACTTCACAAGAGTTCTAGGTCAAGGTTAATGTCTAGGCAGTTGACATTAGACCATGATTCACCTACATGCACCTGAATTTGCCCAGATATAAGACCAACTTTGTATGTTTTCCTCTTGGATGGAAGGTGGCTGGCACACAAATAGGAGACACTTTTAAAAAATATTTTTGAATAATCAGACGTGACGTGATGCTGGAGCAAAAAGTCAAAGTTCTCAGGAAAATATAGGATGTAAATCATAGAGGAAGGGATAAGGCTTGAACAGTAAGGACCACACTTCCTTACTGACAGAGTAGGAAAAAATAGGACAGAGTAAGAAGAAATAAAGAGGTCAATGCAGGTAAATTCTCATGGGATTGAAATTGAATAGAAGCACATTTGTTATGTTGTCTTTTCACTACCAGGCAGGGACTGTGGTCTCTGAGTTGCCTTCAGGATAGTGTGGATATGATGGGGCACAAGGCCTTGGGCTGACTTAAGGAGCATCAGACTGGCCGGTGGTCCAGAAGCGTGACTACTAGCCCAGGGCACGAAGCCAAAGGCGCATCCTTGCCCCCAGAGTTTATGGCAATGTCGAGCTAACAGAGGACAGCAGAGTCTTCTCATACTCTAGAGGACACTGCCCTACCACCTTAGAACCTTGATTGTTCCATGCTGTGAGATTCTATAGTGCAGTTTCTTTGCTATGCAGCTGAAAGAACCCAATTCAGCTGATTTTCTTCCAGTGAGAAAAATCTGGGGAATATTTGCTAACACAACTCCAGTTCATCCTCTTGTTGCATTAAAATATTTGCATTTTCTATAAGTGATTCAAGAGATGCAATGAGATGCTTTATTGGCCTCTAACTCAAAAGAGATATACATGATGTCATAGTCATAAAGCCTTGAACCCCAGGTTTTATCAAATAACAGAGTTACCTGTGGAGACAAAGAAATCGAAATCTATGCTTCCACCAGGGTTTGATATATAGTGACTAAAGTTTTTAACATTTTCTTTTTTCCATGGGGAGACAGAACTAAGAAAGTATGAATCTTAAAATGCCAAGTGAGCCATGAGCTATCAAAAATACAGTTATGGGAATTCCTAAGCCGTGTTATTTTCCACTGAAAGAAATCACCTTACTGAAGATGGTTTCTTCACCTTGTTGTTTTAAATATATTTCAAGAAACTCATTTTTATTACCATTTCATAGTAGTTATCTCCTAAGATCAAGGATCCCTAAAACACAATTCCATCTTGATGGAAGTATTTGTAAACGTATGTTAATTTGAAAATATTTTTGTTTTCTCCCTTCTGCTTATTTCCCAAGTTTGTAAAAGTTGTTTATAGTGTCAGAAACAAAGGTACACCTTGGCCTATTTTCTCTCTGTGTTTAATAAAATTGTCTTCTTTGCTAAATATGAGTCAACTGAGAAAGTTTTGCTCATATATACTACAACAAGTTCCACAGAGTGAGTTTGAGATCATTTGATTTTATTTCTGCCACACTCACCGCCTCAGGGATTAATATGGCAGAAACTTATCACATTGGCTGATTTATGATTAATTTGTTTATCACGCAGAAAATCATGCATAGAAATTGATTGATTTCATTTGAATATAGAGGCCCTATTGTAAGCAGAAAATCTCACCTGCATGACTTTATGTGTACTTCTCCTTTTGCCAGGAAGAAAGCATCTCATCTTTTTATCTCCTGACTTATGACTTGCTTTACTACTCTTTTCCTTCAAGAATCAGTTCACCTGTTGCCTTTTCCTAAAGTATTTCTTATATATTTTTTTAATACATCTTTATTGGAGTATAATTGCTTCACAATAGTGTGTTAGTTTCTGCTGCACAACAAAGTGAATCAGCCGTATGCATACATATATCCCCATATCCCCTCCCTCTTGAGCCTCCCTCCCACCCTCCCTATCCCATAAGCACCTTTATTTTTTAGCTTTGCTCCCACCTATTATCAGAGTACTCAATCAAATCTATCACTTCATTATCACCTTATGTACTTAAATATCTTTCCCAATAGACTGTGAGGTGCTTAGGATGAAGAATACTCTTTTTTTTTTTTTTTTTTGAGCTTTTGTACCCAAACAATGAAGCTTTTATTGAACAGACATTTGAAAAAAGCATCTATAATTAATACATAATTGACTGATGAGAAATCTAATTCCATTTCCAACAGATGATCGTTATTAATAGGGCCAGGATACTTTTCATCCCATTGTAAATAGGATTTAGCTGCATGCTCTCATTCTTTGGGTTAATTACATGGAAAGAATCAACCCCTCCAGCCAATACTGGCACAAAAACTTCAGTATGCTTTCCAACTGCTGTTCCTATAGCCACTCCCCCACAAAAATATTTTGACCTTCATAAGCTATTTATAAAAGACTCCAGTTCAGATGAGGATTATTATTTATTTTTCTGCTGTAAATCTATGTTAGAAAGGTAGATGGCCAGTTGGAGTGACAGCCTTTTTAGACTGACCTAGAGAATAGAGATTTTTGCAATGGGAACAAAATCCGGATGATTTTCCCCTCTTCCTCTTAGACTATATGATATATAAAGCCTCCAGAGACAAAGTTGATGGGTAATTAGAGTTTTATGAAACAGAAAAATAGCTTTGATTCCGGACAACATAGAGAGTAATACAATTAAGCCCCATGGTAAAGATTTTCAAAAGTAGAGTAAAGAAGCAGATTAATTTGTCAATTTTCAAACATTTCCCAAAGAAAATGACATTATGCAGACCTTATACTATTTTTTATAAATTGGCAGGCTTTTATTGCTCCAGCTTTTTTTTTTTTTTATTACTCTGCTTTTCTGTACTCGACCATCAGTGCTGGTCTAATTACTCCAAGCACAATTCTGCCTGCAGCCAAGTTGAGTATGACCTCGTGCACTCCTGGGTTTCTTCTTTCCATCTCTGTGAAGTAGGTGGGGTCTTCAAAATCATCTTTTACAATCAGAGCACCTACAGACTTTAGTTAATGGATCTGGGATTTAATTTTCTCAGTGTGAGAACTGTGATTTGGGTTAATCATTTATTCTCATTATACAGTTCCATTCTTATGCATGGTACTACATAAATAATAATAGTGAGAATAATAGCTACATCTCTCTAGATTAAACAAGACAGCTATTGAATGTTTAATTAAAAGCAAAGTGATAATAAGGACATATTTCCAGAGATTCAATCACGTTGTGACACATACACAGTCTACCAAATAAGCCATCATAATGTAATTAAAATTTTAAATAATTAGCTATTGTAATAAGTGCATAGTTAAACTGATTTAATATTATCTGCTTCCCTGAGGATATATTTCCATAAAAGATGGGCTGGAGTAATATTATGCATTAGAGATAGGACTGTGTTTTCATTTATAAATGGTGGAAGTATGAAAAAGTAGCCTACTTATCTAAAGATGTCAGATATTTAATTTTTAAAATCTTCAATAAAATACCATTGCAGAATTCAAAATGGCACTAAGTTTTGGGTTTAGGGGCAAAGAGTTTAAAAAACATCTGGAGATGCTGAAATAACCTGCATTCATTTATGTTATTTAGGTTGTAAAATCATATTCAATCTTGACCCACTCAGGAAATCTAACATAAACGTCCTGCTGATTTTGACAGTCATACAGCAAAAACACCCTCTAATGAGCATTTAATAGTCACCAAAAGTTTTGCATTAAGTACAAAGCCCTTTTGATTACTTTTTCCACTAATTTAAAGTAAATGCTTTTACAGATGGCATATGTTAGGCCGCAGAACGTGTGTCGCATTCATATGCAGTCACTGAAAATAGATTCCAGCTTTAGTAGAAAGATTGTACCAAAAAGATCAAACACGAAACACTGAGTAAACGTTTACCAGTGATGCATTTTCTTTAAACCTCTTCCTAAATACTTACCCAATAAGAGAGTACCATGCTTGGGGTCTGAACAGTAATTGAGAAATACTTTGGCAAATTAACACCTACAACAAAATGATCTAGACAAAGAAATCGAGTTCTTCATCCTACCTCTCATCTTCCTAAGTGTAGAAGCATATAATATTTCAGTTCCCTTCAAACTGTATTGTATTACATACATGAAAAATGCCATGAAATGCTTTCAGATGGTAGAGGTGATCAGAAAAATAACAAGGACATATGACAAAGAAAAACAAAAGAAAGCCAAAAATTGCCTTACAGGCTGATAAATGAATAATGCTCTGGTTTTAATTAATAGAGTTATTATCATTGTTATTATTATTATTATTCCCTTCTGATGTGCAAAAACATTATAACAAAGGGCTAATATAAACAATACATTATGATGTTATGTAACTGAATTTCAGCTATACATTAGAAAGGTCATACAATCACAAAACATGAAATGAACCCAATTTTATGGATGCCTAAATAACTTCTTTTTCAGTACTTTGGGAAGGTCACCAGCTGGCCCATGGAGAACGATATAGTCTGTTGGAATCCCAAATGACTCCCCTGTAAACAAAAGGTGAGACCATATCCCACACTTGCCAATACTCAAGGAGCATCTGCTTAAAAACACAGAAAGCTAGCCATTCTGATATGCTAGTGACACTGATTTTTACATTTGACATCTCAAGAGTATTAATGGAACTACAGGAGTTAAGAAAGTTGCAATATGGGGTGAGTCCCAGCACTTAGTTTCACATTTAGTATTACTGTGGAAATTGAGTGGTATAATAAATTGATTTGAAGAGTTTCTCTTAAATCTTTCATTTACTAAATGAAATGTACTTAAATCTGACATTTACAAAAATGGCCTGAGATATTTAGCAACATCCCTGGCTTCTACCCACTAAGTGACAGTATCATCCTTCACCCTCGGTTGGGACAATCAAAAATTCTCCGAACCTTGCCGAATGCCCGTTGGGATGCAAAGCATCACCCAGTCGAAAACCAGTGAAATAGATGAATCCGGCTGAAATAGTAGAATAATCAATGAACTGAGGATACATTATATATGAGGATCTAAAACGTGTTTGAAACCCTGATAATTTTCCACGCTACTTAATGTGACCTGATGATTTTTCAGTCCATTCTAAAATCCCAAGTCTTGGTTATTTTAGCTAATATGCATCCTATTAGAAACAGCCTAGGAGGATTTCTAATTTTTTTTTCAGTGTCCTTCCATAGCAAGGAATCCAGTTTCTTAAAATTCTTTGAGAGTTTGAAGATTAGAATGAAACAGGTAGGAGGAGATTGACAAAAACCTTTTCATATGACAAGTGGAAAGAACTGGGATGATTATCCTGTAAGTGGAGGTTGGATATATTAGCTGCTATAAATATTTAAAGCAATAGTATTATGAGATAGTGGATTACAGTAATCCAGATCTGTACGCAAAATATTTATTAAGCACCTACGATATGTCAAGTGATTTTGCTGTGCTCTGGAGCTAAATAAATAATGTACTCTCTATGATTTGACACCTACACAATTAAGACACACAAATATGCACAATATTCTTTTGTTTATTAAGAAATAGTGATTATATATATATGTATAAATATAAAGAATGAATGAATAAATGCATGCAAAGATTTATACTTGAAAATATTTAATACCCAATGTAATAATGCTTCTTTACAAATGAACAAGCATATTTTTTCTTCTGGTATCGAACTCAGTTAATTAACACAATAGGTACTCAACAATATTTTTTTAAACGTGCCTAATGTAATTTACTCTTTATGTTCAGTTGTAATTACCAAGATTTATTTCAACACACCTAACAGGTAGAATGAAGCTGGATTCAGTAGTAGCTTAGTCCATGGGGTTATTACTACGCTTACACTCTTTCTTCTCTTAGAAGTTACAAGTTTAAATACACACACACACGCGCGCACACACACACACACACACATTCATGTGTATTTCCCTGAATGGCTCAAGGTAGTAACAAGTTTTTCCAGTAGTTCTTTATTTTCAGTTTTTAGTAAAGAAACACAAATAATGACCAAAGCCTGAGAAGATAGAAGTTAAATAATTTCATTCACAAAGAGTATGAACTTTTTGAGGATTATTTCAGTACAAACTTTGGGTCTTTATCTATTTGTTCTTATCCATTAATATTCTCCAATGTAAAATCAAAGTTCCAATCTGGTCCCACAGATGACCCATTTGCTTACATGGAGAAGTCACACTTCTTAATACTGTACTTATCCAAGAAAAGAAGGTAATTCACACATCTACTCTTCTAGAAAGCACTTACCAAGACCCCAGGCCAACTTGACCTTTCTATTCTCTGGATTCTATTGCACTTGCTGTCTGTATGACAGCACCTTGATCAAGCACCCTCATGTGATTAAAAGGAAATATAATTCTTTGGAGCTAAATTATATGTAATGTAAAATGATATATAGCTATTATTTTAAAAATGGAAGTAATTCATGAGATTTTAAGAAAAAAATTCTAAATATTTATACATTTTAGTAACCAGTCACATACTACATGTAACATTTCTTAGATAGAAGAGATTCAGAGCAGTTGTTTATATTTTCTTTCTATCAGAGTACAATTCTAATTAAACTCCAGAGGTAAAATAATAAACTGTGACTGATTAATTTAACCAACAGTTATGGTTGAACTAGTTTTATCTGACCCCTAATTTAACATAATGACACCATCAATAAGAATAGACAAAGAATAATAGAATTAGAAAATGTTTATTACCTCATTCATTTTTAAAATTTTCTTCAATTTTTTGTTATGTTAATGTAAATATATGACCAACTCTAAATTTGTGTATTGGGCAAGACTCACATTTCTGGTTCTCGATTATGTAGAAATTGATTATTTATACCTAATCAGTTAGAATAAAGCTATATTTTATTTATTATTATTATTTTTAATTTATTCTTATCCTTTCTCTTTATAAATCTCTTCAAAGATGATATTATTGAAACTATTACTCAGAGTAAAAAATTAATCCTTAATGTAAAACTTGGGAAAAGAAAATCCATAGGAAGAAATTTACAGAATGTCATAATAGTTAACCATAAAACTTAAACCTTATTCTCCTAGATTGCAAGGAAAATAGGAGAAAACAAACATATATATATCTTATTCTTTACCAATGGAAAGCAAACTAACTCATTAAAGGAAGAAGCTTCTGCCTGATCTTGAACTTAAGGAGTAGCTTGCTTTGAATCTTTTTTTTTTTTTAATTGCTGAATAACTTTTATCATGTTTCTTTTCACACATTTTTCAATATGGCATTGCAGTGATACATTTGTTGCCTGTTACATTGCTTGACATAATGCGGATCATAATGCATAAAGATGTTAGTATTTCAAAAGTACTTTGTCATTTCTGATAATATATTGGAAAAGAAGTATAATTTTTAAAGGATGGTCGCTTTTTGATACATTTCAGCAGTAATCCTGTATTTATTTAATCAATAGCCTGAACATTATTAAAATAAGTTCATACTTATTAAATTATGACCATTTATGAAAGTTAAAGGTGGGTGCTATTAACAGCAGGTATCAACCAGGTTTGTTTGTCTTTAGTAAACCAGGGGTTATGTTTATAAGCCACATAAAGTCCAGGCTATCTCATCCATCAATAAGGAATAGTTATGGATGGTACGATCTGTCACATGTGAATGTTGCTATGGGGAGATATGATACAGTTGTGGGGATGAGGGACAGTTTGGAAAGCAGTCTTGACTATTCCTCCCAAATACCAGAATTCCCATGTGATGTCTCAGTGACACTGAAAGGTAGACAACTCAAGACTAAGATCACTCTAGAAACCTAAAATTAAGTGTTTCATTGTATTAATTGAACAGAACACTTCTGGTATTTAATTATATAAACATAGTAAAGCTATAAGCAGGAAAAAGGAAAAGTGTATATTGAAAGGGAAAGGGTGTATTGAGACAAATTCTTGAATCCCTAGGACACATGGAGTGTTGGCTATCCTAAGCCTTCTCCTAAATCATTACTCTTCTCATCTCATCTTGTATTAGCTCTAATGTAGTACAAAGACTTGAGTCCTGCATTGGTGCCCCATTATGTGTCCTCTGCATCACCATACCACAAACACACCACACCGCTGCATCATCCACTAGTACAAGCCATCACTCCCCACTTCACCCATATGCTAACCACTCTCCTTCCAAGCTAATGCCTTCTTCCAATGCTATGGATAACCTCTTGCTCAGACACCTTCAAAGAGTTTCCATTTACTAGAAGATCAAGTCCAAAATCCTTATCTTTGGCATTGAATGCCCAACACAGCTTGCCCTAACCTACCTTTAAAGTCATAGGTATAGATTTTTAAAACTCAGAGATAATCAGATATAAATCTGTCATTTTGTAGAGGAAGAAAACCAAGCTCAGACAGATTAAGTAACTTGACCAAGGTCATGCTGCTACTGACAGGTAAAGAATAGGAACAAAGATCCTCTGACTCCCAGTCTGTTTTCCCACAAATTCCTAACACTATTTTCTATTAATCCCAGTATTGCATTAGTCTTGGTCTCAAAGTCTTTTAAATATGACACTTTCATGCTTTGCTATTTCATTATTGACAGAAGACTGAGACTTAAAACTAATTTATTAAAGATAACAAATAATGATTTTTACATTTAAGTCACCAATAAAAGTGCACATTCTTTTTATCATTTTTATGATTTTTTTGCCCCTTCTAAGTGTTTTAGACTTTTTCAAGTTTTTGCCAGAATGTGCAATTTATGTTGACATCCTTTACTGAAATCAATCATTTTATTTCCCACAACATACTTATATGCTGTCTTTTTTATGCCTGCTCCTTTCTTCTTCCCTTCTTTCTTCCATTTATTATTTCTTTTTTAAAATTTGTCTTTTTTATATTTAATCCCAGCGATATTTTAGAAAACTTTTCAGATGGCTCATGAGAAATTATGTAGGATAAGAAAATAGAATGAGACAAGAATAAGGCAACAAAAGAAGTAAAAATTTAGATGGAGACAAAGTAATGCCAGGAATAATACTAGGAATACAAACAATAGTGACCTACATGGGAACAGAAGTTGGAACACAAATTTGACTATTAGCTGTGTATAAAGTAATGTGAACAGAGAAGACATGTCAGTGAATCAATTTCTTATTTATAAAAATATTTGTGTATAAATTAATGGGACATCACAGTTGCTATGGGAAATTATAAATGTTCTAGCTAATAAGATTACTGGAGCTCTTCCTAAAGAAAACATTATGTCATATAATAAATTCTATTTTTGAAAACGTACATACAAATGCCTGCTTATTAAATATGGGTCATCAATTTTAACTGATCTCACAGCAAAAGGAAGAAGACATTAGGCAAGAACTTCTGGATTTAGCTTGGAAAAGGAGAGCAGAGCTCACTCTCAACCTTAAAATATGAAAAAATGTGGACAAACTGCAAATTCGAGACTTCCCTAGGGAGGTCAGAGAACTGAGGTTGCAGAGTGAACATCCAATTTGGTATCTGAAGAGAGAACAGACAACGCAGGACAAAAAGAGGGCTAGAGACTTTGCTTACTGAGGGACAGACAACCTTAAGATGCCCCTTAATGTCATATAAGCTGGTAAGAGGATTCAGCTAGACATTTTTGACAAATTACTAAAGACAACTGTGGAGTAGGAGAATTAAAACACCTGGGGCCATAACATGGGAGTCTTACACCTTTCTGCAAGTTTTTCTTCCAAGAACCCCAGCAGGTATGCGTAGCTGAAGACAGCCCTGAGAAAGCTGCAGCTAAAGCTGAAATCCACACAAACCCATCCTTCTAGCTCCCCTATGAGAAAAATGCCTTAATCTGCAGCAGGAAGATGAAGAGGAAGAAGAAGAAGAAGAAGAAGAAGAAGAAGGGGAAGAAGAAGAAGGAGAAGGAGAAGGGGAAGAAGAAGAAGGAGAAGGAGAAGGAGAGAAAGGGGAAGGAGGAGAAGGAGGAGGAGGAGGAAGAAGAGGAGAAGAAGGGGGAGAAGGAGAAGAAGGGGAAGAAGAAGAAGAACGACGACGACAACAACAACAACGACAACAGGTCCCTGTAGCCTGCTGGTAGCGACTGATCGGGAGAAATGAACAAATGAGCAAACAAAAACCCCAGCCCTAGGGAGGGGCAGAGTATCTGCTAGGTTGGACATTCCATGAGGAACTTAATACATTTCTGATCTTGTTTCACATGGAAGGCTGAACCTAGAGATAGTTCGGTCACTTCCCCAAGGAAGCAGGAACACTTATTAAAAGAGGCATACCCCCATGACACAGGTTTGCAACACCTGTTTAAGGCCGATACTTGATCAAAACATTAGAAAATGCATACCACACCTTGCCCTCTGTCACCACACTAGCAAGCACTGGTTAAAAGTAATTTGGAATAGATTTAAGAATGCTGCAAGAGACAAATTCTGTGGAGACTAAAGCAAAAGGAAGATGGAAAGCTGATCAGAGAGAACGAGTAGGGACCACCCTCAAAACTGCCGCCATTATGGCTAAAGTCACACACAATGGACACTAAAGCCCTAGACAAGGAACTGTATGCTCCAATTCACTCATCAAAAAAACAAAAGCAAAAAGAAAACTTATTATCTGCAATCGTAGAAAGCATATCCAGCTTTCAACAACAATATTTGGGACATAATAAACAAGGTAAGAAAAAGCACAGTCTGAAGGTACAAAGCAATCATCCACATTATATGACACAGATAATTGAAACCATCAAGCAAATAATTAAAAAGAAATATAATAATAGGTTAAAAGCTCTAATGGGAAAGGTAGAAAATGTACAAGGTCAGACAGGTAATTTCAGTAAAGACATGGAAACTATAAGACAGAATCAAATAAAAGTATCATAATAGGAAACAAATAAACAGACATGAAGAATTCTTTCAACTTGCACCTGATTAAACTTAACACAGACCAGGAAATAATCAGTGAGCTGGAAGATAGGTAAATAGGAATGACCCCAGTGGAAATTTAGAGAGAAAAACAGAAAGAAATAAAAAGTACAGAGAATTCAAGAGCTGTGAGACAACATCACAGAAAGCAATAAAAAACTATGGAGAATACAAGTGCTGTGGAACAATAGCAAACAGTCTAACATATTTGTAACTGGAGTCTCAGAAGGAGAAGAAAATGTGCACAACATAAAATACACACTGGACAAAATAATAACTGGGAATTTTACAAATTATTGATACACACCATATCAGAGAACCAAGGGTCACAGAGAACACCAAACTTGATAAATACCAAACAGAACAAATCAAAACGAAAATGTTAAACCTACCTGGGTGTTCAACCTGCTGAAAACCGAAGACGAGAAAATCTTGAATGTGGCCAGGGGAAAATACCACTTTACCTACAGAGGAGTAAAGATAATAATTAGAGATTTCTTGTCAGCAACCAACAAACAAGAAGTCTAAGGAATATGTCTTTTAAAGTGCTAAAAACAAACAAACAAAAAAATAGTCAACCTAGAATTTTACATACACCTTGAAAATATACTTCAAAAGTGAAGGACACCTTACCCTTCCCCCTGGGACAAAATGAGAGAGTGGCGTGGATTTATATATACTACCAAATGTAAAATAGATAGCTAGTGGGAAGCAGCTGCATAGCACAGGGAGATCAGCTTGGTGTTTTGTGACCACCTAGAGGGGTGGGATAGGGAGGGTGGAAGGGAGATGCAAGAGGGAGGAGATATGGGGATATATGTATATGTATAGCTGATTTACTTTGTTATAAAGCAGAAATTAACACACCATTGTAAAGTAATTATAATCCAATAAAGATGTTTAAAAAAAAAGTGAAGGACAAATAAAGAATCTCACAGATAAACAAAACTGAGATAATTAATTGTCAGGAGATCTACTCTATAAGAAATGTTAAAGGATATTCTTCAAGCAGCAGAAATTACATCTTTGGAAAATTTGACCTATTCAAAGAAATAGAGCACCAAAAGCAAATAAATAAAGGTGAAATATATTTTCTTATTTTTATTGCTCTAAAAAAATAACTGATCTTTAAAGCAAATTTGTATCAAAGTATTTTGTTCTCATAGTATATGTAAAACTGAAATATATGACAAAAGTGGCACAGGGGGAGAGAGAGGAATTAGGAATTTACCACTATAAGACTCTTAACACTACACACTACATGTGAAGGTGTATAATATCATTTGAATTTAGAATCAGATTATCTAAAATGTATATTGTAAACTGTGGGCAACCACTAAAGTAGATTTTTAAAAAGAAGTATTAAAATTAGTCAATAGAGAAGATTAGCCTAGAATTGTTTTAAAAAAACTCGATTCGGGCAAAGGAAGGAAAAATAAAGGAGTTAAAAAAGAAATAGAGAACAA
This sequence comes from Balaenoptera borealis, assembly GCF_965194805.1. NCBI lineage: Eukaryota > Metazoa > Chordata > Mammalia > Artiodactyla > Balaenopteridae > Balaenoptera > Balaenoptera borealis. The sequence goes on from NC_138877.1 coordinate 73,273,705, forward strand.
ATGAAAAAATTAGAAAAGAGCTAGCAAAGAGGTATAATTTAATCTAACCACATCAATAATCATATTAAATATTGTTGGTCTAACCAGGCCAGTTAAAGTACAGAGATGGTAAGATTAGAATAGAAGTAAGACAAATTAACCAAATCTGACACAATATTCACATGTAGTGAGATTAAAAACTTGTCACTGTTAAATGGCTGGTTTTGAATTTTTTTATATATATTATGAGATTTAACCTCTGTGCATGAATGCATTTTTAAAATATAGGTTGGCCACATCACATTGTTCATCTTGTCACTGATAAACTATAAAAATTTTTTAACTGAAATGAAAACTTCAGCCATATTTCCTCTTTTTAATTGATTATTTTCATATTTGGTACTACCAAGATGATACTTACAAAAACTTTCAAAGTTATTCAGTGTCTTCTTCAAAAAAGTCATATTATTTGTGTCTACTTTCTTGTATTCACAGAATATTAATATAATTGCATTACCCTACTATGCTGACTAGTCAATGTTAATGATTTCTACTGACAATTGCAGCTAAAATTATTACGGCATTGTTCTGCTGAGCATAGAACCATTAAAAATTAACTAAAGTTCAAGTTACATGAGGTGGTTAAATAAAATATATAATACAAATCAAGCACATTCTCCTATGACGCATTAACTACATTCTAGAAACTTTATATTCAGCTTCGTAGAAAGACAAGTTTTTGGTAAGATTCTCCTTAAATTGGTTGCCCTGTCTTTCCCTTTGATATTATGAGGTAAATTTTCCTTCAATACACTCATTGTCCAAAGCACCAAGCAGGTTGGAGAAACTTTCCAAACTAAAGAAATCCTATTAACGTAAGCATAATATAATGAGAGGTTGAATTTTCAAACCTCCGTCTTTGAAGATGAAAAGGTGCAGAACTGAAGACTGAAGATGAATTTAATAATTTTGATGACTACTCTCCTATGTTTAAATCATTATTAGGTCATTAGGAATATTGTCCTTGTAAAGCTTTGCAAATCGGTTATTGTATTTTCATGGATATTATGTAATACACATGACTCGACTTATGCATTGGTTTTTTGTTATTATATTGAGCAGATTTCTTTTAGAAGCAAATACAATCTTAGGTGCAAATAATAAGTGAAAATGAACGGTAGACAGGTCTTTTTTTACACAAGGGCTGTGTAGTAGAAGAAAAATCTATGAATAAAACTAAGATATAACTACTCTACAAAGAAGCATACAATAAGTGCTAAATGTTCTTTCTTTATTGGAAAAAGGGGGGAAATATTACATTTGTCTCAGATAATTTTACTCTGGAGGATTTTTATTCATCCTGCTCCATGAAAAATGTAGATAACATCCAAAGAAACCTCAATCTTTGGGCAAGTTATTAAGTGTCATTGTCATGATATACTTTTCTGTGTCCCATATTACCTTTCTTTCTCTACCCTGGGCAATCAAATCAAGTCAGAATTGACAGCTCCAATTCAATTCTGTCAGTTTGTTCCGTTGTATGGAGCTGTTCCTATTGTGAATCAAAATTCTAAGCATCCTATAAATGACAGAAAGTTAAATTATTACAGCTCCAATTACTGAGAAAATATCCCTCAGATAAGTAGAGTGAAGCAGGATGGCTAGAAAAAAATGCAATATTCCCATCAATGATGCATAGAACTAAGTAAAACACACTGTATTGAATAAAGCAGAGTATGTAAAACCTAATAGTACTTACCTTCTTACTTTTATTTATCAATTGCTTTTTCCATTATTATTTTCATTTTGAGAATGAATTATGAAATTTTTATAGTTAGCTACAGGATTTTATTTAAATCAACCAAACAAGCATTTACCAAGTACCTACTAAGTGCAGCAAGCTCTGCTGAGGATATGGGGATGAACCAAAAGATCTCCTGCTAAAAAATTCAGAAATTGAAAGAGGAAACAGATACAAAAATATATACAAAAGAGCATGAGATGTGTTCTAACAAAGACAAGACTAATGTGTTAGGGAAATATGAAAGAAGACTGCTTTGGGTGGCAGCAGGATGTCAAAGAAGGCTTTGGAAATGATGATCTAACATTTGGTGAAGCAGCTGGAGTTGGTTAGGCAAAATAGTTGGGGGTGGTCTTCCTAGACAGAAGAGGCAGACCTCCCAAACTTCACAGAAAGGAAGGTAGGGCGAATGCAACAGTCACAAGTGATCCAGTATGAATTGAGCGAAAAACAATGAAGAAAAATCAGCAAGGGAGGGAAGTAGCCAGGGGCCATATAATGAAGATGATTCTCTGTCATGAAAATAAGTCTTGTTTTAGCTTCTGAGGAATAGGGAGCTGTTGGGAAGCATTACAACAGGAATGATGTGTCTACAGCCACTATGAGTCCTGCCCTTTGGGCACAGAGATGAGTCTGCCAGGCAATGGATAAGTGGTTGGTGAAAGCCAGTCCTCATTCTCTTCAGCAATCTTTGTCCTCTATCTGGGGGCCCTTCAGCCTGTGGGAAAGCACACCTTTTTGTAATCTCTGGGCAAAGGGGAGGCTTCTTTTGAAATGGGTTTAGAGATTAGGAGATATGATCTTTGCAACCGCCTTGTGAAGAAAGAATTTTCTCTGTCTTATAATTGAAACTACTGAAGCTCAAAGGAATCAGCACAAGAATGGTGAAGAACAAGGACTTCAGGTTTGAAACCAGTAGCCCCTGCTTGCTGGTGATCAGATCTCTAGCAAATTACTTCACAGCTCTGCATCTCAATTCTACCGTGTTTAAAATAGGGATGAGAACTACCTATCACAAAGGGTTGCCATTGCTATTAATTTATTATTAATGAATGATTTAACGTAACAGGATCAAAACAGTGCCCGGAACATCTGAACTACTCAATAAATATTAAGGACTCTGTTGGCCCACATCAACTAAGTAATAAGAGATGGATTGAGAAACCCAACCTTGACTCTTGGTTAATTAAGTTTGTCTACCTAGATACATATTTTGGATATTTAAATTTTATAGTAAACTGTTGTAATGTTAAAACATAACTCGATTATGTATACGACACTTATGGATGGCGGAGAGTGTAATCCTGAGTAGACCCCAGAGCAACTGGGACTAAAATGTATCTCCAGATGTAAGTGCAGCAGTACCTCAGCTTACGAGAGCAGTAGGCTGGACCCTTAAATGTTTACTAGTATCATGGACAAAATAAAAAGCAAGGAAGAGGAAGAACAAATGTTTGAATGATTCAACATGGTAGTAAGACTTCCATCAGGGGGAATCATAAAAGGTGTCTGAAAGATTTTATTTAATACCAGCACGAGTCCACAATTCTTCTGAGACTTCTTAATCAACACAGAAGCCCGCTGAGGACTAAGAGAGGGCCAGAGGCTAAATGACCTGAAGAATCCATCTTTGCTATAATGTGACACTTTTCAATGGATGTATGAAATTTACTTCCACACAATGTTCTGTAAACTGAACATTGCAACATTCTGGATAATATTTTTTTCCCCTTCGTTAAGATGCTTGAAGTTTGCTATAGAAAATACACCAAAAACCAAATACAATCGGAACACAAAAGCAAAGACTGTCTTCTGTAATTCAAGATTTAAAGGAGGAAGTATGAAGGCAACATAAATTGATGCAACATACAAATTTTCAACATCAGAAACTACTTAATGTCCCTTCGGTCATATCAATACACATATCGATAGACACCAGATACTTGGTGGTGCCAGCATCAGGGGACCAGAACTGACCACCACTGGCTGGTGATTCAGTCCTGGTTGGGATGCATTACCTCCTCACACTGATTCTTTTTTTGTGATTTACTCATTTTAGTTTCTCTTTTGATATAGCTGTCTTTGGGAAATGGCTATGCTGCTTGGTTTTGTATTGGTCTTTTTGTTTTGTGTTGGGTTTTTTTGTATGGTTGTTTTGTCTGTTTGTTTTGGTAACCACACAGGATGCAATATTTATTTTGAGCAAAACTAGGTCTTCATCTACTTTGTTTCTCAGCCGTCTCACCTCTCGGGCCATGTGCTAATTCATCCTCTCCCACTCACTTTGTGGTAAAAGATATTCTGATTGTAACTCTTGTGTTTTATTTTTTAAATTAACAATCCTCTATTAGACTCATACCAGAGGTATTCATTATGAAAGTTGAAGTTTCACTCTGCTTCTGCTTTATTCAGAAAAATACGTACGTCTCCGTATTGAATTTGACTTATTACTATTGATAAACATGCAATAATTCATCCTTTTCTACTCATGATGTCTCTCCTAATTGATTTCCTTTGTTGGATAATTAAGAAGTTCAAGTGACTGGTGAATATCCAAGATAGTTTCTTTATGTTGAGAGATTGTTCTCAGGTGCAGCACTTAAAAGAAGAAAACACGAGACTCTTTCACCTCCATTCAAATGCTGTGCAACTATTCATTTGTAAAACTTCTAGCAGAAGTCAGAAAATTAGATTGAATAAGGAATGGAGCCGAGGAGAGATACTCTGTTCAGGCATGATGTCCTCCATAATGAAACCACACAAAAACATAATACAGGATAAAAAAAATATATTTTTTTTAATGAGTTGTCACACCCTAAAATGGACTCATTATTTTAATCCTGAGTCAACTGTGCATACTGATAAGGCAACCAAAAAGATCAAAACACTTTATAAGTAGTGAAGACAGGAAGGCTGAACTCTCTCCAGTCTGAATATCTAAGGGGAGCCATGATCAAACTCCCCACAGAGTATAAAACAGGGAAGGGCATATAGGCCTAATCAGTCTTGGTGAATGGATCAAATCCTGGCCAAATGAAGCCATTCATTGACCTGTGAAAGTGCCATGATGTTTCATGTTTCTGGCCTTTGTGCATACCATCCCTTCTGCTTGGGATAATGTCATCCATATCTACCCAACAAACTACTACCAACTTATGAGAAGACTATAAGGGTCCCACCTTTACTAAGCCAGACTCCTCTTCCTTGGGAGGAAAATAACCTGTGCATATCAACAACTGCAAATATTTATTGGATGAGTGAATACAACACACAAAGTAAAATTTAGTCAACAAATCCCAAAGTGAATGCATTCATTTAAAAATGTGACACATGTTATCTTAGGAAGAGATATAAAAGCAAAGGATATGTTACAACAAAAGTTGTAAACACATAAATGGGGGTCAGTGATATAAAGTAGCTGAAGATAAATGTACAGATCTATAGAAGCTAAAACAGTTACTAAAAAGATGATACAGATATTTACACTAATAACATAATTTTTGTGATTCAGTCAATATATGAGGGCACTACAGAGTTTTCCAAAATTTTGCTATGGCATCAATATTAGAAACTAAACTATCTGGTAGACTTTTTCCATCTTTCTTTGTTTCAAATGTGACATAATATTTTAAGTGTTCTCAGATTAGAATTTCTACAATTTCTCAAATTTGACAGATAAAGTATAAAATAATATATCCCGCTAACAATGTTTTTCTGTGTTAAAGTATTTTTCCTCATAAGCATTGCTAGCAATTGAACAATTTAAAATATATTAAATACCAGTTTGTTTTGTTCACTCAATACATTTATTATTTATTTCCACTTATAATGGTTTAGACACCTAAAGTATTAACAAATATGGTAGCAATTTGAACAGTTTTTAAGGTAAGGAAAACTGTCATTGCCCATAACTGGGTTTTTTTCTGAGATAAACGACATGAAAGTTACATCAGATGAATTTCTGAACCATAATACTTGTGGTTATACTCATATGACAGATGTAATGTGAACTATTAATCTGACTGTATGGAATTTCTCTCCAATTACCAATCAGGATTAATCTCAGCAAGTTCCAAGGGCATTCTAACCTTCCAAGACCACTGATGTGTTATATAATTGGCAATTCCATCTTTAATACATTTCCAGCAGCACCTAGAAAATTAGTTAATATCAATATTTTAAAAATGTGTTATTACATTGCTGACCTGGTTCCTTCAATGAAGATTTAAGACTCAATAGCACAATTTCTAAAAATAAACATGTTTTAATTTAAATGTTTGTCTTTCCTTTCCATAACATACTTCATATTTCCTGAAAACTAAAATTTCCTCATCACAAGTTAAACACATTTAGAAGATATTCAGTATGATTTCCCTGTTTTCTCTCTCTCTCTGTACTCGATAATGACCTTCAGAGCCTCTTAGAGCGGAAATCCTAAGGGTTCCCTTGCTTGGGGGAAAGGGTACTGTTTTGTTTTCCATTCTTGCTAAATCACAGCTTTTGAGCTCAGAACTGCAGGACACACCAGTAAAAGGAACGAGATTAGAGATGCTAAGGAGATAGAAGTGCAAAGAAGATACAGATTCACAATGCTCTGAACAGGCAGTAACCCGGTCCTCTCAACAGATCTAGTTGACGTGCCAATATTTTTGCCATCTCTACACTTTAGTAAGTGCTGGATAACACGCCAGAAGTTGCACGCATAGATACATGAATTCTATTTAATCCTTACAATAGCCTGACCTGCATTTATAAACTGAGGAGGGTATTATGGAGCACAAGCCTGGCATCTGAAGAGCTCTGAATCAAATCCCAGACTATCTGACTCCAGTCCCTTGCTGCTCATCCCAGGCACCCATTGATTCAGAGCAGAGTTGCATTTTACATTGAGATTAAGCTCAAAGTCAGATGTTAAAATGAAAATTGCTAGAACTGAAAATCATCAATTAAATCACTTCAAATCATCTTGTAATCCCCCAGGACCTGGGAACTTGGCATCTAATTTTTCTAGAATAACCATAGTTAGTTTTCTTAGCATTTTCTCTTTTGCATGGGCAACGGAACGTCAAGCAGGTAAATTGGAAAAGGGGAGAGCCATATGCACCCCTTCTCTCCCACGTTCTGTTATGCTTCAGGACACTAGCCAATCCTTTTCCCCGTAGCCACAGGGATATTGACTTTTGATGACCCATTCATTGAGACACAACTAAGAGGTCTAAGGGGAAAAAAATCTGTCACACTATGTTTGTTATAATTACTTTGTGAACATACAAATGAAGAGTATGTATAAGTCATTTTAGGCTCTTAACCCTAAATTACTCCTGATATTTACTATGTTTGTTACTTCGCCGATGACAGTCACAGGACACTTTGCTAGTTCTCCATTCTAAAAATATCTCTTTAATCAAAATCCTAAGCTTTTTTAAGTGAAAAAGAAAGCCAACACAGCAGATTCATAATGTAATCCATTGTCAATCCAGCTTGCTGCCAAATTAAATAAAAATGAAAATATCAAATAAACAAAAGTTCTTTCCTTTCTCCACATGTCCACATGTCTGGTATAGAAGTGTTAAATTTTAATGACAGCAAAATATAATTCTTGGAAATGTTTTCAGTTATGTGTTTTCTACAAACAACTTCGTACCAAAACGTCACAGTTTAGGCAAATCTCAAAATGCTTTATTTTCACCCACTGAAAGTGGTTGATAGTTTATTATTTCCTAGCCACCACTGGGAGAACTCTCACATATATAATATAATATATAATATATGATATATAATATATAGTATATAATAAATATATATGCATGATTAAGTCAAATATACATAGAGTTATTTTTTCTTGAAACATTGAAAAACGTGTTGCCATAATGCTTGATTAGTTTAAAAAAGTAAGTACCATTTCTTCCTCTAGTAGTTTCATATTTTTATCATATTGTTTTAATGATTCTTTCTCTGGAAATTTGTAGTGACAAATCCAACCTTGAGCTTTTAATTCTTCTTCACAATGTATGAAAAATTCCCAAATGGAAATTAGCTTTCACTTATCTGTTGCTACCTAAGAAATTATCCCAAAATTTACTTAAACAGTGGTAATCATATTGAAACATATATATCAAGTCAACAGTGTTCTATGACAATCGTATCTCCATAAAGCTGGGAGAGAACAGCATTTTATTTGCTCCCGACTCTGAGATCTGGAACTCTGCAAGGCTCGGCTGAGCAGTTCCGCTGCCCAGGGTGTGCTCCACTGGGCTCTCCTCTAGCAGCACTGAGCTGTGGCTCACTATGGCTGCAGGTTCTAAAATGGCCCAGCACCTTGGCCGGCAGCTGCCGGTGGCCGTCTTCTGGGAGTTCAGCTGGGACCGCCAGCGGGTGAGGCGGCATGACCTGCCCTCCACTGGCTGCCTGGGCTTCCTCACAGCATGGAAGCCACCTTCCGAAGAAGGAGTATCCCCAGTACCCGAAAGCAGAAGCTGCCCATCTCCTAAAGCCAGCCTTGGAAGTAACATAACTTCTCTTCTGTTTGGTTATATTCATTCATTTGTTTTATTTTTTTATTCCACATATGAGTGATAACATACAGTATTTGTCATTCTCTGTCTGACTTATTTCACTCAACATAATACCCTCCAGGTCCACCCATGTTGCAGCAAATGGCAGAATTTCATTCTTTTTGTGGCTGAGTAATATTCCATTATAAGAGGCACACATTACCAGGTATAAAATAAATAAGCTACAAGGATATATTGTACAGCACAGGGAATATAGCCAATGTTTTATAATAACTTCAAATGGAGTATGATCTATAAAAATTTGAATCACTATGTTGTACAACTGAAACTAATATAATATTGTAAGTCAACTATACTTCATAAATAAATAAATAACTAATATGAAGGGGAAAAAAACCTTTTCTTTTGCCACACATTATTGTGCAAAGTTCAAAGGAAGTGACAGACGCAGCCAAGAGAAGAAATATACAGTCCCGCTTGATAAAGAGATTCAAGGTAACCATGCAAAAAAGCCTTTAAAATGGGAAGTACTGGGAATTCCCTGACAGTCCAGTGGTTAGGACTCTGCACTTTCACTGCATGAGGGCCTGGGTTCAATCCCTGGTCAGGGAACTAAGACCCCGCAAGCCATGTGGCCAAAAAAAAAAAAGAAAAAAAATGGCAAGTACTGCTGTCATCAGTTTTGGAAATCCAATCTACCATGGAACCTTTTCTCAAGTAACTCTCTTAAATTCAAAAAAGTTAACCAAAAATCAAATACATTTTTGCATAGTTTATTTTGTTTAATGGTATAAAAACTTCTGCTTCAAGAAATTCTTGAAAGACAAGAAAGAAATATGAGACAATCTCATCTCCATAATTCTGCCTTTTTAAGATTATATCATGAGAACTTACAGAATTGTTTTTACCACATTCAAATTTACAATTTGAAAAGATCACCAAGGTTCCTGGAAGAAGAATAAATTGTGGTGAAATGAGTCAGAGGTGATAAGACTCAATTTGAAGGAGCTCTATTAAAAAACATAGTTCATGTGACAATCTGATAGTTTGTACTATGGTCATTTGCATAGAGATGAAGATAAATGAGCACATTTTGAACAGTTTATTTAATTTTACAGCATACCATTTTTCATATTATAATGCCTCTAAAGCTGGGATGTATCTTATAACTGATGGCTTATCAATTTGGCAACTTTGTTTCTCCTCGGTGTTAAATAACTTATGCTACAACACATGGCATCTTAGATGCAAAACTGTATATGGTACTTTGGGTGGTACCAGGTACGTACAGCAGACAGTAGCTAATGTTTTGTGAACTGAATGACAGCTACATTTGATTATTTTCACCAATTATGTATTTTTGAAATATTATATATAGAGGCAACTTAACTGTATCATGTGATTGGCATTCCTGAATTTTTAACTGATGTAATAACTATTTCCAGGATCTGACCACAAGTGACCAGATATGATCATGTAGAGTTGGCATAATGCCTTTAAATTGTTTTTTTTTTTTTTTATTCAATTTGACTATTTTTGGTCAAAAATTTGAAGAAATACATTAAATGTTCTTTGTAGCAAATGTTTTGTCCTACGTGAGGTGGAAAATTTTCGCTATGCTTTAACATTCTTCTCAAAATACAGCTTGAGGAGCAGTCCACAAACAAAGACAAGTTGTAAGAGGTGAAAATGAGATAGGGCACCGTCACCAAACAGTATTCAGATGTTGCCCATTTTCACCCCAAGCCTTGCTAATTGTCTACTTTTTCACTCGTCACCAATTTTTTATCAAGCCTCTTTTTCAATAATAAGTAGTCTTTCTAAAAATGATTTAAAAGGCTAAAATATCTTAATAGAAGGTTAGAAAATCTTACTTTGTCCAACATAAGTCCAACTGTATTTTGATGAATAATGATAAACACATCTGTTGTATAGAATTTCAATGACTTCAAATTAATTAACGCAAGTTATCAAAAGGTCCCCACTGAAGAGAACCTCAAACGCTATGTGTTATACCTGAATTCTCATCATATTTATTTTTCCATGGGACAATTTAATGGTATTAAAATTATCAAAACAACATAAGATGTAGTAACTAATTTCTTTTAAAATTACAATTTATTTTCGGTAGCTCTCTTAGTCAAAGACACAATTTATGTTCAGGTTACTGCAGTCCCTGCGATAGTGTATCAAAATTTTATATTATTACTGGTTCAAACTTCTTAAAGAGTTACTACTTGAAGTCACTTCAGCTACCTGGTATTTGGTGGTTTTACCTTGTTAATTAAAGCCACATGCTCTGTAGTTATGATACCTGGAGAGGATAGATTTTAGAGTTGTGTAACTGATTTAACCAAATAGTATTCTATGAAGGAATAGAACAGATCTTACTGAGTTTGATTCCAATGTAATGCTATTCTTGATGTATAGATAACATTGCTGAGCCTGTGTCAGAGAGATATATGTTTCATTTTTTTCCCGGTAAATGGGATGGATTTCCTCTCATCAGACCATACCTTCTTGCTCTGTCGTCCTTATAATCAATGGCCTTTGGCCTGTAGCTGGTTGGTGTTGGGGAGATGTTTAAATCCATGGATCAACACAAGCTAACCAGTCCATGCATGAGTGGAACCCATGGTCCTGTCATGGCCTCCTTAGCCCAGTAGTCAGACGATTCCTGCCATCTAATCGCTGTTGTTTGCTCACCCAGCTGGAAAGACACTGCTACACGGAAGGGCAAAGGGCTTGGATGCTGGAATTATGACTTTCTCTTTTTGAAGTGTTTCCACCTCAAATTACAGGACAGCACTGCAGCTTCTTTGACCCATCAGGCTAAACCACCAGGATAATGAGAAGTCCGATCCCAGCCCTGTGGATTCACTCAGAGATGGGTTAGGTCTGTCACCACACAGGGAGCTCTGCAGAACCTCACAGCAGCTTTATGCAGTCTGGCATGTCTCACTGTAAACAGAGAACCTTTTTACAGGATTGTATCATAGCTGCAATGGAATCCCTTGCTTATCGTAAACCAGTTGAATATAATAGTATTTATAAATTTATGGAAATTATCTTATTCTTTTAGGTTTATTTTCTAGAAAATTGAATAAAAAGAAATTCCATAGTAAAATTCTTTAAGAAGTCAAATATATCATGTTACTGCGATGTGTTATCATACCGAATGCTGGATATCATTAGCATATAGAAGGGATATCTGATTTAATCTGACATTTCTTCAGTTGAGTAAAAAATAAAATCTAACTAACTCTTCATTAATTTTGGACATATAGGGGCTTCCCTGGCTGTCCAGTGATTAAGACTCTGCACTTCCACTGCAGGGGGCACAGGTTCAATCCATGGTCAGGGAACTAAGATCCCACATGCTGCGCGGTGCAGCAAAAAAAAAAAAAAAAAAAAAAATTGGACATAGAGATAAATTAAATCCAATGTTTTACACTTGATTTTCAAATTTAAGATAGAATGACATTAGAAGTTATCTAGTTGGATACCTTAAAGACATTTATTTAGTTGGATTCCTTAAAGACATCCTTCAGAATACAATTTAAAGAAGAAGCTAGTAAGTTATTCTTTATAGTATGTTTATCTGCTTCATAACTCATATGCAGAAATATGATTTCCCCATGAACCAAAGGTAATTTAACATTTTTGAGGTTTCTGGATTTGAAAATAGTACCTCTATATCATGACTATTTATCACGCATGAAACGTAAGTGTACTAGCAATTTTCAAAGTTAGTCATTTTTACTAATGAAGGGAAGCTCATACAGAAGTGGGCATAAAAGAGTTAAGTAACCAAACAAGCATTCAGTGCATCCAAGGGGAAAGTATGATGGTGCAAACAGAAGTGAAATTAAATGACGGTGTCTAAAGAGTGGCAGACATTTGTTGAGGTAACATTTAACAGGAAATTATACAATAGCCAAAACACCACAGCAGCTGAAAGAGAAAACTTATTTCCAGGTATTCATAAGAAAGTGCAGGAGGGACTTTCACATTGAACACTCCAAGTTCCAACTTTTGATCTGTGTGGTGGTAGCTAGTGAGAATAAAAATAACCAGTTAATGAAGCTTTTTCAGTTTAAATTATAGACACTGGATTTGCAGATACTCAGTGATTACTTCAGATCTGCAATGAGTACGTCATGTCATATACACATCACGATGAGATGTCGACCAGCCCAGAAAGTCTCTGGGTAACATGCTGACTATGAGTTTCCATTGACTACAAAGGTCATGAAATGAGATTTAAAAAACACAATTTGCAGATCACCAATAACATTCATTGCCAGTGAACCTAAGACTGAAAAACTTGTGTTTCATCCTCCAGGGTCCAAAAAGCAACAATTATAAAACTAGAAATTGGAGCAGCTAAATTCTAACTTATTGCCACAGATTACGGTTGTCTTTCTACATTCCATCCTGCCAGCCCCCCCAATTTCAGTGTGTCACCACTAGGAATAAACTGCAACTGTCAGAGCTTTGAAGAGGATAAGGACTAAGGGTTTATACTTACCCTGGGATGGGAAATTTCCACCAGTAAATCTATAAGCAGATTTAGAGAGAAAAAAAACCTTTGAGGCAATAAATATAGGACTTGATCTTTGTTTCAAGTATCAGATTGCCTAGAAACTAGAAGAGTCTCCCATCTCATGCAGCTCTAGGTGATGGGCATAGACACTGGTAATGGACTGAGAAACTAAGCATGTTGAACTGTGGTCTCATTCTAGAACTCCAAAAAACAGCTCACGAGAATTGTCCCAAGGAAAATCCATATGCTAGGTTGGCAAACAAAGGATCTGAGTATACAGTACATCACTTTTCCGAAATAGCAAAGAAAAAAAAAAAGCCTATAATAAAAACTAGAAAAATAAAGGGAAGAAGAGAACATGCTGAAAACTCAAGAAAGAAGAAATGTCTGAAAAAGAGTTATGTATTACAGGATCCAGAGTTACAGTTTAAAAGCAAGCAAGCCTTATGAACAAGTAGTAAGTAGTTTTACGGAGAACACAAAATAAAAACAAAATTGGAGAAAAAAAAGAGATAGATCCAGAGGGCAGGAAATTAAGAACTATGGATATTCCTTAAGAAAATAAAATGTGCTACAGAAGCAACTTTAAATTAAATTCTTGTTAAAAAATAATCATTAATAAATAAATGAATGAATAAATATCCAAATGAATAAAAATCAAAAGGAACCTCTGGGTATTCATTGCTGCCCAAAAAGGAGTAATTGGCATGAGAATTATTTTCCTGCTTTAAACAACTAAAATATTGGACAAATACAAAAAATGATATTTTTAGCAATTGGGCAGCAAGCAGCACAGGACTGTGAACCTTAAAAGAAAGAAAACAAATGAGGGGACTATATTCTTGGGCTTTTTGCTTGGAGGCAATATCTGAACTGCGCTGAAGGGAAGGAAAACACACTCTGAGCTGGGGGTAGCAGGGGAACGGAGAAACATCGGAGCTCACAGAGGCCAAAGCAGCTGGGATCTGCAGGACAGAGTATTGAAAAGGAGGGAGTTATGCAGAGAAAAAACTCCACTAATCTGCATAGCATTGTCATAAGTCATTGATGTATTAAATGAACAAACAAAAAAGCCCCTCAAAACAGAGCATATAGATTAGGAGGATATAAAAGAAAGTAGGAGCATAAATTATATTTTTTCTTTGATATTTCTTTATTTTCTACGTTTCCACACTTATCTTAGGTGACATAAAATTGAACCAAAGAAACTATATAATAAAAGCAACAAACATGTATGCCCTCTACGTAGTACTCAGCGGTCAACGTAGAGGCAAGGGGACGTGCAAGATTAAATATCCCTTAACTTCTAAACTTCTCTGTCTTAGAACAACTCTCTTCTTGCCGGAATGAGATACTATTTTTCCATCCCTAGAATAGTTATGCTACTTTAAGAACTTTGTTTTTATTGGGAAAAAAAGCTTCAAATCATAATGCATTTGCTAAGTAATTATAATTTAGTGTGGACACTTTAAAGTTCCAAATGCTTTTCCTTTCACTCCTGGATTTACAAAAGAAAACCTCCTCCACTAAAGTGTTTACGTTTTCTCATTTTTATTTTCCTTAATACAGAAAATCAACATGGTAAGATGGCTAATTTTAAATCTTTCTTAAAATTAATATCAAGTTGCAGTGTTATAGAAAACTCACAGACACTGTAATATAAGATGCGGAATAGCGGGGGGGGGTGTAAAACAGGCATGTGTCAATACTGGGTCCTATTTACAGTAAAACATGGCTCTACTTTTCAAGGAAACAAGAATTGTACAGTATCAGCACTCCAGAATAATTATCAACAATGAAAATGTAGCCAATCTAATAACTCCAGGACACAAACAGGTTTAGAATGTATCCAGCACTACACAGAACCAGGATTGGGATCCGTCAGAACCCCCCTTTGGGTCTACAGGCCCTTAGGCAAATATGTTAGTTGAGGTCCCTGCCTACAGTATATGCATGATTTTTGAAATATTATAAAAAGATACTCTACATCAATAATCATTAGGAGAATACAAATTAAAACCACAATGAGATACCATTTCACACACATTAGGATGGCTATTATTCAAAAAAGAAGACAAACAAACAAAAAGAAACCTTGTGTATTGCTACTGGGAATGTAAAATGCTGTAGCCAGCATGAAAAGCAGTATGGTGGTTCCTCAAAAAATTAAAAAGGATTACCAAATGATCCAGCAACTCCACTTCTGGGTATATGCCCAAAAGAATTGAAAATGGGAACTTGAAAAATATATTTATATAGTCATGTTCATAGCAACATTATTGACACGAGCCAAAACGTGGAAGCCACCCAAATGCCTATCCCTGCTCAGAGCTCTTTGGAAGGATACACGTGACTGGTCACCAGGAGCTTTTCTCTCCCGTCTGTCAGCTCCATTCTCCTGTTTCATTTTATTGATGCATCACTCAGCCACCCCAAGGGAAGCGGTCACAGAAACTTATAACTTCAGTTTTACAACCGAAGTTACATATTCCGCAAATTAAACAACGAAAACAAACACGGGAACGGAGTGCATGCCCTCTACATGTGTCCCTTGGCAATCGGGGGAATCAGCACAAATGAATTGATCTTGATACACTAAATTCAGGGCCAGGCACAATTTCCCCTCACATTAGGCGTTCTCATAATGTGAATTCCTATCCCTTTGATTTGTGTCACTATAGACATTTCCTAGATTTCAAATGCACTGAAGAACGTCAATGCTTAACAAAATTAAGTTATGAATATATAAATGAAGTTACTGTACTTAAAATATTTGGTATCTTGTGTTCAGAACATTCTAATATATTTTTAAGGTTTGCTTTTGGTTTTTATCAGAAAGCTCCCTGGCTTCTAACTTTCCAATGAGTCTCCATTAATTATCCAATATTAACTAGATTTCTTAACTTCTCCTTCACGGCTTTGTACGATCCTCTCTCCAGCTGCCATGGTACCTCTTCTTCCAATTCTGTAGCATCAGCCTTCTGTCCCTCAAGGAAAATAATGATGCCATTCATCAAACTGCGCCCATGTGCCAATCACTCTGCATCATGTTTGGATTAAGTAGCATGACCAGTCCTCTGGAAATAGATAGCTGAGGTTCAGAAACTTAAGCAACTTCACCTAATGACACAAAATGACTGTAAATTTCAGTTGAATTGTAAAGGTCAGGCTCTTTGTACTTTGAAAGTGTTGGCTTGTTTCTCTTAAAGAAGCAAAGTTCCACCTGCCTGTTTATACAATCTTATGCATTTATTCACCACTGAGATATATGTTCACATCTTCCTTTCTTCTTCTTTCTCTGACTTCCCTCCTTTTATTCCCTCCTTTTTTCCAACCTTCTTTCCTCCCTCCCTCCCTCCCTCCCTCCGTTCCTTCCTTCCTTTCTTCCCTCTCTTCCTTTGTTTTTGAGAAATTACAGTTATTATTCTGATAATTAGTCTGCAGGAACAATTGACATATAAAAAACAAATTATGCTGTGTGCATGTGTGTGTGTGCGTGTGCGTGTATAATTCACACATAGGCTACAAAAATTCAGTGCAGTCCCTGGTAATATTACAGAGGAGATGAAACTTGACAGAAGTCAATGGCTATGCATTACCTATTGATTGAGGACATTGGACATTTTCAAATAAGAATAAACTTTGCTCTCTCAATTACCTGGATTATAATTTATACCTAATCTTTATTTTATACCAGTCATTCTACATAGAAAATATTTCTTTCCATAAATATATGCACTTCCAGTGATGCTTTGATTTTATATTTGCATTTAGAAAACAACTTAAAATGAGGAAGCAAGAACATGTTTATATTTATCTCTAGAAAATTTCCATCTGAATGGTGTTTGCTCCCCCTCTTAGACACCATGTCAGGCAATATTTTTCATCTGACGGCTTTAAGTGCATTTATCTGATGATATTGATTCTTTTTAATAGGCAAATATCTCTATAAAATGTGTTACATTTTCTCTAGTCATTAAGGATGTTTGCATACATTGCTAGAAATGAAATGCTGACCTCCTGCAAGTCTAAAAGAAACTCATTGTATAACACATGCTCTTTGTAAAACACCCGCCCTGGTTTTCAGTATTTTGTCATGAACTCTGCCTTGAACCACTTACCCCAGTCAAGGCCTAAGACTCCTCCTGGTATTTGGAGAGAGTCCACTTTACAGCAGGAGCTGAAGAGCTCTTCTCATAGACACTTTCTTTGTTTGGGGTTTTAAAAGGAGTTGAGCTCCAGTACAGAAAGCTCATTACATGCACTGCAAACAACTCCCCTTGTTCTAAGATCCCCATGCTGGGTAATCGTCACTGTAAACACATGTACATTTGAGTCCCTGGTAAGCCTTTTTTTTTCCCCAAGGGATGCCATTAGGTTAGGTTTGGATTAAAATTCGGTCTTCTTGAAAATTATTGACATTCAGTCATAACAATTTCACCAGAGGTGATATAAGCCTTATTCAATAATGGAAATCTTGTGTTCCAAGGACCTCAGCGATACTCAGGGTCAGACATTGCCAGTGAATGCTTAAACTGAGTTTTCAGATATTAAGTGGGCATGGAAAAGTCAATTAAGCTTACTTGACTGTATCCTGAAAAAAAATTAATAAGGCAAGGGAGGGAGCACCGAAGCAGCCCAGGGAACAGAAAAGCTGTTACTTAAAGAGTCTCATTGGTTGATTAACAGTTCACACAACTTTCCCTAAATGTCTTTTGACTCTCACTTATGTTCCTAAAAAAAATCTTTGTTACTTATTCCAAAGTATTCTTCACAAAGGCTATCTGTGCTGTCACTCCTGCCTTTCAAGAAGCCTCATGGTCTAAAAGCAAGGAGAAAGCATGTCTGTCTTTTAGAAAAGAATCCAAAGTCTCTTCTTAAATATAATACTTGGCAAAATACCAGCAGATAGTAAATACTCAAAAAGTGGTTTGGTATAAATGAATGAATGAATCAGTCAAATAAATGACAGAGGTGTGAAGAAATTCTAATCAAATTGAAGCCCTTATGACAACTATCAGGCAGGTAATCTAGGCTGACATCCTAAAGAACAGACTAAAAAATCTAGTTTCAAGTTGTTTCCTTCAGACACTAGTGTGAAAATAACTCTTAATACAAGTATAAAACAACTCCTACAAAACCTTAGCATAACACACTTCATTGCTAGCTCTCCTTTCATGGCAATGGCAGTCACATGCCTGTATTGGGATGCAGTTTCCCCTAAAGTTATCACTGATTTGTGAGATCTCTGTATGTGGAAACATTGTCTTATTTTAATTTCATTTCTTCAATTCATATGGAGTCACTGGCTACAGTCTGCTATAGTCCAGTTAGTAGGAGTTGCCTTTTCAAATGGTCTAAAATATATATGATGACCTATAACTAAATTTCTAAATTCTTTAAGGCAGAAATCCATAAAATAAAAGGAAAATGTAAGATCAAATAGAACTGGGCTATGAAAATTATATTCTTAATGAGATTTAGTCTACATGCTCCTTAAAGATAGGGGGTCACATCTTATTTATTTCTGTATCTTTGGGACCTCGTCCAGGGTCCCATCGTAGCTACCCCATTAGATTGTCTGGAATAGTTACTAATATCTTTAAAATATTTATTCATAAATAATTGAAGGAATGATTCTGTGTTCTCATTTAGGCCTATGCACATGAGCTTTCAGTTTCTAGGTCTAGATTTAATGTATCTTCAATTAGAGTAGAAGGTTAGGAATTGAAAAAGAGTCTTGAATTTTCCAAGATTTTGTAAAATCTTAGAACTGTCCATTTTGGTTCACATGGAACCAGTAGAAGTTATCGTGTAAACTGGAAAGGTCTGCTGTAGCCAGGAAAAGAATTGGTGACCTTTATTTCAGTAATTTGGCCTCTATGCAGGTGGCAGCAGCAACAGATTCTTAAATAACTGCCACAGATTTAAGTGAAAAGATATGTATTATGTGCACAGGATGGGGGGAAAAAAAGAGGATTAAAAAAAGGACTTCCCAGTGTCCTGCAGGGAAAGGTAGTGATTTGTGTCATTGTGTCTTGTCACCCTTGAGCTCAGAGAATTGTGATATTTACACACCAGCCAAGCCCATCCTCCAAGATGGATCATTTTTTTCCGTCTGGAATCTTCCCTGGACTCTCTGACTCCTTGTCCTTCCATCGAATCCTTAAGCTGCTTCCCCGTAAACAGAAAATGACATCCCATCGCATCCATAAAGCAGTTCTGTGCCCTGAGAATAATCCAGGCAGGAGCGGATTTCCTGTTCTGCACGGCCAGGTAAAACCCCACTCTTGGTTTTCCGATGTGAAGGTGTGACCCACTGAAGCAACTTACACCACTCACACCCGAAAGAAAACAGTGTATTTAGGGAATTATTAGCACAACACGATGGATCTCGGTCTAAGAGCAAAGAAAAATATCTTGAACCACTTCAAAAATCACTGGCCAAAAGGAGTTTAAAAACACCAAACTTCCTTTTAGTTTTTTCCTTCCTCCAGTCATATATGCGTGACTGCTATTTCTTATGCAACGGGGCTGTGCAGCCCAAATCTCTCTTTACTCGGCATTCCTGGTGTCACTTTTTAAAAACTTTTAAGGGTTTTTATTCATGTTCTTTCTTGGCATGAAAACTCATGGCGCCAACTGTTGGAGCTGCACAGAATTGAACACTCAGACACTGCATGCATCACCACACCGACCTCGATCTTCAGGAGAGTGAATCTTTGCGGTCTTAGAGCAACATTATACACGCAAAGAGGGGGACTTCATTTAGCTTGAGGCAAAGGTGATGACCACTAAAGGGGCCTGCCCTTAAATGATGAAAATCTTAATCAGCATTTGACTAAATGCAGTAGGATAGCCTTATTGGCATAGAAGAGAGGTCTATCTATAACCTGCTGAGCCAAAATGAAACTTTCCTGACATCAAAGCCGCGTACTAAGAAATGCTAAAGACATTTTCCCTAACCCTGCCCTTCCCTGGTAACTCTCCCCTGCATCTCTTCCCACTGTCACAAAGAACAAAAATCCCCCTGCGATACCATGACAAATTCCTCTAGGAAGGCTAACCAAAGTGTGGGAAAATGCTGTTTTGGTTCTTGAATTTTTTAAGAAGACTTCAGAGGGTAAACTGAATCCAAAAGAGAATGAATTCGAAAAGTCGCGTTTTTAATTTTCATAAACCATCTTCTGTCTGGATCTACACAGCTCATTGTTGAGGATGAGAAGCACCGAGCCTCTGTGAGTTTGTTTTGGGAGGTCGGTCACCTTTCTCTGTTGGGCAGACAATGACATACGTAAAAAATTCAACTCCTACGAACACACCCCACAGGAAAATCAATGCTTTCTCGGTCATGCCAACCTAGTTATTTTTCTTTAATGATTGCGAGCTAAATACATAGAGCCGAACAATGTTCACTGGAAATAGATTAACCCGGCCTTTCACAGGGGATGCGAGCTGGCCCCCGGGGCTGGGTATGAAGACAAAAGCCAGGCAGACAAAAGCTTCTCCCCTCTCTTTCCTGGCTTTGCTGCCGCTTCACAGCCCGTCTGTGTGGGGACAACCTTGTCGCTCGTGATTGATCTGAGAACCTGTGCACTTGGACCCCTTGCAACGTTTTGTCTTGGTGTCACTGGCATCTACTTTGCATGCGGGTCCCATATCTGTGACTTCAGCATCTCTGCGTCCTGCCACCAGACACAGAAGCGCTTTGTTCGGCCCCTCGTCATGCTGGAGGAGTTTCTCCTAGGGGCTGCCCCTTGTTCTCAAACATGAAAATGTGTGAAGCATAAAACTCCAGCTGTGAATACTTACCTCCCTGCGGTGTTAAAAAGTTCAATATACAAAACACCTGGTTTCAAGTAAAATGGACAGCGAGATATACGGCAAAGAGACAGATTTAATATACCCCATAGGGCCCTGAGGCAGTCTTGAAATTAAAGACACAACACGCTTTTTTCTTTTTCAGATGATGTTTTACTATTTTACAAATAATGAACCAATAAACAGTAGACAGGAAAGTTGTAAGAACGCAGTGGAAAGGATGATTGTCATGTAAATGAAAGTTACACTCAGACAGCACTTATATACTTTGTAAACGTATTTCTGGCCAGTAAAATTCTTTTTACAAGTGATACATATGACCAAAAGCCTCAATGATTTAAACTCTGTAGGGAATAGGAGCTCTCTTAACTTTGTGACCTCTGAGGTGTTCATCATGAACATAATTTATTTACTAAGAGAGAAAAGTCACAGAGTGGCTATTTGAATGGAAGGAATGCCCATGTCTCCTTCCTTCTGAGAACCCAAAAAGTGTTTTATTATTAAAAGTAATGGAATAATTATTTTATGCACTGCCCTTAAATCCTCTAAACTTAACATGTTTTAGATGGAAAAACAATAAGGAAACATATTGGGAGGGAAGAGAGAAGATGGTAGGAAACATTTTAATATGACTTGTTACAAGTTGTTGATGAAAGAAAGTATCCTCAAGGTTTTCTTCTTCTTCTGAATTTCCCATTTCAGGGATAAAAGAGCAAAGTGGCTGATCCTAGCAAGGATGGTGAGTGTGGGTGTCTGGAGATATACAAGGAATCATCTACTGTCCCTTTCCAAGAATGCGCCAGAAGCTCCAACAGAAAGTCTATTTACCGCCCTTGCTTCCCCTGTATCTTTATGCCCATGCACCCTCCTCTGGCCAATCTCCTCCAGGTGTTTTGGCCTAGGTATCCCACAACAGCTCAGATCCAGTTTCTGCCCAGAGGTAGAAATAGCTTCTTATTATACTTACTGTGTACGTAAGGGTCATCCCCTAGAGCCCTCGTTACAAAAGAGGAAAAGAAAGGGCCTGAACTCAGCATTCTACAATATTCACATGCATCTGAGATGCAGTCGGTCCAAAGCTCAGACCCTCTGGTTGGAACTTCTGAATTCACATCTCTCGGTTCCTTATGCTGTCAATGTGACATTGAACCAATAACTGGCTGCAATTTCCATTTCTGTAAAATGGGAAGGATTCCAGTACCAATCTGATCACATTTTAGAGAGGATGAGATGCGTTAAAATAGGAAAAAGTCTTAGAACAGTGCCTGTCACGTAATAAAACTCAGAACTCATCCATCCTCATCGTCATTAATTTTGTAAACTCTCTCATTCTACATTATATACATATCCTAATAACAAATTATTTTACTTAATATTTTGCTATACTTTTATTTTAAATATTTGGCAAAAATGGAAATGGGAACAACAGTAGCCTCTGTAAAGTAAGATTCTGGGAGAGGAGGTATTACCCTCCCGCTTCAAAGAACGCATTTAAGACTCGCTTAAAATTGTTTACTAAAAAGTATATCTTACTTTTGTAATTATCTTTTATTGTGGTAAACTACAGATAACACCAAGCGTACCATTTAACCATTCTAGAGTGTACAATTTATTCAGTGGCATTAAGCACCTTCACAATAGTTTGCAATCATTACCTCTTCTAGTTCCAGGATTATTTTCATCACTCCAAATAGAAACCTCATATCTATTCAACAGTCACTCTTCATTCACTCTACCCACAGCCTCTGACAAGCCCCAGTCTGCTCTCTGTCTATATGGGCTTGCTTATTCTGGGTATTTCATATAAATGGAATCATACAATATCTGTCCTTTTGTGACTGTCTTCTCTCAGTTAACAGTGTTATCAAAGTTCAGCCAAGTTATAGCATGTGTCAGTACTTCATTTCTTCTTATGGCTGAATTATATTCCATTGTATGAATATACAACAGTTTGTTTATCCATTCATCTGTTGATGGCATTTGGGTTGTTTCCATGTGTTGGCTGTTGTAAACAGTGACGCTATGAACTTTTGTGTACATGTATTTGTTTGAGTACCTGATCGAAATTCCTTTGGGTCTATACCTAGGATTGGATGCAAAATGTTTTTAATGGGGATTGAGGTAGGTTAAATGGATATGGTAGGGCAATGTTTTAGATAGATTTTTTTTTAACCACATTTCTCGTATTACCCATAACTCCCCACTGTTCTTTCCTTTAGGAGGAGTGCATATATAACCTAGAATAAAGAAGGCATCTGAGTTACAGAATAAATATCTTTTTTTTTTCTTTGAGACAAGCATTTCAAATTCTAGAGACATGCACTTAAGATAAACTATCTTTTACTTTCAGAAGATATACGTTTCAAAAATTATCAATGAACACATGATGAAACGGGGCATAGACTGTATCTATAAACAGAGATTGGAAAGAAGTTATATGAGAGGTCAGGTTTCGTTTCACCTCCACCCAACAGACTCTCCCCACCACCACCCATCACAATCCCGCTAAGAATGAGACGATCATCCTTGTTTGGTGAGCAAAGGAGTCATAATCACCAGAGAAGAGCCAGAGGGTGAGAAGTTGATAGACAACACAGAGGAAGGGGCATTTTTCCTTGGCCTCTAGCAGGGTGAAAACTTTGGGGAAGGTATAATAAAAAGATGGAAACTTCAGATAACTTTTGGGGAAATCCCAGAAGATAAAGGACCCAAGTTTTGATTCCCTGGGAACTGCAAGGGTACAGAGATAGCCCCGTTCCACACAGGGCTGGAATGATGTATACCCATGTCTGAGTGCCCTGTTCAGGGGAATGGGCCTGAGCGCATTCACCACTTCACCCCACCCCGCCCCCTGCAAGCTAAGGAATTTTATTAAACCTGAACTATTTACTTCTATAACATTAAATATGACTATTTACTTATATGGAAAAACATGATATTAATATGAAAAGCTCATGTTATTCTATAACAACAGCTTCATTTCTAACTAATACTTTTAAATCTAGCTTTGCATTTACTAGAGTTTCTCTTTCCATATGATCATTAGGTAAAGGAGGTACAATATATATATATTTTTTACATTAATATCTCAATCTAAAAAATGGGACAAATTCATCCTAGGATGAAGTAGAATGACTTGCCTGTCCTCACTCAGAAACACAGTCTAGAAACCAGTCTCAAAATCTCAATTACTGGATTAATATTAGAATTTTAAACAGAAATGATACCAGATCTTCTAATTTAATTTTATCTGTAACTTAAGGGGAGTGTGAAAGGGCCAGACATTTGCAGCATGCTTTCTCTATATAGTTTCTGTATCAATTTTCTTTTTTTTAAATATCCATAACTTTTTAACTGAAGTATAGTTGATTTACAATGTTGTGTTAGTTTCAGGTTTATAGCACAGTGATTCAGATATATATGTTCTTTTTCAGATTCTTTTCCCTTATAGATTATTACAAAATATTATAGTTCCTGGTGCTATACAGTAGGTCTTTTTTGGTTATCTTGGTTATCTATTTTATATATAATAGAGTGTATCTGTTAATCCTAAACTCCTAATTTAAGTACAGTGTTTAAAGGCACATTCAGGGGGTTCTGCTAATTTGAGGTTACAGAGGGGTCAAGGTGAAACAGAGAAGTCCTTTTAATATTTCCAGTCTGCATGACGGGTATCTTGGGATGGTTGTTTTCTTTGTTTCCACTTTCATCATCTCTATACCTTAGTTCTTCCAACAGGATGCTGCAGTGAGCTTTGTAATACAGATGACACACACGTGCCCAAGTAGAACCAGAATTTTTAAACAATGATCATTTAGTCAACTCGTTTCTCCGCAAGTGATATTAGAGGCGGCTGCAACAGAAATGACTCCTAGGGCTAATTCCAGGGAAAGTGCATTCCTTAATAGCTTGATTTGATCTGGGAAAAAATGTACAAAATTGATATCTGGGATGAATATATTTTAGAATCAGTGCACCACACTGGCAGTCCATTCACAAACACTGCAGGCACCTTGATGCTTCCCTAAGCCGCTGAGAACAGAAATTGGATTACGCCATAGTTGTCATTTAAACTTGCAGTGAAAATAGTCTGATAAATGTCAGCCTGCCACTGGGCAGCTTAATTGTTCTATTTTGCCATGAGCCACAGTGATAAGGTACAATTTATTCAATATAACGTTATAGACAAACAAATATTTAACAAGTCCTGATTAAAACCTATTGCCAGACAACAATACAGCTTCAATAGCAGTGATGGCTTAGACCAACGAAGAGGACTGCACGAAATGCTGCATTTGAAGAAAGAAATGGCTTGAATTTGAGTTCACAGGAGCCCAATGCATTGAAATCACTTTATTAATGCATTCTGGGTTTTTTTTAAAGTCAGATGAAAACTATTGGCATGGAATTGGCTAGAATTTCTTCACAGGATGAAGGAAATTGCAGCTTAGCAAATTTCTGCGGATACAGACTCTAAGAGGAGTTGAAAGCAGAAGGTCAATTGGGGTGCAGTGCACTCAGGAGATACATTTATAAGAAGGTGAAGAAGGCTGGGATGGACAAAGGGTGCAGTTGACATGCAATGTGGTTGCAACTGAGGCCAAGAGAAACTTTGGAACTGAGATGACCTTTAAGAAGTATCCCAAACTTGAGTTAAGAGGCTGGAAACTTAAATGCTCCTATCCACCAGTCCTGGCCATGGGCTGCCCCCTTGGAAAAGACGTAACCTTGGGTAAGGCAGTTGCCCGCAGCTGAGGGCAATTCCCAGGGCAACCACCCCTAACCCCTCTTCATCCAGCATCCACGGCATGAGGGAAAGGAGCGTGTTGGTCCTGAAGTGGGGATCTGGGTGGAACCACACCGCGTCTACTTCATATCTGTATAAACCACCTCAGAAAGGCAATGTGTAAGGGGGAGCTATTACCCCACTAGCTCATAATCCATCACATCTATTCAGAAGATAAACTGTCAGAGTGTGAAGTTTAACACACGACAGCATGAGACCCGGGATGCTCTCATAAAGGTGTTCACTGCCTGGTAAATCTGACCCTCACACACCCCTCTTTTCCTAAGTAGATCAAACCTCTATGGCTAATGTGAACTCTCTTTTTGACCTGTGATTCTATATTCTGGCTCATTAATATGTCACCAGTATTGCATGTTGATATAATACTCATACATGACGTGATGCCTGTAGGACACGTCGGAAGGTCATGCTTCATATTTGCAAAGTTTAGAGTTCAGGTCAGATTACTCCATAAACCACTTGCACATTTCACTTGTGCTCAACCCTGGTGTGACCGGCACCTTTAATCTATGCTTAGCCAACCGTACAATAAATACACCATCTAGAAACCTATTTGCAAAGCTGAATTCTTTAGCTTTTCTCTTCTACAGTTGTAAGGAGGAAGGACATGCATTCCAAATGATCTCTGAACCAGAAACCCTGGAGCACAGGCCATTTTAAACACAGCAGCTGGCTAGATCCTGGTTGCAGAGGTGCTGGGACCAAGACTCCCCAGCAATTGAGGTTTTGAGGCTGAGTGAGACCTGGAGATGCGGGGAACACGTCCGAGAATCACAGCGCTTGGGACCCCCCCGCCCCTTTGGACGTAGAGTATAGTTTGAATTAACTGCATTCATCATTTTGCATTTTGCTTTCCCACAAAGACATATTTGGGTGTTTTGGAATAAAAACAACATATTCAATCTCCTATCAAACTTTTATAAGCTGTTGCCAAATGTAATGTGGGTGCCTGCATACATATCAGTGGCCACAAAACTTGCTAACTTTCCAAGGAACATATGATAAGTTTCAGATGCTTAAGAACCTTCACAGAGACTGGGCAGTGGTTGCGGCTGGTGTGGTGTGATGGTGCTGATAAGGATATGTATGAAGTGGGGTGAGGGGAATTGGGTTGCTAGTGGTTGTGAACTTCCTGAAGACCGGGCTGTGCTTGATTCATCATTTATTCCTGCCACTGCACACAATGAATGGTAAGGATGCTATTTTTTATACTAAAATAAACAGAGTGTTGCTTCTGAACCTTTGTTGGCTCCTCTTGAAAATGACTCAAGTCCTTGGGAAAACAGAACTCTGATAGTATGGAGAGTCAGGTACTATACGAGGCTCTGCACCTGTGAATATACAATAAATCTTGGTTGACGGGTTAACTAGTGTATACAATACTTCTATGGTTCTCCTTAAGATCAAGCAATGGACTAAATAATCTTGCAAGGTCTATTCCAGCCTCATAATTCTGCTTTTGTCTTTCTGGTCACAGCTGAAAGATGATACCAAGAGCTATAATACTGCTTGTTTTGACATGTGAACTTTAATAAATGATGCATGGCATATTATGCTTTCTACCTCGAGCACAGGTGTAGGTGGCCCTTTCATTAGTAACTGTGGCCAAGGTGCTACGTTGACACCATAGGTCAGGGGCTTTACCCCATGGGCTTAATAGAATTTTAACGGAAAGTACAGTCTTCCACCAAAGTGCTGTAGGCCACGTCTGTGGTTGTTACCTCTCAGAAGCCACTGTTTTGGGGGAATGCCTCCTAGGGCACCTTCATGAGTGACAACAGGATCATTTAGGGAGCGAAAGGTCCTTGGGATTTGGTAGTTAAGGGATGCAGGGCCAAATATTTCTTTCTTTCCCTCGCTTTCTGTATGAATACGGAATCTGTGCCAGCTCATAGAGTACCAATAAATTACAGAAAATTCCTTTTCAAACCAGCAATGAGTGACCCATAACCTCGTTGTCCAGAGGTGACCCCCCCTCTTCACATTATAGATTTCCTTAGAGTTATTTATGCTTGAAATATAATGTGTGTGTATTTTCAAAGTTTGTATCCTGTGTGTCAAATTTTGTATCCTGATCATTTGCTTTATAATATCATACACATCTTTGCCAACATTTTGGGGGGGTTGTGAGTGCTTTTCTCCCTCATAGCTGGTCTCCTGTAAGACACACTTGGCTTCTGTCTCTACACTGTCATTCACTCTCCAAAGTCATGTTTGATGTGCTCCCCAATCCACAGAAACTGGCGAGCCCTCTCTGTCCTACAGGATACTATTCGTCCTTCACTTAGATTTTAGTGTTTCTCCCATCATCACAACACGAGAGTCTTCCCTTGATCCCCTGAACAATATCTAGTCTTTTTTTTCCTCACTCTTTCTATGTCCCTTCCTTAAAGTTGGCGGTCTTCCCGCTGATTGTTCCTTCCAGCCGATCTTTTTCCTAAGTGATTTTGCTCACATAGAGGCTGACACCCTACCTCTTGTCTTCACCCCACCACCACGATTGTCACATGCCTGTGCTCTGGATCTTGCCCCTGAACAAGTGACCCGTAATCTCATCGTCCTGAGGCTACCCTACTTTGTTCCACTCTCTGCCTGGTATTAACTCAGTTCTTGCTATTTGTCACCCATGGTCGTATTTCTTAGTAAACCTAAGTAAGACATCGTGCCTAAAAAAAGTCGGTAGCCAAAAGACACAATTTCACCAGAACCTACTGGACACATAGCACTTAAATCTCAAAAGGTCCCAATCAGACATTATTATTTCCAAGCCTCAAACCTTCCTACCTGGATGAAGGACTTCTTCACCCAACCAGGCAATAAATATCAAACCCTCCACAGATGCCCTCTCCATCCCAACCAGCTCCCAATTGCTCTCATGGCCATCTTTTCTCTTCAACTTAACTTTCAGTATCTGGTCATCTCTCCAGGATGACTGCAATTAAATTCTAAATATCTTATCTTCTTCATGGTTTGCTCTCATTAATATTTACTTAAACTTGCTTAATGGAGAGAACCTCACTATAAAAATGGTTACCTGCCCATTTAAAAAAATATGAACAAAAATAATGGTGACAAAATAATGGTAGCTTCCCATTGCCCAGTAACTGATTCACGACTCTCTATTTACAAAGCATAAAACACAACTAACTGTAAGTCAATGAGTTTTCTAATTACATCGTAGAACTAAGTGGTTTTAATAAATATCTCTATCTTTGAGTTTCAAAGTAATATTGCTTTTTATTGTTTAGTATGTGAAAATATGCTATTAAATTTTCTTTAATCAGGTTAACTACACTAAGGAAAACATTATGTAAAGAGACAGTTTGGCATAGTGGCTAAGATTTTAGACTGAGTCAAAATGACAAGTTTGATCCTAGGTCTTCCACTAGCTAGCTAAGTAACTTTAAACACATCATTTTACCTCTCTGTTTTTGTAAGAAAACATTGGTCTGTTAGAGATAAAATAATCGCCTAACTAGCAGAATCTTCATGCTAATTAAACAAGTAAATTCTTGAAGACAGCCTATTACAATTCTTTCACATAGTAGGGGCACAATACATTTTGACTACTCTCATTACCTGGTGACAGTTTATAGAACACTCACAATTACATATCCAGTAGTGTTGAATCTGTAGAGATTCCACAGGAAAAACCAAAATCTCCTTAAAAGACCCATTTAAAGATATTTAGGATTCTGCTTTTTAATATTTGAATACATGTGCAATGGATCTTTGAGAAATGCTGCATTAACTAAAATTGTGTCACTATGAACACTGAGAAAAGAAGGGTGCTGCATTATTAAGGGCATCAAGGTCTAAAGGGCTGAACTCAAGTCCTTCTTTATGCATTTCTACCATTGGCCAAGTTACTTACGGTCTCCAGACCTCAGTGTTCCCATCTATAAAAGAGGGATAACACTTATCTCAGATAATCCATGACTTAAGTAAAGGTCATGAATGCAAGGGCCATAGTTCAAAGTCGGCACTAAATAAATGGCTTCTTCCAATTTAGACTGCTCAAAGTCGGCACTCAATAAATGGCAGTTACTACTATCATTTTAAATAGAAGATAGATTGTTTCATTCAGATATAAAATTATAAAAAAGACACCATGCTATACAAATAATTAATGTAGCCATGTTTTGGAATATTTGAGATGATGTCCAAACTTATTTTTACTCAATTCAGGAAAGACCAAAAAGAAAAGTGATGACTTAAAAAGCAGGGTAGGTTGGCTTGTTTAAGCTATGG
The DNA here is from genome assembly GCF_965194805.1 of Balaenoptera borealis. Lineage (NCBI taxonomy): Eukaryota > Metazoa > Chordata > Mammalia > Artiodactyla > Balaenopteridae > Balaenoptera > Balaenoptera borealis. Next base: position 73,303,425 of record NC_138877.1, read on the forward strand.
CAGGAATTTATAATCAGGAAACTTGTCACCATTCTCGCCCTCTCCCCATAGAAGGAGCTCAATGCCCTTTAGGGTTTTCCACTTTGACACCGCCTATGAGCCCTGTTAATTTAGATTTGCTCACTGTACATCCGTCAAATAGTGGAACCTCTCAGGCTGAGATTTAGGTGGCTCCAAGCCAGATGTCAGCATTCACAGGGGACTAAGAACTGTTTAATGAATTTGGTCTAATTTTAGTCCTGAGTTTGGCTTTTAAGATTTAAAAAGGTGGAGGCGGGGGTATAGTCTATCAATGTTTCTAGGTGCTGACCATGGCTCTCCATTCATTTAGGTTTTTCCATTTCAAAGGAAAACATTCTGGATTACAGAGTGATAGTTCTTACCAGTAGACTTCACCTCCCTTTAAGAGTTTGCTACAAAAGAATAATCAGATGGCAACTTCTGACAAAATAAAAATGTATCATTGAAGGCTTCCTTTCTCAGATACTGAATCCATCGGAAATATTTCTACAAATCTATTTATTTCAGTGAAAGTACATGTAAAATAACTGTAAGTTCTGAGATAATCCTGGTAATAAATGAAGGTAATCCTGGAAAACAGACTGGGGCATTTGGTAATTGAAATTTTCTAAAATCACATGATGGCATATAATTTGGGTTTGTATTGCTTTACTCTTTGAGAGCTTTAAGATGATTCAGTGAAAAGATCCTACTTATTATCTTGATAAAAAATCCAAATATTGAAATTTATATCTGAGCAAGAAAGTAATCTGAAATGAAAAGCTGTTCTTTCAAAGATTGGGATCCACCTGAGACCAGCCCCAGGTCTTCTGTGGCATCTACCGAGAAACCTCCTTCCATCTTCCTGTCTCTTTACCTGCTAGTCTGCAAGCCACGATCTCACCTTGCCAACCCTGGGGGATGATGGGGTGCGGGGCAGAAAAGCCCTCCAGGCAATCAAATTCCAGACAACTGCATATTCTTTCCACCTTCCCTAATGCCACTGTGCATTTTCTCCCCACCTACCAACCCCTCTCTAGGTACAAAATTTTAAAATGGCATCATGCTCTCTAACTTCATATGAGATCAAGTGAAACAATTCACAGCTGTCTGCTGATTTCTCCAAGATAATTCTGGATAATTCAGACAAAGGCAGTTTTGCTTTGTTTTGACCAGTCTAGATTTTTTTAAAAGTCTTATATAGATAAGGCAGAATTTTTTTAAAAATCGCACAATTTAGGCTGAGCAGGTATCCTTGGGTAGTTTAGAAGAGAAGTGAAATTCACAGGCCCCAGTGGAAGCAGCTCTCCGGGTGTTCTAATATAAGGCAAAGGGGTCTTGAAGCTCTCCTCCTTCTCCCCAACTGTGCTGCACAGCTGGGCTGACAGTTGCCTCTGCTTTATTATCCAGCTGCCTGTCATTGAGTTTATGACTGGGTCTCAGCCCTCTAAATATGCTTCTTCCAATTTAGACTGCTCATGCTGAAGGCCAAGGTCATTTTCACTGATTCTACTGGCGACATTGACAGACACGTTGAGAAATGAAAAGTGGAACTTCTGAAAGTAAAAACACTAAGTACACGCCCAATATTATCATCCTTACACAAATTAAGTTCATGAAAGCTGGCACACAACGGACAGTCATTATTTTATGCAAAGGTAGCACAAAGTCCTACTTTCCTGTAGCTTTTCAGCCATTAGAATCAAAGCTAACAAATGCCATTGCTATCTTATTTCCAGTAAAATTACTGCACTTTGATAAAATACACTCAGGGTTCTTTCCCAGAAAAAGGCAGTGTCAGTAACGTAGCTCATACTAATCAAAAGCAATTCTGGACAGAAAACATTCATTTTATGAACATAGAAATTTCTTCTATTATATCCGAGACAGAGTGCGATGGCGGCATTCGGCAGAGCTATAGGGCAAATCATGAAAGTAATTTACTGGCCATAAAAGAAATTCTTAATTAGAAAATAAGATTCATTTAGATAGCTTTACTATGAAATGAATGATGATGGGATGGCAAATAAGTGGATTCTACATTTATGTGCTTCATATTCTTTCCTTTCCTGGAATTATGATCATCAAAAATGACTACATTCCTGTATATTTTCCAATGGTTCTTGATAGAATTATTAGGTATTCTGTAGAATATTAATTTATAACTGTCTTCAAATTGTAAGAATTTATACAGGCATATTTATATTAAAATGTATTAAATATGAAAGAGGGGAAAAAAACACTCCATGTACTTTTTTTTTTTTTTTTAATAAATTTTATTTATTTATTTATTTATTTGGCTGTGTTGGGTCTTCGTTTCTGTGCAAGGGCTTTCTCTAGTTGCGGCGAGCGGGGGCCACTCTTCATCGCGGTGCGCGGGCCTCTTACTGTCGTGGCCTCTCTTGTTGCGGAGCACAGGCTCCAGACGCGCAGGCTCAGTAGTTGTGGCTCACGGGCCCAGTTACTCCGCGGCATGTGGGATCCTCCCAGACCAGGGCTCGAACCCGTGTCCCCTGCATTGGCAGGCAGATTCTCAACCACTGCGCCACCAAGGAGGCCCCATGTACTTTTTAAAGAGAAGTATTAAGGGATACCACTACTGGTCTTTGCAGTGAAAGTTTCTGGTTGTTTACTATTTTCTTTTGCTATTCTAAAGACAAATTTCAATTACTAAGGCAGGGCCAGGGACATAGCTTCCTTCCACCAAATGGAACATTGCATTTCTTTTTCTTTTCTTTTTTCTTTTTTTCTGTATAACTTTTGGGAAGAACAAACATGGGAATGATTAGTTCTGCATTTAATTCCTGAAATATGAAAACAATTCTTCTCCTTGTATTTCATTTAAAAACTTAGTACTTCCTACTGTTTTGATTTGCTAGTCAATGTTACCAACTAATTTCCAATTAATAACTCAATTCATCTTCATAGTAATCCTAAAACAAATACTATTTTGATCACCATGATCATACTCATTTCATAAATGAGAAAACCAAGGTACCAAAAGGCTCACTAATTTGACGAAAGTCATCCAGCTAATGGGTAGTAGGGCTGGAACTTGAACCTATGCAGTTTGATACCCAAAGTCATGTTTTAAGACTTATTCAATGGCTGACTTTTTCTGGGCACTGCTGCCTCATTGTGATATTCACATGATATTCACTTGAATATTGTGATATTCATGGTAACACGTAACAGGTAAGTTCCATGTCATTTCCCCCTTTTTAATAGTGAAATAAAAGAGACTGAGAGAGCTTAAGTAATAAATTAGTTATTATAGAATCAAAGTACATAGTTTTTCTGAATTCAGTATTGTTTTTCCCATAGCACCGTGTTGCAGTTAATGCTTGTGACTTTGAGAAGCCATACATACACTATGACTATTATATGATTATCTTCACTATCAGAAAAGCATTCATTAAAACATCTTTAAATACAGGTCTGCACCATGGTCCTTTATTAGTAATAGGTTTTTAAAGCAAAAAAATAAAATAAAATCCAGAAATATACATTAAGAACAAGACATTGGCATATTGGCACACTAAATGGTTTAATATTTGTATTATGAGTAAAAAAGTGTGGCTCATGTGAGAAGGCTTCTTTTTTCTTTTATTTATTTATTTATTATTATTATTATTATTTTTGGCTGCGTTGGGTCTTCGTTGCTGCGCGTGGGCTTTCTCTAGTTGCGGCGAGCAGGGGCTACTCTTTGTTGCGGTGCACAGGCTTCTCATTGCAGTGGCTTCTCTTGTTGCGGAGCACCGGCTCTAGGCATGTGGGCTTCAGTTGTTGTGACACGTGGACTCAGTAGTTGTGGTTCACGGGCTCTAGAGCACAGGCTCAGTAGTTGTGGTGCACAGGCTTAGTTGCTCCATGGCATGTGGGATCTTCCCAGACCAGGGCTCGAACCCGTGTTCCCTGCATTGGCAGGCGGATTCTTAACCACTGAGCCACCAGGGAATTTCTGAAAAGGCTTCTTAAAAGTTTGATTTTTAGGGTGATCTCTGTAATATTAATTGGTATTAATTGGTTTAAAAAGCAGAATATTCTTTTTAATCAAATTGGTTGTCAAGATGATGCTCTCACTAAAAAAATTGCATTAAAAGGTTTTAATAAAATTCAATACAAACACACACACACAAATTCATAAGTTGTTAAATGATAAAAACAACTTGCCAAGTAGTACAACCCAATTGTGTGTGTGTGTTTATGTGTGTGCCTGTGCATGTTTATAGATATAATATGTGAAGAAAAATATCTGGAAGACTAAATATTTAATAGTCATTATTTCTACTGGTTAAGTTTATGTCGTATACTTTGGTAATTTCTATAATATTTTACCATTTTGTGATGAGAGTACATTATATCTCTAACTAGAAAAAAACCCTATACAATAAATAATTATATACACAGTTTACCAATAGAAAACTATAAGGTATAGAAATAACCTTCATCATTTTGTATAGGTATTAATAAAGGTATTCATGGCAGAGAGAAATTCATATCAAGGCTAATAAAATTCAAGATAGGTTTTTTTCTTTTGCCACATTTTTCCAAATCTATTTTTCTAAAGCACTAGCTGGTTTGATAACTTTGGGAAAACTTTTGTTGCTGTTTTTAGGTAAATAATATTCAACAGAACAAAGAAGAAATGCACAGTACTAAGAAAGTATTGGGTAGTACCTACAAAACTAATAAAATCGGAAGAAAAATGGAATCAAGAGAATTGTATAAAGACTTAAAGAGATTCACTTTTGTTTGCATACATACAAAAAGATTCCATACACTTTATTACATTATACCACAAAAGGCATTATGTAACATATAACTCCAGCATATTTAGAAATCATAAACTGAGACTTGAAGACATAGTGTTCTAAAGAGAATTAAAAGATTGGAAATATGGAGTATTTGGTTGAATATAATAGCAAGCTTGTATTGATATTTTTCTATTTAGTTTTTGGGACAAAGTTTCCTTTAGATATTGAACTTCTGCATCTATAACCCAATCGCTTCTCCTTCCTTATGGCTTATGCAGGAAATATGGGAACCCAACAGAATGAGTATTGAGTTCATCACTGCATCAGTTAGGGGTCGTTAAGGGCATCAGAGCCCTGACAAGTGTTACGGGAAAAGTATAATAGGAATTAGACTGTACGCAATCATGGGGAGACCTGGGACAGTCAGGACATGGAACACAGGTAAGATCAGAGCAAAAGTCCTCTGCAGTCTTCAAAGAATCCAGTCAGGCATCAAACTGGGGCCACGATGGGAAACTTAGGGGCATGCCTGAGAGGCTGAGTCTTCTGTGTATCAAGACTCTGCCTCTAGAGCCAAGCATCTGATCACGGAGTTGGAACAAATATTGTTTAACAGGGTTGCTAGACAGGAAGAAGAGTGGGACATGGACCAGCGAATAGCAGGCTGCAGCTGGAGCTCATCAGCATTTCTGAATTCCCTGACACTACATCTGACTACATCAATACTTTACAGAGGTATTTGACGATTACTTGACTGCCACCTTCCAATTTGATGTCACTCCTTTCCTGACCGATTTTTACCTGAAACCATGCAGGGAAGGTGATTCCAGGAAATGTCATTCCTAGCTTAACTAAATTCTAAATGCATACTGTATAAACCACCATGGTCCAAGGTACATTGATATCTGCTAAATCTGCTAGTGAATCACACCTTCTTGTTTTATAGCTCTTGTTCCTCCTGACCCCCCATGTTGATCTAGCATGCTCACATGATTTTCTTTAGATAACGGACCATTAGCAAGCATGATGGGAGCAGAGGCTTGATGAGCATTCACTCCCTGGAACATGTCCTCTTAGAACCCAGCTGCCAGGTAAGAAGCCCAGGATATCCTCCGTGAGGGTCAGGAATCATGTAGAAAGAAAGGACTACAGTCCATAGAGAAAGACATCCAGTCATCACAGAGTCCCAGCTGAGCGCATCTTCGAGAAAACCCACCAAATGAACATAACCACACATGTGAGTCCTAGCATGACCAACAAGAGAACCACCCAGCCAGCCAACAAAATCAGGAGAAAAAAGTCCTTTCACAAAAATTTTTGTAGTTTGTTGTAAAGTAATAGACACGGAATCAATCCCCAAACCGAGATGAACGATTCCATTGCTGATAAAAAATAAATATTAACAGTATCACTGTCACAAAAATAAAGTTTTTTAAAAGGCACAGAACTCGATTTACTAAAACAAGAGTTTTCAACTGAGCCTTAGCTTTGCCATCTAAATTACTGAATTGATGAAACGTCAATGATTTTCCAACACATGACAAATACTCTATTAAGACCCAGTGTCACCATGATATTAATGACTAACATTTATTGAGTGTTTACTGGTGCCAGCCTCTGCATTAAGTATTTTACTCAGTGAATTCTTACAACTTCATATTTCAAGGATGATAAATATCCCTTGGTTAAAAAGAGAAACAGAGAAATGTGAAGTAACTCACTCTAGCTCACACATCTGGGTTGTCAGGATTGGGACTGGGACAATGGCAGAGCCTTCAGTCTTAACCACCACATTGGGGTACTTCTGACCAATGCCATGTGCTTGGGGCCGGGGGACATCTCAGCTCTGGATCAGTGCAGAAGCATAGGTAATGAAGCCCTTTTACCTGCCAGAAGCACAGAAGGTTGACCTGGGCATGAAAAGGAGGTTTATTCTGACCCCACCAAAAATTCTGGAAATTGCTTACAGAGCCCAAAAGAGTTAGTATTGGGAGACTATAATGGGACTCTGATTCATCTCTCCTCTGATGATGACAGGCCTGCAGGGCCGAGCTGTGGTTCTGCTCTACCTCTGTCAAAACTGTGACCATGTGAAAGTACAAAATGATCCAAAATGCTACTAGGTCTCATTTATTTGGTTTGCAACTGGAAGTTTGTTATTTTTCTCCTGATGACCTATGCCACGCCAACATGATCCCCATTCTAGGAGCTGGACTATTCTACCTTGGGTTCAATCGTGGCAATAAGAAAAGCAAATATTAAGGAGTGTCTTGACTTTGGTCTCCAGAGAGTTAAGCCCTTAGTTGTTGGAGAGGCTTTGGTACATGAAAGAATTATCTGTGAGTGAGAGCTGGGGATTTGAGTCTCCCGTAGTGGTTTAAGGGAAGATCCCCTGGGCTGAACAGAGGATAGAGATAGATGGAGATGAAGAGAATACAAAAGTTCCTTGCCTCAAATGGATGACCCCATTCCCTGAGCAGGCAGAGCATGAGGTGAAGGGGCTGGGGGTAAGAGTTAGGTGAGATGGGGGAAGAAAGGCTCCTATATGGAAATAGGTTCATAGGAAATCCATGGAAGATGTGTCTTAGACCTCCTCAGATTATTACTGTGATCATAAAACAGGTGAATGGTCACATACTCCCAAATATGATACAAAAACCTCTGCTCCCTACAAGCAAACTGAAAGCAGTAACAGGTCAACAGAGTCCAGCTTGAAGTTATGTGGGAGAGTCTGACAACACAGGAATTCTTCGGCACCTGTCTTCTTGGGCAGAGACTCAAGACCAGATGGCAGACCCTCCTTACAGGAATGGGTGAAGGGGTTCTCAATGTGCAAGTAGAATTTATTTAAATGGAAACGTGGGAGTGTTGAATACTTTAGTTATAGACATCGTTCCTTATCTGCCACGTCCAGTGTGCAGTTATCTGCTCCACTTTACAAGGCAGCAAGTAATTGAACAGATGGTGTAAGTTCAGCCTATAAGAGCAGAGGGCTGGATTATCTTCCGAGGCATTTAGTGATGTAACAGAAGAGAAGAGTTGCAAATACAACAAAGAAGAAGCAATCAGAGAGAAAAAAAAAAATATATATATATATATATGTGTGTGTGTGTGTGTATACAGAATATATATATATATTTATTTATACATATCTCAGGAAGTTATGGTGACAAGAAAGCCATGTGAGGTTAGAAGCTTAAAAAGATTAGAATTTGCAGAAACGCACTTGTCCAACCATGTTAAATAGGGAAAAGGTGTTTCAAAAATTGAATAAAAATATTAAAAAGCTATAAGATATGGAATGAAGTATTGGTTAAGTCCCTACCTCCTAACCCATCACACTGGGCATTAAGATTTCAACTTATGAATTTTGGAGGGGCACAGATATTAAGCCTATAGCACTGAGGTATCTGAGCTAGTGGTGTGCTAAATTCAAAAGAGTTCGCAAGCTGTTACAGAACGAAACATGTGCTAAGGGAAGGACCACAACAGATATGAGAACACAAGTTAAAGGGTCTGACTATTAAAGACATGAGAAAAGAGGATAGTAACGTGAAACGCACAGTATCAATAGACTTTTAAAAAGAAGAGTTAGAAGGAAGAATGCATAAGATTGACACAGAAGGATTGGAAAAAGAATGCATAGTATAGGAACAATAAACTTCAGGAAGCAAGAAGGGATGGCATTACTTTAAAGATAAGAAGAGGTATCTCTCCCTCAGAACTCTTGCAGAAATAAGCAAACGGGTGTGGAAACAGATTACGTGCAAGGAAAAGGTGGGGGGCAGTTGGTAAACCCGATACCAGCTGTGTTTAAATTCATAACAAAAAGATAGAAGCAAGAACACAGACTGATCTATGGTGACAAGTAACTGTGAATGCAAGTGCTTAGAACAAGAAAGTAATTCTTAGAAAAGAATGTGCTTAGAACAAATTTTATGAGAGACAAGGCAGAATGCAGATGGGCTTAACGCCCTGCATATAGTACAAGCTAAATTAATATTTACTGCATCAGAAAAATTACAAATAAAAATGATTGCCAAACATGGCTGCTTTTTTTTGGTCAGTACAAACCTGTGACTCTATCTCATTGTTTATGGGAAACTCTTTCTGTGTCTGGCTCAGCATAGTTTGATTACAAGTTGCAAGTTCTTTATCTACAAAATAGACATAATAGAACCCATGTTTCCCAGGGTTGTTATGTGAGTTAACTAATGTTTATAACACCCTCTAGGATGCAGAATCTCAAATCTGCTCCTCACACATGAACTCAGAATAATCTGAAAGACCTACCTAAGCCCAACTGCCCACAGTGAACGTCAGCAATTGGTCTAATAAATGGTGAAATTTAAATTCACTTCAATATACTTTCACTTTATAAATTTTTATTTCTTAAACATAAATTGGAAGACATAGACATATAGTATAACCCAATACTAAGAATATAATACAAGACCAATGAACCTGATAGGTTGACTCACCTAGGGCAAGGGCAGGCTTATTCTAGAATGTTCCATAATGTCAAAAACAGACATGCCTTAGAAGGTCTATAAAGAAAACAAATACTCTAAATACTTAAATTGGTAAATTATGTTCATGAAGAAAAATAATTGGCACTTTAGGAAACAACTTATCGTTATTACAAAACATACTATGAATCTAAGGGAATTAATAAATAAAGATCCCCAAATTCAGTACTTGTAATGATATAATTGCCTCTGTTGTCCACAGTACACTGTGTGCTGGTAAGCCTACCAGGAGCAAAGTTATTCTTCAATCTTGTTTCTAGAGAGAAGCAATATAAACTTTGGCTGTTTTGAAAATAAAAGTCTTATAAATAAAACCATGATTTACCTTAATTAAGTGTGACTCTTTTTGTCAGTCTCATAAAATTGTTGTCAACTCTTACCTGAGTCATCATTTGCGACTGAGGGAGATTGCTTAAAATGCCTGCAACATTTCAACATCTTAACAGGAGCAGTGGTATAAACATATAATATATATTATATATATAATATATATATAATATAAATATATATATAAATATATATAAAAATACATTCCAATCGCTTGCCTTTAAGAAACTTAAAATGCAGAGAGGAGGCTATTTCTGGGGTATCTAAGACAATAGAGAAACGAATCTGATCCCTGCCTCCATCGCTGTGTGACTGAAAAGAAAGGGAAAAATCATAGGAGTACAATTACCACAGGATCTCGCACCTGAATTTATGCTGTCTTGCATTTTTCATAGCTATTTCAAGTGATTAAGTATTGCTTCCTCAATTTGAAGATCTTCGTGGAATTGAAGCCAGAAATGTAAAGTAGGAATACAGCTTCTGCTTCTTTCTAAACTGTGAGTTTGGATAATCAATTTCTCTCGGCCTCAGTGTCCTCTACAAAGTGAGTTAGTACTTCCATCTCCAGAGAGTGAAGATTAAATTAAGTGGAATAACGTGTGAAACACCCACAACCATAACAGGTGCCCAATAACTGTTTAGTTGAGACAGTTTCATGGAGAGGGACACCTGTGGTCAGTCACAATTCAAAGTGTTTTGGAAACCAGGTAAGTGGGTAGAAATAAATACTTAATTTATAAGCCCGATATAGAAGTAGGTATATTATATTAATAATAATAATAATAGAAGTAGGTATATAACCTGAATTTTTCATATTAATATCATGTCTACCCTTATAAATAAATAGTCACATTTAATAAAATAGGCCGACAGGTAAAGAGCTTGGAATCATCACTCTGATACGTACAGTAAGAAGGAGCTGAACAAACTGAAGATAGACATCTTTACACAGACCCCTTAGAGAACTGAAGTCCCGGGCAAACCACCACCCTGAAATCTGGAGTGACAGGTGAGGGCAGCTTACCTGGACAGAAGCTGCTGGCGCCATAACCTGATAGGTAATTTTGATGAACTGCTGAAAGCTGAGTCTGGACCAGGATGAGAAAGAGAATCTCTTAAGAAGTTGTTGGGAGATTTCCTACATACTTTCACCGGTTTTGCTGGAAGAAAGGCTCTTACAGTGAAGAACCAGGAAAAAAATCCTCTTTTAGCTCTGACAGGAGGAAGGGGAAAGTAGCCATGTGATATCTGCTCAGGGAGATTACCAAAACTAAGGCACACCTTCATGGAAAAAGACTTTCCCAGAGCCTGATGTACCTAGGGGCAGGGGAGGTCAGTTATCTGACCCCAGGCCCCTCCAGCCTGCCTGTCTGACCTTGGGAAGGAGGGATGAAGTTAAAAACTACACTTTGCACCTGAAACTAACACTGTAAATCAACATTTACCGTGTAAATCAACATGTACTAACTAACATTGTAAATCAACTATGCTCCAATATAAAATAAAACATTAAATTAAAAAAAAAAACTGCTCTTTGAAGGTCACATTTCAGGAACACATGTCCATGAACAGACTGATGTTCAAGAATGAGTCCGAAGAATGTTTTCCTCTCCCATACTTTCCCGCCACACCCAGAGTGGATCACAGCTCAGAGAACAGCCGGAGGAAAACGCTCTCTGACTGGGTGGACTTGGGGAAGCCCAAAGTCAACAGGGCAGACAAAGACAACGTCACTAGGGTACTTTGAGGATTCCGCACCTACAGACATAGCACAGCTACTATGAAAATCTCCCGGTATAATGGTTTAACGGCAGTGCGAGAAACTCAGTATGGCTAGAAAATGTGGTCCTAAGTTTGCTGCTGGAAAAATAGAGGGCAGTTGTAATCACAGCAATGTTGCTTGAACTTTATGGGGAGCCATTTAAAAATTCTAAGCACGGTTGTGTTATGCTCACATTCACCTCTTAGAAGATTTCTGTGACAGCTCTTTGGAAAATGAATCGGTGATTACTCAGACTGATGATCCTGGTGACCAGATAAGAAAAATGAAAGCTTCCACCAGGGCAGTGGTGACTGGGGTGGAGGAGACCCACGGAACACAAAGGCCTATGAAGTGTAATCAGCAGTACTTAGTAAAGAAGTCTATGCATGAAATTAGGGCAACAGAGATATCTAGTATCAATCTTAAGAGTTTCTGGTTTGGATTACCACATAAATAATGGCACCAGTATGGAGAAAAGGAAATTTTAAAAAAGAAATTGATTTGGAAGATGATGATTTCAATATTGGACCTAGTGAGCTCAGGTAACTTTACGATAATTCGATAGAGACGCCTAGGGAGCAACTGGATATGTGCTTCAAGAAATCTGAATTATTAGTGACAGCAATATGGAACATTGGTGGTAATAAAGCCATGCAAGATGATAAAGTTGCTCAGGAAAATTATGTCAAATTATATACTCGCCCTTAATGGTTGGACACAGGAAGTCAAAAGGAAAAGTTAGAAGGACAGTCCTGCAAGAAGGCAAATATAAGCAAATGTGATGACAGGAAAGCTTGAAAAACAGGAGAAGTTTATGTATTAAATGGCCAACAATGTCAAAGCTTGTAGAAAGTCAAAGAATATAAGGGGAAAAAATAGATTATCTCAGCAAAGTTGGAGAGTATTTTGCCGTGAATGTTCTACTTTTGCTAAAAAAAATAATGAAAACTAAAATGACTTATTCCATCATGTCTCCAGTCCTTTGGTCCTTTTAAAATACACTTTCAGAAGCCAGTGAATGTCAAAAATGCAACGCTGGCACACTCCATTCTTGGATATGTCCTTTTCTTTGGTGACAATACATTTTTTTAATCAAAATACTTTGATTAGATATTCAGAAGTTCATCTATGAAGATGAAAAAGATCATTTTCATCGAGAAACTGGGGTAAAGACAATCAAAAATAAAAACAAATGAGACTTAGAAGGAAGCCAGTCAGATATTTTTAATGTTGTTGGAGTGATGAATAGTAAGAGGTTGTACGTTTCAAAGACGGTCACAACGTTCTCCCCATTCCACACGCTCTTACACAGTGTGACTTTGACCCTCTTCCATGTCCCCCTCCCCCTTGAATCTGGGAGGGTTTGTGACTTATTGTAACCCATACAGCAGAAGTGACTGTGTGTGACTTACAGGGCTGGGTTTGACAAAGCGATGCAGCTTTCACCTTGTTCACTAGACCACTCATTCTTAGAGCTCTGAGCAAGAAGTCTGGGTTCCCTGAGACCACCATGCTGTAAGGAAGAAGCAACATGAGGGCTCTTCATTCAACAACCCTAGTCTCCAATTCCTCCCGGGGCTGGCTAAAGACATGTGAGTCAACAAGCTTTGGGGAGATTCCAAAATCCCAAATTCCCAGCATTGAAGTGTTCTAGCTGAGCCCTAATACAAAACAGGGACAAGCCATCCAACTTCCGCTTACTAATTCCTCACCCTGGGAATCCATAAGGGTGCCTGGTGCCTGCTTTATTGCCTCTCACTCACAAATTCACTTTTTCTGCCTGTTCTCTTATGGGGACAGGTCCTTTCCATGCTCATCAATTAGCTGTCAATTTGGCTAACTCCGAAGAGTCTTTGACCAGAAAATTCCTCCTTCACTGAACCCTCTTGGACCTCCGACTCTGATATTCCACTGCACCCTGTTTGTAGCTCAATCCCCAACTTACCACACTGCATTTTAGGTCTTTCCTTTTCCTTTTGACTATAAATCAAGGAATAACACAGTGCTTGACACCTAGTTTTATACATTTTGCTGGAAGAAGAATGAATGAGTGAACAAATGAATGAAAGAACTTTTATTTATTTCACACTGCTAGAGTCTGTACCCCAAAACCAATGAGCTATAGATAATCCAATTACAGGAGAACGTAAGATCACCACTATATTATAAAACAAAGTATTTCAAGTATTTACTACAATGCATACAAATGTACACATACGGAATTTGAAAGAAGAATAGTCACCATCTAAATACTGAACATCTGTTTCCGTTATATGTATCATATGATTGAGTTATTATTTAAATACAATTCTAGATTATACTTTTTAACGGAAATACAAAAGTACAGAACATTAAGACATGTTTATATTAGCAATTCACTACAGTTTATCCATGGAGTTTAAAAAAATTATACAATAAATGTTAAATGAATGATTCTTTTCCATGTTAATTTTAAATTTAAAAAATTTAAAGCAAAAGTTCTTTGAATATTTAATATAAAGAATATCACCTTAGGATGATTTATTGGGAGATATTGAAACTATAAAGTCTCAGTATTTTAGAGCAAGAAGATCACAAATCAAATGACTTTCCTTTTTTTTTTTTTTTCTTTTCATCGTGACTATTATATGCGAGATGGCCAAGTGAAATGGAAAGATAACCTGCTTACTTTTCTGTCATAAAGACCAGATTAGACTCCTAATTCTGGAACATAGTAGTAATATGATATTGGAAATTTTATTTAACTGCTTGGGTTTTTTAATTACCTCACTTGACAGTCAGGTGTAGTAACACTGCCTGTATCAGGCTGTTATGAGAACTAAAGGGGCAACTTAGGTAATGTGAACAGTGCCTGGTATGGAGTAGATATTTCCTGGAGTCAAAGAATTAGTCATTGGGCTGAAGGGGTAACAAGATAAATAGATATTGAAACTGACTTTCAATGCCATTGGGGAAAATGAAGAATAATGAGATTTGTCCTACTCATCCCATAAGTTTGATTAAAATAATGATTAAATAAATAACGTATATGGTGGAGCTTGAAAACATAAGGTGGTCAGCTAATACAGAATAATATTATTTCACAATAAAAGGATGCAGGCTTAAAGGCTTAAGTTGAATTTTTTTCCTAAATGAATTCTATACATCATAATTAAAATAATATTAATGATCATACTGATAATATGGGTTTGAAAGGGTCTATGGGGCACCACCGTTAAATCACTCTTAAGTCTTAACAAAGGATTTGCAGCCATGCCCTTGACTTTATCTTTATACCATGCTTGCCTGACACTGTATTTATCCTTTGCCCAAAAGTCACTTCTTAATTTCAGCATAATTTGCCATCTGGAGAGGCTAGGAATGAAGAACAGTGTTATTTCCAAACTGAGCAAGTCCTGGCTCCTTTGCATTGAACAGTTCTTTTTCTAGATTCTCTCTCTCTTCTCACATTTATCACAGACCCTGAAATGAAGCCAAGTGGTTCTCAGATCACCATCCTGCCTGGGAATCTCTTTACCAGACCATAAGCTTCATTAAGAATTTCTTAAATTTTCTACATTACTGTAGTCAACAGTGCTGCAAAACTTTCTGCTACTACATAGCAAGGGTCCCCTTTTTGCTAGTGTTTAATATCATTGTCTGGTTTTCCTTTAAGTCTGTCCCAAAGCCTCTCTGAGGCCCATCAGGCTTCTTCTCACACCCTCCGCAAGGCTGTCTCATGAACAGTGGCCCTAACTCCCTTCCTGTTTCTGTTCCCCGTCTCATCCCAGAGCTGATGTCTATGCTTGGGCTCTTACAGCAGCAAATTCCTTCTAGGTACCAAACTATGTTCTGTTTCACCTTAAGACTAAGTGGCTTCGAACATCAAAAATCATCTTCTTGTCTATTAATCTGTTACGTGGACCAAACTTGGAGAATGTACCTTGTCTCTGCCCCATGAGGCATCAGCAGAAGCTGGGAACCTGGGGATGGTTTGACCCTAGGGATTGAAATCAACAAAGCACTGCTCACATATGTCTGACAACTGATGTCGACCTCAGATGGGGCTCTGCATTAGTCAGCACAGCCTACTATAACAGAACACCACAGACTGGGCTGGTTAAACAACAGATATTTCTTTCTCCCAGTTCTGATACTGGGAAGTACAAGATCAAGGTGCCAGCAGACTTGGCTCCTTGTGTGGGCCCTCTTCTGGCCTTCTCGCTGTGCCCCATCATGGCAGAGAGGGGAAGCCTTGGCAACTCTTCCTCTTCTTATAAGGGCACTAATCCCATCATGGGGGAATCCCCCCCCCCCCCCGCATGACCTCATCTAAACCTAATTACCTTCCAAAGACCCCCACCTCCAAACATCATCACATTGGGGATTAGGGTTTCAACGTCCCGATTTGGGGGGACACAAACATTCAGAGCATAACAGGCTATCAGCCAGAATACTTACACATCACGTCTCCAAGTTGCTACTTGGCTTCCTCACAGTATGGTGACTGGGTTCCAAAAATGAGAGTCCCGAGAGAACACAGCCAGTGTTCATGTCACTGGTATGACCTCTCTTTGCACCTCACTTTGCATCACTTTCACCATAGGCTCCCCTTCGGGGCAGCCCCTAAGTTCCACCCAAAGGGATGGAATGCACTCACTAAATGAGAACAGGTTGACATCACACAGTAAGAAGGGAGTGTGGAATGGGGTATTTTGTGGTTCCAACTTTGGAAAACACCATCTACCACAGTTGCCAAGGTCCCCTTTTACATACGGTAAGAAATGATGAGCCTCAACACAATGTGAACATTTCTAAGAAAGAATTCTATCCTTCCTACAAATATAAAAAATACACCCTCATAAATAGTTCTGATTTATCTTGAAATATATATATAGAAATAATCAAGGAAGTGGCAACATGCATCCCATAGGATTTCAGAATTGCTATGGACTAGCGGCTGTTGTCTGTCTTCTGTTCTCCCCCTTCTGGAACAGGAGTGTTGAAAAGTCCTTATTTTATGCCTGGGCCACCACTGAATATTGGTTCGTGGGGGGAGGCTGGGGTAGATAACTTATCTCTTTAGTTCACAGGTCTTCAGACTGAAAGGACATACTCGGGTAGCAGTACCAAGGACCTGTATCCAAGGAGCATCACTGACACCTGAAGACAATCGAGATGATACAATTGTAGACTTCAAACTGACATCATAAGGGCATGAACCTCGAGGTTCTCAGGCCAAGTTCAAGTGTATTCTGCATGTGAGAGGGGAATGGATTGCTGTGGCCTGAGGGCAGACTGTGGCAGACTGTATTTTTCAAAGAGGTCCTGCAGAAGATCTCTCATCTCACATGCTTCTCTTAACATGATAAGTTTCTTGGGACTTCCCTGGTGGTGCAGTGGTTGACAGTCCACCTGCCAATGCAGGGGACACGGGTTCGAGCCCTGGTCCGGGAAGATCTCACATGACACAGAGCAACTAAGCCCGTGAGCCACAACTACTGAGCCCATGTGCCACAACTACTGAGCCCGTGCACCACAACTACTTAAGCCTGCGTGCCACAACTACTGAAGCCCGTGCACCTAGACGCCATGCTCCACAACAAGAGAACCCACTGCAATGAGAAGCCCGCACACCGCAAGGGAGAGTAGCCCCTGCTCGCCACAAGTAGAGAAAGCTCACACGCAGCAATGAAGACCCAACACAGCCAAAAATAAATAAATAAATGAATAAAATTAAAAAAAAAAAATGTTCAATTTCTCCCATCAAGTGGTGGGTACTATGTCCCTTCCCACTAAATCTGGGCGGAGCTTTGTGAGTAGAGTAGAAGGGATGCTATGCGACCTCCAAGGCTAGGTCATAAGAAAGCCACGCTCATCCACGTTATCTCCTTGCGATACTCATTTGGGAACCCAGCAAACATACTGTCAGGAAGCCAAGTAGCCACATGACGAGAACATGTGCAGGTGCTCCTACAGACAGACCCAGATGAAGTCCCAGCTGACATCCAGCCTCCACTATTAGGCCACATGTCCATTCAAGGATTCTAGTCCCAGCTGTCAAATAACACCCACCTTCGGGCTGGCCCAGCTGATACATGTGGGGAAGATGTGAGCTATCCACTTGGAGCCCTGATCATACTGCACAATTGCAGACAAAATAATCACCGTTGCTTTCACACTCTTGAGGCTTGTGATACCCCATTATGCAACAATAGATAAATAGAACAGGGAACATCAGCTAACACAAATAAACTGTTGATTGTAACACAGATGTTTCCTTACATCCTCCCATTAAACTGGAATTTCTTAATTCTTATTGATATTATTATCCAGTGTATTTTAATGTACTAAACTGTGTTATTACAGAATAGTGTTACAGTGTTATTATAGACTCATATTAGGAACGTCAGTTGGAAATGCTTGAGCTATAGATAAGGCTTTTCTTTTTCATGTATATAATCTTAACTTCAGCAAAGAAATCTAGACTGGAAGACTTTTTTCATGGTTTGCTTTACATCATTTTGTCCTGAGAGAATTAATGTCAAAACATATATTTAAAAATACATGGTAGCAACCCAAAGTATAAGTAGTGCAATCTACTCTAAAATATGTATTTATATATAATACATAGGATATATGTATAATGTAACATATAATAATATAACATTATCTCATATGAATATATTTCATGCTCTTATTCTGGACATCAAATTTTGTTTCTTTTTTTTCTTTCTCTTCATCCATTCTTTCAGCTGCCAAGCATTTCCAAAAATTGTTGAATTTCAGATCATACTGCCAGCTGCATACTTTTCTGCCTTACTAATTTGCAGACATCACTTACTTGATAACACTTCACACAGCTGTCTACCCCAAGCTTAAATGACTTTCTGATTTCTGAACAAGAAGTAGCTACACAAATAATGGCTTCAGACCAAGGTCCTTGGCAGTATGATTTCATCCACCAGGCCTGGCACAGAGAAAAGTTAAGAAAAATGGGTTTTTAATTTCTATTAAGTGTCTACATCTTTTCCTATCAAGTGAAAAAGACAAAAGACTTGCTATACAGCGTGTCACACACATAGATCCTAGTGTCATTTCTCTAATTTTTCTTCCCTTGGGGTTTATCATACAGGAAGGCTTCTCTTTTTTTCTTCTTTGACTTTTTTTTTTTTTCCCCAGTACAGTGTCACTATGATTCTGGCAATGTTTCTCTTCTTTGTTGTAACCAAAATACATCCTGTCCTTCAGACAGCTATTAATTGTAATCAGATTGAAAAAGCGATCAGAAACCTGGGAATAATGTCCTCGACATGGCAAGGCTCAATTATATTAATCTTTTTACCATATCCCGGGCCTCGTTTCTGATACATCTTGTATGGGAAGTTATTAATTGAAAAAATAAAGTGCTAAAAAGTTTAAATGCTTATCATGAAAAAGCCAATAATAATAATAATATGATAACATCGGCATCAACAACACAAAACAATTGATAAAAGTCAGAGAATCTAATGAGATTGGAATTATAGCAGAGTGAATAGTCACAATTTCTTTGCCATTAAGCAAACAAACACACAAAAGAACTAAAGTCTTTCTATGAGATATGCTGACAAAATATACTGACCAATAAATGTTTTAGAAAAGAAATACTTTATGAGTAAAAGAAGATAAAATGTTTATAAAACCTTGGGAGCAGAAAAGGAGGTGGGCATTTCAGAATTCATTGTCTGTTTACCAGCTTGTGCTGTTCTGACATCATATGAATCTGAAATTGTAAAATGAATTTCACGTAAACAATACAAGGTGATTCCAGGTTAGATTAGAGACAAAGATGTACCATCAGATGAGAAGAATAGTTAATTTCTAGTTTTCTACATTAAGTTTTGCCAAATCTTAGCATCACGATAACATCTCAAGTTTCTTTAATTCTTTTATTTTTACCAGGTTTATTATAAGTTATACTAATAAATATGCTGTAAAGTACAGTTACGGCTAAAAGGAATAATAGCAAATACCACTGATAACCTCTTCTCCCAGAAGTCTTTTCATCAACTTTTTTTTCAACATAACTAAATAAAACCTAGAAAAAGAATTCATGGAAACTTTGCAAAGGAACTTGAAAAAAATATTTTTTTTCTTAAGTGAGTAGGCTGAATCTCAAAGTGCATTTAAAATTCAGTCCATTGCATTCTCAATAATTTCTTAAATATGGGGCAATTATAGTTCTCTCCTAAATCTTGACTTTTTGCAATGGGAATATTAAGCAAAATTGTAGCTAGGTCTCAAAATTGGATTGCACTTTATCCTGCTCTCTAGACCAAAACCAAGAAGAGCTGAGCTTGCCAATCAGAGTACTCTATGAATATGAGAATATGTTATCAAAATAAGAGAAGAAAAGGAAACAATTTGCCTTTTCAAGGACTAAAGACTATGCAAATGGCTTTCAACTGCCTCTTTTTGATAGACATACAAGGGAAGGGAGGAGTCTTAGGACAGAATTTGGAGGTGGGTTATTATTCCAATTCAAGAATGGTGTTTCCAACTCCATTATGTCCATCTTTGTGTGTAGAAGAGCTGCCTAACAGCCACTTTTCTTTCACAAAAGTACAAGAAAAACTGTACAGGGCTTGGTGAATATAACTTTTCTCTGTTGGTATTCTTCTTTGAAATTGCAAGCAACTTTAGTGTAAAAGACACCCAAATCTATACACATCTGGATTTTTTTTTCTTACCACTTTCGACTTTATAAATAAATACAAGAAATACCTTTCAGTCTCTACTACATTTCTCAAACCAGACTAAGAAGCAGGCAGTCCTGCCCTAATCCCACCTTGATAATTTGTCTTCCATGACATTTATATTATTTATTGCAGTCACTTACTTCTTGAAAATTATCCATCCCCTGTGCCCTAGTTCTGAGATAACAAACACCGTACCTTGTATTTTGTATTACAAACTGGGAGAGTGAATCTCTACTTTTCGCCTTTGGCCGTTTTGCTTTATGGCTTGTCAAGGTAAGCAGTTATTTTATTTGCGTGTTTATTTTTCCTCCACATGCATGTAAGTTGTATGAGGTAAGGGAGCTTTGTCTTTTTCATAGCCGCCTCCCCAGAAATTAGAACAATGCCTAACAGAGGGTAAACAATCAATAAATATTTGTAAAATTAGTGAAAAAATAAATTGTTGAATGGATAGATGTACTAAACTCATAATTCATATTAAATGAATAAAGTATAATGCAATGCCTCAGGATTCCAGGCTTCAAATGCCTTACAATAATTATTTTAAGAATATCACCAATTAACATGTTTTAATGTATAATTTTTAAGAATAAACCTGGACAACGCAAATATCATTCCTAATGTTTACACTGTTTATTTTAAACCATTTTTTAAAATTGAAGTATAGTTAATTTACAATGTTGTGCTAGTTTCAGGTGTACAGCAGTTATTCAGATTCAGATTCTTTTCCATTACAGGTTATTACAAGATATTGACTATAGTTCTCTGTCTTGGACAGTGGGTCCTTGTTGTTTATCTATTTTATATATAGTAGTGTGAGGTTTATATTGTTTGGTGAAATATTGTAATTGGATGGATCTGGTAGAAAGAGACATACAAAAATTCTTAAGCCATCAGTCTGCAACAGTCAAGGCTTCAAGGGGATTCTGAAAATTGTCTATGCCTACCTGGGGTGATAAAAGATAGACTTATTCATCAGGTATTAGTATGCTGACTGTAATAATAAAGAGGTTAATTTTATGATTTGAATGATCCATAATTAAGGTAACATAAAACTAATTTTCCCAATGGGTAGTAAATTGTTATTATGAGATATCCAACAAAATGTAACTTTATGAATTACGCTCAAGTAGAGTTTAGATCTATTCATATATGCGTTTCAGAGCCTCTCTTGAAATTGTATAAACTCAAGCGTTTCACCTTGATGGAATATTCCCTCAGAATGTTCCTTGAACCACTGGATTAACTGAAGTAGTATTTTGACCTGGTTTGTCATTCATTCCGTTTCTAAAAAATTTTTAATGGAGGTATTAAAAATATCAATTTTTCTAAAACCTATATTATTTCCCATGCATCTAATCTGTTAACTTGTAAATCACTGTGAAAGGAAACACTATCTTTTAAATGTACTCAGAATTTTAAATAATGCATTAGGAAAAAAAGTTTATTTTTAACTGAAAGAAAGAGAATTTAAAACTTTAATCTTAGTTAATTTAGGAAATAAGAATATAAGATTAATTGCACATGAATTTAAAAAACTAAACAGATCCATTAATAATGAAATTTATATTGAAAAAGTCATGAATCTACCTTCTACTTGGTACAAAATAAACATAGAACATCCTATGGGAAATTCTAGTAGGCTCCAGGGAATGGGATCTTCAAATAAATACTTACACAAGTCATTTCCGAGACTATTTAGGAAAAAAAAGTAGAATAAAAGAAATCAACTTTAAAGTTTTCTTTCAGCCTCAAGATTCATGTTATTCAAGATCTGATAATGTTACAGTGACGCCCATGCAAGTAGTTAACTGTTATGAAAAGACAAGGCCTCATCTAATTAGCCATGAAGAAGGCCCATGTGGAGGGAAGGAGATAACTTTTCTTTCCATAGCATGAAAGTGTAGACCTCAGGTCATCCGAATGACATCTTTTATTACTGCTGAATATAGAAATACACAGGCTGCCCCTGGAGAGCTGAGCTATGGATTATTCTATCTGAGAATTAGGCAACCACTTACTTTAAAGCATTGCTCTAACTTTATATCAACAAGACTTCATTACTTCTCCTGCTGGTACTAGGAAAACACAGCTACTGCTCAGGGTTTATACATATTTTTGTTATACACCAAATTTCCTGCCGTTGATTTGTTTTTACAGTCCTTTTAAGTTACAAATAGAATCTACTTTCACTGTACCTAAGTTGTCAGCTCAACGGAAAAAGTATTTTACAAAATAGTACATCACTCTTAAAGAGTGTGGTATAGTCTCAAAAATGAAGAAACATATTTTTTTAAGTTCATTAAAACTAATGTTATGAAACTCACTGAATTGTCCTGGACAGGGTCAAGTTATGTTCTTATAGTACTAACTACATTTATCAAGTGAAAGTTGTTCTGATATATGCCATAAATGGTAGCCCACTAAAGTGCTGGAATTATTTACAAGGGAATACCTGGGAAGAAATTCAATGTCATGATAAGTTGTTACCTTCAGAGGGAAAATTCTCATGACTCAGTTTTGATAATGCATGAAATTCAATCAGCAGCACTGATCAAAATAATTTGATAACTTGTGATAAGGAAAATAATAATTTGCAGCCATTGCCTTTTATTCCTAAGTATTCCCATAATGCTTGTAATGAGGACACGTTTCTAAAAGTATGAAACCTTTGTTTTAGTTAACATAAGGCAACAACAACAGTCAATTCTGTTTTTTGATTAACTTAAAGCAGTAAAGATTTTTAATTTAACTTCCCTTAATGGTAGAAAGATAAAGTGTAGTACAGAAAAAGTAATTCAGGAATAAATTTTAACAGAGAACCTAAACTGAACTCGGAAATGGAGAAAAATAAAAACTATGCATTTATTCGACACGGGGTGCACTTGAAGTGTTAGTGGTCATTTCAGGGAAAGTGGAATTTAGGCTGTTGATAAATTCAGACAAATTTTTCAAACACCCAGCCCTCTGGCAATATACTTTTGACTTAATGAATTTAGACAAGTCTGTGTTAGTGAGCAATGTCCTATTCAATTTATATATGATTGTAATGTAAATAAATTCTTAACTGGAGCCACCCTTTGATAAAGCAGTCTTGGTAATAAAATATCATCAGTTTGAGCCAGGGATAATTAACTATCCCTAAGAATGGATTAATTTTCATAAGACATGAGTTTTGTTTTGTTTTTTTTTTATAGAATGGAACAGGCTAGGAACAGAGAAGATTTTGTCATAATTTTCCAATATTCCTTCTTAACATGCCTTATGTACATCTTATTTTATTTCATTTCATTTCATTTTTTTCTACCACTATAAGGGTGCAAAATATGAGTGGCTCTTCTTGCTTCTGTACACAAAAAGCCAACACACTTCTGAACACTGGATGCAGCTTGTGAAGTGAAATTTATTAATGTGAGTTTTACAGATGAGGAAACTAAGATTTCAAGAGAGAGTAAGAAAATAACCTAAGGTCTAAAAGCTAAAAAATGATGGAGATAGGACTCAAGGGGGTCTAATTACAGATACTTTTTTCTACGCTTCATATGGAATCCCACATAAACCACAGCAAGGGAGGATGTCATGTCAATATCAATGTATTTGTAATACAAATAAAACGTGTAACATTTGTAGTACTAGCTCTAATAATAGCTCTTTCTTCTTAACTCCCTAACATGTACACTGTCTTGCATATTTGCATTTCCAATAATCACAGCAGCCTTGCAAGATTGTCATATCTATTTTGCAGAAGATGATAACAGACTCAGACAGGCAAGGCCAAATGGTCAAATTCACGATGTGACTTTGAGTCTAAAGCTCATGTTTCTACCATTGTAGCACAACTAGGCAAAGAAATGATTTCATAGCATCGTCACTTAAACTGTTTTCACAGCATTCACAGAAAACATCTATTTCTTTCCATCATGTTTAATGGTTAGTTATTAGATGATCTCTAGGTAAGCAGACAAATGGCTCAATACAATTTCTTTATTAAGACCCACAACCCATACAGCCATTTTGGCTAATTCTGTTTTGGGAACAAACAAATCAGATGAGTTGTTTGTAATTTAATTAATGTCTGGACTACTGATTAATAAACATTACATCATATACTGCTTATCAGATCACATGTAGAATAATCCTGCATTATTGACATTTGGGGCCAGATAATTTCTTGTTGTCAGGGCTGTTCTGTGCATTGCAGGATGTTGAACAGCATTCCTAGCTGCTACCTGCCAGATGGCGTTCCTCCCAAAGCTGCCTACGGTTGAGAACCACTGGGTTACTTACTTGTCAGTCCTGCGACACGAATGGAAACTTAGAAACTATAATACTCATAACCTACTTTCTCTATTTCCTAGTTAGGACTAGGTGTTCTTGGAATTGAGTCACATTAGCAATATCTCTACTGTCACCATTAAGTTATGGTGACTAAAGAAGTCTACCTCTTTTTCTTGGCATCGCTGGTGAAAATCAGTCAATATTTTAAAGAGTCAGAAATCACAGGCTAAAACCATAGCTCATTTGTCTTTTTTATCTACCTTGGCTCAAGACTCAAATTCCCGCAAAGCGGATGTCTAATATATATTTTTTGTTCTTGATGATGAATTTAACTGCATATATGGATATGACCTGATTGGAAAACTTTAGAAATTTGACATAAACTTTCAGTAACTGATGAAATTAAGAAGCCGAGGAATCCATGAGGTGCTTTTTGAGGAACTATTACCTCCCAATCTGTTTGATTCAAAGAACAGGTGCACTGGTCATTCACATTTTAAATGAAAAATCTCTTACTCTTGCTTAACGAATAAATTAATCAGTTAACATAAAAATGGGTTAGGATAGCGAATCATATACCACCATATAGAGTCAAGAATAAGACATGTAAAATATGGACTCTCTCATCATTTTTGAAATTCATGGTTTTCTACTTGTCATTAGTTGTCCATGTCTGCTCTAATATATTCAGTAGCACATGGCCAAAATGGTGGATCTTATATGAATTGCTTGGGCAAGGGAACCCTCCCCCCAACATTTTTTCATTAAATTTCCCATTCTGGGCACCATTTTTCAGGATTATTTTTTCAAAAAGATCATTTGAGTGTCAGTGCCATGGGTTCCACAGTAAGTTGCATACTCCTTTAAGCCTCTCTCATGTGGATGTCTCAACACGCCACTGTTTCAATAATCACCAAACAGGTTGGAGAAACTCCCTGTAACACGTACTACTCTCACTCTGTACACTTGCTTTGGAAGAGTCTATTGCTACTCGCTGTAACCATTCACTGCCATTTCTGCATACCCTAATTAGCTTCAGGATTCTGATTCTTCTTTAGACCCTTAAGATTAAGTTGCCAGAGAACAAGAAAAACTAGGATGGTTTAGTCTCCTAGTTTTTCCCATCATCCCAATAAAGAATTTTTTATAAATATTACAAAGGTGACAAACACCAATTGTAGTTAAACTTGAAATGGTCTCTATACAGTAATGAAAAATAGGCAGCTGATTTCTAAATTTAGTTTTAATTATGTAATTATATAGCCATACTCAGCACAAAAGACCAATCTTTTGAATCTTCCCACCTTTATTTTTGTAGAGTACTATTGAGCTACTTTATACTTTAGAGTCTAATAATAAAGATAAAATAGCTAAGGAATGCATATTATATCTTATCTGGAAACAAAGGAGTCTGTTTCTACTTATCAGCAACTAGAAATTTGTGGCCTAAGAAAATATGTATGTGCTAAGCACACATGGAGACAGATACCCAAATTTAATTTAAATACTTGGCAAGTACCAGGAAGCACTGCCTGGCTGATAGACACTTCAGATGTTTTACAGTCTGCTCAGCGTCTTTCTTCTATATTTTCAGATTGAGTCCAGCAAAAAATGGTTTATAATGAGCATACCTACTATGTCCAAAACATTCTTTCATTTATTATAAATAGCAATGAATCTCTGGGAGCTATCTTGTGGTAGCAAAATCTTGCTGATGTGAAGAGGGAAAAAGACATTCTTGGTTTGATGGTCTTCAAAAAAAAAAAAAAGACATAATTTGAGTTGGCATACCCATTCTAGCTATGCCCTTCTTTTTTTTGCATTATGCATTTTGTTTCTATATAGTTTCCCTTTTTTCACATAAATAAAACTAAATTGGCATCAGTAAGCACTTTTAAGTTACTGGAAAGACCACAGTTTAGGTGGTGGTTATAAGAGTGTTTTACAAGTTTTCCAAATATTGTATTTAAAAATGATAATTAGATTGTATTTTATCTGCTTTCAAACTGAAATAACAGAATAGCACCTACATTTAAACGTTTAAGACCACCAACATGGTCATACTCTATCAGGTTAATTAGTTTTTACGTGCACTCTGAATATAGTTCCTTCTATCATCTCTGCAAATATCTGAACTGTTAGCAAATGTGTCATTCATTAGAAGATTTGTAACTCTGCAATGGGTTTTTCTTTTTTAGCCCTACATATATTTGCTCATGTAAAGTTGGTACAGGTGACTATACTAATACATCACATGTGGGCCATGCTCTATTAAGCATCAAGTGAGGACGACGTTCACCCACCTGGCCTTTGATCTTCAGGTGTGCACGTTTCTGGGCAAGCATCAGGTGGGCCTCAGCATCATGGCAAGGTACTGAAGGCAGCTTTTGCTTGAAGTTTGGATTGATTCTTGGTCTTTCGTTTTATATTTACTTATAAATTTACTTCATTTTATATTTACTTATTATACTTACTTCGTTTTATATTTATATAAATATCAATATATTTATATTTACAAATACCTGGAGCAGTTTTTAGATCTCTTAGCCATAACACTTTGACACGAAATATCCTATTATTCCTTTTTAAGTCTTTCAGATTATAGGCATTCAAAATGGCCCTGAGATTGTTAAGCAAGTTGATAAAAAAAAATAGTTACCGGACTTCCCTGGTGGCGCAGTGGTTAAGAATCCGCCTGCCAATGCAGGGGACACGGGCTCGAGCCCTGGTCCGGGAAGATCCCACATGCCACAGAGCAACTAAGCCCGTGCACTACAACTACTGAGCCTGCGCTCTAGAGCCTGTGAGCCACAACTACTGAGCCCACATGCCACAACTACTGAAGCCCATGCGCCTAGAGCCCATGCTCTGCAGCAAGAGAAGCCACCGCAGTGAGAAGCCCGCGCACCGCAACGAAGAGTAGCCCCTGCTCGCCTCAACTAGAGAAAGCCCGTGCGCAGCAACGAAGACCCAACGCAGCCAAAAATAAATAAATAAATAAATAAATAAAAATTTATATTAAAAAAAAAAAAGTTACCAGTAGTGACTACTTGCATGTGGAAATCAAGATCCTTCCCATCTTATACGATCAAAACCAAAGAAGAAAAGACTTAAATGTTCACCAAAAATATTTAAAGCAGAGGCACAGCTGGGGTCAACACTGGCAAATATCACAGGTGTAGAGTCTGGGGAACAACTGAACAGAAGAAAAAGCACAATAGGCAGATAACGTCAAGAATTATTTCAAAATATTGGCCACGGTTAAGGCAGTGACATTTTCTTAAATGTTGTCTCTCACATTTTTGGGAGCATTTATCATGTTCCTGAAAGGTAGGTAAAAGAAAGAAAATGTCAAGATTTTAACTATACAGAAAATGAGATTTTGTTTCAGTTTCACACCAAGTGTTTCCTTAGATAAAAATTAGTCAAAACTGGAAATTTTCCATTTGAATATCTTGGAAAATTTCTTAGAGAAAAATCAGAATTGTATTTTTAATTCCAAAGTTATTGAAATATATACTTTCTTTAGACCTTTATTGTCTTTAAAATAAATCTAAGAGATGTGAAGTGCAATAAACTCAGAAACTGCACCTCAAAACAGAAGTGACCATTAGCTTCATGAGATCATGAAAAAGAGTTTAGTAAAGTTCCAAAGCTGCGTCCATCTGAAAATGATTTCTTGTTATTGTAGGAATAACTTTAAGTTCATTTCAAGACAGTTAAATCCAGTTTAGATGTTACCAAAGTGTAAGACTCTATAGTTTAAAAATTAACTGATCAAGTACTTTTCAAAAATAAAAATATTATAGAAGTCAGTCCTACAGTCTGTTTGTAAGGGAAGACATCCAAGAGTTTCCCCAGGGCTTCTATATCATCAGTAAAATCTAGAAGGTTAAAAATCAGCCATGTGCCCTGGCTATGTCTCCTTAATTTTGACAAGGGCATTTCCACTGGCCCTCTATGCAGCCCTCTACCCTTCTAAGAAGATAAGACCAGAACGGTTTAACCTCATGTTCTTCGGGATTTTAAAATCTCTATGAAGGATAGAATCTTCAGAATTGACTGGAGGTTGCCATCCATTTAGACTGAAGTTATTTAGCTGTTGAGGGGTCTTTTAAATTAACAGCATCGACAGCAAAACACGCTGTTAACAATGCTGAGCTCCTGACTATACCAGAGAAGTATAAAACATTTGGTGTAAAATCCGTATCAAAGAACTATTGTGATAAGCTTTCTAGGGAATTATACAAGGCTACTAGTATATACATAGTTTGCAATTAAACTTAAAATCTCGTTAATTCCTCAAAAAAAATCAAGACTCTGCCTCGAACTTTTCACATTACTTGATTATCTGATATCCTGGAAAAGGCAGAAGAAGGGAGACAATAAAAAGATCAGTGGTTTGGGGGGAATAGGGAAGTGAATAGGCAAAGCACAGAGGATATTTAGGGCTGTGAAAATAATCTCTGTGATACCATAGTGATGGATATATGTCATTATACATTTGTCCAAACCCACAGAATGTACAACACCAAGGGTGAATCCTAAGTAAACTATGAGCTTTAGATAATTATGATGTCAATGTAGGTTCAAATTTGGTTAAAAATGTACCACTCTGATGGGTGATGTGGGTAACGAGGAGGCTGTACACGTGTGGGGACAGGGCAGAGACGGGAACTCTCTGTAGCTTCCTCTCAATTACGTTGTAAACCTAGAACTGCTCTAAAAAATAGTCTTAATAACAAAAAGACTAAATGCCATAGAAAAAGGCGTAACAGTAAAGGGCAAATTATCAACGAACAAGAATATATCTCCTTTTCTGGGAAACAAAAAGATAAAACACAATATTATAAATCAACTATACTCCAATATAATTTTTTTTTTAAAAAAAGGCAAAAAGACAAGGGAAAAAGATAGAACAGTCTGAGAGTAATCTGACCTCCTTGAAAGATGACCATACAACATTAAGTCACAAAGGAATTGAAACTGAAGGGAACAATATACAATGTTTAACAATTAGCAATTAAAGGGCACAATAAAAATGGCATCACTTTATCATCTTTCATTGTATGAAAACACTAATACCAAACATCAAAGAGTCACATAAACTATTAATAATGCCCTTAAATGGACTGACATGAGCAGTGTAAACAAAGGTATCTGTGGCACCTAATTCTGAGAGTGCTGGCTGATTTCTCTCACAGGGCCCCGCCCCAATCCATTCTAGAAAGAAAGTCTTAGTTCTCTGGCAGAGATCATGTACTTAACCACGTGGTCGCTTTTAAATAAACAAGGTGCTTATGTGTCATTGTTCACACTGTGTAGGAGCAATTGAAAATCAAGAGGGCCAAAGAAAGAGCTGGGAAGAAATATTCCCATCAAATGAATTCTCTATTGTGACATAATCTTCTCAAAAATGAACTAGACTAACATTCGAGGTGGAGATCATGGGGAAAAAGAATGGGGTTTGGAATTAGGAAGGTTGGAGAAAGAAGCATGGAGCTGACCTTCCTGAATCAGAGCCTTTTTCAAAGCCAGCTTACCTACTGCCACATTCTTAGGTCCAACAATATGAGAATTAAAAAATAATCATCAAAATCAGTAACATCTAAGTGATAGGGTAAGTACAGAGAACAGTGAGGTGAGAGAAAGCTGATTCAGTTCTAAAGCTGAGCTCCTGGAGAAGAGGAAAGTTAAAAGAACTTAAGATGAAGCATAAGAAGAAAGTGTATTACTCAGTGCTGTTAATTTCCTCCGTATTGTGTCACTGCCAGCTGTACATCTACACTAAAACTGCATTCTAACCACACTAAACTATCTACTTTACTGAAGAGTTTAATTTATAATGTGGGTTTCTGTGACGTTTACAATTTCTGGAAGCCCACAGTAGAGAACTTTGTATTCCTGCTTTCTATATCAAGTAGAAAAATACATATGCATACATATATTATATATTCATATTCTGTACATCAAGTAAACACTGCATACATATTTATTGTTTCTCATATACACATGAAATAAATATGCATACACATATTTTGCCTTTTAATAGTATTTTTGCCTCACTAGTTCAAATACCATTGTAAGAGTCCTTCCTTGACCGCACTATTTTAAAATGAAACCATCCATCCCCATCCTGATATTTTTTTTTCTGTATTTTCTCTTTAAGAGAATGAGGAGAAAGAGAAGAAGGAGGTAAAAGAAGAAGAGGAGAAAAAAAATTAAAAAGCTGATCATCCCTGACTCTCTGTTTTCTGGCTATTTAAAATACATACCAGAAAGTGTTGTAGCATGCACTTTATAGAGATATTTTGTCCAAATTCATTAATATTGTATTTAATCTCTATGAGTAGTACTTTAAATTTTATGATCTCGACTTAATTTTAACAGGTAAATCACAATGGTTAAGATGAACGCCTAAAATGTATTTATAGATTTGCAAATAACTGCTATGGTAGTCACAAAAAACACACCCTTCTCCACGGAGAAAAATTAAGGAGACAGCATTTTTTAAAGGAGGACAGGAAAGTGTGTTTTAATGGGTTAAATCACTCACCTAACTTTGATAGATCTACTCTTATGGATCAAACTTCTGATCTTAAAGAATATTACTTTGCTTTCCTAATTCATACCTGTTTCTTATCCAATTGCCAGGTTTTCTAGATGAAAGGATTGTGAGAATTTCCACACTGTTTTGAAAGTACATGTAATGATGCATCTCCTCCAGCATCTAGAAAGTGGCCTATAACCTAGTTGGAAACTCTTGCATAGAGGAATTTCCTTTAAATAGTAATGAGCGGAATATCTTTTTTCCCCCTTGAACAACTGTAGACTGTTAGCAAGAATAGTTTCACTTTATTTTCCCAAAATTTGCGTTAAGTTAATCAGATTACGAATTTCAATGATAAAATCCAGCTAAAGGGAAAACTTGAAAAAAAATAGAAGAACAGTCTAACCAGTGAACAAATAGCCTTAGCCTTAAAATTATTATTTTTATAATGAGTGTAAAAAAGAATATTCAGTTTTTTCATGAATCATAGCTGAGAGGGCCTTACCTCTCTAAGGGAGATTAGACAACACAGTCTAATTAATTCCATAACTGCTGGAGGACAAAACTACCATACTATAGGTAATGCATTAATTTGATTCTGCTTTTAAAGACACTAAGAAACTTTTTTTAAGCCAAAAAGGAAGCTTTTGTTGTTGTTGTACTGTAGTTGATTACTTTGGGAATTTACTGATAGAATAATTTGGCTATTTTCAGCTTGTTCTTAAGTGCTTCTTCCCTGAATGCCTAGGTAGGCACAGAAAATACCTTTTAAAGCTTGGGATGTTGCCATTTCCTGTAAATGGAGCCACATAACGGTGTGAGGTCTAAAGGTCTGTTTCTTTTAAATTTTGACGGCTTACATTACACTAGTCAGATTAAAACCAACAGAAAAGCAAAGGGAAGGGGGAGGGACTTCTGGTCACCCTCCTCCCTCCTGAAGCCGAGTAGAGGCTTCCAGAGTCCCCATCAAGGATTTTTGAGCCTCAGGCATCATTTTCTATGAAGAAGAGTCTTGTTAGATTGAGAAAGAGTATAGAGTATCCCCCAAAGTTCTTGCTTTCTGTCCCAATGTCTTGTACATACTCCATGACCCTTGTTATTGCTGTGACTTCCCTCTTTCCTTGGTAGGTTTGATGGAAGCTCGGTATTATTACTTGACATTGTTGATGCTTCTATATCAGTTCTCACCAATCCCCGTAAGAATGCCTGTGCATCTACTGAGACTCACTTAGCAAGCAGAGCAGGACACAGTCAACAAGCGTCCTCAGGGAACCCCGATATACTTGCCCCTTCTTTATCCAGCGTAACTCACTACTCCGTGCTTCCCAATTCTCGCCATGCTTTCTCTCTCCCTTTCATTTCTTCTTCTTTGAATATACACCTGGAAATTACTTACTCATTTTTAAATCTCCTCTTCTTGGAAGTGAGAAAACTAAGTGTTTCAGTTACAGTTTACATTCTCTTTCTTTTTCTCGTTTCATATCGAATCGAAGTTTTCCTACATATACTACTGCTAAAAATACTCACTCTACTTGGATATGTTATATATGCTTACTTTACTCAAGCAAATGGTGTTGCTAAATATACTTACATTGTTTATTTATCAGTTGCCTATAATATACCAGGCATTGTTTTAAGACCTCCGGTTTGAGAGCATGGCTTTCAATGTCGGTATCTCCAAGATCTAGAACTGAGCAAAGACACTATAAAGTACTCAGGAAATATTTGCAGAATGAGCTACTACAGATTGTGTGGCCAGCACCCCTGTGCAGCTTCTAGCAATGGTTTCTTTCTTTCTAGATAAGATTCAGATGCCTCTTCCCTTTTCCCCAGGTTCTTGAGAGTTGGGAATTTTAAGACAGATGATGTCATCGTCCAATGAAACTTGTTATATTTATTTATTTTTATTTGGGGATGAGCAGTTTTACCACTTCTTACTTTTTATTTTAATACTGATTCCAAAGTGGCTATAACAGAGACCAGAGAGGAAAATAATTCCTCTACCAGCTAATTTTCCAGATTCATATTATCATTATGATCATCTCAGAGATGCCCTCCTGAGAGATTGGAAAAGTATTTTCTCAAAAAGACTCACTTCATCAAACCCAAGAATCTACAACAGACGCACATTAATGAGAAGGGAAGCAATTAACACAGATGCATCAATGCTTATATTTGGAATCATATTGTCATACTCCCAACTGCTAAATTACATTTGCTTTATTTTAATACTAAAATGTCCAAGACCTTTTAGAGAGTTCAGAATTCAGTGGTAGGTTATACAGCTACTCTAAAATTAAAGGCTTGCTTCAGCTAATCCAAAGCCTGGTAAATGATAGCTAAACTGCTCTCATTCATCACCTCTAAAGACCTGATATATTAAAATAGCATGTTGAGGCTGTGAATCTCAGTCCAAAAGCAGAGATGTACAAGAATCTTCTGTTTTTCTGTTTTCAATGGTATCAGTTTAATTTTGAGCTTAATCAAGTCTTGTTCTCAATTTAAAGAGTCTTATAAAGTGCAAAATATGGCTGCGCGTGTGTGTGTGTGTGCACGTGTGCGTGTGCGCTTTGGACCATAGGCAGGGGTGGGCTGGGGTCATTGGTGTTCTATTCATAATAACATCACGGTAACACCTACTGCTCCTTACTTTATGGTTCCTTTATGCCTTGCATCTTCTTTTTTTTTTTTCTGTGCCATACTGGAGACCAGAAATTTTTGTTAGGTCCTGTCTGCTTTGATTATCTATTCAGGGTCCTCCTTAGCCACCAAGAATAAGCCACACCAGGATTCCCAATGCTCAGCTCTCTTTTTTTTTTTTTTTTTTCCCCTGCCCGGGGAATTCCTCTCTCTCCAATCTTCTTATACCAAGTCAACCTGCTTTTCCCAGAAAACTGTGTTTTTCTTTTCTATCTCTTCAAATACTTGAAGTTCTCCTATAGGCTTAGCACACTTTACATATGAAGAAAGAAAAGATGTTAAGTGAAAAAAATAATGATTCAAAGCATTATTCATCCACAATTAAAGTGAAAATTGGACACTTACTTTCTAGTCTGAGCTCTTGCTTCCGTCATGCTGTGTGCTGCTCTGCACTTTCATGTGTACCCTAGATCCGCATATTTCAATGACTAGAACTAAAAGTATGGGGAAGAATAGTTCCAGAAATTAAGAGGAAAATAGCAAAACAAAATGTCCTCCAATCCTTTTTTTTTTTTCTATTAGTGATATATTGGACAGGTCAGAGATGAAATTCAGTCAAAGCATCACAAAAAATGCCATCTACTCCTTTGTATTTTTAAACTAAAATAAAAACTACTTATTTCCTAAATTACTTTTTAAGCCATTTTTACTTTCTCCAACTGTCTTCATTCAGTTTAGCACATAACTTCAATGATTTTAACCAAATTTGAACATTACAGTAAGTGTCCAGATGAAAAGTAAATGCCTACCATGTAAATCAAAATATAGCAATCTTTATGACCAAAATCATATAATTGTTTAAAGTATTATGTGATTTATCCCAAGGTCAGGTACTAATTTTCTGCAAAGAAGAAGTTTGCCTCAAAATCTGGATAAATGGGAGAATCCTAAATTTGATCACAAGGATACCTGCTAGTATATGAACGGATTAGTGAAAGAAAAATCATCATTGCCAGCAAAATAACTAAAATACATTCTACAGAACAATGGGCAATAGATCAATAGCATTATCTTATTAAAAGAATGTTGCATTCATTTATTGTATGGGATGTAAAAGAATGGCTTAAATGACTTGAAACTTTTTATAGAGTGATCAAAACTCTATAAAGTAGTACTTGTTCAGACGGTCTCCAACATTCACTTACTTTGATGTTATTTAATCTCTTTGTGCATCGGTTTTCTCAGTTTTAAAAGGTTAGTAGGAGAAACTACCTCCTAAGTGTGTACAGTTAAATGAGCTAATAATACAAGTACTGTGCTTAGAACAGTAAGGTCTGTGTGAAAGTTGACTGACAGCCTAGGCAGCCTAAGAACAGTCTGCAGCAAAATGGGTATTACAGAGCCTTTCTATAAATAAATAAAAGGAGGTATCACTAAGCAGAAGCCATCCTCAGCCTGCCCGGGTGGCCTGGGCAGCAATTAAATCCTTAAAAGGGAGAATGGCCCCATTGTTCTGTGGTAGAATTGCAGGTTCTATGTGTGTGTGTCAACCGTGGCTGTTTCCACCCAACCCAGCTGTGGAGCTACCACTGAAAAATAATGTCCTTTTGGACGTTATGATTTGGAGGAGGGAGTTAATGAAAAATAACATTCTAATTTATCTAGTTGTGGGACCAGAAATCCTTTCCTAATCAAACGCCCTCCCCTTTGCCCAGAGAATAGGAACATTTATGAATTGTATGTTACGCTCCTTTAAGATCAGAGTCAGAGGTGCATACCTTTCACCTAAGAGGCTCTGACATGCTTCACCAAGAACTGGACGAGTTGCTTTATTTCCTCTTTCCTTTCTTTTTTCTTCTAAATAGTTGGTGTGAAAGTGTGTACAGTTGGAGCCCTGATGATTCTCCTATCATCCCTCCCTCTAATTAAAAATGTTCCTTGTTGAACTGGTGAGAAGCCCTTTCTCGACCCCCTTGCTCTACCTGGAGCTCACATTGCCTGGAAAAGTAATAACCATGGAGGAGAATCAGGATTGGTGGCACCTGGCATTGGGCTAGAAAAAAAAATCAACTCAAACTCCAGAAGCCAACAAACCCTTGAATGATGTAGGCCCACTGTGGCCCATTGGGGGTATAGCTTCTGTTCAGCTGAGTGCTTGGAAATACTTCTTCCTTGCCTAATAAGTTTTCATAGGAGTTTGTTATGTGCTATCAAAGCTAAGAAGCTCAGATGATGCTACTAGATTCACACGACCTCTCCTCAAAATGGTAAAAACTAAAAGAAGTAAACAACTGTGTGCATCATGAATAAGAAAACACACCTAAGGTATGAAGCAGGGATTCGCTATGTGAGTCCAATGACACCAACGGACTTGTAACAGCACACTCCCTCGATTGGGGAGGAATTACTTTGCCATGTTGGGAATTCTTTCACAAACGTGGAGGTAAACATTTAAAGAGTTTAGGGGCTGTTTTTTATTTTTGCCAAAATGTTACAACAAAAAGTTGTTCCAAAAACAACACAGCTTTTTAGAATGTTCATCTGTTTCTGTTTTTAAAAAGTAATATTTTGCTCAAATGAAGATATACAGGGATTAATTAAATGTAGCATTTATATCATCTTAAAAGGTACAGATTGTACTTTAAAAAATTATATGAAAATTGCATTAAATCAAGTGGAATAAATGTTTGCTGTTACTAAATTTCACATTTTACCCTCGTCATAACACGATCAATACACAATTTGGGTATAGTCAAGTGGTTGATACCTGACTCCCAAAAGGATTACCAGGTGTACTTTGGTCCTGGCCTCTCTTTTGTGGGAGGGGAAATAGTAAAAAATGTACAGATGGAAGGAAATTCCAGGTATCAGATGTCGAACAAAGCCTTATGAACACATACAACAATACTTCCTGTGTAAAGCAGTTTTATCTTCTGAGATTTTTTTTGAGGAAATTTTTACCTATATAATGTTGAATTCTTATAATGAAATGTAAGCCCTATTTGCCTTACTAATGTATCTATAAATAGCAGCATGCTTTACTTAACCCATTTTCTCATTGACACACACCCAACTACAGATAGTCACAAGCATGTTCATCTTCTCTTCAGGACCTTTATATGTGTGACTCCTGTTGCCCTGAATGTCCCTCATTGCCTTTTCAAAATATTTTTACTTTATATTGGAGTATAGTTGATTTACAATGTTGTGTTAGTTTCAGGTGTACAGGAAAGTGATTCAGTTATACATGTATCTATTCTTTTTCAGATTCTTTTCCCATATAGGTTATTATAGAATATTGAGTAGAGTTCCCTGAGCTATACAGTAGGTCTTTGTAGATTATCTATTTTATATACAGTAGTGTGTATATGTTAATCCCAAACTCCTCATTTATCCCTCCCCACCCCCTTTCCCCTTTGGTAACCATAAATTTGTTTTCTAAGTCTGTGAGTCTGTTTCTGTTTTGTAAATAAGTTCATTTGTATCATTTTTTAGATTCCACATATAAGTGATATCATATGATATTTGTCTTTGTCTGACTTACTTCACTTAGTATGATAATCTCTAGGTCCATCCATGTTGCTGCAAAAGGCATTATTTCATTCTTTTTTATGGCTGAGTAATATTCCATATGATATTCCAATACAAAATGCCACATCTTTATCCATTCATCTGTTGATGGACATTGAGGTTTCTTCCATGCCCCAGCTATTGTAAATAGTGCTGCAGTGAACATTGGGGTGCATGTGTCTTTTTGAATTATGGTTTTCTCAGGGTACATGCCCAGGAGTGGGATTGCTGGATCATATGGTAGTTCTATTTTCAGTTTTTTAAGGAGCCTCCATACTGTTCTCTATAGTGACTGTACCAATTTACATTCCCACCAACAGTGCAGGAGGGATCCCTTTTCTCCACATCCTCTCCAGCATTTATTGTTTGTACACTTTTTGTCAGAACGTTTTCCTCCTCTCTGAAGCCGTGTTCTCCCCTGCACACTCAAGCACAGAGATGTGCTTTCTTAATCATTTCTACCTGCATCGATAGTACCTACCATGTGGAACACTAACTAATTTCATGTCACCATTGTCTCTTCTCTAAGTCAGAGAGTGAGTCCCTGGAAGGCAGGCCTTTCTTACACACCTGGATATCCCCTGTGCCAAATATAGCATCTGTTTAGCACATGGAATAGAGTAAAAGCTCAGTAAATATTTAATATAACAGTGAATGATGAAGCCATAAGTTAAGACACCTCCAAACTATTTAGGTAAGACTCAGTTACGAGAACATTTATACCTAATGATCTTCCCAGAGTAAAGTTGCATTTCAAACATGAACTATTTCATCTGTGCTCTCGGAAGCTCACTCCCAGTCATTCTCAAGAGTGAAAATGGCCTTTGGCTTTTCCTTCTACTCTGACTCATTAAGCAGGAAGTAAATGTAGGCAATTAAGTATTAGTTTTGTTTTTAAAATCTACTCTCAGGCCGACCATATTGGAACTTCTGCTTGAATAACATCTCTCAGGTATCCAGACTCACATAGATTCTGTCCATACATTTCATGATCAGTGAGCATTCTGTACATATTGAATGAAGAGTGTTTGGGGGTCACTTAGTGTCTTTTAAGTAGAGAAGATGCCAAACCTTTCTCTTGCACGTAGCTCGATGCAGCAATAAATGACTTGGAGCCTCACTGTGCTGTGGGCCCTCTGATGTTCCTCAGTTCCCCTTCCAGCATTGACATAGGTTGCATGGACTTAATGAAATTTTTTAAGAGAAGCGTTGCTTGCTTTTCATCACAAGATGTTAGAGTTTTTGATGCTAGGTGTCTGGACAAAGATCGGCTTTTCATGTGCATAGTAGGAAATTAAACTAGACATTCACCACCTTTGAGTTTCTCAGAACCACCGTTTGGTGCCAAAGTTGCTCATATTCTTAAATGAATTACATTCCAACTGCTGAAAAGTAATGGGTTCCCTGGAGAACAGAGGGGGAAATTGCAAGTTTCTCCATGAACTCCCCAGGGACACTTCCCTTGACTGCAGTCAGCATGAAATAGACTGATCACAGAAAGTAAGGTATTTCACTTCTTAGTTGGGTACTTTTACCCATTTCCCTGGGGCCCTTGCCAATCTGGCTAAGTCTCCTTTCTGTCAGGGGCGGCCCGGGCTCAAGGAACCCAGACACTGCTAAGATCCTGTGACTTCTCTCAACTCAAGGACCAGTGTGGAAACTCCACTAAGTTTCTCCTTTGACTATCCTATAGGGTCAATTTCCCATTTGCCAGCATCAATCAGAAGAGCGTCCTGTTAAAGGTTGATCAACTCTATTACCCAATTCTGTATCTAAAATATAGCATGTAGAATATATGTAAAAGAGACAAATACTGGAAATTAAAGTCTCGCGATTCCCCATGGTCTCTCCGTGATGCTTTTCTAGTGCCCCCGGGAGTGCAGAATGAATGATATCGTCTCAGGATGCAGCCTTCTCTCCTGATCATCTCAGAGCCTGCTGCACCTCCCAGGCTGTTCTATGGCCTTGGCATAAAATACGCTGTTGCAAAGTTTTTCTTCCCCAGTCATTTTCTCTTTCTCTGATTCATGGCATCCATAGTTCTCGTTATTCTTATGTTCATTGACAAATCTCAAAGATTTTCTCCTGCACTGATTGATGGATCTGACTTCTATATAGGGCAGCATTAGCGTTGAAACAGAATCCTCAGAGCAGACATCTCTCTTCCTCATCTCTCCCGTCCCTGCACACTTAGAGGCCAGCCAGGTTTGGGTCCGTTTCTGCCCACCTCCGCGACCCCGAGCTGTGAGAACCGGCTCGTTCAGAGCTCAGCCTCTGTACTGGGTGATGGGGGTCAGCAGTCTAGATGCAGGTAAGCCATGCCTTTATCCGGAGTTTGGTACCACACCCAGACAGCCTCCCTTTACTCACCAGACACTCTAGAAGCTATTCTCAAAGTAGCGATGTCTCCTGGCCACCACTCATTCCCAGGGAAATTTTGCCCAAACTACTCCTATAGAGGCATTCCTTAAGAGCAGAAGCCCAGTGAGGATAAGACCACAGCCAAGCCATGTACATTTGCAAATTTCTTCGCGTCTAAGCCTGTGCAGGTCTTTCTCCTGCAGAGGACCAATTATTTCTGCAGAAGAGTAACGCTGATCTCATTTTTTTTTCACGTTCGTCTTTTAAAAATTTTCCTTCCCTTTCAAAATATTTTTCCATATTTCTATATTATATTCATTCAGACAAAGTCCTTCAAGAGAGAGGGCTTGTCCTCCATGCATCTCCTGCGGTGGTCAGCGCTCTGCTGGCAATGACCCTCGTGATTGATGACAGTGACACTCAGCTCATGTGGAATTGACACGGTTGCCCCAGTTTGTTGCTTAGAAGCATTTTTCTCCCAAAACCACATCATTTTTAAGTTCCAGAATAAACATTACCAGGTCAACAGGGACAATCATAACTTTCCTGGGTGACTTTCAAACATTTCTGCATGTACATTGCTTATGTACTCTTCTCATTGTTTACATCTGAATTGCCAGAGATAATTTTTCGAGAGGCAGTGAAAGGTAAGAGTGTTTGCACTTAAATTTGATGCCTATCATTTATATTTGGTGATACTCTGAAAATTTTCTGAGTTTGCATCTTCTTGTAATCATTAGGCTCAAATTTAATGCTAGAATAACTTTCTGTTCACAATAGAAACAAGAAAGGTGTTTTCTCCTTTAGAGCCTGGTACCTGAGTTTATCAAAGATCCCAACTTTAACCAAATATGCGTTCTCCCTAATCTACCCCCATGAACCCATGCATGTGTCACAGTAGATGGTGGCTGTATTAGTTTCCTGAGGCTGCTGTAACAATTATCACAAACTTGATGGCTTAGAAGAACAGAAATGTATTCTATCACTGACTGGAGGCCAGAAGTCCAAAATCAGTATTTTGGGGCTGAAGTCACAGTGTCACAAGGTTATATCCCTTCCAGAGGCTCTAGGGAGACTCTCTTCCTCGCTGCTTCTAGCTTCTGGCGGCTGTGGGCAATCTCTGCTTCCATGTTCACAGCACTGTCTCCTTCTGCCTCTCTCTTATGTGGTAGCATTAAGGACCTACCTGGATAATCCAGGATCATCTCTGCATCTCAAGTTCCTTAATCACATTTGCAAAGACCCCTTTTCCAAATAACCCAACATTGACAGGTTCAAGGAGTTAGGACCTGATATCTTTGGGGAACATTATTCAGCCTACTACAGAGGTGTAAAGAAAGAGAGTGAAAAGTAAGAGAGGAGATTTACAAAAACCCCTCTGGGACGTGGAAAGCCCTGATTTTATTGCTGCCAGATTTTGTAACATAGGAGACAATGCCTGTGATTCTGGCAGCAACCGTTTTGGCATCAGCAGAAGAGATTTCAGATCCACACACCAAACACAAGAAGCCTCAAAACAGCCATCAGCTGGCGTGGGCACCTCTCATATGGATGGCAGCAGGCATAATTAGACCAGGCATTGGCGACGGTTCCTCTTTTGCAGGACAATACAATGACAAAGGCATAATTGGTAGATATTGGTGGCATAGCTTCCAATTCAAACATCTGAATCAAGAGCAGACATTATGACAGTAATTCAAAGGGAGTGAGGAAAAATAGCAAATGCGAAACAGAAAACAGGAGAACTAGCTTGAGGAGTACCAGAGACCTTTCAAAGACACCTATTCTAAGGAAGAAGTTCCAAAATTATTTGAAAGGATTTTGCAGGAACCCAGAATGCCAGCAGCATAAAGAATAGTCCCCCGCAAAATACTATTTGTACCATGTTTGCCCCCTAGGCTGGTTTGGTTTGGGAAACACAAGTGATATAACTATAGTTCCACTCCTGTGTTTCCATATAGTTTCTGATCGGCACTTTATGTAACTTCATTCTTGGGCTTTCTATGTGGTCCATACACATTCATGCTATCTTTAGCACCAATAACATAGATTAACTCACTGTGCTGTCAGGCTCTAAATCAAAGTTTCCCAATGGGCAACCGGTTGCCTTGGTGCCAACCCCATGTGTAAGGATGCTCAGATATTTGATTTTCTCAGAAGGCATTTTGAGATTCCTCTATCAGTTGTCGGTGTGCACTGCATTCAGCTAGCCCATTGCCATGTGCTGGGGTCCCTGCACATTTCCCCACGCTGCAGCGTCTGTCCTTTCTTGTTCATCCTGGGCACCTGTGACTCTCTGGACCTTGACAGAGTCCCTAGCGACTTGGTTCTTTATTCCTGAAGTGCTCATGGATAATGCCTCAAGATTCCAGAATAAACATTGTCTTTTCCTTACATTTAAAGATCTTTCATGAAGCAGAATAAGAAATCCAATCCAAGAGTGAGATCATTATGCTTGGATTTTTATCCCCAAGACGTTGCATATAACAGGTGCTCAAAAATGTTTCTAGAAAGAAAGAATTAACTATATATGATTAGGTGCATTGCTGATTAATGGGCGAGGCTCTGGAATGGGAAAATCCTAAATTCAGTCTTTAGTTCCCCCAAAGATAGAACTATTTGACACCATGGGCAACATGTTTGAAATGTTTACTCTCAACCCTCATCACAACTATATTGTAGATGATAACATAAACTTTCTCACACAAACTGCTAAGCAATTCTGTGTAAATCTCTTTTTCTTAATGGGGAAATGCCCCTCTATTTTTTTTTTTTTTTCTCTCGCTGAAGCTGGTGCCAAGAAAAACAGATCAAATGTGACTGGTTAGGAATGAAGGTGGGTAGCCAAGAGTAGAACACTAAAACCAAATTGGGAACTAATATGGAGAGATATGGCAAGGGGCCAGCTCCTCAGAGAGGAGAAATAGAAATACGAGTGAGCTAACGTGAAAGGCAGAACTAGGGTCCAGATTAGAAGGAGAGAACAGGGTAGCTGGGATCACAGTGGGACTAAGATTGGAGCTAAGGAATTCTGGTGTCATGGTCTTACGACATTCATGTTTCTTCTTCACCAAGAAGGCAGAACTGCGTTGGTCGGTGGAGCATCCCTAGTTGTAAAACTGAGGTGCCCATAGCCAACTTGTGATGTTACCCACTTCCTGCTTATGTATGACTACATGATTCGACCGCAGTAAAAATAAGCTACCACCACTTAGCAAAAGGGACCAGCTGATAAAATCTTTCCCTAGAGGATGCTGGACCCACGTAAAATCATGCTCCATCATCCCACCCCCATCTCATAATAACAACCAAAAAACAAAAAAACAAAAAAAACATAGCTGGGTAAAATCAAATGC
Organism: Balaenoptera borealis; assembly: GCF_965194805.1. Taxonomy (NCBI): domain Eukaryota; kingdom Metazoa; phylum Chordata; class Mammalia; order Artiodactyla; family Balaenopteridae; genus Balaenoptera; species Balaenoptera borealis. The sequence goes on from NC_138877.1 coordinate 73,346,275, forward strand.
GTTTTGGGTTTTTTTTCTTCCCCTAAAAGAAAAGTAGGTAGCTTTAGGCTTATCTGCTTAATGGGAAGAATCTGGGTTAATGACACAAGTCATAGAGCAGCATCAGTTCAGCCCCTGTATCACATGCCCCTCAAAACAAAGCAACTGCCTATGTGGAAAAGTCTCCAAGTGTCCACAGCTTTATTTTATCAATATAACATAGTGTACCCCTGAAGTGCATTCTGAAGCGGGTCCTGACATGGCTGGTGGGAAGAGTCTTTGACTTCCCCAAACTTGTAGGGGCAATTAGGCTGAACAGTGCTCACAGAATAATCTATTAATGTAGACAATACTACAGTATTAAATGATCCTCTTAAACATTTTATATTTTGAAGAGACCTGCTCTAGATGAAAAATCTCTTACATGTTTGCATAAAAATTATATTCCATATACTTTAAACATTGAAACTACTCACGTTACCATAAGGAATGCTTTCATTCAAAATGTTTGCTTTGGACCATTGTTTCACAATGGTCATGATATTGGCATGTAAAGTTAAAATCACAGTTGTCTGTCGTAAAAACAATAGCTAAGGTTTGAATCTGAAGCCAGTCAGTGTAAATCATATAGCTCTCTACAGTGCAGGTGTTATGTTCCCTTACACAGCCACTTGGACTGCCACTGCCACTCAATGTGAAGCACACCCAGACCAAGGCAGCCATGTGTGCCTACAGAGGGTCATGGCAAGGTGTCAAGTGGAATCCCCAGCAACGCAAGGCAATCAGGCGCCAAGCCAGGGATTTCCTTGTGTCCCACCTACGGAGGACGCCTCATCCTAGTGCACTGAAAGTTAATGTGTTTTCAATTTCAATATTCTTTAACCTCTGCAGATACCATTCTGCCTAATCTGGAAGTCTAGGAAGTCTTAAAAGAAAAGAAAAGGGGCTTCCCTGGTGGCGCAGTGGTTGGGAATCTGCCTGCCAGTGCAGGGCACACGGGTTCGAGCCCTGGTCTGGGAGGATCCCACATGCCGCGGAGCAGCTGGGCCCGTGAGCCACAATTGCTGAGCCTGCGCGTCTGGAGCCTGTGCTCCGCAACAAGAGAGGCCGCGATAGTGAGAGGCCCGCGCACCGCGATGAAGAGTGGCCCCCACTTGCCGCAGTTGGGGGGAGCCCTCGCACAGAAACGAGGACCCAGCACAGCCATAAATAAAGAAAATTCTAAAAAAGAAAAGAAAAGAAAAGAAAAACCTAGCAAAGTAGCAGCTGACTCTAGGCTTGTTGAACTGTACTTATTGCCCTGACATAGATTAATAATTTGAGAGTAGACATCATACATTTTTCATATATTCTGTAATAATGTCAAGTCAAAACTTGTTTTACGTATTTTATTTCTGTGCGTTCTCTGATGGCCAAATGCTACACTACTGAACTTAGTTGTCTCCTCTTACTAAGGAAAGTCTATTCCATTTGGCATTCAAAACTCTCTTCCAAACTGCTCCGCCCTCTCTCTGCTCACCTCTCGCTACAATCCCAAATGTGCTTGAACTTCTAGGTATACACACAATCCCAGTCCTAACTCAGAAGGCTTTCATCAGCCTAGGATGCCTTTCTGTATCTCACTAACAAATTTCAATTCAATTAGGCACATACGTATTGATCCTCAGGCCCATTATGGTGCGTGGCTCATAGGTAGTACACATTTGTGTTTGTAAATAAATGATGAGATGACCACCGTACAAATGTTTTCTTAAGTGCCCCATGACACAGAAGGAGACAAAGGATATGATCTTTAACCTTGAGGAACTCACAAGCTAGACAATGAGACGATAATGCAAACAACTAACAATTAAAAACGCATGAAATAAGTTTCATCATCGTGAAGGTGATACACATGACTTCTACACACGTTCTATGACTGTGACAACCACACAGCCTCCAGAGATGTCCAGGGACTGGGAAGTGCAGTGTTCCTGTACACAAAGGAGGAATCTGGATGTGAACACACAATATTGTGTCTGCCACACTGAGCACACACTTAAAAAACTCACACTGGTGACATCCCCAGTGTATGTGACACCAGAGCAGGGCGCTTCCTAATATCTCCTCCTTGATATCACATGGATTATTATGAATTATTTTTAATTATAATCAAGAAATTATTGATATTTGATATAATGGCCAGAAAGGAAATGCAGAGAGTGATTTTTGTCTCTTATAGTATTTCATATAGATGTTATAATTATGCCAGTAAACATAATGAATGTATTTATTTAATCATAGTACCAAAAAAGGGAAAGAGGCACAACTATTTCTGTAATAGTTTCTATATCTCCCCAACAGATTTAAAGTTGGATCCTTTGGATATAATAATGATATAATAATGTTGGGCAAATAATTATCCAGTAGTTAATAATGGATTTTAATAAAACTAAGATGTTTGCAAAAGGTACAATTTAGGCAGCTACTAAATAACACTACTGATGAAGCCTTTCATTTTCTTAATTGCTTCTTTAGTATCACAATAAATAGGAAGGATACATTTAAAGTTTCAAGATAATTTCATGAAAACTTTTCATGCATGCACTAAAAGTTGAACTTCCCAAACAAAAATACACACCATGCTATGAACAGCTGTTTCACCGTTTTTTTGTAAGCAGAGATAAAAACTCTTGAGTGGTGACAGAAACGAAATGAAGCAGCTCAAATCCTACTTTTCGGTCTTTAGAGTCACTATGATGACATCATTTATTTCAAATCTATTGCTTAAACGTAGAAACAGGCAGTACTGTTTGGGTACAGGAGCTGTGCCCAACTTGGGCCCAGAGGATTTCAAACCACTTCGAACTGAACTCTTGAAACACAAGCACGGAGCTGAGTCCTGGGGTGGCAGGAATTGACCAGGGGATGGTGAATCGTTTAATTTGATTTTCAAGTAGACAGCTGTGTTTATTAAAGGATAGCTAATAATTCTGCTAATTTAAAGGATACATGCTCAGAATAAAAACTCAACCTTAGTCATGGCATTGTTTAGAACTTAGACCTACAGAAGCTATTTGTTTTTTTTTTTTTAATCACTGACACTGCTTAGAATTGTCTGACAAGGGTGAGAACAAAAAGCAGACTGATTTTGGTTGGTGTTATTATTGCTTCCTAACTCCCTACAGACAATGACAGTGTCTCAGTCCTTTACAGTTCCCGGGAAGTGCTGCTTCCACGGTCCTGTCTTTGGTTTGTCACTGCTTCACAATATTACAATGCCCTTATCTATCAATACATTGGGAATCTGAAATGATGTCAAAGGATTATTTTTTACTTGTTTTGAATCAGGAAGAATGAGAGTCCAGAGTGCTCAGCACGTATGTGGATGAGCCCAAACCCAAGGCATAGCGTATGTAACCAAAGATAATTCTCAGTTCCAGCTGTGTGGACCATGTGTACCAGTGTAGTGTGATCCAAATTCTAGGAGCTAACTGAAAAATAACTATCCAGCAAAACCCTGGCTAGTTACTCAAAAGCCAACCAAAGATGTAGTCCTTTGAGTAAAGCCAATTCACAAGTTCACTAACAACGTTTTTATTAAAATGCATATCTGATGCTCTTGGTACTAGGGCTACGATGGTCAGCCAAGACTGGGTCTCTTGTCCTCACTGATCATACAATCTAACGGAGGAGAAAGCCAACGCATTGTGCGAGAGTAAACATAGAGTTTGTAAGACGTGCAGTGAAGGGAAAAATAAAGGGTCTAAAGGAAGCCTTTCCAGGATGTGAAATTTAACCTTTAATTTCAAGAACAAAGAGAAGTTAGCCAGTCAAGGAGGTGGGAAAACCAACCACTCCAGGTGTTTATGAAGAAGATAATTCTGAAAAGGGCTCAGTACCCGAAGAACTAAAGCAAGCGCAGTATGGGTTTAGCATCTTGCCTCAGTGGGAAAATGTGTGAGACATACAGCCGTATATAGTTAGGTGGAGGACGATTTTAGAGTATCTATCAGAATGGTAAGGTCTTTAGGTTTGATCCTAAGTATCACGGATGTCATGGAAGAGTTTTACATGAACAAGGGATGTGACCAAATGTATATTGTTCTTATTGTAGATTAATCAGATTGTTACTGGAGCCTGGATTGAATAGGATTAGGAGAAGAACACTAGGAGGACATTATATGAGTGGGTGTGAGAAAGAAAGGAGGTCAAGGATGACTCCTAGCTTTCTGGCAAAAACAAACAAACAAAACACACACACACACACACACACAAAACAAGTAGAGGTGCCAAGTACAGAGTCAGGGAGTCCTAGAAGAGGGAAAAATGTGTGTGGGAGTAGAAAGTGAAGGGCTTTGTTTTCATTCTATTAAGACTGGAGATTTCTCTGAGACTTCCCACACAAATCTCCAGTCAGTTGTAAATAAAAATCTAGGCTAGGAACAAGGTTCTGAGCTAAAAGTAAATATTCCAGATATATTAGTATGTGGAATGATTTTACTAGAAAAGATACAGCAACTGGTTGTCATAAGAAAGAACAATGTATATTTTAGAATTCTGATTAGCACCTTTTCTATTTAAGATACAGTATATGGCAAATAATTTTTGCAACAAGAATTGTTTTTCTGAGAGTCAATAAATACTTTAAAACAAATAAAAGACATTTATGTTAAAGCATTTCAGGTGAGTTTCAAAAATTAAAAAAAACATTGATTTTTCTACAAAATTTTATTTTATATATGCCAATTAATAATTTATACCATACTATATAATTTATACTATATAATTAAGAATATTTACACAGCTAGTGAATCTCTCTTTTGTACACTTCTCGTCTCAAAGCAGATTATCAAGTAAAAGTTTAACCCTCTAACAAAACTATTGGCCTATGGAGTGTCAGTTGAATGCTTCTTAATGCATCTCTAAAATAATGTGCACTGTCACGTGTTTACAATTGAACCAACACATAAATCTTACAACATTCTGTCCAAACGGGATGGAGAGAAAGTCATGAATGTGTCATGAATCACTCTTAAATCCCATCAGCAAATATGTACCGCTTCGTATGCCCTGGGTCCATGGAGTCAATGTTGAGTTAAAGCTATTTTTTGTTGTTGCTGTTCTCATGAAGAATCAGCTCTGAGGGGGAAGGCTGGTATTGTCTACCTCACCTAGTAAGTCTGAAGTTACAACTGCTAAGTAATGCAATGGAGAAGTGTGTGGTGCTTTAAGAACCATTGCGAGAAGCAACCATCACGTAGCACCGTGAATCTGGTGAAGGGGAGAGACGTAGGTAGAGTTCAATCCAGAAGCCACCATCAAGCAGGGGTGAGGGCTATGCACGTAAGCACAGCAGAGAGCAAAGCTCAGGAACCCACAAGAATAAAGAAGGTAGCAAGAGCAGGCACCAATATAAAAGGCTTAAAGCATTTTCTCTATTTCCTAGGAAAGCCTCCTGGTGCCATCGCTGCAAAATACAGGCGAGCAACCTTCAATACTGCTCTCCTGACAGGCCGCGGGCACCACAGAACACTAAGTGTAGATGAGTTGTTTGTGGCATTGTTATTTCCATTAAAAATAACTTAATCTGAAGGAGAAATATTTTAAAAATCCAATTAAATTAAAAATGAAATAAAATATAAACCTCTGAAAAAATACTTTTATTGAGATGTAATTGACAAATAACATTATACTAGTTTCAGGTGTATAGCATAATGATTCAGTACTTGTATCTATTGCAAAATGATCACCACAATAAGTCTAGTTAACATTCAGGAAAAAAAAATACTTTTAAAAGTGCTCTATATTAACAATATTCGAGGTGTTACAGGTGGCATGATGTAAGAGAAAACACACCCCCTTTTAGGCTGGTGGACTCCGCTTTAAAAGGCAAACCGATTTCTATATACATGCATGTCTAGGTACCAGGGGCTCAAGGACCATATCTGAGTCTCTGAGGTGGCTCGGTGCTCAGGAAGGTGCCAGCCACATGGTAGGTGCTTGGGAGATATGGTTCAATGGACAAGTTATTTGCACCAGTTCTTAATTAGCAGTAAATTCCAGAGCCAATATTCAAACCCAAGTCAGTTTACAACCAATCTCAAGTGAAAATAGCTACCCTACCTATTTCTCTGTGATGGAAAATAGAATTGAATCATGCCTGGCTGGTCCAATTCATGGGGCTGTACTAGAACCAAAGAAGACGTTATTATGTGAGAATGTGTTTTGTAAAATATGATCCACTGGAAAAATATAAGTAATTGAAAAATGGAGTTGTAATAAATGTGTATCACTCCTTTCAAAGTCAGAGTCACTACTGTCTAGGAATAGAGAATTGGAAAAGAGACCTATCTTAAAGCAGAATTTTTACCTTTGTAAAGGGAGATTCTGAAATCTCTAGCATATGATTTCTTAAATGTTCAGTGCTGTGTATTTAGGTTCTTAGATAATGACATTGTTATTTTAATGTAAACCCAGGAGAGCATTATATATTATTCAACACGAATCCCAACAAACTCTTCAAATTACTTTTTCCCCAACCTATTCAAGCACCCTGAAAAGAAGAATATAATTTGTATTTTGGAAACTTTAAAGTGATTTTTTTTTTTTTTTTGTCTTTGCTGTAAGATAAAAATAGCCACCAATTTCCTGGGGCCAGTCTTGATCAATAGATATCTGACCTCTGAGAGCATCACAAACGGTGGAAATTATTTTTGAGACTTCCTCCATATTTTCACTAAAAGTCTTTCTGCTGGAGGCTCTAGCCAGTGCAGAGAGAGTAATGCCAATGCTTTGAAAGAAATATCTGATCAGATGTGAAGGAAATGCCTCAACTTCTTCATCTAAAGCCACATAATACCTTTTTTCTTATTCTTTCTAGATTTACAACTCTTAATTAGCCAATGATATAGAATTTGGATATTAAAGAATTTGAATCACTTATACGCAGTCAGAAAAAACAGAGAAAACCCTATAAACTATAGATTCAATGTTTAACTTTAGAGTTAAGATTCGAATACACAATTTCATGCTGGTTTGGGGGCTACAGTTTCAGCTGGGCGTTATCAGGTGATACAGACCACATCTCATGTTACTACTAGATCCACATCACATCATCATTTCAAACTTTAATGTACACAAATAATCAGGCATCTTTTTAAACGGAGCTATGGGTTCTGTGTACCTGGAGTAGCACCCGAGAGTCTGAATTTCTAACAAGGCCAGCTGATCTGACGATGCTGGCCCACAGGCCACACTTCTAGAAGCAAAAACCCATATCAAGCCTCAGCTCATTTCCACCTCTTAGACCTGAAATTAGCTCTCCAGTCTGGCTCCTTCTCAGCTTCTCTCTAATTGCCATGTGACACCAATAAGATTGATGACAATGCTGTTGTCCAAGTTTGCCTGGAGTTAATAGAACATTTGGAGGGTATTTTTTTAACAAATTTTGTGTTTTCATTATGCTCCACTTTACTAATTCGTATCACAAGTCATACTTCCAAAAATGCAGTTATGGGGCTTCCCTGGTGGCGCAGTGGTTGACAATCCGCCTGCCAATGCAGGGGACACGGGTTCGAGCCCTGGTCTGGGAAGATCCCACATGCCGCGGAGCAACTAGGCCCGTGAGCCACAACTACTGAGCCTGCGCGTCTGGAGCCTGTGCTCCCAACAAGAGAGGCCACGATAGTGAGAGGCCCGCGCACCGCGATGAAGAGTGGCCCCCGCTTGCCGCAACTAGAGAAAGCCCTCGCACAGAAACGAAGACCCAACACAGCCAAAAGTAAACAATTAATTAATTAATTAATTAATTTTTTAAAAATGCAATTATAAAACAACTATCTGATAAGAAATCCTATGAAAATAGCCCAGTTTCCTATTCTTACCAAAGAATAGCAGTTGTAGAGTTGTCATTTTTGACATCGTAAACACCAAAAGTTGAATCTTGCTATCTCAACAAAATGAATCGATTTATTGGAAAGACATAGGGTAATCAAAGAATTGGTGTGATTTGGGGTCAGATGGGAGGAAGCCCAGGTGAGGGCTCAGGCTGGCCCTTGGCTGGCAGCTTCTATCAGGGCAGTGTCTCTGAATTCTACTGTGTCCCTTAATTTTTGTTGTTGTAGATCAAGACCCAGAATCCTAGTACCAAGCTTCTGATTGGCAGGGTTTAGGTCAAGTGCCTATTCCCTCCTCCCCAACCAAGATCAGACGAAACTTTGCCCCAACATGAAAGGTCAGAGTGGGGAGCAGACCCAGGAAGCTGATTTCCAGCTGAGAACAGAAAACAGGGGTTCCTCCATCAAGGGAGCAGGGCTGCCAGGTGAAGGCTGTAAGTTTGGACACTCAGAGGTAGAAAAAGCCACAAACGTTGCTATGCGCAGGTAATCGAGTGCTCTAGTAAAGTGTGCCACGTGGTCATACAATTGTCATTAAACAAATACCTCAGAAAACACACAATGTTAAAAAACTGTAGACACCTGCTTAAATTTTACAGGAGGCAGGTTTTCATGGTTAAAGGAAACCAACTTATGTAAGACCTTTAATTAGCTGCTTTTATTTTGTAACAATTACAGGACACACAAATGCTACATTTGTTTCTGAGATGTGGTCTCGGAAGAAACAATTATTCTATTGATGCTGGGATGTGGGTGCACGGTCTCTTCTTTAATAGCACTTTCTACTTCAAATCTGTTAAATGAACATTTCTTTCTCTCTTTTTAGTGAATATCAAAGAAAAGAAAAAGGAAAAGGCGGTTCAGTGAGAAAATCCTACAGTCTCTAGAATACAGAGATACCATTTGCACACGCGCAGCAAACACCAGCATCACTTTTGTTTAGAAGAAATAAAAATTGAATATATATTTGTATTGTCAGTAGTTTTCTCCTTAAACAGAAACACTTCGGTTGTCTTTACCATGTCTGGTTATTTAAATTATTTTTAATGTGGCAAAGGCCTGGGAATTAATCAGCCCCATCTGCATACACAAAAGACATGACACAGGGAACAAAAAACGTCTGAGGACAAATCTAGGCTTCCTTTCACAGGCAATAGGGGAAATTAGTGTCATCACTAGGTTGAAGACATAAAGAGATTCAAAATTAAAAATCCTTTGAACACTTCCAACAAGATTCCTATAATCAGCTGAAAGATAAGTAATGATCAAAGCCCTTTAAAACAGTATTGTTCACTCCATTAGAACTGTTTAAATGTACCCTACTATTCACCAGAAATTACACAAGATTACTGCAGAAGCTATGCTATTGTTTCAGCTAGGCACCCAGATGTTTTAAGGATGGCTACGCCCACCGGCGTAAGGTTAAAAGCCAAGATACAAAAACAGCTGCAGTTATAAACCTTAATTACCAAGAACATCCCACCACATAGGTACCCAATTGCCCTGACAAATTGATTTATCCTGAGCAGAGTGGGCTGGAGTTGATGTTTGGGGATTGGGAAGGCAGATTAGTAGAACGGCAAGTTCATTTCTACATGGGATCACGTTTTGTCTAATTCTCCAAACAAACCCTTCCAGAGCCCTCACTAACTTTGTATCTGGGGAACGTTAACCTCCTAAAGATTCCTTTTTCATTCAGTCCATGTTATCCCAGCTCCAGTACTATGGGTGAAAAGAGATAAGCACGTTTCTAAACACCTCATTACCACTGTTATTTTATGCAGTCGCCCGGGGATATTCCAGCAGTGCCACATCGGGACCTGAGAACATTCCTAAGCAGGAGACCAGAGTAATGAACGTTTGACAGATTTACTGACTCTTTTACTCTTCCTCCCCGATGTACTGTGAGATTTAATAACAATATTGTTATTGCTTTTACTGATAACAATTTGGAGAGGACATCTTCTGTCTCCATCTTTTAAACACTTTGGAGGTTTCACATGACACCGCTGATCACTAGCTGAAGATGATGAAAGAATTAGCAGGACTTTAGAAACTGATTTCTACCAGCCATTTGGAAAACGTAGAGCAATTTCAGTTTTATGTTCCAGGCAATATCGCTTTAAATGTCACAGACAACACTGAGAGAGGGAGATGTTACAAGCGGAGTATAATCTCTGAAGTTGTGTGAACAGAATCAAAATCGAGTAGGTATGGGTTAAAGTATGGTGCGTGTAGTGTCAAATTTTAAACTTCTGCCCAGTTCTGAACGATTAGCCCTAGATTTTTTCACCTTCCCACGCTGTCTTCAACTCCCAAATATCGTATCATAGGTGAAGCAAGGATAAAGTGAACATAATCATTATCCTTAAAGAATGCTGAAACTTGAAAATGTTAGGAAAATTTGGAGAAGTGTAATTCCACTGGGTTTGCCTTAGAATCTTGGGAGTGGCTTGAAGAGGCTGTAACATCTTTATATTTAATAATCAAACAGCAGAAATCACTGCCTTCAGCCATGACTTCTGGGCGTCATCCTTTCCCCATCCTCACATATGAATTCTAGGGAAATCGCAGGGCGATAGCTTCGATTTTTTGTATTGTAAGACAGTGATTCCGAATACAAGTTGCATCAAAATTACCATCAGGAGTTGTTAATGCTAATAACCACAATAATCATAATAATCATAATTACATTTACGGAGCACCCACTAAGTTCTTCACTAACCACTTCTTAAGCATAATCTCTTCCAAAGACTCAAATGTTTTAGAAAATCAGAATCTCTAGAGGTGACGCCCTGGCACCTCTCAGATGATTTCATTAATACTGTGGTTTGAAAAAAACAACAACAGCTGTGAAAAAAACGACATTACTCTCCAACTATGTTCCCAAACCCTGGGGGTGAATAGTTATTGGTGAATAGAGGGTTTAAGATGCCTCAGGGAAAACCTGGCCCACCCTCTCCCAAATTCACAGGAGGTTTTAAGTAAGTCATGGAGGAGATCTTTGGAAGGCTTTAATTTTTTCCCAGTATGACCCTGGGCTTGCACACTTCTCTGTCATTAGGCTGCATTTCCAAGTTCCTTGGAGACTTTTGAGATGCACTGGCCCATGTTACATCTGGTACCATGCTGGTCCAATATGGACCTTGTGATTAGCACCCTTGTTCTGTGCAAAGACTCCAGGGTGTTTATCACTGATTTGTGGAGTTCTTTGTACTAAGTGAGGAGTGAGCTTTGGATGAAGATCTGTAGACTCTAAGTTCCTGGTAAAGCACATCTTGAAATTAATTTGAGAAACCATGATCCTCCAGGACTTCACGTATACTAGTCCTTCCATTTGGAAGAATTTTCCATCAGTCCAGGCCCTTTCAGCTGGTGAAATCTGAATCATTTTTTTTCTGGTCCTTAAATCCTCTTAATATATTTTATAAATGAAATGTAAAATAGCCAGAGGAGCCAGAATAGACTATGACTTAACCAAGGGCAGGCACTGATTTTATTTATTTTTGTAGCACCTGTATCTAGCAAGCAAGCTGTTTCTTGCTTTTAAGCACAAGGTAGAACTTCAAAATATGCCTATTGAATGCATGAACAGAGCTTTCAAGAGTAATATAACATTTTTAGACTACAGAAAAGTACAAAAGTTGCTTTTGTGGATACATTTCATTGAGAAATTTGGATTCCTTAAAGCAAAATTTTTGCAGCAAAGTCTATTTTTTAAAATACAGCATATGGAACTTCATTATATTTGAGTGATCTAATATCTAATTTGAAAAAAGAAATGGTCCATGAGTTGACTCTGGAAGTGGTTTAAGTCCTCACTTAGACCACGGTAAGCTATAGATAACTCATGGTACAAAATGTGTGTTCTCCATGAATGCCTTCATCAACTAGACCCTAAAAGAATACATACAGAAAATGAACAGGTTTGTTTAGTTGACTTGCTCTTTCCATGAAGATCACAGGTCATTTCTAGTCTTTTGTTCACTAAATATTCCAACAACTTTGAACAAGAATTAAGTGATTCAGGGAGATCAGCTCGGTGCTTTGTGACTACTTAGAGGGGTGGGATAGGGAGGGTGGGAAGGAGGGAGACGCAAGAGGGAAGAGATATGGGAACATATGTATATGTATAACTGATTCACTTTGTTATAAAGCAGAAACTAACACACCATTGTAAAGCAATTATACTCCAATAAAGATGTTTAAAAAAAAAGAATTAAGTGATTGACTTTGATATGCACCCTAAATAATGTAAAGACACCTAATCAAAGACCTTTCACACAGCATACTAAATAATCTGGCAGAAAATCACCATGGCAAAGCTACAATTCTTTGGAGTAGAAGGCACCTACATGAAATTGATGTGAAATGTAGAGAGTTAACCAAAACTGACTTTTTAAAACCACTTTTAAATGGATAATATTGCCAAAACCTAAAGGAACTCCTAGTTTGCATGAAGTAAGTAGTACGTTTCATTGAAAGTGAGTTAAAGTGTTTTCAGTATTTGCACTACATGACAAGCTATAGGCAATGCAGACAGGGCTGGGTTTTATTATATGCTCCTCACATTAGACCTTAAAATTTTGATTTTGACTCTTTAAATATACACTTAAGATATCTTCATGATAGAAGAAAAAGGCATGTAAAAATCTGTTGAATGCATGACCTATCAGAATGATTGCTACTGGCTGGGTATTTTCTCCATTATTCCATTTTAAATTAGCCATGTCAAACTCCTGCCTCCTAGCCATTTGGCAGGGGTAGCTTAATGAGATTAAAAAAAAAAAAAAGAAAGAAACAAGAAAGAGAGAGAAAGAGCTAATGGGCTAGATTGCTTTGCTTTGGTAGACCTGAACTGAAAATGCTTTTTTCAATATAGATTTGTTTTAATGAACACCACGTCAACCTGCCCTTATTCATCTTTATGTGAATCTTACATTTGAATATATCAAGTATCAGCATTGGCAGTGCAATTTGCATGCCCAGTTTTGAAAGGCAAACTCTTCTGTTCGTGACAACATTCAAACTGCCACACAAGCACTGTGTTCATAGTTATAGATAAGGTAATTTGAATTTTTTCCTCTATAACACATTGTGGAAAAAAATAAGGAAGAAGATAATGAGAGTTTTATCCCAGAATGAGGTCATCATTTGATTACCAGCGTCCAAATCCAACCACACCTAGGTACAGCCAACTCCGTCCCATACCTTACGTTCGCATGCAATCTTTTTTACTCAGTTTTCTAAGGAACAAGAAACATCTGTCTTTTTCAGTCTCTTCACAGCATCCAACTCCATGGACAGATGTTTTCAAAACCACGTTGTCTGTGAACATTTAAAGGAATACTGTATTTGCATAAACTCTGGGAATTCCAAGCTTCGTGCTTTCCATACTGTTTTAGTTTTTTAAATCAATATTTTTTTGTTCTGTACCCATCATTTTGTTTTACTTCTCATAAAGCAGACATTGTGTGCACACATCTGTTAAATCTGGGCTGCATATATTACAGTTCTGTTCTTCCAGAAACAGGAAGGATTAATTACCACAGACCGGCTCTAGAAGCACCCCCGTGTTTCTTAACACACAAAATTAATTCAGAGTTGACAAAACTCTTTCAGACACAGCCTGCTTCCTGCTGATGACGCTTTATTAGCATATTCTTCCCAGAAAAAAAATGCCTCCTAGACCCTTTTTACCTCTCCTCTGAGTTCAATTTGTACAGCACTGAGTGACAGGCAGCAAAATGGCTTGAATATATCGAAGGCAAGTTGCCAAAATCCTCCCGATAGAAGCACTTTGGAGCCTTTGTTCTGAGCCCATTAAAGTCACAGAAGGTCCATGTACTGTAGACAGTGTGGGGCAGGCAGGATGTTCTCAGTAAGACAAAACAGCAGGTGATAAATGACATTAAATAACAGTGAGAATTTACCACAGACTAAATTAACTACTGGAGTGAAATGTTCTCAGCTCTAAGGCTATATTAACACTGAATTTATAATTAGGCGATTATCATTCTTTTTAGTGTTTGAGGAGTCTATATGTAAACATGATGAAGACAGCTCCATTTGACTCTGGAGACACAGGGCTGGAAGTGGTTCGAAGAATGCTGGAGAATAATTCTTCTTTCAGTCCTTATAAAGTCAATTGTAAAAATAAGTGCTTGGAAGTGAATTAGATTGTTGGATATCTTGCACACACACACACACACACACACACACTTGAAATCTGCAGCCTCAGAGAACAGACTACCAGGAAATCAAACCCTCAAAACTACATCTTGTTGATGTTCTTGAAATTAATCAGAACTTGATTACTGGCAAGAGAATTTTTTTCAGGTGCACATTAATCTGTGGTTTTCTTTTTCCATTAGAGACAATATCCTTTAAAATACTCAATTTCTGTTCTAAATCGTAAGGAATTCCTTTATGACCTTTGCCATGTTTGTGGCCTTAGAAGAGCATTTCACTTTGGTTTTCCCCTCAAGTCTCTAAGAATCTAAAGAAATGCAATAGAATTTTTCCAAAAAAAAAAAAAAAACGTGTCAGGGAAAGAAAATGAACTGCTACATTGATCATTGACTAAATTCTCCCCAAATCATCACATAGCAATAGCTTTGTCAAATGCCCTTAAAGGAAATACTAATAAAAATAGAAAATGATAATAATCTTTAAACTTCTTAAAATCATTTTTCTTTGCACATTATTTTTCTCTCCCAGACCCATGCTTACGTCTGATGAATAGTATTTCAGTTTTCTGCCCATCCAACCCCATCCTAAAGGGGGAATAAGTTCCTAATGATGCCAGGAGCACATATGGGCCTTTGGTAGAATTCTCACCGTGTACTTGTGCACTTTCCATGAGGATCTCTTTTAAAGCTAGAACACTTCATTTTTGGCAACCAAGCTCTGTATGTCTAGACACATTATAGTGCTTGGTTACAATTGTATTTCCATAATAAACTAGTATCCATTCATTCATAACTTTCTCAAAAAATTCTCCTTTTGGGCTTTAAACACTCCAGGCTTAGCTTTAGCCAAAAGGTGAATATTTGGAAAGTTTCTGCTAAATCCATTTTATCAGCTATTGACTTCTATGACTCAGAAAATCATTTTCCATATGTCCACAAGAATTATTACCCCCAAAAATAACCCATGAGGAGCTGACTTTTATAATTTAAAGTTTTGAATATGACTAGTCCTTTGAGAAACAAGCTCAAAAGTTAGAATGAAAGATTCAAATTTAAAACCAAAATTTTTCTATGTACATATTCCACTAAAGCATAAACACATGCACACACAATTCCAATTTTTCAATTCTTTTGGAATTGGATGCACTTTTATGTGCATCCCTTTCCTCTTATTATTTTTGTCTAGAAAAAACTTATTAGCAAAATCCTAACTAAATATTAGAATTCAAGGCTAGTTTATAACTTCCATAGCGGAGAAACTGTAACATTTTCTAACATGGCTGTACTTTGCAATAGCACGTTGTATCCAGACAGCCTTGGGCCCATGCGCTGCTTCGCATACAATACCTCTCTGTGTGGATGGTTTTTAAATCTGTACTAATTTGATTTTTCCCTTTTTCTTTTTTGACATAATCTAGAAAGATCATAAATATAACACATGTATGAAATAACTGAATATAGCACTGGGGCCAATTTGCTCATTCCAACCCATTTCGTCTCTTAAAATTCTCTCTGCCTCTCCTGGGCACCAGGGTTCTGAGCTTCTCAAGAGACTCTCTCTTATAATCAGTTAATTAATGAGCACTAAATTAGTGACAGTCCGTCAGCCCTTCCAAACTTGTTTTTATTTAAAAGAATATTCAATAAAGCAAAAGTAACTCAAGGTAAACAAGAAAACTGAAAGTAGAATTTAAAATACTTGACACCTTGACAATGGTGATATTTTGTTCAAAGTGATTTCAGGGCAAACCCTTTATAAATTGCTTATTTAACCTCTCTGTGCCTAATATCCTCATCCATTGACTAGCAAAAATATCAGCATCTACCTATTTGGATAATTGTGAAAGTTAAGATTGTGGGGTAGACATCACTTAGAAGAGTTCTGATTAAAAATGTACTCAGAGGGCTTCCCTGGTGGCGCAGTGGTTGAGAATCTGCCTGCCAATGCAGGGGACACGGGTTCGAGCCCTGGTCTGGGAAGATCCCACATGCCGCGGAGCAACTAGGCCCGTGAGCCACAACTACTGAGCCTGCGCGTCTGGAGCCTGTGCTCCGCAACAAGAGAGGCCACGATAGTGAGAGGCCCGCGCATCGCGATGAAGAGTGGCCCCCGCTTGCCGCAACTAGAGAAAGCCCTCGCACAGAAACGAAGACCCAACACAGCCAAAAATAAATAAATAAATAAATAAAAAATCCTTCCCTCTACTTAAAAAAAAAAAATGTCTTCAGCAAATATCAGTTATCATTAATGGTCTAATCATTATTGTGATTATCAAAGAAGAGTAAAAAGAGCCCTGAAGATGTCAATTCTGGGCCTAAATCCAGTACTAGCAATCATAGAAGAATTTTTCCCACTTTTTAATTAATGATAATTTTTACATCTAGATATATATATTAATTCCCATGAGTTGGGTAAGATGTTTAGTACACACAGACAGAATTCCTTTTCAAACTTAATAAAATAGATATTAATCACCAATATGTATCAGTTACTACAAACAGCCACATACTGTACGTGAATGGCAAGTCGGAGGTGATTTCACTGTGATCACCCATTATGACCCAAAACAACTTGCCCTTGGAGAGTGTGCTGGAGAAACAGGGTGACATCACTCATCCACCCCACAACTCATATCATCCACTCTAGCAAACAATTTTCAATCTCTTCAAAGTTACACATTCTTAAATCAAAGACGATAAAATATCCATCTGAAAAATTAGTCGATGTATGCTTTCAGTACTTAAATTACCAGGTAAATAATTTCTACATTGTTATTTTTTTACCTATAAAGCCATAAACAACATGAACTTAGATGGCTTTTAGCAACTTTGTAACAGTTGCCAGAACTAAAACAAACAAACAAACCCCCCCCAAACAAAAAAAAACACTCACAAATGTCAAAAAAAAATTAGTTTAATGATATTGAGAGAATCTGGTTAATTCTGATTATTTTTTAAGTTTGACAAAATATGACAAAGACACTACATAGATGTTTTTGGTGTTATCAGAATAGAAAAGAAACACCATCTAAGCTATTTTATAGCAAGTTCAAAACTGATCAATCATTTTATAATGTCTCATAGGATTGTAAAGCATGTTAAACAGTCAGAACTTCACTGAAGGGTAGTAATTAACACAGTTACCTGTATCATGCAGTCTAAATGCAGTGAAATTTCAAAAGAACAACAAAGAATAGATACTGAAGGACTTTCTTATAAAATTCAGAGGCTTCTAACCTCTTTTCTGTATGTTTTTCTTTTTATACTTTTATTACTAGTGGCAAATTCTGTGTCTCTGACTATACTTAAAATATAATTTAGTAAAAATTATGCATAAAATGCATATACCTGTTATCTTATAAGATCAGTAATGACTCCATATTTCAATAACTAACATTTTCATAACACCTACCAGCTTCTGAAGCATTTCCATACTCAAGAAATCACTTCATTGTCTTGTAATAATATATAATGGAAAAGAATCTGAAGCTGTACACCGGAAACTAACACAATATTTTAAATCAATTACAGTTAAATGAATAAAATTAAAATTTTAAAAAATTTTTAAAAAAGAAAGAAATCACTTCATTATCATAAGAACCTTGTGATAAATTCATTAATGCCTTTTAATTTTTTTTAACAACTGAGGTTAAATGACTTACCCAAACTCCCTAACTTCTAGAAATTACCAAAAACAAGAGTCAGACCCACATCTTCGGCTCACAAATTCCACGATATCATACTCCCTATCTGTACCTTTATTTTAAGTTGTAAATAATAATTCCAGTCTAAATGAGTCTTGAAATCCATCCATGGGATTTCACAATGTGCCAGGCAGCGCTGTGCAGTTTATGTTCATTATTTTAATTAATATTCAAAACAGCAATGCAAGATACAAGTTTATTTGTGGCATCTTACAGATAAGAAATTCCTCAAGATTATAAAGCTAATACCAGTATTGGGATTCTATGTACTTAGTCACGATCTTTGGAGAATTACTTTAAACTGTTTTAAACATTCTTCATGGGCCTTCATGGAAAATGCTTCTACTAAATTCTTGAAGTGGAGGAGATGTGTCAACTGTACTTTACTGACTGCTGAGCGTTTTTAGGCGCTGAGGTTTATCTTCTAGATTCACATGGTCAAAGATCCTGGTAAAGTGAGAAGTTAGTATGGGGGCTTAAGAAATCCAAAGAGGAAATAGAGTGACCTTGTAGATTTAACAGAATATGTAAATGAGGCTCCACAGGAAGTGTGAAGCTATACAGAGAGAATCTGCAAGAAGAGGCCAGTGCAGCAAAGTCATTGCGAATGATGCCACAAGAACTCATTAAACTCTCTTCAATGAGGGAATTATTCTGTAGGTATCTGATGGTGAGTGAAACGTGTGAGGGGACACAAAATATAGGATAGGTTAAGGAGAACAATTCTATGCATGGAGATCAAATCAAATGGGATCGTGAAGAAAGAATGAGGAATGCATGAATGAATGTGATTTTTAAAAAATGGGATATCTCAGCCAGAAATAAAGCAAGGGCATGGATGTACTTGGAATCAAGTCATGCTAAGGACTGAGAAATAAAACTGAGTCTTTTGTGGTCATTCAACCCTTCTGGATTGTATCATGCATAAGAGCCGGATTAGCTGAAAGTCAGAAAGGCTGGAAGCAGAAAGACATTTCATTAATCTAAATATATTAGCTAGCCAGGGTCTAGACGAGGACTTTATGGATAAGAAAGTAAAGAAAAGTGTAATTTAACAAAACAGAACTTGGAATGGCCATAACAGATAAGAAGCATCAAATTTAAACCCATTTGCATTTGGGGAAAAGTGCAATAAATTTTAATAATAAATAAAAGCCATAGCGGCTCATTCAAATCATTTGCCCGCATGCCTCCCTTGTGGAGATGACACAAAAAGTAAGATGAATGAAATTTGACTTTATTTCTAATACTGTGGCATAAAGCTATTATTTTACTTGCTGTGATTATGATCAACTTAATTTCCAAAAGAGGAAAGAGATAAAAAGACAAAAATGATGTTATCAAATCTGTTCACAATGCTGAAGGATTGAGATATTGATTTTTAATTTGAAAGTTAACTCTGCATTCTACAAGCTATATCTGTAGCATATCGTCTGCCTGGATAAATAGTACTTAGTATGTAAGTCATTTCTAAGAGCTGGTTTTAGTGTTTAGGCTAATAATTCTAAGGCATTTCAAAATTGTATTTAGGTTATGAATTTTGTAGCCCCCCCTTTTAATTTTTTACCATTCAGATTAGCATTTTTAGGTCTTAGGGGGTTTTAATACTTGCATCTTAGACCCCAGACTCCAGGCCCTGGCACTTGGTCACGAGGTCAGCTTGCATCACACACACTGTCTTTCACCAGCTGTGCTGTGCATATAAAGCTCCTTGCCATTTTCTCTTCCTGACCTTGGTTCTCTGAACTTAAATCTTTCAACTTATTATACGACTGCATGAGGATGTGTTAAATATTCATATGTGTGGTCTTTTGCTGAAGATAGCTCTGTTCTTCATGGTCTTCAGTGAAGCTGAGGTATGCAGTTCTGCCCCAGGAGTGTTGGGGCACCTCTGCTGAACATGCAGGAGGCTCCAGGCCTTCTGGCCCAAATGTTATCTCTCTTGAGGCCCAGAAAACACTGTGGAATTCCCTCCTGTAACTTCTATTTCCCTCCTAGGAATCTCACAAAATTATAGAGGGAATAATTCAATCACTATCATCTAAATGAAAGACAGTAAAACCAAATACCAAAACAAATGGGCAATAATAAACATTTTATATAAATTTGACAAGAGTATGAAGGCCTTTGCATTGATCAGAAAACAACCCCCCCCACACACACACAGTGATGACATAGAATGTCGTTAAGATGTGTCTACTTTCAATCTGCAAAAAGAGAGAAGTAAGTGAATAGGAGACATGTCAAAATTATGTTTTTCTTGAAAACTAACAGATAAAAATGTGTTCCCCAAAAGAACACTCACTGGACTACAAATTGAGAAATGTGTTAAACTGCAAAGAAAATGCAAAACAGTGTTTGTCAAATGATTTGTCTCTGTATCAAATTTTATCATCTTAAAATTGTTACCGATACTTTACACTTAACAATGATTATTTTTCATTGTACATCCAAGTAAAGTACCCAAATGTTGTTTGTGTTGATGTTGGTTCCTTAATCTTCAATTCTGTATTAAATATTTTTAAAAATGACATGTTGGATCAAAACCCAGAAAGGAGTTTTAGGATCCATTTTGTATGTTGCATTATTAAGTCCTTAGAAACATATTGTATGGTGAATAGTATAATTTTCAGCTTAACCTGAGACAACAAAATCTAAAGGAAGTCAGAATGCTTGGCCAAGGTCACGCAGTGATAGGGATCGTGGTAGATGCTGGGAGAACACTGGATTCCTGGACTCCTGCGTCCACATTCACCTACAGGAAGTGGCACTAGATGCAGGCTGACCTCACTCCCGGCCCTCACTGGGGAGTTTGGGGGACGGGACCAGACATGCACGATCAGCTTTTGTTGGGCTCTCCACCCTGGCTCCATGTACAGTCAAGTTTTTTTTTTAAATATGATGAATTCAGTGCTGTCCAGAACTGTCAGGCATGTAGTGGAGAAATCTGAATAGTTGGAGGCAAACACAGTAGGAGGCTGATATGGCCACAGAGCCAAAGCCTTCTTCTCCAGGATAACTTGTATTAGAAATAGCTCAGCTATCCAGATTTCTGATCTCCTGTCAGTCTCTCGACTGGCTGCAATTGGCCCTTGATAACTTCACAAAGCTGTTGCACAAGCCCTGTAGGACCTACATTTGTGTTCCTTTTTACATGAGGAAAAAAATAGCTCTCTACTTATGCAAAGCACTCTGGACCGCTTCGCTTTTACATACAACCAAAAGTAATCCTAACTGACACAAAGCACAAGAAGAAAAACATTAATTGGTGTTCTACTCTGAGTTGCAAATGATGACAGGAGAACATCCTTAAATCCAGTAGACATTTGAATCAAGGGATGAAAAAAAGATGAAAGGATCATGAGAGATCTCCAGACTGGAGATTCTTCGTCAGCATCTTCACTGTATCTCAACATTTTGCTTACCAAGAAACACTTGATGGACATGCGTTAGTGTTCTTTGCAATCTCAACTTCAGAACCGTGGGGGATAAATACTACCCTAGTTTCCCTTAACAGCTGACTGTCAAATGTTATGCAATTGGATATATTTATTTTTCAACACTAAAAACTGAAAATAGGAGTTTTCATGTAGTAGGACATTTTACGC
This sequence comes from Balaenoptera borealis, assembly GCF_965194805.1. Classification (NCBI taxonomy): domain Eukaryota; kingdom Metazoa; phylum Chordata; class Mammalia; order Artiodactyla; family Balaenopteridae; genus Balaenoptera; species Balaenoptera borealis. Next base: position 73,367,634 of record NC_138877.1, read on the forward strand.
CAACTGACTTTAAAAAGCAACATTATATATTATAATTTCTATTAAAATTTTATGTATTAGAATTTTAAGATTTAAAGGTAGAGGGATAGATAAAGTAGTATCACGAGGAAAGAGAATTTTGCCCACTGAACATGACTCATCCTTAGAATAACTGAGAGATTCAAGCAAATAGGTTTTGTAAGATTTAAGCTTTTGACCTTTCTCAAAACTTAATCTGCTTCTATATATGATTCTTAGCCCTGGGTCATTTCAAATGTAACCCCTGTTTCAAAAATCTCCATTTGTTTTCTTTTTTCTTTTTGTTTTAACATGGCTAGAGTATTTAAACTAGCTTTCAGCATTGTCCCTGTTTAGTGGCTCCTTCTAGACATGACTACAAACACCCAGCACTAGAAGCTATTCCATTAAAATGAATGCATTTTTCTAAATGACGGCCAATGAACCATAACAGAATAGAACCTCCTCTCTCTGGAAGTGATCAGACAGGTTCAAAAAGAATATTTGATGGTGTGCCAGGTCAGCACATTGCTGCGATTATAAGCACAAGGCCCACACCCGAAAGAGCCAGACTTTTCTTCTCTATTATAGACCAGCTGCCTCCCATAGTGAGCCTGAGTCAGCTCAAGATCAAAAATCTCAGCTACTTCTATGTGGGTTCTGGGACATTTCACAGTAGCGCAGGACCCGGGTAAAAGCATTAACAAAATGACTTGGGATCATGTCAAGAAGAAAGTGAGAGCTAGGGCCATGTTTTCCAGTATCACTAAACCTTTTCTTATACTACACCGAGCTGTCCGTTTAGAAATCTGTGTTGAACACAAGCTACCTGCTTTATAATTCATTCAAACATCCATCCGTGGAGCACATACCTATTGAGAAAATGTAATCAGATTGTTATACTAAGCTGTGTATCCTGCTTCTGATGCTAATATTATGTTTTGTTGTTTGTTCAAACAACTTTTCTTCCCCTAAACACCTTCAAATACCTGTTTTGTATTTGTGTAGCGCATCTAGGGTGAAGGAAGTGTGTGTTTATTCCATTCAATTCCACGTTTCACGTATCAGTTCTTTAAACACCTAAACTGTATATTCTGCTATTGTATATGTTTTAGAACAACAAACAAAGCCTTAATTTCTTATGTATGAGCTAATCAAGCCAAAGCACCATGTTTATTTTATTGTGCAGGGATATAATATATATATTTATTGCAATAATAGAACCTCGGTTGGAATGGAATTTCAAGGTAATCCAGATGAAAGTCCTATTTTGCAACACATCAAAAAGCAGTGCTTTCAACTGCGGGATGGATAACAAAACTCCTGGAGAGGTACTCATTGTACTGCATTGACATCTGCACCTGGTGGTTCTCGCTCTGCCCTCAAGGGCCACAGAAAAGCCCAAATGTTCTTTCATATAACAGCCCTGAAAGGCTGAGAACATAGTTCCCTCCACACCTGCCCACCTGTCTCCACCCTAGTCTCAAGCAATTTGTCTCCTGTTCAAGATAAACCTCCGTTCTCTTCTCACCCATCTTTACCCTTCTCCTCTGGATGTGTCTTTTTTGGTCTATGTTCCTCTTAAAGAGCGGACACGAGTTGTAGGTGTGATGTGTCAATCTGACTCCCTGTTCCTCTCAAGGTTGGCACCACTCACATTTGCGTTCTTGGCCTCCATTATTCTCTGTGCTCTCATACTGAGCCTTCAGCCAATTAATACTGCACATCTTTCTTGTAAAGGCTGCTCTGCATCCTCATGAAGACCCATCTATCCCGGGCGCTTATCTTTTGGACTTAGTGTGGGCTTTTATAATTCCATTATACTTCACATCCTCAGGCTTTTTTTTTAACCTTTTCAAGAGCATCTCAGTTTCTGAAATGTTTTAATGGGAGTCTGATCATTTCACGACTCTGTTCAAAAAACTTCAAAAAATACCTAGAAATCCACCCGATTAAGGTGAACTATTCCTAGCCTAGGATTTAATTCCCTCCTACTAGCCCCTCAGTGGACTTTCCAGTCTCATTTCCTGATCAGAAGTTGCACCTGTGTGGCTGGGGATACCCACCCAGCCCCCCACAAAAGAGAAAACAATCTAAGTCACACGTTTTCTGTAGTGAATCAGGGACTACATTATCTACCAAGACAGCTCCTGAATTGGTCCGAGGCAAAGGAGGTAGCGTTTGTAAAAGCTCACTGACAACATTTAAGCTTTAAGAATAAGGTAACTGTTTTCCCAGGCAAAGTGATCTACTTCCTGTAAAATGTTTTTCAGCCTTCATGCTTTGGGATATACACTATTAATTATCACTGTATTTAAAGGTTTTTTTTTTTTTAATCACACTTCAAATTATTGAAATACCTTTGATCTTGAATTATCCACCTCTGTGAAATTACTCCTGTGTCCTCCTTCATTAAAATCTCATCACATTTTACTTCCTTCATGGCAAAAGGAACTTACTGTAGAGTGGATTTCTATACTTTGTTTTTTCCTTTCATCTTATATCTCAACCCCCAAACTATAAGATTCTTGAAAATTGTTTCATACTCATTTTTAACATCAATATCAACTAACACAAGCTGCTGCATGATTATTAGTTATATTGAGTTAAATCAGTGCTTCTTTCATCTTACAGTTTCTCATACACCAAATCTATCAGAAATCGATGTTTATGAAGAAGTCAAAGGAATGCTTTTCTATTTTGTACATCATTTTAGAAATGATTGAGTTCTTATCTTGAATCCTTCTTTGAAATTTGAAATGGGAACAAAAGAGAGAGAGAAAGTCATACTGTAGCATGAGTGTTCCAGGGGCAAAATAACGACCAGGAAGGTAAATGACGAAAGACGTGCAGTCCCAACAGGAGAGCAGCACTATGTGTTTCCCGGAGTTTTAAGAAGCAGAAGCAAATCAACCTGCATCTTGGGTATCTGATTCCCTCTTTGAACTTAATTTGAGTCATGACATTGCATGATGCAGGAGGCCATCTTTCACTGGCTCTAAGCCAGATCAATCAGTGTATCCCTATCAGAACTGTTTCCATGATCCAGGAAGATGGAAAGCAGAACTGAGGCCCATTAAATTCCATTTGGCTATTTCCATATTGCATGAAAGTGCAGATAAAGCCTATGTCCAGATTTACTTAAATTACAGTATGATGTCTTCTCTGTCTTCTGGCATGTCACTCAGTGTAGTCGGTTTCTTATATTGCTTATATATCTATGTGTGTAAGTTATAAATTCATGAACTTCAATATTTGTGTTTACATATGTAATTCACTTGTACCAAATTAGCAATATGGGAAAAATACTAATCCTTAATCTCAATGCCCCCTTGAGAATTTCAGGAAATCAGAACAAGGCGTCAGGACATTTATTTACCTAACAGACCCGAGGTAACATGAATTAAATATTAAAGAATCGAAAAGAGATGGAAAATAGGAAAGTTTGCAACAAGTGAGGAATCAATCTAAATGAATAGGAGACAGGGAAAGTAGTGAGATTATATGTGATATGTGAGTCTTATTGCTTATGTCATCTGAAATATCAGAGTCACATAGACATGCATTCCACTGACATTCTTTACAACAGCATGAATAAGCTGCATGAATAATAGATGGCAACACATCAACAAGAACAACATCCTGGTAAATGAGTAAGGCCGGGACAACAGCAAGACCTTAATGGTCTAATGTACCTATCATTCCATCTCTTCAGTGACAAGTTCTCTCTCTCTCTCTTTTTTTCTTTTCAATTTTTCTCTTTTCCGGAAATGTGTTTTTGCCTTATTAGCAAGAGCTTTATCCTTCATGTATTATTTTCCTACAAAATGATCTTTAGGTTCAATTCAAAAATATTACAAACGTGTGTTAGATGTATATTGATTGCATCACTTGTGCAACTTACCAAAATGCATTAACAAAATCAAAGTGTTAATGTTACAGAAGCTTGATTGAACCAAGCAGGATTTTCATATTTTCTTTAAAGTGGATAAATGGAAATAATGTAATACGTAAAGTTATTTTATGATTCAATATCTATTTTAAGTCTGACAATGTTTAATCAAAATTGATTAAAATGTGAGATTAGACATTATCTTAAGACATTGCTAAAAATCAAAAAGTATCTTTTGTTTTATGTTAACCTTGACAATTTTTAAATAATTGTCCTTTCATAGATTTCTGTAATTTAGTTAGAAATGCTGTACAAATATCTATATGAAGAATCATCATGATAAATTTTTTTCCCAAAGATTTTATTTCCCCAACACAGTTTATTTCTAAAAAGACTGTTAAAGATTAAACATTGAGGAGTACTTGTAAACTAAGATAGAGAGGGGGAAAGTAACATTAGCACATTGGTAACAAATATTTAGTTTACAGTATTGTTTAAAAATATTTGAAATATCTTTGAGCAAACAAAAAGTTCATTTATATTCTAGAATATTCATTTAAGCTATTTCTATGTTAAAATATCAATTCTATAATTTTTCAAGTCTGACAAATCAGTGCACCGATTTCCAGGCATAGGTTTGAAATAAAATATGAGATTGACCACTGTAAGCACTGGTTTGAGAAAAAAAACACACAAAAGTCTACTTTCAAAACAAATTTTATTCTAACACGTACTGTATTTTACATCTACTTAGAAAACTTCTAGTATAAAGGAAACTCTTGTGTATTTTAGGGCTCAGACCATATCTATAAATCTGTAACTTAAATGAACAGAAAAAAGAAATCACTCTATTCAATATCATGAAATCTGTATATTTAGGTAGTCTTCAAATATAAATCTGTAAATACTTACTAAAAAATAAATATTCTAATTCAGCAACTGATCACACCCATGTGCATATAAATACATTAATTATTTTTAAGTTTAGCCAAAAGTATCATAAAATAAATAAATCTTACATAAGTATGAGTTAAAATCTCTAGGGCATTGTTTATGGCACCAGAAACCTGGTGAATACAATTAAAAACTTAAGTCAATATGATATAATTCAGACATGAATATTTTCTTTTGCCACTGATTATCTTATGAAGGAAAGCAGAAAGTTATGAGTCTTATAATTATTGTAGTAAGTACATTATACCAAAGATGAATTTTAATTTCATAAAACATCTTCCTGTAAAGTACTTGATCCATCTAGGTGCAAAATAGAATGGTAACAAATATACTGTTGACCTTACAGTTATTCAGGGACTTAGATTAATAGAAATTTATATGGGAAACTATTAAATGAAATTAATCTAAAAAGCAAGTCATAGGACATACCTGGCCCATTGATATTTGCATGCTTTGTCTTCTGTCCTGCTCAAAACCATGGTTTCCTGGAATAAAACTTACTTCCGGGCAGAGTTTCTACTAGACTGCTAGCCAAGCATTAGAATGGAAGCAACACTGAGTACATGTTTCTTCTTGTTGTAGATATTTATACTGGGAGTAAGCCCCATTATTTACAGTGTATATTTGCGATTTCCACCTGGTCTGATCCCTCTGAGTTAACAATATTATTAGACTTTGTTTTTATTTTTTTTCTTACAAGTCATGAAAACTGCTCTCTCACAGAAGGGTAGGAGTCACAGTCTAAGCCTTCTTGAATTCAGTATTATCCACAGCAGTGAATATCCATAGCAGTGACTATACTTTAAAATAACTTGGGACGATCTGCATTTTAAATACTAATGCCAGGAGAATCTGGTTCAATTGGTCTGGGAATAGTAGTAGTTAATCCGTACGCTGTTAAAGGTCCTCAAGTGAAACAAATTTCAGCCAGAGTTGAAACCACCAGCATATACAATTCCCAGCACAGACAGATGACATAGAAAAATTATTAGTTATGAAAAAAAATAGTCAAAAGAAAATCACCTTAAAGAATCAGAGAAAACCAATAGTCAAAAGAAAATCACCTTAAAGAATCAGAGAAAACCGCTGTCACCAAAATGTATCTCCTGCAAGAAACAGGAGAAAATTTGAAAATTGCCTTTAAGATCTTTCTCGACAAGATTCTATAACCTATTGCATCTATTAAACAATGTTTTACCTTCAAATAAGTAGAGTGGAAAAATCTACAAAATACATCAAGGTATCGGAATAGTATAATTATTATTGTTGTTTTCAAAAGTTCAACAATAAGGCATTGTGTTTAAATTTATAAAAAGTAAGATGATTAATATTAAGAGATTTTATTTACATATTGAGAAAATGTTATGAATGCAGAAATATTTTAAAAACTTAAGATAAAGAAAAAGCTTAAGGAGCAAGGAATAAATGAATGTATACTAAATACTCGAACTTCAAATAATAATCCATCTATATTTTTAAAGATAATTTCATAGTACAGTTATTATTATTCAGATTGCCTTGGAGATTGAAGATGAAGAAAAGGATACATAGTACTGACTTGTGATAAAATTATCTGGCTGTATCTAGATATTTGTCACTTTTCCTCTTTTTGTCTGCCAATCCTCCCAGGCTGCTTCCCGCTTTTGCACAAGACTTTGTGCTATGTGGAGTCTCTCTCTACATTTTCCTCTACAAAAATCAAAGTGTGCAGTCCCTTCTTTCCTTAAGCCCCTTGGCATTCAAAATGAAATCATGTCCCAAAGTCACCACCAGGAATTTTGAATATTACCAACAATATAATACCACCAAGAATTTTGAAACTTGAGTGGATGGTGTAAAGATGAAAGTTTAATATTTGCATCCAAGGTTTTAATAGTCCAGTAAATGATGTACTAGGAAGGCTGAATCCAGGGGTTGCTTTCTCTGAATTCTCTAAATATTTTCATATATCTCCATTTCATTGATCAGTTTTCAATTTTTTCCTTTCAATGGCTTAAGCTTTAAAAGTTTAAGCTTTAAACTTTTCTTTTTCACTTGGGATCTTTGAGTGGAAGCACAATTAAAGCATTTTTATTAACATAAGCAGAAAAATAAGTTAGGATAACAATAGGAAACTTATAAATGTGTTCTTTTCCAGAACCGTTTTAGCAGCCTTAGCATATAAGGGGATTACCTCAAACAGAGAAGACAATTCTCATCTCACTTTCTATTTACCCAATTTTCATTGTCTCTAGACCTGGAACTTGAGTCAGAGCCAAGCCTAAAATAGGAGTCAACTATACTCAGAAAAAAATGACATAGGAATAGAATTGTTAAACATTTATATCAGCGATATTTGTGAGACTTTTCATAGAAATGAATTCTGAGGGTGCTCAAATAACCGGGAAATATTACTCAGGGTGGGTGAATATTTCCAAGTGGACACTTACCCAAAGATTCTGGATAGAGTAGGTTATTTTGAGCAGTTGGACATGTTTCTACTTGTTTAATAAGCATGCTGGCTAAAAAACTGGGATTAGGCTCAGTGGAAACCTATGAGAATATGATGCCAAAAATCCACTGGATTTAAGGTAGGGAGGATGCAAAAACTTTGGAATATGGAAATCCTAGAATGTCTGTCAAGATTATGACTTGCCTAACCATTCACTAGGTATGAATCTCCTAGGCCATTCCTTTCGTGAAGAGATTAGATAACCTTTTACCACTAGCTGAGTGATGCCACGGAAGACAGGTCTCTTTAAAAACATTGGGACTGGGAGTATTTGTGTTGTCAGAAACCAAAGACACAGGATTTACCCACAAGATGCAAAGGGCTGTTGTAGCCCCGAAAAACGTCAGGGCCATTGGAGTCATTAGAACTCCATGACCCATGGATTACTGTAGCTGTAAATTGACCATGGATTCCCAAGGATCATAATTAATGTCAGCCTACTAAGATACTGTTACATTTTTATTTTTTAAAAGTATTCTAGTTCTAGTGCATAGAAGCCTGATTCAGGCCACCAAAATAAAGTTTTGCTCTTCACTTAATTCCCAAATTTGAGTCAAATCACAGATCAAGTCCTTTAAATAAAGTGCAGGTTAGGGCTTCCCTGGTGGCGCAGTGGTTGAGAATCTGCCTGCCAATGCAGGCGGACATGGGTTCGAGCCCTGGTCTGGGAATATCCCACATGCCGCGGAGCAACTAGGCCCGTGAGCCACAACTACTGAGCCTGCACGTCTGGAGCCTGTGCTCCGCAACAAGAGAGGCCGCGATAGTGAGAGGCCCGCGCACCGCGATGAAGAGTGGTCCCCACTTGCTGCAACTAGAGAAAGCCCTCGCACAGAAACGAAGACCCAACACAGCCATAAATTAAAAAAAAAAAAAAAAAAAAGAGCCGGTTTATATTTCTGAATAAAGATATTGTGAGGACGTCAGAAGTTAGTTCCATACATATTTTGTAGTCTTCTGTAAAGGTGTCTGCATTCCTATACCAGAGTAACTGTGCACTAGTGAAAAGAAATACATTAGATACCAGCTTTACTTTAGTTTTGGGAAAACCAGAGCTCTCTGTCAATCTAGAGTCAAAGAGGAATTACACTGAGTTCAAAGACAATGAAGTTGTTCCTAATTCTGCTTCACAGTATGCCATGGATATTTCCCCAGTTCATGATTAAAAAGTCCTCCTCCCCCAAATGTTTTATTTATCTAAATTCTAAACAATTCATTGTTTCTCCTGAATTTAATAATATACATTTAAACATCAAGTTAGCATATATTTATTACTTGTTATTTAATAAATATTGTATTCTACATGGATGTGAAATTAGAGAACCTGCAGTTTTACAAGTGACTCTAAAAAACACTGATTCAGAGTTAGTCATCTATCTCCAGAAAAAGTTCATAGATATTTGGGATCATTTAGATTTGCTTCCAGCACAATGTCTATATCTGAATCTTGTGATACCATATATTCCTATGTTTTAACAGTTGATTTAAAATAAACAATTACAACAAAATGGTTATAAAGATGAAGAAAAAGAAATTGAGTAACTTTAATTCAGCCATTCTCTGTGATTATTTTAAATTTTATTCCTCTTTAATTTTTTTAAACTGCAGAGACATTCAAAAGCCACTAGAATCAACCCCAAAGAAACAAAAATATTGACAGTACTGTAATTTCGAGAATCTATTGTGCAATGCAATTTTTATCACTCTGCCAAACAGCCATCTGTTTAAAATGTTCCTTACTATATATAATTCATATATGCTGTTTCATAAGAAATACATTTTGAACCTAAAATTAATTAAAAGGGTTTGTTGTTCAATTCTAACGGAGGATAATGGACAATTTTAACTATCTTCTATTTAGCACACATATGTAAAGACAATTTGACAAAATTAGTTGTACCATATTTCAGATGTTTATTCAGAGCATATACAGCCTTCTGGAGAACCTCACCCCAGCTCTGCAAGGCACCACTGAGTTGGTGCTGGAATTGAATCTTCAAGAGGTCTTACTTACTACCATTCTACCAAGCCAGCTGCTTGGCATGACGGGGGCTAGGGTAAGATGGGTGAATTCTATGGACATGGGTTCACTATCACACTTCTTTTGCTGTGAAATGAGTTCCTGGGTCAGAAGCAGTGTGAATATCATGGCAGTGCACAAGATGTCCAATTTAATCAGTCTGCCACCAAGTAGCTGGCTGATCAGCCTTGGAATGGTCGGTCCCATGTTGGGGACTCAGTCTTGGTCTCTGCTGGTGGCAGACTGTGAACTCAGCAGTGGCTGTGGCCTGGTCAGCCTTGGTAAGTGGATTTCCATGTTATGAGTTCAATATAACCTCCTTCACTCCCGCCATGGCCACTTGGTTCATAAGCCCACTGGGCGATGACGGAGATGGCTGAGGATAAGACTGACTGTATCTGTGGAATGGGTTATCCTATCCACTTGATTGTTAAAATCCTCCTCTGCTGAGATCACCCCTTGGTGACTTCATTAATTTAGTCAACATCACGCAATTCAATAACTTGAAAAGTATTTATATTAAATACAAAAATATAATCCATCAAGGGAACTTCTATGTTAATAAAATGAACTACTAATACCTCCTATTTCAAAGAGCTTTCACCCTCAAAGAGTCTGTTCTTCCCAAAGTTCACACAGATAAGGTTTGAGAGAGGTTGGGTTAGGACAGAGGCATCCTGCTACTCAGAGTATTATTTCTTTTTTAGAAAATTTAGTAAATGTCTAAAACCTAGGTAAGGAGGTTTAAGTTTCAACCTCAAGGTCAAAGAGTTGAAGCTGAAAATCCGTGTGGATTCTCGCCATTGATCTTTCCTTTGTGTACAGGTATTATCATTTCATCCAAGAGGGGGCTCTGATATGATCTTCCAAACTTAAATATATTTTTCAAGAGATCTATACAATAACGATGGCCATTGATTATTTCCTTTGTACTGGTCATTGTAACAGTGCTTTCATATATTATCTCCTTTAATCCACACAACAAATCTATGATGTAGGTATGGACTCTCCTATGAAGAAAATGAGACAGAAAAGGTTTAGTAACTTGCCCAAAATAATGCAGAAATAAGCAGAACCAGAAGCCTCTCTTATTTGTGTATGTCTGCAAAGTCTACGTTCGTAACTGTTACATTAAGTTGCTTCCCAAAGTTATAACTCATTTTATTAAATTCTAATGCCATGACCACTTTGTAACAAAGGGGTGTGTGTGTGTGCGTGTGTGTGTGTGTGTATGGTGTATGGATAGGTACTCTATAAATGGGAAACACGTATGCATATTTGTGTTCATATTCATACTTGTAATGTGGTAACCTATAAAATGACTGTTATACTCCCTGGCACAAAGTGTCCAAGAAAGCAAAGGGTATATCGTGTAGTCAGCCACTAGCCTAGTTATTTTCACACGTATTAGATATTTTACTGCTCATTACAACCATGAGTGATAGAATTTATTGCCCCCGTTTTCCAGATCAATACATTGAGCTTAGGAAATTCAGGTAATTTGCCCGAGCTGACATAGCTAATAATTGGAAGATGTGAAATCTAAGCCAGCGTCTGTTAATTCCAAAGCTCCTGCACTTCCGGGATAACACACTGCCAGTCTGCTTGCGATCCTGCTAGCCAAACACCGAAAGTTTCTTTTAACTGAGGAAGAGTTACTATTCCATGCCTTAAACTGCCAGACACAATGAGATTTTAAAGCCAAATTAAATAGAATAGTCTCGCGCATTCTCCTGAGTTCCCTGCAGCAAAGACTTAGTGAAATGTCAGGGTTGTAGCCGGGCAATCTTAACTGAAATGTACTTCTCTTCCTGGATGAAGTTAGCAAAACCCAAAACACCTGGTAATGTAAAATCTGTAAGCCCATTCCTAAAGTTTTAAAACTATTACTATAGTTTTCAAAAACACTATTTCTTTGTGGTTCACAGGGAAAAAATGTTAAGCTGGTAGCACTAACAGTTTAAAATAAATTTCATGAATGGATAATACCAAGATACTATAACCATGAGTTATTACCAACTTTAAATCCTGAGATTAATAGATATTTCTAAATAGGATGGTTTTTCAGAATTTTAGTACCCTGAGTTTTCAAAATCTATATCCTTTTTTTAAGAGACTATATCAAAAATACAACTTTGCATCTGTGACATGTTTTGTGGCCTCAATTTTATATACTCAAAGTGATGTTCTTACCAAATACACCTAAAACATCAAGATAGTTGGCATAATATTGCTGTTATAGATTATCATCAGATTCATCTCTGCTCTAAAGATTTTTCAACGAATGTTGTGTACAAATGCCTCAGTAATAGAATTTCTGGAACCACTAGAAGTAAGAATAAAAGAGAATTTAGTAAATTTTCAATGAATGAAAACATAAGCCGTTCTTTTTCTCTGAAAAAGAATTACTGAGATGCTTTGATACCCTTATTATGTAACTTTCTCTCCTTGAGTCTTTGTCTGGAAAATTGTCTTTGGGGTCTGAAGATACTCAGGGTAATGTGGTGGGAATTAGTACAACAGTTCATTTTATTCGTTTATTCAACAAGTACATATTGCCAGGCACTGTGTTCAGTTCTGGGGTGACAATGGTAAGCAAAAAGCAGACATGGCCTCTATCCTAATGGAATATACAACGTATGGCTAGGAATTCCACACGAGTTGTGACATCCTACTATAGCTTTTTTCTCTGAATTAAAAAAAAAAAAAAATTCCCAGGTAATACTGATACAAGCGATTAGCCACACCATTTGTATGAAGAATCGTGCTAGACCATGGCACGAGCTCTCCAGAGATAATGTCTTTAGAGATGGCCTCTGGAAGCCTTGGAAGGCAGTGGGAGCCAATGGGGCTCGCAGTACACAAATCATGGGACTGAGGGTTGCTTGGGACATAACTCCTCTTCATGTGGGAACGCTTCCTCAAGCCACCACCCCTCTGAAAATATCTGGCGAGAACTGCTCTGAGGTTTGGAAGAAAGTCAACAGCCCTTGATTCTGGACAGAGCTATTATTCTAGTGAGTGAATGGAATAGCCAAAAATAAAAAATCACTTCATTTTCTCCTTGACAACAAGGAGGGCCTCAGGGCTGGCTCGTCCATGCCTTCTGTATCCTGAAGCAAGCTCAAGTTCAGAATTCACAAACTGAAACTCTCGAGCTAATAAAGACCTCGTTCCACGGGCAGTATTGGGTAAGACAGACATACACCCATTTGGAATTCTAGTTGGGAGAGGCCGGAGAAGGTGGAGTACTCAGCCTCACATCAAAGGGCACGGCTCTACCTTAACTGGTTTAAGTACAGGAGGAATAGAAAGCTGACACTGCCAGATGAAGCATTCACTGTTTCATTCACTCAGAAACCCACTTCAAAGGTTCATTATGTGTAATGATGCGTCACTCTGTTGATAGATGAGCATGAATTTCTTATAGTATGAGATGACGTGTGGAAGTCAGTCACCTCACTAATAAGCAGAGAGACTCTCCATCCCACAGATCGTTTTTTTAAACTGAAGTGTAGTTAGTTTATAATGTTGTGTTCGTTTCAAGTGTAGAGCACAGGGAAGAGATGCAGTTATGTATATATATGAATATATACATATATATTCTTTTTCAGATTGTTTGCCATTATAGGTTCATCCCATAGATATTAAGTTGGTTTTCTTGATAACGACACACACATCAATAATTTTTTTTTCTGTGTGAAAACATTATAAGTTGTTAGTTTTGGTGATGAAAGTTAAGGAAAGGTAAAATATTCTATGAAAGTATTGCTTTGGTGGCTGAAAACAGATATTTAGATTTAATGAAGGAGCATCATACCTTGTATTTATGAAATCATCCAGGGTCTAAATGGATCACTTTGAATCTTTAATTACATTTTATTGCATTTATGAAGTAAATTAAATGCAATAATGTTATTCACAAATTCGGTGATTTACAAAGTACATACACATTTTATAAATACTCAGGATCTTCTGTACAGATTCTTTATAAAAGTGCAAGCGCATTACTTTATTTGTAATTATAATTCTTCTAAAGTCTTTTCTGTTAACTAAAAGGAAAATTAACTGAATAATGATATAAGCTATAACGTAACAGGAAAGAAGTCAGCAGGATATTAAAACTTCCTAGCCCTCTCTGTGGTTTCAAATATTCCTTTGATTTCCATAAAAAGTCTTTAAAATTTGGTAGCCAGGTGATGTGCAAAAAAAGAAAAGATTGGCATCATTCACTACGCTTGGAAAGCTCCATATGCAAATGTGTCGTTCACAGGAGACAATCCACAAATTACACTTTTGACTTTATATCAGAATTCCATTTTTTTCCCATGTTTATATCACATTTGCTCCCTTATCTCACAACTGGTTTTTGGCACCCAATTCAAGCCAGACGTTTTCAGCACCCTCCTCATTTAACACGTATTTCCCTGATCTCCAAACAAATGCATCCCTTCCCAGCACAGGGCTATGACATTTCATAAGGGAACTCTGAGTAATTAAAAGATGTAACGAATATGTCTTTGCTAGAAGTTTATCAGTTGACAGTTTTATAAACAAAAGGGTGAGTCGCTATTCAAAGGAAAGTTTAGCATCACTTTTTGTTATTTGGCTTCAGCAACTTAAAACTCTCTCTCTCTCTCTCTCTTTCTCTCTGTGAGTCGGGCTCTATATAGGAAGTACATTCAGGGACTGAGTTTGTAGATATTAACATCATGTGTAAGTGGATTCCTCATATGAAAACCAACACAGTCCCTCTTTAAACAAACTAGGGGAATGACTACTTCCACAGATTCTTTCTGTCTGGTCAGGAAAATGTCTGGAGATAAAACTACTGTGAGATAATTCTTTCTATGATAAGCATACGGATGACAGCTTAACAGTGCTTTGAGAAAGAACAGATATGCATCTCTGTTAAGCAGATATATGACATTGATATTTTTATCAGCCATTTCCTTTAGTATTTTACTCAAAATGCACTCAGCTGTTAACTTTCTAGCCAGAAAACATTCAAATGAATAGAGATAATCCTCAGGCACTTGAAGCCCACTTTAGCCACTGAACTACAAGTGGCTTACCACTGGCCCAAGTTTCTGGGGTCTAATCCGAGGGATTTTGTACACCGTTAGTTTTTTTTTTTTTTTTTTCTAGAGGGAAAAAATAATTAAAGTACAGCAACTTGGCCCATGATGCATAATTAACAAATTCTATTTTTAAATTAGTAAACTCTACCATCCCTCCCAGTTCAGTGATTAAAGGCAACCAATGCAGCTCCTTGCACAACAACAGGGACCAGTGGCTTAAGACTTTATTTACAGCGTAAAGAGCAGATATAGGCCACAACGAACAACCTTCAGTCTTGAAGGCTGTGGGAAGGGAAGCTGGAAAGATGAGGATAACAGTGCCTTGTGGAAGAAGGAAGAGAATTCAGATCAGTTGGAAACCGGTGGGGTTTTTGCTGAGGATGAGTGGCATTTGTGAAGCTTTCCCACACAGCACCATATTTAATCAGTAATCTATTATCTACAGATTTTAGGTGGAGACGTTTTACACATTATAACATATATATATATATTTATACTTACATGTATCTTGTATATATATATATATATAGAATATACATGCATAAAAATATACATATCTTGTAATGTGTTAATATTATATACTATAATATGTATATTGGTCAGTAGGGTATGGTAAGTAAATTTCAGTCACATTTCAAGCTTTAAAAAGTTTGAGTAAGTGCGATCACAACAGTAAATTCTCTCTGTTCCCTTCCACAAGTTCCTCTTGGCCTTTGAGTGTGTAGCTCCAGAGCTAATAATCCATTAAGCCACAAGGAGTTTGGAAATCATGATGGTGCCACTGTTATCACAATCCATGGACTTAGAAACACAGCTGTCTCCACTGGGCACAATTCTCAAAGATGTGAGAGCACATTACTCCCCTAATCGTGAGGACAGAGCAGAACCGTGTGTTAAGTTTTGTGAACTGACAGCAGCTATACAGAAACCAGCCACGTGCTCCACAAGGAGGCTAGGACCAGCACGTAGCTATAGGTATAGGTACAGGTATAGACATAGGTACGGCTATGGATGGATATAGATACAGATGTATAACTACAAATACAGTTATAGATATGGAAGACAGAGAGAGAGAATCTCCAAAGCAACCACATATTTTCCCTCTTGTTTTACACAAGGTCATGTCTTGAGAATTTTAGAATCCTGGGGTTTATTTTCTCATTAAGAATATAATCATTCATACCTGAAGCCAGAACTGCCTAAGTATCAAACATTATGTGTTCGGGCTTCCCTGGTGGCGCAGTGGTTGAGAATCTGCCTGCTAATGCAGGGGGTACAGGTTCGAGCCCTGGTCTGGGAAGATCCCACATTCTGTGGAGCAACTGGGCTCGTGAGCCACAATTACTGAGCCTGCGCGTCTGGAGCCTGTGCTCCGCAACAAGAGAGGCCGCGACAGTGAGAGGCCCGCGCACCGCGATGAAGAGGGGCCCCCGCTCGCCGCAACTAGAGAAAGCCCTCGCACAGAAACGAAGACCCAACACAGCCAAAAATAAATTAATTAATTAATTAACAAAACAAAACATTATGTCTTCATTCAACAAATAGTTTTTGATTGACTACTGCAATATAGGTAGAAAATAAATTGAGGCTATGATACAGATACATTAAAAAAAGTCTGGCTCCTGCCTTCAAGGGGTTTGAGGTGGAAAAAGGTAATTTAGCATGTGCTGTTCCTCAATCAATATAACCACTGAAATGCAATCTGACCAGTAAGAATGACATCAGCACCCAAATATTTCCCTTTTCTCACTGTGGGAAGGGTATTCCTAATTAAATATAGAACTATGGCTCATTATTGAAACACATCTAAAATATTACTGTAAGTATAATAACATAATCAAGAGGTCTAAATTACCGGCATTCTAGGGAACTAGAAAACCCTAAAAGAGTTTAAACATTACTGTTGTTAAAACACTGAGGCATACCTTGGCCTTGGGAAATTATATTCAATAGTGTCAAGAGCAATAAAATCCCCTTAAGGTAAAACGAACAAATATGAACCATACCATCAAACTTTTTCTTTAGTGCAGTGGTATTATAATGAATTGCAATCTTCATGTTACACCTTGCGTGATGTCAAAGGACCAAAGTTAAGTACGCACTCGCCTCATCAATTGTCCTCAAAAGTCCCACATTCTTGGCTATGACACACAGAACGAATGTATCCCCAGAGGTCAAAGTGATCTGATGGCTTGAGAGTCATCTGAAAGGTTTTGTGGATGACGGCACCAATTTTTGAAGATCTCATGTACTACAATGATGCAGGAGAAAGATGCTTGTTGGCACCAAGTTTGTCTGTTTTCCTGCAATCTGTGCACAGTTCAGTGACTTGGGGCTAAAAGGAAAAGGAGGCAGAGAGAGGGGAAGTAGGTTTGGGGACATGTGAAGACGAGAATTACATGTGGAGAGAAACTGCCGCCAGCATGTGTATGGTCCACTATTCTACTCTAACTCTGACACCTCCCTCCCCACCATCACCACCACCTTATTGCACAGTCTTCTAAAAAGACCTGCTGCTAATAGTTAATATGTACAGTATTACCTTGCTCCTCCTCTGAAAGCAACTGGGAACTTCACCTTAAGAAGGTTTTGGAACTCAAGACTTCTCTTGGTATTTAAAGCAGCTAAATACGTTTTGCAGTACAATTCTACAAAACTACGGTATGTCTGGACTTGCTTATACCATTACTTATGAGAAAGTATGGTGATATAGGGAAGAGATGAAGGGACTATTCCAGAAATCATTATGTTTTGTTAATAGGCTTATTTTCACGACCTTCACTTTAATTGTTCACTCCTCTGCCCTTTCCCAGGAACATTTGCACCAACTTTAAGTACAGTAATTACCATGTCTGTCATACCAAAAATACACAATAAATGAAAGGCATGGAGGCACACACCCTCCAAAAATGATCCAGAGAAACTGGTTAAATTTCTAACAAAGCATCGTGCACCATCACATCACATCACAATGCCAGTAAAACGGCACGTGCACACACATTCCATGGTAAATTCTTAAGTCATTCCACAGTCCTGTTGAACAGACTTAAAATTGTGTTGAACAAAAGCCATTCTGCTGCACTCATTTGCAAAAGATATAATTAGCTGTTCTTTCAGTTTCCCGGATAAAGATGGCACATATGAAAAATAATAGGCTGTCAATACCCTAAAGGGTTAGCAGTATGAACTCAACAAAGGAATCCACTTTAGGGCAACAACAGCTTATTTTCCCCCTAATATCTGTGATATTTTAGGATCCCTTATGGCATGAAAGCATATGTTTAAAATGCAACAGTGAGTGTATTTCTATTTTACTTTTATCTTTAGGTCCTCAAATTCTTCTAATCACAATTTTTAAAAAAAAAATCATGACCAATAGTAAGTTTACAAAGCAGAATAACATAGAAGAGTACCTCTAAAAATTAGTTATCAGGGTGAATTTTGACCCACAAAATGTATGTTAACCAATTACTTTCATTTTTGGGCTTCAAAATAAATCATTAATCAATAAGCATCTATTGAGGAAATACTATGCTTCAGTCATTGCTTTCATGTAATTTTGGAAGAAAAAAAAAGGAAAAGAGGAAAATAGATAGGTTAATCACAAGTTCTACATTGCACCAAAGTTAATGTAGAACATATTAGATTGTTATACAATTTCTGCCTATCTATCTATCTATCTGGAAATTTATCAATACTAAGTGATCCTTACCAGATTTTGGACCACCTCTGGCTTAAAGATGTTATGAAATCTTTGCCCTCAAAATCGCAAGTAGTTGGGAAAAAACCCTCAGGAGGTGTTGCATCCATTGTCAGGGAGCACCTTTACCTGTGAGGCCACTAGCAACAGCAGGTTAAGAATGACAACCTTAATTATGAGAGACACAATACAGTTAGAGTGCCATTTGGATCCACGGAAACTTAGGTAATAGACAAGATATATTTACTTCTCCATGTTTTATGATAATAACTGCCAACAAAGAAGAGCAGACAAGCTGACAATCACAATTGGCAACAGAAGCTCATATTCTGCAGTGAAATTGTAGTCTTTTACTTTCAAACATGATTTCTGTTAAAATTTCTGCTTCCCAGGACAGGTGGCTCCTGGGATTGGGCCCCATGTTGGCAGGATGCACTAAGGACTGTAAAAGGTGAGACACTGATAAGCATTATAAACTGGGCGGAGGATGGGGAGGACTCTTCTAATGGCACTTTGTCAGGAAGCCAACTCCTTTCTGCTTAAGAGGTAATGTGGGCTTATGAGCCAATAAATTATCCCTCCCATCATTCAGGTACTTAAGAAGACAAACTAAGAGGCCACCAAACCTCCTCGACAGAGCAGGGAATAGCTTTTAGAGGAAATGACCATGCAAGACTAAGATATTCATCAAGAAAATGAAGGCAGATGTGAGCTCAAAGCTGGGTTGCTCCAGCAGCACTGCCTAGACTCTCAGGCTCACAAGATCTCCTGTATCCCCAAGAGACAAGGCTGGCCAGATCAACCAGATCAAGAGTCCAGAAGAACATGTGTGGGGAAGACTGTCACGATGTATATAGAGTACAGGGCATGCTAGAGAAGACTCTAGAGAGAAAATACATATCTACGGATGAGCATATCTATTGAAACCCTAATAGAAAATGATGGGGAAAAATCCAAGAGACAATGGGAAAGACTCTATCATGTAGAGAAAATTTTAGAAGGACCACTGAAAGCAACTCAGATGAAGTACTAGAATTTAGAGCAGCAGTTGTGGAAGTATAGTGCACGGATCCGTGGATGTCGCTGAGACACTTTTAGGGGGTCTGCAAGGTCAAATCTATTTTCATCATAATAATATGAAGACATTTATTTGCTTTTCTCCCTGCTGTGTTGACGTTTGAATGATTGGAGCAAAAGTAATATTGGGCGCAACTGCCCAGGAGCACAGATCTAGTGCAGGAGCTACTGGAATAGTTGACATTGAAGTCTTCAACACTGCATCCTTTGCAGACGAATGCATAAAAAACAATGCTTCCAAGAAGGTCCTAAACAAAGCAGTGAAAAGGTTAACTGTATTAAGTTTCAACCCTTGAGTACACGTCTTTTCCGTAGCCTATGTGACAAACCAAGCACTTTGGCTGCATACCCAAGGGGAATGTTTGACTCCCAGGAAGAGAACTCATGCAGTTGTTTCAGTTGCAAAGTTAACTGGCTGCTCCTTTCGTGAAATTTCATTTTTTGCTTGAAAGAACAAGTGATAAACTGTGGTTATTTGGAAAAGGGTATTTGGTAGACACCTTCTCAAGAACAAACAAAAAGTTGAGTCTTACATTAAAGAAAACATCTGACAGTATGTATCGCCCATGATGAAATGTGAGCCTCCACGTGAAAAGCAGAATTTTGGAAAACGTGTGTCTGCCCCCACCAGCTTGGCAGCCTCCCAATACTTAAAGGCCCGTTTGAGATCAGTGGTGATCTTCTTGCGATTCTATGATGAAATGAGTCAACATGTGGAAATCTATAAAATTCAGTGAACAAACATTTTCCAAATGACCAATGTAGGACACTACAAAACCAATTTTCAGTAAAAGATCTATTCAAAGTAAGAATGACCAATCAACTTTAATGTAACTTTATAAAAAGTTGGTTGATATGGTTTCAGGTTCCACTTTGCAACATGAGACAAGTTAGCACTTGTTGAGTTTTGATGCAGTACCAAAAAAGAATATTCACAATTATCAGAAAAGGTAATTTAAATACTCTGCCATTTTACATATCTCTGGAAGGCGAGATTTTTCCTCCATATTCTTCAACCAAAACAAAAGATTACAGTAGGTTAACTGCAGAAGCTGATGTCAAAATCCAGCGGCCTGCTATTAAGCCAGATATTAAAATACTTTCAAAAATGTAAAATAACACTCTAAAACACTAATGTGTTTTAGGAAAATATTTTAGTAAACATCTGATTTATATTAAACTATAATGGGTTTCTTATTGTTATACTTAGATTAATGAATATTTTAAAAACTTTTCTCAGCTTTATTCCTAGTATAGTTAATATTAATAGATATGCCTTATATAAGCCAAAGCTCTGTAGGACCCTCAGTAATTTTTAAGAGTATAGAGGATCCTGAAATAAAAATGTTGAGGACAAGTGTTTTCTAGAAAAATCTTCTCTCTTTCTTTGAACTCAGGACAGTGTCCAGCACAGTAGGCACTCAAGAAATATTTAATAAATGAAGTAATTAAACATAGGTTCAGTTTTCTCTAATAGACAACTGCTAGTATCTTTTAACAAGAATAGATTTTTAATAATTGCACACTTATATATACCTATATTTAGTTGGCTGTTCAGTTAATTCAATGAGTCTTTCCAACACTTTTTATTGAGATTTCACACAACGTAAAATTCACCCTTTTCAAGTGCACTCTTTAGCGTTATTTTAGTATAGTCATTGTGTCGTCCAACACTACTATCTAAATCTAGAATATTTTCATCACCCCAAAAAGAAACCCTGTATCTATGAGCAGTTAAGCCCAATTCTCCTCTTCCTCTAGCCCCTGGCAACCACTAATCTACTTCCTGTTTCTGTGGATTTGCCTATTGCAGATGTTTTACAATACATGGTCTTTTGCATCTGATTTCTTTCACTTAGCATATTTTTTAGTTTCATCCATGTGGTAACATGTAACAGTACTTCATTCCTTTTTATACTGAATAATATTCCATTGTATGGAGATATCATATTTGTTTATCCATTCATCAGGTGGTGGACATTTTTTCCTACTTACTATTATGAGTATGCTGCTATGAATATTTATATACTTTTTTTGTTTGAACGTATGTCTTCTCTTCTCTCAGGCATTTATGTAAGAGTGGAATTGCTGGGTCATATGGTAATACTATCTTTAACTTTTTGAAGAACTAACAAAATGATTTGCACAGTTGCTACACCATATTACGTTCTCACTAGCAGTGTATGAGGATTCCAGTTTCTCCATATCTTCACCAGTCTTTGTTATTGTTTCTTTATTATAACCATCCTAGTAGCTGTGAAGTGGTTTCTCATTGTGGTTTTAATTTGCATTCCCTCATGATTAATGATGTTGTGCATCTTTTCATGTGCTTGTGGCCATTTGTATATCTTCTTTGGAGAGTAATCTATTCAAATACTCGGCCCAGTTTTTAATTGGGTTGTCTTTGTGGATTGCTGAGTTGTAGGAGTTCTTCATATATTCTGGATGCTGGATGCTTATCAAATATAAGTTTGCAAATATTATCTCCCATTCTGTTGGTTGTCTTTCACTTTCTTCTAGTGTCCTTCGATGCACAAAAGGTTTTAGTTTTAATGGAGACATCTATTTTTCTTTTGTTGCTTGTGCTGTTGGTGTCATATCTAAGAACCCACTGCCTAATCCAAAGACACACAGATTTTCACCTATGTCTTCTTCTGAGAGCTTTACACCTTTAGTTCTTACATTTAGGTCTTTGATACATTTGGGGTTAACTTTTGTGTATGGTATGAAGTGAGATAGGGGTCTATTTTTATTATTCCGTAGGTGGATATACAGCAAGTGTTTTAATTTTAATGATTACTCATTATTGTTCCCTTGTCATGGGATGAATGATGCCAGAAAAGCTCTCTGTGGTGCCTATTTTTGTCTGCTAAGCACATTTCCCCTTTTCTTTATTTTTCTCTGATAGATTCTGTCCTTTTCTCTCAGTCTGCCACCGAGGGAACATTTTAGGGTTCCCATGGTTGTGGTCCTATTGAGATAACCTGTACAAAAGAAATGACAGGTTGCTTAAGCTTACATCCTCTGTCGTTAAAAACGAAGCATAGTATTTTTTAGAGTATCTGGCTATGAGTCATTTACAGGGTGACCTGAACATGGTCCGGCTTTTAGGCAATCAGAAGGATCTCCATCTGGCCCAGCCTTTAGCTGTAGCAATTCTGCTTCTTAGCCTCTGTAACCAACCATACCAATAATGATGCCCAAAGAAACTGTAGGGTATTCATAGAACTTGTAAAAACTTGAAGAACCAAATCCTAAATTCAGACACAGACCTCGTAAAAATGGTTTCTCTTATAAAATAGA
This sequence comes from Balaenoptera borealis, assembly GCF_965194805.1. Taxonomy (NCBI): domain Eukaryota; kingdom Metazoa; phylum Chordata; class Mammalia; order Artiodactyla; family Balaenopteridae; genus Balaenoptera; species Balaenoptera borealis. The sequence goes on from NC_138877.1 coordinate 73,390,149, forward strand.
TTTTTAAGAAGTACAAGTGTCATAGTAAAGAAACAGATGTGTCCTACCAAAGTATTGTCTTACCTTTCACTTTATGCTAAAGGCATATACAAAAATCCAGTGCTGCATTAGGAACACTTGATAGGAAAAGTGGATATAATTAATCTGGTTGATAACAGACCTTTTCACCATTTTCTCTGAAAGAAAAAGAAAATAACCCAGATCTGATGCCACATCTGCTAAAATTTTAATCTGGAAAGAGAAAGTCATGTTCTAAGCTAGTGAAGGAGCCTTTGAGCTCATCTAGTCCAGAGGAAGAGTGTAAAACCCAGAGGAACAATGTGACTTATCCAAGGGCACATGACTGGTGACTTGCATTGACATGTCAATAGTAAGTTTAGATGGAGAGCTAGAATAAGAACCGTTTTGTTCTCACTTCCAGGTAATATGCTTTCAACTGCATGACCACCTCCTATATTTACAGGCCCAGTGGATTTTTCTGCCTTTTCCCCCCCTCCTTATCACAAGTCTCTTGTCTAAGAAAGGCAAGAAAAGCAGCTACAGTGTTTTTGGAAACACACTGTTAAACTGAGTCTCATTTTGCAAGATTGCAGATTTCTTTTGAATCAAAAATTATAGTTTCTAAAAATGGCTATGAGTAAATTGTGCATATGATTTTTTGTATCATGTAATATTTTGAAAAATTAAAGGGAATGGAATCCAATGTCTATACCCAAACTCCATGGCTTTTACAAAAGCAGTTTGATCATAATTATTAGTTCAAAAAATATTTATGAAGTGCTTAACATCTGAGAATATTTATATTTTTACAGTGTTTTACAGAGTTAAACAGGCATCCGGTTTAGTAAAGCCAAGCAAAAATCATTGAGGGTATTGTAGATTGCTATGGGTATAAGATATATATATGACATACAAATTGAATAGATTTATTGGATCATTAACTGACCTACGGTTAATAAAAATATTATTAAAAATAATACTTTAAGGATAATGCATAATAAAATAGACTTTGTTTTTACTCATGGCATTACTTTCTATTTCTAATGAAATAAAACCCAGTCAAAAAGCTTTAAAATATAGTTTACATAATTTTGCTTAAAGAGGCAACAGAGCTTAGAACTTAGAGCTTAGAGTGATATTAAATTACATTTTCAGGTCTGCAGAATATCTTTCTAAAATTAATACTAGGACAGTATATAGGAAGTTCACATTTTATATGAAGTCTGCATCAAGACCTGGAATTATTCTAAATTCAGAAGCCAAGACAAATTCTGACAAAGGATGGCCAATATCACCATTTATCTGCTGAAATGGTGTCATCCAGCATCAATAGACCCATTTTGTAGTTCACTTGGTCCAAAAGCTAAAGAATTATGCAAATCTCAACACATTTTTAACTTGAGAGAATTGCATTACTGTGTATATTGGAAATAGCCTGAAAATCTATTAATTTTTATCACACTATTTGAAATGCGTGTATTTAAATCCACGTGAAATGTGATCTCACCTTAAACTGACAAGAACATTTTAAGTTATGATCAATGGGAGAAATGGTACCATTCCTAATATTAAGAAATGGCCAGAGGCACATTGCAGCTATACGCCATCATTTGGGAGGGGCCTCCTGGGAAACATCTTAATGTGGTAGCTTTTTTCCAAGGGATGGCTTTCAGCTTTTCAGGTTAAAAACTCTACATGTTGTGGATAACCCATATGTCAGTTTCTTGGTGGACACTCCAAAAAAGCTCACAGGAGAAAGATGTCTACGCCATAATGAAAATACGTTTGCTTACAATGTGAAGTCAGTATGCCAAGAAGACAAACTCATTACATCAGACGGTCATTTCAGCTTTTCTGCGTTTAAATATCTATTTGAGCCACCTAGATCTACACCGTGGTAAAATATTTATTATTTGGCCATCCACAATTAATTCATATGTTAAACAGATGTCAAATATCTACCTTGCCTAATTCACAATACTTCGTAAAGGTAAAAAAAAAAAAAAAAAAAGATGTCACATTAAAATATGCATACTCTTTGGAAAAAAGATATTAAACTAAACAGGAAAAGAAGGGTTCTATATTGTAAATTAAAACATTAAAGACGTTTTATGAAGATAAAGAGACTTACCTGTCCCTATATGAAATTTACTTTCTTTGAGTATTTCCTTCTATTCCGTGATATTCATGTTTTTTATCTTAAGTTTTTTAGTTCAAGATATTAGTAAGATGAACTAGTATTTTCATTATCATATATCATTACTGACAATAGATTAAAAAATTCGTATCTATGAATAATTTTAGATTTTAACAAATCTATATGTAGTATCTACAGAATCCTTTGATGGATAACTCAGAACAATATTTGACCAAACTTACAGTATTTTTCAGGCAAAATCTGTAAGTACAAATAATTCAATCTATTGATTAGTAAGTCGACTAAGTAGGTGCTTTCAAGATAAGACTGAGAGCGGAGCAAACCCACTTTGCTATCCAGTGGAAACCAATGGAAAAGGTTATTATCTGGGGGCAGAAGAGCACGATGGTTAATAGAAAATACACGGGAGACAAACAGACCTGGGTTTGGATCTTGTATCTGACTTTGTACCAGGTGACCTGGGAAAGTCACTTCATATTTTCTTTATCTTTATCTTTCTTTCTTTATCTTTACAGGTGCTATCTTTATTTCACTTATTTTGTTTTTTTGTGTATGTGACATTTTTTGAATTGAAGCATAACATAACGTATAACAAAGCACATAAAATGCAGTCATGCAATCACTACATAGACTGAGAAATAGTGTCCAAAAACCCAGGATTCCTTACGCCCCTGCCCTGTCAATACCCTGTAAGCACGCCTACGAGTCCTGTCACCATTACATAGTTTTTCCTGTTCTTAGATGTCACTTGAATGCTTGCTTAATGTTTCTCGTTCTGCTCATCACACTTGATCTTCTCAGTGATATTAGATATCCTGATGCCAAACAACAAAATCCCCTACCTCCCTCTTTCCTTCTGACCATGTCTCCTCTCCTTTCACACATTCCTTTCTTCTGTCCACACTTCATTTTGAAAAACGCAGAGGTCCTCTTCTCCCTGCCATCCTTCCCCTCACCCTCCTCTTGTCTTCTGTCTAGTGCCCTCCTTTCTTCTCTCCTCTCTCCTTTTCTCCCCTTCATATTCTCTCAGATTTGCTTCTTTCCCAGCCATCCTTAGTCTCAGCCAAGGAAGAACTATTCATTTCTCCTCTCCCCTATGAAATCTTGGAGTCAGCTGGGGTGACCCCTCTCACACACCCCCTTGTTACCAGTTACCGCCTGCTGTGGATTCAGTTTAATCAACACGTTACCATCTCTTGTACTCACTCACTTTTTAAAAATTTACTGTTGCTGCCAAAATTGGTTCAGGCTCTTTGACTCACCTGTTTCCACATTCGATCCATTCCCCATAGGAAGTCAAAATTAGCTTTCTAAAATGTATAGCCAATCACCTAATTCTTTACCTTAAAACCTTCCAATAGGTCTCCATTACATTAAAAAAATTAAATTCTCTCTCCCTAGATATATAGATGATCTTCCTCCCAGATCACTTCTCTAATATCTTACAGGTTTTGTTTCTTGAATTGGATGTTCTACTTCCTTCATGCTTCACATATTTGTTCATCCTGCTGTTGCCTCTCTGTTCTGGAAAACACTCACCTTCTTGTCTGCAAGGATTATACCTTCATTTATCCTTTGAGATTCAATTCATCTGTTCCATGAAATCATTTTTTTCCACCTAAGTATAATTGACCATTTCCTTCTTAGTGTCTCTATCGTACCTCTGTGTTTCTGTCCTAACAGCTTATTCCAATTATTTTATGTTCTAATATCCTTAAGGGTAAAAAACATATCACATATAACTCTCTTTCTATAGGGCTAGCGTAACGTTGGCATATAATGCATACAAATACATTTTAATTAACAAGAACATGTTTTTTAAAAAAAAAAAAAATTAGTTAACAAGAGTAATTGAACTCTTACTTTGTGGACAGCATCTTTAACTAGGCGTTAAAGAAAGCTGTAACTAACTAGTTCCCTTCCCCAGGATCTCACAATCTATAGACAGTTAAAGATACGCATCCAAACAACTCCAATATAAGGCACAGAGTTTGTCTGCAATCATAGAGGTATAAATAACAAATAAATGTGAGAACACCAAAGCGGAAGATGAGTTTAAATCTGACTGGAGGGTACAATTACAACGTAGACCACATAAATGATATAGTGCTAGTAAAACTGGGGGTACCTTAAGGGAAGGTTACGAAATAATTTAAGAACCATTTTGAGAATTTGGATTCTATTACACATGTAGCAGAGCCGTCAAAGACAGGATAAGCAGGAGACCAAGTTAGGAGACTGTGCACTTAAGACCGATGTTGAAGTGTTTATTAGTGGGCACTCTGTGACACAATGTGCTAAGTGTTATGGAAGATGCAAACATCAACTATTTTTTTTGTCTTCATTAAAGAGCTTAAAAATCTCTTGATAGAGAAAGACTTGTAACTAACACAGAAGGCATCGAGATCCTAAGAGAAGCACAAATATGGTAGCCCGGAAATAGTTTTTTCTGCTAGAATTTATGCTCCCTGAGGAAAAAGCCTGGTCTATCTTGCTCTCCAATACATCCCATTTTATGAAATACGCATCATGTGCTTGTCTAGTGAAAGTGGATGTATTGAAGAAGGTTTGCGGGATTAGAAAATGGCTTCTTGGAGGTAGCAACATTTACATAGAGCTTTGACAAAAGTTAAGGCCTTGCTTTGATGACCAGTAACCACTTTCTTCTTTTCTGGCAAGGGCTCTGAGTTTCCTTGAGGGGAAATTACTCTTGTATCCTGGGCTCGCTCGCGGAAGCTGCCAAGCCAGACGGCTGTCCTGACCTGAACACACAGGGTCACCAGGGTCTCTTTCTCAGCATCTGACCCTTAACTGGAAGGACACGTGGGAGGAAAACACCCATGCAGCTGATTTACCCTTGGGGAGGGACGTAAACGAGACGAGAATGAGGTTCTGTACAAGGATGCCCAGGGCTACTCTTTCTCCTGTCCTTTCTGAGTCTGGCTCTGTAGCTGCGTCTTTGATTCTCTAAGCTACCCCTCATCCCTAACTTCTTTGCTTAAATCAGGCAGGCACAGTTGATTTCTTTGATTAGTAGCTAAAGAACACAAACTGATGCAATAGTTAATGTACCAGGAATTTTGGTTTCTGTTGTTGTATTTACATAATTAAGTATGACAACACAGACCATGTTGTAACTAATTTCATAGACTATGTCTCAGTTGGCTAAGCATCAGGGCGTCTTGGGGAAAACACACTCACACAGTTTCCAGTCAACCAACTCATAGATAACTGAGTTCTAGGAAGTCTTTACACAATTTTGGTGTGGAATGCTAGACAATTCACCAAGCTTTTCTGAAACTTAGTTTCCTAAAAGTTGACACTCTTTACTTGCCTAATATATGACTTGTTATCTGATCATTAGCATGAGTCTAGTTATGTTCTTTATTCAAACTACATTGAGTAAGGGAATGATTGTAATGGCTTTGCCAGCGTCCTTGGGATGTGCTGACATGGAATACAGCCCCTTTAAGCCATGCTTCACATGTGCCCATTTAGGTTGTGTAGAGAAAGAGGGAGGGTTTGTGAGAAATTAATTTATTGACCAAGTGCCCTTCACTGATGAGTAGAGAAAGAAGTTACCTGTGAAAGAACACATTCCTTTTTTTCCTCTCCTTTAATGCTTCTGTTTGTTCTGATATGCTTTTAAATAAAATATTAAAAATCTTCAAGGGAATAAAAGCCAGTGGATTAGGTGATCGAATAAAGAATGTGTTAGTCTATAACAGGAGTGGACCTCAGATTTCAGAAGTGAAAGACCACTGCACAGGGATCCAGGATCCCAGTTTCCTCATAAATATTCTGCTGGTCTTCATGTTTTCAATCTGGAAAATAAAAACTAATAACCATATGATTTTAATAAAAAGATGACCTGGGTCAGGGCAGGAAATTTCCAAGTAGCCCCTCAGTTGATTCTTGGGAGTGGAGAGAATGCCTGGGACCCCACAGATGGTTTATCAGACCACTTTTCACCTGCCTTGCCTCTCTTTCATCCTACCTAAGAAGGAAATGATGTTTATGAATATACTTCTATATTTATAAATTGTTTATGAGACCATCAGAAATTATTCTTTGGAGTCAAACAAATTGTGTGTTTGCACACTCATTTTTTAGTTCCCTAGAGAAGCTTATGGCCATAATATTGAAAATAATTTAGTTATTTTTTCCCTTATCAAGTACAAAACATAAATCTTCCATAATCACCAGGGGATCACCCTATACTTAAAGACTTTAAAGAAGGGAATTTTTTTTAAATGTGTTTTTTTAAGTCTTTATTGAATTGGTTACAATATTGCTTCTGTTTTATGTTTTGGCTTTTTGGCTGCGCGGCATGTGGGATCTTAGTTCCCCCACCGGGGATTGAACCTGCACTCCCTGCATTGGAAGGTGAAGTATTAATCCCTGGACCGCCAGGGAAGTCCCTAAAGAAGGGAATCTTTAAGAAGAAGATCCCTCAGACAAAACAGTCACTGTCAAAATAAATTTTTATATGTATTCCAAAGCGCTTGTGCTTTAGCCAAAGCCTGTAACTTCTTGTTATAATATTCCTAAGTAAAAAGTTCATATCATTTGTGGAATAACATAAGAAAATAATTTTTCCCCTCTGAATTTAAATAATTCTAGAGTTAATTAGTAACTCAGGAATTAAAATAAACAACAATAGATCAGGTTCCTTAAAGTCGAATTTTACATATATCTCACCTATACATAAAAACTCTTGTTCATTTTGGCTGATATTAAATATAAATATAAATTATATTGGATTTTGTACACAGAATTGAATTCCTGTCTTGGTCACTTATTAAGAAATCTCAAATAAATGGCCTAACCTTTCTGAATCCCACATCTGTCATTTATAAAGTAGGGATAGTAATAACTACACCACAGGTTTGTGGTCTGGCTTAAATGAGGTAATATGTGTAATAATATGGCAAACTGCTATCTAACTATCTGCTGTTATTATTATGGACAGAATGTAGAAATTGATGTCAAGAGTGAGGAATATCTCTCAACAGCTGACCAGAATAATCAGTGATGATTTGAGATTAAAATTGTAGCATGTTCATTGAGCATTTATATAAACTATGAACAGATTCAAATGAAATCATTATGGACACACTCATATCATACTATAAAATGCAATCATATGGCAGGAATCTATGAATATAAGTGCTCGAAAATAAAACCATCAGCATATGTATTTTAGTTAAGGCACAGTGAATATTGCATAAGTAAACAATATTTAAGTAGAATTTGAAACTCACAACTTGGCAGGCATTGTTGAATCAAGGCCTTTCCACTTCTGATGAACAGTAATGCAACAATTACTCATTTTTATTTTCTTTAAAATAAATTCTTCAATTACGGACTTGTAAAAAATATGATTGTAAATTATAACTTACACTCAGGAGTTAAAAAATAAAATAGAAGAGCCATCAGCTTAAACGGCAAAGTCATATTTCTGTTTTTAATGTTTTAAATTTTAATGACTTTTTTGGGACTACAGAACTTTAGAAGAGAAGCTTGTTTTTAATGTCATTTGAGATATGGTGAGGCTAGCTCTAAGTAGTATATTATATTGTTTTATTTAAATACTATTGGAACATAGGATAGAATTGGATAATAAGGAAACATAAATGTGTTATTAAAGTTCTATGTGAGTAGAAATAGATCAAGTGATTTTTGAAAGACGTGTTCACATGACAAAACAATATGTATCTTTATTCTATTTTGGGAGTGAAAGCACTATGTCTCTACAGATAGAGAATCACGCCACACAAAAAAGCACCATATTAGACCATTTTTTGGAAGAAACTTTGAAAATAACTACGAAAAATAAGTTTGAAAGCTCTTCTGAAATTTTCAAGGGTAATTTTAAAGAAATGTAAGAGGAATTGAAATCAGGCATAAAACAATCCAGGGTACCAGTCAACAGTTTCTCATTTTCTTTGGTGTTCTTGTTTTTTCCAGAAATGTTTCTGCTACTTGTAAGACTGCCACTTTAACAATTAAAACAGGGTGGACTTTTTCATCCCTGACAGTCAGCTCATATTGTAATTCCTCCTAAAAATGTTGATACTAGATTACTAAGTCTTGTAAGTATCAGATTGTAATTTCATAGTCATCAATTAAATTCAATGGTGTACTTTGTCACAAAAATTAATGACAATTTATATGAGATGATGAATCTGAAAAAATATTATGGAAAGCTTAAAAATAGGAAACAATTTTTGCCGCTGTCCTATGGTAAAATATGTCAAAATGCTATGATTTACCACTGTCATATAGTAACATGTTTCAAAATGCTGTGATAAGTATTAGTATAAAAATAGATCAATCATTACATGTAGCTTGCTGTGAAGTGCTTTCCCAAACCTGTTGGTACAAAAAGGGATAAAGAATGAAAATGCCCTTGCACTATGTGTTTTGCATAAGAGACACTAAACAAATGTCAGATCTTTTTCTCCTCCCCAGAGAATTAGCAGAACTAAACAACTTGGGACAAGTTAATGTATTTATATAACCCTCAATCTATCCCTAATTTTGATGTTCCTGGGGGAGACCCCTCCCTCCGTCCCTCCTTCTCTCTGTACGTTTTGTGTGTGATTCTCTTTATTAGGAAGACCCTGCAAATTTTATATTTCTATTATTAATTGCAAAGACTGCTTTCTTCTGTTAGTTGAAACAAATATTATGTTTACTGAGCACCAATAATTTATCAGTACTTGTCTAAGGTTTAAATGTACAAAGACAGAAAATGGAAGAAATCCTTGATGGGAGTGGCACTTCTAATGGTAAAACACTTGGATGAGGATTATTTCAGTACAATGTGATAAGTGCTAGGAGAAGGATCGTACCAGGTGTTAACCTTTTATATCAGTATATTTATCTATCTTTGCTAAACTAATTCAAACACTTTTGTGCCATGCTGTATTACAATCACTTATTCCTTCACGGAGATAGCAGAGCTAGTTTTCTCAGTAAGATACTTCTGATACTTATAGCCTTTATATGATACAATACAGATCTTCCTCAAGTTATGATGGGGTTACGCCCCAATAAATCTGTCCTAAGTTAAAAAGAGCCTAAGTAGAAAATGCACTTAATACATGTAACCTATCTAACTACATGGTTGAGCCCAGCCTACCTTAAACGTGTTCAGAACACTTACATTAGCCTACAGTTGGGCAAAATCATCTAATGCAAAGCCTATTTTATATAAAGTGTTGAACATCTCATGTAATTTATTGAATAGTGTACTGAAAGTGAAAAACAGAATGGGTGTCTGGGTGCAGAGTGGTTATAAGCGTATTGGTTGTTGACCCTCGTGATCATGGGGCAGACTGGGAGCTGTGGTTCACTGCCGTTGCCCAGCATCACAAGAGAGGATGGGACCACACATCACTAGCCCAAGAAAAGATCAAAATTCAGAATTTGAAGTACAGTTTCCACTGAATTCGTATCACTTTTGCACCATCATAAAGTCAAAAGTTAGTTGAACCATCTTAAGTTGGGGATTCTCTGGACTTAGAACACAAATTATGTACCATATAATCAATAATGCCTATAATGTAATGTACATATATTTTAAATTCATTTGTAATGCATATTCTTACAGAGTTTTGGCACTTTACACAATGTACTGACTTTATAAGTTACTTAGCAAAGCAAATTATGTATTTTCATCACCTCATATTGAGTGAGCGTGTGTGTGTATCTTTTTTGAAAGACATGCAAAATGTTGAAAGAGTTGTCAATTAAGTTTATTTATAATATTTTTCATGACTTTTCCCCTCTGCTATTAAATCTATAATAACATGTAGTATATACACTTCATGTTTTAATGACATTGGCAGATGTAAGCATTTAGTAAATTGAATTTAGAAAACCAATGAGATAAATATTAAAATACAAATACTCATTCACTTCAATTATTTGAAGCCCCACAGTTAGAAAATGTTGACAGGGAAAGATGGCCTTTGCCCTGAAGTATGGGAAAAGAGTGATATATTTGCATAAAGTTTCTAGATTCTGTAGAAACTGAAGACACTTTATAAGGTTTTCTAGGGTCAAGTGTTATATAAAACAAATGTAAAGCAATAAACACAGTTGGAGTTTTGTCCAGTCAGTGGTGGATAAGCTATAATTTCATCATTTAGTCCTAAAGGAAAAGTTGTAAAAACAAGAAGCATAGCTCATTTTCTTGTAAAAACCTAACTGTTCTATCAAGGAAGGTCAGACAATTTTCACCCCAAAGAGTATCTGTTTAGCACAATGCAGTTAAATATATAGCATGTGTACATGAGGCTCACTCATCTGTCTTCGGTCTCCTCACAAAATAAGCCAAGAAGCTATCAGTTTAAGATGTATATGAGAGTTAGAAAAAAAAAAAAAAAATGACTGCACTAATCAAAAACATAGTGGCTGTATATTTCACTCCTATGCTATTGTTTGTGTTTGATATATGAAGCCATTAAACACAATTTTGAAGGCAGAGCAAGGCATCAAGCAATTAGGATATGGGTAGCACTTGCACAATTATTTTTTTTCTCATGACTAAGACATCAGAATGCCTTCCAAATATCCCTAGAACACCAGTGCTCCCTGATGTTAGTATTGGGTGGGTTTCTCTAGGTTAACTCTTCCTCCTGAAATGGCAAAATGACTTGCTTTTTTCCTTACTCGTTAGAGATATAAGAATTATAACTTTTTGGAGTTTAGAGATAAACATCTGAATTCTGCCGCATTCGCGCATGGGGCCAGAGGTGTCACTGCAATAGACAAAGTCCCCATTTCCTTCTCTATGTAAGGTAAATCATATCTACTTCATGGGGCTGCTGTAAGATTGACTGAAATATCAATAATATGTATGAAACATTTTGGGCAACGTCTGGCAAACTGAGTGTTATCATTATTATAAAATTGTTCTCGTTAAGAGTGTCCACTCATCACTTGCAGTTAGTAGAGAACTTCCATGGGGTACAAGACATTTAGATTTAAAAGGATCCTCCTCTAGAACAGGGGCCTGCAAACTATGGCCCGTGGGCATCATCTGTCCTTATCAGGCCTGTGAGATAAGATTGATTTAAAATTTTTAAATAGTTGGGGAAAAAACAAACAAAACAAGAATAGAATTTCATGACAGGGGAATATTATATGAAATTCTAATTTTATATAATGTCTATAAATATGTATCCATAAATAAATATATATAATATATAAATAAACAGTGTCCACTAATAATTTACTGAAGCACAGCGCCATTCATTGGTTCGCTATTGCCCATGGATTCTTTCATGAGACCTTATGGTGCACAAAGCTGATACTATTTACATCTGGCCCTTTCAGAACAACTTTGCCCCAGAAAGACTGTGAGACGTGTGAATTACCTGAGGCAACTCTGTAAACTTTCTGTGAAAAGTGAGGTTTGAATTAAGTGATTCCTCAGAGACCTTCTGACCTGGTACTAAAAGGAGGGTTTTCAGGGCCATAAACTAGGTGATCTCCTTCCTTGCTTACTGAGCTCTGTGATCTTGGAGAAAGTCTTTATTTCTCTGTCATTCTTTTTCATGTCTAGCTACCTTAAATGAGTATTTTTAAAATTGAATGTTATTATAATGTGAAAAACTCTTAACCCAGCGACTGACATGCAGTTGGTGCTGAATAAAAGTCATGGTAGGTAGAGTACAAAACACTATCCCATAGAAACACAGACTATTACAGCTGGAAGGAACATGGCCTTCGTATTTTCTAAATCAGGTGGAAAAAAATTCCAAACAGCTGACAAGTCTTAGAAGTAGAATTGGGAATGGAAACGAAGGCTACCGGCTCTTAATACAGTAGTCATTTTGAGTGATGTGTTTACTACCCTTCTTCAATTCACTGATACTGAGCCCTACAATGGAAATGAAAGGAAGAATTTATAGTCTTTTTGAATGGCAGGATTTGCCCTGTATCTTTAGTGGAACAAGAGGACTGTGCAAGAATCAGAAATTTTAGGATTTTTAGAAATTTTAGTACTGGCATTCTGACTTCCCAGAAGAAAATTCTATGAAGTTACGGGTTTAGCCCATGTTTAGTCCACTTCTATTAGAAGCTTTCATGGTTGGAGTTTTTCTCTTGATTTTTATATACAAGAGGCAAATGCCAAAATAGTAATGGTACTATTAAAATTCTTGGTAAGGTTTCGTAATATTAACATAATTTTTAACAATGTTAACGTTCCGTAATTTTTACTGTGTGATCTAGAGACCATCAGATTATTTCAAATATTCTGAAACTATAATAAAACAAACTATTCAGTTGCTTATAGCAGGGCTAAGTTCAAAATTAAGGAAACATAAGTGTCAGTTATTCACAAAATATAATTAGTCAGAATGGGACGTTCATTCCATCCTCTGTGAGTTCATTGTATCTTTATGTTTTCAATATAATAAATGATCATTACATAGCATTCAACACATGCCTATATAATAAACATGCTAAAGTAAATAAACTATGAGATTAAATTTATTTTATTTTTAGATCAAGGATAAAATTATGGTTTTCACAACAGAATTTGGTTTAGTCAATATATCTGTGAGAAACTAATTTCATTAAATGTCTGGTGAAAATTGAATCATCATGGTTGTTTTTAAAGTGGCTTTTGTGAATTGATCAAAACAAAAATTCGTGGGAGGAAGTTAAGTTTTAAATCAACATAATATGCTAACTAGAAAATTCCGTATATTTTCTATTCTGTATTGTGTATATTTTAACTGGGTCCACTGATTCTAAAGATAGTTATGAGTGAAGAGGAAGCATCCAGAGAGCAATATGAAAGTATGAACAATCAAATATAATAACTATTTATTAGTGAGATTTATCAAAAGGTTATAGCAAGATTGCACTTCCAATAGTACAGAACTTGGAACGGTAAAATATTTTCCTCAGCTGTACACAACTTTTAATCTTACTCTATGCCAATGCATATTGGCACTTTATTTCCTCATTTTTAACCACTTACATTTTAACTGAAAGTATTATTCTTGATTTTAGAGTTCAGTGGTTTATTTTTATCTCTCAGCAAAGAGGCTTGGGTTTGAATCCCATCACGTTGGTAAAATCATATCCTGGGATTTTCTAAGGAAAATATCATTCTGGACGTTTTTGTGAATTTAATTTGGAGCCACCTGCTGAGTTCTCAGTAGAATATCTGATAATTTAGAAACCATTTCTCCAATTTTTTTAAAGACAATCAGGAAGAAAAGAGGAAACTTTATTATACGGTCTCTTTCTCATTCTTCTCCCATAACAAATAGATCTAGAATGAGTCTTGGGGGTAAATATCTGAAAGAAATGCTAGAATTTAAGGCAGTATATTAAAAACATAAGTCTAGCAGAATTTCTTTGTCAAGTTTATCCTATAGGCTCTGAGGTTAAGAAAAAATATCAAATAAATAAAGGTATACATCATATTTTTGTAAGGAAAATGATATCCTCGGTGGGTACATTTTGACAAATTTATTAAACTAAGTATATTTATCCAAGATCCAAGGACTCTTACTTTCCCCTAACCTAAGCTCATTACACTAATTTCAGTTGTGCTTTGTTATAAGAATTCTCAAGATCCATAAAACTGAGCTACTCTACAAGATCAGGATGGGATGAAAATCAGTGTCTTTATGAGGCAAAAGGATGGCTTAATCATTGGCAAGGATCTCACATGTGCTTTTCATATTACAGTTTCCCTCATTCTTCATGTGTCACTCCAAAAATTTTATGAGAATATTACTTATGCTATCCAAACACATCCCCCAGTCCAGATATAAATTTTCACAGGATGACCATATATTTAGAAGTTCTTCCATTGATCCCTGAGCATGTCTCCATATGCTTAGCAGATTTGCTCCTTTACTGGGGAGAATAATGTATCCACTGATGAAAACTTCTTGTTCCCTATTCAATGTGTATTTGGGTTGCCTCTTCCCCCCCACTGTGCATACAGATTATTCTGCTGCTAATGCCTGACGTGCTGTCGGAGGAGTTGAAATAAGACATGATACATGAGACAGAAGAGAAGACATACCTGGGAAGGAGAGCTTCCAGGACAACTTAGAAAATAAACTTGAACCAAATCCCACAATGATCTTGGAATCACATGCTGTGAATGTCTGGTGAAACTATTGTGTGTTTGCTCTGTCTCCATAAACTTACTGCAAATACAAAATTTACTGGAAACTAAGAAGCCACGTGATTTTGAGCCCCCCCTTTACCTATTCCAATTTTTTAATTGCTTCAATTGTCTTATTTTACTTCAGTACTTTCAATAGCCAACTGAAGCCAAATTACTCAGTTTTGCAAATTTGTTCTGTTTCCAAGCTATCTTTGGATTTGGGGATTAGAGCTGAAAACTAACTAAGAAAAAAAAGGCAAAAATACGTTTTTTAAAACTACCAATCATATATTAACTGAATTGACTTCAAGAACTTACCAGCCAGTTTTGAATTAAGTATAGTGATACAAACAAAAATTAATAAACAATTTTCTGATTTCAGGGCCTCAGAATTCACCTGAGTCAAAATGAACACAAAATGTAACTACAGTAAATAGAGTATGATTCGTCTTTCAGCTAAGCATAATTTCCCTCTCCTTAGTAAATACCTGGGTCATATACTACATACTTTAACCAGTGCCTAGTTGGATCACTGTTACATAGTTGCTTTCCTAGCCTCAGTTTAGTTATATTTAGTGGCCTCTTCATGATCAAATATGATGTTCCGGAACCATCTTTGGTATTTGGCCGTAAGACATGCTGTTTCATTTATAAAATCTCACTCCAGCCAGATGTTCAACATAGGTTATTAGGAACATCCATCATATTTTGAAAATTCCTTGCAATGTGCTAGACAAGAAATCTGTGTACTCAAAAATAATGTAAGCATGAAGTAAGACAATATACTTTTCTTTAGCATTCATACCTATTCTGGGTCAATCAAGGTATGCCAACATTTGAGGAAGCTACAAATGAGCGTTTGAATAAACATAATATTTTCAATTTGCCACATCATATAATGCGAAAACTATGCAATTACATGTCCATTATCTGAAGACTTTCAAAAGTATCATCGCTTATTCACATACACACTAAATATATTTAAGCTTCGTCATCATCTGAGCTAGTCTTCCCCTTGATCTTCTATATCAATTCAACCATTAAAGTTATATTTACTGTGCTTTCAAAACAAAACTCATGGATAACCCTTCTCCTCTGAGGAAGAAATCTCTACAGGAGTTTTCTGAAGTATCCTTCCATCTAGATCTCTATACTAATGATTTAAAAAAAATTTTTTTAAAGAATATTTATTTATTTGGCTGCACTGGGTCTTAGTTGCAGCAGGCGGGATCTTTAGTTGTGGCATGCAGGCTCCCAGTTGCGGCATGTGGGATCTAGTTCCCTGACCAGGGATCGAACCTGGGTCCCTGCACTGGGAGCATGGAGTCTTAACCACTGGACCGCCAGGGAAGTCCCCCTACACTAATGATCTTAAACTCCAACACCCTCCTATTTCCGGGAGATGAAGAGCCGCAGGCCCAGCCTTAGTCGTAACAACGCGGAGCTTACAGGCTCTGTTGACGGTGGCAGTAAATACCCAGTTCCTGCTAATCATTACCATGTGGAACTGTAGAGTCTGTTTTACCAGGTCTTTACAATTTCAAAAGAGTGCAAACTTTTTTGTTGGTGGTGTCATTTCATTACTTTTTTGGGGTCAAACATTTTATGGGCCGGTTCATCTCTGGAAACGATGGTTACCAGCTTGATCTCTAGCTCCAACTGCCTCAGATGGACATTCCCCTTTTCTCTGTGTCTGACAGAAAAGGATGCCTGATTGATGCTTGGAAAGACTTCTCATTATCCTTGAGATCAAATCCAGCCCTGCTAGCCCGGAGTCCATGGCTTTCTGATACCCTCTGATACAAAATCATCTTCCATCCCCAGCAGTCAAGCCAAACTTCTCAATACCAGATGAGACTGCCTCATGTTTTTTTCACTTCTGTTTTCCTTATTCTTTCTATTTTTCCTATAATAACCCTCTTCCCTCTGACTTCTCAGTTCAGCTGATTCTTACCTTTGCTTTTAATATCAGCCCAAAGCTTGTCTAATCTAAAATTTCTCTGACCTCTCTGACTCTCTTCCTCCCTCCTTCCTTGAAATCCCTTGACCATTTTTTTCCGTACCATATTCACTCGACATCATTTAGAAGAATGACAGAATTCATAAATTCAAATGGAATTTGGGCAGACACAGTGTAGTCCAACCCTTTCACTTTACACTGGTCCAGACACAAGAACAGGCTTGTCTAATACAGAAAGTTAATAATAGAGAAAGGACTCCAATCCTGCTTATAATTGGTTTTTCCATTTATCTCGTCTTATCAATGGTATTCGAAACTCCTCAAAGACAAAACCATGCTCTGTACTTCTTTCAAATCCACATTATGACAATACCAAAGGCAAGTTGCTATGAAAAACTTTTAAAAACTCTGAAAAGCTGAAGAATTCTTAGGTTTTTGCCTCCAACTGAAGCATGGACATTCAATCAGAGACAAAGGATGGAGCTGCTCTCTACAGAGGGGTCAAATAGCGATGATCTGCGAGACAAAGTCAATGTGGACTTTGCTGCCGTTTCCCATCTCAGCTGGGTCCAACATGCCTTTGCATAGCCCTCCCTCTGCATAGTAGACAGCTGAGCCCAGGTGCCTATAAGTTTTGATCGTGTACTTAGGAGAATAAGTGATGCTGCAGTGTTGCCCTAGGCTACTGTGATTACGTCACGAGTGTGGCTAAGGTTGGACTGAGTTATTTCCTATCATTTTGCACGGCTATAGTAGGTATTTCATCTGGAAAACTAACCACTTTTATGGTTAAATGTGGATTTGTTAATGCAAATCATAACTGTTTACTAAGCATTCTAATAACTTTTGTGATAAATTTGAGTATCATAATTTTATATGTATTGCATTTAATTAGTGTGTGTATGCGCAAAGGAGACCACGATGATACACTTTATTGAACTTGCGGATTTGTTTAACCCTCCAATTCCTTGACCCTTTCAGACGTTGTTTCTCAGTACAACTATGAGTAAATTCATGAAGACTGTTTTAAATATTATGTCGCCAAGTATTATATAAACACTGTAATACCTGTCTGGGTTATATGAAACATGCTTTTCTTCCTTCATGCTTTCTGAGAACAATACAGAAA
Source organism: Balaenoptera borealis (assembly GCF_965194805.1). Lineage (NCBI taxonomy): Eukaryota > Metazoa > Chordata > Mammalia > Artiodactyla > Balaenopteridae > Balaenoptera > Balaenoptera borealis. Next base: position 73,407,550 of record NC_138877.1, read on the forward strand.
GAAAAAATGGATATAGACTTTAGAACTAGTCAGGCCTGAGTTTGAATCCCAAATCCACAATTTACCTGTCTCTACAAATTAAAATCTACCAACTATGTTACAAGAAGTTGTTTCCCTAGTACACACTGTATATAACACTAGTATCAAAATAATGATTGAAAACATTAGTCAGCTGCCCTCCCCGTTTGCCTTCAGCGTTTTTCAAAACATACTATAACTTTACTGCCACTGTCTGTAATGTGGAAATAGGCTCATTTTCTCTATCAAAAACAAAACAGGGGAATTACAGCTAGAGTGACTTAGATAAGATAATGGAAAGGACTTCCTGGATGCTTATACCCATCATCCCAAAGGTCACTGAAGTAGGGGCTTTCATGCCCCGATGGGAATTAGTGAGAAAGACACAATTAACTTAAAAGGTTCCATTCTCTGGAATGGTTTTCACAAAAATGTGTGCCTTACTTTTTCTACTTCTGTCCTAAGGCCCAGCTACATTTTAAAGGAGCCCTGTCATTAAATGATGACACATAATATAGTTTTAAAAAGCACAAGATTGGGAGTAACATATACACACTACTATATAAAATAAACAACAAGGTCCTACCGTATAGCACAGGGAGCTATATTCAATATCCTGTAATAAACCATAAGGGAAAAGAATATGAAAAAGAATATGTATATATATGTATAACTGAATCACTTTGCTGTACACCTGAAACTAACACAACACTGTAAATAAACCATACTTCAATTTAAAAAAGCACAAGATGAAATGGAAAACAACAAAATATAGAAGCACAGTCTTGTGATCTTGAAGTGAGCCTATAAAAAATGAAAAGAAGGAGTTAGATTCTGTTCCTGCAGCTCACATATCTTTTACTCTCTCTCCCATTCTCACATCAGGATTTAAAGTTTAAACATTATATTGTGCTCAACTCATAAGGACATCCAGGAAACTGGAACCTTGCACAAGGCCTCCTGCTCCTTTTGTTCATCTGACAAGGGCCACATGTTGGAGCTAACAGGCTATTCTGTTCTTATCTTCCAGAATTCACATGTCTCAGAAAACCAGCAGGCAGCAGAAAAACCACCTGGATGCTGGCCACATCTCAAGAGCTGAGCCAGGCTTTGGTTCCTGCCCTAGAATTTCCTGACTTGGGAGTAAAAATTCCACACTTAAGCCATGCTGTCACTTAGATGGGTTCCATTGTGATGGCCTATCTACAAACCAACATTTTCTGAATAGGTCCTTGTTCCATTTGGTGCTTTCCTGAGGCGGTTTTATCAGTGTTCTGATGTACAGTAACCTGATAAGCCTTTATTTAGTATCCATGTATCACTCCTTAACCTTTAAGGAAGACTGCTGGCAGCCAGGCCTTTCCCACTTGGGTAATGATAAAGTGTTCACCACTATTTGACGCAGATTAACCAGGTACCATTTTGGCAACCTTAGGTCTCAAGATTTAGTAAGACTCTCTACAATAATGTCAGACTCTGGAGCACTAACTATTTATCTATGAGAAGGTTTGAACGCTTGTAAATTTAGGTATATATGTAAGTTTATATCTCACACACACACAAAATCAGCATTTGATAAAATTATGTTAGCTTAAATTAATATATCTTTCTTTCCAATTTTTTTAAAATTGAAATATAGTTGATTTACAATGTTGTGTTAAATCGATATGTCTTAATAAGAAAGATTTACTCCAGGACATAAGAGAAGTTAAATCTCCAAAAGTCAAGCTTTAAAAAAAAAAAAATCTTTTATAGTGACTTTGCCTCATACCTCAGCTATTTGCATTTTAAGTGTCTATAAATTAATGATGTTCTGAAGTGTTATGGTCAACATATTTTTGTGGTTTGGCAGATTAAGATCCGTGTCAAAAATGTTGAGAGACACAAACACTTTATTACTTGAAAATCATGGTATAAAATAAAAAGGTATCAGGTGAACACAGAAAACAGTTTTCTGATCCAAAATTTAATCTGAGTCTTGTACCTGACGGAGCCTACGGAAGCCCATGAGGGTATTATCAGGATATTCTTAGATCGTGAAACATCGGGAAACAACTCATTGTAATCACGTTTTGAGAGGTGCTCATTTTCATTCATTTAAGTTTGGTAATGGGCAGCAGCCTACTTAGAAGAAATATCCTTCAAACTTGGCCTTGAAGGGTACGTGCAGTTCATTGCTGAACAAGAGCCATGTTAGGACCTGAGAGTGGAAAAGCCATGGCCACATCCTCAGGCCCCTGTTGTGTCCTGTGACGGAGCTTTTGACTTTATTTTGTTCATAGTGGAGAGTTTCACTCATTTGTAGTCAATCATTTTAAGCCGAAAATAAAACCAGTGTCTCCTGGGAAGCTGTCTGAAACACAGATTCAAGCCCACCCTAGACTCACTGAGCGTGCAAATCTGGGGGCGGAGCCCCAGAACATTTTTTTACTAAGACCTTCAGGCGATTCTTAATGCTTACGGTGCTAGGGGTTGTTTGGCCAGAAACCTAAAAGCAAAACAACTAAAAACCTTGCCACAAGCTCAAATGTAGACTGACTCACTACTCTAAGTACAAAGGCACGTGCATGAATTCTCTATGCACGCATCATGGAATGTGTCCACTGAATTAAAACTACCCTAACCTTGTATTTAAACGCTACTGGCCGTTCTAGGAGTTAGTAATAATGATAATGTGTATGATACTTTAGGTGGGTCTGAAGAAACTATGAGCTTAGGAAGGATAGATCTGGTAGCGGTGTTTCCCAGTAGAGGAGATATTGGCATTTTGTGCAGATCAAGACCTCATTTTCATTTTGCAGACCTAACGTGAGTAGTGAAAGAGGTTTAGTACACTTGGCCCTACCTTCTAAATTCTAACAGCATCTCAGAACTTGTTATACTCGACACAGGTGTACATACATCCCAATGCCTCAGGAGAGCTGGGGAGGGCAGGGGACAGCCAAGAGGCAACGGCGCTGCCCTGACGGAGGACAGAGACCCCTGGTGAGAGCACTGCGGAAGGGAGAGTCTGCTGAGCTGGTCACAGGAGAGTTAGGGTATAATTTCCTGGCGTAAACCCTGTGCCTTGTTGCCTCACTCGTGAAGTTTGGACTGGATGACCACTGTTAGCGAAGGACGTGGTGCCTTGCTTAGTGCCGGGCGCAAAGCAGGATCTCAGTAAACCGTCACTAAAATGAACTGGACATGTGTACCATCCCCTCTTGACTCAAAATTGTTCTGTTAAAAACAGATTACAAACACCAAGGTGTCAGAGAAATGACTACTGTTGTTACTTTTAATTGAACGAGTCCCTTCTTCATTGTTCAAATCCAAACACAAATTAATGAAAAGGATGAAATAATCAAAATATAGAAGGTAGAAAGCATAGGCCCAATACGTCTATGAATCTTTCTCTAAAAATAATTCTACATAAAACATTAGATAATAAAGTATGCTATTCTTTTAAAAAGGTTATTCGGACACACTACAAAGCCGTTACACTAATGCTACACTAATAACACACAGTATGGTGCTACAGTAAGAACATATAAATTGACCAATGGAGCCAGATAAAACACACAGAAACAGATGTATATATACGTGGAAACTAAATATATGACGGGGGAAAACCAGGTTGCTTAGGAGAAGATACAGACACATATAACTCACCATGTGTGGAGGAAAATAACAGCACCACATACAAATTTGTATTCCAGGGGCACTAAAGACCCAAGTGTGAATGGCAAAACTATACATTTAAAGCCTGTTACTACTATTATTAATAATTAAAATAATGATGGTTATAATAATATTAAAATAGGTTTAGAATTCCTTACCCTAAAAACGCAAAGCATAAGGTAAAAATAATTTTGTCAAAATTAGGGGTTTCTGTTCAACAAAGATCAAAATTAGCATATTCTAAAAGATCTTTGCAATACCAAAAACTAACAAAGGATAGATGGAGTAAATATGGAAGGGATTCAGAAACAGAGGAAACCCAAAAGGCTTAGAAGTGCATGGAGAGATTCTCTAACTCGTAAGTAATCAGAAAACATAAAAACAGGCAGCAGTGAGCTTTGACTTTAAACACATGAGATTGGGGATGAGGGAAATTAAGACACTCTATGTCCTGACTGTACCAATGTAACCCAGAGATCACGCTGACAGCAAGCTCAAGTGTGTGCAGCCCCAGTGGTCTCCTTCTGGATCAAAGAGAAAAGCTTACACAGTCTTGGAAGATGCTCATCTTAGCCTGGATTGTGGCCACGGGGAACTGGCTGCCTTCTAGGTGTGTGTCACAGTGGAAATGAAAACATAGTAACAGGCATGTGCTTAGTAGACTATGAGCAGTTAGACATGCACATATTTAAAGTTTGCATTAAAACGTACTAAATTCTATCAAAAGCTCTGATGGACTGACAGAGTGCGGCAGCCATCCCGCTTGTCATTTTTATGCAGCATCTCAAGATCTGTCGGGCTCCCTTCTGACTTCATCTGAAGCATGTGCACTATCCAGATTTTAAGACTGATTCCACGCAGCTATGAAACTTGACTTCCTCTACCTGCTAACATCCAGGCTTGGCCACTTCTAGAGACGTGCCTAGCAAAACGTCAGGTTTCATTGTAATATTCTCACGTGCTGTCAATCATCCTGACCCACTGGGTGTGTGCACTTGCCTTTTTCTCCGCCCACTGCTGATGAGTCCTTTTAGCTCTCAGTTCATTTGCATATCAGAGGTGATGGGCAGACTCGGACATAACTCACTGGATCAGGTGATCCGTGACGTTTACTTCACTGATGTGTTCTAGTGACTTAAGTGCTCTAAGGGTAGAGGCTGTAAAAGTTTTTCAAAGTACTATGTGATTCTAATTCATTATTTAAATATTTAACACATATTAACCCAGTACATACAAGTTATAATATACATCCCCAGCCAAACAAATGTGGCACTAACTTGAGTTTTTCTCAGCAGACTGGCAGCTTACATGTTATGAATTACCAAGAAAGTTTCTCTTAGTTCTATTCAAAGTGTGGTCTGTTCACCAATATCAGACCAAAACTGTTACAGACACTGCTGATATGCATTCAGAAATTGAAAGTAAGATTTTTGGACACCTTAATAGAAAAGTGGTATTGCCATGACACCCATGCCTTAATGGACTCATCTCATGGAGCTGGTTGGAGACCAGTCAGGGTTTGGTTGAACCTGGTGAACTGTTATGTGTTACAAGCTACAAACATGCCGTGTGTGCTAGATCAAACATCATCATGTTGGCTCACAACACAGTGGAAATCGATACAAATAAAAAACCTGCTTCTTCATCGGAGATAATCTGGGAAGGCGTGACCATTCTGCTCATGTGGTCAGGGGAAAGGCTCACTGTGATAGAAGCAAAACCCACTTTCCCATGGGTCTGACCTTACCTACGCCTTCGGAATGTAGCTGTTTCTTAAGCCAGACGGGTTATGGATAAGACTGGAGGTTAAAGGCTTATGAAAATTAAAACCCACCTGAAAGTCAACTGATGGTCCTATCGATTTTTATAGATTTCTCAGAGAAAAGGGAACTCACAAATAAAGGGATGCATCTCAGCACCCAATTACTAAAATAAGTCCATTCTGGCACTAAAATTTTGTGACTTTTATGTCAAGCATAAACATGTATAAGGTTGAATGAGTATAGCAGAAGGAGTTAGTATGTAAAAAGAGTGGGGATATTTCTGCTTTTATGGATGACGTTGTGGCTTTGGAATAAAAGTGATTGAGAACTGAGCCCTCCCTCTCCCACTCTCTGTGCAATCTGCTCCAAACCACTTTCTCTACGTGATGGTTTCATCATCCTCAGTATGCGGGTAATTCCCTCATTCACGGATCCTGTAAATAACCAGGCCCTCAACGTGTATTCAATGAGAATTCCTTTTGGAAGTTACAAATATTTCTATTTTTATGCAATTAATGTTTCCTTATACTTACATTTCAACAAGGAACATTTTAAGGACAGGACGGCAAAACCTCAAATCTTTTGAGAAGCTTCTTATTTTAGAAACACCAGAATATTCTGGCTGTTTAGCTCAACTCAATCTTGTGAAAAAAATTAAATCAACCCTGGCAAGTTGTAGATCTTAATTACAAGCATAACAGGAAAGAGATTTGTGAGTGAACTGCATTGTAACAAATCTTCAAGTATATATATATATATGTTTACATATTTGTGTGTTTATGTTTGAAAGCATGTGCATATGTGTGCAGGTGTGAAGGTGTGAGTATATTAAAATCAGAGGTGACCTCTATGTATATATATATGTTGTGAAGCTAGGAATGAAAATTAAAAGAAAAATACTTAGAAAATATACTTGTTAGAACAAATTATGAACAAATATATTTTCATCTTAGAAAATATATTTGTTCGTAATTCATAGCCACAGCAACAATTAGGCTCTGGGTTTTGTTTCTTGTTTTTGTTTTTTTAAAGTGAAGTATAGTTGGTTTACAATATCGTGTTAGTTTCAGGTGTACAGCAAAGCGATTCAGATATCTATCTATCTATATGCTTTTTTTAGATTCTTTTCCATTACAGGCTATTAAAAGATATTAAGTAGAGTTCCCTGTACTATACAGTAAATCCTTGTTGTTTATCTATTTTATATACAGTAGTTTGCATCTGCTAATGCCAGACTCCTAATTTATCCTCCCCCCACCCCTTTTCCCTTCGGTAACCGTAAGTTTGCTTTCTATGTATGTGAGTCTGTCTCTGTTCTGGTTTTGACACGTCAGAGGGTCAGGCAATGTCACTGTTTGAGTTAGAGCTTTAGGACCAAGACCGCATGCACCGTAGACTGAGCACTAAACATCCGCAGAGGAGAAGTTTCTAATCTTGGATTTTATATTAGTACCCAAGGCCTCATAAAGCTGTGGGAAAGAGAGATAATAAAAATAACATGGAACATTTAAGATTATATATTTCCCAGTTCTTACATATTTATATCATCCTAATTTTCCATCAACACTCTTGACTACACTTTTATAGAAATTCTGGCATAAATGAAGCTCACAGATTCATTTAAAGAATGTTGCATCTTTAGCTGATGGCACCTTAGCATGAATTAGGCAGGACAAATACCCAGACTGGGTTCTACCAGCTAATGGCTCCAATTAACATAATTAATAAGAGAAGGGATTTAACAACCATAAGAAGTGAAACCTGTCAGGCTCGTTCTTGGATAGAAAGCTTCAGGTCATCTTTAGTAAAACTAGACAAAGAAACAATATCAAATTAAACCAAAGTATCCTTTTGTGTGTTGAAACTTTGCCCCTCCTTTTGTGTATACAAGTTATGGATTCATGGAGTTTCTTTCAAAGTCCCATGTTGCCTTCCATAATCATTTCCTCTAATTTCTTTAAAGGTGGAAAGCACTGTTTTTCTTGTTTCACTCAATTCAACACTTTACTGTTTGCTTTCACTTCTCTAGAAATCTTTTACATGTGTTTGGCTTATCCTCTCACTACTAATATAATTTCTTTGTGGAAAAATGTTGGGTAAGGCTTTTGTATCTACCACAGAAACTAAAGAGTACCTGATACATGGAGGATATATGGAAAATTAATGCTGTGAAGAAAAAAATATCTGTCACACCAGAATATACTCTGTATTCATTCCAGAAAGTTTGTTAATTATCACTTTGCCCATAATATTTTTATGTATATGCATATAGAAAACACAAGCTCTCAAATACACCTGAAATACAATGAGGTCAGTATCACAGGCAGACATAGGCTCCAACATTCTTTAGTGACACTTTTACAGCCTGCTTGAATGGGAGTGTTTAACTTGATAGACACTGCTCTTGATCTACGTAGCCATGTGATTGAGAAGACAAAAACCTAAGATACACTGACGACTCAAACTGGGTCAAAAACTATTATTTCATAAGATTCATCTTATCAGAGTAATTCTTTAGGGCCAAACAGTGGTAACATTCAAAACGGTTAAAATGCACTCTTGCTTCATCCCCTCCATTCTCGCATTCCTCTCCCGTCTTCTGAGGCCCTCTCTCCTCTGCTCCCCTAAAACTCTTCTGATTACTCACAGCTCTCTGCTCTGGTATTCCTCCCAGGCACACTTTTCCTTTTATGCCAAAATAACTTCTCTCTCCAACCACTATCAAAATTTCTATTTCCTTAATGGAAATGATATCAGATGTGTGGAGAAAAGTAATCTGATTTTTAAGCCATTTCATGTTAAAATGAAGGTGACTTTTCTATGGTGCTTATAATATACCAAGGGGTGCCGTGCATTTTAAAGAGGACATTGGTAGACTCCAATAAATCTCTACCTGGAAGAATTTCCTGAGGGAGGCAAAGCTATCTTGCTGCAGTGGAGACTTCTGGACTTTTTTACTCTGCCCTGGGCAAGGGAACACCTGGGCAGGTGTAAATCTGACCTTGCAGCTGGGCCCTAATCCATTCAGCAGATGGTGAAATGGGTATAAATGCTCACTCTAAACTTGTTATATTTGTTCAAACTGTTTCATTCTTTTGAAAAACATAAAGCACTTAGAAATTCTTTTTAAAGAAGTCTGCATCTCTGTACATACTGATTCTGACCACTTGAATGTCCCCTTCAGCTATTGAGATGGAGACTGTCTTTTAAGATGTTCAAATGCCAACTCCTCTGACAAAATCCCCACAGATAAACTGAGCCAGAATTGATTAATTTCACTTAGAAATATGGAAAGACAGCGTTCACATTTGTTATTGTCTACCTTGTATTATAATTTAAGTAAAACTACTTAAGCTCTTAAAGCCATCTTTTTGGTCAGCTATCGTTCCCTAACATTTGAAGGAATCCTAAAAACAAAAGAAAATAAAGCCTGTATTTTCTTTGATTGTCATTAGATAACTATTTTCTGAACGTTTTCAAAAGTCACTATTTTTAATATTGAAAATGTATAAAATACATTTCTACCCCACAAAAAGAAACTAACACAGCAAATGTTGGCCATAACGTTCTATGGCACGTACAAGACTAGACAAAAACTCCAATGTTGCATAGTATTTTCAGTTGTATTAAAATTTCTAATCAAGCGTACAGTATTATCTGTCCTGTACTGTATTAAAAACAAAAAGTAGAGATCACTGAAAATTTTGATTTAGCTGTTATGAAACACATACTTCTACTGAAAAGTCTTCTGCATCCAAAATGAGGCCATTTTACCCATTAGTGGAAAATAAATCCATTTTGCCCCTTTTTTTTTTTTTTTTTTGGTTCATTTTAATCTCAGTGAAATAATACAAATCTTGGCCCGCGGCATTTCCTGTGGCTTATTAACCAGCTGGACCTCAAGCCATCATGTCCTCTCGGGCAACCATTAGTTCCTAGGAAACACTCTTTGCCTTGATCATTATTGCATAATCAAGACAATTTTGTGTTCCTTTAATGTAATGTCAATTATTGAGGAGAAATATAATACTCAAAAAAAGTGATGACACTGCTTTGTACAAAAAAGAAAAAAGCAAGTGATCAGTCCTAGGAGATTTTTTAATAACTGTCCTTCAAAAGAAAACCGGCATCCAAAGTTAAGTTGCTAAAGATCTTATTTCAATATTCTTACTTGCAGATAATCTGGCAAAATGGATAAATAAAGAATCCAACAAAGGAGACACCTGCCTTCAAATAAATTATTACAGAATAGGCCCAGTCCTTTGGACTGTAAGCTGCAGTGTTTGAATAGCATTCCCAAATTTAAGTAAGCAGCAAACCGAGCAGCCAAGAATATGTACTGAGCTCTTTTGGTTTAAAAAAAAAAAAAAGACCCTTCTCTTCTCTTATTCCTTCTCTATTATAATCAATGGACTTATTTTGCATTGAAAAGATGAGAGAACAAAAGGGGCCCTATTGACACAAACGTATGGTGTGCTACAACTTGGGCCATAAATCAGAGGAAGTCAAAGTGCAAGAAGCTGAAATACAGGTGATTTAATCAACTTTAAGAATATTCTGAAGGAAAGAAGGGATGAATTTCTAACACAGGAAATGTTTCTGTGAGTTTTCTTATTGTAACAGGCTCTGCTTAGTGAAATAGGCAGGCCTCACATGGGCCAGAAGAGGTAGAATTGTCGAGTGAACTAAGGAAAAAAAAAAAGGGAAAGAAAGCAACTAAAACGATTCTTTTACTTACAAAGGGAGGCAAAAACTTCAAATGAACAATCTTGTCAAGTTGTCATTTGACAAGGCAATATCATCAGTGTAGAGAGTATAAATATTGTGTACGTTTATGGTTAAAATTCAAGCTTCTGAGAATTTGCTTTGGGCCATTCTGTAAGAAGAGATTCTGGAACAGTGCTCTAGTGACCACTCCCCTCCCAATATATAGAGCTAGTGAGATTTCCATGGATTTTCTGCACTGGAGTAATTTTCTCAGTACTGGAACAGACAAGGTCACGTCCTGCAGGGGTAGGGGGGTGGACAGGCCATTTCCAGTTGCATACTTATTTTGTCTGGCAGTTCAGCGTTATACACATATCAAGATCAGCTGCTGATCTTGTTGGAAATTTTAGCAAACAAATTCAAAACAATCTGTTAACAGGAACTGTATTCTTACCTGATAAGAGGTCAAGTGAATCTGAGCCTCTCCAACCATTCTCAGTTCACTGTTGTCCCTTCAGCATCCTGTTTGTCTGTCTACCGTCTTCCAGAAAGTCAAATTCATTCATTTATGTTAGAGCTTGGCCACTGTGTGTTTGTATTTAAAGCTGTTGATAAAGCATTTAAAGCGATTTTGTTAAAAATCGGTGCAGTAAAACTGATTAAACATTCTTGGGTGGCTGTTTAACTTGTTACTGTAGCACAATACATTACGTGGCAGATCATAACCGATGTGTGTGAAATAAATAGACTGTGGTTTATTTTTAAGTATTTTTTGTTGATAGCCCATCTAAAATTGTTTTGGTGTTAATAAATATGCTATGAAAAGGACTGGATAGTTATAAATATTCATATGACTTTACATATTTATCTACTTTCCAAATTCACAAGTGTGTCCCTCAAAACTTGTGTGCCCAGTGAGTCAGCAAACCTAGTTCCAGGTGTGACAGTCACAAGGCTTTCCTGCTGTGATTTCATCTGATCCAATCAAGGCAGTTGTAGAGGATCATCACGTTTGCCTTTGCCTGTTGGTCTCTTCCAACTATGACTGTGAGTTCAGCAGGCAATTAGCTTTGTCCTCTTAAACTCTAAAATCATAACCTAAAATATACACAGCCTGTCTCTTAAGATAGCAGAATAATCTTCTGCAATCACATGCCCCTCATAATACCTGATTGGATATATCATCTTGACAGTACTTACTACTTGATTGAATCATAAATGCTTCTAATCACAATCTCTTCATACTTTCACATTTTAACCAGCATAGACAATGTGAAATGTAACCTCCTTTGTCAACCCTACATATTTTAAGCAAATAATATATAGATATCATAGATTGGGAGTTTGGGATTAGCAGATGCTAACTATTATATATAGAATGGATAAACAAGGTCCTACCGTACGGCACAGGAAACTATATTCAATATTCTGTGATAAACCATAATGGAAAAGGATTTAAAAAAGAATGCATACATATGTATAACTGAATTGCTTTGCTGTACAGCAGAAATTAACACAACATTGTAAATCAACTACACTTCAATAAACTAAATTTTTAAAAAATAGATAAAAGATAGTAGATATAAATAGATATTGATAGCTCAATTTGGGTATATGTCTATAAATATTAATGTGAATTATAGATACCCGCATATGTTTTCTAGAGCTTACGCTCTTTTTTTTTTTCTTTTTATTCACTTCCAGAGGCTTACATTGGCTTTTATCGAGGCCCCAAGTTATACCGTCTTGTGCACCCAGCCCCCTCCTCTGAAACTTCTTGCTACACTGTGTTGTCTGTTACCGGTGATTCCATCATTCCTCCTCCTTGAATCTCAACCTATTCCAACAGCTCTCCTAGATCAGACACAAAGCTCATTGCAGTTTACATGGTCAGCTGTGTTTAAGAAATAGAAAAATAGAAATAGCAGGGATCACCGTACTCCTCCAAAAGGACCAACTTTTACATATCATGACAGCCTCAATGTCCCCAAATGATTCCCTCATTATAACAAGTGAATCAGTCAAGACATAGAAACTTAAGAATCAGCCACCCTTAGAAAAAGTGAGTTGACGACCCTGAGGCTTTAAAAGTGGTGTTATCTCACATTCTTCTACTGAAATGTTGCATTAAAATATTTACATATTTTTTTAAAAACATCTTTATTGGAGTATAGTTGATTTACAATGGTGTGTTAGTTTCTGCTGTGTAACAAAGTGAATCAGTTATACATATACATATGTTCCCATATCTCCTCCCTCTTGCACCTCCCTCCCACCTTCCCTATCCCACCCCTCTAGGTGGTCACAAAGCACAGAGCTGATCTCCCTGTGCTATGCGGCTGCTTCCCACTAGCTATCTATTTTACATGTGGTCATATATATATGCCCATGCCACTCTCTCACTTCGTCCCAGCTTTTAAAGCTAATTTTCTGTGGAGGATGAGGAGGCATCCATTTACCATTTATCTCATAAATTTCGAGACTTGAAACTAAGTTCTCGATTGTATTCTCCCAAAAGCTTACTTGTGTGAAAGCTTTTGAGCTGAATAATAGGGAGAGCTTAAAATAAATTCCCACCAGGAAATGATGTTTAATGGAATTAAATGACATAGCATTTCCTATCTAAATGATGCACTGGTTCTAACTGAGCACAAAGAGAGGGTCCACCATTATGCCTATTGATTAGACACTGCAGAAATGTTAGCAAAATTGGTGTTTATTAAAAAAAAATATGTGAAATATTAGGAGTTAGAGTACATTTAAGTCAGAGGTACTTTCCCTGAGATAAAAATGGCTGTTTCTCACACCCCAAACACCATTTATTTTTGTTTTAGTGGTTATTGATTTCATCATCAGTGCTTGTCAGTTACATTACAGCTACAGCTGAGTTATGATAACTCATAAAAGAGCCAGAGTGGGAAGACGATGAGGTTTCCAGATATTCAGGGAGATGCTTTTCACTCAGCAAGACAGTATTTTCTGGGTTTGGTGGCAACATTCTCTTTGGTATAAGTATTGACTTTCTGGTAATCCTAACTCAGTCTTGTTTATTAAGAAGGACAAGTATCATTTGTCATTTTTCATGCAGAGAGAAATAAAAGTTGCAGTTAAAAGCAGATCTCCTCAAACTGCAGTGTCGTGGAGGTTACTAAAAGTCTAACCCTCCGGCAGCCAACAGCATAAAATGATCTTTTAGTTTTTTCACTTTGTATAAATTTGAGAGAGTGTCTTAGAGTCACATTACCATGCAGAGCTGTTGCTCAGCCTGCAGCCACTGGAGCAGGTTCTGATTGGGTAGTCTCCCATGCTGTTTGGTTACTGCCCATCCTTGTACCAGGTAAATGCTTTGAAATACTTGTCTACCCTGTAAAAGCACAACAAAGAAGTGCCTGTCAAGCCCTCTCCCCAGTGCCTGCTGCTGTCCTCTCTCTCCTGGACTCTTTTTTGTTTTTTCTTAAATTGAACTATAGTTGATTTACAATGTTGTATTTAATTTCTTCTGTACAGCAAAGTGACTCAGTTATATATATGTATATACATACATGCATATATATATATATATATACACATGCATATATATATATATATTTTTTTCATATTCTTTTCCACTGTGGTTTATCACAGGATACTGAATATAGTTCCCTATGATATACAGTAGCTCCTAGACTTTTGAAAGTGCCTAATGTGCTAATGGCGTCCCAGTTCTTTTCGGATAGATTCCAGACTTCTTGCCTAATCAAGCCCCTGGCTTCTTGAGCATCCTCTCAAACTGCTGTCCTTCACCCCCTGCTTTCTCCTCAAGTGTGAGTTTCTTTCCATTCCTTGAGTGGGTCCCACTCCTGGTCTTTTCCACTATGACCTCTCCTGGAATGCCCCCTACACCCTGCCCAGGCGGCCCCGTATCCTACAGATTTCCTTCAGCTCAATCAATAATTCTTCAGGAAGAGGGAAAATTTCCCTGATCTCTACTTTAAGCCAGTTTCATTGACTTAGGCCTCTTTCCTTCAGAATCCTCATCTAAATTTGAATCAAGCATACATCTATTAATGTGATCATTTTATTGATATTGTTTTCCCAGATAGGACTATACATTTTACATGAAACCTATTCACATTGACCATCACTATAAACACAGAGCCTGGAATGGATGGACATTCAATCAATATATGTTCTATCAAAGAACAAGTGTTTGTCCTTATGAGGAAGCAGGGTTTTACAGCACCTTAATTAATTATATTTTTATATAGGAACTGACTTTTATCTTTGCAAACAAATTTTAACTTGTCACACTATGGTTGATTTGTTCCATTAAGCACATTAATTCTGGAATTCAGAAATACAGTCATTGGATTGATAAATAATCAATGAGTCATAAAGATTAACTGGGTATACCAAAGCAGTATCCCTCCCTGCCCCCTACCCAAGAAAAATACATATATCAGGCTTTTTAGAAAACAGTTTTTCAAATTTAATTTTAAATTATCATTATGATCCTTCTAAAGTGCTAAAGAGAAATCTAAATATATGTGATATTTTCGAAGCTCCCATACTACAAGCTTAATGTTAGAGAATGTTAACCATCTATTAAATGTTATTGGAACAGCAGAGTAATAACATTATGAAAGAATATGGTTTTTCTCCCTCTAAATCCTCAGTGGAATCCTAAATAAGTCACTTAAACGAAACTACAAAAATTAACTTACTTAACTATAAATGTCACATTAGCTATTGAGTATACATGAAGGTCTTCAGAAGAATGTAACATATTAAAGAAACATTGGGTTTTTTATTATTCAAATACTATGCAATAAATAAAATTGCAAAATTATTTTTTACTTTAGATTTTAGGACAAACCAGTAAAAGAGATTAGTCAGGGGTCTGCATGACCTCGTATAGGTTAAATTTAGCCTGCTGGTTTTATATCAAAAACACAGTTCTGTAAGATCTGACAGACCTGAAGACATACACATTTAAATGGACAAGACCTTGCATTTGTTTAATCCTTGGTAAAGTTTCAAAGTATTGCTCTTTTGGATTAATTTTAAGTCTGAAGGATTCCATCCAAATCTTGAAATGTCTTTTGACGTTATATTTGAAAACGTGCATGCATGTGCGTTCATGAAGGGCAGAGACTTGATGAATGTTCTCATTTGAGTTACAACCAAAAACACAGCCTAGGCAGCTGCCGTGAGCTTTGTTATTACAATTTTGTCCTGACATGCGAGTTGGAAAATGTTGAGAGCGTTAAAAGCCTGCACCACCCAGTCTCCATCACATTCAGCTACGACTTTCCCCCCACAAAAGACACAGAACAGCACATAAGATGATTCAGACTTACGCATCCTCAGCCGTTACTGGATTACTTTCTAAAACCTTGACAGACTTTCCAGAGCATTTTTGAGACACTATCTGACAGTCTAAAGTGGTCAAAAACCCTATGCCCAGCACGCTGTTCAGTTTCTCTTCCTGTACTGATATATTTCAAAAGAATGAACAAACATAAAGAGTCATGTTTTTTAAAAAAGATCCTTTTCAAAGTTGAAAGAAATTTTTTCTCTCAAAATGTCCTACTGAAATTATCAATATAAAAATCTAAAGGCATATGATTCTTTAGACTGACATTACACTTATTCTGTTTAGATAACTAAGTATATCCCAGAAGTATCATCTCACCAGGGTTTCAAGTCCTTTCTTCAATAAGTTGCACCCTCCCATCAAAAATCAATGTTTACCTCCCAAAGTCAATAGGGGATTTTAATGTGAGCAGAACAGAGAATTTTTATCCCTAAAAGTTTTCTTTACAAAGGGGGAAAAAATGGTAGCTATTAATCAATACAAAATCCAGCACCAAGAGAAGAAATGTATGCTCCCAGAAAGCAGTGTTTTCAGAACACCCATTTAATCTTTAGCAAGGAAAGAAAAGTACCTTCTCCTAGATGATCTTTCAGGCCCTTTGCATTTCTCGAACCTTATGGGGCCATAATCTCTTTTCCATAAATCCCAATTCCAGAAGGTCTTTATTCCTGGAATTATGTTACAGTCTCTTTAAAACCAGATTTGGAGAGTTGGTATACGAAAATTTTTCAATGAATCCTTAGCTAGCTTTAAATTTTACAAGTATAATTTTTCCTATCTTAGATATTTTATACACAAATGGAATTTATTTCCACACATTTGGCTGTCATATTTCTGTGCAGAATTACTACTGGTGTGAGTTTAAGAGAACCATTGCATTCAAAAGGCTATTTATAAAATTTTCCTTTATGTGCTCATGAAGAAAAGGGTATTAAACAACCATATTGGCTTGTAACTCCAGACACTGTTTCCCCCGTCAACCTGGCTGTTCATACAGAGGACGAAGAACGAATTTTTAGTTTATTTAAAATTAGCCAGAGAATATTTGAAACTTTAAATCAAATAACCAAATATTAATATAGATATACAAATTAGTACATGGAAAGAGCCAATGAAATTTAGGGAGCCTTCATTATTAAAAAAGAAAAAAAGATTGACAGTAAACAGCAAATTTAATGAACTGTTGGTTGATATAATCCTGAACCATGTATATTACTTTAACATGTGATACAGTTTTTTAATGTGGCAATTACTATCTAATCTCTCTGGAACTTTTACAGTTCACTCTAAATCACTTTACAATAAATAACATCTATTATTACACTGAAAAAATTTTGAATAATATGATTGAGAGGAATCTATTTGCCCATTTCAATATGATCCTTTTAAATGATTATTATGTAATCATTTCATTAATAATGAAATTATTTGTAAAAATTTTACGAATACCAAAAAAAAAAAACTCCATTAATATGTCTGTTTATACTGCACAAAATGTTCAAATGTCTCTTTTATCAGTGTGTTTTTTCTTGTTAAAAAAAACCCTCCAAAATAGCCAATGTTTATTTTTTCATGCAACGAATATTGTTTAAGTACTAACTATAAACCACAAAGCATACTAGGAATGCCAACATTAAAAAAAATGCTAAAGTGCTATTTTTGACAAAAATTAAGTTAAAAAATAAAAATTATTTTGTTGAGTGCCATTGAGTTTATGAGGCAATAGTTGTAGTAAAGAAGTAACGAGAATATAAATTGATGCAAATGATTTTCATAGTATTTGCATAGCATTTGGAAATGCTATCCTATGTTTTTAATATGGAGTATGACTCAGCAACCTAATTTTAAAGACTCATCTTGCAGTAGTCTGTAATATATCTGTGGGTAGAGAATATGGTAGATTGATACATGGACCAGTAAATAGAAATATGGCTAATGCTCATTAAGGCATTCCTTGTCTTGGGGGAAAAATGTAAACATTAAATAACCACTGAGAGTAATTTACACATGGAAATACTATACAGTCATTGAAAGGAAAGAGTAAATATATATATATATATATATATATATATATACACATATATATATCAATATAAAATAAATACCTCATCTGCACAGCGAGAGACTTCCCCTAAGAATAGACAAGCATTTGACACAATATATATCATTCATTACTTTCAGAGACAGATAATATTTGAATTAGTAATATTGAATTTGTTTTTTAAAATATTTCTCCACTTTAGGATAAGCACAGCTTCTGAGCAGAGACCAAGCCGACAGGGCCTCTAAGAAACGGACAGGTAGAAGTTAAAGGGTCCTGAGTATTTTCAGTGAATCATGGCTTGAATTGCTCTTGAAGCATTTCCAATGTACAATCAGACAATTTTGTTAAAACCTTTCCCTAAAATGAAAGGATACAAACTTTCTTTTATAATAAATAAGAGTGAATCTACTATCATGTATTAGTTGATTGACAAATAACAGTGGCCCCAAAATACAAATTATAAAAATTATTATTATTATTATTATATTGTTATTATTGTTGTTTTCTTCTCCCTCAAACTAACTTCCAATCGTGTTGAGAAGTGTTTTCTGTTTGGCTTTGGAGTTGGTAACACAATATTAATATTTTCTTAATTTGTTTCTTTTTGAAGTGTTCTTATGCCCTTCTTCAACATTTTAACATTTCTTATTCTTTTCTCAAGGGAAAATGTCTGTGGACTTTAAAAGTCAAGAACTACAGTTAAACATATTTTAAAAATTTCAGTTTTAATCCTATCTTTTCACAGGTTTTTTTGACTGCTGGCATTTATGTTTGCTTTCTGCCTGATATAATTGCTTCTTATTTAAAATCCTCTTAATTTTTAAACTGAACTATTGGATTACTGTTCACAACGATGGTTTGGAAATCTCTTCAAGAGATGCACATTTTTCTATTTTTTTAACCTTTAAAGAAAACAAGTTGAAGCATGCTGTGGTAGATATTTCTGCAACAAACTAGTTGTCTCTGGAATTGCACACGCTTAACACTGTCTTTCAAAAAGAAATGTCATTTGAGAAAGAGTGGTCAAGCCCTTCTCTCCCAGACACAAACTATTTCTTCCCCAGAGCAGTACTTCTCAATTATCCTTTTCTGTCATCATCACCTCCTTCATGTCTGGGCTCATCAACATTTCAGCCAAGTTACTACGCTTCAAAGTCACTAGGAAAATCAGGAGCCCACACAGAGGTGATCGTCTCACACACACACAAAACCCTATGACAGGGCAAGAGAGATCAAATATTTCAGATAGAAAAGTGGGATATTTGTCTAGATAGGTGGCCGGAAAGTCTAGTCTGATTAGGAAAACTCTGTTAAGCACAAAGTATAATTTGCTTTCCTGTTGAATCCAAGCAAAATGAAAATCTCTGCCCTGGACCAAATGGAATGTAGCAAATAAAACAGGACTTAAAACAGGGTCCATGATGAATACAAAATATCAACTTTCTGTTAAACAGTAACAAGGTATCTTATTCACCCACTTGCTTGGCAACATTTCAAGAGATTGATAACATGCACCTTTTGTGAGGGAAAATGGGCACTCTCACAATGGTATTGATGGGAGTGAATATAGCTTTTTTTAAAGTCAAACTGACATTACCTATCACAATTAAAATATGTATGACCTTTGACCCAGGAGTTTCACTAGAAATTTTACTTCAAGGGGTCTGTCCTACAGAAATACTAGCTTATTTACAAACAAAAGAATATGTCTAGGGATGCTCATTGAAGTGTAGTTTACTAGCCAAAAATTGGGGGAGAACTCTCAATTAATATAAAAGTGGTTAAATCAATTATAGAATATATCTTAAAGGAAATTCATAGAGCAATTAAAAAGAAAGTTATAGATTCATATGCACTGACTTGGAAAAATATTCATTGTAAGTAAAACAAAAAAGTGCATTGCAAAATCATTTTTATTTGGGGAAAAACAACAAAAATGTATATTCCTAATAAGCATAGAATAGAGTTTGGGATTAACATATACACACTACTATATATAAAACAGATAAAGAACAAGGACCTACTGTACAGCACAGGGAACTATACTCAATATTTTGTAATAACCTATAAGGGAAAAGAATCCGAAGGAAAAAAATATATATATATACATATATATCTGAATCACTGTGCTATACACCTGAAACTAAAACATTGTAAATCAACTATATTTCAATTAAAAAAATTAAAATTAAATTTAAAAATTTTTAAAAGAATAAAGTCTAAAAGAATATAAAATGATCTCTTGATGATGGCTACAGAGCTAGGGGCTAAAGAGGCAGAAGAGAAGGAAAGGAGGAATTTCATTTATTTCATATCCATTCAAAGATAAAAGTGGGATTATGATAAAAAACAACTTTATGAACAGATGTAATTTTTTTCTTTAAATAAACACAAAAAGTTTGTATTTCACAGACCAAGGTATCATTTATACTAGATTTATTTTTGCAGACACCTAAGTTTCATGAACTGCCATTCATCAAGAAATGGAGACATGGAAAGAACTTTAAATGCAAAATGTTAGATTTCAATTTTGTTTTAGGCAACTGTGGAAGTGACTCTTTTGTATATTTGTATAACACTATAAATGTGTACCCCACAGCCAAGGAGACTGTATAAATTTTCCCCTGGCATTGCTACTATTTCCAGCACTGTTCAAGAGTCTATTTTATCTTCACTGTGTATATATATATACACATATTCAACATTCATTAACATTAGCATTTATTTTGGTTCCTGTTATGTGTGTGTATATGTGCTTTTATTTAATAATGTTAGTTAACATTTCCTTTTTTTTTTTTTTTTGTAAATAGTGATACTATGATTTGAAAAGTTTGGCCCAGTTCCCAGACTTAGGTCAAGCTAATACACGAATACATTTAGTCCAGTTTACTTTTTAATTGGAATTTGATGTTAAATGACTTTGTTTTGGAAGAATATTCCTCATCATGCAAGTTCTAAAAATGATTCTGAAAAAGACAAAGCCTGGTTTCCTTTTCATCTTTATCTGTAATAAGAAGGTGGATCTAATTTGGAAATTCCAATTTACAGCCTATGTATTTTGAATAACATGGGAGGCTTAAAATTATGTTGGACATGAGAAATTTTTTCTAGCTTAGTCTCTGGCATGAAATTATGTTTTATTATTTTTGCTTGCCTCAGAACTTTGGAAAAAGGAAAAGTATGCAACTACAGCAAGAATTACAAATTTACAATGTCCGAAAACAAATCCAACCTCCTTCTCCTAATATTTATGGTTTGGTTATATTGCCAAACATCACCATCTTCATATCAGACATGAAATTGAAAATCTCAGGGTTACTGCTGACTCTTTCTTATTCCTGGCTCTTAAGTCTTTTGTTTATTTTTATTTTTTCTAATTTCACAGTGGAAAAAATTCCACTATTTTTTTCTGATTTCTCGAGTTTGGTCCTCTGTAACTTTTAATATAAATCAATGAGTTTTAATATAAATCAATGAGTTTCTTAATTGTCTTTTGTAATTCACTTTCTTTTCTCTCCAATCCCTTATTCATTTCAAAGCCAATACAACCTTATAATATTTACTTCCTTTTAATTGTTTCTCATTTTCTAGTTAAGTCAAGTTCAAGAGAGCATTCAGGCATCTTTTCTGTCATTCTGGCTATGCCCAAAAACTTTTACTTTTGGTGAGTTTTAAGCTAATCTCTGGACCACATGCATGAGATTTCAATTCAGTATATTGGGAATGGACCTATGTCCTGAATTTCTAACACAATTTGTGGTGTTTTAGTGGTGTTAAAAAACCCCTCTGGTAATCTAGTATCAATACAATAGCTGGCTAATAACAGGGCTAAATATATATATTTATGGAGCAAATGAATCACTGGTGCTTTGTGTGACTAGCTCCTTCTCAACAAAGACTTTTCTGGAACCCTGCACAGATGTGCCCCTGCTATGTCTGAAATTCCTACTAAATTCTAAGTTGTGAACAATATAAACTTGTCCACTCTGCAAACAACCTCCCCTGCTTACAAATTCTGTAGGCTTAATCATTCCTGAGTTTTCCTTATTTCTCACAGATTTATATCCTAAAAATTGGCATCAGGTATGGCAAGCTACCACATTAAAAATCTAGAAACCTGGACCAGACACATCACTGCAGTCTTGAATGCCTACATGTAGGGACTCAATAAAATAACCAAACAGCTTTAATTGAAAATGGCTAATACTCATTTAATATTTTACCATTTACAAAGGGATTAACCACAGCAATACCAATCTTGAGTCAGTTTCCCAATTCAGGAAGGATTTTGGATATATCAAACACTACATTATTTTCACCAAGCTGACAGCTGGTATGCCTAAATTCATCCTAAAATGTGTGTCTGCAACTGCAAGTCATTGGGATGAAAATGAAAACAATTAATTGCCTGACGATTCCTTAGTGACCAATGTTTGGCTCAGTAGATTCCAAGTAATAAGAACATTGACATTTGAATGAATATCCATTTGAATGAAGAGTAGAAGATGAAGCCATGGACAACATTTCCTTTTAAAATTTACTAGAAAACCAGAAAGTAGAGTGAATTATATAATGTGTGTGTGATTATTACATATTGACATCGGGCAAAATTATCAACTATTACGTAGTCAGTATTCTGATTACCTTTTGCTGCATAACAAACTGTGCCCAAATCAGGTGGCTTAAAGTTAATGGTAGTTATTATATTTCATGATTCTGAGGGTCAGGAATCTGGACCAGGTGTAACAGGGAAGGTTCATTTCTGTTCACAGTGTGCAACTTAGCTGGGAGGACACAAATGCCTGGAAAACTGCATGGCTGCTGGGCTTCTCCCCTCCGCTCTCCCTTGCGCATCTTTATGAAGTTAGCTTGCGGTTCCTCACAGCATGGCGGCCTCAGTGTAATCAGCCGTCTCCCACCGAAGCTCAGGGCTCCAGAGCCAGTGTCCCAGGAGACAAGGTGTAGAAGCTGCCAGAGCTGGTAGCCTAGGCCCAGTATCTGATGTAGCCTCACTTCTGCCATATTCTATTAATCAAAACAGAACCTGCCCAAGGATCACCCATGATCAAGGGGAGGAAACCTAGCCCCTCAACTCTCCCTGGGAGGAGCATCAGAGAGTATGTGACCCTCTTTAATCCACAGCAGGCAGTCGGAGTTCCAATGTATAAACTCCCACTCTGCCTGCCTGTACTAATCGTTCACAGGGATTTGTTTAGCACCGTGTAGACATGGGGGTTATCTTTGTGCTTATTTTTCAGTTAGAAGGGAGAGGCACTAGGTTAGAGATTTTTTAAAAGCAAAAGTCTGGGAGTCAGTAGAACCTGCAGCGAATTCTCCTGTCATTTCCCAACTCTACATGATTGCACCAGTTATAACTAAATGTGAGCCTCAATATACTCATCTGTAAAAAACAGTAAATGTAATACTTACCTGGCTGGATTTGTTAAGAAGATTAGAAATATTATATGGGACATACCTGATACCTATTATGTATGTGATCAATGTTTTCTATTTTTATTCCCTTTTGCAGGACATCAAGTAATCTACACATTACAAGTATTTTCTTTAACTTTTAATTCAAATGTAAATTGAGTAAGGTATTTCATAGATTTCCAAAGCCATAGTCTTCTGGGAAAATCTAAAAACTCTTTAAACTCCCTTGCTGTGTTACTTTTAATCTTTATATTTAGATTCTTGAAGAAATTAGATTAAACTGTGGTAAAACTGTATAATACTTCTGACATTTTCAAAAGTAGAGCGACTTCAATTAATTTGCAAGATACAGACTCCAATTTTTCTAATTAAAATATAACTTTCGGTTGCTGGAGTGTTAATAACCATTCAACACTTATAATTCAGGAAATGCACCTTGTGAAACATATAGAAGCTTCTTCAAAGTTTATAAACAAATATCTCTCCATGCAAAGCCAAAAATTAAATCCTTTCACTCAATCTCACGCTCCGTTTGTGAAATATTACCTTACGTAGCAAAAGAGACTTTGCAGGTGTGATTGTTGTTAAGAATCTTGAGGTGGGGAGAGTAACCTGAATTATCCAGGCAGGGCCAAACTAACCACCTGAGTGCTTAAAAGCAGAGACTTTAAGCAACTTAAGGTAGCGATTTTGCTTTCACATGAAAATCTCGAAAAGAGCACCTGGTAAATACCTTCATGCACAAACCCAATCCTAGGTCTATAGTTCCTCATTTAATTATCTGTCCAAGTTTAATTTGGTTAAATCCCTGGACAGTTAAAATGTTTTCAAAAGATACGAGTTAACTATAGCTGCTTCATAGAGCTTTTCTAAACTCTCACAGTTAACTTAAAATATTATATGCCAAGATAAGGCCTTGTGTTAATTTTCTATCACTGCCAGAGCAAACTATCATAAATTTAACAGTTTAAAAAAACCACATATTCATTATATCACAGTGCTATACATCAGAATTTCGACATAGGGCTCACCGACTGAAATGAAGGTGTCGGCAGGGCTTGTTCCTCCCGGAGGCTCTTGGAGAGAATTTGTTCACTTACTTTCCCAGCTTCTTAGGGCTCCCAGCCCCTTCCTCCATCCTGAAACTCAACCGCGTTGAGTCCCTCACCAGCCTCCCACCATCTTGCCTCTCTTACCACAGGTGAGAAGAGTTCTCTGCCTTTAAAGACTAGATTAGATTGGCCTCACCTGGATAAACCGGCCTACTCTTCCCGCCTCAAGGCCCTTAGCATTAATCACACCTGCAAAACCCCTTATGTTGTAGGAGGTAATATATCCACAGGTTACAGAGACTCAGAACTCGCTATCTTTGGGGGGCTATTGCTCTGCCCTACCACAGCCTGTGATAGCATAATCAGCACACAGATTTTCTTAAGATTTTTCTAAATTGAATTTTATTTTTCTGAAAGGTGCAGACAATTCATATTAGATGGCTACGTTTTCAATGTTGCTTTGAGAGTTGGCTCCTCCTACTTTTAATTTCTGACCAGAAATGAATGGTTACTCGAATATCCTGGCTCCCCAAGTAATTTTATTTACTTTTATTTAGTAGAATAATCTTATTTCAATTAATAGACTATCTTTAACAATCCTAAAAAATTATAAATGTTAGCTGAGGGTAACTGAAATAAAACATATTTATAGCCCAATCAATGCCTCACGGGATAATTTGAGAAGCAAAATAATTAGACACAATTTCCTTTGTAAGGCATGCAGTACGTTAATTTCTTCCACTTAGCCTTTAGCAAAGCTAAGACTGTTGGAATGAAAACAAGCTTATTGTCTTCTAATGACGGCCATGCCTTGGAACACTATTCCCTCCAGAGACTTGTCCCTAGTTTATGGCATCACAATAAAATATTATGAAAATAATTGTGAATAAACAGAGTGAAGCCAGACATGAAAGGAAGTGAGATCTTGGAATAAATACCTCTTTCATGCTAATCTCCATCACTACACAAATTCATGAATAAAGAACGTTGGGATAACGAAGGAATTTTTTTCCAAATGTATATTTTCATCTGATCAAGGCTCACTTTAAAAAACAAGTGTAAAATTAGGGAAGGCACCAAAGTCAATACACTTCAGTATCTATAGAAAGAAGTAGGTAAAGCATCTCAATTTTCTACAGGTAGGAGAGATTTATCATCCTTTGTTACATATTTAAGAACTATACCATATAGTTCAATTAAGTTAGTGCTAGACAGAATCCTGAAGCCAAAATACTGAAAGGCAGAGTTGTCTTTGAAGTTCTCTTATCACTCACCCAGTCTTAACTTCCTAGGTGCACCCTGCTGTGTGCCCTGGCCATGAGTCTCTACTTTATCTTACAAACTCCCTGCAGCAAAACTCATTCTTTGACGTCATATTTTATTAGGGCCTTATGTTCTAATGTTGACAGTAAGTGAAAAGTAACATATTTTACAAACTCAAGGTTATAAATTACTTTCCAATTATGGTTTCACTACTCAAAAATAAAGTAGATTCAATTGACTTTTAGGTAACATTCCTTCTTTCTCTGTGATAGCTTTCAAAAAAGAAAGCCCTAAATTTGTAAAGAAAAAAAAAAAAAAAAAAAAGAAATATCAAGCTGTTTTTTGTGATGTACAGGGGAACCAGTTGAGGAAAATTTTCTGTCACTACCTAATTTATTTTCATCCTATTTCTAAACATTCAGAAGTTAACATTTAATCTTCTGACAGTTGTGTTTTCCCAGTTTCTGATGAATGCAAAGAAAATCTCTCCATGTCCCTTTTATCTCAGATTGAAAATTATTTTTAAGTTTTCTATTTCTTGGATGATCTCTTATTATTTGCTTTTATAATAAATTTCAACCGCTGGAAATTCTGGAATTCTGGTAATTCATCTCAGTTTCCTTCCTTTTTTTAAATCACCATGACTAATAAATAAAAGATGCTTTTAATTTCATGCATTCTTATTGTTCTCATTTCTAAATCAACCAACAAAATACCAAATGGCACATTCATTAATATTGACTATATGACTTATTAGATGTTTATGAATTATAAAGGCTAGACTTGTTAAAGCAGAATTTGTTAAGAAATACTACCTATGTGAAGATAAGAAAGCAGTACAAACATGCAAAACCAACCAGAACCCCTCCTACTATAAAATTACTGTTTGATAAGTGAATTAGAGCAAATGCATCGAGAGTAAGAGTGGCCTTATCAGAGTGTGGCAAGTGGACTTCGTATTTACCAAGGTGAAGGATGTTAGTCTGGAAAACATGGTATAGAGTTTGAAGTAGGTGCCAGTCCTGGGGCAACAAGGATATCAGAACAGATTTGATAGGGTATTTTCAAGCAGACTTCTAGGAAGTGTTCATGCTTTATTATGAAAGACAAGCCAATGGGGCAGAATTTCAAATAAGTTTTTGCCACTTACTAGAAAGTAAAGAAGGGAGTGCTTATTGTCTAGAAGCTAAATTAATGATAAACGATAATGTATTAAAAACGTTTAATCGTAAGTTCATACAGATGTAAAATGAACACATAGCAAACAATTTGCTTAAATCATTAATTAACAGGACAAACAATAAGATGTTACAACCATTTCAAAGGGGAATTTAAAGTTACATTTTAGGTAAAACAGGTCTATTCACAGGGCAGTAATCAATAGCATTTCACTGGACACAATAACTTTGCAATTTTAAAAGAAACTTATTTGCATTAATATTATGTTCTTATGATTTACGAAGTTATAAGATAGCTCAAAAACTGTGAAAGGCAGAGACATCTTGGAGGATTGTGCTGCACAGGTCATTAACTAAGCTTTTCAGTCCATTTCAAATTTTTTTTTATTCATACCTACATACAACATCATACCTCATTTCCTTTATGCGTCAAAATTAAAGGAATTATTTCTACCCAAATTACCAAATATCCCCTCCAAAAAGGCGATTTCAAGCAACACACTGCATTGATTAAGGTCTTTATTTGTAGGAATTTTATTCTAACCAAAAACTTCTGCAAAATTAGGTAAACTACAGAATTCCTATAATCTCTGTATAATCACTAAAACGTCATGTATGTTAAAAGATGATATAGCTAATATCCATATTTGTCATTTTAAGTAGTGTTGCAGGAAAGGAGTATTAAAGAAGAAGGATGGAAGGAAGGGAGGGAGGAAGGAAGGAAAGAAGGAAGGGAGGGTGGGAGGGAGGGAGGGGGGAAGGAAGGAAGGAAGGTCATCCAGACATTTATTTTCAAATGCCACGGAAATATTTATAGAGATGATTATGTATTTGAATCACTTACTCTTCACACCAGCCCTGAGCAGAGAATAAATCTACTTCATTTTAAACTTTGAAGCATAAGAAAACTAACTGCTTATAGTGGACTTTATGAAAACAACCTCTCAGGATTTTTTAAAATCAGAATAAACTCAATTTTTAATTACCTTCTAGCTCAAAAGTTCTTTATTTCCCTATTTTTTTTAAAACTCTGTTTAAAATAAGTATTTACAAAACTATGATGAATAAAATCAAAGAAAAACAAAATACATGGAGAGATAGCCCATAATCATGGGTAGGAAGACTCAATATTGTCGAGATGTCAGTTCTCCCAACTTGGTCTATAGATTCAATGCAATCCCAATCAAAACCCCAGTAAGTTATTTTACGGATATTGAAAAATTGATTCTACAGTTTATATGGAGAGGAAAAAGACCCAGAAGAGCCAACAAAATACTGAAGGAGGAGAACAAAGTTGGAGGACTGATAACACCCTACATCAAGACATTATAAAGCTACAATAATCAAGACAGAGTACTACTGATGAAAGAACAGACAAATAAGGAATGGAACAGACTACAGAGTCCAGGAATATACCCATGTATGTATGTAGTCAGCTGATAGCTGACAAAGGAGCAAAGGCAATACAATGGAGAAGAGAGCCTAAATGGTGTTGGAATAACTGGACATCTATGCAAGAAAATGAATCTAGACACAAACCTTATATCCTTTACAAAAATTAACTAAAAATAGACCACACACCTAAATGTAAAACACAACATTTGAAAACTACTAGAAGATAACACAGGAGAAAACCCATATGGCCGTGAGTATGGTGATTTTTTTTTTTTTTTTTAAGATACAACACCAAAGACACAATACATGAAAGAAAACATTGATAAGCTGGATTTAATTAAAATTAAAAATGTCTGCTCTCCAAAAGAAAATGTCAAGAAAATGAGAAAACAAGGTACAGGTTAGGAGAGAATATTTCTAAAAGACCTATCTATCTGTTAAAGGACTATTACCTAAAATATAGAAAGAAGTTCTAAAACTCAACAGTAAGGAAGGAAAGACCTAATTAAAAAAGGAGGCCAAAGACCCAGACACCTCAACAAAGAAGAGATACAGATGTCAAATAAGCATGTGAAAGATGCTCCACGTCAGGGAAATGCAAATTGAAACTACAAGCTACCAGTACACACCTATCAGAACGGCAAAAATCTGGAGCACTGACAACAAATGCTGGTGAGGTTGTGGAGCAACAGAAACTCTTAATTCATTCCTAGCGGGAATACAAAACAGTGCAGCCACTTCGAAGGACCATTTGTCAGTTTCTTACAAAATTAAACACACTCTTACCATACGATCTACCAACCATGCTTCTTGGTATTTACCCAAAGGAGGTGAAAACTTACGTCCACACAAAAACCTGCACGTGGGTGTTTATAGCAGCTTTATTCATAATTGCAAAAACTTGGAAGCAACCAAGATGTCCATCAATAGGTGAAAGAATAAATAAATGGGTACATCCAGAAAATGGAATATTATTCAGCGCTTAAAAAAAAAAAAGACTATCGGGCTTCCCTGGTGGCGCAGTGGTTGGGAATCCGCCTGCCAATGCAGGGGACATGGGTTCGAGCCCTGGTCTGGGAAGATCCCACATGCCGCGGAGCAACTAGGCCCGTGAGCCACAACTACTGAGCCTGCATGTCTGGAGCCTGTGCTCTGCAACAAGAGAGGCCACGATAGTGAGAGGCCCACGCACCGCGATGAAGAGTAGCCCCCGCTTGCCACGACTAGAGAAAGCCCTAGCACAGAAGCGAAGACCCAACACAGCCAAAAATAAATAAATAAATTTAAAAAAACAAAAACAAAAAACCACTGTTTAAAAAAAAAAAAAAAGACTATCAAACCATGAAAAGGTACGGATGCACCTTTAATGTATATTACTAAGTAAAAGAAGCCAATCCGAAAGGACTACACACTGTATGATTCCAACTATGTGACATTCTGGAAAAGGCAAAACTATGTAGGTAATAAAAACATTAGTGCTTGTCAGAGGTTGGGAACTAGGAGAGACAAACAGGTAGAGCACAGAGCAGTTTCAGGAGAGTGAAGATACTCTGTACGCTAGTATAATGATGGATACATGGCATTATACACTTGTCCAAACCCATAAAATGCACATCACCAAGACTGAACTTTAAAATAAACTATGGACTTAGGGTGATTTTGATGTGTCTATGTAGGTTCATCCTTGGTAAAAAAAATGTACCATTCTGGTGTGTTATGTTGATAATGGGAGAAGACATACATGTGTGGTAGCAGAAGATACATGGGAAATCTCTCTACCTTCCCTTTGATTTTGCTGAGAGCCTAAAACTGCTCTTAAAAAACCAAAACAAAACAATCAAAAAAAGTCTTAATTTAAAAAAGAAGGTATTCATTGATTTCTTCATAGTTTCTCATCACACAGACTCTTTCTAGTCCTTGTTCTTAAAGTTTATTCCTTTGACGAACTACTTGGAAACTTTGTTAAATTTGCAGATTGCCAGGCCCTATACCAGCAGTAAATTTGGATGGTCTATAAAATAATCATCTTTATCAAGCACCCTGGGTGATTTTAATGCTGGATTACACTCTGAGAGCAACAAAGCTATAGAGAAAGAGGAAAATAAGTAGAAAACAAGTATCATAATGGTAATATGAAAAAGGAAAAGTATGAATTTCAGACTGCCTACTCTAGTGGTTTTTTTCTTTGTTTTAATAGAAAATACTTAAAACATTTTTTTCAGATTCTTTTCAACAATTTGACTATCTTATACTCAAACTCTGCCCAGCTGCAATATCTGATTCTATCTTTCCCTTCTCCCGTATGGCTGCTTTGTAATAATTTCTTATTTGGCCAATAGGGGTTGTTTTTTGCCTACATTTTTTTTTTTTTTTAATTTTCTCTAAGTTAGTCATCGTAGACTATAAGCAAAGTTTAAATAATTTCATTTTATCTTTCTAGACTTGTATAAAAAAGAGAGTAAGCTAGAATCAATGGCAAAATAAGATTTTTAAAAATAGTCCAGAAATTCAGTGATCCACTTTTGTTTTTCTTCTTTTAACTACTGATAATTTAGTGTTGACATTTCATGTTTTATCTGTGGCTATTTTAATTTGTCATTTACAATATTCCTGAGGCCCTTTAGTTTGCCACAGTAAAGTATAGCTGAGCAGCTAGAAAATGGAAGAGTCACTCAGTGAAACTATATTTATAGGGACAGTGACAGAACTATTGCATAGCAATTCCACAGTGATTTTTTAGTCATACTGATGAGCTATAATCTGTCTACGAAGGAGTGAGGCTATAGTTTATTGGTTTGAATCAAAGTTAAATTAAGATGAGTTCTGTAAGAGGTTATTTCTCCTCATTCTCAGTCTAGAGTTCTAATCAGAGCTACCTAATCTTTGCACTACAGGAAAATGAATTAAATAAATTCTCACATCTCCAAAATGAAGCTAATTTCTCCAATTTTCTTACCAGAATTTCCTCTGGAACAAGGAATTAGGCAAGAACACATTGTAGATACAATCCTCTGAAAATCATTCATATGCTAGAAATTTACTTGACGAGAAGAGTCCAAGTCACAATTCTCAATTCTAAAACAGATAATCTAATTTTAAAATATTTATATTTAACTTGCCTGTATTAAATATTTCATGGTAACTTATTTAATTCACTAGAAATAATGAAAAGAATTTAGAAATACTGAATAAATTTGTTGTTGCCAAATACTTAACATCTGTATCTTTGTTTCATTGAGACAACAGTCCATGTGATGATTCACAATAGTCTTTCCAAAAATACTTAAACCACACAAGGCATCATATAGAAAGAACTTGTTTTAGTTGTCTAGACATCTTTTAAAAAATGTATACTCAGAACACTGCTTATTGCTAGTAAAACGTATATTCAGCATGTATATTTTAAGAGCATGGTCATTTTTACTGTTAAATTAATTAAACAATGAGTCCATTAGACAGAGGTGGATTTAATGTCTTAGTAGTTCCATAAAGAAACCCAAACCTAAACCTGTAAATGTCTCCAAGTTAAGAAATAAAAACCTAAGGACAATCAATCACAAACAGCCAGCTAGGTTTTCCTAAATAAGGCAACTCCTTATGCTACAGCCAATTAAATAATTTCCTTGCTTTGCTTCCACCTGTTCTCTCTAAAAGTCTCTACCCCAGCTCCCATTGGTGGAATGCTCCTAACCACTTCCTGTTTGGTGCTCCCCGACTGGAATTAATTTGCCCAAATAAACACTGAAAATGTGTAATATGTCTCAGTTTATCTTTTAACAGTTCAGAAGTGTAGTCTTACAGGCCACCTTTCATCTCTCAAGATGGTCTCAGGACAATGGGCGAGACATTAATCAATATGTGACAATGTTCTATCCACTCAGATTTTATAAAATACAGTTAGATACTTCTTCTACAAATTTATAATCAATTATTTCATAGTTAAATGAATCAATTTGAGGGTTTTAGAATTGAATATCTAAAGTCAGTAACCACATATACAAATATAATGTCATGAAATCTGATATGCATCCATTTATAAAAATTATATGAAAGAATCAGCCCCAAGAAAGTATTCCCGAATTGGAAAAGTTAACATTGTAATGACTCTCTTCAACTTGGAAGGGGGAGGTGGGGAGGAGAGGAAGTTGGAGAAACGCCAGAGTCAAAACTTTCCTGAGAAATAAAGAAGAGTTGAAAGAGCATTCTTTTACAAGTGTCTTGAAGGCTTTGAAAATGTCATTCCTCTTCTAGAAATCTCGTGACTTTTAAAAGTTATGATAAATCTAAAATTAAGCAGAAGATAGTATTTCCCTTTGCTAACACTCACCTCATTTTTTTCTGGACAATTCCAGTGTGAGTCTAAATGGCAATTTGCACTGTCATTTTGAAAGCATTTCTTAGATATTTGCTAGGCATTTTATGGAAGGAGACACTGAGGCAAAAAAGTTAAGCTGCCTACCCACCGTTAGATAAGAAAGCAGAAGTTAAGTCAACCTCAGAAACCAGATACCCAGACTCCTGGGCCTTATTTCTTAAGCCACACTCCCATTTAATATATCCACTGTGGCTTTTACCATGACAAAAAAAGTAATTGGATCCATGAATGCAGAGCTTTGGAGGGTGCTATCAGCATTACACATTATCTTTCATCTTGAAATCACACAAAGCTTTATTAAACTGTTCAAAAAGGAAGTGTTATTGTTCCCATGTACCTCTCTCTCCCCAAAAGATAGCTCAAGTGGATTTATCAGGTGGCTAAATGGAGGTACTAAAGAGGTTAAATTTAATTCAGGGGAAGATATTTCCCTTATGAACAGAAGAGCTTTTGTAATGTTGGTGCTAAAATGGTCCCCCTGTCAAAGACTTATGTCCTATGTGGTCCTCCCAACCAAGTTAGAAAAGAGACAGAAACTGTGTTTGGTACATTTGAGAACTAAAATGTAAATTTTCATTCCATGGCACGCTCTAATGCAGGGAGGTTAAAGTGTTTCAGATTTATCAACGGCTAAATTATACTAATCAAAAAGCAGTATTTATAAAAGCAAAGTAAAGGGAAGAATTGATTTAGAAATTACCTGGGTAATTTAAGCTGAAAAATATTATTTCATGAACCTTTAAGACATTCTGAAATGCAAACATTTTTCATTTTAAAAAAAGGTTAAATTTGTAGATACTGTCTATTATGTTTAAGGCAGAAGGTAGGATATCCGTTTTGTTTTTATTGGAATATCCATTTACAGAATCTTGGTGGAAAAGTGTCTGTATAATGTCTTCAATTATTCACATTTATTTTATGTATCTCCCATAAAGAAAAACTAACAACTCTGCACTAATCTTTTAGAAACACACAAACATATATACATACACTTTTCTTTATTAAATCAACCTTAAATAATAATCATTGGAGGTTCTCATCCTTATGCCAATTTACTAAAACTTTATCTCAATAATTCTCCACATTAATACAATCTATTACTAATTTTTTCCAGCCCTCCCAGGGACATTTTTACTCACCATTTAGAGAAAACAAGAGAAGAAAAAAAAAATGTTCTTATCTGAAACTTGAACTTATCAAAACTCACTTGTCTAGAAATTAGCCTGGGAATATCCAGGCACTGGAATTTCTCACTTTTTATTTTCTTTCTCAACTTTAAATACTGAAAGGATAAAGACATTTCCAAATGCCTATGTTCTGAATTTTCAAATAGATCACATTTAGAGCTCTGAAAATACAATAATCAGCTTGCTTCATGATTCCCATAGTAAGTAATATCTTTTTAATATTCATAATCATTTTCATGCAGTGTTTTTTTCTTACTGAAGTATAGCTGATTTACAATGTTGTGTTAGTTTCAGGTGTACAGCAAAGTGATTCAGTTATACATACATATACATCTATTTTTTTCCATCCAGTGATATTTTTACAGAAAGTGAAAATGATGCCTTCTCACACTGAAACATTCACCTGTCCTGAATCACACAGGTCTTTTTTAAAGTTTTAAGTTACATATAAGGTATCAAGAAAAAACCAGGGGGAGGTCAACAGGCGCAATTCTCTCTGGGTGATTTATGATGTGGGTGTGAAAAAGGAAGTGGGTATATAAAAAGAGGCCTTTCTTTTTCTCTACGTCTGGCGAACGGCTGTAGACGGAGAATGAACTCTTTGGCCAGATACAGTCCCAATTTCCTTCTTCTCAACTCACTTTATTCGGCTACACTATCTGGGGGGGACCAAAGCCCTTTGAGCCTTGACACCACTTTAGCCATCACCGTCTCAGAATCGCCAGGTGCCTGCTGGTCAACTGGTGCCCGATGCCCTATCTCCCTGCATAGCTCTGACATCACCAAACTGCTAACGGCTCATGGTAGTACATCCGAATCTGCTTAGGATGTTCTCTGTAAATTCTTCTGAGAAGCCAGCAACAACATTTGGATGAAATGTGTCCATATTCCCAGGTTCAGCTGAAGAACTATGCAGACCTTCCTTTCTGTCGTCTCCCTCCTCCAATTCTCCTAATCCCAGGCCTTCGCTCTAGGAAGTCAGGCCCACTTGGTATAAAGCAGACATTTACATCAAAAGCTCTGACCTCCAACCGATGGGACCTAAAACCACACTCCTCCCAGACCTGGGATCCGGAGGGTCAGTCTTTGTGCTGCTGATTCCTCCAAAGACATAGTCGTCCATCAAAACTGAGATACCCTAGTTTGAGTGTAGTCGTATCAGCTATAATTTCTCCTATTTTCCTAAGTTATACTTCCTGCAGTCCAGATAGATAAGTGATTTACTTCCGAGTTACATACTTAAAATATTGTGGTTATAAAAATAATTTTACTCATATGAATATAAAAATAAATTTTTATATTTCATATAAAAATAAACTAATGTGTAAATATAAAAATCAAACTAAAAACATCTTTAAAATGTATTCATGAAGTGTTTTAAGAGAAAATATTGTTCTTAAAAAAGATTAATAAATATTGTAATAACGAATTAAATATGACAGAAAAACATATTTTGAGATAGATACCTGGCAACATCAGAACAATTTTAATTCCTAAAATAGGCACGTGGATTTTAAAATAATAGAGAGCTTTGAGAATCATTTCCAGAATTAATTCTGTGCCTTGGACGTTAATTCCTTTGCCTGTCAAAATTCATTAAAATTGATTTAACTTCTTATATTTCAGCCTTTGCCCCAAACTGAAATAGAATCTATCATTCAAAATAATTTTCACAAGATCTCTACTGTTCAATATTACTTAATAGTCTGTAATGGTAGTTCATACCATGAAACATAATTGGTTTCCTGGTCACCTCTGACGAACTAGTTAGGCAATGATAATACGCCCAAAGCAGCTGATCAGAAACTCAACTCTAAGTTGATCTTAGGCTGAACACCATCTTAACGATACAGCTGCACTTCTATTTGAAAGGACTGTCGTTTTTTACACAAATGTATCATATACAAACGCATTTTTTCAAATAGACCTTTTCTTCAGATTCAGTGGGAGGTCACAGTGTGTAACTTTCATTACAGAATTTCTACGGGGCTTCCCTATTGCGTAGCTGCATCCCTTAGGTACATGTTCAATAATCACCTGGCATTGAGGAAAGCCGTATCCTGTGTGGCTGTCCCCACTGAACAAAGCAGGCTTATGTCCATACCAATTGTGCCTTTACAAACATGTACAAAACCCCAGAGAGAAAGGTCACTCCTTTCTGCTCAGGAAGGGACAGATTACACATTTTTATCCAGGGGTAAACAAGCAAAAAGGGACTTTCTAGTTGTCTTCATCCAGAGACTAGACCTTCTCTGCTCTTTCCATGGAAGGGAACATGAAAGATATTTTAAACCAATTGATTCTCCTGTTTATTCCCGGCCACTCCAGCCCAACTGTATCCTTATAAATACTGCACGGCACAAACTCTGATTTTCCCCACGCTCCTCCTACTAAATCATGAGAATGTGTACTCCATGAGGGCAAGACTTTGCTTTGCTCTTTCTTTATTCCAAGCACAAAGAACCATGTCTGGTGTGTAGTAGATGCCAAAAACTCAAACAAATATGCGTTCAATGACAGAAATGAGTGATCCTCAATGTTCGGTCAAATTTTGTCTACCGTTGTCTCCTCCTTTATGTGTTGCTTATTGTCACACAGATTGACCATATTATCATTCATTGATTTATTCACATGTTCAATAACCATTTATTGAACACTAAAATACGTTTTAGGCTTTGTGTAGTGTTTTAAGAATTCAGATGTGAATAATCTGTTAGGGGGTCTTTCTCTCTATCATTGCTATGAGCTTCTTTCCCTTGTAGAACAAAGTCTCCCTACCTGTCCCTTCTGTGCTGCTCCTGAAACAAATATCGTTTTGCTTTTGCATGTATTTATTTATTTTGTTTTTTTCGAGTTTTCAGCCAATCACAATGGAGAGAGAGGAAAGACCAAAAGAGCAACAAACATTAGGGAAGTGTAATGGGGTCTTGTCTGTGGTCCTTCACATTTATTGAAAACTTTTAGAATTTTGTATTAGTTTGCTAGGGGTGCCATAGCATGTTATCACAAATTGGGTGGCTTAAACAACAGCAATTTATTGTCTCAGAGTTTTGGAGGCTAGATGTTCAAAATTAAGATGTCAGTAAGTTATGGTTACCGAGGGGGAAAAGGCAGGGGAGGGATAAATTGGGAGATTGGAATTGACATATACACACTACTATAGATAACTAATAAGAGCCTGCTGTATAGCACAGGGAACTCTACTCAATACTCTGTAATGACCTAGATGGGAAAAGAATCTAAAAAAAAAAAGAGTGGATATATGTATATGTATAACTGAATCACTTTGCCGTACACCTGAAACTAACACAACATTGTAAATCAACTATACTCCAATAAAAATTAAAAAAAAAAAAAAAGGATGTCAGCAGCTTAGTTCCCACTGGAAGCTCTGAAGGAGAATCTGTCCCATATCTGTCTACTGGTCTCTAGTGGGGACGGCAATCCTTGGCTTGTAGCTGCATCACTCCAAGCTCTGCCTCTGTCGTCACATGACTTTCTTCCCTCTGTGTCTCTGTGTCTCTTCTCCTTTTTCTATAAGGACAACATTCATATTGGGTCTAGGACCCACCCTACTCCAGTATGACCTGATCTTAATTGATTGCATATGCAAGACCCTATTTCCAAACAAATCACATTCTGAGGTTCTGGAACAGACAGGAAGTTTAAGAGGACACTATTCAACCCGGTACAGACTACTTTCCTGAACTTTAAACAATCCATAAAAACTGTTCCTCTAATCGCCCTACTTTTCCAATGTCTTATTTAGCAGAAGTCTTTATGAACTCATTCTTCCAGAAGTATTTGTGAAAATAAAGTAGTTTGGGATAATAGTCTTGCAATTATAAAAATTATTACATAACATGTATTGTATTATTTATCATTGAAGTAAATGAGAATTCTCAGCAAGCGACATTTTACAAATTAAAATAGTAAAATTAAAATTGCCTGTCACTAAAATTTTATCTTTTTTATCCGAATGAAAATTAATGATTTTAGCCTTTTGGGAGGCTTTCATTTTTTTGTTTTTTTTTAGTCAGTGTTTGAATAATAGCAGATTGTGCTATGTGAACTGGCAGATATAATGTTGCTTGTTATTTCTGGCTTGGGTATTACATAGAATTTTACATTTAATCTCAGTTGTAGCACGTCATTAGGAAAGATGGAAGGTATGTCAATGGTAGGCATTTGTCATTTGGTTTTCACTTGTTAGCATCTAAACCAGCTTCCTTTTTGAAGGGGGAACTTCACATGTTAATCAGGTGAGGTAGACCTTCATTTCCAACAAGACTCTGATGGGAGAACTTCTTCTTGGTATTGAATTCTTTGGGGAGTTTTCTTTGCAGGGAGTAATGAGAGATATTAATATGACCACTGTCTTTCTCTTGTCTCCTTCAGAAATAGTAATGATCATGGGCACAATTTGTTCAATACTCTCTAAGAGTCAGGCCCTGTGAAGACAGAAATAAATTGAAGCACTTCATTTAATCCTCCCAAGAAGCCTATGAAGCATGTGCTGTTATCATCCAGACATGGAGAGGAAGACATGGAGGCTGAGCTTGGCTCTATTACTAGCTCAGTGTTGCAGGATTAGAATCCAAATCCCTGTAACTCCAGTGACCCAGGTCTAAACCCACTATACATACTGCCTGTCCCACTCTCTGAAAGGACTATTTCAAATATTTTGTACTCATTAAAATTCTGACCCTTCATTCAACCACTTAAATCTCAGCAGATGTGCATTCCTCCTAAATCAAAGAGAAAATAAAAACCAGAAAAAGATCCCCTTAATATCCCACCATTAGGACCCAGTATTCAGACCTATCTGCTCCATCCCTCCCCTGAGGAAAACATATACCTCCCACCAAGCCTCTGTGACCCACCCTCCTCTGTGGTAGTGGAAACAAACTATTGATTCAATTATTCTCTCTTCATTGGCTGTCTTCATCAATATTTAATGTGCTAGGACTTGAACCAACTTCATAACCAGAATCATTTACCCTTCAGCTAACAACCTCTTTCTCTCTCTCTCTCTTGCTCTCTCATTCTTGTGCTCTCTCCCATTCTCTCTCTCTCTCCCTTTTTTTTATGGATGGAAACATGATTTTAATCAAGCACCAATCACATCTAATCACTCAAGAATGAGGCAATAAAAGAAGGATGAGGACATAGAAATAGTCATTTACATAAAAAAGTAATGATCAATATATAAAGTAGACAAAAGAGTAAGTGAAATATTTGCCAAACGCAAAAGGAATCATTGGTGTCTCTTCTTTTAAAAGACAAACCTCTAAAAGGTCTGTCTTTGCTATCTCTATTTTATCATTTCTCAGTCAACTTATTCTCATGTGTCCCATGCCTAATCGTTCAACTAAATTCTTTTGCCTTAGTCCATGATGTAAACTTTGAATCCAATGAATGGTTTTAAGTACTAAATGTGCTTTACCTCTACCTAGCATTAGAAGAAGTTGCCTGGTCCCTACTCTTGGCTTCTATTATAACTCACACTCCTTGTGCTTTATCACTCTGCTCTTTTCCTTAATATCCTTTGCCAGCACCTTCACTTTTAGTTTGATGTAATTTTTTTAGAATGTGTAATCATACGGTAGGTTTATGCTTAGATTTTAAAGAAACTGCTCAACTGTTTTCTAAAGTGACTGAACTATTTTGCCTTCTTACCAGCAGGAGATGGTAGTTCAGTTCCTCCATATTCTCACCAATACTTGGTATGGTCAGTAGTTTTAATTTTAGCCATTTAATAGATATGTAGTGCTACCATTGTGCTTTGGTTTGCATTTCACTAATGGCTAATAACTATTGAGCATTTTTCAATCCATATTGACCATGCACGTGTCTTTGGTGAAGTGTCTGTTAAAGTTTGGATCATTTTTTTATTAGATTGGTTGCTTTCTTATTATTGAGTTCTGAGATTTTTTTATACATTCTAGATACAGATCCTACATTAGGTATATCATTTGCAAATATTTTCTTGTAGGCTATGGTTTGTCTTTTAATTCTCTTACAAGGACTTTTGAAGAGTCAAAAATTTTGTTTCAATTCATTTTAAAATTTTGATGAAGTCCAATTTGTCAGTCTATTCTTGCATGAATCATGCTTTTAGTGTTGCATTTGCGAAATCTTTAACTCAAATTCATAAACATAGTCTCCTATTATTTCTCCTGGTAGATTTATAGCTTAAGGTTTTATATTTTGGTCAATGATTCACCTTGAATTACTTTTTATATACAGTGATGGATATCATCAATGTTCAATTATTTTGTAATAAATACCCAATTGTTCCAGCACCATTTGTTGAAAAGATGACACACTTTTCCTCCAAATTCCCTTTACCTCTTTGTCCAAAATCAATTGTCCATATACACATAAGTCTATTTTAGGACTCTCTATATTGTTCCATTGATCTATTTGTCTATCTTATTGCCAATATCTGTATTAAAATTATTCTGATTCCCAGTTTTGTTTTTCTTTTTAAAAAATTATTATGACTATACTACTTCCTTTGTATTTCCATAGAATTTTAAATTCAGCTTGTCAATTTCTACATATAGCTTACTGGAGTTACATGGAATTTATAGCTCAATTTGGGGAAAATTGACATCTTAAAAATATTGAGTTTTCTGACCCATAAAAATGTATTTTTCTGCAATTTTTAAGATAATCTTAATTTTCTCTGTAATGTTTTAAATCTGTAACTGTATAAGCCTTTCACATATTTTGTCAGATTTATTAAGTATTTTTTATTTCATGCTATTATAAGTAGCATTTTTATGTTAAACTTCAGACTGTTCATTACTGTTATTTAAAAATATAATTGATTTTTGTATATTGAGCTTATATCCTGCAACCTTGCTAAAATTACATATTTGTTCTAGTAGTTTTCTACAGATTCCATTAAGTTGTTTATGTAGCTCATTATATTGCCTGCAGCTAAAATCAATTTACTTCTTCCTTTCCAATCTGCATGACTTTTCTTTATTTTTCTTACCTTGCTGCTATGGCTGGACTCTCCAGTACTATGTCAAATAGAAGTTGTGAGTGCAGTTATCTTTGTCATGTTCCTGATTTTAAGTAAGCAATTATAGGGCTCAATTTGCCTGCTTTTTTCTGGGCTTTCAAAGATTTCTCTCCTTGGTTGCCTGACATCCCATGTCTTGCAAACCATTGTTTCAAATGTTCTGTCCGTTTTTTGTTTGTTTGCTTGTTTGTCATATGTCAGGGTAAATCTGGTTCCTATTTGCCCATCTTGGCCAGAAATGAAAGTCCGTTTTGGCCTTTTAAATGTTTAATGTTGACATTAGAATTTCTTCTCTTCTAAATATTATCTTGCTGGGGAATGTTATCTACTTTCAGAGTTCTGATTATCATTTATACACAAATTACTCTTACGTTTATATCTCCAGCCCAGATCTCTCATTTTGAATTCCAAGGGCATTTTTCAGTCACCAAGTCAACATACAGTTTCACATGAAAATTCACAGACCAGTTAGACGTGGCATGTCAAAAATGAACCCATGCTCACCCCATCACTTATTTGATCTATAGAACTTCCTGTCTCAACAAATGGCATCATCATCTATTATTTGTGTCAGAAACTTGGAAGTCAACCGTAACTCTACCCCATCCCTCAAATCCCACTCAATCACCAAGTCCTGTTGAGTCTACCACCATAAATATACTTAAAAACTTTTTCATGGTTCCTTTCAACTACCCATCATGTCATTTCCTTTCAAAGCCCCCTCTTAGGTTAAGTTATGTCTCCCCCAAAGATGTGTTAAAGTCTTAACCCCAATACTTGTGAATGTGACCTTGTTTGAAGTAGAATCTTTGCAGATGTAACTAGTTAAGATGAGGTAATTTGGGTCAGCCCTAATCCAATATGACTTCTGTCCTTATAAGAAAAGGAGGAGAGACACAGAGGCAGACACACATGAAGAAGATAATGTAAAGAGACACAAGTAAAATACTATGTGATTTAGGAGACAGAGATTTGAGTAAGGTATCTACAAGCCAAGGGATGCAAAGGATTACCAGCAAAGAAGCTAAAAGAAAGGTATGGAACAGATTCTCCTCTAGCACCTTCAGAGGTGCCCTGCTGACACCTTGACCTCAGACTGCTAGTCTCCTGAACATTATGTGGTTTCAAGTCACCCAGTTTGTGGTACCCTGTTACGGCGGTCCTAGGAAACCAATAAATTCCCTATTACCTCATTTCAACAAGGGCCTCTCAATCTCCTTCTGTGTCACCTGGCGTCAGTCTTAGCCTCTTTATATGCTACTTTCCACGCAGAGGTCAGAGTGGGCTTAAAAGGCAGATCTGATCACATTGTTGCTCTTATTAAAAACTTTTAGTGACTCATTATTTAAGGATGCAGTCAGGGATTTTTAATGTGGTCTAAATGTACCCCAATCATCACCTCTCCAGCCTCCTTTCTGAAATGCTTTCTCTACCTTCAGTTTTTTCTCTCCTTCAGACAAGCCATGCTCATCTTGCTTCTGAGGATTTCACACATTGCTATTCCCTCTGCTTGGAATACTCTTGTCCCCTGGTTGACTTCAATAAATTCCTTAGGAACCTACTGAGATGCCACTTCCTCAGAGAAACCTCTTCAAGGTAACTGATAACAAAATCATGTATTTATTTCTCTTCCACTCTCTTTCTCCATGGACTAATATAGGGACATACATGTACAATATGACATGCTCATTTATTCAATAGTGAATACAGTGTAAGTGCAAAGTATCCTTGGGAGTCACTATCCATGAATATGACTGTGTTCTCAGCCCCAGCAACCTCAGTATCAACCATTTTCTCCCACATTCTTTTCCTCACTCTTTCCCTTCTCCACCCCAGCTCTACATTTCCAATCTATTCCAAGGTAAAATTAATCACCCAAGCCCAGAAACCTGTAAGGACTCAGAGAACGGGGGGAGGAATCAGGACGAGAAAACAATGAGGGAGGAACAGAGAAGCAGGAAAACCATG
The DNA here is from genome assembly GCF_965194805.1 of Balaenoptera borealis. Taxonomy (NCBI): domain Eukaryota; kingdom Metazoa; phylum Chordata; class Mammalia; order Artiodactyla; family Balaenopteridae; genus Balaenoptera; species Balaenoptera borealis. Next base: position 73,449,985 of record NC_138877.1, read on the forward strand.
ACAGACAGTGGCGTATAGGGAGTGACACCATTGGCCAGCTGGCTTTGAAAATGCTAGTCTTACATTTATTCAATTATTCATCAATCATTTTCCACATTTAACAAATCAATAAATGGATTGGTTCTTCTTATGTATATTTATATTTGTAGTCCTGGCTGGACATCCCCTCTTCTCTCCTGGGGCTTTTGTTGTTGTTGTTGTTTTTATTATGGCCATCTTCGGGGGTTTTTTGTTGTTTTTTCAAACATGATTTAATTTATACCATAATATTCTGATGGAGCCAGGGAATAATGTAATTTGTTCTATTATTTTTATAACAAGAGCTTCTGAGTTCTGTACCCAGTAAGAGCCATACTGGCAATCACTTCCAATTACTCAGTGTTTTTGGAATTTACATTTTAGAAATCGTTTACTCCCCCTGACACCTCCCCCCTTTACTTGTACAAAATATATCTCGGCGTGATAAGGTGGAAACTGAAACTATTACAGGGGAAATAAAAAAAAAAATCAGTCTGCAAGATGATAATCGAATACTAGAGGGAACAAAATACATAATCATCAGGAAACTTGAAGTGAAAACTAGAAAATGATTTAACCAATTTTGAAAATGTAGCTATGTACTATTTTTGAATAAAAGCCTATGTAAAATATAGTGAATTTCAAATATCTGCTTTTGTTTGGTCTAAAATGAAATATTTAGAGAAAATTGATCATCAAAGTCCTGTTCAACACAGTTCCTATAATTGCCTGCTATCTATTTCACCTTTTCCGATGGAGTTAATGGAGTGACCAGTGTCAACAGGCAACATTTAAAAAGCCATTTCTTTGCGATTTAGAATACTTTGCCACCCCCGGGGACATGCTTTGAATCTGGCAAGAACATTAGCTGATCATGCTACTTCAATCTGACAGCTTCAGATTTTTAACAGGGGAAAAAGGCAGAACTAATGGATGTGAATAAGCTTAAAAGCAAGGGAACTTATCAATCACGGTAAACAGCTGTATTTTTGGAAGCTAGTAGAGGTACTTCTAAAAACACAAAAAGTCAATAGATATTTTTCTGGCAACTAATAATTTCAATCAGGTCTTCTTCATTTGTCTCTCCCCCCACCCCAAACCCACCCCCTTTCTCCTCTTAGTCACTATAATATTCTTGTCAGCATTGATTAACGCGAAAATGTTCTCTTTACTCTTTCCAGAAAGGAATGACACAGCATCTAATTTTATGAAGAGATAACTCTAAAGATGAATGAAGCAAATCAAATTATTAAAATGGTTATAATCCTTTTTCTTCCTTTTTTTCATTGCATAATAGAGAGCGTATACACACAATGCTGTCTATAATTGGTACATTACTCGGTAACGACTATACCTATTTATCTTTTTACTCAACCTCAGGCACATAACATTTTACATATATATTTCAAAGAGCTTGGAAATGGGATTATCTGTTTTGCTTTACAATCACTTCAAAATATTCTACTATTGTATTCCTACACAGAGGCCTCTGACCCATTCTTTTCCAGAACAAATTCATTTTAGAATGGATTACTAGTGTGACAATGATTAAGAAAGCACAAGAAAACTCCGCTTACTCCACCGGAAAAGTGGAAAACATTTAATTTTATTCTCTAAAGGATTAGGATCAGGCCAAGCCGTCGGGCCTTAGACTGTGATGAAGTAAATGCCCTCAATATGGAACCCCAAGGCTACAAGCCTGTTTCAAATGCTATGATGGTCCTCTCTCAAACTGAGAGGCCACTTTTCCATTAACATAGCTTGACTATTTGGGGTAGAACTTAAAAGGCATCAGGATTAATTTCCTCCTATGCAGGTTGCATGATGTCATTTGCAAGGGATAATGCCACACTTAAAAGGCAGCCACACTCCAACGAATTAACTGTTCACCAGGAGAGACAAACAGAATAAACACACACATTGCATTAGAATACGACAGGGCCCAGGTATCATCATGGGTAGTACCCACAGGGCCATGTGATTAACTGTCTACTGGGTGTGTCTAGGACTTTTTCGATGGAAGGGAATATTTTCTGAAAAATTGACTTTTTTCCAGATAGAGAAACATTTGCACGTAGATGGATGAAATTTAATGTCAAGTTTAATAGCATAAGCTTTAAAGTCAGCTGCCTGAATTTGAATCTGTGCTCCAACATTTTCTAATCGTGTGACCCTGGGAAAGATACTTAACCCCAATACCTCAGTTTTCTCATCTGAAAAATGAGGTTTAATAATTGATTTTAATTCTTTCAGAGTACTACCCAGTGTTTGCATTGGGTTTGAATCAGGTCTGCCAGGCTTTTTCTTTTGGGTAATATTCCAACAATTGTTTTGGAGAAATAATCTTTAATACCTGTACTGTTTTAAAAAAAAAAAAAAAATTTCCCCCAAAGACAAGTCAGATAGGTTTTTGTACTGAGTAAAATCATATGAACAGATCAGCTTTTTTTGTTTTTTTAACTTTCAAGTAGGCTAGACTTGTCTGATATAAACCTCACAGACACAACTAAGTATCCACAATTTTAAGGCAATCCCCATGACTCTTATAAAGCTTTGCCCCTAACTAGCAGATCTAGCTCAGATTTGCCTAGGACAAGTTTAGCTATAGTTTCCTTGTCATGAGTGAGGCTTGGGAGATCAGAGTTCCATCCCATAAGTTTGCAGTGATTAGTACTTTGCCTGGAACATGAGAGCATCCCATAAGTGTAAGGGTTATTATCATGGGAAAGCCAATTCTATGAAAACGGAGGCCTTATCCATCTTTTCTTGAATATGCAGGTATTTTAATATGTAATCAACTGACATGAACATACATACTAGCCAATGTTCAAGTAGAATATTCCAGTCCAGGTTACATGTAAACTGCTAACATCCATTTGTCATAGTGAGCCCCTGATTTACCTTCGCTCAGAATTAGACTTTAGAATAGATGTAAAGTATGCTCATGCTATTCTACCATCTGTCTGAGAAGCTACATTCAAATATAAACGTGTGGCAGACAGACCCAAAGGGGAACCCCATATTCCCACCTGCTGGTGTTCACCTCTTTGTGTAATCCTCACTTACTTGTGTCCATACCTTTCTGTAACCCCTGCTCCCTGAAGGTGAGCAGAAGCTGTGACTTACTTCTACTGGAATATGGGAGAGAGGTCACAGGATGTCACCCCAGTGACAAGGTTACATCACACAAGAGTATGTCCTGGCCAACTGAGGCCAGACCTCCTCTGAGGCTTGATGAAGTAAATGACCACGTTGGAAAAGTCCTCATGGCAGAGAACTGTAGGTGGCCTCTAGGGACTGCAGGCAGACTCTTTAACTAATGGGGACCCCCAGCCCCAGCTGGTAAAAAAAGCCAATCATACAGCCACAAGGAAGGGAATTCTACCAAAGCCAAAAGAGTTTGGAAGCAGATACTTCTGGGACTTCCTTGTTGGTCCAGTGGTTAGGACTCTGTGCTCTCATTGCCATAGCCCTGGGTTCAATCCCTGGTGGGGGAACTAAGATACCGCTAAGTGATGCGGCTTGGCCAAAAAACACCAAAAAAATTTAAAAAGATTCTTCCCCAACCAAACTTACCAGTGAGAACTGAGTCCTGCCAGCATCTTGACCGCAGCCTATTAGACCCTGAGCACGGGATCCAGCTACCAGCTAAGCCATGCCCAAGACTCCTGACCCATCAGTGTTGTGAGCTAATGAACACGTGTTCTTTTAAGTCATTAAGTTTCCTGGTGATTTGTTACACAGCAATAAATATTAATACAATAACTAATCAGAATGCTGCCTTTGGCTTGATATTACTTCATCTCTATTATTGAAAGTTATATGGTCACATGCATACTACTTTGAGAGCTATTTTCATCAGTAAAACAAACAAATAATACAAAGTCAAGAGTCCTGTGGAGTGTTCTGAATTGTTAGTGAACTTGTGTACAGAAATATTCGGAGATTAATTTATCTCAAATAGTAATGAACATCTCCTGTCACCATTGTTACGGATCTATAATATGGTACATTGAACACGGTATTTTCAATTGATACTGCTGACTGACCCTTTGCTACTTTTACTAATTCAAGCTATTGTTTTAGGGAGACGGCTAATGACTAAAATGTTACTCATTAATTTTTGTAAATTACTCTGGAAATATTTGTTTCTTATGTTGTTTCTAAGACTATTAATAAAAAGAGAAATTACTGCTGAGTTATGTTTCACTTTCCTTCAAAAGCATCTGATGAGGTAAAGCAAGAAAGAGGAAAGAATTCGTTTGTGCATACCTGTTCAGATGCAAAGCTGACCTATTATTTTTTTTAAAAGGCTTTTTTTTTTTTTAATGTGATAGGATTGTAGTTGCCAACTATCTGGTAAGTGAGTGATAAAATACCATTTCTATGCACCCACTGGCCTGTGGATTTTCATTTTTTTTTAATGCACTTCAGGGTTAACAACTGACTTCTGTTGATGATGTGATTAATCCTCCTGTGTCTGTGCACAACACAGATGATTTGCATATCTCACCTTGGCAAAGCTGCTTCAGCTAGGGTGGATTTTTAGTAAATACTTCTCCTAAGAAAAAAAAAGATAGAAAGAAAAGGATGATGTGTCTAGTAGAATAGCTATAAAGGAAATCTTCTGTCCTCATCTCATGGGATCATATCTTTGTAGATACTGTACTTGGTCCTTAGACAAAATCTATCAATTGTAGATCTCACTCCAAGGATGGGATGACCTACTGTCTGCAATTTCTAAACATATACCAATTTTTATTGAAATTCATGTACATATATAATTTTTATACATGTAATATGATCATATATATATATAGATATATATATCTAAAGATTTTACAAATACTGGGCTCTACGATGTTTTAGGAGTCACAGATGTAGGGAGCAAAAATAAAAGAAAAACTAGCAAAGGCTTGTTATGCAAGAAATAAACTATATAGTCACTTTTTTTGCTGCTCGTTTTAATCTAGCTACTAAACTTTCCTAAGCCACAATTTACTCAGTTATGAAATAGACATAGTAAAAAGATTTATCTCATAAGTCTGTAAAAGAGTTAAAACCTGAAAAATCTTTGGGTCCAGCCTAACACACAGAAAGAGCTCAGTAAATGTTAGCGACTGTGGCGGGCTTGCTATATGCTATATATTATGAGTTAAGAGACGCTATGCTTAATAGATTGGATATGCTCCTTTGCATTGTGCTTAGAAGGTTGGATTGTCCTGGGCAAAGATTTATATAAATGTAAACCAGGTGTCTCACACTTACTCAGCCTTCAGGGGTGGGTCATGCTTCCCTTTAATGCCTAAATAGCAATAGCCCATGTCCCTTTGTGTATTATGGCAGAAAATCTACTCTTTTATGGGGTTTCTCTCCCCAAGTCTTTCTGGGAATCTCTAGAAAATGCTTACATATCCCACAACTTTGTACGTCATAGTTGCCTATTGCCCTTCAGCAAAGCATCTGATTCTAGAAGCCTCCGGCACTTTCCCACATTCATCCCTGTTTTCTTTGTTTGGCTTCCTCAAGCAGATGCTGCACCCACACCATGCAGCATCGCTTCAAGGCTGGATCTGTCCCTTGGTCCCCAGCAACACAGCTAAAATCAGCCTTTCACTGGGCATGAGTTTCACTGAAGTTTGCAAGACACAGAATACATGACCATGCAGAAAGAATCACACCCGTCAACTTTCTACTGCATAACGCTGCTTGATAAACAACCAGGAAGCCCAGAGGCCGGCAACAGCAAACAGTCAGTCCTTGCTCATGACCCTGGTGGTCCACGGTGGCTCAGCCAGAGGCTGCTGGCATTGGCAGGACGTGGCTCTAAGCCGTGATTTAGACCTAGCTCACCCACATGCATGCACCTCCTCATTCTGGGACCCCTGGTGACATGGAGCATGTTCCCCTCTTGACAAATGGCAGAAGCACAGGAGGCCAAGACGTATCACAGAAGTTCACTTAAAACCTTTGTCACATTATGTTTGCTAAACTTCCCATTAGCTGAAGCAAGTCAATCAACCAGATCAGAGGCAACCTCCAGGCCAAGGGATGTGCAGTTAACATACCCTCCTGGAGGGTCTATGAAGTCACAGGGCAAAGGGACGGGAGTGTCATCCTATCACCGCAGGGAGGGCAGAGTTGAGAACGGTGAAGTGGATATCACCTATGACCACTCTAAGACTTATTAGGCTAAGCCCCCTCCAAAGGGGTTTCAGTAATGGTCATTTTCCCCCTTACCCTCATTTTTTTTTTTTTTTTGGCAAATCGTAAGACCCAAATTACCAGTGAAAATGTCTTTGACAGATTTATTACTAGAAAGCAATTTTTAGTGTCCAGAGACGCTGCAAAGGGTAAAGGGTTTCCTAAAAACAATAGCATCCCATGATGGGATTATACTAGCAATGAAGAAAATCTTCTACAATATTTAAACAGCTCATGGTGCATGTTTCATTGCTGATTTTTCCAAACTGACATGTTTCTGAAAAAAAAAGTTTGTTTTGTGTAACCAAATAACTCATTCTTTTTTTCTCTCTCTCTCTCCAAAACAAAGGGAGAGTGACCTCACAGTATTGCATTCAAGATACTTCTATGGGAAGAGGCACCTTATTTGCTGGCTGCATTGGCCGTCTTTTTTTAAATTCTAGTCTTCGATATGGCCAAGAAATATTGGGCGATCTAGTCTCGGCCAGGATTTTCCACTGCAAACTGTTTCAAGTAATAGATCTGCAAAAGGAGTAGGTTAATTTAAGAACCGTCAAGAATCAAATAGGCAAAAGGTAGGTAAGAACCAAATGCTACAGGGGTGATAACTAAAGACTCTCCCCAGGGAATGGGAGGACTTTCACTTTTCCAGATCCCTTGGGAAATGAGCCCATCCACAGTCAAGTCATTTTTCTGGACAGGCTGCCTGCACAGAAGACATATAAACAGAGACACAGGTGACAGATCAAAGAAGGGTTGCACTGAGAGCAATAGGTACTTTCAGTAAGATATAGAAAGCCTAAGATGAGTTTATTTCCTGAGAACACGTGCAAAGGTACCCAGTTACGATCTTGGCAGTTTATGGGTTCTCAGATTAGCCAATTCATGTTAGCCATGTGTTGGTCCTTCCATGTACTTGCAACTCTACCCGAATACCTCGGGTAATCATTGTGTAGCCTTGAGCTGTACCCCATTGAGTCATGGTCAAATTGACAATAAAACACAATGGTTTGTATCATATACTTAAAGACACCGGAATCAGACAAATAGAATAAAACAACAGAAAAATGTAAAACACATAAAATTTGGAACAAAATAAAAGAATTTTATTTTCATTTTGTTAAATAGATAGAGGTGAAAAGATTTGTGTTTGTGAACACTGGGTGTGTTTATGAACACAAAGTCAGGAGTGAATAATAGCAACATTTAAGATTTTAAAATATCAGCAGACTAAATGTAAGAAATAGGTAAAAAAGGTAAATATTTCATACAAATGAAATTATTAACAATTACTTTTAGCAAAATTTAAATTATTTTTAGAAAAATATTTACACTACCCACGTGGTTGTATTTATATTTTATCATCCCATCTGCAATCATTTCTGCTTTTGTAAAAGCAGAAAAACAGTTAATTCTGAGACTGCTCAGTATTGGTAAACTCACCGGTGGTTTCCCTAGATATAATCTGATATACTTCTTGGAAAATAAGTAAATAGTTTTTGGCTCCAAAACAAACACAGGAAGTTTTACGAAACTTGTTCTTACAATCTTCTCCACATGTGGCTGAGATCTACTGAAAACTTTGCTTTGCAGGAACAGGGCTGGAAGGTGAGAGCTGTGAGAGGTTCAGCAAAAAAGGCAAGGCTGGTCTCTGAAGGGTCCCTACCTGGTAGGAAGGAGGGAGACACTGAAAGGATTAAAGCAAAAAGAAGTAACCTCAGATCGTATTTTACAAAAGTAGCACAGACTGGAGTTAGAGAAAAGTACATTTGAGGGAAAATGGTATCTTAAGTAGAAAAAAAATGAGAATGGAGGTGAGGAAAATGAAGAGTTACTAAGTAGGAAGAAAAGATTCCTGTTTTGTTTTGTTTTCTCCAAAACCATATCTTCTTCAAAACTAAGACTCCTTCATACAATAGACCAGATGCTCTCCTTTGGCAATACCAGTGGAACACTCATGGCTCTAAGAGAGATAGGTATCTGACAGCCATGCCCCATGATAAGGAGAAATGCATGGTTTCTTAGAATGAGTGAATTTTGATTTTTCCTTCCTGTCTGCTGGGGAAAATTTAATGCGCTCTGAGGAGCTGACCAGTGGATGATGGCGGTAATTTGGTGAAAATCAACAATTAGTCATGCCTGGTGTAGTGAAAAAATAAAATTGCATAGAAAAATGAAAAGACATGAATTAGGAATTGCAAAACACAGAAGCAAAGAGGCTGTTTTCCCATTAATTCACCAAGGGGATAAGCAAAGTGCATTTCCATATGCCAGAATCCTAAACACAACCCAGAGTCTAGGAAGCTGACGAGACTTTAACAGCCACCTGCAGAGAATGTGCGGCATTCCTCCCTTTCCAGAAGCAGCACCAGCTACGTGTGATCTGACAGCTCTACATAAACGCACATATAACTTGCGTTATTTAGGGTGCCTAAAGATTTCACTTAATCTGCAAGAGAAGACTCTCCTAAATTATGACATTCTACTTTAAATTCCTATTCTTCCTTGTTTGCCAAAAAGTCCATGCTTGGCATTTCTTTCCCCATACCTCTTGCTTGTGATTGCTCTCTCTTTCTCTTTTATTAAGTTTCTTCACGTGGAACTTACACTTCCTTGAGGGGACTTGCAAAGATTTTTTTCAGAAATCATTTTTCCCCATTCTAACAGAATTTCACATTAAAGTTGGTCTCCCAAGTGATCGTCCTTTTTGCAGTCATGTTTCTTTTCTCTCCTAGTCTGGCTGACATCCCAGATGGAGATCATTGGTTCCACAGTTGATTGGCCCCTTGACTATGGACTGAAGAGTTCCTGCATCCATGTCCATACGTATAAAATGTCATCAATGTAACTGATGATATATTTCAAAAAGTCTTTCTTCCTGGTTCTTTGTATGCTTTTTCATAGGTGGAAAATGGTAACACATCTCTGCATAGTGATTCATTTCTTGTATTTAAGTTCCATATGACAGAAAATATTCTTTGTATAGATCACCAGGTCCAAAGAAATACTCAAATGTGACATCTATTACCCACAGTGTGTAGACACACTTAACAGTGCTTCCCCCAAATTTCATATAGTGTTTCAATATCATATTAAAATGGTTTAGCATATAAATGTCTAAATTAAAATGTATGTACAATCGAATGCTATTATGAAAAAGAGAATATGTTGGATCGTTATTTGAAATTAGAACTTATAGTGGTTATTGACATTTTTCAATCAGACATCTGTGCCCTCTTCTTCTAGAGGAATCCCAATTTTCCTCTAGAGGAAAAACATAACAAAATCAAATATATAGATTATACTAATGTCTATTTATAGGCATATGTATATATGTGTTATATGTTCATACCCACATATCCAAATACTTTATATTTAAAAATTAGTCTACTCCTTCAAAATAAGAATTTACTAGCCCTAAAGAACACTGTATACAAAAGTTCTTTCAAACTGTAAAAAGTGGTAATTTATACTTAAATGTCTTGAGTATTTCAAGACAAAAGTTGTCATCTAAGCCTATGCTCTAAAAATGTCTATAATAGAGTTTAGTACCTCTTGTGTAATATTGTATGCATTGCATTTTGTTACACTTATTATACAAATTGAAATGAATAATAATTTGCAGTTTTACATCCCATGAATATTTTTTAGTATTCTCCAGCAGTAGTTAATATGCTAACCAACCTTACTGAAAGGCATACAGATGTGGAAGAAATCTATCTCGGGATTTTAATTATCACCTTGTCAAATTCAAATTATTAACTCGTGAGTTCATTTCCATAAAGTATCCCCTTTGCTGTTCCATGACTTAACATCTCTACTTTTTCTTATCTCATTTGTATCTATCTAGAAGCTCTAATCCTTTCAAAGGAGATACTTCTCTGTAAGACTGTGATCTTTACCATAAAGGATTTGATCAAAAAAAATTTTTTTAATGCTTCATTCTGGCAGAAGATAGGTCTGTACAAGGCATAAAATAGACTTACTATCAATAATGTCTACAGCATCTTGAGTTGAGTGTCCTGTGAGGAGCTTAAGCGCATGTCCCGAGCTGAGCTAAACATGTCGGCTCAGCTGTTTCACGAAGAACTCTGGTCTGAAGGTCTGGGGGCAAGGCCTCTGCACGGGGCCCACTATGAGCAAGTGAAACAGACTAAGCACAAAGGGAAAAAAGGTGGAAGGGCTAGGGCTGAGGTGAGATTGCCAGATTTATGTCCTTTCCAGATGAAATGTGGATCCTCTAGCAAGAGGAGGTGTGAAGAGAGAGGACCTTCAAGATGGCGGAGGAGTAAGATGTGGAGATCACCTTCCTCCCCACAAATACATCAAAAATACATCTACATGTGGAACAACTCCTTACAGAACACCTACTGAACGCTGGCAGACCTCAGACTTCCCAAAAGCCGTGTGGCTGACAGGGTCTTGGTGCTCCGGTTGGCTGTCAGGCCTGAGCCTCTGAGGTGGGAGAGCTGAGTTCAGGACATTGGTCCAACAGAGACATCCTGGCCCCACGTAATATCAAACGGCGAGAGCTCTCCCAGAGATCTCCATCTCAACGTTAAGACCCAGCTCCACTCAACGACCAGCAAGCTCCAGTGCTGGACACCCTATGCCAAACAACTAGCAAGACAGGAACACAGCCCCATCCATTAGCAGAGAGGCTGCCTAAAATCATAATAAGGTCACAGACACCCCAAAACACATCACCAGACATGGTCATGCCCACCAGAAAGACAAGATACAGCCTCATCCACCAGAACACAGGCACCAGTCCCCTCCACCAGGAAGCATACACAACCCACTGAACCAACCTTACCCACTGAGGGCAGATACCAAAAACAATGGGAACTACGAACCTGCAGCCTGTGAAAAGGAGACCCCAAACACAGTAGGTTAAGCAAAATGAGAAGACAGAGAAATACACAGCAGATGAAGGAGCAAGGTAAAAACCCACCAGACTAAACAAATGAAGAGGAAATAGGCAGTCTATCTGAAAAAGAATTCAGAGTAATGAGAGTAAAGATGATCCAAAATCTTGGAAACAGAATGGAGAAAATACAAGAAACATTTAATAAGGAACCAGAAGAGCTAAAGAGCAAACAAACAATGATGAACAACACAATAAATGAAATTAAAAATTCTCTAGAAGGAATCAATAGCAGAATAACTGAGGCAGAAGAATGGAAAAGTGACCTGGAAGATAAAATAGTGGAAATAACTACCACAGAGCAGAATAAAGAAAAAATAATGACAAGAATTGAGGACAGTCTCAGAGACCTCCGGGACAACATTAAAAGCAACAACATTCAAATTATAGGGGTCCCAGAAGAAGGAGAGAAAAAGAAAGGGACTGAGAAAATAGTTGAAGAGATTATAGTTGAAACCTTCCCTAATATGGGAAAGGAAATAGTCAATCAGGTCCAGAAAGCACAGAGAGTCCCATACAGGATAAATCCAAGGAGAAACATGCCAAGACACATATTAATCAAACTATCAAAAATTAAATACAAAGAAAAAATCCTGAAAGCAGCAAGAGAAAAGCAACAAATAACATACAAGGGAATCCCCATAAGGTTAACAGCTGATCTTTCAGCAGAAACTCTGCAAGCCAGAAGGGAGTGGCAGGACATATTTAAAGTGATGAAAGGCAAAAACCTACAACCAAGATTACTCTACCCAGCAAGGATCTCATTCAGATTCGATGGAGAAATTAAAACCTTTACAGACAAGCAAAAACTAAGAGAATTCAGCACCACCAAACCAGCTTTACAACAAATGCTAAAGGAACTTCTCTAGGTAGGAAACACAAGAGAAGGAAAAGACCTACAATAACAAACCCCAAACAATTAAGAAAATGGTAATAGGAACATACATATCAATAATTACCTTAAGTGTAAATGGATTGAATGCTCCAACCAAAAGACATAGACTGGCTGAATGGATACAAAAACAAGACCCGTATATATGCTGTCTACAAGAGACCCACTTCAGACCTAGGGACACATACAGACATTCCATGCAAATGGAAATCAAAAGAAAGCTGGAGTAGCAATTCTCATATCAGACAAAATAGACTTTCAAATAAACACTATTACAAGAGACAAAGAAGGACACTACATAATGATCAAGGGATCAATCCAAAAAGAAGGTATAACAATTGTAAATATTTATGATCCCCAAATAGGAGCACCTGAATTCATAAGGCAAAAGCTAGCAGCCATAAAAGGGGAAATCGACAGTAACACAATCATAGTAGGGGACTTTAACACCCCACTTTCACCAATGGACAGATCATCCAAAATGAAAATAAATAAGGAAACACAAGCTTTAAATGAGACACTAAACAAGATGGATTTAATTTATATTTATAGGACATTCCATCCATAAACAACAGAATGCACTTTCTTCTCAAGTGCTCATGGAACGTTCTCCTGGATAGATCATATCTTGGGTCACAAATCAAGCCTTGGTAAATTTAAGAAAATTGAAATCATATCAAGTATCTCTTCTGAACACAACGCTATGAGACTAGATATCAATTACAGGGGAAAAAATGTAAAAAATACAAACACATGGAGGCTAAACAATACACTACTAAAAAACCAAGAGATCACTGAAGAAGTCAAAGAAGAAATCAAAAAATACCTAGAAACAAATGACAATGAAAACATGACGACCCAAAACCTATGGGATGCAGCAAAAGCAGTTCTAAGAGGGAAGTTTATAGCAATACAATCCTACCTCAAGACACAAGAAAAATCTCACATAAACAACCTAACCTTACACCTAAAGCAATTAGAGAAAGAAGAACAAAAAGACCCCAAAGTTAGCTGAAGGAAAGAAATCACAAAGATCAGATCAGAAATAAATGAAAAAGAAATGAAGGAAAGAATAGGAAAGATTAATAAAACTAAAAGCTGGTTCTTTGAGAAGATAGACAAAATTGATAAACCATTAGCCAGACTCATCAAGAAAAAAAGGGAAAAGACTCAAATCAATCGAATTAGAAATGAAATAGGAGAAGTAACCACTTACACTGCAGAAATACAAAGGATCATGAGAGATTACTACAAGCAACTATATGCCAATAAAATGGGCAACCTGGAAGAAATGGACAAATTCTTCAATATACGCAAATCAATCAATGTGATACACTATATTAACAAGTTGAAGGATAAAAACCATATGATCATCCCAATAGATGCAGAAAAAGCTTTCCCCAAAATTCAACACCTGTTTATGATAAAAACTCTCCAGAAAGTAGGCATAGAGGGAAACTTCCTCAACATAATAAAGGCCATATATGACAAACCCTCAGCCAACATCATTCTCAATGGTGAAAAACTGAAACCATTTCCACTAAGATCAGGAACAAGACAAGGTTGCCTACTCTCACCACTGTTATTCAACATAGTTTTGGAATTTTTAGCCACAGCAATCAGAGAAGAAAAACAATAAAAGGAATTCAAATCGGAAAAGAAGAAGTAAAACTGTCACTGTTTGCAGATGACATGATATTATACATAGAGAATCCTAAAGGTGACACCAGAAAACTACTAGGGCTACTCAATGAATTTGGTAAAGTAGCAGGATCCAAAATTAATGCACAGAAATCTCTTGCATTCCTATACACTAATGCTGAAAAATCTGAAAGAGAAATTAAGGAAACACTCCCATTTACCACTGCAACAAAAAAGAATAAAATACCTAGGAATAAACCTACCTAAGAAGACAAAAGACCTGTATGCAGAAAACTATAAGACACTGATGAAAGACATTAAAGATGATACAAACAGATGGAGAGATATACCATGTTCTTGGATTGGAAGAATCAACACTGTGAAAATGACTATACTACCCAAAGCAATCTACAGATTCAATGAAATCCCTATCAAACTACCAATAGCATTTTTCACAGAACTAGAGCAAAAAAATTCACAATTTGTATGAAAACACAAAAGACCCCGAAGAGCCAAAGCAGTCTTGAGAAAGAAAAACGGAGCTGGAGGAATCAGGCTCCCTGACTTCACACTATACTACAAAGCCACAGTAATCAAGACAGTATGGTACTGGCACAAAAGCAGAAATATAGATCAATGGAACAGGACAGAAAGCCCAGAGATAAACCCATGCATATATGGTCACCTTATCTTTGATAAAGGATGCAACAATATACAACGGAGAAAAGGCAGCCTCTTCAATAAGTGGTGCTGGGAAAACTGGACAGCTACATGTAAAAGAATGAAATTAGAACACTCCCTAACACCATACACAAAAATAAACTCAAAATGGATTAAAGACCTAAATGTAAGGCCAGACACTATCAAACTCTTAGAGGAAAACATAGGCAGAACACTCTATGACATAAATCACAGCAAGATCCTTTTTGACCCAGCTCCTAGAGAAATGGAAATAAAAACAAAAATAAACAAATGGGACCTAATGAAACTTCAAAGCTTTTGCACAGCAAAGTAAACCATAAACAAGACGAAAGGACAACCCTGAGAATGGGAGAAAGTATTTGCAAATGAAGCAACTGACAAAGGATTAATCTCCAAAATATACAAGCAGCTCATGCAGCTCAATATCAAAAAAACAAACAACCCAATCCAAACATGGGCGGAAGACCTAAATAGACATTTCTCCAAAGAAGATATACAGATTGCCAATAAACGCATGAAAGGATGCTCAACATCACTAATCATTAGAAAAATGCAAATGAAAACTACAATGAGGTATAACCTCACACCCGTCAGAATGGGCATCATCAAAAAATCTACAAACTATAAATGCTGGAGAGAGTGTGCAGAAAAGGGAACCCTCCTACAACTGTTGGTGGGAATATAAATTGATACAGCTACTATGGAGAACAGTATGGAAGTTCCTTAAAAAACTAAAAATAGAACTACCATATGACCCAGCAATCCTGCTACTGGGCATATACCCTGAGAAAACCATAATTCAAAAAGAGTCATGTACCACAATGTTCATTGCAGCACTATTTACAATAGCCAGTACATGGAAGCAACCTAAGGGTCCATCGACAAATGAATGGATAAAGAAGATGTGGCACATACATACAATGTAATATTACTCAGCCATAAAAAGGAACAAAACTGAGTTATTTGTAGTGAGGTGGATGGACTTAGAGTCTGTCATACAGAGTGAAGTAAGTCAGAAAGAGAAAAATAAATATCATATGATAACACATACATATGGAATCTAAAAAAAAATGGTTCTGAAGAACCTAGGGGCAGGACTGGAATAAAGACGCAGATGTAGAGAGTGGACTTAAGGACATGGGAAGGGAGAAGGGTAAGCTGGGACGAAGTGAGAGAGTGGCATGGACTTACATACACTACCAAATGTAAAACAGATAGCTAGTGGGAAGCAGCTGCATAGCACAGGGAGATCAGCTCTGTGCTTTGTGACCACCTAGAGGGGTGGGATAGCAAGGGTGGGAGGGAGACGCAAGATGGAGGGGATATGGGGATATAAGCATACGTAAAGCTGCTTCACTTTGTTATACAGCAGAAACTAACACACCATTGTAAAGCAATTATACTCCAATAAAGATGTTAAAAACAAAATGCCCGCAAATCAGACTGAAAACTAATTTTTTATGAACTGTATCAATTTAAGGGAGACATTAAAGGGAAGAGACTATGATTTACTAGACATCATTTGAAAGAGCATCAATGCTGCAACGGTGTAGGCTATTTCAGTAGTGAGAAGATTTGCAGTAGCCACAGGATTAAGAAAATGCATGGGCCTCATA
This sequence comes from Balaenoptera borealis, assembly GCF_965194805.1. Lineage (NCBI taxonomy): Eukaryota > Metazoa > Chordata > Mammalia > Artiodactyla > Balaenopteridae > Balaenoptera > Balaenoptera borealis. The sequence continues at coordinate 73,465,985 of NC_138877.1, forward strand.
ATTTATGCTGAGACATATCTGCTGGTGAAAAGTGGGAAGAGTGGCAAAAGAAATGAAGTTTATGTTTCTCTTCCTGAGTCAAGATCAAGTATTTCTAGACAGAAGTTTCGGAGAAGGAAAAGTAAAGGCTTATAGGACAAAAGAGACTTTAGTTCATTCCCTTAATCATTCATAAAGGGACAGTATTCAACATTTAGATTTACTCAGTTTATTACGGCTTAAAATATTTATCTTGAATTAAAATCAAAAGTTAGTATATGTTTGAACACACTGGGCAGCTTTTATAATAAAATGGATGGAAAATAATACCTTGTTTTGACTTTCCTGTAATTTCAAAAGCTCTCATTGAAAAGACTTAGTGTTATTTAGGGGGACCCTCAATAATTATTAAAATGTGTTAAAGTATAGCTTCAAATATTTCAATAAGCGTTGCCTCTAAGAACCTCTATTATCACCTGTCATGCACCCACCCCCCAAAGTTACAAATGAAGAATTAAAACACTACTTTTAACTAATGAGGTGGTGGCAGTGAATCGGTGACTAAGCTAAGGATCCCACCGCCGTCAGATCCAAACCCAGAAATGTGTCTCACCTCCAAGTGTTTATCAAAAAGGCTGATTTGCCGAGTGAAGTACATGTATCAGGACTAAGGTTTCATATCATTTATTAGAGGAGAGTGAATACCAGGCAAAATCTATTGTGCTGAGGAAAATCAGGAAAATGATAAGCGCTTCTGAAGAGAGTCCCTTAAAATGAATGGAAAAAAGACCAAAAAGATCTGAGTTAGAAAAAAAGCAAGGCAGTCAACAGTAACCAGGACCATAACCCAGACAAAATCAATCTGAGGATCTTTCTCGGAAAGGACTTGGCTGTCAGCGCTCCCATCTACTCCAAGCTCTTCAATGGTCATTACTGGATACCCACTTCAGAAATACGTCTGGAGAGTATCCCTTTGATTTAAAGTGATAAATCAAAGTAACAGAAAGTACTTTTTAAATAAACAAGACAATCAGTAAAAAAGAAATCTAGTGTAACTCTTTTGCTGAAACTAACATATTTCTCTTTCTGTGGTCCTATCAGACAGAAACATGTAAATTTCCACCACGTGTCACCCACTTACCTAGTCAATATTTCTTCACTTTTTAAGTATGCTGACTGACATTTTCTCTCATTCATCCTTGAGACGCTGTCTAATTCTCCCAAATATTGTTGGACGAATTGCTATGCAATTTCTCTTTCCAGGCAGCCTCATCATTAATGAACTTTATTCAGACCTCGAGAGGAGTGACAGTTCATGTTGTCACCATGGAGGCAAAGGCCACTATTCTGATTCATAAGCCAGCCAACTCCTCTACAGAGCTGCAAATCAGGTCTTGTTTCAGAGTTTAAATAAGTAAATACAACTCTGTCTTCCCATCTGAAAACAAGCCAACCCAGCACCACTACTGCAAACAGATTTGTTATTTCTTTTTTCCAAAAGGAACATTTATATGCATTTGGGAGACAAATATCATATCTTGCTTACATTTTCATGGGCAAACTTCTGTGCATCTTGTCAATCAAATTCCCTTTTAAAAATCCTGCTATTCCATCTTCTTAATCTGCCTCCTCATTTTATTATTCCTCTTTCCTCTTTTCCAAATTTCCCAGACTCTCACTTATTATCTCCATGTTGACTCTCACATTAGGGATGGCTGGTGAAACCACTGCCCCATTGTTTTACATGTTGAACACAGTGAATGTGCCACAGGTGAACTATAAACAAGCAAACACCAAAGTTAGGTCTGCAATCCAAAACTGCCAGGGAAAAACCAGGAGAAGAGTTAAAATGGGTCAGGCCACAATTCTTTTGCACACAATGTTTTTTCATATTTCCGGCCATCAGAACTAATTTAAAACTATTTTGTGTGCATGTAAGAAACTTTGAAACAAATTGTTTTTGCTGTGTTGAATGCAGAGGAAAAAATGCCAGTAGGGAGAGTACTGAGTTGGAAGAGACAGGAAACCTAGGACTACTTTGGAAAGTAGCAGTGCTTTCCAAGTACTTTGGAAAGCACTTCTGATGGGAGAGGTGAAATGAGGCACAAACTTTTAAACTGCTGCTATTACCCGCAGCAAAGCAGGGCCAAAGGGGGTGCGGGTGAAAAGTGTGATTTCCTTAATTTAATTTAGCCGTGATAGGCATTTGAGATATTTACCTTTAACTACATCCAAGACTAATAATTACAACAAATACGGGCATATACAGCTGAGATAAATAAAAACAGCTGTGTCTGCATCTGAACGTGCAAAAATAATAGAGCTGTCACCTGTGTCTCTTTCAAATTAAAGCTTTGCTAAACGCAGTCCTTTGGAATTCTGAGCCAAGTGGTACTTTCAGGGCACATGTTGGAGAGACAGCCATGAAATGTTTAATCCACATTCAGAGCACTGATAACTTGTAGTCTGCCCCCATTCTGCCGCTCCTCTGTGGTGTAAAGAGAACCATTGATTTCTGTCAACTGACAAGCAATCAAGCATAAAAAACTAGTAGCAGAGGTACCCATGGAGTAATTCCCACTAATTCTTTCCCCAGGGTTCTTTCTGTAAGGAAACCATTGATTTTCACTTGTTTTGGTGGATTTTCCAAAGTGATCTCTTTAAAAGAAAATTTCTATTCTAGACTACCTCGAATAAGGAACCCAAATTAAATTGCATGAAACTGGTGGAACGAATCGAACATCCCAAGTTTTCCAGGCAGAAATTTTGCCTCGGGTTTTGTTTCATTTAAAGAAGGTTAAGGCAAACGGAGGACAGAAAAAGCACAAAAAAAGGGGTTTTTTTTGACGTTTAATTTATGACCTCAGAATGATTTTAAATTAAGTGTATGATGAAAATAAGAATGTGTTTAAATTGTGTCTGATGAAAATAACTTTAAGTAGTAAGGATAAGGAAGAGCATTTTTACATTTGATGCTTTAAAGAAAAAAAATCAATCTAAGAAAAAATATTTAGGAGCAATTCAGCATTTGGACAATTCCAGATAAGCACTTTCAGGGATATTTGAAAGAAAAACAGCAAGGCCATAGTAAAAAATAAAAAAGCTAAGATTAAAATAAATAACATTAACTGAGGGGGAAAAAAAAAGCACCATGTTCATCCATAGGTTCCTCTGGGATATAAACAAATGTTCCAATTTTTAAAATTTAAAAAAGAGATTTGAGTTGCATAAATTACTGATTTTTATCCCCTTCACTTCTAGGTGAGAAGTGCCAGAAAAGCGCTTTAGGCCATCAGTGTGGCTGGGTTCGCTCAGAACAGGAAGAGCACAGGGTAATCGGGTGTTTGTGGAAGCCGGTTTATAACAAGCGCGGAGCGTGTGCCATCAAAATGCTATAGAATTTACAGTGTTTCTCTCACCTGTAGAACCACTGAGACATTTGTGTTAACAATAGCCATAATTTACTGAGTGATTGGACCATGTGCCAGGCATTATGATACATGATTTGTTAATTTCTTACCCTAATCTTGTAAGATTTTTATAAGATTTTATTATTCTTAAAATAATCTTATAATTATTTTCCCCATTGTATAGGTAAAGATACCAAGCCAAAGAGAAGTCTCGTATCTTGTTCAGTGAAATCAGCTATGAAGTGGTAGAATGTGAATTTTAAAGTTCTTGCTTCTCCATTTAAGCATTAAAATAGCGGTTTTCAAAGTGTGGTCCCCAGACTGGCAGCATCTGGGGACTTGCTGGAAATGGAAATTCTGGGACCTCCCCCCAAACCTACCAATTAGGAACTCCAGGAGGGAAGCCTAGAAACCCTCCAAGTGATTCTGATGCACCTTCGCATTGAAAGAACTACCCTAGATTCCACTGCCACCCAGTGCCACGTGAGGAAACCGGTTATTACATAAGTGTTCACACAACCAATAGAAACCGACCTTTCATTAAGTGAAATGCCAAGCAGACTATGCCTATTTGCCAGTTAGATTAATTCTTACCCCACTGAATTAGTAATAATAACTGCTTTGTAGGGACATGGTGAGTTAGAAAGAAAAGAAGCTGACTCTTCAGAGAACACAGATAACAAAATAAATAACAAACATCAAAAAGATAATTTTGAAACTGCAATGTATTTTCTGAGGTTTTTCATTCTGGATTAACTACATACTCCAGGATATTTGTCAACTGACAATTTTTTTTAAAATATCCATTGAGATAGCTTTCCTAACAAAATATGACACATCTAAAACAAGTGGAAAATATGCCGAGTGTTACCAGGTGCTGGATTTGCCCAAGTGACTCCAAATGCTCTGGAAATTTAGAGACGAGTGTGCAATGGGAAGGAAAGATAAAGACGCACAGACCTGGATTTCAGCCTCCGTAAATAAAGGTGTGTGACAGCACTCATACTTCCTCCTCTGTAATGGTTAATTGTACGCCAACATGACTACGCTGTGGTGCCCAGCTGTCTGTCAAACACCATCATAGATGTGGCTGAAGGTATTTTGCAGATGTGATGAATAGTTACAGTCAGCTGACTTTATGTAAAGGACACGTCCTTCTGTTGCATGGGTGGGCCTCATCCGATCAGCTGAAGATGTTACAAGCAAAAACTGAGGTTTCCCAGGAGAGAAGAAAGGCTGCCTCCAGACAGTGCCCTAGAAATCCTGCCTGAGCTTCCAGTTTGCTGGTCTGTCCTATGGATTCTAGTCTAACTAGTCCCCACCCATCATGGGAGCCAATTCCTTAAATATATCTCCCCCTCTCCTTCTCTCTAATTGATTCTGTTCCTTTGGATGAACCCTGACTGACAGACTCTGAAAGCTCAAAACTCCTTCTGGATGGTGACCAGTTCTCATTTAGTCAATTCTGTGTCCCGGTGCCCAGCACAGCTCCTAGAACCCAAGCCATCAGTCAATTATTTTTCCTATGAGTTGCTGTAACTCATACAAGACTTGGCCTTGAATGAAGCACTTGAGAAAAACTTGGAAATCCTGAAGCTGGGAAAAGTTCTTATAAGCACATAGACCTGGATTTGAATCCCGATGCACCCTGGCCTCACGGAGTCTCAGTGAGTTGGGGGAAAGAAACATCAGGATGAGTGCCTAGAGCACCACAGCTGGTGTGCAAATCTTAATTCTTGACACCAAGTCTTCCTACTGGCATAATATTAGCCCTCAGAACACTGAGGGTCAGGAAAAATATGCTGAAGCTTTTACACACCACGTTCCCTATCTAGCTAACTACTTAATTCAGTACATATTGTTTCTCTTAGTTATTAAATGAGGAGCAAATATTCAGTAAGATTAGGGAATGTGCCCAAGATTTCTTACTAGGATGAGATTTAAATCCATGTCTTTCTAATTTCAAATATTATTTTCCTGTGCCTCAAAGACATAGGTCCATCCTTTAACCTGCCCTGGGTCCATCCTGTCAGTATCCATTCACTGACTGTCCAGCTGGCAGGTGTGACCTGCGAAATTGGTTCAGCTGCTAAGATTAAAAAGAGGGATGAATTTGAAATAATACCCAAGTTGGAATGGTGAATATAGCTCAGAGTTCCTCTCCTAATTAACCTCTCTAATTTGGTTCACATGTGAAACTGGTCTTCTAGAGAATGGTTTTTAAAACTGTGTTTAAAATCTAAATGACCTTTCAAAGGGTGGCTTCAAATCTTTAGGATTGATTTTTACATGATTTATACAGATCATTTATGAGAGAGGCAAGAGATAATATAACATTAAATATATGTACATGGGTGAACAGAGTACACTTTTGAATGTAGTCATCTTAAAATTGAATGTGATATAAGCAAAGGATGTAATTATTTTCATGTCTTTAGAATAACAGCCACAAAAAGAATTGCTCTAGAAAATGTTTTTATTTTTACATTTTTCTTGAGGGTCTGTGGCTCTATAACATTGGGTTGGCCAAAAAATTCATTGGTGTTCTTCCGTAAGGTGTGACGGAAAACCCTGAACGAGCAAAATTTTTGGCCAACCCAATACTAGCCAGGAAAACATTTTCTTCTTCTTCAATTGAGAAACCTCCTAGAAAAAAATACAATTAATACTAATTTTATAAAAATCCTCAGGAAGCTGTGTAAGATAATAGCACAGACCACTTTTTAGATAGAATCAATGAGTTTAGGGTCTAAATTTTAAGTCCAACTCTACCGTTCACCAATCGAGTTCTCCTAGCCCTTTTTGTGTGTTTGCCTCTCAGTTTCTACATCTGTAAAATGGGAATAACATCTGGCTCATAGCTTTACTTAGAGCATTTTTCCCCAAACATTGCCACTCATAAGACACCCTGGGGTGATTTAAAAACACCACAAACCAATCAAAACAGAATCTCTTTGAATGGGACCCAGATGTTAGTTAGTTTTTGTTTTGTTTTTTTTAATTTCTTCACTGCTTTTCAAACTTCGGTGCATATTGGAATCTCCTGATAGTTTACTAAAGCCTGCGTCCCAGGAGCACAGTTGAAGAACACTGATTAGACCAGTGTTTCTACAAGTGCGATGTGCGTTAAGGATCATGCAGGTTTTTGTTAAAATACAGATTTTGACTTATCAGGTCTGGAGTGGGCCTGAGGTTGTGTACTTCAGACAGTCTCCCAGGTGATGCGGCTGCTGCGGTTCCCAGACCACACTTGTGAGTATCAAGTACGTAGAGTTAGAACACAACCCCCCAGCTGGTTGCAGGCATGCAGAAATACGGATCCCTCATCTTTGACTAGGCACCTCCATTCACATACTCATATGTGTACACTGTGACAACATTACCACCTTCTATCTGTACCCTGATGCAAAAAAGTCTGGGAAGGTCTGGTTTCGATGTTGAAGGATATATACAAAATGTCTAAAGGTTACTAGCACATAGTAGCTGATCAATAAATGCTCATTGGCATAAATTGAAAACTTTTGCCTTCACAATGGAACTGTAATAATCTCCCAATTCTTTGTAACCCCAGACCTGATCCTACCCCAGCCGGTGTACCCCTACTCCAGTGATACACACTTAGTGAGGAATGAGGTTTCCTAAGGAAAAGTGACACGGAGGAGGAGGGCAAGGGCTCTTCTTTTGTTTCGTGTTTTCATAACACATATGATTCTGGGAGCCCAGAGGATGTAGGGGTGATCTGGAAATACCTTAAAATTACACTCTTATCAAAACCTCTCTTAACAAGAGATCGCTATAATCAGGAGAAACTCCTCAATAAAGCCTGAGAGTTACATCTGCAATAGTAGCTTCCAGTGAGGGGTGTAAATCCTAAAACTTCCCAGGGGATGTCAGAATTGAAAAGGAACAACCCAAGTAATCTTGAGGTTTCTGGCAATCGCTCTACCACTAATCAGCTCTGTGTCCTGAGATAAACTGCACAATTTGTTGAGTTCTCAATGATCCCATTTGTAAAGTGAAAGTAATATCTTCCCCGAATAATTCATAGGAATAATATAGAGGAAAAAACAGATATCCTAGGTCTGAAAATGAAGGCATGCTACATAAAAAATACACTGTCACTGTTATTATATATATTATTTATACTCAAACAGAATGGAATCAGCATGCTATTTAAATTGGTTTTTTTCTTGTTGCTAAATATATTCCTAAGTTTACTCTGTATCAAAACTACTGTTCCAAAATAAATAAAGGTTGCATTTTAGGTTATTTCTCACCCATGATTGTGGAAAAATATCTTTCAATCTAGGTTTTTGTGATTAACTTTTGCTTTTCATAAGTAACATTTGTTGAGAGATTAAGCAGATTGCTATTATTTTAGCATAAACTTTCACTTGATGATTCCAAAGCATTTGAATGCCTCCTATTAAAACTGCCAATGGGGTGAGATGTGACAGGGTAAGAGAGTGTCATGGACATATATACACTACCAAATGTAAAATAGATAACTAGTGGGAAGCAGCCGCATAGCACAGGGAGATCAGCTCGGTGCTTTGTGACCACCTAGAGGGGTGGGAGGGAGGGAGATGCAAGAGGGAAGAGAAATGGGAACATATTGTATATGTATAACTCATTCACTTTGTTATAAAGCAGAAGCTAACACACCATTGTAAGGCAATTATACTTCAATAAAGATGTTAAAAAAAAAAAAAAAAACCCATGAAACAAAACAAAACAAAAAAAAACTGCCAAGTTACCAGCAATTATTCCTGTTTAAAATAGAGATAAATTTACATTAAGTTATTAGAGGACACACAAGTCACATTTCCAGAAAATTCCTAAAATAATTTTAAGTTTAGATGTAGATGGTAAGAATTAATTTTATAATAATTAACTAGACCAACTAAATTCCTAAACTTGTAGGGAGTAGCACAGATGTAACGCCTTTTTTTTCCTTAATGTTTTTCACATGTTAATACATCTTTCAAAGTTGAAATATTGGGTTGGCCAAAAAGTTCCTTCAGTTTTTACGTAAAAAGAAACGACACATTTTTCATTTTCACCAAGAACTTTATTGAACAACGTATTCACTGTTTTGTTCCACTACATTCTGCCATTTTTCAGGCAACTTCATAATTCCATCTTCCCAAAACTTTTTATCTTTTTGAGCAAAGAACTGTTCCAGGTGCCTTTTACAGTCTTCCAGGGAATTGACATTTTTTCCATTAAGAGAATAAATGGAAATCCAAAGGTGTAATGTCTGATGAATATGGCAGATGAATCAGAACTTCCCAGACAAGCTGTAACAGTTTTTGCCTAGTCATCAAAGAAACATGCAGTCTTGCGTTATCCTGATGGAAGATCATGCGTTTTCTGTTGACTTGTTCTGTACATTTCTCATTGAGTGCTGCTTTCAGTTGGTCTGACTGGGAGCAGTACTTGTTGGAATTAATCATTTGGTTTTCTGGAAGGAGCTCATCACAGAGGACTCCCTTCCAATCCCACCACATACACAACATCACCTTCTTTGGATGAAGACCGGCCTTTGGTGTGGTTGGTGGTGGTTCATTTCGCTTGCCCCATGATCTCTTCTGTTCCACATTATTGTACAATAATCCACTTTTCATCGCCCAACACAATTTGTTTCAAAAACGGAACATTTTTGTTACATTTTTTTTTGAATTTTTGAATTTTATTTTATTTATTTTTTTATACAGCAGGTTCTTATTAGTTATCTATTTTTTACATATTAGTGTATATATGTCAATCCCAATCTCCCAATACATCACACTTGCTACGTTTAAGTAGAGAATCACATGTGGAAATACGGTCAAGAAGGTTTTTTTAGCTTAACTTATGTGGGACCCAAACATCAAATCGATTAACATAACCAAGCTGGTGCAAATAATTTTCAACTCTTGATTTGGATATTTTGAGTATGTCGTCTATCTCCCACGTGGTATAACATTGATTGTTCTCAATGTCTCGATTTGATCGCTATCAACTTCAACTGGTCTTCCCAACTGTGGAGCATTGTCCAGCAAGAAATCTCCAGCACAAAACTTCGCAAACCACCTCTGACACATTCAATCAGTCACAGCACCTTCTCCATACACTGCACAAATCTTTTTTTGTGTTTCAGTTGCATTTTTACCTTTCTTGAAATAATAAAGCATAATATGTCGAAAATGTTGCTTTTTTCTTCCATCTTCAATATTAAAATGGCTACACAGGTGCAGTGAATAAGAATCTGCATGCCATTGCAGGGGACACGGGTTCGAGCCCTGGTCGGGGAAGATCCCACATGCCGTGGAGCAACTAAGCCCATGCACAACAACTACTGAGCCTGCACTCTAGAGCCCATGAGCCACAACTACTGAGCATGTGCTCTAGAGCCCGTGAGCCACAACTACTGAGCCTGCATGCCACAACTACTGAAGCCGGCGTGCCTAGAGTCCATACTCTGCAACAAGAGAAGCCACCAAAATGAGAAGCCCACGCACCACAATGAAGAGTAACCCCCACTCGCCATAACTAGAGAAAGCCCGCGTGCAGCAATGAATACCCAACGCAGCCAAAAATAAATAAATAAAATAAAATAAATTTTTTAAATGGCTACACAAAAATTCACCAATTTTGATAAGTTTTTTTTTTTTTAATGCATGCTGATATGACAGCTGTCACAATACAATCTAACAAAATTGTTCTGAATGAAGAAAAAGACAACTAAGTGTTACCAGAGCCATCTTACGGGAAAAAAACAAACGAACTTTTTGGCCAACCCAACAGGTTCTTCCAAGGATCTCACCCAGGGGAAAGCATTTTTTTTAAATGTTACCATTACTTCATCATCACATTTCCTCTTTTTCACATGACATCTAACTGCTCATATTTCTTTAGCATCAATCCAGTGCATATGCAAACAGTACAATTCCAGTGATATGCTATATTGGAGAGTTGTCAGTGGCTTACAATTTTGATCAACTAAAGCAAATCTCCCTCAAAACTTTTTTGTAAAGGTGGAGGATTCTTTACAAATAAAAATCCCACCATCTGTTTCTATGAGCTTGATTATTTTAGATTCCTCATGTAAGTGGAATCACTCAGTATTTGTCCTTGAGTGTCTGTTTTATCTCACTTAGCAAAATGTCCTCCAGGTTCATCCGTTTTGCTGCAGGGGCTGGAGGAGGAAGAAATTGGGAGTTATCAGTCATTGGGTACAAGTTCCTGCTCCACAAGGTAAGTTCTGGGGATTTACTGTACAACAATGGCCCTATAAATAACAATACTGTACTGTGCACTCGATGATTTGTTAAGAGTTTGAATCTCATGTTAAGTGTTCTTACCACAATAAAAAAAAATGTCTCTTGGAACTTTTTCATTTCAGTAATGCCTCTTTGAAAGTTGACTACTTTGGAGAATAAACTCAGTTGACAATTCTCAGGAGACCCCCCTCTGGAGACAGTTAACACGGCTGGAAAACATCTGAATGATGCATCAGACAGCCATACATCATAAAATACAGTATAAGGACTCGCCTCTGAAGCCAGAGACATCAGAAATAAGGACTCAAATTTCTAGAAATATGGAAATGTCAGGAGGATATATCTATAGACCAAACTTCTTGAGAAACCATTTCCTTTGGTGTGACTGAGTACAGGGTTTCTTCAGCTCACAGCTGGGACACCTTTTTCTTTCACCTGAGCCTGTGCATATATTTGGCACAGAAACTAACAGAAAACCCAAGACCCGTCTCTCACCCTTCTCTCACCATCTTCACTGATGAGAAGAAAATCTAAACTGTGCAACCCTGCATTGGAACCCCTTCCTCCCACTATAGATGCCCCAGTTAGGGCCACGGATGCATCCTAGGGTCTCTCAATCAGTTGCTCCACCAACCAGCAAAGCAGGGAAGCAAAACAACCAAGACACCTTGCAGATGGTAGTTTCCAGCTGGGAGTACCAGCTGTGGTCCATCAGTGGCCGAACTGGCACCATCACTGCCCTGAAGTTTGAATTTTGGTTGGTTCTTGCCCCTGGTCTTCTGGTCTCTCTGTCATGTGCAGAATATGTCTCTCTGGCCTTCCTGGAGATTTGTGAAATCCCCAACACCCTTTCAATTAAATCCATTCTCACAAAAAATGGGCAGAGATGCTTTTTACAATTTTGCAGTTACACCTATAATAGTAGCTCCCAGGGAGGTAAGCAAATCCTTTTTCTTTTTTCTGAAACTAAGTTCCCACAATGACAATCCTTTAGTATTTGATAAATATCTCATTTATATCTCAAATATCATTTTTTTCTTAAAACTGGATGTCTTAATTCAAGAGCTAAAGTGGTTCTACCAGGTTGTTTTTTATTGACAATCAGCAGCTGGTAGAGGTAGCAGAGCATAATCTTTCCATCCCTGTGGAAATAAATGTTTATAATTACAACAAAGCGAGAATGCTGCTCATAAAGATAAATAATAACTAAAACAATAAAAAATGTTTGCTTTCTTTCTATCTCTCAGGTAGGCTGGAAATGGATAATGTAAGAAGTTATTATAAAGCACTTTCCAAATATAAACTGGAAGAAAAATTTTAAATTGTAACAATAATTTCACTTCCCTTAGACACCAGGGGGGCATCATTTTATTTCTTTATCAATCATTTCAGGAGTTTCCTGCAGCTCCCCTTCCACTATTCACACTGGCATTTATCGAAATCATTTGATTAACTCCTGACACCATAATGTAATTTTTTTTTGTAGAATTCTAGATTTCTATTTCCCAGGAAGGAATTATTAGCAGGTGATGTTTCATCGTGCAAGCTTTCTTTTATTTGCAAGTTCCTCATATCTTGGACTTCCTTTAAAAGAGAACTTTCAAAGAGATTCACACAGAAAGTTCCAGTTCCTTTCAAGTCCCTCTCTTTTTAGTAGTTTCCCAGTCAGTGGTCAAAGAGATAAGTACTCTGGCAGAAGCCAAGTTGCAGAGGCAAAAGGCCGGAGCAAAGGCCACCCAGATATTTTGTCCCATGATCTTGGCACTCCCAGAGCTCGCCTAGGAGAGGGTGCTTACCAGCCAAGCTGGAAGGAGTCATTGACTGCCTGGGTCATCTGCTCCCCTTTCTCGGACAGCTCTTAGAAAACACACCGTGTGATGTTAGTGCATCCTAGATTTATCCATGTATGTTACAGGGCGAAGTTTTTTTTTTCTTCCCCACTTTATGGTTCATTTGTTTAGCTTCATGTCCTCATTTGCAGAAAAATGCAGAGATGGGTATTTAATCACTGAGAAGATTCAAGTCAAAACTTAAATTAAAAATGTAATTTTTTGATAATCTGTTTCATTGTTGAAAGTACCCTCTGTGTTTCTTTTATGTGTACGGATAATTATGCATGGTACGATACTGAGCATAGACGCCCTGTAGTCTCAATTAAATATTATAACTACTTAATGAAAGGCAACAGGGATTTTTGCAGTTAGTAATTATAACCATAACCTAGAATTGAAACTTTCAATTCACCCTCAGACTGCTTAATAAGTTGGAAGATGAAATGGTTGTGGCCATTATGTCTCTGAGGGAACTTTTCAGGACAGAAGAATAATAGTAGCATGATGAAAATTATCTACAATTGTTTTGTTAAAAGCATGGAAAGTTTTTTTTTTTCTACCTTTATCTTTTTTCCCTGGTAATACAGCAATATATGATTTAAGATTTTAGACTTGTCAAACATTTATTATTATCCCATGTAAAATTAAAAGTCCTCCTTTCCTAATAGTCCATAGATTTTTAAGATAAAAAGTAGATATACTAATAGATCAAGTGGATTATTTTCTACACAGCATATAAAACAATAAAGATAATATATAAAGTAAGCATAAACTTAAATTCAAAATTAAGATCCTTTAAAGGAAAAGGAGTTAATGGGAAAGGAGTTAATGGTAAAGGCTTATATTTTTTGTTTTCACAATAATGATACTACAAATTTTAAAGTAGAGTATGTAATCCTCTTATTTGAGAAAGCAAAAATAAGTGTTTTAAAATCGGATTTCAATAGCAATTCTTTTTAAAATAAAGTTGCTTGCAAAATCTCATAGAATTTCATGGCTGAAGCAAACTTAAAGTGTGTATTATCCAACCCCATAACCTGTGCCTGACTCTTTCAGGCTAATCACAGATTAAAATGTGGCTTCATAAGACTTCCAGAAACACAGAAGGAAAACAAAATTAGTAGAAGGTTTAAGGGGAGGAACAATTTTTCCAATATCCAATTAGTTGTTTAATTAATGTAGCCTTTGAACCATCCCTGATCTACAATTATCTGCCTTTGACTTTTCCACTAGAAGGCAGAGGCCCCTCTGATCTCATCCAAAGTTTCCACCATTTTTGATGACTGAAAGAAACAAAGCTTTTGGCCAAATACTTGACTCAATAGACCCATGAGAACAGCACAGAACCATCATGCCTGTGATTTTTTATACTACCACTTTAGTGCTCGCCCGTGGCCTGGAAAGTTTATAATTGATCTCCCCAATTCTAACTTATGAGGCAGTACTTCTACTTTTTCTTTTATTTCAAGGAAGCGAGACTAAATGTCCTTTTATATTTCTGATCGGTTCAGAATATATACACACCTACTTGTTCTACTATTCTGGAACTTACAGCCAGGCATGACCTTTTGTTTTGTGTGCATTCTTCTCTCCATTATTAACCTTTAGGATTTCGTTGGCAAATTTTCCCAACCATGTTATTAATCATTTTCTGGGGGCTTTTTAAGTATACAACAATAAAAATTCTAAAATTCTAAACAACATCTAATTCTAATTCTAATTCTAATGGTTATATTGTGACCTGGGCTATTTTTAAAAAACAAAAAAATAACAAGGAAGAAAACAAACACAAATAAGAGACACTTTGTGATGTAGTAGGAAAAGCCCTGGGCTAGATGTCAGGTTATATAGTACTTCTACAGGAATCAAGCTCCTAGAGCCTTAAACGGGGTGAACACAGAGGCCCCCTAACCACTTGATGGAACGTGGTTAGAAAGCATCCTGTATCCCTTGTGAAGATGGTTTAAATGACCTCTCCTTGCACCATGACTATTCTGAATATTCTCTAAGTACAAAATTTTAGAGCTGGTGTTGTCATAGGCTGAAGATTCGGGCCAAATCCCTTAACCAACATGGATCTCTCTTCCCAGCTCTGATGCTGGAAAGCTAGTATCTGGCAAGCCAACCTCCCGGGATATGTATTACAAATCCAAGAGATGAGTTTTGTGACTTTCTCTTGTGAACTGTAAGTGCACTCTCTATGTGCAGAGTATCATGAATAACAAATGTTTGATAATTAACCCTTAAATCTAACCTACCAGTGTTAGAATAGAAATGTGTAATATTTAAACATAAGCCAAAGATGACATATTTCTTTCAAGTTTCAGCTGGATGTGTATGCATTCCAGATTGAATGGCTTATTTCACAAGGAGAATAAACCTCATATCAAGCTTTGTAGGCAATCAAATTTCAAAGGCACACACTCCTCTAGAGTGGAGGAATACATTTTTGAAAGCTTAGTGAGATACTATCAGCAATAACTAGCACCATTCAGCATAGAACATGATTACAAGAAATTTAAATATTTACTATGAACATCATAGGAACCTTGTCATGGGACAAAAATGACCCAGCAGGGCATATGTGGAAACAGGAATAGAATTACCTGCAAATGAAACAGACATGGAGGATAGATTAAAAAGTTTCAGCCCAAGCAAACAAGACAATAGGAGACCTGTCTTGTTTCCAGCCACGGAAATTACCTGGGCTAATAGGATTTGACATACTTCAGTGAGATGCCCTTGCCCGTAATTTCTCCATTTCCTACCCTCCCCCCTCCCAAGCTATAGAGTGTATTTAGCCAGCTAAGTGGTTGAAATGCAGTTATTTTTATTTAGTTTTCATTATTTCCAAAGCATTCTTTTTATAGTACAGCTAGAAGGCATTCAAAGGAATAAATGGATATTTAAAACTATAGTTCCCAAACTATCATCTAGTAAACTCCTCGAACATTGATTTAACTACTCAATATTAAATTGACAGTTTTCTTAATATTTGTTTAACCTGGAAAATGAGCAAAGATACAATCAGAAATCAACTCATCCCCTTCACCCCACTGCTTACAAAACTCCTGGAACTGAATGAAGCACAGAGTCGATGCCATTTAGGAGCTCACTCCCAGGTAACAGAGAGTCCTCTAGACACTTTCATGCCCAAGAATCATCTCATTTTGTTAATTACAATTCCCTGTCCTCTGCAAGAATCGAAACATCAGTATTTGCTTAAATTCTCTTCACAAGTTTGGCCAATCCAGGGAGCAAGCAGTGCACTTCTTTCTTCTCTTTGTTTAAGTGTCAGACTCCGGCTCCTTCCCCACTAGGACTGAAGTGAGAGGTGTTATGGGGAGAAGAAAAGCCAGGGCACTCATGGTTTAATTGATTTTCCACGTGTAAACTTCTGGTTGATTCCTCTGAAAGTAACAGGAAGTTTCATGCTGAATTCTCCAGGGCACACCTGGGGACTCTTCGAGACCCCTCTCCGTGGCTGGTGGTCCTGCATGGGTAGCTCTCCCAGGTACGCTGGGTGCACAGACTCTGGCTGCTCTCCTGAGATTCCTCCCCAAAACCTTGACCATCTGCTGACGTCCTTCCAGCCTCGGTCTGCAGAGGTCCGCTGACTCGCCAGGGACTTTTGGACAAGAGCTTTCCTGCGATTTATAAGAAAAGTGCAATTTCGTCTGCTGTTAGTGGGAATGCAGTGATTTCCAAGCCGCAGTCTTCTTCTCTCTGCTGTGAGTGTACCAGTCTCCCACCCTTAATGCTTTCTAGAGGAAATTCCACATTTCTGTGTTCCCTTAGATCTCCGGAAACACCTCGAGTTCTCTGGTGACTGGGAGGAGAAGGGGGTAGAGACTAATGGCACATCTACAATCTAAGGAGAGGCTACAACTATTTTTAAAAAAAATTTTTTTAAATTGAAGTATAGTTGATTCACAATATTGTGTCAGGTTCATGTGTATAGAAAAATGATTCAGTTTTATATAATATATATATAGATATATATAGATATTCTTTTTCAGATTCTTTTCCATTATAGGTTGTTACAAGATATTGAATGGCACAGCTCCCTGTGCCGTACAGTGGTAGGCCCTTGTTGTTTATCTATTTTGTATATAATGGTGTGCAACTCTTCCTTTATACTTTCCTTGTTGATATGAATGCAAGGTCAAGACAATTGTTTTGGACACTTCTCTGCAAGTCAACAATCAGTATAATTGTCATTGTCTTGAAATCTATCTTTTCTCACTGGTTATTTTTAAGATATTCCTTTTAGTTTGGGGTTCTGCAATTTTACTATAATGTGTCAAGCTGTGAATGTTTTAATTCTCCTCAAGATTTATAGGTTCTCTCAAATATACTGGTCATTGTTATTCATCAGTTCACAGATATGACCTCCGTAATAGTTCTCTCGCCTCTGCTCTTAGGACCTCAGGGACAGGTAGGTTTATCCTTTACATCCTATCTTCTATGTAGGCTGTTTTCCGTCATATTTCCCATTTCCTTGTTTGTGCTGAATTCTAGAATGTTTCTTCAGCTCTATCAGTTCACTAAGGCTCCCAGCCGTGCCTTACCTGCTGTCACACTCAACTCCATTCATTTTTCTTACAGTTAGAAGTTCCACTTCGTTCTTTTAAAAAAATCTGCTTGTTTATTCTTCATGTTTTCTTTTCCCATGATTATATATTCAAATGAGTGTTTTTTTAAAACATATCAAATATATTTTATATATTCATTCTCTGTTTGATTGCAATAATACCTGATTGTTTTAATGGCTTTATTTTCAACGCCTCTTGTTTTTGCAGGCTCTCGCTCATGGTTATTACTTTTTTGTTTCCTTACTGAAATTTGACTGTGAGTGCAAATATTCTCTGGAGAAATTCTTTAAGTTTAGGAATGAAGGTGAAATCCTCCAAAAAGGATTTGTACTGCTTTTGCCATATTAAGTTAACTTTAAAATAAACTGTGGGGTTTGTGTTATATTTTTATCTTTTATCATGCATAGAGTGTATATATGAGGTCCAGCTTTATATTTTTCACAGGGGTTGATGGGAAGTATGTGTGTGTGTGTGTGTGTGTGTGTGTACATCTGTGTGTGCACATGTGTTCACCTCCCATGCAGTATCAGGTGTAAGAACAGAATGTTTACTTTCCATCATCTGGACAAATAGGTTCATTTTAGTTTCAGTTCACAATTTCACCACAGATTTAGCCCTTTGATGGTTCCACCTTATGGAAGGCACCTTTCTAAATAAAACTCCCACATTTTTTGGTTCTCTCCTATTTCTCCCACATTTTTTGGTTCTCTCTTATTTCTTGAATTCTGAGAGGTTCTGCAAACCAATTTTAAACAACATTTTTGGCAAATTTCCTCAGGATAAAACCTGTTTTAGAACTTTATTTCCCTCTCTAGGCTTCTTTTTCTCCTTAGTTTTCAAGTGAGAATTCTTCCTTTCTTCCTTGTATAGTGATTCATTTATGAAACACATATTTTCCATGACCTTTAGGCTTTTTTAAGTGGAACAATCAGTCGGAATACCTAGACCCCCATATTGCCTTAAATGGAAAACTGTGAATTTAAATTCAGAGAAATTTAATGACATCTTGCAAAGGAACAAATGTTTCATAAAATTTAGCCTTTTTTTGCCCAATGCCTCCTCACCTGCTTTAAGTTTGTTATTAAAATAAAACAATAAATCATTTCTATCCCCAATCTACTTAATTAAACTGTGGACTTGCAATTTAACACATATTTGGAAAAAATTTATGTACTTATGTACTGCTTTAAAACTGTTCTGTAAGTATCCTGGATAACTGACATATGCAGCTTTTAACAGGAACAGTACTACAGCGAGGATAATCTGGTGTTTAATAATGAAGCACACTGCATAATTCTTAACAAATACATACCAGATTTCTATTTTATCTATTTAACAGATTTTTTAATGGTGGGATGCTTGAGGTTTTGTTAATGGGTTTATGTGATTGATTGTAAATTTAAATATTCTAATTGCTTTTGTTATGGGCACATTGACTAAATTCTGTATGGATTCCACTATAGAGAACCCATTCTTTAAAAATACTGCCTTTCCACACTCAAAGAACAGTAATATTCTGATATTAAACTTAGCAAGTTCCCTCAACATGGTCATTCAGACCACTGATGGCTGATTAGTGTTTACAGACTGAATAAACTCTGTAATTAGTCTCAAGTTTTGGTTGATGGATGCAATTGGCCAAGGGGGAAGATCTTTATCTGGATCAGGTACTTGTTTATGAGTGTATGCGTAGCTCACACAAGGTTGTCTTTGGAGACGTCAAGTATCACCATGACATCATAAATAAACCAACACACATTCATGGTAACTGTTAAGAAGGTAACTCAGGATAAGCTTCCTTGGGGTAGAAACCCTTGGGATATCTTTGCATTAGAAAGAGGAACACAGGCTTGGAAGCTGAAGCTATTTACCAATGCCTTAATCAAAAATTCTTAAGAAAATGTTTATTCTAGCTTCCCACTTTCATAGCACATGTTCTCCATTCAAATGATATTAAGACATGAAATCAGTACACAATTCTGGTGTCCAGGTTCTGCTAAACACTCAGCATCCACCCGGAAGTCTGAGCTCAGTTATGCAACCCTACCCCCAGCCTGCTTCTCTGCCATTCCTCACAATTCCTGTCCCATGGAAGCCCTCTGATTTCAGCGCACCCCACAATCCACCTCCAGTCTTCCACCCCCAGGGGATCAGAAGATATTATTTTCATCTACTTCACTGAGAAGGATGAAATCCATCTCACCTTCCTGCTCCCTACTAACAAATTTACAAATATTTACAGTTTCCCTGCTCCTTTTCTCTAACCTCCCCCCCCCCCATGCTTGTGATGGTTACAGTAACCTATACGGCAGCAATAAACAGACTAAAACATCAATAAACGCTGCAAAGGAATACAAGTGTGTTTCCGCTCAAACAGCACCCCAACGGCATGAAGAGACCCAGCTTCCTTCTGGCATATGGCTCCCCTTCTCCCGTGGCTACGGCTTCTGCCTTCAGTTGGCAGAAGGGGAGACAGCATGGGGCACACCCACTTCATAAGAGCTTCTGCCCTACGATGCCACATGGCATCCTCATGGCTAGAACAGAGTCACGTGGCCGTGCCTGACTGGACAGACGTGTGGGAAGGGTCTGGCTGGGGGAGAGAGAATGGAAGTGCATTGATGGCTGCCCTGCCAGCTCTCCCTCCCTATGCTCTGAGCCCATCCCACTCCCTCCACCTCCAAACTTTGTTCTTTTCATCTGCTTCACATACAGTCACTTCTTTGTGCGTGGCTTTTCCCTCAGCATGTAAACAAAATGGTATCTTTATTAAAAATCATTCCCCCCTTCCCTTTTAGTTCCATCTCTTCTAAATAATAGTAATAATAGTAATCATCATCATCACCCACACTCACCGTATCAACCACTCTCCTCCAGGGTGTTCTTTTAAATATCGTTGCAAGCTTTTACCCGCTGTCTCTACTGACAGTACCTGAGAAATCATTATCAATGGTCTTGTGGTCAAATTCCATCAGCTCTTTGTAGTCTACATTTTGCTTTACCACTCTCCAGAATCACACATTGCAGACAATTCCTTTCGTTGTCTCCGTGACGCTGCGGTACCTCCTTCGCCTTTTGGCTTATTCTGATGGGTTTCACAGCCTCTCCTCCTCTTTCCTCCCTTCAACTGCTGATGTTTCCCAAGGTGTTTCCTGTAATTCTCGTCTCTTTGTACTTTAAAAGTTTTACATGATCTGCTACTTTATGATCACTCAATAACTTTAACAATCACTCTTCCCAGGATTACAGCCTAATGTGCATCTCCGGCCTTCATCATTCCACAAGTTCAAGCCCCATGTATTGGACTGACCATTGAACACACCCATCGTGTTATCTGGCAGACACTTCAAACTCAACATGACTACCCTGAGGTCATCACCTTAACCGAGAAGTAAGTGTCTACCCCTCTCTGAATGTCACCCATCCTCCTATTCACCCACTTTGGAGAACCTGATGTATCCCCTTCCCTTACCATCCTTCATGGTGAATCAGTGTGACCTTGTGTCAGGCTGTTTCCTTGATATCTCTGGGACCTTCACCCCCTCACACTGCAGTCGTGCTCTGTCTGTACTATGACATCACCTTGCCTGGTCCAAAGTGACCTCCACATTGACAAAAAAGGCAATCTTTGAAAATGTAAAACTGCTCATAACATCCCTTCTATAGAATCTTCCATAAATCTACACCCATAAATACACTGGGTATATTAGTTTTCTATTGCTGCAAAACAAAATAAATAACACACTAAATTGCTAAAATACCGTTTACAGTCTCACAATTCTGTAATTCAGAAGTCTGGTCGGGCTTGACTGGGCCCTCCGCTCACGGTCTCATGAGTCTGAAATCAAAGTGTCAACAGGCTGGGCTTTTACTGGGAAACTCTGGGAAAAATCTGTTTTCAAGCTCATTGAGGTTGCTGGCAGAATGTAGGGCTGTGACTGTAGGACTGAAGTCCCTGTATCCTCTCTGGCTGTCGGCCAAGGGTTATTATCAGCTTTTAGAGGCCACCTGCTTTCCTTGACCTGTGGTCTCCTCCATCTTCAAAGCCATCAATGACATGATGAACCCGCTCACACTTCAAATATCTCTGAGCTCCTTCTCTGCCTTAGCTCTTTGTGTTCTTTGTCTGCTTTAAAAGGCTCATGTGATAACACCAGGCTGGCCTGGAGTATCCAGGATCATGTCTCTATTTTAAAGTCAGTTGGTTATTAACATTAATTACGTTTATGTACATGTATTAATATTAATGTAATTAATATTAATTACATTAATATTAATATAAATTGCATGCAATATTAATTACATGGCAAAAGTCCCATTTGCCATGCACATAACATAACCATGAGTGTGACACAAGAGGGTGAAGGTCATAAGAAACAATATTATGCCTACCACACTGGATAAGTTTCAAACCACTTAGCATGGCATATAAAAGCAGTGGTTTCAATCCATTTCCTACCTTGTTAACCTTCCAGGTTTACTGCCCACCCTATGTCTAGGAAGACCATATATCTCAGTTTCCCTGGGACAGTTCTTGTTTATGCATGTTATACTAGGATAAGAATTAACAGCAGTTCTTTAATATTCTAATGCTTCCCAGTTTGGACAAAAAAAGTAAATGGCCATGGTTATGGACTAAATGTGTTCCTACGAAATTTGAATGTTGAAGCCCTGACCCCAGTGTGGTTGTATTTGGAGATGAGATCTCTAAGAAAGTAATTAGGGTTAAATGAGATCATAAGGGTGGGGCCCTCATCCATCAGTATTAGCATCCTTCTAAGAGGAGACACCAGAGGGCTCACTCTCTCTTTCTGGGCACACATACCCAGGAAAGGCCATGTGAGGACACAGAGAAAAGGTGGCCATCTGCAAGCCAAGGAAAAGCCCTCACCAGGAGTCAAATCCTGCTGGACCTTGATCTGGAACTTCCAGCCTCCAGAACTGCAAGACAATAAATTTCTCTGTTTTAAAAAACTAAAAATAGAATTACCATATGACCCAGCAATCCCACTACTGGGCATATACCCGGAGAAAACCATAATTCAAAGAGACACATGCACTGCAATGTTCATTGCAGCACTATTTACAATAGCCAGGTCATGGAAGCAACCTAAATGCCCATCGACAGACAAATGGATAAAGAAGATGTGGTACAAATATACAATGGAATATTACTCAGCCATAAAAAGAAACGAAATTGGGTCATTTGTAGAGACGTGGATGGACCTAGAGACTGTCATACAGAGTGAAGTAAGTCGGAAAGAGAAAAACAAATATCATATATTAACGCATATATGTGGAATCTAGGAAAATGGTACAGATGAACCGATTTGCAAGGCAGAAATAGAGACACAGATGTAGAGGACAAACGTATGGACACCAAGGGGGGAAAGTGGGGGGAGGAGGGGTGGTGGGGGGATGAATTGGGAGATTGGGATTGACATATATGCACTAATATGGATAAAATAGATAACTAATAAGAATCTGCTGTGTAAAAAATAATTAAATTTAAATTTTAAAATATAAATAAATAAATAAATTTCTGTGTTTAAGTCACACAGGCTATGGTCTTTTGTAATGGCAGCACGAGATGACGAACACAATCACTTACCTATAGCCCATGTCCTACCCATTGTGCCCGATTTCCTAGTTTTCAGAAATCAAAAGCCTATTTTGTAATCCTTGCCTTTGTTAACAGTTTCTGTTCCTTCCAGGCCTCAGAATGCCCTCCTCTTCATTGTCTGGAATTTTCTTATTTCTTAGATTCAGCTCAGCTCACCTCTTACGTGAAAACTTCTTCATTCCCTCTCCTTATGATTTTTTATTCCTTCCTTTTTCCCATCACTATATTTTCTATATCACTGTGATAGCAACCAAAACTTTTTTTTTTTTTTTGATTCCTGTCTTCCCTTCCTAGGCAGTAAGTTCCTCAGCCCTACAGACTGCACTTAATGTATATTGATGTTGCCACATCCTAAAAGAATCAGAGAGAGCTTCCTGGTCCTTTCAGTGATTCCATAGTAAAAACAAACGTGTGAACAGGCAACAAGCTGAGGCTCCAAGGAGTATATTTGGCGGAAAGCCCTAAAAGAAGGCCTCCAGTCAGATAGCTGACTTAAATATGAGTCTGGACCCACCAACTGTGTGTGTCATGACCTGAGGTGGAGACAGAGGACTGAGTGTCTACGAGACCCATTAACGTGGGGTTGGAGACGTGGCTCCCACACTTGGTGGCTCTGTGTTCCTGAAGCTTTGGGTGCCTCAGTTCTCGGAGAAAATCAGAGTCATTTCACCACTCGCTGAAGTAAGGGAGAGGTGTGTGAACCTATCCATCAGCTTCTCCTTCCCTCTCCCTAGGAGAACCATGGGGCTGTGTGCATTAGATGGTCATTGGCAAGAATTGCAGTGGGGCTATAAGAGAGGAATGGGAAGCAAGGTCATGGGACCCCCATCTGCCCTGCCCCTTTGCATACCAGGTGAGTCTGAAGGGCCAATCCTTTCTTAAAGCATATCAGGACCCAGATGGATCAACATGCAGACCATGTGTTGTCCATCACACTTGTGTGAACTGCCAACCTGCTCTAAGCGCTGTACATTGATGACAGGGGTGTAATTGGAGGAATGCTGTAAATGCCAACTGTACGTAGCAGTATCAAAACTGCTGTCCATGGCAGACTGCTGAATTTGTGGATGCTGTGGCTTGGGGTTTCTATGCAAGGTAGCTGCTAGCTGCATTTCCTAAAGCTCAGCAAAATGAATCAAAAAAACTTCCTGCCTAGGAAAGCATTTCTACATTCCATATTATTCTTAGGGGAAAAAAACAACAACAACTGTGATTTGCAAATACAGTCAAATGAGTGTGCATTTCCAAATGAGACCATTTTGACAAGGTTCTTTGTAGGAAAACTTGTATTCAGTGTTTGGCTTTATCATACCTCCTCGCCTCATGTTTTTTTTTTTCTTACCTTTTTTTTAATAATAAAATTGTGCCTGTAGTATATCTCTATGTCATAATGGATTGTATAAGTCTTTAAAATATAATAACATTCTTTTTTGTACTCAACAGTCAATAGTTTATTCCGTAGTCAAATTACAGCCTTTTTCTAATATAGAAAAAAAAAGGTGATGGTAAATTTTTTGTGGTTGAGACTTATGGTTTTTTTTAATGACAGAACTGAAAATCTGTACAATTAAAATTGTTTAGTAAATAACTATTGTCTCAACATATCTTACATTTTGTAAAACAACTACAACTCAAGTCAGAATTAGAGCTTAATTTTTATAAGTAAGTAGTGACCCATGGGCTCCCTTGGGGCTGAAATGGTGGTCATCAAAGCCAAAGATGGAAATATTTTATGAAGGCTAGAATGGTCCGAAAAGTTAAATGTCAATGGGTCCTCTAGGAAACTGCACACTGAAAAAGTGTCTCTTGCCTTTAGAGCCATGTATATCACTTAGCACATTACAAACTGTTTAAGTGCATAGCCAGGATAGAAATACAGCAAAGAAGGCTGGGGAGTCCATGGGAGCTGATGAAATGGAAACGGAGAGAAGAAAACTATTTTTGTAAAACTCATTATAAACAGTTGGTAAGCAACAGTCACATGGTAAACGGAGTGCAGAGTAGGATTTAGTGAGGCTCTCAGTTTTTATTTTAATTGAAGAGACTTCTGCATTATAGAAGCTAATAGGAATCATACAGAGAGGAAATCAAGGCTCATAATTTGCTCAACATCTAAGGAAAAGTAGCAATACTTTTTTTCTTTTTTTTTACTTCCTGTGGAAATATGTTCACATTTCCTGCTTGCATGCATCAACAGAAAGCTAGGAGACTGGATGGAAGTCGAACTTAAATATTACCTTTTTTGTCAGTTTTCCCTAGGTTGGGGTACACTATTAAACAACCCCCAAATCTCAAAGGCTTACAACAATCATTTATTTCTCATTCATTTTGCATTTCTGCTGTGGGTTGTCTATGGTTTTGCTCCTCATGCCTTTCCACTCTAAAACCTAGGCTGAAAGTGCAGCCTCTATTAGAAACATGTGGTTCTCAGCGCAAAAGGGAAAAGTGTGATAGCAAAACCATATCATAGCCATTAAAGCCCTTACTGAGACATGGCAGATGCCTTCTGCTTTGAAAGGAGACAATTCTCCAAGTAATCCAGAAAAGCAGAGGTTTACGGGCAAAGAGAGCCCAATATACAAAAACCTGGAAGCCCAAAGTGAATATCTTTTTCAGGGATGAGAAGACACCAGTGAGTAAGGTGCCAGGATGGGGGATGAGAAATGAGCATATGAATGTCTGGTAGACATCAGGTAAATATGTCCAGCAGACCAAATAGAGTTTTAAGAATGGCTCTGGAAGGAGGCAGGGATTTGGAAGTCGTCAGCAATACAGAGGAACAGATAAGATGATTTGGGGATGGTCTGGGTTGCCTGCTGTAAATTATGACAAGCATCACAGCACCTTAAGTTAGGACATGATTTGTACCTTAGAAGGATTTTTCTGATGGCAGCACTCATAGGAAGCAAGACAACCAGGGAAGAACTTATTCCTCAATTGACAGAGTGAGAAATGATGTGTCTTAACCAGAAAGTGGTCGTGAGAAGGACAGTGGGTGTGAAAAGGAGTTAATAGCCTCAAGGGAGGTAAAGAGACTTCATAAATGGGACTTGGACGTGTAGGGGTTGAAAGGGGTGAAAGCTGAGTTTCTTGGTTGACTGGTTTTATAACATTACAACCAAGGTGGGGATACATGAGGAATAGAAGGCATTACACTAAGAATATCTTCTGCTTGAAAACCATGTGAGAAAACCAGGAGAAGCCTCATAGAAGATGGACATAGGATGCTAGAATCTTAGCCAGAAATATTTGACCAACAGCAGCATGTTTGTTATGCTTTAAGTTACGATAGTACATGATAGTATATGACCCACCCAGGAGGAGATGAACATCATGACAGGTCAAAGGACACAGTCCTGGAACACCAACACTTATAGAGTTATTGGAGGGAAAATATCCTGCCATTGAAGAAAAAATATCCTGCGAGGTCACTGTGGTACATAATGTTAATTGTTTAACCAATATCCATTCAACTCCTTCTTTTGGATGAAAAAGAAATTTTAAAAAAGATGGCAATAGGCCTGGCTGAGAATACTAACTTTCCCAGCTTCTCTTTCACCTCAGAGTGTCAAAGCCTGTCATAATTCGGGCCAAGGATAGCTAAGGAGAATCTACTGCAAGGGTCTTAGCTTCTCCTTTCCTGATAAAAGGGAACAGAGGGGACTTTTACTAGTTTGTATCTCTTCCTCTCTGTCTTGGATTTAGACACGAGGTCTGTCCATAACATATCAACCCTGCAGAGTGCCTGCAAGGCAGCAAACGTGAGAACAAAAGCCTACAAGATAAAGTACGTGGAACAGGAAGATGGAAAGTACCTGAATCTCTGACCACAGCATCAAAGAACTGCACCAGCCCTGAGCTCCTTCACTCCAGATTTCAAGATCGGTGGAAAAGCAATCTTGCTTCTTTTAGTCACATTTTTTTAAAGACCTACAGTTAAAGCCATTTTTTTTACAACAAAGATACTGCGAGGAAATATCACAAAGTGGGGAAAAACAAGGGTATGCCCTTTCACAGAATCCAAAGAGGAGAAGTCAAAACTGGCAAGGACCAAACTGGGAGCTCTTCCACGATTACTCAGAAAGTCACTCTTGCCAGGAAAGTTTCAGGAAACAGGATGTGGAAGTTGGACTGAAGCATAAAACAGAGGGGAGAGCCTAGAAACCATGAACATTACAATCTTTTTCTAAGAAGGTTGACTGAAAGAAGTAAAAAGAAGTGGTTTAATAGAGAAACTGGAAGAGGGTAGAGGAGAGGTCAACAAAGTAGGGTCACGGGGGCCACCTGTTTCTGTGAATGAAGTCTTCCTGGAAATACCCATTCATTTATGCATCTATGTATCATCTCCAGGACAGCACAGCTGACTAGGGTGATGGAAACCATGTGGGACTCAGAGACGAAAATATTTACTGATTAGAGCTTCAAGGGGAGGTTTTGTTCTTGCTTTCAGGGTGAGAGTGTCATTGGAATAATCATAGGAAAAGGTAAAAATAAGAGAAATGGTTAAACCACTAACAATGACCCTTGGAGGACAGGGGTAAATGGGCTGTTACAGAACTCAATACTAAAAGTATGGAGAAAGGATGATTTGTGAGGGGACAGATGGGAAGGTGAGAACTTCATGTTTTCTTTGTGAAGAAAGGGTTGAGATACACTCTTCAAAGCGATCAGCGTGAGGGGCATGGCACCAGGCTCTCAGGTTACGTCTCTGAGAACGCAGTCGGGACAGAACTGACAAATACGATTCTTTAATGAAAAAAACAAACACACACGTCACTTTCCCTTTATTTCAATTTTAATATTTTTTGTGTTCCCCAAACATCAAAATCAACAAAAATGTGCTTGGATTTGTCCCCAAAGTTCCTGGTTTTTAGATAAAAGTTGTATTTTACCTTGTTATATTTTTCCTCCATGACTTTAAAGCTGAAAATTGGAAAACTGAAATAGACTCCACTGTCGATATTCAAGAATCCCCCCCAAATTAAAATGGGTCATTATAAGACTAGAGCGATTTCCATAATAGATAAAAGACAAAGTAAAATTTTAATATAGGAATAATACAAACTCTTCTTAATGTTTTTTATGTATTAACATTTTAAATAATAGATAAAGAAACCACTGTATAGAGTTTTTGTGTGTTTAAGGAAAAAATTAATGATTACAGGGAATCATTTGTAAGCAGAAGTGCAGATAAGAAGGCAATCTACAAAACATCCAAAGCTGTCTGACCGAATGACCAGAGTAGAAGTGAGATTCTCAAAGCATTTAAAATATCAGTTAAATATATTTCACAGGCGCAATTTACAATTTATCGGCATTTTCACTACAGGTCTCTAGTAACCAGTCTAGATCAAGTGGCAGCTCTATTTTACTACAAGTTAAAATTCTGAACTTAACTTCAAAATCCTAGGAGGAGTTAAGTGGGTAGAAACTATTCACGTATGATCTTCAGTTGGAGGCCACTGATCACTGCATTCCTCAGAGTGGCAAGGTTTCTTTAACGATATTTTATGAGTATTTAAATCATGATATTCAAAACTAGCGTTGAGTTATATGAAATAGCAGGAATGTAGATGTGATATAATGAGTGTGAGAAAATGTCACAAAATATTCAAACGAGCTGAGAAGCTGTACTAGTGCACGTCTTTAAATACTAAAAGCTGGATGTGAAGTCCTTTCAATCTGAAAAACCATGTATGAAAGTTCTGTATCAGCCATTTGAAAACAGAACCTATCACCTATCTAATCCAGCCAGTACTGGTTCACGTAATCTTCCCAAATGGTGAAACCAGTAAGAACAGGAGTATGAGACTCCAGAAAATCCAGAGAGGTCTCTTTATATGTTGAGTACTTGATAAATGACTAAAACTACTTCACAGGAGAATTCAGTTATGTTAAGTGTCACCTTTCCCCTCCTTTTTATTTATTTGGCGTCAGGTCTGTCACTCATTCAGAATGAAAATCTTGGAGTCGCCTTTGACTTTCTTTTAGCTCCTCCAAGCCCTCACGGAATAGCTAAGATCTGTTCATGCAAGCTTCTTGACCTTCCTCACATCCACCTGTGCCACCATACTAAACTAGTACACAAGGCTTAGACACCTGCAACAACCAGCTAACTAGTGCCTTCCCTCCTACCCTCATGCATCCCAGGCTACTGGGACTGAAATACTACTTTGCTTCTGTTGCATCACTTCTTACTATCTTTCAGAGGTTTGCCATCGCCTACAAAGATCTTATTTTCGAGACACTGCAATTCATTATTTAACCACTTTCTGACCTTAACTTTCACTCTCCCCTCTATGACAGCTCCATTCCAACAAATCCAGGCTACTGGAACCACTCTAAACATTGTTAATTCTTAGACTTCACCTAAGAGATATTTCCCCATATCACTCCCATTGAAAGTTACTGATCTCTTAAGATATAGCTCAAAAACCTATCTCTATCATGAAGCCTCCTGGAAAATTTCAGCACAAAGTGATACTCACCATTCATATGGCATTATTACATACTGTTGTGTTTCAGGAATTTGGATTTCTTAACCTCCAACATAAAAATTCTATTTGGGAACTCGTCAATTAATTCATGTCACCCTCAGTTACTTCCCAAAACACAGCTGTAAAATATAGGACATCTCACCCCAAAATAAATGTTGTTAATGCAACGGTCAGAAAACCATGTTACTAATAGGTTTTAGCCAATTTTGATCGTAAGCCTTTTGACTGAGGGCCTCAGGAAGTAATGATACTCAGTAAAAATAAGTATCATTAATTATGTCTTGAAAGGTTCTTTAAAACAGGATTATATAAAAAGTATAAAGACATTAAACGAGTGAATTATCCCACTATGAAATGAAAGCTCTAAGTATACTATCATAATACTAATTTAAGAATTCCTCATAAATCCCTTAGCACAGTACCTGCTATAGAGACTCTGTAAATACAAACTCCTGTAATTATTTAGGGCTCATCTACAGAATTTCATGGTGAACACTGCATGATGTAGTTACAATCAAAGCCTTCAGGGATATCTTACCAAGAACTCTGGGAAAACACTTTGACAGGTATGGGAAAGAAAAGTCCTATTCAGGTGTATTCTGAAATCAGTTTCCAAGTTCTGCTGATACTTTACATTTGAATCTCCCATTCTTGCCATACACTAGTCAACACATACACATGCACACAGATTGAAAGTGTCAGCGATGTTATGTTGGAAATTCTTATTTCATACTTATTTACTTGCCTAAATGCTATTTCTTATAGCAGGTGTTTGACAAAATTATTTTTATAATTAGAGGAGGTTGGCTCCTGGCGGCAGACTGCAAGATTTCCACACCCAGGGCCTTCATGGCTCTCCATTCCACTTTCACTTGAGGTCTCCATGCAATCCCCACTTCCCCTCTGGGGATCTGTCCTTTTCCATGATGAAAGAGGGAATTTAAATGTCTTTAAACTTCTACGGTAGAGTAACATATGGATTAGAACCTAAGCAACAGTGAGTCTCATAGAACAGAAATGTAAATATCCAAACCCGACCACCCCTACCCATCACCTGTTTGTTCTCTGCTACTTTGATCACTCCATTTGCCTAGGTTCTCTTTTTTGTGATTATCTTTCCATTATAGACTAGCGCCCATTCACTATTTTTATTTCTGACTTCTAGAATCTCTTCCACTGTGAAGGAACTGTTTTGCATTTTAAAACTTTATAAAAGTGTACCACTCTACATTGACTGAAATTTTGTTCTTCCCTAAGAACATTTTTCTTCCTGTAGATTTTTTTCATTTTTGAGCCAGAAGAAAATATTACCTGGTCTTTTCTTCCCATTCTTACTTCCAAACCCAATTACCAGTGCATTTCCATACATAATCCTTTCAAGTTCTATCTCCCCGTTCCTCTTTGGAAAATTTATTGAATTTCATGTAATCCTTTGCTTAGGAATGGTTACCGTTTTTTCTCCTCACTTTAGTCTATGTCAATATTTAGATCATAATACCTCCAACTTTACTGAACACTGGAATGGAATGGAGAAATTTCTAAAAACCCTAATGCTTAGATTCCACCCAAAGTAGATTATCATCTCACTGGCCTCGCGGGACCTGAGCGTCAGTAAATATTTTTAACTCTCCAGATAATTTTGATGTGCAGAGTTAAAAAATACTGATTTTGACTGATTTCACTGCTGTCAAAGTATTATCTGATAACCACAGATCAAAACTGTATTGCCAGTCAGAATGTGTGGATTTATGTCAACTTGGACTTAACAATGAAAGTGGAAGTCATTTGGAATAGATTTTCATGGATCGAGGAGTGACTTGGACATGAGAAACTTGAGACAATGAGAACAGAGTTCTTTCAGAAAGTGTGGCCCTTCTAGGGAGAAAGAGGGGGAGGAGGAGGAGGGGAAAAAGAGGAAGGAAAAGAAGGAGAAGAAAAAGAAAAAGGAGGAGGAGGAGAAGAAGGAGAAGTGTAAGCAGATAGAGTAGGGGGTTCCCGGAGAAAGAGAACCAGGCATGGCTTTCTTGACATCAGAGAAGCCATTTTTGGCCAAAGTCACTTTGTGATCTAAGCTTGGCCACAGTGCTTGCCCTTGAACAGGTCTCAGTCATGATGATCTTAAGGCAAGTGAGGGAATGCAGGAACAAAGGAAAAGCGGTCAAGAAGCAATAGTTCAGCAATCAAACAATGTCCTAATTCCTCCTCATGGGATATACATAACAATTTGATACAGACTTTGAGTCCTACGGGAACTGCAAAGAAACGGACATAATGGTAACTCTGTAGCACTGGAAATGCACATGGGAAACTTCAAAGGAGGATAGCATGGGCACAGCTATTGTGTTAGCTATGCTGCCAGTAACTTCCATCAAAAGGATCTGGGTTTACTGGGTGAGCTCTGAATCACAGCACATCTTCTGATATGGTGAAACAAAAAAGTAGAGTATCTGGGACTGTCAGATCTGGTTTATAGCCATGTTTTTATTGTTTGCCTCTCGCCATGTATCTCCCAGTCTTGTAGCAGCATTAGGTGAATTTTGCTCAGGGAACCAATCCTCCTCCACTTGAGATCTTTGTATTTTTGGTTATTTATTTATTTTTTCTACAGCAGGTTCTTATTAGTACTGTCCAATCAGAAATTTTCTGAGTCAAAGAGATTGGAAAAATGTATTTGCTCTCTCACAATGGATGCCGGTGAAGACGCACATTCCCTTAGAAGGTGCTGGCAACCACTTTAGAGGCATGAGGACAGCCAGCCTTGCTACAAAGCCAACACCAAAGAGAGGAGAACAGGTAGCCGGACAGAGGCTCTCTGCGCTGAGACAGATATGTCTGCTTTGCCACTGGATTGATGGGTGACATTGAAAATAAATGTGCCCTGTTCCTTCTGCATGTACTCCCTAGAGTAATTCAGGGCCCAGTGACACTGGCATTGACCTGTGCTGTCAGCACAAGACGTATGGATGCTTTTAGTGTGAACACTCTTTGAAGGAATACCCCCACTGTTTGGTGGGGAAGAATATCTGACAAATTATTTCTTCCAGCAGAGCCTGCACTGACCAAAGAGGAAATTTGCACGAGAAAACTGTACAATATTACGTTTCCCCTGAATCCTTTGTTTCTCATTATTTGTGCGTTCTACTGATGGGAACAAAAAGGCAATATGAAAATAGTCAGAGTAATAGTGGTTATTATCAATGCAGAAAAAGGCAAATATCTTAGTAAGATAACCAGACCATGTCAACAAAACCTAATTCCATTGTTAAGGTCGCTTTCTCTTTATCAAGCATTGCAGTTGCAAAAATCAGAACAAAATTTACGTATTGTTTAATAACAGTTTTGTATTGATATTTCAGGGAAAAAAACCATTAGTGAATAATAAATAATTTTCCCTTAATTTAAGAGATGGTAAAAACAAAAGGAAACCAGAAGTCAAAGAAGTCAAGTACCTGGGCTATATCTACACTCTCTATAATTAATTGAATAAATCTTTCCTGGCAATTTTATTTAATTACTTATAGTAATATCACCTTGATAACAGAAGTTGCATGTGTCTTTCATAAATGCCCTATATCTTTTTCTGTGTAAGTCACTGAATGTTTTAAAGTAGAATTATTTAACTGATCATTCTGCACAGATGATGAATGATTATTATTAAATTTTCCAAGTAATTAATAGAAATAGCCTGGGCTTAATTCTCCTCCTGCCATCATAGCATCACCCATTCTCTTCGGGTTTATTTGTTTTATTTTGTGGTGTGTTCTAGACAATTACATTTCCTTTACTCTTCATTTCACTAGCTACTTTTGCCCTGGTAGATTTCTCTATAAAGCTTTTGCACTTTCAATTTGCATGACTTTCTTTTCCTATCATGAGTCACATCCTTTTTTTCACATTTAACGTTGCTCCAGACAAATGTCATTCAAAGGGTTTTTTTTGTTTGTTTTTTTTTCCCCTAATCTACATACCTAATGAAAATGTTGCTAGGGCTTTATCCTTCAGCTCATTCAACATTACTGGTGAGGAACGTCCCAGTATTTTTGTTTTTGGTTTTTTTGGTAACTTTTTATGCTGAAGTAATTTCAGGCTTACAGAAGAGTTGCAAGAATAGTACAAAGAAAGAATTCCTGAATACCTGTCACCCAGATTCCCTAAGTGTTAACATTTACCACATTTGCTTTATCGATTTCTTCAGGTTTTTTTCCTCTCTCTCTATTGTCCTGTACAATTTGAGAATACGTGGTAGACATGATCCCTTTTAGTTCTAAATACTTCAGTGTATGTTTCCTAAGAATAAAAGAGCGTCCCAGTGTTAATCCTAGGTTGTCCCTTCTAAACCCAACAGTTTGATAATAACTTTTGGCACTAGATTGGACAAATTAAGTGACCTGGCTCTTTAGTAGTTCCGGGCTCACATTTCAACCCTATAACAAACCTGATTATTATTACTGCATCTTTCTTTTAAACCAGCTGCTGGGACGTCCACATTCTATAAATAAGGCTCAGTTTCCCTGACAAGGAAATGGGTATAAGAATCTAGGATTTAAAAGGTAGTTCATGAGTTGAAAATAATATACTTAAAATAGAATTCAAGAGTCTAAAGAGTGGGAAAAATATCCTAATGTTACAAAAATAACAATATTATGAAAAAATTATAATTTTATATAATTTAATGTAATTTAAATTCTCTAATTTACAATATAGAAAACTGTACCTTAAAACTCATGTCACTTTTATAAGCGTAGATAGTTCTTATAAGTTGTTAACCCATTTTTCTGAAAGTAAATCGTTTTCTAACTTTCTTGTGGTCCAATGCCATCAGTGAGTGGAGCTCTCTGTCAGCCATTCAGGGGACAAACAAATGCTAGGAAACACCTTTGTGTCAATTCAGACATCCTGGCTAAACATAAAGGGACTCTTAGCTTAGTACCTCTGAAGATACTAACAGGAACTAAACATGATTTCATCATCAAAGAAACACCAAATATTTACTGCACGTGAGAACAACAACAAACCCTACTTCTTCTAAATTAATGAGAGAAATTGTCATGAGAAACCTTTTAATACATGCAAATAAGTGGGAAAACCAGAAAAAGTACTGGATAAACATAGAAAAGTTAAGAACCAATTATACAGCAAATCACAGTTAATGAAGCATATGTGGAATTAGTGATAATGAATGATGGCACCACCACTGGGAATCAGCAAAGTCCACAACCAGGTGGAGCCAGGCTTGTGATCCCGTCTCAATCCCCACGGCTCTTTCTTCTCCGTTAGAAGAACCTCCTCTCTTCAGCCTATCCTAGGAGACACTGGTCCAGCTTTGGAATGGCTGTTTCTCCATCCTCTTCAACTTGGAAAACACTTTCCCAAACAGCAAAGCAACTTTCTTTTTAACCATTGCATACAGTGACAAGCCTCATGGTTAAAAAGTAATAACAATACATTTGAGACACACAGCTGAGGTTTCAGCAGGTCTTTGTATGACCACTTGATATGCATGACACGAAGTTTCCAGTACCCCACTGGCCTACAGTAGAAGCACACACCGACAGCCTTGCCGTGGCCTCATGATGGGTGGCGTGCACATCCCCAAACCTCCGTTTTTGACTTCGTCAAGTGTGCTCGTGGAGTGGGCTTGCCCTGAGTGTCTGTCATTGCGTTAGAACATACTGTGGGTCGGGTTGCTCCCCTCCCTTAGATCCGTGCCTCAAAATGAGATGCAATGAGTCAGGCTCAGCCAATTGGCAGCCTGAAGCTGATCCGCCCTCCCAGCTGAACCAAGTCAAGAGCAGCCAGAAGTCAGCCAAACGCAGAATGGAGAGCTTGACAATAAATGTTTGTTGTTTGAAGCCATGGAATTTTGAGACAGATGGTTATGCAGCATGAGAGTGGCAATATTTGACAAAGAAAGACTTAGAGCTGTAAGCTCTGGGTTACATTTCTTACACTGAGTCTTTATCCCCCTATAAAAACCTGAATAATTAGAAAAAAATAGAGAAGTATTTAGCTCTTTCAAATTGTCTATCTGGTTTAAGGGGCCCTTTTCATTCTGTTTGCCATCATCTAGCCTTGTCTCTCATTACCTTAAATTACATTATCAATAATTTTGAAGGTCACCTCCTTTCTTTAACTCTTTCTTTTTTCTGCCAGCCATATTACATAATACTATGAATCCAATCATCCTAAAGCTGGAATTATGTGATGACATCCTAGTTCTAAGGAGTGGGAGGATAGGACATTTTATTGTATTACTCTCAAGCTGCTATAATAGAGGAACATCAAAAGGTATAGGAAAGGGATTGAGAAACCAGCCCTGGACTTCCTAACTTCAGATTCCACCTTCCGTGAGAAAAATCAATATATTACTTGTTTAAGCCACCGTCTGTTGGCATATATGCTACTTGTAGCCAAAACTATTCCTAACAGGCGTGGATGTCTACCATAGTGCATGGACGGCACAACCCGTATAACCCTCGTGTTGATTTCAGAATAGCCTCACATCTGGAATATGGTAATCAAATCACACCCTGACTGTTATCCCCAACATCTCTTTCAAGAGACTAAGCACAATATGCATCTTTAATCCCTCATTCTGAAATAAGCTGTGACTGGATTATCACTATGTTTTTCTTTTGGAAGGGTTTAATGTCAACCCTCAGGATCTGAGCCACGGCAATAGGCGATTGATACCTCTCTGTCTGGAACAGTAATGTGCTACCACTTTATTTTTATTCCATGAAATTTTCAAAGGCCATTTTGCATTTCAACAAAGTCTGTCTATCTGTCTTTCTGGTTCTCACATACACGACTGAAAGTTGGTTTTTTTTAAGCATTCCCATATATTGCAAATAAATGTTTTCAAACTGTTCGTTTGTCTCTACTGTCCCTCAATTTAGCCTAATGAAATCAGCCAAAGCTAACTTTTTATCTTATAAACGGAAATATGATCTAAAAATTATTAATATTTCTTCTAACAAATGTGAGATGGATAGCCCAGAGGCCTAGGATTTCTAGGTCGTAACAGCAAGCACAAATATACTACCTCAGAACATTATCAAAAAAGAAATGCAATGAATAATTTTGTGAATATTTTATAAGGGTATTTAAATAGTCCATAACTTTAGAAAATATCCTATTGAGTCAAATCTGAAATATCCTATTCGACTAACCTTACACCGGAAGGCAGTAAGAAACATAATTCCCATCAGTCCTTCTTAACACATTTTATAAAGTACTGGATTAGGAGTTCAAAAAGCAGATCCTTCTCAACCATTAAAGCACATTTACTGTTGAATAAATGACTTAAACTGAAAAAAATTCAACTTCTTAAAACGAAGAGATCAAAGATTGGTGGACAGTCAATAGAATTACAGGGAGTTACTCTGCAAATCACTGGTGTTTATCCCATCTAGAAGTTCAAAGGTGGATCCCAGGAATCTTTTATACAACTCCCCAGGTGATTCTAGAATACAACTCTGTTGGCAAATCTCTTGGACTTAATCACATCTGAGGTCTTGGTCAGATGTGTTATTTGATGATTTGGTACTTACCTCTTAAAAAGGAAGGTAGTTTGAGACACCCCTTCATTTCTCCACCCCTAAATATTACCAAGTTTTAGTATCCCTTCTTGACAGACTCAGGAGAGGGCAAAATTCATCATATAACTCACCTGCTACATCACTGTAGATGGGAGAAAGCTGAGTGATTTAGAAAATTAATCTAAGCTTGGGAGAAACAGTTCAGATTTGATAGATATCTGGAAAGATTCAGAGTGGAATAAAATTTTAAGATCCTCTACTAAATTTTAGGAAATCCTTTTCAAGTACTTTACTTTGGCAAATCACTATAATTATTCTTTTCACAAAAGGAGAATGAGGTCTGTAGGCTTTATCCACTAAATGAGAAACAAGTTGAAAATTAGAGTTCTTTGGGGGATAGCTTTTTCTTACAGCATTGAATCTTTGAAACTGAGACCATTTTCCATGAATACATTCCAAATCGAATATCCAGAAAAAAATCGCACATAAATCATATTCTTTTCTGTGCTAATTTTTGTTTGTTTTTCTTTGAGCATTTTCTCTTGTTAAAACAGTAACAATGGCTCTCTAATGGGAGCATAAATTCAATAACTGGTTAATTTTACTGTTCAGTGAAAAACAAAGGAGGCCCAGATTGTTAGACTTGCACAAAGGCAAAAGAACGTTTAGTATCATGTTTAGTTGGGCTCAGAGGAGACACTTGCTACAAGTTAGCTAATAAAAAATATTGTGTCTGGATAAAAACTTTGGGAATTTCTTATAGGATGAGTCTGGCAGGATCACCGTTTCAGAATGTTAAAGGCAGCTTTTCGGTTTTAGATTCAGTTGTTGGAAGAGAAAAATGATAAAGGGCCAGTAGGGACCCAACACCTACCTAGAGCTCCAGGATCCCTACACCAAAAGCATATTCATATTTAATGCATTACATTAAGGGCTTCCAGAGTAAATATTTTCCATTCCCCCCATAACCACATTTCCCCTACATAGACAAATTAACGAACGTGGATTCTGGAGCATAAATATTCAACTAGCGTCTGTATTTATGCCCCAGCTTACAAATAACTAATGGTCCGCTGAGCCAAAATACTCATACATGCTAGACATGTAGGAAGAATTGCTGATTTCATTTATTATACCACCTGTGAACCTCCCAGGGGAAGGGCAGTCTAGTGAAATACTTTGGTGTGCTGACACAATTTTGTACTTGTTTATGAGGCTGCGCCAGCCTAGTCCTAATTTCCTGTTGTAATTCTTTGCTTCAAAGGCCAAGTCCACACATGGGAAGAATATTTTCTGCAAACAATCTCCTCACAGCTCTGCTATCTCTGTCTCCAGGTGCCTCTCTGGGTCTTCTTTTCCCTTTATACTTGTAACAGTCACGAAGGATTTAAGTTAGCATTTGGGGCGGAACAAAACCAAAAGGAGTAGAAGTTTTAGATTGCTGTGTCAATTACTTGATTTTTGGTTCATCTTGAATACGGGGGAGAAAAGCTCTCTTTTCTAATTCCTGAGTGACAAATGACACTGGAAGGAGTTTTTACTCCAATGCATTTCATCTAAAGGTCAAGCAGAGGCAAACTGATCTTGCTTTCCAGCTCACAACATCTCTAAAACCTGTTTCTACCCTAAAGCAAAGAATCGATGCGATGTGGGCAGCCTAGAAGTATTAGTTCTTTTCCTTTAGGAGGTATTGATAGCATCATCTCCTGGGGGATTAGTTACTGCACTTTTTAAGGCTTCTGATTAAAATGTGCTAATCCCAGCTGGGAAGCTCAATGTTCCCAAACTGGGCAAAAAAGGTAGTCATTTCTGTCATCATGTCTATCAGAGATACTTGAAGGATTGCATATTATTATGACTTTCAGGTTTAATGCATCTTTTGTGGTTCAAGAAATACAATTTCAATGTTGATTGAATTGATGACTATCTATGAATACTTATAGCTTGATATCTTGATTTTTGGATGTTTGCTTCACCTTAAGGATTAATAGATACTTAAAGAGATGTGAATAATAGGTAACAAAGAGATGAAGAATGGATTCCAGCAGAATCCATTGCTCAACCAAAGACAAAAACAGAGCAATGAGAGATGGCATTGACTTTTCTGCAGATATGGGACAAGTTAGAAAGCTCTCAGTCTGAACCAGTTTGAGTTGGAGCAGGAGAATGGAATCAGTAACATCTGAATGTTCTCACTCAAAATGATTTCCAAAATTCCCTAACTGCTGACAAACTTAAAGTATTATAATATTAAACAGTGATCAGTTTCAATGCACACCAATGATTTTTCCATTCTTCTTTTGTCAAGTCAATTCTGGCACCATAATAAATAGCAAAAACTTAATAATACCTGGCCAATGGCTTAAAAGGAATTTTTGAAAGAAAATGAACATGCAAATAAAAATGATAATTAGAGTCCAGAGGGCACATTGCTTAACTGATAATTTGTCTGTTGTGCTTAAATATCGCAAAGGTTTCTGGTATGCTCCTCGTTTTGTACCATATGTGATTCTGTTTTGCTTACACCAAAATAGCTTTTGTTGCCCGAGCTTTAGAACCAATCTTTTCTTTTTTTAATAAATGCCCTAATGATCACATCATTTAAAATGTCAGTATGAGTGTGTAGGCTAACATTAAGTGTATTTCTTCCTGAGCTGATTTTTTTTTCTTGTAATGTACACATTTTTATCAGTCTTTGAATATTTAAGGTGTACTTTTCCAAAGCCATTCCTAAAGAAACTGAACTTTTTTTTGTTTTATCTAATTATCTAATAAATTAATACAACAAGGGAGCTCATTAAATGCCAAGGAGGAAGAGGGAAAAGGTGTTGCTAGAACTTAATTAGCAAGATACGAAGATACCAATTAACACCTATAGCTCAGGAAAAAAAAAAAAACTTTTTTCATGTGGCAGCATCAAAAATAAAATCACAGCTGGTTACACATATAAGTGGGGTGCAGATGAATTTTAGTCTTCTGTTGGTATCAAGGCCTCAGGAGTAAGGAAGACGGAGGAGGGGAAAGGAGAGGAAGAAATTTCTAGGCTGGCCAAGAAAGTACCATTTGGTTAATTTGAATGCCTTCTGTTCAGGTGTTGAGAAGAGAGTCTGCATTTTAGGAGAAAACGCTACACAAATTCCAAGACAGTAATATTTTATTGTTCCAAACCCTTTGTACAAACATCTCATCTAAAAATAATGGTAAATATGTAATTTATAATGATCATTTCTCTCAATCATATCATAATTTTCTCAAATCCAATGACCTGTGTGAAAAAAAATAAACTCCGTAGGACATAAATATTCCTTAGTTTAGGTACGAACTCAAAGGAGGGTTTTATTTTAAATTTTCTAAAAGAATCGTTCAAAGCTATCAGTGTGATCTGATGAAACGTAACGTTTTAAAAGACAACCGTGTAGTACCTAGGTTTTACACTTCTCGAGATCACTTCAACTGGGTGTCCACACTTACACCTACTAAGTACAAAATTAAGGCAGAGAGGTTAAGTTCTGAGTTTGATGCCAGGTTACTTGGACAGATGTCAACAAATAAAGGAAGCGGAGGAAATAAGGATTATCCTAAAAGAGCATTGTGACCATCTTCCCTGACCCTGATGCTTCCCGACGATGTGGCTCAGGTTGTGCGTCCTCATCATGACACTACTTTTGCGATGCTGTGTCCTTCTCAGAGGATCACTGCTGGAGGCTCACAATCATCCACCTGCCCTCACTGATAAGGCCAGTTGTGATTAATTCTGTCTACGTTATTCACTGTTTAGATCTACAGAATAATTTTAAAGCTGGTATAGTATAGCTAATGATCAGAATGACTTTAAAACATATTCTATATTCAGATGAGCCATGTTGTATAGCCCATAGGTGGGTCAAATTGGATATATTTCTACTGTTGATAGAAATAAGATTTCTATTGGCAAACCCACACATCCTAATGGCAGCCTAATTCATATCCAACTCAACAACATTTCCAACATTTTTTTAAATGATTATAAAATTAAAATACATCCTTGAAAATCCACGGTTTTAAGGTTGGGAAGAAAATAATTTGTATTTGCTTTATGAACTTTTACCAGTTTAATTTGTGTATCTTATTTCCTAAGAGATCATGTCAGTAAAATCATACACTTATCATGACATTGACTATACTTCTTTACTATCAAAAAAGACTTTATACTAACTTATCATGAAAAAGAAGATGAATAGGTAGCTCACTGTCTGCTTGGGAAGATAAAACAAGTCCATGGAGTGTAGGGCAGGGTGAAAGAGGTATGTAATAATAATAGGGGACAGTTAATGTGCCACTCATTTGCTGAATTATTTGCATCGTTAAAAACTCAGATCAAGAATCCCCCTGATCACCCTCTAAGTCATGCTGTATTTGGTTTGACATACTTCACACATTCTTCTTAATATATGACCTTATTCCTATCTGAACCCACTGACTTCTTGCTGAAAATTATTCTGGAACTTCCTATCACTTATCTCCCAGTACAGAGCTACCATTTTTTGGGTCCCCACATGTTCCTGTTTGTTTTTTTCCCCTTGTTCTGCTGAAACACACTCTTAAGCTATTTCTTCAGAAATTACATAAAGGTAATTTACTTAGTTCTTGTAAGTCAAAAACTGTCACTTCTTGTTCTTATATTAGAATGATAATTTGGCTAAATAAGGTATTCTTAGAGTTTTAGGTTCACAATCATTTTCCCTAAGCATGTTGCAGACATTTAGACTTCCTCAGCTGTCTAGGATCTAGAATTACTTATACAAATTCTAAAGCCAAGGAATTCCACTTCCACCTGGGATGTAGAGTTTGAAAGCATGTGACCAGCACCCTAATAATAAGAAAAAGTTGGACCTACTGTGAAATCATATTTATTCTTGAGTCTATCAGAGAGCTGAGATTTCAGGGAAACCAAACAGCCTGAAACCTAAGGAAAGACTGGCTTTCAGAAGAGAGATGAAACATGAAGACTGACGAATTTGTAGCAGAGCATGAGCAGAAGATGGGGTCACCATTGTCCCCTTTCACTGAGTATGAGCCAGCTCGGTGACGGGGTTTGATGGACAGAATATGGTAGATGTGAAGCTGCGCCAGTCTCTACTTCCAGGCCTCGAGAAACTGGCGACTTCCACCTTCTCTCTTTTGAAGAACTGTCTCTCAGCACCCTTGGCAGCCGCAAGGAGTCAAGTCTGACTGTCCCTACGGCCTCCATAGTGCGCAAGCCACCTGGGGACTCCGGCCAACAGTACCACTGAGAACCACTTCTAGCCATCCTTACTAGGTGCCAGATGTGTGCAAGCAGTCAAACTGGACCTTACAAAGGAGTCTTCTTGCCAGCTGAACACGACATAGTTATCACATAAAGGAAAGAAGCTCATTTGAGCCCTTCCCAAAATTTGGACCCACAAAATTGTGAGGTATGGTACAACAATTGTTGTTTTAAGTTGTAAGTTTTGGAAGAATTTGTTATTCTGCAAGAAATAACTGTAACAATAGGGCTGATTGAGTCTCTTATGTTGTTTCAAATTTTTTCAAAAACTTCATCATAGTCAATGTGATATATAAATATACCATTTGACCTGACACTACTTGACATTCTTTGACCTAAAAAAGTAAATTTCATAAGTTTCAACCAAATATTAATTTTGACCTGTACTCTGGGATGATCATTGATCTAATCAGGAACTCATACCCAGGGATTCTTCAAATCAGAAGCCTGGAACCACAAGTGGCAGAAACATGCCATCTATTTTTATCTCTGATGAGGCTTGGTTAAATAACACAATTGATCAAATAGGATGTATTTCAGTGGGTTAAAATACTAATGTTCAAGGTACATAGATTGCCTGGAAATACTGCATATCCACCCTCCCATTTCAGGAACAGGTCGTGAGTCTCCAGCAGGTTCAAGAGCCTGAACAATTGGTAACAGTACCCAAGGCGTGATTCTGAAATGGCTTTGTATCCAGCAGCTGATTGAACGATTTTGGTACAATTTTCTGACCCTAAGTTAGGCGGAATCTTGTCCTTAGCATCTTTTGTTTTCTGGCTTGAGTAAACATTTTACACTGCATGCAATTAGCGGATGTAAAAAAGCACAGAGTGATGACTTCATTAAGTTTAGTGTAATTGCCTTTGCCCCTGCTTGATGATATACGTCTGCATACAAGTTCAGCAGAATCCTGTCTGAGACTTTAAGGAAGGGGATGTCTAACTCTCACCTACCACTCCATACATAAGGCTAACAGTATTACTAATATTTATAAACACCACCACCAACTTAAGTCAGGTCACGTGTAGAGCGGCCTGACAAACTGCCCCTTTTCTCTATCAACTGATCAAAAGCGGGGAGAATTTTTCTTCCGGGCCTCCACCAGCTGCACCAGCGGCCTCAACTCTCTTCACACTGTGCCCTTAGTCACCAGCACAAACAACTCTCCGGCATTTGACTGGCTGTCAATTCGAAGTTTCTCTCCTCTTTGGAGATGAACGTATGGAGGCAGACTGACCTGCACGACACTTGAGCTCTTCGCCATCAATTATTCACCTTTTTTGAACCCAATTTTCATTCTCTGTGTGCACACGCAAGGCTCTCTGGGTCCCCGCTTAGAAGATCAGCGCTTGCTTTCTCGGCCTCAGCCCCTCACACGCACTTCAGACGTGACTTGGTGTTTCCACTGCACCTCCTGTATGCTTGCTATGCTGCGCTTTCTATGTATTCA
This sequence comes from Balaenoptera borealis, assembly GCF_965194805.1. Lineage (NCBI taxonomy): Eukaryota > Metazoa > Chordata > Mammalia > Artiodactyla > Balaenopteridae > Balaenoptera > Balaenoptera borealis. The sequence continues at coordinate 73,509,467 of NC_138877.1, forward strand.
TTTAAAGTGCAGCAAAGAACGTATAAAACTATCCAGACGGACCTAAAATTTCCCTTTTACCACCCACTTACCAAACCAGCCATTTACTGAACTCTTACTCTGCGCCAGGCGATGCTGGCTGCTGGAAATTCATCGTAGCCACTTGCACGACTGAACACTTACCGTGTGCCTTGCGCTGTTGTAAGCACCTTATGTTCTTTTTTTTAATTTTTTTCTTGCTTTTTATTTCTTTCTTGATTTCTTTTTCTTTTTTTTTAACATCTTTATTGGAGTATAGGATTTGGGGGGGAGAGATTTTTGTTTTGTTTTGTGTTTTCACACAAAACCAAGAATTTAGAAAAATAAAGCATATTCTGAATATAGTGGCAGATAACAAAGCTTATAATACATTACAATTCCTCCCTTCTAAGAATTACCTTCCTCTTGTCCAAAATATTTTCATTCAATTTCTCTTTTCTTTCTTTCAGTTCTGACTCTGTCATATTTGCTCCTAATTTTGGGGAAAAAAATCAACTCCTTGATCTGTAAACTAGCTTCCTCATTTATAAAATGAGGCACACAATACAGACAGAGCTTCCCAACCGGTGGACTCCGGTGCGCTGGCGTCCTGAATGTAAGTGAGAACTTGACCACTCCTGCAGTGGGGCAGTTGACAGGGGTCAGGGGCAGCCAGAGCCCTTTGGGCTACTACCTCTGGCCATGAGCAGCCTTGTTTAGGTCTCCTCAGGCACCTGTGCAGAGCAGTCTGAGGTGTATGCCAGAGAAGCAACCAGCACTTACAGTTCTGCTGTCTGCGTGTGGCCAAGGAGATGCCTGCCACATCGGGCATCTACCTGCAAAGCACCCCACTGCCCGTCACGGACTAAAGATCCTGGAGCCAATGCAGGAGACCCATGGAGCACAGCACACAGCCTCAGGGGTAATCTGCCAGGGGATGTGAGAGGAGCCTTGGCAGAGCGTGCTTTTCTCGTGGGCTCAGCTCCAGGCCATGCCTTTAATACCCCTCGAAATATACACTGGCCGTCTCTATCCCTTTGCAGCAGTGCACTCTTCTGATGGTGCCCAGGCTAGCTGCTGACAATGCCTACATGTTCTGAAAGCTAGAGTTTCAATGTGGAAATCTTGATATAAAAATGTACTATTGGGATTGAAATTCATTTGCAGTATCATATGAAATTGCAACATTTGTCAAATGTATTGACAATTACATTTGTCAATAAAAGAAAAGGAAGAGTTGGAAAAAAAATAAAGTGCAGCAAAGATTTGGGAAGGTAAGTAAACAAATGTGTACTGTCAGTCTACCATCTTGAATTCAAATTTGCATTTAACAAGTCTATTTTAGCTCCACAAGACTTGCATTTCAAAACATCAGAGATATTCGGTCTCTATCAATCACAACCGCCCACCCCAAATATCTATCAATTTACTGAATACTTACTCTGAGTGCTCCAGTGTATGCCTTTTACATGCCATATCTCTAATGCTTAGCACTCTGAAATCTAGGTCTTCCCGTATAATGCAGGCATGCTCTAAGTTTTAAATATGCACTTGAAATTATGAGAGCGCAGAGAGAGGCTCCCTACCTCCGTCCAAGAGAAGAAGATTACACAGAGGAGGATGTTGGACTGGGTGTTGAAGGATGAGGAAAAGTCTGGCAGGTGAACAAAGCAAAGAAGGAGTCGCAGGCAGAGGATACAGAGACAAAATGGCTTGTCTGGGAAATGAGAAGCCTTTTAATGTGGCTAGAAAACAACACATGTGGGGAAAAATTGTAGCTGAAGAGACTAGAGAAACAAGCATGAATTAGAACAACCCTGAGGGTGTTGGTGCTTATTCCAAATCTGAGGCAGAGCCATGAGGAGGCCAGCTGAAGCTGGAAACCCTATGCATCTGATGGCCCCCCAACCTGCACGGTCACATTCTACTACCCAGCTCCCTCTGACAGCCTGTGTCTAGGAACACTGAAAGTACCTTGTGTAATTATCAAGAGATTTACAAAAGAGTGGCTAAAGAAACAAGGGGTGGATGTGGGGGAGGGGGAGGAATGTTCCTACAAATGCTGTGAGGGATGGATCAAATTATGGAGCTGGGTGAGCAGGAAAGAAGCAGCAGCAGGAAGAAAAAAACAAAGTTTGAAGTTGCATAGAAGGCAATAAGGAATTTAAAAAAGGAGAGAGAGATGGTGGGATTTGCTAGTTGCAGACACTGATCTTTTGTAGTTCAGAGATGGAGAATTTCCAGATGTTAACAAGGTCCCAGGTGTGGCCAGGAGAGTGGGCAGCAGATGGGCGTGAAATTGAAGGATTGAAGGTTGGGAGAAAGAGAGTTTAGGAGGACAAGCCAGCGTTGGGACACAAGGAGAAGAGTCACACTACAGTGTGAACCCCTTGGGGGTAGGGTCTGCATATTACCAGCTGTCAACAGGAGACTGACACAGTCTGGATGCTAAAAAAATTACTTGTTAAGTGTAAGAATAGTGAAAGAAGTGTTATTCCAACTGGGTGTACTGAGAGGAGAGAAGTCAGTGGAAAGATTTGGGAGGGGTGGGATTATGAGACGCTCTGCAGAAAATAAAATCTTGGCAACAGAATGGAAAACAAAGATACAAAAGAAAAAAAACAGCAAAATATCATTTCAAAGTTCTTATTACAACCTACTGGAAGAACTGTGGTGCCACCTCAAGAAATTCAACAGTGGAGAAGAAAGTCTGGAATCAAGGGGACATTACTAACTCCATTTAGACCACTTGTGTTTGTGGTTACACACAAATGGATAACATCAATACAACCTAAGTCAGACCAAAGTACAGCAAAAGCAACAAGGGTGCATTTTTATCCTATGTTTTGCTTCGTTTTGTTTTCAGTGGAAATAACTAGGAATCAGTCTTTGTCTTTTCCCGGAAGTATAAGCATAATAAGAAAAAATGGAAACCCCAGATTTTGTCAGGTCTTGGTGCAAGCGTTGGGCTAAAAGTTTCTGGCACTTTCTGTCATTTAATTTTGCAGCATCTCTAAGCGATGAGCTTATTTACACACCCTGCACAGTTGGGGTCACTGAGTTATACACTCCAGGTTGACATTTGTGCTGTAAGCAGCACAAATAGGAATTAAAAACGAACACGTTTCACTCTAAACTCCATGACTTAATCTCTCTGCCATTCACAAAAGAACACGGAATTCTGGAGACTCGTAATGTGAATGTTTCAAAATGATTTAACAAGCTACAACTCTTTGCGGCATTCCCAGAGTTCAGGTTGGCAAATACGTGTGGGAAGTCAGTAGCTTAGAACATGGGCTTTAGAGTTGCAAAGACCTGGGTTTAACTTTAAATTCTGCCATTTCTTTGTTGTGTAATTCTGGGAAAATCACTACACTTCTTTAAGTCTTTAGTTTCCTCATTTGTAAACTATGCCCAATAAAATGCAGACCTTAAAGGCCAGTGACAATGAGATAATGCACGTAGATTCGCCATTGCCAAGCTTAATCAATATTAGCTGTTAGTAGCTACTAATACATTAAGCATGTTATTTTTTAAGTTCTACAATACTGATTTTCCAGGACCAATATTCTTGTATACAAAATCTTTCTACATGACTAGTGCTGTAATTGCACCAAAAAGAGATATTTAGGTTATTGAGATTATAATATCTCAATCTGTACAAACTGGACACTGAGCATTTTTAAAATCGTCTTTTATTCTTTAATATTGCAATGTTAACATTACAACACTCCAGGGTGCACCTTGAATTTAATATACAGATAATAATGCCAAATAAGTTGCAGACAAAGCAAAATCTGATTTAAGTTTCTTTAAATGTCTTCTAGACTATTCTGCACAATCAACAGGACTAATGATTACTAATGAGAGAGAAGCATTGGATTCCCTCAGCATTAGAATTAGGAATAACCAAACTTTGTGATGAAACTAGGTTAATTTGCTCTTTGGCAATAATGGTGTTAACTCAAAAGCTGTTACTATAAATATTGAGACCACATGAAGCTAAAAAGCAATGAAGAAAAATTTTATAAACATCAGAAAGCATAGCATTCCACCTGAAAAGATTCTTAGAGTAGAATGTCTGAATTCTCTGATTTGAAATGATGGAAGACAGATAATTATTGACATGTCAGTTTTGATATCAACGTGAATGAGTAGCGGTGAAGCATCCTTCCCTGAAATCCCCATGTGTTTCAATTAGGAACATCTCCCCTCCAATCTGCCTGCAGGGTTTGTCTTAAAGAAGGGTTCAGTTCTTCAGAGAAGCTCAGTAATTCAGCTTGAGTTGAGTGAAACAAAAATACATTCACATAAGTGGATATTATTATTGTTTAATTTAGAAAGTCTAGTTTTTCTTGCACCTTGTCTCTACTCCTCTTTCCCCCTTACCTACCACAGCCTCCTTCCACCCGTCCAACTGTGCTCACCCACTCATCCAATAATGGGAAAGAAAGGTCCATCAGTAGTGGAGTCACTAACAAAAGCATGTCCTGGGTGCTACTCTCATGTTTTCCCTCCCTGTCTTAGTCGGTGTGATCTACTATAACAGAAATGCCATAGACTGAGTGGTTTAAACAACAGAAACTTTTTCTTATGATTCTAGAGGCTGGGAAGTCCCAGATCAAGGTGCCAGCTCACTTGGTTCCTGGTGGGAGCCCTCTTCCTGGTTTTCAGATGGATGCCTTTCGCTCTTTCTTCACAGGACAGAAAGAAAGATCGTATCTCTCATCTAAACCTCATCTAAACCTAATCATCTCCCAAAGACCCCTCATCCTACTACCAACGTATTGTGAATTAGGGCTTCAACATATACCTCTTGAGGGGTCTCAAACATTTGGTCCATAGCATTCCCCATGGCCCACAACAGTCCCTCCGGGGGAATGTAACTAAGGGAAAACCAAATTGCACCAAGAGGTCAGAGACAGCATCAGTCTACCCTGCATGATGCTGCAGTGACTAAACCAAGACCACAGGCACACAGGAAATAAACATGTGGGCTTTAGGGGCAAACAACAATCCAGACACCCAGAGATGGGGTGCTGGCCTTCAGACTGCAGAAAGGCTTAGTTACGCATATGGAGCCCGGGCTTTGGAAGGCCTGGTAGGATTTTCTAGTGTCAGGTTCCAGGGAGCTGTCCCTGGTTGGGAATCCAGATCTTGTAGTGGGTGGCTTCCTGGGGAGACCTGACAAGCCACAGCCCAGGGCTCATCCTGCCCAGGTACCGAGTCCCACAGGTGCCCTCTCTGCTCACGGCAGGAGACTTTAACCCCCTTAAGTCCAATAGAAGATGATCATCCCTCTTCAAAAAGTGAACCTAACTAGAAATATGTAGTTTTTTAACCAGACAAAAAAAGTTAGTATAAGGGTATGATCACTTCTCTCTATGGTGTGGATTTAAACCCTTTGTATTTACTGATACAACTGCAAAATAGGTATTTCTTAATTGTGGACACCCTTCAGTTTTTCTTCATTACAATTTAAATTCCAGTGGAAAGTGAATTAAATGATTAAAAGAAGGTGTGGCATAGTAAGAACAAAGATTTTGGTACAAAACCCAAGGTGGCATCTCTTCTCCATCTAGGCCACTTAATAGCTATGTGACCCTGGTCATGGCATTTAAATTCTCAACCACTTCGTTTTCTGAGCAGTAAAATGGGAGAAAAACAGTAATATCTAATTCCTGGCACTATCGTGAGAATCATTTAGGAGTACATGGAAAAGCACCTTTTATCCTGTGGAATGCTGTTAAAAGCTGGACTGCCATTGTATTTTGTTATTTCCTTTAGAACTGATAAAGAGAAATACAAGTTTGTGTCTGTTGAATTTTCCCCTTCATTTCTCTACGTATCAGGCTTTGACACACACAACTGCTCTTTAATGATGTATGTTTAATTGGTGCATACGGACTAGAGGAAGGAAAAGTTTTTTTCAGCTGATACCCTCACTTCATGCCGTGAACATGAAGCTACTTAAATACACCCCCCAAAAGTGCACAGTTCTGGCTTTGGCGTTTACACACCATCTGCTGCTCTTTTGCTGAGAGGCTTTGCGTCAGTCCCCAGGCCAACTTGCCATCACAAATATTATGATTACTCACCCACAGGTGCAACCATACAGCAGGACTCATTTAAATTGGCATTGTATATAAAAAGCAAATTACATTAGATGCTAGTCTCATACATTTAAATGCATGTTATGGTGTTTATTAATTGCCTTCATTGATAATTCTAGTTTCTACAATAATTGTTCTCAACTTCCAAGCTGTCCTACATTTTGGAACGAAGAATAACATCTTATGCTTTCTCTGGAGAATTACTTATCACAAGATTCAATCTACATAGAGCGATTTAAATTCATCTGAAATTTTTTCTCTGATTTGTTTGTTAAATCATGTGTTTGTTAAATCATCATTTGCGATTTCTAATTTGTAGCACTAATTGCATCTACTTTGAATTCCGTATGAAATCATATTCATAAAACAGTGTAATTTACCGTATCATATTTATATGAGCTTTCCATCGCCTTTCCTCTTCTGTTTTACATATTAAAATGTGAAACAAATTCTAAAAAAGACTGTTTATTCCTATTCAAAACCTCAATATTTATTAGACTCCATTATTAAAATAAATTATTCCAAAATGTTGAGCTATTTAGTGAATGCTTTTGATACCAATTACTTACTTGCATTATCAAAAATATATATATTTGTTTCTAACCACTTACAAAGCTTGCAGTTAGCCTGGCACTCTTCTATGTGTGTTATATAAGCAACCTTATACATACAGGTACTATTATTATTCATATTTCATAAATGAAGAAACTGAAACTCAGAAAGGTTAACTAAATTGATCGGTGTCACATAACTAGTAGTCTGTAGAACCAGGATACAAAGGTACACAGTCTAACTCTTTAAATATGTCATTGGTTCTCAAACTTTAACATGTGTAAGAATCATCTCAAGAGCTTGTGAAAACATGGTTTTCTGGGTCCAATGCTCAGAAATTCAGAGATTCAACGTGGGGCTCATAAATTTGTGTGTCTAACAAGCTCACAGATGATGCTGGTGTTACGGGTCCAAGTACCACACTTTGAGAACCACTAACCTACCCTATGCTGACTCTCTTGCAATGATAATCAAAGACCAAGACATCAACCCCTACACTGTTTACTAGTTATACCCTGACAATACTAAATATGTTTCATTTTGGAAGAGATGAAAGTTCACCAACCAACAATATTCAATGTAATACTAAGACTTAAATACTATATAAAGCATCTTTCAGTAGGGATTTAGAGTCAAATAGCTTTGTGTCTCAATTATTTCTCTGACAGTTATGCTAGTATGATACTGGGTAAACTGGGTATTTTTCCTTAACTCCAATTTCCTCAACTGTAAAGTGGGCATAATATTTGCCTCACTGAGTTTTTGAGTGGATTAAATGAGATACTATGAGTATAGTATCTACCCTAAGAACTCAGTAGCTGCTTAGTTAGAAGTTATTTTCCTTCTCAGCTTATTCGAACCCGGTAAAAAATCAGAAATTGTTCAAATTCATCAATAATACACTGTGAAGAAGAGGGAGAAACAGCATAAAGAGGAAGGGTTAAGACATTGGGCTTTATATATTGACAAACTTCTTGTTTCAACTGGAAATTCAATTATTTTTATAACAAAAGTAAAAACATTTCCTGACAATCTTTCTTACTAATAGCTTGGGTGAAGTGATTAAAGGTCATTATACTCTCCTGAAATAGCCACTTTCCAGTAAGAGTTCATTAAGCACTTTAAACTGTGGGGCATGATTACAGAGAACCGAATACTGATTGTTAAAAATAAACGTCATGTCTGAACTGACTGGATTAATCTCTCGCAATATGTCGTTATGTAATGTTCTCTAATTACATGTAATTCTTAAATATTGTTTCCCTCTTTTCTGATCTTTAAAGCTTGTTGCCTGTCTCGGTATTCCACTTTCTTTGTTACATGTTAGGGGACCATGGTGTGATTTAAGCTTTTACTCTGTTAATTATAATGGTGGGTCAGAATAGTATAGGGAAAAGTTGTGGAATCAGTGATTGGGCTGCCATCAAAACACAACCTGAGTGACATTCTTAACTTCCAGGGGACTTTCAAAAATCACAAAGAGCTCATGTTATGCTGGAACTCATTTGAAGCATTTGATTTTTCTCTGATTCCATGTTGATACATCTTGGCTAATGATTGATAAGTGGGAGAATGTAAACTCACATGCAAAAATCTTCTAAAATAGAAATGACACTATTTGCCTGGAAGAGCTGTCTTCCAGAGAATAGGCAAAACTAATCTATGAGGCTAGAAGGCAGAATAGTAATTATCTTTGGGACGGAGTATGAGAGGACCTTCTGGGATTTAGGAATATTCTATTAATGTCTTATTTTATTGGCATGCTGGTTACATGGCTATGTTCACCTTAAATCCATAGAGCTTGTGGTTTACTATTTGTGTCCTTTTCTGTATGTAGGTAAACCTTCAATAAAATTTTACTTAAAACAATAAAAGTTCCTAAGCCCTGGGTATTCTCCCATGCTCCAATATTCCCTGTTTATGGGACAGGCAAGGAAGAAGACTAAATCACAAAAACTACTTATTCACTCCTAAAATTTTTATTTTGGGTAGGCCATTCAGAGCAGCGTTAAAAAGAGTTAACTTTTTCTTGAACAAAGTATTTTTATTTCATGGTCTGCATAAATACACATTTCAAAAGAGTGTAAACCAATTCTTGTTTTATGGTAGTTCTTGGTTTCCATTTCTTTTTACAAGTCAAAAATCACCTCTGGATAAAAATCAGTGACCTAAATTCAGAGGCATGATCCAGGACAAGCCCATCTAGTGTCGGAAAGATAAAATTGGCCATCTTCTAGATTTATCTTTTTACTATGCTCCAACAGCATCATTTCAGTTTCTAAAGACTTGAGAATAATTTGTTTTCTCTAAACCAATTTGTATCACGTCAAAGCGAAATTGCAGTTTTACAACCACCTGGGGGAACAAGCGATCCCCTTCCATAAATAAAAAAGTGATCTGCATAAATATGTACTAAGATATCCCTATAGACTTTAAGAATTTTGTATATGGAGGGAGTAGGTGTGAATAGAGACAATTAAAAAAACTATGTGAGGCAAGTTTCAACCTTCATTTCATTTGCCATGTTCTAATTGTCTAATAAATTAATACCAGTGTGAGAGCAGATTTGCACAAATATCATTTGGGATCAGAGCCAGCTTATTCGGATAAACACACATCTTTCCACTGAGCTGCATGTTCCAAAGTATAAACTCAGAAAAGAATCCTTCAGCAAACATGAATAACATGATATTGGGAAGAATCAATACATTGAATTTGAAAATCTGGAGTTACTTTGCATTATACTGCTCAGCAATGAGTATCTTTACATTAATCAGCCCTAAATGTGTTTCCTTTTTCTCTGAACTCGATGCTTATGAACCAACAGATACACAACAGATAACACCGTCCCACTGACTAGCCGTCTGGAGGGTAAACTCTAACCCAGATGAGAGGGAACCGAAAAAAAAATTTTTTTTAAATAAATGCCTTCATTACTGAGTATTCAGGCTAACGCTTGCAGCCTGAATCCAGTGAAAAGCTGTGCTAGCTGCACCCACAGTCTGTAAGATGCTGTGCAGTGCATCAGTGTCCTTTATCTTTCCATGTTGTCAGCAAGGGCACGATGACAAAACTGAATACGGAATTTGAATTTGGTGTAATTATACAATCCCCTTGAGCAAATGTAGCCTCAACTGGTAATCACGAGCATTGCATCACACTAGAAGAGCTGTGATTGTGAGTTTTAAATACTTCAACAACTGGCCTCTCCCCACCAGTTGCATCTTCTACTCTCGTGAAGCCTGTATCACAGTTCATCTTATGTATTTCACAAACACTTATTTCTACTTTATCACACATCACATTTCTTGTCCCTGCTTGCCACTTCTTATTCTACTTAACATTTTCCCCCTTCTCCAAAACACTGGTTACCATCTTTCCTCTGGTTAATCTCCCCAGTTAGCCTTTATTTATCCTAGCAAACACAAGTAGAAAAGATCACTTTCTTAATGTGCTTTCAAGCATCAGAAAGGGCTCAGTTTTCCAGAAGATTTACTGTTAGCTGTCTCTTTAAAAGAAGCATTATCAGTTTCGAACATTTTGATTCATTTGTACTAATTATTCATCAAACTTCATGAGTTATTACTAGTTGACAGGTCTGCTTGTACAAAGAAAGAAGAACATACCCTTGCTTTCAGACATATCACAGCCAAAATCAAGAATCAGACACATGAACCAGTAATAATTATAAAATATTGAATACTATAAGAATCAGTGGGGAACCAATGAGAGAGTAATTCATTCTTCAGAGAGTGGGGAATGTACCGGGGATTTCACAAAAGGAGAAATACTTGATTGCTCATTAAATGTTGAACTGGAATTCACAAGGGAATGAGGCAGAAGAAGCCTTTTCTAGGCAGAATAAAAACGTAAAAGCATTTAGTTGGGGGTGGGGAGAAGGAAGCACTCTTGGTTTAGAGAACTCTAGCAGTGCAGAATCGCTGGAGATTTGGGGGGAGCATGAAGAAAAATGGCAGAAGTTGGAACCAGTGACGATCTTGCACACCCTTTCATGTGGTTGTACATTATCTGGTGAGTGGTAGGCAGCACAGAAGGTTATGGGAAGAGAATAAAGGATGGGAGAGAAATTTCAATAGGGGGGAGGAAAATACAGGCACACCGTGGAGACATTGTGGGTTCCGTTCCAGAACCATTGCAATAAAGCAAATATGGCAACAAAGCGAGTCACACAAATTTTTTGTTTTCCCAGTGCACATAAATATATGTTTACACTATACTGTCGTCTGTCAAGTATACAATAGTATATGTCTAAAAAAAACAATGTATATACTTGAATTAAAAATAGTTTATTGCTAAAAAGTGCTAACCATCATCTGAGGCTTCAAGGAGTCATAATCTTTTAGCAATAGTAACATCAGAGATCACTGATCACAGGTCACCGTAACAAATATAATAATAATGAAATCGTTTGAGATATTGTTAGAATTACTAAAATGTGACACAGAGACAGGAAATTAACAAATGCTGTTGGAAAAATGGCGCCGATACACTTGCTTCTCACAGGGTTGCCACAAACCTTCAATTTGTAAGAAACACGATATGTGCCAGGGGCAATAAAGCAAAGTGCAACAAAACAAGGTACACCTGTAAGATGCCATTGTTGTCTTGCTTTCATCCTTCTAATCTTTGCCTTTGAGGAGTGCCCCTCAGTGTACAGGCCTTGTACAAGTTGGGCCAACCAATCCTTAGTTATGATTATGATTACGATTAAGCCTTTATCATAACCCAAGTTGATAAACAACTCTTCATCTTGGTACACCATGACAGTTTTTTACTTTGTCTCATAAAATTTTCCGTAAAGGAATCTTTCTTCTGGCCTGCAAATCTTCTCAGAGGCCAGAGTATGTAAACAGCTTGCCTAATTCCCTGAATTAATTCATGCATCTACCAATATTTCTTGAGCACCTACTGTATGCCAAGTACCTTTTTAGGCTCTCTCGTTGAAGTTGTAAACAACATAAGCAGAAATCCCTGTTCTCACAGAGTTGCCATTCTACTGGGGAAGACAGGCAATATTCAAAATAATCAAGCAAAATATGTCTGTTAGATTGGGGTAAGTGCTATGCACAAAAACCAACCAGGGAAGGTGGGCAGGATGTGTATTTGTGGAAGTGCAATTTAAAATAGGGTGGCAAAGCAAGTTTTACTGAGAGAGTGACATTTGAATAAAGACTTGAAGGACATGGGAGAGAATTGATGAGGATGCTTTGGGCAACCACATTCCAGATGGAGGGATGAGCAAAGTGCCAGGGCCTAGGGGAGCAATTAGAGTGTTATGGGCAAGATAAAGAATGGAAAGGTACAGAGACAAGTCCATCTTTTTAGTTACTCTTGTTAGAAGACTTGGAGTCACTCTTGACTCCTTTCAGAGACTTTGCAGTTCTAGTTCATTTTGCCTAAATAAACTGTATCTACAGGCATGGTGAGCACAGAGAAAAAATTATTTTAGAAACACTCAGAAAACTCTTAACTACTGATCCTAAAGAAACAGAGGGAGGAACGTGAGTCATCAGACTCCACAGGTAAACTTTAAGCCTCCTTTTGACCAATAATATCAAGGTTTTTTTTTCTTGTTGAACATTTAATATACATAAGAAATACTGAAATAGCCAGCATCAATTTAAGTTGATCTAGGATTGTTGGGGAAGAAAGAAGAGGAGGCTATAGAGGTAGGAAAATGGGGAAAAGGAGAGACTTGGAGGTGACAAACAAGATTTATTTTCTTCACAGTTTTTTTCTTAGTATTATTCTGTCTTATAAGCAGACTCTTTCACACTAGAATTATGAATAGGATTCTATTCATGAACATGCTTATTGTGCTTTACGGGTTTATGAAATATCTTGGAAGTTCTTTTGAATAGCAAATATATTTAATATATCTGAGTTTCTCTGGCCTTTTCTAAAGCACTGGGTTTTGAATTCTTCATTTAAGGTTGTAAACTAATAAATATTTGACTAAATAATTTAATAGTTGAAATGGCTTCAGGGCATTAGAAAGCTCATATTTATTTTAGAGTACTGCCAACACTAGATTTTTTGAGATTGACCTGATTATCAATTACATTTAAATAGATTACCCAAGCTTTTGTTTTATTTTTTAACTTGCCATTTATTGTAGCAAATTTGGTAGAGTATAGCAGGGAGAGATGATATATTGAATGATTTTGGTCTTTTCCTTTAATATACCACTTATACTTAGGTAGTGAAATTTGAAATTCATCGGCATTATTATCATAGCTTGGTAAAATAAAGTATTGGTACCCCTTCATGTATAGGGGGAAAAGTCTAGTAAAAATGGCTGTAGTAAATGCCAAATTATTTTTATGTGTATTTCAGGTTTTCAGAGAAAGTTTAGAAAAATCTTAAACCTGGTATTATACCTCAACTAGGAAATATTTTTTTTTAAACACAAGACTAAATCATTACTGGTAAAAACCTGCAATTAAAAAAAGACCTAGCCTTCTTTTACAAATAATGTTTTCTTAAATTGTACCTAAACCTTTGCCAAAGGTCACCTAAAATTATTTTCTTGTGTAATGAAATGAAAAAATAATAGCACATAATTTAGTCAGCTTTAACAAGAAGTTCAATTTATAACCTTTGAAAATGCCCAAAAAAGGTAAAAGATTTTAGTACACACCTAATTTAAGCACTGGCTCTGGTGTCACCATTGGCTCTGGTCACCATTGAAATTCCTTTATTTGTCACTTTGTCCTAGTATGATTGTGTAGATATGACTGAAATATATATAATGCATTCTTTTCCAAGCAATTAATTCTTTTTCCAGTTAGTGTGAGGGCATAGTCTATTAGGCAATTAACTGTGGTTAGCTCAATTATAGAAAATATAACTCATCTGGTTTAGAAACTTAACTGACAAGGCAAGTGAACTTTGGCTAACCTTGGTGGGACAGAAATGGAAAGTAAGGCCAGAGCACCCAGTCTTACTAGAAGAGAAATCCACAGTAACATACTTGGGGTCCACAAATGTGTGGTGAAGCGTTTTCCATTTTAGTATGATTTGGGTTGCAAAAATTATTAAAACAAAAACAAAAAGAAGAAAGCTTTATCTTCATCAAAAAAATGTAAGAAAGTTTTTTTGTTTTTGTTTGTTTTTTGAGAAACAATGTTGTATGTGCTTACATTCATTACTGATAAAAATGACTGGGTATTCACCAGAACCTCTACCCAACGGTCATTTTGTCCCCGTGAACTCCAGAAGAGTGTGGATTTTCTGTACTGTTTGATGAAAACATCTCTATGTTCATTTTTACTTAAATAATTCACTCTCCCACCACATTGAAGGGAAAATCAAAATTTAAGCCATAAGATGTATCATTAAATTTGTGCCTTAAGACTAATATCCCAAAATCTTTGCATAAAGATTATTCAGTGTATATCACGTGGCTTTTGTGAAAGACAGAAAAACTAAATTACTTTGATCTTTTTTTGAAGCATAATTTTCCATGTTATATTCAATAAAAAATAGTTAAAAATTCTATTTGTAACATTTAAATTCACCGGCTCCAAGGAAAGAGCAGCTGCATAAAAATAACAGATATCCAGGTAGCCCTTAACGGTTTATAAAATGCTTTTCACAAATAGTGCCTTGTAATTTTTCTAGTACTTCACGTCTCAAAGAAGTTCAGTAAATAGCCAAAGCTGATACCAAACCGATAGATCTAGAGAGAGAACTGGTGTCTCCAATACTGTTTTTCTTAGATTAAATTTCAGACAGTCCTTAGTATCTAAAATATTTGTGGGAAGTATCTGAAGAAAGCATCACAAATACTGCACCAAAGCTAGGACTAGGTGGGGTGGTTATTCTTGAGGATGAGAGCAGCCTGAGGATGAGACGCTTTCACACCTCGACTGCTAAACTGTGAATTCTTCTTTCAGGGCAAGAGTTGTGTGTTCTTTGCATTTCCATCTGCAGCTTGGCTGTGCTTGACATATAACACACCATCAGAATGCTAGGCAAAGATGGGCAACTCATTGAATTTAAATATAGTGTTATCACATCTATTGGAATATTGACAAAATAATTCATATTTATAACATTTATTAGAATTCCATAATATATTTTTAAAATTTGGATTTCCAAATATTACGTAAAAAATCTTTACTGTCAGTTAGATGTTTCATTCTCCCTCCCTATATTATTTTCATTTACACCTTTTGTGACAAGATAATTGATATATTAGTACAGCATGGTGACTATAGTTATGAATACTCTATTGTTTATTTGAAAATTGCTAAGACACCTTAAAAATTCTCCTCAGAAAAAAAAATTGTAACTATGTATGCTCATGGATGTAACTAGACTACTGTGGTGATCATTTTGCAATATATACAAATATCAAATCATTACGGTGTATACCTGAAACTACTAATAGAATGTTTTATGTTAACTTTCCCTCAATTAAAAAAAAGGTAATTGATATTTTCTACTGAATAAGGTTCCTTGTTCCTTAGCTGGTGGCTTTTGATTGTGAAGATTTTCTTTGTCCAATGGAATCCTAATTGATTCAAAATTGGCTTCTTCTCTTTCTTAGTCTCTATTTCTTGCCTCTGAAAAACTAGGAGAGAAATACAAAATAATTTTACCTTGGCCCTAAAAGGGTATCCTCAGGCTAATCAAATTAGATTACTCGGCCAAGCAGCTCATGAATTTAGGAACAACACATTTAGGTCACAAATTGTGCAACAGACAAATCAAGAGCAGGTCAGTAGAAAGAGTTCAAAAGCTCATTAGTGAAAGAAGCAGAGGAAGTGTGCAGCTATCTACACAGAAAGCCAAATTACACAGATAACCGTAATGGAGAAAGACACGTGCCATGGAAATTTGAGGTTTGACCACAGACTAGATGTGAGGTTTTTGTTCAGTCGCTGTCTTGGACTTCAATTTTCTCATTAACATGTGAAGCACTGAGTTAGGAGTATATGAAATCTAAATTCCTTCCAAATATAAAGTTTCACAATATGTTGACATTTTGTAGTATACTCAGCATCTTTGATTATGGAAGTTAAAGTTATATAAACAACAGATATGTGAGACTATACTTTCTCTTATTTTTATTATAAATCAATCAAAATTAAAATAATGTCTAAAGAGATTATAGCTCTCAAAAATGGCAGATTATAATTTCCTTTCCCTCGAAGTTAAGATATTCTAGCAAGAAGTTCTTCTTTGTTAAAATCTTGAAATTTTCAGATATAAAATATAGTTAGTGTCATGTGGAGGAAATGACAGCATCCTTAACAGTAACTTGATCTTTGCATCTAAGGATTTTTATGCCTTCAAATATACCCTGTGATGTTTTTCTTTTCTCTGTTTATGTACAAGTTAATCAAGGAAAGGATAAAATGGTGCTTTAAGACAAGCTAAGGATAGAAAGGAATATATATTTATCAGTGGTCTGAAATGCAGCTAGCATTGAATCAAAGCTAACATAGTTCAGTTAGGTATCACAGAAAGCAATCGGCTGCAAGCAGCAATGGCTCTTAAATAACCCCTGCAGTTGTGACACAGATGCCACTGCAGGCAGAGCAAGTAACATGCTTACATTGTTAATCACTGTTCATAATTTTCATCGCCAGCAGGAGCAGCTCTTTTCAGGTTATCTATTGCTACATAACTCATCACTTGCAAAACTTAATTTTTCAAAACAATATCAATAATTTTATTATATCTCAGGGCTTTTAGAGATCCAGAACTGGGAAGGATCTTGGCTTGGTTGTTCCAGCTTAGAGTCTTTCCTGTGATGGTGTTTGAATGGTGGCTGGAACAGGTGGGCAGTGCAAAAGGGAGTGATGGTAAAGCAGGTGGAAGCCGCTCTATCTCTTGATGTAGTCTCCGGGCCTCTCTACCTGAGCAAGCTTGGGTTTCCTCACTATGCAGTGTCCTCTAGGTACTCAGAGTGCTTACACAGTGGCTAGCGGCTTCAAAGCAAGTATTCCAGTGACCACGGCAGAAGCTGCATCACCTCTCACGATCTAAACTCAGAGTCAACACTGTCTGCAAGCGAGTCACAAACTCGCGCATATTAAAGATGATGGGATTTAGGCTCTACCTCTTGACGGGATCATAACATCAAGGTTCTAAAAAAGTATGTGGTACAGAAGACATCATGGTAGTGATCTCGGCGAAAACAACCTACCATAATCCCAATCTGTCTTTTAGGCATCTTCATCCTTCCCAACCATTCCCACATACTCATTCCTAGAAATACACATTGCATGACGTTGGCAATTACTAAATAGAACTTTTAATACAAATCCCTTTTAATAAAAAAGTATACACCCAATACACTCATCTATACTCATTCATTCTGACCTTGAACCATGAGGATTTCTTTGTACTATGATCTTCTTTCTCTCCTCTCCTTTCCCATCTCTCTCCCTCTTTCTTTCTCTCTCTCTTACACACATGCACACACAGAGCTCCTTGAGGAGGGACTGTTTTTTTGCTTCACATTCAATTTGTAAAGTTAATTTGTATATGAATGTGTGAATGAATAAGTGAATAAATGAAGTAGTTCATCTCTAGAAATAAGAAAGTTTTAAAAATAATGTATTAATTCTCTATTTTTTAAACAAATTGTCACAATCTTAGCCACTTGAAATAACATACATTTGTTATCTATGTTTCCATGAGTCCCAAGTCCAGGTACACCTTGGCTGGGTCCTCTGCTCAGCTATCACCTCACAGGCCAAAATCAAGATACTGGCCAGGACTGTGCAGATGACTGTTGCACTTGGTTCTTGGCACAGTTAATTCCTTCCAGCTTTAGAGTGCACGGTGTCCTCTTCTCCAGGACCAGCAGAACAGACAGCCTCTGCTGCTTCCTGTCTCCCACACTGTAATCATCTCTGATCGCTTTTAAAGTCTCACCTGATTAAATCAGATTCACCCAGAAGAATCTCCTTTTTGTTCCACACAAAGTCAACTGATTGGAGAGTTTAACCACTTCTGCAAAATTTCTTTACCTTTGCATATAACTCAACATATTCCATCACCTTTGCCATATTCTACTTGCTAGAAGCAAATTACAAGTCCCACCCACACTTAAAAGGAGGGCATAATTAACAAGATCTCGGTCATCGGTGTCCTCTTAGAATTCTTCCTACTACAAGTCTCAACATTTGAAACAAAAGTTTAAAATGTCCCCCACACTAAAAAATAACTTTAGGATAACTATAGTTCACTGACGGTTTCTTTCACATGTGAATTCTAGAATGCCTCCTTACTTCACCTCATTTTACCAACCAGACAGCTGTTTAAAACAATTTGTGGTGCCCAGCTGATGTTTTTCTCAGATTTATTATTTTTTAAAAAAATCCTAATATATTGCATTGTTTGTGAATATGTTAGTAAATAACTTTAAGAATAATAATAAAATATGTGGAATTATTCCTCCTTTTTTCAGGACATGCAGAAAAATATGAAGGACATGAAATAACACTGAGGGAAATGAAGATCTTTGTAAAAGGAGACAGCAATGAATAAAAATTAGCTCGAATGTCACTCATTATGACAGAACAAGCATGTTCTAAGAAGAAAATTCTGGTTGATTTCCACATAATCACTCTGATTGTATACAATCAACCTCAGCCACACACATGCTATCTCTTCCACTCTTCCTGTTGGCTGTGCCTGTAAACAACCAAGAAAACCTAAATCAGGGAGAGGAAATGACTAAAGTATGGATTTCAATGTTTCTATTTTTACCAAACCTTACGCTCCACATTTCTGTTGACTGTTTCACTGGTACCTGAAACGGCTTGGGTCACCCACCCTTGGTGTCTGTTAATCTCCTTCTGCCATTTATGGAAGCAGTTTGTCTGTATAGCCTGATCAGAGAAAGAACTTGTCCAATTTATTCTTGAGTCTTTATTTAAAAAGACAGCAATAAAAATTTGTATTTTTTACAGTATAAATGGATGCTGTTTTGAGATGAAGAATTATTTCAATATAATTTGCTATTAATTTGTATAAAGTTTATATACAAAATTTATACATATATACAATAATATATAAAAAATTCATATAGCTCAATTAAATAAGCTTAGTATGAAGAAGAGCAAAAGCTAATACTCAAAAGTAAGTATTCACAAACTCACTGACTAGCTAAGCTTGGTTAGGTAGGTAAGAAAAAAATATATGCATTCATTTTTCATCTGATGTTAACATTTACTGAACACCTTTATATACTAAACATAGTAGTGCATGGAACATTTAACATAATTTTTTAAAGGCTGCATATATATATATATATATATATATATATATATACTTCAATCATAATTTTAAAATAGAATTCATCTTTGTTAATAAAGTGAAGCAACTTAAATTTATATCTTGGTAAAAGCTGCATAATAGATTTTAAGAAATTTGAGCTAATGTGAAAGAACAGTGTGATACTCTATGAGGTAGGTTTCATTACGTCTTTGTTAACAATAGTGCAAATATCTCAGGAAGTTTACATATTAGCTCAGAATGCTAGAAGTCAAAAACAGCACATTATACTAAAAGATTAGTGCTTTGGACATAGTGCATATGTACTTGATCAATATTTTGAAATTCACAGACTTTTATAACTTGAAAGTAACCTTAGTGCTTATTTAGCTTAACTTTCATTTTATCCTGTAGAAATTTTAGAGGTGTGGAGATACTTTATGAAAGAAAAATGACTTTTTTCAATTACTGTAAGCAATTATTTCCCCATTAGGGCAATCACTCAAATATTTTACTTGTGGAAAAAAATCTGCTCTCACACAAGTTACACAATGGCAGTTTCAGAATAAGAACCTAAGGCAATTCATCTTAAGTCTCCATTTTTGTGGGTAGGAAAATGGAGTCATTGATCCTTAGACCTTGTTTATCCTACAGGATATGATTTTTGTAGGATACCTGAAAGATATTTTTCCAGTAGGTAGTTCTCTAATTCCAACTTTTAAAACTCCTTCCCCCACTGTGAAAAGTAGAACAAAGGTTTATTACTCTGAGTTGTTCATTCCCTTTAAATGAAAATTGGGAGTTTCATAATTTTCTAACAAAAGAAATTCCGTTTAAAATAACTCAGACACATTTCTTTCCTGTATTCCACCTAAAATCTTGAAAAAAGTTAGGATTGGTAGTTTTCCATCTTAATACAAAGGAAGATTTCCTTTTGTTCTAACTGCAGGGCCCATCTCAGCCTGTAAAATACCCAGATGAATGGAGACAGAAGTTCCTTGCATTGTTTGCAGAGAACCGAGTTATAACACACAGTGCCATCCACAACAAGCAAGGCCCCCAGCTTGACTGCCCACAACCGTCTATCAGAAATGCCATAAATTTAAACTGGAATCAGGCCAGGTCCTACTGTTACCACTTTAACCAAAGACTATAACGCAGTGTGTGAAGTGGTGGAGTCACATATTTCTCTGGTAACAGTGCCTGCAGGCAGCTCCTGATAAGTGGCAGAAGCTCCATTTCCATAAAATGACAAGGCCAAATTAATTCTAATTATCCTGATCACTGAACATTTAAATGAAAATGAAGACATTAAAGGTAAGTAATTACCAGGAAGGCCATTTCTAAGGATGAATTATGAAAGATTATAAACAAAGACATTGTAAAACAATGGGTTTCAACTGCCCAAATCTTGTCCCTTTGTTTATTTGTACTGATCACACGAAATTTACACACCAGAAAATTGGGAATTATTTGGTTGTTAAAAGAATGTGAAAAAGGCCCTATGGAGAAGTGCATCCTCATTTGCATTTCCTAAAATAAAAAGTCACAGTTAACTACTTCTAAACTAGTAACTTTATCGATTTTCAGATCCAAATATAAATTGGGAACAAAGGGTATGAAAAAAATCTGCATGTAAGAAAACTTATTTCTGAATAATTGTTGGCTTTATAAAAATTTGCTTTCACAGAACAATCGAGTGGCAATAGTTCTGGAATTATTATCATTTACAGAGATAAGGAAAGATGAAGGATAATCTTCTGACTATAATTAATACATGAGATAGGAATATATTTTCATTTATGAGAAAACCCAAAGTTGATAATATATTGTCTTCTCTTTTTTAGTCTAGAAGGATAATTTTTTAATTTGCATGTCTCCAATTCAAGAAGAATATTCTCACCTTTTAGAAAAGGTGATAAGGCTTGGCCAGGCAAAAGTCGTTTTATTAAACAGTTGGGCAGTAATCTTAAAAGGTGTACTTTTGAAAACTTGGTTTGCTTCAGTTCAAACATACTTTCTGCTTTTGACCAAACAGCCTTCACATTATAAATATTCAGGCCCATGCAGAAACTTGTTTATGAAAACAAATGAAAACAAAACAAAAAAAGCAACTCTGTCTTATTGTGTTACATCTCAGCATTGCATGGCCAAATTTAGATTGAACAAAAAGTCAAACACTGGAAATAGTAATCTGCAATATGTTTACTTTCAATTACCTGTGTGGTAAATTGCTTAGGGACTTCTTGCCCTAAATTTAATAAATAAATAATTTATTTTCTTAAAACTGACAGGAGAGTGTTATAGACTTTCACTAAGTTCTATGTCAAATTCTTGAGTTGAACAATATACCTGCAAATGCATTTTTATACACAGACTTTATAGTTTTGATACCACTCTCCGCTATGATTCCTATCTTAGTTCCTGATTCCTTGTGAAACTGAGTCCAATTTAATTAAATTATTTGAAGCTAAGGAGCCAGTGAGGGACCATAAAATATTATTTATGATTCACTCAATGTGATTTGCTCTTCCTGTCACCCCATTTTGCGGTCCTCTATTTAAATATTAGCATCCCTTTCAATTAGTTGAAACAAATGAAAATGACATTTATGTACGGAATATCAGCAATATCATATCATTCAACCAAAGACATGAAGGAAGATCCATGTCTATCTTGTCCACTACTATGTTTAAGGGTCTGTTAGTCTAACATCATATACAAAATACTCAAGAATTACTTGCTTAACAAATGGAGTTGCGATCCATTGTCCTAGCACTGTTTATTTTTTTTGCTGACTCTTGCATATATTCATCCTTTACTTCGTCATTCTATCTGTCAACAATCACATAAATCTGAGGGGGCACTACTGATCAACCTGGGAGGAAGTTTATTATATTGGAAGAGTATACTTTGTCAAGGATAGATCATATAAATAGAGTGTCTTCAACCACAAAAGTGAGGTGAGCCAAGAATCCAGTTAGATCTTGATCTGCTAGAACAGAGCATCCAACTGAGGCTAAACTGGATCCTTTCACCTCTTAGTGATATCATAACTCTGTGCAAATGAGGTAAAGAGTGATTTGAGACCGATCTACACAGGGTTCATTAACCCCACCTTCAGGCAAGACCAGCAAGGGAGTCTGGGAGAAGCTGATGCTAGGGACTAAGGCAGGAGCAGGAGCAAGTGTGTTTGCATAGTGCTGAGCTTTGTTCCTCCCTCTGAATCTAACCAAGTCATCATGGGAAATATTTAATCATGTGGTTGCATTTGCATATTGCCTCTCTGGTCCCACATATTAAAATCACTACCTGGAAGGAACCAGGGACTAGGAAAAAGCAGACTCTCATTCTCCTGGTGCCTTTAAGAGGACTGGGTCTAGAGAAACTGGGTCTGCTGGGATCTCTCTTTGACTGTGCTACTACAGCTGGGAGAGTTGGGCCTGATGATCAAGGTAGATGTGGAACAGAGTCGGCACAAAGTGGTACTGAGTACCAGGCGGTATGTAGGCAAGGAACATACAGCATTGAAGAAGCCACTTTATAGAGGATTGCACAGACTCTGAGTCAAGCTAAACCAGAGAAAAGAAAAAAAGGATCCCACGGAAGAACACTGGAAGTGAAGGTTGGTGGATTTAAGTAAAATTCCCTGGAGTAATTAACATGACCACCTTGCAAAACGACACTGACAGACATTGGAGTTCTAAGGATGATTTTTAATCACAAGTCGCTGAAGGTACCTGTCTTAACAGCAACAATAATTTTAAGTGTTCAGACATTAGCTACAGGAGGAAATATCCAAAGCCTAGGGGAAAGATTTAAAGAATTATAGCTACTAAGTGGTGGAAACTAGATCTGAATCTACATTTTCAACCAGTATTCTATCTATCTTCTTTATGAGCACAGATGCAGGCTTTGTAATCAGACCTGTGTCCAAATTCAGTTTTCCTTTCACTAGCTATGTGACCTTGTGCATATTACTTACATTTGTTTTTGCATTTCAGTTTCCTTAGCTCTAAAAGGGAATAATAATTATAATTACCTCACAGGATTGCTGTGAGAAATAAATTAGAAAAATCTCACTAAATTATTTAACATAGGATCCAGTTTACAGTAAGTGCTCAAAAACTGGGCTAATGTCTTAATTTTTACGAAGTAGCAATGGCAACCAGCTGGGGCCCAGCTAAGCTAGAAGTGTCAGGGATTTCATTAATTATTGTCTATAATGAATGTTGATGTTTTCTGGCCCCAGCAGTAAGCTTCTTGTGGCAACAGAAAACCCGCACTCTGCTTGGGGTGACCACCATCTTCTCCGGTAGGGTCAGGCTGACTGCACCCCCAGCCCCAGGAGGTGGAGGCCAGACAACATCATTCTCATTGACTTGGAGACATGATGTCTGATGTCACTTTTGAGAATCAGCACCTTCCATGTCTCTGGCCATCATGCTTGGTTCTGAAGTGGGCACTTTCACAAATTGGGCTATTTGGGGTCCTCTAATACTCCAGTCTGGGGTTTTAGTTGGGGACGCTGGGAAAGTGTTCCTCTCTTTCCGTAGGTGCTGGTGTCTAACAGTAAAGTTCACACAGATGAAGCTTAACAAACAAATGTAAAATGAGATCGACTATATTCTGGTGGTGATCTTTGAGCTCTTAAATCAGCTCCTCCTGAACTGCTAGTTATACAAGCCAATAAAGTATTGTATTTTGCTTAAGCGGAGCTAAGTTGGGTTTTCTCTCACTTGTAACAAGAAGCATCCTGACTCACGGCCACTGACACACTCCATAATTGTTATTGATCAGAACTTCTACTTAAAAGTTAGGAGCTCAGATCTGAGCTCAGATCTCTTGGCCTTATCTAATTTATCATGTGCTTGTGGTCCCGAGGTGGGTTGCATACCCTAGTACACATTTGCTACGGCCCACTGGCTGATTTCTCCTGATTTTAATGTTTATTCTTTCTTTTAAGTGGCATAAGAGTGCATTAAAATACTGGAATAATAAATATGGAAGGATTGTCATGAGATTTTAAATGGACCTACCATTGTAATTATCTTTTTTAAGCATATCCGGCTTTTGGTTATATCCCCTTATTCTTTCTGTTTTAGAAACTAAAAGGAATATATATATATATACATTTTTTTTTCTTATTACCTGAAAATGTGCCCGAAGGCTAAAAAGCATTGGGGAGGTACATTAACTTTACTAAGTAAATATCTGCTTCTTGTTGGCAAAGTACCTTGGGGCTTCAGTGATATGGACTATGTAAATGTAAAAGTGGCCTGGAATGAAAATAGCTTGGAGCTCTCTCAAAGAGCAAAGCTATTAACCCTAGGGTTCCGGTCAAATTCTAGCTCAGGCAAGTTTGCCATGCAGATTTAAATCAGTGCCATTTCATTTGAAAGCAGCATGACTCAGAGAAAGCACATCCTCTCCTGCAGTGTTCCCCTGCCTTATGACTAGCTGACATTTAATGTGCTCCAACATACCAGAGGCAGAGGTGCAATGTGTATTCTTCAACACACTGTACAGAACAGGGATGCAGGCTCTAGCCAGGGGGCTTCTTCTATTGGCTGTGGACTTGAACTCTAGAGACAAGTTAAAGGGATGCCAAAAGCCACGGGCCACCTCTGTGTGGGAGCGAGGGATTCAGGTTCTGTGGTTTTAGATTACCTCTATTTCTGTTAGGTCCTTAATAGTTCACATGGCAAATAAAGACATAGGGAATGAGCTGGATTTTATAACAAGCATACCAGCTAGTGTAAGGAGATTAAAAAACTAGCTTATAGTTAAACATTTATAACTAACTGCACTCCATTTCTTCTTATGTATTTCTTCTGCATATATTAGAGAGAGAGAGAGAGAGAGAGAGAGAGAGAGATTAAACTACTCATTCCAAAAGAGACACTGATGGGAAATGCAGTGGAAGAAAAAAGGGAGAATGAATGAGTGCTCAAAGACACAGATCGAAAACCGGGAGAACCTAAGATGTTCAACAAATGAAGCGGAATACTTCAGAGAAGGTGTGAATTATAACATGAAAAAAAGCCGCCCAACCTTGTTATAAGATTATTCTTGATGACTTAGGAAAAGTTACTGCAAAAGGATAAGGTAAACTCTAGACTGAAAGTGGTTATTTAAGGATTGAGTGACTGGTCAGTAGGCATAAAAAATGAGGATAAATTTGAATGATTTCAGGAAGTCTTCCAGGAAGTTTGGAAATGCAGGGAAAACAGAAATGGCATCATAAACTTGAAATAAGCAATAATCAATTTAAAATGGCAGTCGACCATGTTCTGACATACAGAAGACGTTCCCCAAATTTGGACCCTAGGTGGTGTGAAAGACAACTTACTCCCAAGGGTCAACATGGACAATCCTGTTTTCCAGCAGCTCTAGACCTTCCTGAAAGTTTCCTAAATAAGAGCTAACAACTCCTTCATCATCTTCAACTTGGCGGCTACTACACTGACAATATCCATCAGAAGCCATGCTTTTTTTTTTTCTCTCTACATAATAGCCAAACCGTTTATCTGGTTTTAAACAACTACTCGACAGTGCAGAATTGTCTATTTGGAGTGAAGAGCTTTAAAATAAAACATTTTATTAGGTTTTCAAATATGCAGAAATCTGTTGCCTAAACAAACATTTTGGGGGAGACAATTATTTAATTATAATGATACTGACAATTAAGCAAACTGGAAAAACATGTTCTTAGTAGTTTGGAATATATACTCAGGAAGCGTATGGTGTATCTGATAAAGAAGAAAAAGAAAAAAAATGTGTACAATAATATCAATAGTATCACTGTAAGTGATGAAAAGCAGAAGAATGTTTCCTCATTTTCTGAGGCAAAGAGCTCAGATTTCCAAAATAAAAGAATCTACGCTATTTTCTGTCTATTTTTGAAACATTAAAACAAATTTTCTAAAGTGAACCTAAAATAAGACTTAATTTTTCTTCCAAAAATATTTCAACTGAGAGTACTGTCACTTTGAAGGGTATCTTTTAAACGGTTTTTTGTTTTTTTTTTTTTTGAGCTAGGAAAAAAATATTTTGGTTGTGGTTTATATATCTCATAGAGAAACTATGAGGAAATAACATGAAAGAGCACCAAGCTAGAAGGCCATAATCCAGGAATGGTCCAATCATTATCACTATGCTCCCCAGGGCAAACCATCGCTGTCATCCCTGCTTCTCATCTTGCAAACATGTATCTTTAATCCCAAAGAGGAGCCAGAAAAGGATGCAGATTGTGCAGATGTCAGTGGTGTCACGTGGGCCCCAATGAAGAAGCGAATCCACATCTTGACCCATGAAACAGTTGGTCACCCAAGACAGCAACCCAACCACAAAACATAAAATCTAAAAAGAAGATTTAAAAAAATGCCCATTTTGTTTTTTTACTTTTCTACAAATATTGACTGGAAAGCATTCCATGAACTCACTGTTAAACTAAAAGGACCAACTTAATAGACCATAACATTCTCCCAGGTAAATAAAGCAAGGTCTTGTGTATCATATTTTTACATAGCCCGAGGGCTCTCAGAGATGATAGGGGACCCATTTTTAAAAAATTTTTTTTATTTTAAATTCCGTTGTTCGTGTTACCCAAATTCAAAGGTCTGCGATTTAAAATTAATGAGCAGGTCTGTAATCTTTCAGGGAGATCTTAATGGCCCACTTTCACACAGTCATGAAGAAACCAAGCCAGCCTACAATCCATTTTTCTTCCTGCAGCACGGCTGATGATTTAAACTCACAAAGACATAATTTTTTCTTAAAGAACAAATAAAAGCCTTGTCTCACTCTCGCCTCACATTTGAATATGACTCTTACACCGCTGCTCTAAATGAAATTTGTCATGCATCCTTACACAGATGGATGTGGAGTTTCTGTCGTGGAAACATCCGGTGTTAGTGCAGGGCAGGCTGGTGTTCAGAAGGAGCCAAAGGTTCCAACCCTTGGGAGACATAAGACATGGCTTGTCCTGGCTCTCCAGTGTTGGGGAAGAGGAAGAACAACGCTTAACTCACACAACTGTGCATAAACTCTCACGAGAAACATCAACACCTTCCTCTACCCTCTGCACATGAATTCACTAAAAACTCACTTCCCACACAGACCGTCTAAACCACCTCTGACTGCCGTCCATGTCCAAGCCACATCTCAGAAGGGGAAGGCCTGGGGCTCCTTCAGAAAACAATTCATGGTCATTTGTCCTAACTTGGACCTCGTGATATAAACCAGGAGTTCTCACCGACTCTGCAAACAAGGAAGTGAAGGCAAGAGATGGTTCAGTGACAAGCTCCCATGACGGGTCAAGATCAGAAAGAATTCTGTCACCCCAGAGTTTCTCCTTCTGGTTTTTCCAAAGAAGCAGATGAAAATTAGGGAAAAAATTGTTGTTTTTCTAAGTTTCAGAGTGACGTTTAGCCAATGTTATTTGTTATTACCTTCTGTTAATAAAAAAGCAGTTTTAAAAATCCTTAATAAAAAAAAACAGAAAAGGAAACCAGAGCCAAAAGCATTTAATTAGTCATTAAAATATGTGGTTATTAAATATTATCATTTGGATTTTGGAAAAATTCATCAAGGTTTTGAGATAGTTTCAATGCCTTCACTTCAAGATCAGATAAGAGACAGGGATAAAGAAAGTAAACCAACACTGCATAATTTCCCAGGCAGTGACCCATGCATGCCAGGAGTCCACACTCTACAAGCGAAATAACAATCAGTGCCACTCACTGGAGAAAAATACCTATGGAGTTAAAAACTGTGAATCATTCGTGGCACTTGTGGTTAATAATTAACATTTAAAAAAACATATATGTACATATATATTCCATGATTATAACTTTTAATTTCTTGATCTTACACTTCATTTCCAACAGTGAGAAGATTTATTTTGACCTCTTCCTGTATTATATCCTTGAAATCAGCTCATCAACCTTCTCTTAAATACTATATATTCTTTGATTCTTTGAAGAGAGTATATAATTAGTGATGCAAATTGTGAGCTTGAAACCTGAGAGATGCGTTGGCTTTTTCAAGTATTTATCCTTTGAGATGTTCAAAATAACATATTGACAAAGGTGTATGCTTTGGAGAGGCTTTAACAAAACATCTGTGATATGGTTGTTGCTATGGCAACTGGTTTATTAAACATTAAAATTAATAACTCTGAAAACCACTTAGGCTGGCATGAAAAAAAGAACTTTATAAATGTAACTGAGGTATAATAGGAAAATAACAATCTCAGAGCAGAGGGGCCATCTCCATGTTGCCTTCTGGGACCGGAGAGATCTGTAGAAAAATGTCACTGCTTGTCCTCGGGGCCTGGGGGATATGAGAACGCGAACTGTGGCAGCCCCCTGGGACATTTGTAAACGTTTGTGTAGGTATTTTTTCTTCCAAAAATTTATTTATTTTTTTCCAAAATCTTTTTAAGACTGCTCTTTCCAGGTTTATATCAAACCAGGGCCACAATATAACTTCGTGGGCCCTAAGAATTTTTGCTTTCATTGAACCTTACTACCATAATACTATCAATATTAAAAAATATTTTTTAAACACTTAAACATTTATTTTTTTTTTTCTGTTTTAGGCAAAATTTAATAGATTTCTATGGCCCCTGAAAATGCCATTTTATTCTGACGTGGAAATAAAATTAGGACATTTTCTTTGATCCTATTTTTTTTTTCTTTTTCCATTTGATTTTAAAATAAATTGAAATATTTTCATGGGTCCCTAAGAGTATTGTGGGCCTGAGGCACTGTGCCCAAAGTGCGGACGTTGGTCAGTAGACGCCTCCTCTTGGATGTACACCCTCTAGCAACTTCACCACACGCAGGAATCCACATCAATTACTACCCATACACAGATGCCCACGAATGTCTGTCTGCAACTCAGCCTTCTCCTCCAAGCTGCTGGTCTCCCTATTCAGAAGCCCAGTACCCTGTGCACATCTCTTAAATGTCTCCATGGTATATCAAACTC
Source organism: Balaenoptera borealis (assembly GCF_965194805.1). Taxonomy (NCBI): domain Eukaryota; kingdom Metazoa; phylum Chordata; class Mammalia; order Artiodactyla; family Balaenopteridae; genus Balaenoptera; species Balaenoptera borealis. The sequence continues at coordinate 73,538,383 of NC_138877.1, forward strand.
ACCGCGCCTCAAAAACAAACACAGGCATTGACCCAACAGCTTATACTCTTATCAGGATTTTCACCTCAGTTAACAGGCCATAACGGCTGCGATTCACTATAAAGGACAATGTTACAATAACCCCGAGTTACCTCTGAGTACTGTGACAAGGACAGGTTTTCGTTCTACTACACGTTTATCTATGGAGCTGTGTTTTCCAATTTATCTTCATTGAATATTATCAGATAATAACAAAAACAGTTTATTAAAACATATCTGAGAGAGCTAAAATAAAAATATTAGTCAACTTCTAGACAAATTTCTAAGGAATATCAAAGTCTTGTCTTTTGCTAAGACATTATCAGTCTAAGTGGAAACATGTTAAGCCCATATTGGTCATCCCTTATTCCAATATAATTTTGATTTCAATGAAAATGAAGAAGCTAACCATTTATCACATGCTGTGAAACTATGTAGAGGTAAAGACAAGGCAGCAGTCTTTTCTGAATTTTGTATCTATTGAAATGTCACTGTTATGGACTAAACTGTGCTCCCCCCCTCCCCCAAATTCATATACTGAAGCCCTAACCCCCAGCGTGACTGTATTTGGAAATAGTTTTTAGAAAGGTAATTAAAGTTGACTTAGATTTCAAGAATGGGGCCTTAATCTTATAAGACTGATGTCCTTATAAGAAGAGGAAGAGACACTGGAGATCCCACCTTCCTATCCACATGCACAGAGTGAAACAGAGCAGGACCCTATGGGCCCTCCCAGGAGACCCCACCCCCATGTCTTCCACCTCTCTTTTGTCTGTAGAAAAACTTTAGTCAAAGAATAAATTTAATCAGAGAAGTGAGAAAATGCAGAAGTAAAGGAAAGCAGTCAAACAAGACCAAATATTAAACAAAGTTAATGATCTTTAGCTCCTCCTCAAGGGCGGCAGATAATATTCTGAGCCATATCCTGTGAGCTGTCTACAGACACTGAAACCCCCGCCAGGTGGAAGAAGTTAACTACACGACGACCAGACTGTAGCCATGACATAAGCTGCCACAATTCCGAGAACTGGCCTCAGGGAAATGGGAACAAACTGACCCTGGAACTGAAGATTCACCGTACCTAAAACAATCACGATGACGCTGGTCAGACCACTGACGACCAATGTCAAGATGAGAGTCAGAGCAGACTGTGCTGTTTCTGCATGGAGCCCCTTTCCTCTGCCTATACACCCCTGAAACTCCTCTTTAAAAGCTCTTGCCCACTGACAGATCAGCGGTGGGGAGTTGGCCTTCGGACATGAGTCTGCCTTCTCCCCCCATTGCCAGCCTCTGGAATAAAGCAAACTTTCCTTTCTACCAACACTTGTCTCTTGAGTATTGGCTTTCAAGCAGCGAGCAGCCAGACCTGAGTTCGGTAATGAGAGGAAAGGCCATGCATGTGAGGACTTACCGAGAAGGTGACTCTACAAGCCAAGAGGCCACATCAGAAACCAACCCTGAGGACACTTTGATCTTGAAATTTCCAGCATCTAGAATTGTGAGAAAATACATTTCTGTTGTTTAAGCCATCCTGTCTGTGGTATTCTGTTATGGCAGCCTGAGCCGACTAACACAGTCACTAATAAACTGTTTTATCTCTTATCTGATAAGATTGACTAACCATTGTGAAAAACCCCCAGGCACCTCAGAATGCTCATTCCTATTAATTTAGTTTCATACCAGTTTCTAATTTGTTCAAGAAAATCAAAAGAATAACTGATATTTTATTGATTCCTTCCTACATTCCTCATAGGGGATTCTTTCCTCAATGCCCATAATCCTAAAAGGTAAATACTATCATTATCCCCTTTACAGGTGAGAAAACTGAAGCACAGAAAAAGTGATTAACTTGCATGAGGTTTTGCAGCACATAAATACTGGAGCTAAATTTTAAATCCTAGTAGTCTGACTATAGGAGATACACTTCTCTGTTTTTCTAACAGGATATGATGTTTCTGTCCTGTTAAAGAGAAGGAATGATTAGGCAACCCTGGGTAACAACTTTCCATTGCAGAGCTTTGAATGGGTTTATTTGCTGTTTCACAGATAACGGATTATGATGAGGAGGGGAAAGGATGCGCCCTTTCTCCCCAGCAGCATAGACACAGGTGTTTCCTTTGCAGCAGTAAAATGAAATTATAAAACCATATCCATAGACTCACACGCACTTTGATGCGGGAAGGGTCTTTCCAGCATTTCTGAACAGCCCTTTGATTTTGCTCCTGGAAAAGGGCCTCCTGGAGACCTGAACGGACACTCCCAGCAGCACCCGTTTGCAAGCTGGCCTGACTTCTAGATTCCAGCCCAGCGCCCTTTTCAGGACACCACTTGCTCTTCAAATTTCTTGTTCACCCTTGTGCCCTCTTAGGAGGAAGACTAGTTCTAATCACGCTGAGAGAGGAATGGTAGCTTGTTCCCATGCACAAGCTACCACTGCTAAGGGCTCTGCTCTCAAGCTGAAGAGGGTGTCATGTAGGTGATAGAATATCATTCCCTCCTCACTCTATGGTCTGCATCCTGCTCTGGCTTGCAGGATGTACTTTGTATCCAGACAAGACCTACACAGTAAATCTTCTGACGAATCCCGGTAAGGCCAATTAAAAACCCCCTTGGAAATGATGCACACATCTGAGATTACTTATTGTAGAATGCTATAGATTCATCAGTATCAGATTTCCTTATGTTAGGGAAATCTGGTAAGATCGTTAACTAGAAGCTCATTACTGTTCAGCGATTTTTAACAAAAAGAGCATCTCTTCTGGGTGTCAAAACAAAACAGCATCCTCCATATGTGTCAAAATAAAAGAAATAGGATGGAGGGTGTAAATTCATATTATCACATTGGATATTTTCAAACATAAACTCATTTATTAAATAATCACTGCAAATCACCGAAGCTATGATAACAGACCTCAGTTTCCATAACAATATTTTTGCTCACAGCACTGAAGGAGTCCTCGTGCACATTTTAATGAAGTATTTGAAAGAGTTGTGGGCATCTAAGCAGAAATTCCACATTCAGCTACCCTGGCATGCACTGTTTTATTTTTAATAAAGCTCTCGGTATGACAACAGGCAAGGTTAACTGACTAGTTTCCTATATATAGGACAATCAACACCGGGGTGAATGCAGAGACTGTTTTCTTTCATCTTTAGCACTGATGCAACTAGTCAGCAAAACTCCATCCACCCCAGCCCTGCTAGGTGTGCTGAGATCAAAAGCGCACCAGAAAGCAAACATCAGATACTCAACATGGAGCGTGTTATTTGCCACTTCGGTGAGACTTGCAATCCCTCGCATTTCACGCTTCTGCTTTAAAATTATGCTGCTCATTTTCCTTAAAAGAAAAGATTCTGAAATCCTGGAGTTTCTTATCCTACATGTGGCTGAAATGTCTACTAGCTGTGGGGAGACACGTTCAAAGCCCAGGGCATAATGAAGAACATGTGGTTAATTATCATGACTTCTCATTATGGTTGAGGGGCCTCTGTCTATGAGACAACAAAAATGTGAAAACGCAGAAGGTGAAGTGTCGCTGTGATGACTAAAGGCAAGCAACCACTAATATGTCTCGATGAAAGGCACTGGTTCTACGTGGCTTTTTCCTGTTTTCTTTAGTTTACGTGCAAACAGAAGACTCAAACCCACATGAAGCTGGTAGAACTGGTCAGACAAATGTTTCTCCCCGCCAGTTCCCTGCTCAGAGGGGACTCACGGCTCCACCTGGCAGGCAGTCCGGGCAATCCAACTGGGGTCACGCCAGAGCCGGGCCTTGCCAGCCAGACCACTCTGAAGATGCTGCCTTCTGTGGTATCATTATCCAAACATGGGATTTTCCCACAACATTCACTCGACCACAGACATCACGGGCCAGATGTGCAACCGACCACTGAACCAACGGTTCTGAGGGTATGGGTGAGGTCACATCCCAAGCCAAGCATGTAACCTCTGGGGTGGGAGCAGGGCTGGCTAATATGATAAAGAGTCAAAATAAGAGAAAACGAGCAAGAAGAACATCTTGATTACAATCTGCAGTTCAGTTCTATTTATACAGACACATCTAAATTTATTTCGGAAATACATCATAGCCAATGAAATAAAATTTCACAAGCAGTAATTTGATACCTATTGGCCTACATAAAAGGATTTTTTAGTAATTGTATTAGCTTCTTGTGTGTGAGCTTCATCCCCCAAATCTTTTTCAATCATTTATCTATTTTGGTTACTGAACACTTACTTTGTGCCAGACTCTGTTTTGTGTCCTGTGGATTCAGAGATGAAGAAACACATTTTTTGCTGTCATGAAATTTCCATTCAGTTGGTGAAGACATACAATAAATAAACACATTCACATTATGTCAGGTGGTGAAAGTGATTTGAAAAAAAAAAAAAGGATAACACAGGATAAAAGTATAGCGAGTAACTCAACAGGGCATGAGGGCCAATGCTGTTTAGGACAAGGTGCTCAAGAAAGACCTCTCAGCTAAGATGATTTTTGAGAAAAGATCTGAGTAAACAGAGAGAGACACTTGATATCTGAAAGAAGGGAGCTTCTTCCAGAGAAAACAGTATGTTCAAAGCCATCAACCACTCCCTGTGTAATAGAGATGACATATTTTTAAGGGTAGGTGGAGACAGAAATCTAACTTGTGGGCAGACATAATTAGAACTCTAGGACCCACCAGGGGATCATACAGATCTCGCTCAGTGAAGACTGCATCGAAAAGGATGTTATTAAACTGGGGACATAATACAAGTTTCCACAAGAGGTAAAACGGTGCCAACTTGAGGATGAGATCCAAATTCAGAATAATGAATAATTAAAAATGGGACCAGAAACAAAATTGATTCCAATAAGAACAAATTAATAAGGAATGCAAATAACAATTCAAGAAGTAATTTCATGAAGCTTATTCAATCCTCATAAGAACTCAATGAGGTTGGCACTTACTATTTTACTCTCACTGAAGAAAAATCATGAAAATGAGATTACGAAAAAAAAAAAAATCATACCAGGCAAAAATTAGCCAGGTATGTTAGACTAGAGATAGCACAGATTCTTTGCTAGTCCTCCCAATGAGAAGTGACTCTAACTGACCTTCGTGACATGTTTATCCAGTGGGATCCACCAGAAGTAACTCTCTGCCACTTGCAGACTAGTCATAAGCAGCACTTTTGCACCTGTGGTCTTAGAAAACCCTCGCTGGGTGTCCTGCAGAAGTGCCATCAGCCTGAGACCGCCACGCTAGGGAGGCCACAGGTAGGTGCAGTGGGTACCAGTTCCCTGAGCTCCACCTTCTAGCATCCCTGCCAAGGGCCAGATACATGAGCAAAGCCATCTTGCACAGACTCCAGACAAGCCTATCTACCACCTATATGTCTCTAAGTGGCCTCCACGAATACACACAGAACAGAAGAGGCACCCAGCTGAGTTCTGCCCGATTCCTGACCCACAAAATTAAGAAATATAGTAAGATGGTGGTTGTTTTAAAACCACTGTGTTCGGGGGTTAGTTTGTTAAACATAGATAACTGGCTTGCCAGGTGAGAAATGGACTCAAACTTTGTTCTTTAAACTCTAAATGTCAGCCCTTTCCCCCCTTCTAATACAGAAACACCACATTCAAATTAAAACACGTAACAATGTGGTTAAAAAGGCTCCTGAATCACTTTGGATGAGTTAATCACAAATCAAGAAAATAATCCTAGTAGAAAGACATAATGAAATAAGAACGTGTAAATAACAATATAGTATTGTATGCTAAGCCCTTGTAGACTTAGAAGTTGAAATACCATGCCAAAGAATGGCGAATTGGAGAGAAAAAAAGGTGTGAGTTTACACAGCAGTGACCGTGGAAGATACATTACAGTCTCAGGGAGTGACTTTTAAGGAAGTTTCTCAATACTAGTGTGAGTCATAGACTGAACTTTCTGTAAAAGCCTTTAAAGACCATTCATTTCACTAGCAGCTCTAGGCCAACCCAAACCAGGAATTGGGGTCTTACTGAATGGCTCCTCAGAATTCCTTGACTGTGATTTTTGTGGATCATTTTGCCTGGACTCAAGCAAACTGAAGATATCAAAACAATACATTAAATTAACATCTTAGAACTCATAAAATCAAAGAACGGGACTCCAGGGAAAAGCAAGGTTAACTACACAGGACTGTAACTACACTGCATTACGGAGTCAGATTATTTGGCAAAAAATTTATTTAACAGCAAATAAATAATTTTTAATTTAAATAACTCACATTCACTAAAAGATCAAGGAGAACTTTTGGTGTTTCAGGGTTTGAAAAGTCTGGTCTAGTTGTTTGTTTTTGCTTTTTAATTGGGTTGATATCACAGACGGAATGTTTCTAGAAGACCATCTCCATAACGTCAGGGGCACATGGAAAACCTGGTGATCGTTCAGGGGAGACCCACAAATAGTTTAACACATTTAAAAATGGTAAAGTAAGACCTAGCCTAGTCGGAAAAGTAGCTCTCACTCTTAATACGCAAAGAAATTAGAAGTACAGATAGGCTTAAAGAAAAAGTTACCCATAGTTCTGCACTGCTATACAGTTTCTCCTGTGCCCAGGATAAAATCCAGAACTCACTTTCCTGAAGGCCCTGGGTGAGGGTCCACGTCTGCCCTGCAGCTGTAATTCACCAGATGAATGGCCCCTTCACAGTTCTGCAGTCCAAATAGCAGGGAGATTTTCAGGAGGCCAACTCTGTAGGTGCCAGAAGCACCACCCACCACCTCATATCATTCCACCCTATTTTGGGATCACGCCCTTGGCAAAGATAAGTCCCAAACTTACCAGGCAATGGGAACGAACTAGCACAGTATCTTGCAGTAAGACAGTTTCATGTGGAGCACATTTCACAGGAAGACACCAGCTCCCACCCAGCATCAGCTGGGAGTGTTTAAAGTTGTTTCTATGAGAGCAGACATAGATTTACAAGGATACAGTTATTAGCTCCCAGTTAGCTTGCTGGTATTTCTCTAGGCCACTCAAATGGCCCCTCTGGACTATGGCTTTGGCTCTTCACATCCAGTGACAGCCTGGAAACAGCCTTGGCTGCCCTCCCCACCCTCCCATCCCTCTGATCTCAGGCAGGCCCCCTGCCCACTCAGCAGTTTCTGACCTACACTCTCATTGTCCCCAGTTTTCATCTCTGTCCAACCCTTTGTCCCTTCAGGCATGACAACCCCTTGTCCCTTCAGGCATGACAACCCCTCGCTGTGCTGTCCCAAAAATATTAACTGGGGATTTATCAAAGGCGGTATGAATATATGCTGGATAAATCATTTAAATTGAGCCAACAGTGTGATAAAGAGTTTCAAAATGCAGTGTTATGGTTGTTTTTGTCTTGTTTAGGTTTTTTAACTGTTTAAACCAGTTTCTGTGGGGAAAACCACAGTTAAAATGACTTTCAACTTTTATATTTGGAATTTAAAAATCTTAGTTTTCTGAAATCACAGCTCTTTCACTAAAGTTTCACCTGGTCAATATTATTTGAATCCATTCTATAAAAATGACACTCCCCAATTTTGGCTAATGATATCACTGCCCAGGTTGTTACTCCCTGACTTTTTTCCATGTATCATTACTGATGTCCAGCTGGCCAGCAAATCCTGCCCAAGCTCTCTTGCCTCTTTTCCCCAATTCCACAATCACAAGTCGCCTTCCACAAGGACCACTGAAATTGGAAGTCTTCCTGCCTCTCCCCATTGCAATCTACTCTTTCTCAATCAGCAGAAGATCTTTCTAAACCAAAATGGAATCTGTCACTTCAATAACTCTGGCTGTCCCCACCCCCACTCAGGTCCAAAAGTAAAGCCTAGATTTCTCGGCATATGGATGGAAAACCTTCAAGGTCTGCCACCAACCATCACCTTTGGGTTTATCCTTGGCCATTCTCTCCCATAAAACTTAAGACTCCAACCACACCAAATTTCCTCCCTTCCCCATTTATCAAAATATGTCAAACTCTAATAGACTTCCGTGCCTTGGCTCAAGCTAGTTCTTTGCTTAGAAAGAATCTCAAGACCTACATTTGAAAGTTCTATCTTCCTTGATGCTTTTTCTAGCTTCTCTGTGTAGGTGTCTCTCATGTCCCTGAAACACTTTAGCCACACGCCCTAGAGCACTCACCACCATGTGGTGTGGAGATTATGTCATTGGGCACCTCTTGTCATCACATGACTGCAAGCATCTTAAAAATAGTTAGCATTCTTCACAGTGTAACATATAAAGCATCATACTAAAGGGGCTAAATAAATACATGGTGGTGGTGTCTTTTTTTCTTTGAGTTTGACATATTCTATTATGTGTGGGCCTTACTTCTTTTAAACAACCTAACAAACTTCATGGAATAGGATCTCAACACTATTTGTATTAAATGAATCTGAGCCATCAATATTTTTTTAATTCTCTATGCATAATACAAGAAAATGTGTATTGGAGGTTAACTGTATTTTTTAAATAAATGAACAGAGAAGTTTTTTATTATTATTTTCCAAGTTAGATATTGAATTTATAAATGACTGAATGAAAAATGGATTATTCCATTAAATATGTGCTTCCAAAAACAACTTTGAGAATACGTTTATCCTCCTAAGAAATTCTAGGTAAACTCATGTATGTTCTTAGAAACCAATGATAAACTAATTTCAATTTTCTCTACTCAGAGTGTAAGATAATGAAAATTATTTTCAAGTGAATTTTTCAGAGAATTTCATGCCAGGATAACTTCTTACCTCCTGAAACTTAGTCTAATTATTTAAAGAAAAATGGTTTTAATTTTAGTTACCTACAATGAAACCATGCAATAGAAAATATTATATGATTATTGTGTTTAAAATGTATTTTCTAAGTAGCACACAGACATATAAAATATTCCCAAAGGTTAACAAGTTTTTAAATCTACATAATAATCCAAGAAAAAATTAAGGTTGCAAAAATACCAAGGGCATATAATAGTTAAGTATCACGAGAAAAATGTAATTTTGGCAACAGCACAAATTGTTAATTTTGTTATCTCAATGCACATTTGAGTGGGTAGTGGATTATTCAGATTTATGGATTTTAGAGAATTCCATCAGACCCTTTAACAAAACATGTTTGATGACAGCGTTAACTGTTTACCAATTTGAAACCTGTTTACCGATTTGAAACACAGTGCTTTGTTTATATTTTACTTAAGAAAACAGTCCTAAAAAAAAGAAACATATTTCAGAAAATTCTTTCAATCCCCCTGGGCTTTACCCCAGCCCACCTACAGACACAGCAGCCAAGTCAACCTGGCATGCAAACTCCATTAGGAGGAAAAATATTCTTCCTGACGTTTATGGGTTTATTTTTTAAGAAGAAATTATAAAACTTTCCAAATATGTAGCAATCCATTAAAAGCAATGGTGTGCCAGAGGCAGGACTCGCTTATATAGTACTGCATATCACTGCCCCACTGTTCTCACCACGTAAACCTTACTTCCAATTAGACTGAGGACCACAAGAATCAGGGAACGTATAAACATCCTAAACACACAGTGAATATGCCACTTCGAATTTGCCACCAGCCTATTACAATATACCCATCAACTACGCCATGGAAGTAAGTCCTGCTGCACTGGAGAGACATTTAATAATATTTCACTCAAACTTCAAGTGCTTTAAAAACATCGTACACCCTTAATGCGGTAGATAAACATTTTATCTTTCTACTTCTGATGGCACATAATTTTCAGCCTTTGATCTAATGTAATTTAAGGTGTGTCAAGATGGATTTTGGCAGAGCAGGCTAGTGAAAAGAAAGGTTTAGCGTTTTGGTTCCTGGAGATGCACATCCCAGACACAGACTTTGGCAAGAGTGGAGATTGTACAGCCAGTTTTGACTACAGGAAATAAAGGAGGTGCTATTTAAGGGAAAGAACTTGGGCTAGAATGGAATTGCCGCTGTAAAAGATGTTCAACTCACATTGCCATATGGGTCTTTTGGAACAATTCCCATATGTATTAGCTATATTCTTGGCACTTGGAGCTGCATTTGGATCTGTGAATGCTTTTGCTGCTCTGGAGCTCTCTGGAGGTAATGTCATATTGCCACACCTTCACAGTAAAAATCACTGACAATTTCAATAAGAAGATCTGGATAAAAAGCTCAAATAATTTATCTTGTACCTTGGTGTCTGTATCTATAAATACACCGACAAATACATTTAAATATTACTCTATAATTTGAGATAGATGTATCCTACTAATTTACATGGACAGGGAGAGAAAAAGATTTCCTTTCATTTGGGGAATTTACATAAAATAAATACAGTATCAAATTTCAGTTAATCTGCAAAAATACTTCTGTGTCAGAATGCCTCAGTTCAACTAGATAAAAACAGTTCTCAAGTGTATTCCATATCACACGCCACACCAAGAACCTTCAAAGGCCACACGCACCATTCATTCGCTAACTCATTCATTCTTTTATTCATTTAACAAATATATACTGAGCCTATGCCACATACCAGACACTGTATTTAGATTGGGGGATTCATGTCAAATTTTATTAAAACAATTAACTCCAATTCTTTTCTGTTGAATTTTGCTATTGCTACATTTCATAAAGCTACAAATGTATAGAATTTTTAAAAAGTAGAATATGGGGGTATGAAATAACAGAAGAGGCTGGATTTCGTAGAGAGATATGAATTTAAATTTAAACTTTGTCAATATTTGGATGGCCTGGAGAAGGTAATTAAGCTCTAGAACTTTAATATAATCATCTATAAAATGGGTATACTTCCTAGCAATATTCTCCACTGTGTGCAGTTTATAACTATGGAGGTATTTTTATTTTAACTCTGTTTTTTGACTAAAAAAACAGTATCACATCAACTTTTAAAAGATATATTTATTTTGTGAATATTAATACATATAAGGTAAGATTTTAGAAGTGCAAGGGATAGGAAAAAAAGTTTTCCCTGCCCTGGCTATTCCCAAGCACCTGGTTTCCTTCCATATGGACAATCCTTTTCCTGAGCATCTCTCCAGAGATAATCAGAAGATTCTACACATGTGTCTGTGTGTGCATGTGTACACATACATTTTCCCACACAAATGGCAATGTATGCACAAAATTATCTGAAAGGTAACTCCATATGGATATGTAAGAACCGCATTATTCTTTTTCAGCAATCCCTACTATTTCATTAAATCAATATCCCATAATTATTATCCAATCATCTATATTTACATGAAGTTATTTCTATTCTCTTAGTATTACAAATAAAGCCACAGTAATTATTCTTGCTCATGTCTAATTTTATCCATAGGGGGTATATCAGTAGACTTCATACTAAATAGTAGAATCAGGAGGTAGAGAAGTTATTCCTATCAAGTTTTGATGGATAATATACAATAGTCCTGCAAAGAGATTATGGATATTTACACCCATGGGAAAGGGTCTATTTTCTCACAGCCTTGGGACAAGGTGTACCACTCACTAAAGGCTTCAGGTTTTGCCAATCAGTGAACTACTGTTGCCTTGATTTTCTCACTTCTCTTGACATGAGAAAGCTTGAGTACCCTTTTACTTATCTGAAAGACTTCTCTGGAAACTTCTTGTTCATAACCTTTGCCTATGATTCTAGTGAACTGCGTTGTTTGTTAGTTTTCACTAAATTTTTAGAATCTCTTTCATATATTAAAGTATTAAGGAAATAAGCCACGTGTTTAATTCATGTCTCAATTTTTCCCAGTTTGTCATTTTGTTTTTAGATTTTTAATTTTTTTCACTACAGCTTTTTAAAAGTTTAAGTAGTCAAATATATCAGTCTTTTATGATTTTTGTGTCTTATATTATACCCAAAATGGCCTTCCTTACTATGTGATCATTAAAAACAAAACCAGTAACTCCCATGTTTTCCTCTAGTACTTTTGTTTACATCGATACTTTGATGTTTGGGGGACATATTAGATATAAGGTATAAAGTAGAAATTAAAGTTCATTTTATTTTTCAGAGGCTAAACAATATTTCTCTTACCATTTGTTAATCGTTTTCCTACTTTATGAAATGCCACATTTAGCTTTTAACAAATTGCGCTGTGCATTTAAGTACCTGTCTGGATTTTATATGGAGCTCTTCATTTTTCATGTATGCGTGCTCTTGAACCTCATCGTTTCACTGACGGCAGCCTTATAAAATGCAGTAATATCTAGCAAGGCCACTTCATTCTTACTACTCTCTGTATTTTCCACCATCTTTTTTGACTTATTTCCCTTTTTTTCTCATAACTGCTTTGTGAAATCTTTGTTTATTTAAAAAAAAAAAGATATAGATCCATTTGCATTTTCTACCCACACAATTATGCACTTTGTTACTACTTCCCATACTTCATACATTTTATTTTTTTCTTTTTCTTACCTTGGAGTACTAGCTAGCACGTTATCATATTGAATATGAATGAGAAAAGCAGACATCCTTTTTTTGAACTCAAAGAAAGCTTTCACTATTTTACGGTTATGATGCTTGTGGTAGATTTTTGGTAGATATTCTTTATCTACAGAATAGAAATGATCTATTTCTTCTTTGCTAAATGACTTTTAAAAAATCATAAGTGGATAGTGAATTTTATCATATTTCTGTATGTATAATTTTCATCATTAATATATTAGTGTGAATGAAATACAAGACCAAATTTATAATTTAAACCTACATTGCCTTCCTGGGATAAACCAAGGTTGATTAGATGTACAGTCCTTTTTATGATGTATGCCTGATTTGATTTACTAATTTTGCTTTATAATTTTGTGTACATGGTTGTAACCAGTATTGGTGTATAATTTTCCTTTCTTCTAATGTTTTGTAAAAGTTGGAATCAGGTTACGACAGCCTCATGAGTGAGATGAGTTCTGTAAATTCTGTATTTATTAGTGTGAAACTGAAAAATATATATATATATACACATATATATAAGTATATATATATAAAATATTTGGTGTAAGCATTCCTAGAAACCATAAGGAGATTCTTATTTTCCACAGAAGATATTTGACTACTGATTCAATTTTCTGAGTTGACACCACTACACCATTTTCCAACATGATTCAAGTAAGATATATTTAGGAATTCATCAGTTTAATCTAAATTTTCAAGTTTATTGGCATAGAAGTTTTATAAAATTCCCTATTCTCTTTTTAGAGTGTGTAACATTTAGGACTCAATTCTTTACAAATATTTGTGTGTCTCTCACTCCTCTCTCTTTATTCTAACTCACCCTTCTTTTGCCAATTTTCTCACTTTTTTCGAAGAACCAATTTTTGGTTCTACTGACCTTCTTACTTTTTTGTTTTCGATTTCATTAAATTTTGCTCTTATATCTATTATTTCTTCTTTCTTCGTCTTTTGGTTTATTTTGTTCTTAATTTATAATTTCGTAAAATGGATGTTACGATGCATTTGTTATACGCCAAATTCATTCAGCTGAACCACGGTTTCCAGAGTTCCACTTCTTGGGCGTTTTAGCCAGGGTGGAGATTCTCCCAGGGAGACTGTCTTGGGGAGCATCAGGGGAAGAAGCAAGGCAGCTGTTCTGTAGCAGGCCCAAGCCCCTCCACCAAATGCTAATCTAGGTGCTGCTGTGAAGGGATTTACACATAGGACTGAAGTCCCAAATCAGTTGATTTTGTGTTGATCAAATGGAATATTATCTTTCCTGGCCTGATTTGATCTTCTCTTTAAAAAGAAAGAACAAGTCCTCCCTGAAGATCAGAGACTCCAGTTAACAGCTGGGCCTGCAATTACTCTCTCTGCCCCTTTTCTCTCCCCTCCCTCCTTTTCCCAAACGTGGATTTCAAGCTCATGCCCCTGGGATTCCAGCGCCTCCTGATACGACCTTCTCCCACTGGTCCTGCTTCTCTGGTTGAATAATATTGTCTCACTCAAGAATAGGTTCACAACCTTTTCGGGAATTACATGCTCTATTTCTATTCTTTGTTTAGAAATGTTACCACATATACCTAATTTATCTAAGTGCACAGTGAATTGGTATCTTTATACACCTCCTGAATTATATAATGGCATTACAACCCTTTTCCCTTATTTCTATCCCTTACTTGAAAAATATGCTGTGGTGGAGAATATTTTAACTCTACATTTTGTTCATATTTACTTACTCCATAAGGGAATACATGTGATTTTACAAGGAAAGCTTATTTAGATTAATCTGCATATTTACCTTAAGTTTTTGTTCTTTTTCTTCCATCTTGACCTTCCATTAGGGTTAATTTTCCTTCCAGTTAAAGTTCATAATATAAAATTACTTTCAATGGGGTCTGCTGATAGCACATTATTTTAGTGTTTTTCTGTTGATAGCGTCTAGTGTTTGTTCTGATGCTTGAAAGAAATTTCCATTTAGTATAAAATTCTAAGGTTTGCAGTTATTTTATCCAGCCCATGAAGATATCATTCCACTTTTAGCTTATATTGCTGTTGTTGAGAAATCAATTACTGATGAAATGTTTCTTCTTTCAGATTAATTTCTTTCAATCTTTTTTTTTCTGGTTACATTAAAATTCTTTCACTTGGTTTTGATATTCTGCATTTTCACCCTGATATGTCCATATCTAAATTTCTTTGCATTTATAGATTTGAAATTTGTTGAAATTCTTGAATTTGAGTATTGGTGTCTTTCAACAGTTCTGGAAATTCCCAATCATTATTTCTTCAAATATTATCTCAACTCATTCTCTCCTCCTTCAAGGACTTTGATCTAACTTATGTCATAATGCCTCACTGTCTTCCATGACTCCTTATTTCTCTGCTTTATTCTACATAATTTCTTCTGACCTCTTCTAGCTCACTAATTCTATCTTCATCTATTTCTAATGTAGTGTTGATTTTATTTATTGACTTTTTGTCTCAGTTATCTATATTTCATTTATAGAATTCCCCTTTGATTTCTTTCAAATATTTCAGATCACCTATATGGTTACCTGTTTCCTTGCATACACTTACCTTTTCCCCTTTAAATATAGTAAATAGTGTTGTTTTCTAGGCTGTGTCTGATACTTCCCAATATTCATAGACTTTGGGGGTTGTTCTTGTTGGTTCCCATTCACAGAGAATTTTCTACCTGTACTTGGCCAACTTATACCGTGTGCTGCACATCATGCTTAGAAACTGATTTGAAAAATGTGAAGCCTTCGATTCTTATTCCAGACTTGACTTTCACTTCTGATTCAGACTTACCAGAGGGGAGATCCCGAAGTTTTCTGCTTAATTTGGGTAAGGTCTTCTACTAGAGTCTCCAACTTTTCAGGGCTTTTGCCCTTAACTTCTGTCCTCTGGTCCAATAAGTCACTTAAGGCAAAAATTTGAATTTTTATGACTTGGGAACTACCACCGTGTAATATCAGCTTCCCTTCAGTTTCTGCCTAGTAATTCCTTCAAATCTTTCTACCCTAAACCCTTCCCATTCTTTTCCTGTCATAACACAAAAACTTATAAACATATAAATAAATAGAAGTAGATTTACAGGTGGTGTGTGGAGGAAAGAGGGATAGAAGTGATCTGCACTAATAACATCTGTGCTCCAACCAAGCTAGCCCAAGATACCCAGTTAGGCATGTTAAAGACAGAAGGAGCATGGAAAATAAAAATGGTTGATTTGATAGGGCAATAGAAATGAGCATGAATTCTATACATGTGATTATTTTCTTGGTCTGTGTTATAAATTTGATTAGTTTGGTTTGGACTTGGATATCTGAGTTTTATTACAATTCCTCTATTTTCTGTTCTACCACTCCCATACTTCTAACATTTTATTATAGTTAGCAGAAAAAGAAAGAATATTTTTTTCTATCTTTCACACATGCCCTTTACCCTCCCTTAGGTGGAGGAAACAAACAAACATAAAAGCCAAGAATGGCCACCATTACATCCATTATATCATAAACCCCACTGGTCAGGGATTATGTTTATTTCTTCACTACTTTATCCTCCACTGAGTGTCAGGTACACAGTAAATACTCTCAATAGGTATTTTTTTTAATAAACTTGAGAGAGAAAGCTGGGAACAGGACAGTTAATATCTATGCAAGAAGAGAAAACTAAATAATAACAGTGGAGTAGGAAAGTCTTCCATGGACCTTATTTCCAGAGCCTGTTACACAATCTCGAATGTCTATCTCTTGGCAACCGTATGCATATTCTTAAATAGAAATCTCAGAACATCATCTTTTAAAAATCTCCGGCAACCTATTGGCTATAATAAAAATCATGACGATAATCACCATTTCACTTTGCAGTTTGTTGTATTTCCTATGTCAGGCTTTGCATGCGTAATTCTTTCAATAGTACCCTCTTTACTCTTCTCTAGAACATGATAATGTAGGATTATTTTAAATTTATAGATGAGGAAACTGAGGATCAGAAACAACTTGCCTTACAGTATCCAACTGCAGGCCAGAATTGGAACTCAGGTCTCTCTGGTTATTTGCGTCTATACTGCAACTCAGTGTTTGAAAGTCAAAAACAAACATTAGGATCTTTGATTAGGAAAATATCACATTGCCAGCTGTACCCATATTTCAGCTTCTTCTAGGCTTTGCTGGGTGGTTACAGTACTTTGCTGCAAGAAGTAACCTGTGTGGACAGTTTGGTTTGTTAAGTAATGTATCAACTTGTATATATGTTAAAGTTCTTTTGTTAATAATTTACATATTTCTTTTGTAAAGAAGTAACCTGCTCTAGCCTTGAAATGGCTATCATCAAATGTCACTTCCATGTCTGCCTGCCTAAGAATGCCTAAATGCAGCCTCACGGACTATTTATCTTAGATCTATTTATCCTGGGGACATTTACATTTTTTCATCATTTTCGCAAAGTATTTCAGGTGTGGACAGTCAGAAAATTACCTGGAAATTATGTTGTTTTTCTACCAAAGGTAAGTTCAACACTGTTTCACTTAGAGCTCCTCCGTGACTGTGAAAATAGCCCTGTGTGTCTGCCTACCTAGTGGGCAGTGCCAAGTGTATAGTTAACATAACTGTCAGAACTTTAACTCCTGGACTGTTTTGCTTCCCTGTGTTTAAATTGGCAATTTTCATGTTCCTTTACTACACTTTTGCATCTAATTGCCTAGAATTTTACATTAAGCCAAAAAGTAATTTCTTTGGAAATATGCACTCAAAAATACATAGCAAATGATATCATGTAGAAAGAATTTGCAAAGGGCAAAAAGAAACTTCAGCAGTTAATGTTTAGCTTTTTTTAATTTTATTTTCCACTAAAATGATTTTCCCCTTCTGACTAATTATGATTCCAGTTTAAAAATGTATGGCTAAAGCGACTTCTGCATATTTCAGTCTAATCTTTTTTAAAGAATCAAATGACTAGGTTCAAAAATATTTTGGGATAAATATTCAAATTAAAATGTAACAAAATTAGAAAATACAAAAGTTGTATGCTATTAGAAGATTTTAAACTATGAGTTCTATGCTAATCCATTCAAAGACACTAATTCTGGCTTAAATGGTTCTCAGTTATAAATTAGTTTCATTGGAAGTCACATGAGTTCTTTTATTAGGGGTACCACTTAATTCACTAAGTAGGTCCTCAAGTGGCCTAGAAGAGCTAATGCAGCTACCAAAGTGACTTATCCAAAATTGGGAGAATCTAGACAGAGGGTGCAACAGCCTCATTAATGAAAATTGATTCTAAATAGACGTATTATTGCTTAAATATATTTACATCAGTAAGAAATGGAGTGTCTATTAAAATCAATATTATGCTAAGGTACTAAACATAAAGTACTCTGGGAAATCTGTACATTTAAATCAGTGCCGAATACTTAGATTTTTCCAAACCAAGTTTTTTTTTTAATATTGTGGAAGAAAGTTTTGTTCTGTTTTTATTCTGTGTACATGTCTGTGCGTGTGTGACAAAACTTATAAATCACCATGAGGATGAATCTGTAGCATTTCAATTTTACATGAAATCATCTAATTTTGACACTCTACTTTTTTGCAACTGTTTGATACAGATGCAAGTTTTTAGTTCATGACATTCCATAATACAGACTTCAATTTAATTTGTCAACTCCAATAATAAGGGTTAATGTATCAAATTTACAACAAAATACTACATAAAAAATTATCAAAATTTTGACTCCCAGTAAGTAAGTCTATTGCTTTGTACCCTTTCTGATAAGTAAGCCAGGTTTTTCATACAGTCATTAATTTGGCACGGACCTTGAATGGCAATCTCCTCATTGATATCAGTGACCCATGGCCATTAGGTCATTACAGACTTCCAGCGAGGAGAAAGTCAACATTTCTTAAATTTTTAATCATTGTGGTTCATTAGCAGACAGATCTATTTCTATGAATCCCCTTATGTTATTCCACAAAAATAAAAACCATATCATTCTTTTGAAGATACATTATGCCCATAAATTTTTCAACAAGCAATCTCTAGCTCAGTGATTTCTACTGATGTGAGGAAACTTTTAAGTGATCTTTACGCAAATACACACAGAGTGAGAAAATAGGATAAAGCACGGTATTTCCTATGGATACATAAAGACTGCCTTCAGAATTAAAAATATACACTCTCACTTCTACCACCCTTATAAGGCACATGTCAACAATTTTGAGGGAAGGGTCATCAATGCTGTTATTAAGTGTTTGAGTATCCACGAAGTGTCAGAAAATAACTGAAGTTGGAAGGAATCTAGACTTGATCATTGACACTTTTTTTTCAAATGCAGACAAAGAGAGGAAAATCTGTCCTCCCTCCCAGCATGGAGACTATTTTGGGAATATGCGCACATGGTACTAGCAAGCTCACGTCAGTATTTTACCACAGCCAGCTCACCTCCAGGCACTGGCTGGAAAGCACACTCACAGGAGAATCTGTAGAGAGACCCTTCCAAAGACTTGAAGGAACTGATTTAGAGACCACCCTCCAGGACTTTGCGTAGGTAACAGGGGAGAGAGAAATGGCTGTTATCATTTTCTCTACACGTTTGCATTCATGATTTAAATGCCATGATGCTTCTAGTGCAGGGTTTTCAATCTGAACTCCTGGGAGCCAGTGCCGGGGGCCTGTGGTATCTCAGAATTTGGTAGGAGGCTAATGAGGTGAGATCTGACACACACTACCCTCTTCCCACTCTTTGAATAAGAGAACTCCCTTTTTATGCTTTTGTTTATATGGAGGTTTCCAAGAAAAATGTGATTTGAAAGAATTGTGCTGCTGCCTTAAGCATTTGGAATGGCTCTTGCATTTCCCTATGAAAAACTGTAGCCTTTCCAGATAACAGATCCTCTGTTACCATTTAAATCAAGGAACTTGAGTCAGAAATGACATCTAATTTCTGCTTCCTATGAGTTTACTTGCACAAATATATTCAGGTGAATAAATCTCATTCATCAATTTACATTTGGTATACTGATAATTAATTTTCGTTTTATATTTTTGATATAATGCCATAAAAGAGTCTCCTTTCATGCAAAAATATTGTATATATTCTCCTTTCCTCTTAGCAAAAGTGAAAATGGTTAAGAAAGCATAAAGAAAGTGGAAAATTGAGACTTCTTTTTATAAACAAAACACCCAGGGGCTTAGAATTTAAAATTAAGGAAATAGTAAAAGCAAATAAAAAACAAAGAAATACCAGGTAAAAAAATTTCACTATTGGGAGCCCAGGACAGATGCCATAAAAAATAACTTCTTTAGAATGTCTGCCTTCAGATTAAACGTGGGGTGAATATTCAGGGTGGCAAATTCGGTTTCCGCCAAGCCCATGATTTTATCCCTGGCCATTACCTTCTATTGTTCAAAGATGGTGTTGTGTTGGCTAGACTAACTGTGGAGACAAAGTGCAGACCCAGCATAAGAATGTATTTGCTGCGACTCTGCATTCTTGTAATGCTTCTGTGGGTGCCTTTCAGAATAATATGGAAACAAAAACAGCAAAGTGACTCATTCCACGATAAACGAATGTACCCAAAAACATGAGCCTGTAATACCAGCCAGAATTACTGATTCAGACTTGTCAAGAAAAACATGAAAGAAAATAGAAAAGGGTTTCCTACAATGCCAACTTAATCAAAAGCCTTGAACATGATAATAAAAACATTTGATGGGGGAAAAACAAAGATACTCAGCTGTTTTCCTGAGTGGAAGGAGATAATGTTTAGAGAAAATGTGTATTCTGTAATTAAAGGGTATAGATACTCAGTCCTATTTGCTTTGCACCTCAAAATCATCTTTAAAGTGAATTATAATGCCAGTACTTATCTCTCAGTTTACAAGGCATTTGTAAAATGAATAAAATAATTATTTTTAAGAGTGCATCAACTGAGCTCAACTTGAATTTGGTTGGGGGGAAACTGGGACCATTCATCTCTAAAGCAATTTGCATGCCCTGATGGATTCAGAGGAAGAATGATGCCCTGTGTTGACTTGGTCTTTTGTTGGAAGAGGGGAGAATTGTTTGAAAACAGAGAAGGGAGTTTGATGCACCCAGGAGATACAGCAGTAATGGACGTGATTGGTCCAGCAATCATTGTCCTTTCTTTGAGGGACTGTTTTGGGCACCAACTGAGGGCAAGGCCAAATTAGAAGTTGAAGTGGCTATTTTTGTGATAGATTTTTATGGGTCTCTGGCAGATGAAAAGTGCTATTTTAGGGCACAGGTGGCAAAGTAGAACACAAAGAATGGAGAAGAAGTGTCTTCCCATCTTGTGTATGGGATCAGGTATCACTTGCCTTATCGGTGCAGTGGCATTGGGACACTGAGAGCCAGCAGCACCCTTGGTCTAAACCGTGCTATTCACAGGGAAACATCAAGGAAACAACAGTGAGACAGAAAGTAAGAGGAGCCAATAGGAGCCACTATCCAAGCAACTGCCAGGAAGAAGTGGAGAGTGTGCAGGGGGCTGAGGTTCTCCAGAGAGAGACTTCAGGTCTTATATATAGAATTCTATGGTGTTTTAACAAGTGTAGGCACCTTTCAATGCAGACCTACTGTGATGGTTTATTTTAGGTGTCATTTTGGCTAAAGCACCGTCCCCAGAAAGCTGATCGAACATACCAGTCCAGATATTGCTATGAAGGTGTTTCTTTAAGATGAGATGACATCTAAATCAGTAGACTCTGATAAAGCAGATTACCCTCCATAACATAGATGGGGCTCATCCCATCATCTGAGGACCAAGAGAAAAAGACTGACATCCCCTGAGGAAGAGGGAATTCTGCCGCCATATGCCTTCAGACTCCAGCTGCGACACCAAGTCTTCCTGGCTCTCCAGCCTGTTGCCTGACTGCAGGATGCAGATCTGCCAGCCCCACACATCTTACTGATTCTACTTCTCTGGAGAAACCTGCCTCATACACCTACTGTGTGTCAGGCTCTTTACACACATCATCTCCAGATTTTAACAGCCTGTCAAAATATTTGTTATGCATTACCACCTCCTCTTTATGGACGAGAAAACCGATGTTCAGAGAGATTCAGCAACGTGACCGAATCACAGAGCTAATAAATTGTGGAGTGAAAATCAAGGCCATGTGCCTCTCCCTCCAGAATCTGGGCTTTCTCCATCTGCTACATTTGATGCGAATTCTACTAAACAAGTGTTTATATATCTGTAAAAGTCCTCAAAGAATATATCTTCATTGTTACACATGCTATAAATATCCTTTATTAGATTAGGCTATGTAAATTATTGTAATTCATTCAAGAGCTACTCAAATGCTAAGCACAAGCAAGTTAACAAGATAACTGAATAGCAGATGATGTATTTCTTCTATATTTAGAGTGGTATTTCAAGAAGGTTCTGCCATGTGAGTCTAATGGAAAGAAGGTACTAGACTGCAGAATGGGGACAACTACCTTTACATTTTGTTAGTTAAAATTACATTTTGAGCTTCTATGATAAGAAAGTTTTCCACGGAAATGGTCAGTCCTCAACAACAGCAACAACAAAAGCAGCCTTTTAGGCATATTATGTATTGTATTTAATCATCTGGATCTCCATGAGAGTTTCTGAGTTTTTGATGTTAAGACTTCATTTAAATTCTATTAATAAAATATGTATTGTAATAAATAAACTTGACATGGTCACTTGTGACCAGGAGAATCGTGTGTTTATTGACCTTCGGCCCATATGAATTTATTGAGGAAATCATATATACATATTATATAATATGTATATATAATCATATATCTAAATCATATATGTGTATACATACATGGTATGTACATATAATATTATAAATGTACTTTAAAAAATTTTTATCTTACATTGGAGTATTGTTGATTAATAATGTTGTGTCAGTTTCAGGTGTACAGCAATGTGATTCAGTTATACATATACAAGGATCTGTCCTTTTTCAAATTCTTTTCCCATTTAGGTTATTACAGAATACTGAGCAGAGTTCCCTGTGCTGTACAGTAGGTCCTTGCTGGTTCTCTATTTTAAATATAGCAGTGTGTACATGTCAATCCCAAACTCCCAATCTATCCCTCCCCTCACCCTTCCCCACTGGAACCTTAAGTTCGTTCTCTAAGTCTGTGAGCCTGTTTCTGTTTTGTAAGTAAGTTCATTTGTATCATTATATGCAGAATCTAAAAAAAATGAATTTTAAAAATTCCTATTTCATAAGTGGAGGTAAAAACATAAGTTACATCAAATTTATAGCTAACATCCCACCTTGATGATAGCAGCTCCTCAAGAAACATTGGCTGAATGAATGAAGAATTCATTTCTGTAGCCGTGCATTTCTTAGCATGAACAGAAAGCTGAAACTCAAGGCACAGGAGACTTTACTTCTTTCTACTTTTAACAAAACTTACTTGAAAGGAAACAAATATACATATATATTTTTATAAATTGAAAAGACTTTTATGATTTCATGTAATATGCATTTTGTCTATATTTATCAAAACATTATATTCAGGGGCTTCCTTTGGTGGCGCAGTGGTTGAGAATCTGCCTGCCAATGCAGGGGACACGGGTTCGAGCCCTGGTCTGGGAGGATCCCACATGCCGCGGAGCAACTGGGCCCGTGAGCCACAACTACTGAGCCTGCGCGTCTGGAGCCTGTGCTCCGCAACAAGAGAGGCCGCGATAGTGAGAGGCCCACGCACCGCGATGAAGAGTGGCCCCCACTTGCCGCAACTGGAGAAAGCCCTCGCACAGAAACGAAGACCCAACGCAGCCAAAAATAAATAAATAAATAAAATTTAAAAAAAAAAAGTCAATTTGTAACCTAAAATATTAAAAAAAAAAAAACATTATATTCATAGAAATTAGTATATTTCTTTAAAATTTTCCAGATTTTTAAAATATTTAAATGCTTTAAGTATATAACTTAAAAAGATAAAAAATGTATTTTTTAAATAGAAAGGAAATTTTTACAGAAGGATGCCAGCTAATAAATATGAAGGATATGACAAAATTAGAAATAACACCATTTTGCAAGTCACAATAATGTCTTGTTTTGGCAAGGACAAACCATTAGGTGCTAAAAACCACTGGATGAAAGTTCTTGGGATTAAAGGACATTCACAAAGCAACGACTTATATCACCTATTATTTGCCCCCAAAATGTACCTTTACAATGGAGACACCAGGCAGCCGTCATTATAACCACATCATCAAACTTAGATGAGTCTCATGAACAGAAGCACAATTGGGAGGGCAGGAGTTATTACTTGAACAGGAGGCTCCTGCTCTTACAGAGAGTGGGGCTCAGCCACCAGCTCCAGGTTGAACCAAGGCGAACTGCTCTGGCCCTACTGTCCTCCATTAGGTCCTCAATGCCAAGTCTGAATGGTCATAAAGGACATCAAACAAAACGGAGGGTACAGCCCTATGACCATCACTGTGTCTGGAAAAAGAGAATTCACTCAGGTTGTACC
The DNA here is from genome assembly GCF_965194805.1 of Balaenoptera borealis. Taxonomy (NCBI): domain Eukaryota; kingdom Metazoa; phylum Chordata; class Mammalia; order Artiodactyla; family Balaenopteridae; genus Balaenoptera; species Balaenoptera borealis. Next base: position 73,562,324 of record NC_138877.1, read on the forward strand.
TCTACTGAGAAAGTTTATTTTAGGCAAGCAAAATCTACTCAATAGAAAAATACTGTAACAGCTTAGAAGCAGCAAAGAATCCTGTTAGATTTGGGTAGGCCTCCAATTCAGCACCATCTATCAACACATTCCTCAAAATCAAAAATATACTCAGGCTTGTAAAAGGTAGAATCAACATATCAAAGGCCACTTGGAATGGATGTTATTACTCAGAAGTATGTCAGCATTTCCACTGATAGAACTGCTTACATTATTATCAGTTTAATGGGAAAATTTACAACTTTAATAGTCATTTTGGGTCAGATCCAAACACTAAGAACTCTTTTTAGTTCTGCTTTGTTTTGTTTTGTTTTATTTTTACTGTTAGTGTTGTCATTTATACAAGTAGATTTACAAAGGTCATTTAAAACTAGTTTAAGTTGTCTATTACCGAAAATTCATTATAAATATAAGTATTCATCAGCTTAGCGCTGACAAAATAGGTGACACAGAAAAGCAATTAGTGAAAATCAAAGAAAACTTAAAAGTTTCTCAGAAAATGTTACATTCTTTGAAATGACCATTTATCTGTGTATTCCTCAGAATCTCGTAGCTCAGTGTCACAGATGCATGGTGATCAACAACATCATAGCACTCGAACCAGAATGTTTTTTGCACTGCCTTCTCAAACACCAAGCCAAGAGACTACTTCCTGATTGAATGCAATACATAAAGAAAGCAGTTAAAATACCATATATTTCAGGCTTACAGAAATGAAAAAAAGATATAGATTATACCATCTGGTAACTTGCCCAGGACCTAAAGTGACTTCAACACCTACCTGAACTTCCCAGAAGTACCAATTAAATGGAGTCATTTTTCATTCTTTATTTTATTTAGTTGTTTCATAACAGTAGGGATCATTAACAACTGCCAATACTGACAATATTTCTACATTGTGTTTTAGAAGTATTATCCAACTCTGAGATCAAGGTCTACGGAGACGCTTCTACAGAAGAATCCATTCTGAAAAGATATCAGCTACTATGATTATGATTTTTTCCAGATATCACAGTCAGGTAACAATGTAGTCATGAAAGATAACAGTCTATCTTTAGACTAGAGATAATATATATTCCTGCACTGGCCAGATCTGCCAACCAAAATCCTTAATGCCATTCCAAAGATAAAAAAATAAATTGATCCATTAATATGGATCAATACAGAGTAGATGATTAAATTAATAAACTAACCTGATCTACAAAAGCCTAAAGTAGTTATCTCACATGAAAGAAGGAGATAAAGAGCGAAGAGAATAGGGTAGAAATTTTTAAAACAGTGTAGCACTCTCGATGATCACATCACTTTTATATTATTAATAGCAAACCTTAATCCACTTATTTTCCCTACTTGATATTATTAGCATTTCCCCTCAAGCAATCAGTCAAAAAATCAAATGAACAAAGACCCACGATGTCCAAGAACCCCAGCGTCAACTCATTCTATGGTAATCACGCATCCTAAAGTGAGAGAGAAAGAAGGAGTAGAATTTTTCATCTTCAGCTGCTAGAACTGTGCCTTCTGAGGCTGCCAACACAGTCTGAAGGTCACTCAGCCTTTCTGGTCCCACAGGCTAAGAGTTGTCACATACTCGGGTTCCATGATTAAAACGTTTAAAATTTATATTCAAGGGGACTTTCCTGGCGGTCCAGTGGTTAAGACTGCGAGCTCCCAATGCAGGGAGCCCAGGTTTGATCCCTGGTCAGGGAACTAGATCCCGCGTGCCAAAACTAAAGATCCCACGTATGGCAACTAAGACCCGGTGCAGCCAAATAAATAAATATTTTTTGTAAAAAAAACATAAAATAAAATAAAATTTACATTCAGATGCTTATTCGTTATCCCTCCAGGAAGATTATCACGCCCGAGTGGCTGGTGCTCAGACTTGCTGGAGTCTGCAACACCGTGGACCAGAAATAGCCTCTCCTAAGGAACGTCAGATGCTGAAAACAAGTGTCCAGCCAGGCTCTTCTTACGCTCCTGGTGAGTTTTCCTGAAGCTCCTGGGTCATACTCTTGGAATACTTTGCCAAGTCCTACGTCAGTCCATTCCATAACTTTCTCAAACTTTGTGATCGAATCACAATCATTTTTCTCCCAGAGGATCCCTAGGATCTTTGTGCAAATAAGTTACCTCCTAACTCAGAAGCCCAAGGAAAAAGACAAAAGATCTTCTGATCCCCTTGTTGGGGGACAGCCATACAAGGAGGACCACTCAAGTGATTCTTTTTTTCCCCATTAAAAATAAAAATCTGGGGGCTTCCCTGGTGGCGCAGTGGTCGAGAATCTGCCTGCCAATGCAGGGGACACGGGTTCGGGCCCTGGTCTGGGAGGATCCCACATGCCGCGGAGCGGCTGGGCCCGTGAGCCACAGCTGCTGAGTCTGCGCGTCTGGAGCCTGTGCTCCGCAACAGGAGAGGCCGTGATAGTGGGAGGCCCGCGCATCGTGATGGGGGGTGGCCCCCGCTTGCCGCAACTGGAAAAAGCCCTCACACAGAAACGAAGACCCAACACAGCCAAAAATAAATAATACATAAATAATAACATAAAAAAAAAATTTAAAAAAAAAAATAAAAATCTGTTCCAAGGTGACTTGTCATGTGAACTTTTTAAGAGGCTGGCTTATTTTTTTTAATTTTATTTCCTCAGGTGTCCAATTATTTAAAAGTAGAAAAATAAGTCACTGGTAAGATTAACACCAAACATTATTACCAAAAGACACTATGCAGCTGCTAGAGTTCGACTGAGAAAGGAGGCGTTCATTTCCTAAAAGATGTAGCAAGGATGAAAATGCAGTAAATCATACCTTTGTGACGTCCATAAGATGAATTACAACTGCTGTTTAGGCAAAGAACAGCTTCTCCTTTGTAACGACAATATGCTTATATAGAAAGGAAAATGTATGTGATACAGTGGACAACATTTTTAAGAATGCCCCTTCAACAGATGCAAAAAAGACATTTCATGTGGTATCATCAACGAGTCCACCAAAGTGATATATGCAAAAACATTCTGAGAAATAACCAGCCTTTAACTGCTCATCCATGTCAAAGGATAGATTCCCAAGAAATGTGAAGGGTTGAAGAACTGTCTTAGTTGCAGTATTAAAATTTAGGGCTGCCATAGTTCTATGGATGCTGGTAGGAGATTCAGTCTCCTGGCTCTGAGACAAAGGACAGTTATCACTCCCAGCAACAGCAGTAGCCACAGTAGCAACACTCTGTGCTGGTTCCCCAGTGCCAATGCTCACAGGACAGAGAGGACCCCGAGCTCAGGGAATCTGAATGTTTACAATGAGAAGTAAACATGTCTACCTTTTGCTCCACAAAGAGACATAATCTCTCTTTTCTAAAACTGTTTGCTCTATAAACATCCACGAAAATATGGTCCAGAACAAAAGGGCAGTCAGTGCCTAACCTGCAAGGTGTATGAAAGTGTGAGGGACCAATTGTCTCCCAATAGGGATATTCTGGGGAAATAACAAAATAAGCTAAGGATCTTCACTTCAGAAAAGAGGAGTCAAAGGAAGATTAAAAGACATGCCTGAGATTTTGTTAGTTTTGGCTGACCTCACAAATAGAATTAGGTTAGAGAATTATGCAGCATGCTAATGTATCCACTGTAACACTAATAGGAAAAGATTCACGCCTCAGCTAATTTACAACTCTTTCCCATTATCCAATGTAATAGGAAAACAGAGCAACTTTCCTGGCAGTTAAATTAAGGTAGACCAGTGATTCTCAAGTGGGGGTGAGTTGGCAATGTCTGGAGATATTTGGGATTATCGCAACTGGGAGTGCTCTTAACATCTAGCAAGTAGAAGGCAGGGATGGCCAAATCCTACAATGCACAGGACAGCCTCCTGCAACAAAGACTTATTCAGCAGAGAAGTTAATAGTGCCAAGACTGAGAACCCTAATGTATACTGGCCTCATCTCAGTAAATTTATCTAATCTCAAATAATCTGGAATGATATTATTGTTTAAATGACAGGATCTTTGGAAAAGTGTGCACCCAGAGGGTCTGTATTTGTTTCTAGTGAGCAAATAAAAATATTCATTTTACTCTTCATTTTACTCAAATAAAACAGTATTTACATATCACTTTTAGAAATATGTAAAATATATTCTGAGTATAGTAATTTAAATAAAGATTATTCTCAAATTCATAATTAGACATCCTGTTAGTAAAACATACATTGCAATGGGATGGAAAAATAGATTTGAGTCTCAATCTTTTAGAAATGTAATCCTAGAATCATCACTTATCAGCTGCATGACCTTGGGAAAATGACATACATTCTCTGACCCCCAATTTCTCAGCTTTCAAATGGGTCAATTACAATGTGCAATATTAATATTGACTGCAAAGACATTGTGAGAATTCACTGGAATATGGAATAAACAAGTGCTTTGTAAATTCTAAAGCTACTAATATCAGCTGAGATTTTAAGAGCAATTTTTTCCCTTGACATCAAAAAGACAGAGCAATGATAAATGGCCTATTCTCCTTCTGCAGGATTATTGATTTTTGAACTCCTCAAGGATTGTAATAATAGTCTTTTTATTCTTCTTCAGTGGGTTTTAGTTTACCCTATCTTGAAGGCCAGATATGTGCAATTGTATAGAATAACCTGTCAAGAATTAGAATAGTGTTTGATGTAGTTTCATAGCAACATCTTCCATGAATTGTCTGAGAGCGGACTTGGCAAAAAGTCTCCCAAAATGGGAAAACTCAAGATTAAGTACGTGCTGGAGCCCACTCAGAGAAACAGAGTTACATATGCCATTTTCATCTCCTTGTGAGATCAGTCTTTTCCTTTTCAGTGCAAGAGAAGCAATGTTCTGACTGCCTTGTGGATTTGATTAATTAAAGGTATCTTGCTCAAATCCAGCTTTTACAAGAAAGAGGTGATGGTAAAGGGAGCAAAGGAGGCTTTTAAGACCATGGCTGAAACAAGCTAAGTGGACTAAGGCACTGAAATGCCTGAGACTCTTCCTAAGTAAAAATGTCAGTTATCCAGAGACGGTTTTGTTGGTGTAAGTACAAGAATAGCATACATTGCTTGCAAAGGAAGATTATGCTGGCTGACCACAAATTTTCTGTGTTACTTACACTGGCTGACCACAAATATTTAAGAAGCACCTAAGAAATCTATAGGGCTCTATTTTCAGAATTATTTTACTTATAAAAGAATCCAATCACCCAATCTGTTCCAAGGATGGTTTCAGCCCCAGCTGCTGATTAAACTGAGAACCAAAATAAATGCATATAAAAATGAAACAGGAGTGATCACCTCTCTAGCCTCTGCAGACCTGGAAAGGTAGCACGCTGATTAACAGGACTGACAGTGAGTGAGGGAAGTTTTCATTCTACCGCCAACTGTGGAAGCCACCTGAATTTACAATGACCTAATCTTCTCCTTATATTTATACTTCAGGAGCCATTTAAGACCATTAACAGGATGGAACAAAATATCAAAAAATGGATGAGGATTAAAATCACCTAACACACTTAGATAAATTTCCACAAAAAGAAGACACAAGTGTGGTTGGTTTTTAATTCGTGAAGCTGTTTTAAGGGGCACATCCATTACTTTTTTGCACATAATAAAATTGATATGCAAACTGAATGATAATAGAGATAACTGAATTCACTCAATCCATTTATTCTCAAAGATGAGAACTCCCTATATTTTCACAGATTACACAATTCACTGGGGCAACTATACCCATGAACTCACCAGTTCCTTTAGAAGGGAACAATTTCTATTTCCTATCATCTTTTCCAAATTGCTTAATCATGAAGTTGTAGAGCCTGAACTGAGTTGAAAGGAACTAATTCTGCATTTCCCAATGTACTTCAGGTTTGTGGGACCAAAGCCTAATCTGAAGAGTTATTCATAATAATCAGTAATATTGATTAATGAAAATATCTAGAATATATACTATTCTTATAGAATTATATTATATGAAAGGATATCCTTTGTGTAGTAAATACAAGATCAAATACAAATATCCTGAAATGAAAATATCTATCCTGCATATTGCAATTGGGAAATAAGCAAGAGTCAATCCTCAGAGGTTTTTTTTTTTTGATAAATTCTAGAAACCTAGCATTTATTTAGGTTAGTTGATTCTCAGATCAGATTAATTACATGATTGCACATACACACACTTTAGGACCAGAGATGTCTGTATTTGGAATCAGTTTTTTTCATAACGAAATCCTCTCTTAGGCTTAGTTTCTGTTTAAAAATAAAAAGAGAGAGAAAGAGAAAAAATGTTCTTACCTTGAAATGCAATTAGAAGACATAAATGTGATAACTTATGAAAGCACCCAGTGTTATTTCCTTTTCTTTCAAACATAAGAGACATTCAATAATGTTAATAAGGAAGTATGCCATTTCCCTAAAAGATTTAGGCATTTTATTCATTGGTAGTGAAAATGTTAAGCCTTGAATACGTTTAGGGAACGGAATAGACATATCTATTATAAAATAATATAAAAAGAATGATACATCAATACTGTTGTACATTCTATAAGTATATTTTACGTTTATGGTAAAGGCTTACTACATAGTACCTGTTACCCACAGTACGGAGACTTTACAACGATGTACTGAATTGGCTGCTGCACAATAAAGGGGCATACATCAAAACCAAGTAGCAAGTGTGATCAAGATAACCCATTGTGCTAGTACAGCAAATGTTTTGAAGCCTGTTGCAGTGCAGTGCACACCCTATTAGCGCCCCATTCAAGGATCTGAAGGCACTTGGCCAGTTCCTGAACACTGGGACTACTTACACACTAAACGGAGCTTCTCGCAAAGGTGAGCAGTGGGTGTGGCTGAGAAACCTGCAAAGGTGAGGGAGGAAGACAGGGATGACGTCTGATTCCAGGCCACGTGCTTCATTCCCTGGCAGAATGATTAAGGGTGGGGTAGACATGGAGGACATGCTGGTTAAAAACGATCCCACCTCAACAGCCAGCCCATCTGACTGGCGAATATGAGTAAACAATGTGTCCATTAATCAAATGATTTTATATTAAGAGAAGGCAACCGCCAAGTAAGTTGCTCTGTTCAATTAAAATGTAGTAGCGATTAGCAACTCTCAGAGAATGGGAATTCCTCGACTGGAAGGGAAGTTGAAGGACATAGAGACGTTCCAGCCTTGGGTGAGGAGTATTAAAATTCTGAGGGCAGCCTTTTTTTTTTTTAATAAATTTATTTATTTATTTATTTTTATTTTTGGCTGCACTGGGTCTTCATTACTGCACGCGGGCTTTCTCTATTTGCCACGAGCAGGGGCTACCCTTTGTTGCGGTGAGCGGGCTTCTCATTGCGGTGGCTTCTCTTTTTGCGGAGCACGGGCTCTAGGCACGCGGGTTTCAGTAGTTGTGGCACGTGGGCTCAGTAGCTGCGGCTCGCGGGCTCTAGAACGCAGGCTCAGTAGTTGTGGCGCACGGGCTTAGTTGCTCCGCAGCATGTGGGATCTTCCCGGACCAGAGCTCGAACCCGTGTCCCCTGCATTAGCAGGCAGATTCTTAACTACTGCGCCACTAGGGAATTCCGAGGGCAGCCTTTTTGAGCTCTGGCTCTTCAGGGGCATGAAAGAAGAGCCAGAAATGGGAGAAAAGGACTCAAAGATTTTAGAGACAGTTCCCCCCCCCACCTCCTTTGTAAGAGAGGCAATTGATTCAATATTATGTGTGTTGCAAGTGTTATGACTTTAAATTAATACAGATTTGTTTCAAATGGATGTATTCTTTAATTATAAGGCAATTTTCCTAAATAAAAACATAAAAATCCTCTGGGGTTTCTGGAATGTCCCTTAAAAATAATGTGTTTTGATGGGTTTGCTGTAGGTCTGTTTACGGCCATAGCTAGCTTCCCCCACTACCTTGAAAAGAGCCTAACAGGGATCCTGCACCTTTGCAGTCTTCTTCAACCCTTCTTCTAGGCCTCTCGGGCCCTCTTTCGGGTCTGAATATACAAACATATTTTGCACATGTGGGTGTTTAGAAAATGCTATTTGATGATAATGATGCTGATTTCCTGAAAGTGAGGGGCTTTCATCAGAGGAATGTGTGACTGTTGGAAGCTTTTGATTAGATTCTCTTGATCTCTTTTAAAAATAGGATGAATTTGCTCATCTGTTTGGGATGGCTAAAGGGTAGTCTTGTCTAAAGGCAGAGGAAGGACGGGATGACTTCAAGGTCCCATCTAATTTTATGAGTCTATGAAGTAGGATCATTTATTCTGAACAAAAAGCTTGAAGGTTTAGTGTATATAAGATGGTGACCATCTGCTCTGTCTCCTCACTGATTACAGATGAGGAAATGTGCTTAAATTTGAACATGAGGGATTAAAGCTTTGAGGGGAAAATTTCCTGTCACCAAGGGTATGTCAAAACCAAGCACAAAAGAAGCCAGAAAATGCAGTCCGCTTACTTTCCTGAGCAGCCTCTCCTCCAGGATGAGAATCCTTTACTCCATCAGAGGAGAGGGCACCTGTATTTCTTTTCTCTTTCTGTCTTTCTCTACGTTAGTCTAGTCTTTCTTTAAGACAAGTTACAGCTCGATGAATTCTTCAAAAGAATCCCCAGGGAACATGGTGATTTCGCTAGAACCACAAATCCCTGGGTTGACACTCATTATTTCATTTGTTAAAAGGTACCCAAGAGTCTATGGTTGCAGGTAGGATCCACCAGAAGTGACTTTAATGTGCTCTCATATTACTATGACTATGTAGCATAAGACTGACTATGTGTTATGAATTGTACTAATTTTATTAATTTCAGAGGTATTAACTTAGACATTAAAATATGATATTAAAGTCACTCTTCTCCCAATCTTCCACATTAGGTAAAATTATATCAATTCATATTTTTAAAAGTCTTTGTGCTTGAGGTTTTTAGAAATTTTATTTTAGAAATATGTGAAAATAAGAGTCAATTATCTAGAAATTGTACTAATATGTTGGTAGAGATGCTTCACCAACATCTAGAAAAAAGAGAATAATTGGTACAAACCATTAATAATTATATAATAGTGGTTATGAGGTATGAAACAACATGACAACAACCAAATAATTAAGAAAATCTATGAAGCCTGTAGGAAGCTGATTATTTATAATATTATTTTTTATGTTTAACAACTCAAAAAACATCTATTACAAAATATCAATATCAAAAGAAATATATAATTTAACATTTACATCTTATGGACAAAGTAAGGTCCATATAGCCATATGGACAAAATATATATGTATAATATGTTATATGTATACTTATGGTGACATTATTTGATCCTAATAAATATCAAATAGTCAGGATGTAAGGTAACCATTAAAAGCCAGACTTGGGCTTCCCTGGTGGCGCAGTGGTTGAGAATCTGCCTGCCAACGCAGGGGACACGGGTTCGAGCCCTGGTCTGGGAAGATCCCACATGCCGCGGAGCAACTAAGCCCGTGAGCCACAACTACTGAGCCTGCGCGTCTGGAGCCTGTGCTCCACAACGGGAGAGGCCGCGACAGTGAGAGGCCTGCGCACCGCGATGAAGAGTGGCCCCCGCTCACCGCAACTGGAGAAAGCCCTTGCACAGAAACGAAGACCCAACACAGCCAAAAATAAATAAATAAATAAATTTAAAAAAAAAAAAAATAGTCCTAGAAAGTAAAGTGTGTTATTAAAAAAATAAAAGAAAGCCAGACTTAAAAAAATTCTTCCAAGTATTACTTAAGAATATAATACAGACATACACACACACAATATTGCTTGAGACACTCTATTGTAACCACTGTATACAAAACCCTAAATTTCATTTAAATGGACATATCGATTTCAGAATATGTAAGGATGGCCAATTATAGTGGGCAGGATGCACTGAGCTATAAATACTAGAAAACAATTTAGAAACGAGGCAAACGTGTCCTGTCTTGTCACTAGACTCCCTGGGTCCCAGAGTTCAGGGGCTGCCTGCCCTCATTCTCCACCTGCAGTGGTTGGCTCTCCCGCTGCCCTCAACGGGCTCCAGAACCTCCAGCCATTCCGTGCACACGCGACTCTGGCAGGCAGAAGAAAAGGGACTGTTTCCTGCCCTGTTCTTCTATTTGCCAAAAGAAACCTTTTCTAGGAAGTCCTCCAGCAAGGTGCCTGCACCTCTCGTTGGTCAGAACTAGTGTGTGCGCTATCTAGCCCACTGGGATGATCCTGACCAGCTTCGGGTAGCAGGGATTTGCCCGTGGTCTGGGGATAACGTCATCTTCCATAAACACGTGGTTACGTGGAGGAGAGTCCCAGGAAGGAAAAGGGCGGCTGCTGATTAGGCAACGACAGTAGGTCCAAAATACACATGTTTTTCTATTTTATTTGCTAAGCCATAATACGATAGAAACGCCACCCTTTATGCACATCCACACGGCTATACCAAAAACAGTAAAAGCGGTAATAAATAAAAGCAAACCAAAGAAATCATACCGATCATAAACATTCATGTCAAGAAACAGAGACCAAATCTTTCCTAATTCCATTTGCTTACTGTACCAGCCAGATGGAAAGTTGCTTTAAAATTATGCCAGACTTTTCAAACATCAAACCAAGATGTAGTTACAATTTTTTCTATGCTTTGCATACAGAAGTAAAAAATTTATTAGAGTTAATCTTAATAAAACCAAAATCTTAATATTTACATTGATTCAGTGAACTGGAAAATAACTTTTTAATAAAGAAAACATTGGCGTCTTTGGATATTTTGTCTAAAGAATATGCTTAACATTTTTAATATTCTATCTATATAATTATGTGCTACTACTATAAGAGTGTAATTTGATCCTGATTAAAGAACATTTTGTTCTTAATGCAATATGCTATTTGGTAATTTTTCTACAAGCCAAAAAAACCAGATTGTTTAAAATCCACATAAATTTGAAACGTGTTTATATTTGAGATGTGATTGGCATTGGTATTTGTTCTAAGTTCCATGGATGTCAACACTATTCCCATTCCTGAATATGCATGGGTGGATGGGGGGTGCATCCAGAAAAAAACGTTGATGATTTCACTGTAACATGATACTTCTATTTGCGGTTGGAAAATAAATGAGACCAGTACTTTTTCTTAAATTGATAAAGATACAACAACAAAATTAATAGAAGACTTAAAAGGATAGAGTAGTCAGTATTACCATCAAATATTTTTTAATTACTATAGATATTAAATTGATATTTATCATTTAAGTATATGATTCTTTAAATTTTATATATATGGTTGAATTACCGGTAAAACTACTGAATATCAAATAACTTTTCACAGTAAAGTTCCAGAATCAGGTAATACAATTCAGAATGGCAATAACTGTTTATTTTCTACCCAATATCAATCCCCCCCACCCCACTCAGCAGATGGAACGCAACTGACCCAGCCAAAGATGCTCCTAATGTTCCCACTTTCCAAGCCTCTTTCACTTGGATGTGGGCAAATGACCCAGTTTCTGCCAAAAAGATGTAAATGACATACAAATGGATGACAGTCAAGAGGGTTTCTAGGAAGGCTGTTTGCTTTCCAGATGAAGCAGAACCTATGACCTTTTCTCCTGCCCTCTTTTCCTTGTTTTGAATGTGGACATGAAGTTTAAAGCATCAGCAGCCTTTGCATTTCAGTTCCATGGGCAAGGACAAGAAAATAAGATACGATGGTTTTGACATCATTGTCACTAATATAATGCCAAAATCTGCCTACATCCAGGAAAACACAGATCCTCATTTTTTAAAAACACTGTGAATCAGGTTTCCTTTTCCCTGTAGCTGAAAGCTTTCTTAACTGATACAGACAGTTTTAACAATAAAGCTATAAAAATATAAGAAGTACTGTGCCTTCATCTAGCTATCTGAAAAATTGCACAGTTCCACGATCTAGTCATCACAGATCAAATCAGAATTGATATTTGTTTTAAATATACCTACACGCAAACTGACTGTTTAAGATTGCCTCATGAAACACAGAAAAGCTAATTACTTAGAAATTAGTGGATATCATTTCATCACCAAATTCTTTGGTAAAATAATAATTTTATATTTGGCTGTTATTGTATCATTTTGATTGTTTCCCAAAAACAGGGAGCGTGGTGGGAGTTTCATTATAAGAAGGTGCATTTTGGAGAGAGAGGCATTTTTACGGTTGATCAAATTTTAAGAAATTGAAAATTTTTCACATTGTGTAAAACGCAAATTTACAAATTTCTTTTAGTCTCGCATACTGTCTCCAGCATTTGCAATAGCCAATGTTTAGGGAAAAACATAAGCTACTGTTAAGCACTGAATGAATTATATGTTCTGCCATTTCTTGAGGAGAACGGCACCCCACTGCCTGCTTCATGATTCATTCGTGATTCAAAGTGGTCAAGAGTTCAGGCTCAGAAGTCAGACTTTTATTACACACATGACTTTGGGCCAGTAATTTGCCTGTTCAGATCTCTTTGCTTATCTCTAAGCATGAAATAAAAGTAAATGTACCTATTATAAAAGGTGTTTGGGGGGGTTAAATATGTCAATAAATGTATATCATTTAGAACAATTTATTGTATTAGTAATTTAGTGAAATAGAAAAAAGACAGCTATTTTAAAAAGCTGGAAGTAGCTTGAACTGATCAATTTAAAAGGAAGATTGGAATCCTTTTAGAAACAGAGCTCCTCTTTTTGTTAGACAAAAGACACTTACAGTCATACTTGTTTATGGTGGAGATGCGGTCTGGTAAAGCCTGGATAAAGTCAGTGGATTTGCTAGAGAAATGGTGTTGGCTACAGAGAGAAAGAGGGAAAGAGGGAGGGATGGTCAGAAATAGACAGCCAGTGAGATATTCTCTGAGGCTGAGGTGAGCCCAGACACTACAATGAAGAAAAGAATTCCGAGGGATGAGGCCCATATCTAAGTAGCAGGAACAGGAAGTGGCCATCTGGGCCAACGGCAGGCATCCTGGTGGGAGGTGAGGCAGCGCAGACTTGGGCAGAGACTCTGGCTTCCTGCAGTGCGTGGCGGTAGGACAGAGACAGTTTTCTTATATCTCTGCTTTAACATGAAAAGGAAGGGTTACTAGAGCTGGTTGGAAATACTAAGAGATTTCTAGTTTGGAAATATACATATTTGTTCACATTTTTCTATATTTGTCTATCTCTACCACTAATTTTGCTCAGTGGTTTCCAGTCTGGGTTTTTCTGTCACTGCACAGATTGGCCCAAACAGTTACTCTTGGTCATCCTCATTCTACATGAACACTATTCATTATTTTTACATCTCCTCATTCTGAACTTTCCCTTTATATATATATAAAGGGAAATATCTGTATATATATATATATATATATATATATATATATATATATAATATTATATATATCTGTATATATATATATGGAAATATATATATATATATAAAGGGGAAATATATATACATATAAAGGGGAAATATATATATATAAAGGGGAAATATATATATATAAAGGGGAAACATATATATATAATATATATATATTACTCCTTTATATATATATATATATATATATTACTCCTTTCTTTGGGCCTTTCCTTGTTTCATTGGCCGTGCATTTGCCTGTCCTCTCCATGAAACACACAGACTAGCCAAAATCTACTCTCCTGGGCAAAATCAAACAAGATTTGGAAATTCATCCCAATATAAACTCCCTGATAATTAGACAGATTGAGGTACAAATTTGTCAAGACAGTTTCTGAAATCCATTGTGTGGGTGAGGAAGTGTGGAAAGAATAAGGCAAGGAGATTCTCAGTTGGATCTTAAACTAGTATTTACACATGTCTTGAGACAGCAGATCAAGCTTTTCAAGAAGCTTATTTATATGGATGGCATTCCTGGAAGACAAAGCCCTCAAGGAATGAGAAGACACCAGGCATGAGAAGATTCGACGAACGGCACAGCATAGGTGGTAAAGGCAAGACAGTTCTTAAGATAGAATAATACTTATCATTAACATTTTTTTTCTGGCTCTTTCCACACTGGATTCATACATAAGTGCTACAAGTAGCAAGTGGACCACGTTGTAAATATCGATAAAAACGACTAGATTTCACTTCTGGTTAGGAATTAGAAATCTGTAAAAGACCTAAAATTGAGAACAAGATAGATAACTTAAAAACAATCAAAGAGAAAAACAAAACAAATGAACAAAAAACTCTTAAAGAACTAAAGATGCCAAAAAAAAAACTAAGTGAACTAAAATCCAGAAAGTGGTGAGTCTTCCCTCTAAGAGAAGGACCGACTGCTGCCTTCATCCTAAGTGGAGTGAAGGGAGAAGGATGGATTCACCAGGGGAGGGGGTGTGAGGAAACAGGCCAAATTATCCACAAAGTTTTAAAGGTCCATGAGGTTTGGTGTGGTGGTTCAAATTCCTGAAGAAGCCCAGACAAAGAAGAATCTACATCCACCTCCACTTTCTTTCCAAATGGGGCTTTCACTGAGTGCATGCAAGGAACATACCCAGGAATGGAGGCAAGGTAGGAGATCTGAAAAAAATCCCCACTGAGGCTTACAGAGCCCACTTGAAGCCAAAGTTTGGGAGAACCCCGAGAAATCTCTCTGAGCAACGCTGAGACTTCACCCAGTGTAAGTCTGCTGCCAAAAACTGGAGTTGGGGCAATAAAACAGTGAGAAATACCTCCAAGTTTCCCCAGGACTTCACTTCAAGGGTCACAATTTCAGATCATGCATTCATGATTCCAGTACAAATTGAGGTGTGTCAAAGAAAGATGAATGTCAAAGTTATCCTCCAAACAGCTGCTCATGGAACCCAGGTGTGACTGACACCAAATGAATAACAAAACTGAAAATATTATCTTTTAAGACACTGATTAGAAAATTGAAATTTTATTAATATTCATCTTAATTAATTTCCTATTAATATGCTATTTAATGGAACTGATAAAGGGACAGTAAGTTGCCTCTTGACAATTACAAGCATGATATTTAAGGTTTACCCAAAGAGTACATACAAAGCTACGGTCAAGCTGTCAGAGTTGTATGTAAGTATTTAACCAAGTGTTTCTTGTTTTCAAGTGAGAAGCATGGCAGTGTTCAGAACTGCATAGCAAAGATCTGGATTAAACTGACAAAAACAGAGAAATTCAAAGTTAAGGTTGTCAATATCACATTTTTAGAATCCCTCTGATATTAAATCAAATAAAACCACTAATATTTGATGTCATATTTGTAAATACTGAAATGCAAAATCACTCTGAAATGTGAGTGCTACTATTCTTGCCCCAAATGTATTTTCCTCTTCTTATTTACAACTTCCAGTACTCTGACAATAAAAAGCCAGTTTTCCAAGGTGTAGTCAGCCAGTTGAAATGTTTGATGTCACTGCATTATCTAAGGCAGAATGGAGTTGAATCGCAAAACACATGGAAATCATTTCCATCAAATGATAGGACAAGAAAGGTGTCCTTGGATAGCTCAGCATGATGAATTTAAACTGAACATTAGGAAACTGATCTCTAATGCAGGTGTCTTTCATTTAATTTTTTCTCCAAGGTAAGGTCATTTATGATCTATTGTATAATACTGTTGGGAAATTAGGCTATTATCAAGTGTTTCTTCTTCACAGAAAATCCTATTAGAATATACTACTTGTATGTATAAATAGAACAAAGGTCATGTTATAATTATAGTACAAGTAGGATGGAATGAAATGAAGCTAATTATTCCTTTAAACACTTGTGAATAATGTTAACACTTGAGGGCACAATTGTCAACAGTAAAAATCTTCCTATGCTATTTTTATTTCAAAGAAAAAACTAAGAGAATTTAGGGCTTTAAAAAAAATACATGATATTAACAAATGATTACAAAAACTCTCACTATGAGTTAGACACAAAACTATAATAAATATGCACTGGCATAGCAATAGTAGATGCATTAGTATATATACAATCCACATATATGTATATGTGTATCTACATACATACATGTACACACATGTATGTGTAATATAATGCTTCCTTTCCTGTTCTCCAAGACATTGAATGAAAGGGAGTGTTTGTCTTGGGAAATGCAGTAATGTTAGCTTAAGAAAAGATGAAGAATTAATGCTACTCAGAATTTCACTCCCAGGTTTACGTTTTTCTCCTGGTAAATATCTTTTATGTCTTAAATATTTTTTTATCTTGGTGAATATCTCTTTGGGTCTTAAATATTAACAATTATGCTACATTTTTTGTCATAGTGGACATTACTAGTGCTCATCAATATTTCCTGGACAGGTGATAAAACTGACTTCCTTGCCTTCTCTAACTCACATGAGGCATGACCGTGTATAGTAATGTTTTTTGGCCCATAAAATGTCAGTGGTGTGTGCCATCTCTAAGAGGAGGCATTTCAGAGCCAAATCTTGATCACTCACGTTTCCTCGCCTTGAACCCTAAAGTACTGTGTTCAGATGGAGGCGCCACAGATGACAACATCCTCATCATCTGAGCCAACGTGTAGAAGACACCTGGTTCCCTTGGTCCATCGCTGGAACCCAAGTGGACAATGTGTGAAGCGGAGTTATTTTTGTGCTTTAAGTCTCTGAGGCTTTGGCATCGTATGTTGTCGCAGCAAAACTGATACTTCTCTTGTCCAGCTGATCCAATCCTCCCTTATTTTAAGTTCATATTTTAAAGCAAATTTTTTTCTTCTAGTTGTGTGTCTTAGTAGTAGTAGTAGATCTAAATCAGCCTTAAAATATGCCTTTTTTCATAAATTTTATTATCTTTATTAGTGCAATTTTTATGAATATGTGATTTGCATACATTTGGAAAGGAGAAGTAATAATAAAATTACAACTATCCACATTTAATCTCAGAATACCTCTATTCATATAGAAATCTGAATAAATTCATCTTCTTCCTTAAAAAGTAGTTACTGATGTGTGAACGCTGGTTGAAAGAATGGATGGTAGGATGTGTGGAAAGATGGATCAATGGAGGGATGGATGGATTGATGGATGGATGGATGGATGGATGGATAGATGGACAGATGGGATACTGGCTATTTCATTATATGCAATAAGTAAATAAAACTGAATCTCTGAAACTCCTTAGCTCACAAAGTTTATTTTTGGCTCGAAAAGCACATTTACTTTCATTTCCGCTTACTTATTTTTAACCATAACTTAAATAAAACATTGTTTTTAAGCAATACTGGTAATTGGGCATGTCTTTTTTCTTCATCTAGACTAAAATTTTGAAAGCAGGAACTATGTGCTGTATCTTCATATTACACTTCCCTGCAGGAAGCTACATGGAACCAGAGGAAGAATAAAGATTTCTGAAGCTAGTAAGAATTGGATAGATTGTTGTTACTCCACACTTGAGTTCTGTGACACACTTAAATCCTATAACCAAATTATTTGAGCCACAGTTTCCTCATTCTAAAAAGGGGGGTAGTTTCTGTCTGAAATATTTGTTTAAATATAATAATATAAAACACAGCAGCACATATTAGGAGATTATCAAATGTTAGTTTTCTTTCTCACTATACCCCTCACACATACGCTTCACACAACGTAATGTCCTTAAACAGTTGGGTTAATAAATGAATCAATAAATAATTAATGCAGTTACTTAATCCATCATCATTTGTGAACTAATTTATTATTTGAGATAAAATGTTTTAAGTTGAACAGATGTTTTCCTGTTCAACCTTGTCCATGAACTACAAATTTCATTTTTCTCACTAGGGATTTCCCTAAAGGTTTGATGAGTCTAAGTTATTTTCAAGATTTAGAGAAAAAAAAATTTATAGAAAAATTGAGAAGTTTTATGTAAAATCTAATGCCTTTTTTCATAGAAAATAATATCTGCATTCTATGCAAAGGATTCAGGGCAATTAAACTGATGAACATTGCAACACAAGAATTTCCATGGCAATGGTATTTGGTAACCTCTTAAAAATAGTATAATCTTTCAGATTTGACCAATAGAAACATGTGCAGAAGATATTCAATCATACATTTTGCTAACATCATGGATTGACTTAAAAAGTATCCCCCTCCCCCAAGAAGTACAGTTTAAGATAGAATGTTATTTGGGGGAAAATTGTCAGATTGGTGACTAAATTTAACACATATGGCCAGCAATTCTCTATCCTGCTTATTTCGATTGAAATAAAAACAGAATACAATATCACAGAGACTAGCTTGAACTGGCCAGTGATTTGAGAGGAAGGGCTAGGGAAAATTCAAGAGGACTTCTAGAGTTAGAATTCATACAGCAGCGTGATGAATTCCACGTCAGGGAGGAGGAAGGAATGAAGTACCTAGCTCGAGTGACTGAGTAAAATAACCCTAGCCTTTCTATATTTCCAAACTCCGTTGAATTATTTGGCCTCAAAATTTTCTCCTTGGACCTTCGCTACTTACTGCCTAATCCTTCATATACTATAAAGGGTTAAGCAGGATTTAAAGTGTAAAAACTGGGTCAACTGACAACCAATAAAAAAATTTTTTTTCTAAAAGAATTTTTTTTCTGAAATCTTTTTCAAAGCAATGCACACTGAGAAAGGGGAATGCTTCAGACTGTGCTTATCTGGGTTTGATCCTTAGGGATGGAAAGCAACTGGAAATTATACGCTGTCAAAAAAAAAAAAAAACCATGCATGAACATGGAGACCATTTCATCCTTCAGGTGCCTCCACTCCAAGATAAAAGCACAGACTTCTTCAAACCCTCTTCATAATATATAAAAAATGTTATCTAAATTCAGATTCCTATCTCCATACTTTGCTTACCTAGGATAACCTGTGGGTGACCAACAGGTTACTACTTCAGATTCGGAGTTTAAGAACTAAGTCACCAGCTCAGTGATGTGTTAAAGCCAGTTCATACCCATGAGCAACAACCATTTGTGCTCAGAACTGAATGATGTCATGAGAGTAACTATAAATCAGCCACAGTAGGAATATTTACACAAGAGGAATTAGCAAATGCTATAATCAGGCCCTCCCCACCACCCATGACAGCCTATTGTTAAACACTTATCAGGGATCTACTGTATGGGCCACAAATGCACAAGAGCCCTGTGGCCATCCTTTGCATTCCAGTTCATTGACAACAGATACCTGTAATTGACCTCAGACTCCATTAGACTTTGCCTTCTGATTATGCAAAATACCTTCCCAAAACCAAGGCTCCAAGATGATTAGAGTTGGCTCCTAAGTGTAAACCTACTTGGCAGTTTAATATGTATACATTATTTACAAAAGACACTAACTTGGATAAATAATGAACATCCAGATAGATAGTAGAATATGTGAAAGTCCCGGATCCTGATCCAAAGGAAACTTCTCTATTGTTATCTCCCTAATAACATGGAAAGTGTTTTACTTCAATGAAGAACAACAGGGGCTTCAAAAGTACTTTCAAGCTAAAGAAATCAGGTTGTTTACCAATTATTTTTTTTAGCCTGTCTGACAATGACCTTCCTTTAACAAAACACTCCATAATAAACCCATTCCTGTAAAATGGAAGTTCCTGGGACTATGACCTTGTTACTTAACACTACACACTTCCTTTGATTCATGTAAATCTACTCTCATTGGTCAAGAGAGCTCACAGGGTCTCAAATCCTCTGGTCAAGTCAAGAACTCCACAGCAGATGCCGAGATCTGCTCGTCTTGCACGCACCCAAGACAAGCCTTGTAGCCGTGTGGCTGACAGGGTCTTGGCGCACCGGCGGGGTGTCAGGCCTGTGCCTCTGAGGTGGGAGAGCCAAGTTCAGGACATTGGTCCAACAGAGTCCTCCCAGCTCCACGTAATATTAAACAGTGAAAGCTCTCCCAGAGGTCTCCATCTCAACGCTAAGACCCAGCTCCACTCAATGACCAGCAAGCTACAGTGCTGGACACCCTATGCCAAACAACTAGCTAGACAGGAACACAACCCCACTTATTAGCAGAGAGGCTGCCTAAAATCATAATAAGGTCACAGACACCCCAAAACCCAGCACCGGACACGGTCCTGCCAACCAGAAAGACAAGATCCAGCCTGATCCTCCAAAACACAGGCACAAGTCCCCTCCACCAGGAAGCCTACACAACCCACTGAACCAACCTTAGTCACTGGGGGCAGACACCAAAAACAATGGGAACTACGAACCTGCAGCCTGTGAAAAGGAGACCCCAAACACAGTAAGTTAAGCAAAATGAGAAGACAGAGAAATACACAGCAGATGAAGGAGCAAGGTAAAAATCCACCAAACCAAACTAATGAAAAGGAAATAGGCAGTCTACCTGAAAAAGAATTCAGAGTAATGAGAGTAAAGATGATCCAAAATCTTGGAAATAGAATGAAGAAAATACAAGAAATGTTTAACAAGGAACTAGAGGAACTAAAGAGCAAACAAACAATGATGAACAACACAATAAATGAAATTAAAAATTCTCTGGAAGGAATCAATAACACAATAACTAAGGCAGAAGAATGGATAAGTGACCTGGAAGATAAAATAGTGGAAATAACTACCGCAGAGCAGAATAAAGAAAAAAAGAATGAAAAGAATTGAGGACAGTCTCAGAGACCTCTGGGACAACATTAAATGCACCAACATTCAAATTATAGGGGTCCCAGAAGAAGAAGACAAAAAGAAAGGGACTGAGAAAATATTTGAAGAGATTATAGTTGAAACCTTCCCTAATATGGGAAAGGAAATAGTTAATCAAGTCCAGGAAGCACAGAGAGTCCCATACAGGATAAATCCAAGGAGAAAAACACCAAGACACATTAATCAAACTATCAAAAATTAAATACAAACAAAAAATATTAAAAGCAGAAAGGGAAAAACAACAAATAACATACAAGGGAATCCCCATAAGGTTAACAGCTGATCTTTCAGCAGAAACTCTGCAAGCCAGAAGGGAGTGGCAGGACATATTTAAAGTGATGAAAGGCAAAAACCTACAACCAAGATTACTCTACCCAGCAAGGATCTCATTCAGATTCGATGGAGAAATTAAAACCTTTACAGACAAGCAAAAACTAAGAGAATTCAGCACCACCAAACCAGCTTTACAACAAATGCTAAAGGAACTTCTCTAGGTAGGAAACACAAGAGAAGGAAAAGACCTACAATAACAAACCCAAAACAATTAAGAAAATGGTAATAGGAATATACATATCGATAATTACCTTAAATGTAAATGGGTTAAATGCTCCAACCAAAAGACATCGACTGGCTGAATGGATACAAAAACAAGATCCATATATATGCTGTCAACAAGAGACCCACTTCAGACCTAGGGACACATACAGACTGAAAATGAGGAGATGGAAAAAGACATTCCATGCAAATGGAAATCAAAAGAAAGCTGTAGTAGCAATTCTCATATCAGACAAAATAGACTTTAAAATAAAGATTATTACAAGAGACAAAGAGGACACTACATAATGATCAAGGGATCAATCCAAAAAGAAGGCATAACAATTGTAAATATTTATGCACCCAACAAAGGAGCATCTCAATGCATAGGCAAATGCTAGCAATCATAAAAGGAGAAATCGACAGTAACACAATCATAGTAGGGGACTTTCACACCCGACTTTCACCAATGGACAGATATTCCAAAATGAAAATAAATAAGGAAACACAAGCTTTAAATGACGCATTAAACAAGATGGACTTAATTGATATTTATAGGACATTCCATCCAAAAACAACACAATACACTTTCTTCTCAAGTGCTCATGGAACGTTCTCCAGGATAGATCATATCTTGGGTCACAAATCAAGCCTTGGTAAATTTAAGAAAATTGAAATCATATCAAGTATATTTTCCGAACACAACGCTATGAGACTAGATATCAATTACAGGAAAAAAATCTGTAAAAAAAATACGAATGTGTGGAGGCTAACAATACACTAAATAACCAAGAGATCACTGAAGAAATCAAAGAGGAAATCAAAAAATACCGAGAAACAAATGACAATGAAAACACAACAACCCAAAACCTGTGGGATGCAGCAAAAGCAGTTCTAAGAGGGAAGATTACAGCAATACAACATACCTCAAGAAACAACAAACATCTCAAATAAACAACCTAACCTTACACCTAAAGCAATTAGAGAAAGAAGAACAAAAAACCCCCAAAGTTAGCAGAAGGAAAAGAAATCACACTGATCAGATCAGAAATAAATGAAAAAGAAATGAAGGAAACGATAGCAAAGATCAATAAAACTAAAAGCTGGTTCTTTGAGAAGATAAACAAAATTGATAAATCATTAGCCAGACTCATCAAGAAAAAAAGGGAGAAGACTCAAATCAATAGAATTAGAAAAGAAAAAGGAGAAGTAACAACTGACACTGCAGAAATACAAAGGATCATGAGAGATTACTACAAGCAACTCTATGCCAATAAAATGGACAACCTGGAAGAAATGGACACATTCTTAGAAAAGCACAACTTTCCGAGACTGAACCACAAAGAAATAGAAAATATAAACAGACCAATCACAAGTAATGAAATGGAAACTGATTAAAAATATTCCAACAAACAAAAGACCAGAGGGCTTCACAGGCGAATTTTATCAAACATTTAGAGAAGAGCTAACACCTATCCTTCTCAAACTCTTCCAAAATATAGCAGAGGGAGGAAAACTCCCAAACTCATTCTACGAGGCCACCATCACCCTGATACCAAAACCAGACAAAGATGTCACAAAGAAAGAAAACTACAGGCCAATATCACTGATGAACATAGATGCAAAAATCCTCAACAAAATACTAGCAAACAGAATCCAACAGCACATTAAAAGGATCATACCCCATGATAAAGTGGGTTTTGTCCCAGGAGTGCAAGGATTTTTCAATATACACAAATCAATCAATGTGATACACCATATTAACAAATTGAAGGATAAAAATCATATGACCATCCCAATAGATGCAGAAAAAGCTTTCCCTAAAATTCAACACCCATTTATGATAAAAACCCTCCAGAAAGTAGGCATAGAGGGAACTTACCTCAACATAATAAAGGCCATATATGACAAACCCACAGCCAACATCATGCTCAATGCTGAAAAACTGAAACCATTTTCACTAAGATCAGGAACAAGACAAGGTTGCCCACTCTCACCACTATTATTCAACATAGTTTTGGAAGTGTTAGCCACAGCAATCAGAGAAGAAAAAGAAATAAAAGGAATCCAAATTGGAAAAGAAGAAGTAACGCTGTCACTGTTTGCAGATGACATGATACTATACATAGAGAATCCTAAAGATGCTACCAGAAAACTACTAGAGCTAATCAATGAATTTGGTAAAGTAGCAGGATACAAAATTAATACACAGAAATAGCTTGCATTCCTATACAGTAATGATGAAAATCTGAAAGAGAAATTAAGGAAACACTCCTATTTACCACTGCAACAAAAAGAATAAAATACCTAGGAATAAACCTACCTAAGAAGACAAAAGACCTGTATGCAGAAAACTATAAGACACTGATGAAAGAAATTAAAGATGATACAAACAGATGGAGAGATATACCATGTTTTTGGATTGGAATAATCAACATTATGAAAATGACTATACTACCCAAAGCAACCTACAGATTCAATGCAATCCCTATCAAACTACCAATGGCATTTTTCACAGAACTAGAACAAAAAATTTCACAATTTGTATGGAAACACAAAAGACCCCGAATAGCCAAAGCAGTCTTGAGAAAGAAAAATGGAACTAGAGGAATCAGACTCCCTGACTTCAGACTATACTACAAAGCTACAGTAATCAAGACAGTATGGTACTGGCACAAAAACAGAAATATAGATCAATGGAACAGGACAGAAAGCCCAGAGATAAACCCACACACATATGGTCACCTTATTTTTGATAAAGGAGGCAAGAATATACAATGGAGAAAAGACAGCCTCTTTAATAAGTGGTGCTGGGAAAACTAGACAGCTACATGTAAAAGAATGAAATTAGAACACTCCCTAACACCATACACAAAAATAAACTCAAAATGGATTAAAGACCTATATGTAAGGCCAGACACTATCAAACTCTTAGAGGAAAAATAGGCAGAACACTCTATGACATAAATCACAGCAAGATCCTTTTTGACCCACCTCCTAGAGTAATGGAAATAAAAACAAAAGTAAAAAATGGGACCTAATGAAACTTCAAAGCTTTTGCACAGTAAAGGAAACCATAAACAAGATGAAAAAACAGCCCTCAGAATGGGAGAAAATATTTGCAAACTAAGCAACTGATAAAGGATTAATCTCCAAAATTTACAAGCAGCTCATGCAGCTCAATATCAAAAAGACAAACAAGCCAATAAAATGCTCAGAAGACCTAAATAGACATTTCGCCAAAGAAGATATACAGATGGCCAACAAACACATGAAAGAATGCTCAACATCACTAATCATTAGAGAAATGCAAATCAAAACTACAATGTGGTATCACCTCACACTGGTCAGAATGGCCATCATCAAAAAATCTACAAACAATAAATGCTGGAGAGGGTGTGGAGAAAAGGGAACTCTCTTGCACTGTTGGTGGGAATGTAAATTGATACAGCCACTATGGAGAACAGTATGGAGGTTCCTCAAAAAACTAAAAATAGAACTACCATTCAACCCAGCAATCCCACTACTGGGCATATACCGTGAGAAAACCATAATTCAAAAAGAGTCATGTACCACAATGTTCACTGCAGCTCTATTTACAATAACCAGGACATGGAAGCAACCTAAGTGTCCATGGATGGATGAATGGATAAAGAAGATGTGGCACATATATACAATGGAATATTACTCAGCCATAAAAAGCAATGAAATTGAGTTATTTGTAGTGAGGTGGATGGACCTAGAATCTGTCATACAGAGTGAAGTAGGTCAGAAAGAGAAAAACAAATACCGTATGCTAACACATATATATGGAATCTGAAAAAAAAAAAAAGTGGTTATGAAGAACCTAGGGGCAGGACAGGAATAAAGACGAAGACATAGAGAATGGACTTGAGGACATGGGGAGGGGGAAGGGTAAGCTGGGACGAAGTGAGAGAGTGGCATGGACATATATACACTACCAAATGTAAAATAGATAGCTAGTGGGAAGCAGCCGCATAGCACAGGGAGATCAGCTTGGTGCTTTGTGACCACCTTGAGGGGTGGGATACGGAGGGTGTGAGGGAGACGCAAGAGGGAGGAGATATGGGGACATATGTATAACTGATTCACTTTGTTATAAAGCAGAAACTAACACACCATTGTAAAGCAATTATACTCCAATAAAGATGTTTTAAAAACAAACAAACAAACAAAATAGGAGAATGGTTAAATAAATTATCAAGTGTTCATATGGTAAAAAAAAAAAAAAAGTACTCCACGGCAAAGAGGGCTGGGGACTCCTCTTGTATCATGGCCGGACCCCATCCTCATTTCTGTCCTTAATGTCTTCACTTCTGCTGTATCTCAGATTAGTTACCGGAGAAACAGAAATATTCAGATGTACAAAGAGTTGAATATTACTGGAAGAAATACTAAACAGTATACCTTTGCAAAAGAAAAGTGAACCCAGATGAAAAAAATCAGGCTGCAGGACACACTATATTTATTTTGTCCCCCACCTTAAGTGATGTTTTACCTGAGTATAGAATTCAGGAGTCACAGGTGTTTCTCTCTCTTTCTTCAAATTAGGGTGCAGAAGAGAAGTCTAATTGTTATTTTATTTTGGACAGGGTTTTTCCTCTCTTGCAGTTTTTCAGGATATATATTTTGATGTTCTGCAATTTCATTATCCTGGGCCTTTGTGTGGATTTATTTTCATTTCCTTTTCTCAGTACTAGGCCTGCACATTCAATCTGAAGGTTCATGTTTTTCTTCAATTGTGGCACATTCCCCACTTTTTTTTCAAATCGCGCTTTTATTCTCTTTCTCCTCCTATTTTGGCCATATGTTTGAGTCTCTCAATCTACCCTCTTTGTCTCTGAATTACTCTTTTATACACAGTCTGTGTGTGCACATGTGTGTGTGCACACGTGCAAGTAATTCTCATTTGGGGTGAATTCTTTCACACCTGTGTCCAGTCTAGAAAATATCAAGTATTTGTATGACAATGATACACCTTTCATTTCTACTATGTCTAGTTTTTCCTGTAGCCACAAATTTATCTCTGTATCTGCTTATTTCCTAATCTTTTTTGTTCTCTATGTGGATGCTATGGTAAACAAATCAATATCCCCCTACACTCTACCCAAAGATGTGCATGCCCTACTCCCAGGACCCCGTAAATATGTTACCTTGTATGGCCAAAGGGACTTTGTGGATGTGATTAAGTTAAGAATCTTGAGATGGGAAGACTGTCCTGGATTACGTAGGTGGGTCAAAAGTAATTTCAAGAATCCTTATAAGGGAGGCGGAAATATGGGAGACAAAGAGCAGATCTAATGACAGAAGCAGAGGCTGGAGTGATGCTCTTTGAAAATAGAGAGAAGAGCCCTGAGCCACAGAAGTCAGGTGTCCTCTAGCAGCTGGAGAAGGAAAGGTAACAAATCCCCCCCTAGAGCCCCCAGGAGGAAAGCAGCTCTGCTGACACCCTGATTCTGGCCCAGAGAGACCCATGCTGGACATACAACCTACAATACATCTGTGTTGCTTCAAAACACTACGTTTGTGATACTTTGTGACAGCACGAACTGGAAACTAATTCTAATGTTATGTCATTCGTTTTTGTTTTGAGGATGTTTAACATATTTAGAATCCTTTTATCTATTTGTTCTATTATCTTTATTCTATTTGGAGTAGATTCATCTTCACTCTTTCTCCTTTTCCCAAAATCCTACTCTGTCTCATTAGAGATACAGGTCTCACAGTTTTGCTTTTGCCTCCATCGTGCCCATCCTGAGGTCCCTATTCCAGAACTGTGTTTTAGAACAGTGCCCCCTTTTCACCGGGATGTTGGGATATCTCAGGTCCTGCAGCACATCCAACAGGCAACTTGGCCCCTTCCTGGCTCCCTCCTCTGCCCGACATAAACCTCACTACCTAAGCCTTAGTCCCAGGCAACAGCCAACAGCACATCATTTTTCCAGCATCCTTTCTCAAACTGGGTAGCTCAAACCCAGTTTATTATTTTAAGCAGTGAAACTGTCCCTGCCCACTCACCTTGGACGTGGTGCTTATGTTCTAGTACCCAGAGGAGACAGGCGCACCACTGCTTTTGTCTCCTTCCACACCCTTCAGCTCTGCCTACCTTGGCCCTTTCCTCCTGGTCTCACTCATTGACATGCTCATTTGCTTTTGACCATTTAAGTTTTCTCTTTATCTCATTGTCTTTTTCTATGGGGGGGGGGCGGGTGTCACAAGATACGAATTTTAAAGCTATCACCACAATAGTTACCTTTATATCCATTAGTTGACAACAATTTCATTTTAAAAAGAACCTTTGGTGAGAGACAAAAGAAAATGAGCTCTATCTGGCAGTCAGGCAAAATAGTTTTCTTTCCTGAGCGAACGCAGTTTAATGTGTAATGCTTCCTGGAGCCCTGGGCTGAGACGGATCCCGAGCTTACGCCTGCTCTCACTGGAAAAGTGTGCTGTCCTCGGTTAACGAGGGTGCTGGGGCAGGGTGGGAGGACGTGCCCCTCGCTCACATAGTGTGTTTGCCATCATGCAGACAGCACCCTGTTGCAGCAGTCAGTTACTTAGTTTCATGCAACATAATCAACCCTGAACAAATTAATTCTAGAAGGGAATTTTTTACGAAGACACTAGAAACTCCTAAGTCAAATGGCAACTGGGGAAACATTTTTGGATGAGTCAGGGTAGGCCACCTCCCCAGCACCCCGTCAGTAGTGCGGCGAAGAGGCATGTTGTCACTTTGTCAGCAAAACCTCATAGAAATGGTGCTGGTGTAAGAGTCAATGTACCGGGACTTCCCCGGCGGTCCAGTGGTTAAGACTCTGCCTTCCAAGGCAGGAGGTGCAGGTTCGATCCCTGGTCAGGGAACGAAGATCTCACATGCTACGGAATGTGGTCAAAAACTAAAAAAACAGTAAAATAAAATAGCTTCATAATGTTTTAAAAAAAAAGAGTTAATGTATTGTCTCCTACAAGGCAGTAAACTTCAAGTACATAAATTTAAAGCCCCTCAGACCTATGCAGAAGTCCAAGATCAATATTTTCATGCCTTTTACAGCGTTCCAGATGAATGCTAAAGATGATGCTCTAGATATTTTAAATGTCCTGTTAGTCTTGTTACACAAATAGCAACAACAAGATGTGAAAATTTGGCAGACACAGAAATGTAAGTACATCTATAAATACAGGATATCTTTTGTGATCAGGCAGTTTTAATGTACTTTACACATACGGGATATATATTTCTATGGGTCTTTGGGGATGGATTCTTTTTTTTTTCAATGTGCATGCTCTATTTGTAGATATGTCTATATATCTCTGTCTACGTAGTTCAAGTTAAAATACATATCCATAAAGGCATTAAAATAACTTAGGTGATATTAAAATAACAGACTGTTCATTCTTATTTCAGGAATAGAACACTTTTATCTATAAGGAATCATGTGAACATTGATTTCAAAGAAGAAAAAAAAAATTAAATTTATATGTTAACTGAAATGAGCATTGATTTAAAAACTTAGCCCAGATTGAAAATTTGCTTAACAAAAGTTTAATTACTATCATATTATTCCCACTATGAGAAATGATTTAAAGATAATTAAAATATATAGCAAAACGCCAATTTTTTTTAATAACTCACAGCATGGTGATGGGAAAATTATAATTGTAGCTATAAGCAAAGACATTTAGAAGGCCAGCCAATTCATTTACTGGCAATCTCCCCTGCTTTGCCAAGACCCTTAAAAATGAAAAATACGTGCTTATACCTTAGTCTTGACTAATATTTAAATGATGGCACATGACAAGTCTGAGTGCAAATGTTTCAATTAGTTAAGAATTATCATTTCTAGTGCTTTTTATTCTCTTACATATTCTGTTTTACTATTCACCAGGTCATATTACATGAGGCATTGATTTAATATCTCTAATTTAAAATATTATACTTCCCTTTTAATTCATTTGGTTCCATATTACAAATCTAATCTCAAGTTTGTTATTTACTCTTAGACAATATAAATTCTGTACACAAAGGAAGCAAACTTGGTCCTCTTTTCTTTCACACACACCCACAGAATTTCTTTCTCATTTTTGCTCCTCAAGGCCATAGCACTGAAAAATTCTAACTAAAATACAAGGTTTGATTCTGTTCTCTTCCAGGATTACTGAAACTGAGAAGGCGAAAGGGATGTGGATTTAAAAACATTCTCTGGGTCCTGATAAAGACTTCCTCATAGCTTCACAGTGTTAGCTCTTCTTGTCTCCAACATCATGTACCTCAGGGGGCAAAAAGAGTTCCAGTCAAACACTGATGAATGTGGACATCACTGGAGCTAGTTTAAGGCATACATTGTTGTAGTAGTTTAATGCACACATATGACTGTGAACAGAATTTCAAATAAAACGTCTAATCAATAATGCATGCAGAAAAGAGCTTTGTCACCTACTAACTTTATGGAAATAAGCATACTATGTCCACCTATATGTCTGCACGTCTGTACAGCAGAAGTTGGGTTTCTACACTTGAGAATAACAGCCAAGAAAACAGACATATTTTCAAGAGGTAACTGGCAAGAGCTATAGATCAGGATCAAGCTCAATATAAAAACGACTTCGGCGTGATCTTTAACCATCAAACGATCTCGCTTTGATGAAAGATTCTTTCTCTCTTACCTTTTCTTTCTCCTTCCTCCCTTCCTTCCTTCCTTCCTTCACTCTTTCCTTTCTTTTTCCTTCTACTTTTGTCTTTCTTTCTATTCCTAGTGAGATTGCATGCATATCAAACGAAAAAGAAATGCAACCCTGTGTGGTATCCCCTTCACAGTGGTTCCACTATTAAAAACAAAAAAACCCCAAACTGATGCATTGCTATGTCTTGATCTTAGTGTCTTTGCTTATTCCTTTAGGTCCTTTACACTAATGAATGCTCAGCCTCATTTGGCCTAAAAGGCCTAAAACAATACAGAAAAGAATTACCTTGATGTTATGAGATTGTATTATCTATATTTCCCCACTTTTCTTTAAACCCTCTAAATGAATACCACTTGCTTCCATTATATTTAAAAACTTTCTCCACCGGGCTTCCCTGGTGGCGCAGTGGTTGAGAGTCTGCCTGCCAATGCAGGGGACACGGGTTCGAGCCCTGGTCTGGGAAGATCCCACGTGCCACGGAGCAGCTGGGCCCATGAGCCACAATTACTGAGCCTGCGCGTCTGGAGCCTGTGCTCCGCAACAAGAGAGGCCGTGATAGTGAGAGGCCCGTGCACCGCAATGAAGAGTGGCCCGTGCTTGCCACAACTAGAGAAAGCCCCCGCACAGAAACGAAGATCCAACACAGCCATAAATAAATAAATAAATACTTTAAAAAAAAAAGTAAAAGTCTATTAATTAAAAAAAAAACCAAAAACTTTCTCCACCAAGGAAAATTGATTCAATTGAGAAAAAAAAGAGAAAACAAGAGCCAGCCTTTCTAAAGTTATAGTTGTACATGGATAATCATTGGAAGAAAATATGCATTTAATTATGTATGGAATACAGAAGAATGATATCAAGAAGTAAGCCTTTCGGAGTTTCCACCACAATGTTTAACTTCATGGAAATTCGGCCTTGGATTTGACATCACCACTCAGGGCCGTTTTGCTTGTCCTCATCATGAAGATTAAAGAGATATTTTATATACTTGAACCTTTGGTACCTTTGAATTACTTGAGGATAATTTTTGTAAGTTTAATTTTATATTTATTACCTGAATTCCATTTCTTTATACATAGCCCTAAACCCAAAGGCTGAGTTTCTATAAAAGAATTGTTTGAAGCTGTGCTAATTCATTTTCACAGGCAAGATTACATGGAAATAAGCTCTTCTATCAGAACAGAAGATGCCAAGCTCCACGTTCTGCTTGGTGATAGCTTTGGAAAACAGCAGGTATTAGAGCTAAGGGGAAAATTAGAACTCAGAGGCTAAATGACCAGCCCAAGAGCACACAGCACACACTTAGCGGTAGATCCCAGATCTCCTTGCTGTCTCTCTCAAGACAGAACTACAAAAATACGCTGTCATCAGTGATGACATAAGCTTTAAAATACATCATGGCAAACTGATTTTAGGATTTTTTTTTTTGCAGTTAGATCTGTTTTGTTAAAGTTATGTAGAAATGGTCAAAAGTTACATCTACACAAAACAAACATAATAAAATGGAAAGTAGGTAAAACACCCACATCTCTGACATCATATTGCTAAAGTACATGTTCTGGATGGCAGCCAGAAATTTGGTGTGTTCATGCAGGTGCTGTCTGTTGTCAAACACATATTTTTCTTTTTCTTTCATGCTAGCGCAAGTATGTCTTTCTATACTTGTCCAGTGCAATCTCTTTTCCACTGTTAAACACAACATCTAGTAGCTCATCAAAGCAGAAGCAAGCACATGAAGTTTTGGCATTTAATCAGCCAAAATACAAAAGCTTTACAGCTATTCATAGATGTTTATAAAGCGAGAAAGGCGATTTTAAAATGTCACAGTAATGAAGAACTCACATCTGAGGCATCTAACAGTGAGACAAGCTGCAATACTGGAACTCACTTCCTCTTCCACGGAAGACAAGGGTTCATTAACTTTTGGTGAGGTGACAGATGACACTTACTCAGGACCATGCTTTTTGGAGAAGAGCAACCAGTCTGGATTGAACTGAAAGCTAAAGAGGCTTTCCATTTGGAAAATATTTTGATGTTATTGCAAGTCTTAGAGCACTAAGCATCTCGCCTTAAATGAAGCACCCCCAGGGGACGCCAGGAGCACTATCAAATTTATGGAGGAAGCATTCACTCTCAGAAAACTTGGTGCTGCAAGGACGTGGAAAAGGAAGGACCACAGACATCCACCTGGGCCTCAGCAAAAAGCCCCTCCGTGATACGGAGCACCCCCGGGAGGCACGGGACAGCAGCCAGTCTGATGCAACTTTAGGACCACAAGGGGGTTCTCAGCCCTTCTACTAAAATGAAATAGAGAAGGTGCACCAGGCGTAGCCTACAAACAAGAAAGGCTATAGCAGACACAGCATACAAAAATAGATTTGGGGCAAGAATGCACTAATGCCTAGTTTCTACTAACTGAGGGAAAAGTAGAATACCAAAGTTTAGGTAATTTCTAGGCTGATAGTTACGACACTGATTTGTTAGCAAATCTACTTGGGGTGTACTGTTTACAAGATGAATTCAAACAGAACAGTCACACTTCACAGAGCTCTGATTACACTTATTTATGGCTATTTATATTGTTTGGACAATGAAATCCATGAGAAGAGTCCAGGGACCCAGGAACATAACTGTACCTCCCCTGCTGACACCCAGGTGGATATTTGTGGTCCTTCCTTTCCCAGGCTCCTGCTGTACCCGTTTTCTGAGACTGAATATTTCCTCCATAAACATTATAGAGATCATGACATCCCCTGACGTGCTTCACTTAGGGTAAGAGGTTTAATGCTCTTATGTAAGAATTGCAATAACATCTAAATATTTTCCAAGTGGAAAGCCACTTCAGTTTGCAATTCAATCCAGACTGGTTGCTTTTCTCCAAAAAGCATTTAAAATGCCATTTTTTCACACACACACACACACACACACACACACACACACATACACCCATCCCACTGCACAATTGCCCTGTAGTAACTGTATTTTATCAGAAGAAGCAAAGTTGGCAATAGAATTATAAAGACTTGGTTTTAAAGTTTTATTTGAGCATTTGCCAATGGAAACACCAAGACTGTCTGAAAATAATAATACCGATTCTAAGGCAAGGAAGAGATCAGCCCCCTGCACGATGACATGGAACAAGAATAGTAAGTAGCTCACAGAAGAGAAACAACAGAACCTGGATCGCCCTGGGTGAGAGACTTCTCCAGTCCAGTGAGAAGCAGGAACTGGAAGTGGGCAACAGAAACCCACTATATACCACACACATTGAATATATAAAAACAAAGTAGTAAACCATTTGTAACTCATACGACATAGTATGGATTCAATACGTGTAAAGTTATTCTTCTGTGATCTACATAGAATCCTTAACAAAGAAATGCCTTCGGATTGTTACATATGAATAAGTGGACTTTGTGGATGTCACCTCACTGTGAAAGTCAAGATTTTGATGCAAAAACTCATCAAAGAATATTAGGGACATCCCTTAAAGAAATTTCCTAGAGCACACTTTTATCTAAATGCCCCTCAAACAATTGCCTTAAACAGTCCCACTGCACATCTTGTATTGCAGAAAAACTATTAATACCATCTCCTTTTACTCTCAATTTTGCTCTGGTTCAGAAAATAAATTATGTGGTAACTGTACTCAGAGCCAAACATTTTCATGGTGCCTTCATTTTACACAGAGGATAGAAAATACTTAAATACTATCTCTGGCTTGCAAACAAAGCAGGCAAAGAATCACCTACGGAAATTGTTTAAATATAGATTATTGGGCAACAATCTTAGGTATCATGATATAAAACATTTGAGGAGAAAGGATTTGGGGAAGATATGGAGTAGGAAGTACTAGAAATCTGTCACCCTGCATAGACAACAATTGCACTGGCAGACTCTGCCCGATGTAACTGCTTTGGAGCTCTGCAGTCTATTGAAGGCTTGCAACCAGGGGGAGGCTTAGACAGTAAATTGTGGTTAGTTTCAGTCACTACAGGTTCTTAGCACAATAGAAACATCCCATCCTCCACCCGTCAGCTCAGGGCACACAGCTGTGTGTATCTTCCTAGAGCAGCTTGCACACAGCCTGCAAAAGGTGGGGGGGGGGGCATAAAAGGACCCTGTCTACCCAATATTGAGGACCTGTGCTCTGACGATGATTGCTGCTTCTGATCACAGAATTGAAGTCCAAGAGGCAGCGGTCACGGTTGTCACATCTCCCCCACCTTCCCTCTGGCTGGAGTCATTTCCAGGGGATTTAAAGAGCCAACATACTTCCCCCTCACCCTCCTTCAGTTCTTTCCTTGTGCCCTTTTGGAATCAGGTCATTGAAGACCAGGGCATTCAAAAGCAACTGTACATACAGCCGGTCCCTGACTTAGGATGGTTCAACATATGATTTTTCAACTTTATGATGGTGGGAAAGCAATACGCATCCAAAACTGTGCTTTGAATTTTGAATTTTGATCTTTCCTGAGCTAAAGATATTCAGTCTGATCCTCTCTCATGATGCTGGGCAGCAGCAGGGAGCCACAACTCCCAGTCCGCCACGCGATCACAAGGTGAACAACTGATACACTTCCAACCAAGCTGTACAGAGACAACCATTCTGTTTTTCACTTTCAGTACGGTATTCAATAAATTACATGAGATACTCAATACTTTACTACAAATGTGTTAGATGATTTTGCCCATCTGTAGGCTAATGAAAGCGTTCTGAGACATGTTAGGTAGGCTGGACTAAGCTATGATGTTCAGTAAGCTAGGTGTGTTGAATGCATTTTTGACTTAAGATATTTTCCACTTAGGATGGGTTTACCAGGATGTAACCCCACTGTAAGGTGAAGGAGATCTGAACAGGGAAATCAGAACATCGCTGTGCAGCTTCAGGGGAAGGCACAGGCCCAGGAAAGACCTCAGAAGAACCTAAGTTTACACCTTAGGATGGTACTCAGCACAGAGACAGCCTACAACAATCAGAAAACAAAAACAAAAAAATAAAAAGAGCAAACCCCAGGGAAGAAGGAGAATACAATTTCCAGAGTTATGACATTATTAGATTCAAATGTCCAGTTTTCAACAACAACAACAAAAATCACAAGGCATACAAAGAAACGGGAAAGTCTGGCCAATTCCAAGGAAAAAAATAAACCAACATAAACTGTCCCTGAAAAAGCTCTGATGGTGGATCTACTAGACAAAATTTTTTAAAACTGTCTTAAAGATGCTTTACAAACTAAAGGAAGATGTGGAGAAAGTCAAGAAAATGATGAATGAACAAAATGAAAACATCAGTAAAAAGAAAATCTAAAAAGAAACCAAAAATAAGTTCTGGAGCTGAAAAGTGCGATAACTTAAGTGAAACATTCAGTAGAGGGAGTCAAACGAAGATGTGAGCAGGCAGAAGAAAGAATCAGTGAACTCGAGGATAAAACAATGGAAATTAGTGTGTCTGAGAAACAGAAATAAAAAGATTAAGCAAGAGTGAACAGAGCCTCAGGGACCTGCGGGACACTATTAAGTGGACCAACATGTGCTTGAGTAGTCACCAGCTTGAATGCTGAAAATAGTAGTAATGTTTAACACTCCCATGCTCCACAGC
The DNA here is from genome assembly GCF_965194805.1 of Balaenoptera borealis. Lineage (NCBI taxonomy): Eukaryota > Metazoa > Chordata > Mammalia > Artiodactyla > Balaenopteridae > Balaenoptera > Balaenoptera borealis. Next base: position 73,597,810 of record NC_138877.1, read on the forward strand.
AGTCAATATACTTTTTAAAAAGTGTTTGAATATATCTTTAATGTGATCATTGAGATTTTAAGTACTAAATGGTATTAGCTTTCAATAATCATTTCTGAGCAAGGATTTATTATTTCTCCAGGACCACTCTCCCTATATTTTTCTTACTCTTTATACCTCCTCTCTACACAGCATCTCATCAATGCTAGCAGTAGGGTGCTCTCCCTGTCTCTGTAAATCTCTCCCTCTCCCCCTCTCTCTGTCTCTCTGTCTGTCTCTCTGTCTCTGTCTCCCTCTGTCTCTCTCTGTCTCTCTCTCTCCATCTCTCTCTCACACACATGCACAAACACACACATTATTCATTTCTCACCTGTCTCTGAGCACAAAAATTATGTTCTGCTTAAGGCTGACACAGTCATTCACATCTAAAACCTTCAAGGAGAAATATGAGGTTACAAAGATTTTAGTTTCCTATTGAAAGTATCTTTATAGCATGTATTCTTGAACCTGGGCCTTGAAAGGTGGGGTGACTTGGGGAGGAAATAGCTAAGCATTCTGAGTTTATTATTAAGCTGTCACACAAAAACTGAGAGGGAGAAGTTGGGGGAGGGAAAGAAAGAAGTTGAAGAGAAGAATCAAGTGCAATGAATAGTTGCAATTACAAATTAGGTAATTGAGCATGGAAACATGTGCTTTAATTTGAACATCTACTATGCATTCTGAATTCACTACTGTCTATTTATGTCAATGCAACCCTATTTCTTTTTCCTTAGTTGCTTTAAAAAAAATAATTATCTTCAGCTGGAAGAAGATATTGTATGTGATACATTACGTAGAGTAAACCACATCACACATATAATGATAACCCTTTGTGTTTTGTTATCAGATATTTTAGAAAGCCTAAAAAAAGGAAAAATAAATTCTCAAAGCCTGATAAAGAAACTGATGACTCTGGAAATGATGGAGTAAACCTCTTATGTTATAGCTGTAAAACTAGAACCATTAAATATATATCAAGTTAAATCCTCTTTAAATCCTCTGATTAAAACTGTATATTTAAATATGATTCCACAAAAAAATGTTAGGCATACTAAAATGAGACTGCTAGAGGACAAATACTTGAACTAATATTACTTAATAACTCCAATATTCATAACTATACCACAAAAATATCTTGGGCTTTCAATAGTAGGATGACTCTCCGCTAAATTCTGTTATCGTGGTAGGTTAAAACTGTTTTCTAACATCTTAAAGAGTATTAGGGAGTTCAACCACTTCCAACAAAATCCTTCTCCCAGAAAAGTCCAAAATCACTAATTTTTAAGGACATTTTAGTGAACTATAATCAGTGGGATAGATTATTTTTCTCTTCTAGGAGAGGCACCACTACACAGATATTTGATGAGATAATTGCTCTGAAACGGCTATGGCCAGAATATAATAAGAAACTGTCAAAGAAGCTACCAGCATAATTATGGCAGTTCACTGGTTTTCCCCTACCCACATATCGGAACATAACTTGCTAAGCAAAACGTATAAGTCACAGCAACTTCTCTAATGTTGCTGCTGTGTGTGCGTGTGCGTGTGCATGTGCGTGTGTTTTACAAGGTCTGAGGAGGCTTTCTCCTTCTAGATAATATGATCAATATAAAACAATTATAGGGCTTCCCTGGTGGCACAGTGGTTAAGAATCCGCCTGCCAATGCAGGAGACACAGGTTCGAGCCCTGGTCTGGGAAGATCCCACATGCCATGGAGCAACTAAGCCGGTGCGCCACAACTACTGAGCCTGAGCTCTAGAGCCTGTGAGCCACAACTCCTGAAGCCCGTGCTCCACAACAAGAGAAGCCACCACAATGAGAAGCCCGCGCACCACAACCAAGAGTAGCCCCCGCTCGCCGCAACTAGAGAAAGCCTGTGTGCAGCAAAAAAGACCCAACGCAGCCAAAAATAAATGAATAAAATAAATAAATGTTTTTAAAAGTTATAATAAAATAAATAAATAAAACAATTATAGCAAATAATTAGGCAAAAATTACTAGTCCATTAAAACCTCTGCTCTCTGATTTTTTTAATACTCTGATTAAAGTGAGTGGAATTTAGGACATTGATTTTGGACATGAGAAAACAATTTGTCTGGAATGTTCGTTCTTTGTTTTCTGTTTTTTAGTTTATATTAGATTCTGAAAAAAATATGTAAACAAAATAAATATAAGGAATAATGAGAATCAATGACTCTAATATCATTCTATGATACGCTGGTAGATGGTAGTATTGTTCACACTATTACCATTCTCCCTGCTCTGACACCATTATCATCAGGCTTAGCACGTCACTCGTTTTGTCCATGGAATGTGAGCGGAAGTAATGTATCCCCTCCAAGGAGGGCTTTCGAGAGACAGCACAAATGTATCCACCGTGCTCCTTTTCTCTTTGATCATCAGTAGTTTTCTAAAGAGAAGACGTTCAGCTGGCTTGCGTCCTGGAGTGAAGGTGACGTCAGGCAATGCTTAAGCCAACTGGTGATGAAGATGTAAACTAAGTGAGAAATAAACTTCCATTTTAAGTTGTTAAGATGTGAGGTCACGTGACTACAGTATAACAGCACATCCTGACTAATAAAGGAGGTGGCATCAAGGAGGCACGTGGTCTACAATAACCGGATTATCAAATGATAGGCATGTCCATGCTACTTGTTAATTAACTGACATATGAAACAATACACCCAAAGTAGCAGAGTCTATTACCTTCCAGGTATTGAAGAAATTCTAGTGTCTCATTCTGAAATCACACACCATGCTATTTACTATTTCTGTAAAGTATATAGTGAAATAATTATAAGCATTCTAAAACATAATTTCCTCAAACTTAGAACAGCAAAAATGTAAATTAAAATGGTTTAAATTTTATGATTACTACAACACTTAATAACCAAGGATAACTAGAGATCAGGTAGGACATTGATAAATGTTTTCTGCAGGAAAAACTTTTTATAACAGATGTTCCCTGAGCCTGCAAATTACATGAAATATATGCAATGCTTACCACGTTTATAATAAAAATTTAAGTGAAGCAGGAGTATCTCATATAATTATGAATTTTAATTGCCCACAGAGTTAGCACGTACCATTCACTGAATAAATATTAAACAAAACAATGGTAATGATCTGTACCTAAATACACGGTCCCTAACAAAAAAATAATTGTTTCTATTCTCAGAGATCCTTCTAAGCACCAAAATGTTCTCCCCATGCATGCTTAGTAACTTAACAAAAATATTTTGTTTTGCATGTGTTTTGTTTAACTCATAGTATCATAATAGAAACCACCAAACATTAGTGCTTTTATATATCTTTATCAATGTGTGGATCTTCTCTTTTAGCTAAAGATAGAGATATAAACATGGATATAAAACCATTTTTATATCCATGTTTATATATAGAAAAGCTACCATGTGAGCGTGATTCACTGTGCATGTGGTTGCTTTGGCTACTGTCCAACAAGACACGATTTTTAGAACTACTTACAAAATCCCATGGCATGCACCCCACAGTGGCAAAGTGGTAAAATCACAGTATATATAAGCATTTTTAGATTCCTTTAACTCAAATTCTAAAGATTAATTTGCATCTTCCTAGAAAACTCTATCTTGTCCAAAAGTAAATCTCAGAAAACCTACTTGATTTCCTCTACTATGAGGCCAGACCAACCTTCCCAAGGAAAAGAGAAGTAAGACCATCCACAGACATCTCAGACACCACATCGACTTTGCCTCAGTGACTTAAATAATTGAACGAGCTTGGGTTCTAACACATCTGCAATTCTTTGCTATCCATTTTCCCCTGATGAGGGTCTAAGCATGACCACATACTTCCGCTGAATTGGCTGTAGCCCTCATAATTGGTCTTTTCAACCATCTTATTAACCACGAGTTGATTAACAAATCAGGTCAATAATATATTTTGTATACTTAGTCACTGCAATACCTGTAACTTCTCTATTTGCTTTATCTTCATCCTATGCTGCCATGTATAGAATGTGTCTGTGCACACATGTGTATTTCAGAAAGAGGACTGACATTTATTTCTTTATTAAGTATAAACATTTATTATAACATTTATTAAGTATAAATACCATGATGACAGTCAAATTCATAAAATCACATGATCTAGAACTTGCACTCTGCTCGTGGATTATACTTATATCTGGCATAGTACCAGGAATAGTGTCGAAAATGTCGTATTATACTTCATTTTCAAAGCTAACCACCCATGATTTAGTTCAAGGACTATGTAAGAAAAAGATCAGTATAATGAATACTCACAATGTTGACTATAACTATTTTATTAAAGATTATTTTTAAAAAGAAACTGAAGAAATACAGAGTGTATGGCAAAGACAGTCGACTTTTAAAATTGTTAAGTAATGTGTTCAAAATCGGAAGAAAAGGTCATTCAGGTGCAAAGCCAGACTCTAAGCTTCAGTGGCCGGTTAGGAGGTGGAAAGTTTTGTGAGACGAAGAAAAAAGTGGTGGAAGACCAGGTGTGGGTCCAGAAAAGGTGAGAGAAAACAGCAGCAGTGTGATCTAGGTGAGAAAGGTGAATAGGATATAAAATGTATGCCTTTTATAAATTCGCTTTTCTGCAAGGAGCAGGGCTGCAATTCATAATGCATTTGTTGCATAAAACATGGCAGCTCACAATGGGGAAAAGGAGACAACCTGTTTGAAAATTATCCAAGGCCAACAGCTTCTTCCATTAGAATGAAGTCATAATTTTCAGAATGCCCCAAATGATCTGTAAATTATTCTACATCTCAACGATGCTTTCTCTGAAAGGTCGTTTTGTGTTAGAAATTTAGATTATTTGTTAGCCATATCAGACTTGAAGATTCTACTTAGTTCTATACAATGAGTAACAGCGGAGGATGTGTGTGTGTATTAGATCTCCTTGTTAACTTGTTTTATATGAATATGAGCTACATCAATAACAAGTTCCTGGAACACAGTAGGAGGTCAATAAATGTTTATACAAATATCACTGAATTGATAAACTTGATACATAAAAACATATGGGAAATATAAAGTTTAAGTTTGAGAACAGAACCATTTCCTAAAATGTGTGCTATATTAGAAAACAATAAATGGTCCCTTCGTTCCCTTCGGTTGCAGAGTTTTTCAAACTAACTGATGTCGTGTCTGCTCTGTAACATATAATTTCTGCTTTTAGGCATGTGATTCTCTGAAATTTCTTCATTTCTCAGTTCTGTCAGTTTCTTAGGCATCACACTTTACATTCCATATCTTGGAACAATTACTGATATTTGTTTTTGTTTCACTGGTTATTTCTAAAATAGATGCACTGGAAAGATAGATCTAATACACAACTGCCCTAGTTCTTAGAGTTTGTCAGTGGCTATAATTTGAACCTCTGTATCCCGCCTTCTTTCCACTGCCCACAACTTCTCTTATGGAGTCACCAACAATATACATTAAATGCCAAGGGGAAGAATAACAACAGAAGCAAGATGGCTTAAAACGTTTAAACTGATTACTGCCCTACATTCAAGATCCTTAAAGTCAGGTGAGAATAAAAGATTTACTAATGGATTGATCACACGTACATATCAATGCTGCTACGTGACCACAGGAAAAGAGCAAGGTGAGGCTCCCAGGAGTAAGAGGGGTAGGAAGGCTTCCGGGTTCTAATGCTTACCTGTGGATGTTATGCAGAGTTTTTTAAGGCTCATCACTATGGCTTTCAGTATGTGAAAAACAGGCTAATTTGCTGCTAAGTCAGTACAGTCCTAGGAAAATACCACTTGATATTCTCAGACATATGAGGAGGACAGAAAGATTACGTGGGGGGTGGAAAATGCACAGTGTCATCACTAGAAATGAGGAAGGAAACTTATTAGAGAAATACGTGAGTAGACATCTTCATGGCAGTGATAGGATGTGTCTCCAGTTAGCCTGAAATAAAAGTTTAACAAGAGCAGAAACTACTTCCAAATCACCATTGCTGTCTGTCACCAGCACACATGGGGGCTTTTACAAGGGCAAAATCTTGACATAAACCATGCTAAGCAAGATGAAGACACCCATCCTTCTTTTCTTAGAGCCAAAGGCTCTTTCAGGACCAGTGTGAAAAAACAATTGAATGTTAGGAAAGGTCAAAAGCTAGGATGAAGAGATAGTCTGATTAAAAGCCTTCCCTGAGGGCAGCAAGCCTGGTCTCTGCTCTCAAGTCAAACAGAAAGACTTTTCGCTCATGCTAGTCTCCTGGTTAATTTTTCAAGAATATGGGTTGTTAGGGATCAGAATACTGCAAGAGCTTCAAAAGATTTGAAAAGCTCTGGCTGGACCCAAACGGTATGAGTTGGGTCTCCCTGCGAGTGTAGCGCTCATTTTTCCTTTAATTTCTGCTTTTCTTCCTTCTTCACATTTCTTTCTGACATCCTTCAGTGTTAAAAGTCACATTTTTTAAGCTATATTATTTAAGACAAATAATTTCTATAAAGCCTTGGAAGGGAAATGAGTTCTTTACTTTTGAAAGAAGCCAGCAGTAGAATATTTTTTTTTAAATCAGTGGCATTGATAGATGAACCTCAAGATTTTTAAAGGCTTAACTTTTATCCAAGGTACTGTAGTGCAGAAAATCTCGGAAGATCAAGTTTTCTTTTTATATTCCTATTACTTCCTAGTTTAAGCCAGATCTAAAATATCACAAAACAGCTTGACTTGGATTTTTTTTTTTTTTCATATGACACAAAAGTTTCCAAGCTTGAACACTGACGGAAACCCAGATTTCTCATTTTTGTGATGTAAGAAGCATAGGAGAAAGAAGTAAGAGAACAACGTTTATAAGGATGAACAGACTGTATCTATAGACCCATAAGGCCCTACCCTTAATATCTGTAGGGCCCAGGGCTACCATGGAGGTCCACACACCATATGTGCAAAGAACATAAGTTAAAACCAAGGAAACAAGTTTTGCAGTTCCTCAAAATGTTCAACATAAAACTGCCATATGATCCAGCAATTCCACTCCTAAGTATATACCCCAAAATAATTAAAAACAAAGACTCAAACAGATACTTGTACAACAATGTTCATAGCAGCATTAATCACAACAGCCAAAATGGAGAAACAACCCAAGTGTCCATCAACAGATGAATGGATAGACGACAATGTGGTAGAGCCGTACAGTGGAATGTCACTCAGCCAAAAAAGAATGGAGCTCTGATACACGCTACAACGTGCATGAACCTGGGACACACTGTGAAAGGTGAAAGGAGCCAGACACAAAGGGAAAAATATTTTATGATTCCACTTATGTGAGGTACCTCGAATAGGAAAATTCCTAAGGTCATAAGAAATAGTTTACCAAGGGGTAGCAGAGAGCTGGGAGTTAGTGTTCAAGGCTATAAGAATTCTTCTTCAGGAAGATGGAAAAGTTCTGGAAATAGATAGTGGTGACTGTGAAAGTACCTAATGCTACTGAATAGTACACTTAAAAATTATGAAATGTTCAATTTTATGTACATTTTATATATATTTAATGTATATCTTACTGTTCAAAACATAGAGTATTAGAAAAACAAGGAAACAATAAGTAAGTGAGTTATATCCTCATCTTTTATCTTGATAAATGGAACTTTTGGTATAATTTGGGTTTAGGGGTGGTCGAATTCTCTCTCCCATCTGGAATGTGGTGGTATAGACAGGGCAGCCTCCTTCCTGTGCTACCCACTTCCGTGCACACGAAGCTGATTCTCTGCTCTTCCTACCCTGGCTTCTCCCTCACCTTGGGGGTTCTGTGATCACGCGTATGCAACTCGGTCCCATCGTTATCCCCTCAGAGGCACCGACTGGTGACCGTGTGGTCTGACCTCAAGATGAGGAATCCACACAAGAGGGCTCCTTGCTCTTGCAAATGAGCTCTAGACCCTGTGAGCAGGAAACTCTGGGAGCACGTGTTGAAGTGGGCACAGGCTGACTGTGGGTATGGCCCCCTGGCCCACAGGATACTCAGCCTCCTTGCTCTGTGGCAGAGGATGAAATGATTGTCCACGGGAGGGTCAGAGCGGGCCCTCTGCAACATGGGGTCCAGGGTACATCCCCCTCTCCTGAGACCTAAGGGCAGAACTGGATTCTGTGATCCACTCAGAAGCTATTCATTTAGGCTCACTGGTGAGAGAGCTCAAAGAAAACGATAAATGCCTGCTCTAGAGTTTATGCAAGAAAGGACTCTGGGCTCACACACTGTGTCACATCTTTTCTGTTCCAGGAAATAACCGTGGTTAATCCATGTAGAATTAACACCACCGGCCCTCTACAACACACACCCTTCTGACTTCCAGATCAGTGTGTTTAACCACTCTTTGTTGACGCTGCCGGGTTGTTTCTCAAACGCTGACCCATTTCTGCACAGACAGCCAATCTAAAAACTCCACCTTGGTGTCCAGAGTGTATTACCAACTCTGACAGCCATCACACAGTCTTCATTTGCACACCCCTTTTCTCCACTTCAATTCACTGGCCAATAAGAAAGGAAAGCCCCAATTATCTGACTTTTTTTAAACAATGCGAGGGTGATGCAGAAGGAATAAAGAATCACAGCCTCCTCTGCTCCTTGTTGTAGCCTAGCCGTCACAATACCCACTCCTCCTCTCCACCTTTCTGCCCAGGTTGAAAAGTACATGCCTTTACCAACTGTATCATTTTTGGTGGATCTGCTGGACCTGGACCTGGACCTGAGAATTTAGCTACATTGTTTTGGTATCTTTCGATTTTGCAAGTTTATCTACTTCTTACTGTTGTAAATATATTTTATTGTTTTCATACTCAGAAGAAGATTCAAGAATACTGTCCTAGGATCAGAAATTCAAACTATTCACTTTTTCTTTGCTTCCCTTGGTGAAACCAAATTCCCCCAACTTTTTTTTTTTTTTTTTTGCCAAGTAGGCATTCACATTTCAGTATTAAGCTATGAATTTCATTTCTGTAATTTCTGTGGTTTCTCATTGATTCACTTATCTGTACCTAGAGAAGTCATCAAATTAAACCAATACTGCAGAAATACTTGTTGCAGGCAAAAGCTATCTATTGATGCTAAAAGTAGTGGGCAAAATGTATGATGAAAAACAGATGTTTCCATGGCCTTAAAATATCTCTCCAGAAGACACTTATAAATTACTAAGTCAAAAATAATTGTGCTTTTCTCATCACATGGTATCACGAGGTACATAATATGTGAAGCTGGCAGACACCATCAAAACCAAATAATCCAGGTTTACATCTCATGTACCCCTGATGCCACATGACAACAAAAGCACAGTGTCACCTCTGCAGTATTTTTGCAAAAATACATAACTTCAATCTAATCATGTGAAAACATCAGGCAAACCCAAATTGAGGGGCATTCTACAAAATAATTGTAGACTTCAAAATTGTACTCTTCAAAATTTTCCAGGTCACAAAAAACAAGGAAAAAATTAGGGACTGGCATAGATTGGAGAAAACAGAGGAAACGTGATGAATAAATGCACTGTGGAAAGCGGAGTCAGGCAAAGGACATTAGTGGTAAAACTGGTAAAATTTTAAAAAGGTCTGTAACTTAGTAGTATTATTAACTAAAAACACGAAGAGTATTACAGTTAAGATCCTATATTACTATATTTTATATTCTATGTTACATTCCTTTATATTACTAGTATTACCATATTATGAATAAATAACCGAACTTTGAGTTAATGGTAATAGCTGTTAATTAGTTCCAATGTAACTAGTAGCAATTGGTTTACAGCAAACACTAATTTCCTGATTTCAGTACATTGACCACTGTTAAGGATGACGTTAACAGCAAGTGTAGCTGGGAAGGGGGTATACGGGAAGTATCTACTATTTTTACAACTTTTCCGTAAGTCTAAAGTTCTTTCAAAATAAAAGTTCGAAAAAAAAAGCACAGGGCCTCCTCTGTCCGCTTGGAATGCAGGCCCCCTGCCCCAAGAGGAGCAGAGGCAAGGTCACAAGGACCCGACAAGGACGACTGTGCAGGGAGAGACAGGGTGGGTCCCCAAGGGCCCTCGGTCCAGCCGACGTTGCTCCCGCCTGGCCCCGCCTGCCTGTCTCCAGCATCGTGTCACGTGGGGAAGAAAACAACAGCGTCAAGCCGCTGACGAAATGAGAAATAATTATAATTTTTTTTTTACTGTCCCCCATTCTTTGGAAATTAGAAGTTTCCCTTATAAATTGATTGTTCTCTACACACAATGCTGCTCTCTGCGCACCTCGGGGGTCATTACCCTGGTCCTCAGCACATGTCAGGTCCGCGACGGACAGCGCTGACAGGCACTGATACTGTCATCTGCTCACATGTCACATTCATACGGCAGTCAGCATCTTACAGACACACCACACGCACCATCTTATTTAACAACCTCAAAACTTCTCCTAGGGGGATGGCATCATTTTCATTTGTGAAGGAAACTGATATTCCGAGAGGTGATATTGCTCAAGATCATACGGCTCCTACAGTGGTTTCAAATATGCCCACACATTCTTTGTCGCTCCTCATCTCAAATGATGGAGCTTACTTCTCCTGCCCTGGGGCGTCAGCTCGCCTTGGTGACCGGCTTCCAATGGATGGAATATGTAGAAGTGATGATGTGTAGTTTCTTTCTTGATCCCTCTTACTTGGATCACTCACTCTGGGAGAAGCCAGCTGCCAGGTATGCAGACATTCAAGCTGCCAGTGAGGAAGAGATTCCTCCTGCCAGAGACCTTGCAAATGGGGTACTGGGGAAGCCGATGGTCTCATCCAGTCAAGGCTTCAGATGCCTGCAGCGCTGGCTCACAGCTCGACGGCAACCTGAAGGACTCCAGGCCAGAATCACCGAACTAAGCCATCCCCAAACTCCTGACCCACTGAATGGATGAGAGATGACGAATACTGGCTGTTTTAAGAAACTCGAACGTTCAAGATGATTTGTTATGCAGCAACAGATAACTGATACAGCCACTAAAAGCAAAAGCTGGATTTAAACTTATTACCAGCTCCTCCGATCCCACCTTCTTTTGACAAACTATATGTCCGTCCTTTATTTTGCTCTGAACACAAATAACCCAGATACAAAAGTAACTTTGTAATCACTGCTCTCAGTAACAGGAGGCATTTGCCATTTTGCAGATGTTCTCTACCACTGCTTCAGAGCACAAGCCGCCAGCTTGACATACCATTTCATGGTTAACAGGGAGAAGAGGGAAAGAATTCTCTTACGCAATAGAATCCATGAAATAGTCATGGAATAAGTCTTGGCAATGTCTTCAAATATACTTTAGATACAGTGCATAAAGAAGAAAAACTTTGTCAATATATAATTTATAATGGATTTATAATGGCAATAGTCTGATCACTTTAAAAGGGTAACTAAGTTACAGTAGCTCTAGTTAGTAAGTCTATTGCTATAGGATTATTAGATTTTACATTATTTGCGTTTGTCTTTACGATTTCTATGTTGGTCTAAAAACAAAATGATTAGGATTGAATGGCATAGCTATGAATACACTATGGTAAATCATGTACACATGAAAATTACGAGATGTAAAGCAAATTTCACTATGGTTATTAAATCATTAAATTATATTGCTTTATTTTAACATGGTCCCCCATTTCCACCCCCAGAGTCATTCTTGCCCCATGAGTACATGTTTTGATGCTCCTTCTTTCCAACTGCTAAAATGGACGCAAAGGCAGAAAAATGCCCAGGACAGCCTTCATGAAACTTCAAGGGGAGAACAGTACATGGCATGCAGGCTTTAAAGACTGGCTCCATGTGTTCTCATCTTAAAGTCAGTCATCCTTACTGTACCATAGCATGTGTGACTTAGGACAGATTCTATGTGGAAATACATGTGTTTTAGTAATGCTTCTTGTATTGACATTTCGGGCCAAACGGAAGAGAAATACCAATGGCAGAGTAAGCAGTGGTTTGCCGCTGCCCCACTGTCTCCATGCTGTTCCTTGTCCCCCTTATGTGAGCTCGGCTCAGGTGCTAATCACTTCAGTATGTGTATGTGTGTGCCTGTGTCCTCTGTCCAATGTGGCCAACAACTGACTCCTGTTTTTCTCAAATATCTCCTCCACTGGCCCCAGCTGCTTTTAGATTCCACTCTAAAAGCAAGAATAAGAATAGCTCAGGGGTTGACAGGAAGTGTTTTTCCTGGTTTCCAAAGACTTCATACTGGGCTTCATTGGGGAAAAAAAGTAAAATGGGAATGTCCATACTGTCTAAATAAAAACTTGCCTCCAAATTATTGACATCACTTTTTGTTGGGCACGTTCACAATTGTCTTTAGAACTGTAATAACTATTATTTATATTTGCTAATTCTCTTCCTCTGTGAATTTTACATTACATAGAGATAAGCAATTCAAACTTAACCAAAAAGAAAACAAACAACACAACTAAAACATGGGCATAAGATCTGGACACACATCTCACCACAGAAGACATACAGACTTAAAATAAGCATACAAAAAATATCCAACATCATTTATCATTAGGAAATGCAAACTAAAAGAGATACTACTACATATCTATTAAATGTCTAAAACAAAAACCCCCACAAAACCTGAAAATATTAATCTCTGGCAAGAATATGGAGTAAGAACTCTCATGTGTTGCCAATGAGAATTCAAAATGGCACACCTGCTTTGGAAAACAGGTTGGCTGTTGCTTACAAAGCAAAAGATAGCCTTAACATATAATACAGCAATCATGCTATGAGGTATTTAACCAACTTATTTGAAAAATCATGTCCCCACAAAAACCAGCAAACAAATGCATATACAGCTTTATTCATAATCACTCAAAATGTGAACGAATCGAGATGTCTTTCAATAGGTAAATGGAAAAATAAACAGTGGTACATCCATACATGGATACTGTCAGTGACAAAAAAAAAAAAAAAAAGGAATGAGCTATTAACACACGCAAAGATATGGGTGAATCTGAAATTAATACACTGAGTGAAAGAAGACAGTCTGAAAAGGCTACATACTATACGATTCTATTTTTATGACATTATGGGAAGAACAACACTATAGAGACAGTAACAGGTCAGCGGTTGCCAGGGGTTCTAGGAAGAGGAGAGAGTTGAACAAGTGAAGTACAGGGTTATTTGGGGGAGGGGGCAGTGAGACTATTTTGTATGACACTGTATGGTACTGTAATGGCAGATTTATGACACTATGCATTTGTCACAACCTTGGAGAAATGGCTAACCCTAGGGCTGGCTTAGGTAATATACAACATGAGCCTGGAACACCTTAAAATGTCAGGCAGTAAGGAAGTGCATCCCCCAAATCCATGACAATGTCAAAGAGACACAGTGGCCAACTGAAAAGGCCAAATAGCGCCAAAGGGTCAAAGCCAGAACAATCTGAGCAAAAATAAAGTAGGACTGGACTTTTAACCCAAAGATTAAAATAAATATTCATGAACCATATTAATATAAGTAAATGATTAAGTAAGTAAACAAACTGGGGAGAATAGCTAGATATCTCATTCAGATGAATTCCGAATAATTTATGTTGATATTTTGTTCCCAAGGATATGAAGCAAAACTCTCCACTCCTTAAGTTTTAGTGACTTCCTTCCGAAAGCATACAGAATGGAAACAAGGAAAGCAGTAATGGTGGGGACACATGACAAACAGTACGTCAACCAGGGAACCACTGTTAACACAGGTGGTGTGAAGCCTTGTTGATAGTATGCACCTGTGATATGATGCCCTATCGTCTACTCCAAACTTAAGCATTTATTTTTATTAAAATCAGACTATAGATAAAAATTCAGAAAGTGGTATAAGTGTGAAAGGGGAAAATTATTCAGAAAAGAGACAAAAGAATGGGATTATTTTTAGTAATCTCTTCTCATTCTCCTACTCTTATGGGGATAGTCAAAGACATTTAATCTGAGTTTATAAGAAATATTGAGCCCTAAAGGAGTATCTGCATTGACCAAACGATTCTGGGTTATTAGCAGCAGCGTATGGAGTCAAACGCAACAATTCTGCTTCATGATAAATATTTTGGATTTTGTTGTCCCAGTTATTCAGATTATAGAGTCTGTCCTTCAATAAGCCTTCAATAATATTGGCTTATTACCTAAAAATAGTGATTTTTTTGAGCGGAGTATCACAGCTTCAGAAAGCAAAGTGTTGAGGTAGGAAAAGTGAGGAAAGTGGAAGCTTTCAGTCCATACAACATTGTAGTTACTAAATTACCATGGTCTGCATTTTCCTCTGAAAATAGTGTATGGTGATCTTCATGCAACCTTATGTGTCTAACTGATAGAATGAAAGAACCTGCACCCCAGAATGGTTTAAATCCACAAAGCAATTCCCTTGTAAGAATGCCAAATGACCTAAGAGACTCCTAAGTGTTCAGTAATAGATTTCAAAAGTTCCCTTGCAACAGTAAATTGTTAGAGATAAAACTTGAAAGACAACTAGAACCTACAAAAAGGCAATGACTGCAAAAATAACTGAACTTCCCTTCACTTGAAATGTTTTCCTAGAGGCAGCTGGGCTTGAGGATAAGATCAGAGTATTCTTATTTTAACTTATTACCTCTCCTTTTTTTAACAAATAAGAATAGCTTTTATTCTTGGCAGCCTTCAGAAAAGAAAATATTTTTCTCTTTTCAAATTGCTGTTTCGGAATTCAAAAAATAAGTAAAGAGTTGCCTGAGCCCAAGAATGAGAAGTATTTCTTTTTCTTGAAAATGCTTACTTCGTATCAGCTCTGAACTGGTCGGTGTCTGTCCTTAAGTGTGTGCCTCGATCACTTGGAAGGTCTGACCCTGTACAGAAAGGGAATGATGCGCATTTCACAAAATCTTCAAGATGGCCATTTGCAATGGTATATGAATAACAACTGAGGCAAAGTGAAGTTCCCACACCTCCCAGAGATGAGGAGCTGGTGACACACACCACTGAATGGCCAGCGTGGCCCTCACCTCCAGGAAAAAGCAAATTCCTGCACCAGGATATATGTGGCAAGCACTCTGACTTGATGCACCCAACTCCTCTTTCCTTTCCTGCTGCCTTGTCTGCCTCTACTGGAGAGTCTGAGAAAGCTAAAAACTTGATTTCCCCTCCTCTTTGTGTAAGCCAATGTCTACCACGGCTACTTCCTGCCTGTCTCAGTTTTCCTGCTCAGGGCGCCACAGCTACTGCAGGAAGTCACGAGGGTCTGGTTTCTCGCTGTCATTGACTCTGACTGCCTATCCCTGAACTTCTTGCAGCACAAGATAAATAGCAGTAGTATCTCCTGTTTCCAGCAGGTGAACCTAGTCCTAACTGATGAGATAAGTAAGGCAACAGGAAAAGTCAGTGATGTCTTTTAAATGGTTAACACTCCAAATGAATAAAATCCAAGATACTAAAGGAACTTGGAACAATAGGTACTACTGAAGTGCTTGAATACTACTCAAATAATTACTTGAATGAATTCATTCAGTAATTCTCAAAGAACCTTTGTGTGAAAGGTGATATTATCATCCCCATGTTCTTACTAAGACTAAGTTGAAAAGATATTCACAGTAATCTAAATATAGAACTATGCTCACACAACTGGTGAGTGATTGAGAGATGGACTTTCATTTGTGACCCCCATCTACTCTGATTCAGAGGCTGAACAGCTGCATCTTCTCTACCTGTGGCCTTCTTGTGATGTGATACAGGAAGCCTCACATTGTTTAATACATTTTTATTGGAATCAGAACACATCATAACAGGTGTACATCAAATTTGGAAGTAATAAATTTATTTAGTAGAGTAGAAGATAGAATCTGTCTTGGAAATAGATTACATAATAGCAATGTATTCATTCATTCCCTTAGTAAATATATATTCACCACCCAAAGCACGTGCCAACTACACACTATGCTCTAGGAACATAATGATAAATAGAAATAAACATGGCCCTGCCCTCCTGAAACTTACAGTGCAATGGGAGAGAAAACACTCAAATAATCACAAACATCAATGTAAGATTACAGTGGTTTTTAAGTGTTTTTAAGTCAAGAAAAAGAGCCGTGAAAAAGTAGTAAATGAGATGAACTTTGATGACTACAGGTATGAACCAAGCAAAATGGGAGAGTTAGAAAAAAACATGGAGGGAAAGAAAATAGCAATCTAAGATACCACGGTGGGAAGAAGCTGAAAGACGTGTAATTAGTGTAGCCTGAACCAGAAAGTGAAGGGGAACCTGGTTCACAGTAACACTGACGAGGAGAGAAGGGTGAACAGCAGCAGAATAACAGAGCCCTGTAGGCCAGGCGCAGAGCTTGGATCTTTATCCTAAGAACAATGGGAAATCATTATAGGCTTTCAGTAGTGCAATAAATGATCAGATTTGCATTTGGCAAATATCACTCTGACTGATACATGTGAAATAATTTGGTGGCTAAGAGGATGCCTAAGGTAGTGGAAGCAATGGGCAGAAGCAAGGCCAATGCCACCATCTATGGGATCTGGTCTAGGGAAATGGTGATGGTGGTATAAGAATATTGGTGAAGGTGATTAAGGTGAAGGAGACAGAGGTGAGGGATATTTAGAAAGTGAAACCAACAGAGCTTGGTAATAAAGTGATTATGATTACAGGCGAATATGTAGGGAGAGAAGGCATTCAGTATTAGTCTTCGATTTCTGACGTAAATAATTCTACAGAAGGTGGAACCATTACCAGAAGCAGGAAATACTAGAAGAGGAGTGAAAGATGTTTGGAAAGAAAATTCATGAATTCCCTCTTGGACATATTGACAGAATTTGAGAGGCAGTTAAGATGGAATGTCAAATAAGCAACTGTTGACAGGGTCTGGGCAGTGGAGAGTGCTGGGTTGAAAATAAAAATTTGTTAGAACTGATTTTTTTTTTCAACTTCTGAGATATACATTTTAAAGTAATAACTAGAATTATGACTTATAACATTATGCCAGAACATGTAAGATTTTTAGAAATTTCATGTAATGTCTGAAACATTTATATTAATGTATTTCCATACAGATAACCCAAAGGAAGTTTAGTATTAGTTGTTTTTTTTGTTTGTTTGTTTGTTTGTACTGCAGGTTCTTATCAGTCATCAATTTTATACACATCAGTGTATACATGTCAATCCCAATTGCCCAATTCAGCACACCACCATCCCCACCCCACCGCGGTTTTCCCCCCTTGGTGTCCATACGTTTGTCCTCTACATCTGTGGTTAGAACTGATTTTAACATCTTACTGGTTCCCTCATTCACTGATGAGTTAAATAAAATTTAAACAGGTGTTTATTCTATATTTTTCTTAGAATCATGATTTTATCTTTTTGAAAATTATGTATTAACAGGTTTAGAGGCAGGTCATCTATCAAAACTCTGAGTTGATCAACTTAACAAATCCAGTTAAACTGCGCTGCCGGACAAGCACACCTCAGGGGTGGCTTAAGCCAGGCATAATTCTTCCTGCCTCAAACAGAGAATCACAAATGGCAACAGAAATTTAATTTTGCCCACTGTTTCTCTCACATTGTAGTCCTACAGACTTTGTGTTTTGTCTTGTCCCTGGCTACTATGTGGTTGGTAATATACTCCTCACTGGAGGAAACAATTAGGAATTTGGTTTTATTATCTGACAATTTGATTCTCTCTCTAGACCTATTCTCTTTTAAGTGAAAGATGACCGATGATCTCACTATTTAGCCCTATTGCTTATTTTTCCATTTGTGAGCTCAAAGCAACTACTTACTGACTTTATACACATTGGGAAACAGAACACTCTTTGACATCTGGACTGATGAACTTTGGTACCTTTGTAGCTGAAGTGGTTGAATGGAAGCTTTCTACCCTGTGTCTGCGATTAATAAAGGCCTTGCGCTCTTCTTATGCCTATGAAGAAATATTTCCCTTTCTCTTTACATTAGAAAATGTCTGTTCCAATTATTTTATGCATATAAAAGAGCATCCAATACATTCAATATTCTCAAAATTCAAAGAAAATTAGGAAAGAACTTCTAATATTTTACATCAGACCAGATTAAAAAAAAATCTTTTAAAAAAAAACTTCTACTTCAGAAACATTTTAAGATTCCAAGTTAATATAATTGAATAAATCTTTGACAAATTAGACTAATTTAATAATATTGTATTTTTGAAAAACAATCTATATCCTTTCTCTGACCTATCAATGTTAACTACAATTCAACCCTACGATTTACTTTATTTTGGCTTGTTTTCTCATGATGATAAGAGTTAAATGTCAGTTTCTAAATTTAGATTCTTCTACTGAAAATAAAAACATTAATTCCACATGCTTAAAGATATGAAAAAAACTGCATTTAATTAAATTAAATCATTTTGTGATATACTTTTTATATCAACAGTAATTATGTATAGAGTGTCAGTTTGACGTTTAATTTCCATATTCTTTAGGTTGCTGTAACATCTTGGCTAATATTAAACTGACTTTAATATTGGGACTATTGGGAATCCATAGAAATCAAAATAATTTCTCTTTAGGATACAACAGTGAAGACTTAACTACAAAATATAAATTTAAGCTTCTGTACTTTTGCTTGTTATTTTTATATGCTATACAGTAGGCTCTAAGTTAGCATCATGTTAAAGAGCATATTCAATTTTGTCATTTAGAGACAGGTGTCAGGGATGCGTGAGGCTGTAGAAAGGTGCGCATATTTTGCTAATGTGCTAAATAACAGTGCATGACATCAGTTCTCAATTATTCACACCCAAACTCAGTTTTTTCTATCAAATAATTATAATCATATGGGTGATTAAGACTATACTAGGATTAACAGAGTCACAGAAATACAGGTGAGTATGTCTTCCAAGAAAAATGAGCAGTTTGTTTTCAAGTAAAGTGACTGATATTTCCAGAATAGGAAAGAGCGGAGTTAAGGACAAAACTTGGAAAGTGAATTTTATATGTCTTTGTTTATAATACCTGAGCCTGACATGAAACTCAAATGCTTTAAATTTTGGCAGATTTCACTTAGTTTTGATGCACTTATTCCCTTGGTTTGTTGATTCGTGACTCACCTACAATATGCACAGTCATTTTTTATCTTTTGTGTAAACTGCCAATATACTAGAGAATCTGCATCTTACCTGAATAATTTTCTGTATTGACTTTAGTATATTCTTTATTATTTAAAAATGTCTTCCAGTTTATGAAATAGCTAAGATTATTTATAATTGGATTACTCTCTCTGTTTACATAAAATCTTTTATTGTCATTTTGATCAATTATTTAACTAAGTGCTCTTTCTCAGGTACCCATGATTTTATCCTCAACAAATGCTCAAATCTGCTCTGATAATTCTTTAGATTTTGCCTTTCTAAGATTGTATCCTAAATTAAGAAAAAATAAAATTTTGTAAATCTTTTACGTTTAAAACTATTTTTGATATTTCCTAAAGGGTCCGTAAGAAAAACAAAGGTTTGTTCTTTCACCTTATTAAAAAAAAAAGATACTAGAAGTAATAGGTTTGTTTGATGTGCTCCATATGTCTTAACAGTGTAGTAAGCGCATGGGAAGGGCCGTTAAATCAGTAGAGATGCTTGGCCTTTGCTAGACACAGTTTGAACAGGAAAATATTGCTGTATTAGTTTATTTGGGCTGCTGTAACAAAATACCAGAGGTTGGGAGGCTTAAACAGCAAAACTTTATTTTCTTACAGTTCTGAAAGCTGGAAGTCCAAGATCACAGTGTTGGGAGGTTTGGTTTCTGGTGAGAATTCTCTCCTTAGCTTGCAGGTGGCCGCCTGGTCGCTGTGCCCTCACGTGGCTGTTCTGTGGGTCTGGGTGTGCTTCCCTGGCGCCTCTCTCTCCTGATAAGGACAGCAGCCGTGCTGCATTACGGCCCCATCCTTATTATCTCATTTTACCTTAATATCCTCCTTAAAGGCCCCATTGCCAAATACAGTCACATTGAGGATTAGGCCTTCAACATATGAATGGGGGAGGGACATAATTCAGTTCACAGTAATTATTAATGTAAATATTTCAGAAATTATACAACTTATGGGAAGGCCCTGGAGATCTGTCAAAGTTCTGGCTATCCAGGATACATTCTTAGCTCAGAGGCTATATTAGCAAACCCTGATGAAATGGTTGTGTAGTATACCCCAATAGAGAATTCCTCTCTGCTCCATTCTGAGATGATCGGCTATTACAATAAAATACCCACAGCCATTCACTCTTTACCAGCTATAGGTACCTTCTTTTTACACTGATGCTTACTGTAAGATTGATATAAGCCTCACACCAGAGTTTTCTTTATAAAGAAAAACAGTCTGAAAGCCTGGTGGAAAGGTCTGCAGCGAGGATTTTTAACTACTGATAACCTCCAGAATGGCCTCCTGTATACAGACTTTTGAAATGACATTACCTAACAATTCTGAGAGAGTATCCATAAACGGAGTCAGGCTTTGCAGGCCACTTGATAATCTGGAAGTAAACGTCCTTCATGAAAGCAAGACCTGCAGAACATGAATTAATTGCATGGGTGTGAACTGGTAAGAGAAACGGAAGATTTTGGAATAGTGTTAATATTTTTTAATGTTCTAAAAGATATATAACGACTCTTTTGAAGCAAAGTTGACCCTTAATTTCATAACTCTGCTTTTGAAGGTGAAACATTTTTCAAAGGTCTGATTCTCACTGACTCCCCAGAAGTCAGAAACTTTATTAAGTCTCCTAATGATTTAGGAAGTGCTGTGTAGATATTTGCATAGACTCTCTAAGAATGTGGCTTCCTCTTCATAGGATATAAATGGACACTTTGTGCAACCAAGACTTGACTTGGAGAGCCATATTTGAAAATGATTCTCATTTAATCAGGCCTGACAAGCCCGCTATTAAGTAACAAGGCCGACATTATGTGTGGAGCCCAAGCCCAAAGCCTTCCCTGAAAAAGTCATCCAGGTACCTGGCTTACAGTGTCATTGCCTCAGGTGATAACAAGGATCACTTGCTGGCCCATCACATACCTTAGCCAATTTGAGGTATTCACCCAAATGTATAGAAAATACTGTACAAGTGAAGTCTGGTAAAAAGAGTATCTTAAGGCTGGTTTTCTGGCTTTGGAATAGCAAATAATAGAGGCTTTTAAAAGCCCAATCCAAGATTCTTAGTGAAAACTCCCAGATATAACTATTTCCTGGCCTCACTAGTAGCTTAGTAATTCACTGATTTATATCTACAAAGCAAACTCAAGGATGCCCATACGGCTAATTTAAATTCTGTTGCTCCTATGTAAATAATCAGGTCAAATATAATGAGACTTGTCTTTTTGTTATCAAGAATTATCTTTGGAGATTAATTTCATCCCAGTTAGGGAAATTGTCAGGAAATGGGCAGCAGGATTACTGGGTGCCCTTTCAGTGAAATGCTGAGAGTTAGTCCAGCAGAACCTCTGGGTGATTGTCTGATTCTTTAAGAGTGCACATCTTTGGCTGTTTTACAATTCTGTATAGAAAGAACTCAAGTTGTAAAAAATTAATAGTAATGCAAATGTTTCTTTCCATAGGCGTGCAAATAATTAGTGTTCATGGTAGTACAACAGCACCGTGTCCCCTGGGGGATATATATCTCTGTACGTCAAATTCTCATTGGAACCAGTTGTAACATCTTATTTCTTCCCCCATTAATACGTCTCCAAGGAGACAAATCAGGAATAGTCAGAACTGTAGAAGGAAAACAAGGAAATTGTGATATTAATGTCTCCAAAGAGAGGGAGTGCTTTCAAGAAAGATGGAGGCGTAACTGCTCCTAATGCTCCTGAGAGGTTACGTAGGATGAGGAGAGAAAAATACAGAGCTGTTTTAGTGGAGTGAAGGGGCAGAGGGAGATTATGTGTCAGCTGAGTGAGTAAAAGAAAATGCTGGAAACAGGTACTGACAGCTGTGGTGTAATAAAAACTATATTCGGTCTTTGTCCCCAGTTCCCAGCTCAGAGCTCCTAAAATTCTTGCGATTTCCTGAAAGATAGGAGTGCCTTTTGTTATTCATTATAAGCCCCTTTCTAGCACACCTGGGTTTATGCTAATGAGGTGATGGGGGGGATGGGGGCTAGAACTCTTTATTCAAGGGTTTTTATAACCCAATTTCAAGCCTCTCTCCCCTCCCTGGATGTTACTGGATTATAAAGGAATACTGAGTTATAAAGACTCTCTTGACCGAAGCGATTCGGAGCGCTTCTGGGTCAGTGAACGCACTGACACGTCAGGAAGGTGGCGCACCACTGGTCCCAGGCGGCCTCGGCCGGCAACGGCCTGAAGCAGGGTTTAGCTCCTGACGGAGACTGAGGTCGGGCCGTGGCAGGGAGAGCGCCGAATCCTGGCCACTAGACCAGTGGTCAGCGACAAAGCCCTGGCCCTACAGCTTTGCAGAAAAGAATCCCCCCAGAGACCGAGAGTAGTGAAACAAGTAAAGAGTTTCTTAGGAGGAAAAAGAGTACAGTACGTGTGGACATACAGGCAGGCTCAGAGAGAGTCGTGCCCTCGTGGTAGTTTGAATTACTTTTATGGGGCATTGCTTCCGGGTTTTCTCTGGCCAATCATTTTGCTTTGCCTGGTTCTGAATCCGTATTTGGTATAGCTCAGGGTCCCCCCATGGTCCTCCCATGTGTGCATCTCTCAGCCAAGATGGATTCCAGTGAAGAGGCCTATGGGTAGCTTGGTATCACTCCCCTTGTGACCACCAAGGAGCTTTTTAGTCTAGTCGGGAAGGTCTCCTTGACTTCGAGAATGAGAAATATGTGGTCTTTTATCTCTTATCTGGGCAGGGCTCAGTCTCTTCTCTCAACTGTCCTGCTATTTTCATCTTGGAGGACTGGTCCACAGGGAATGAACTCCAGCTGCTCACCCTGGGGGGCCCAGCTATCTCCTGCCTCAGTCCTAGAAGGCACGGAAGCTCTCAGTCACTCCTCCCTCCAATACACTGTCCTTTGCATCTCTTCCATTTGGCTGTTCCTGACTCGCATCCTTTAAAATAAACTGAAAATTGCTAAGTGTAGTATTTTCCTGAGTTCTATGAGTCGCTCTAGCAAAATCAAACCTGAAGGGAAATCATGGAAACCCCAAATTTGTAGTTGGCCGGGCAGAAGTGTGGGTAGCCTGGGCACCGCTTTTGCACCCAGCATCTAAAGTGGGGGCAGTCTTGTGGGCCTGAGCCCTTGTACTGTGAGGTCTTCTCTAACTCTGGATTGTTCGTGTCAGAACTGAACTGAATTCTCAGACACCCAGTTGGTGTCAGAGAATTGGTTGGTGTTAGAAGAAACCACCCAACAGCTTTTTTGGGAAGTCTGGTTTTCATGGAGACGAGGATACCGCAGTAGTGGAATGGACATATAGGTTCAAGGAATACATGCATAAACCAGGGAGATCTTGCGTTTTGTATCCTTTTCAACAAACTTTTATAGGTATTCTTTACTTGATTCCCACAAAAATGCTGTAAGTTAGGGGGAGATAACATTACTATTCCCAGATTACAGAAGAGAAAAGAGAGGCTTCAGGAAGTTAAGTAACCTGTCCAAAGTCACATAAGTATTTTGCAGTGAAACTGGAACATTAATCCTAATCTCCAGATGATTTCACGGTTCTTTTTGACTCTAAAAAGTATAAAATTTGAAAGTTCTCAATTTAACTTCGAAAACCAATTTAAAATAAAGAATCAGGGAGCTCTGGCTCAGCACCTAGAAATATACCTTGAAAGACCAATAATGGAATCTCCTTTTTATGACAGGAGACAATGGCAAAGTCCACATCAGAAGAAGTCTTAGCTCCAGTGTAGGCTGGCCTGAGCAAACCTCAGTGGGAAGAATCTACCCAACAGTGCACAGGCTTCTGTAAAAGGTGGTGGACCAAAGTCAGAGGAAGCCCCAGGAGAGAGTATGGAAAGGCAGGCAGCCCGAGGGAAGAACAGGGAGAAACAGGAACTCAAGGAACCATAATAATTGCTTTTAAAGATGTAAAGGGCTACTACATAGAGGCGGAATATACTGGATTTGGGTTGTTTTAGTGGGCAGAACCTGGATCAATTGATTCAAATGGATATCAAAGTAATTTTCTAACAACCACAAATATGCATTAGTGAAATGAACTGCCTGAGAGTTACTGAGGTCCTGTTCTGGGAGGTATTCAAGGTGACTTTGGTTGAAAGAGCGTGAAAAATGTCATAGTGGCTACTTAGAAATTTCTTGGGCACTTATACTAAAATAATCCCTGTATTTGTACTCTGATTCTATGAAAAGTTATCTGGAACTTTAAGCATGTAAAAAAAGTCTGGTTAATCATTTAACTTTGAATTCAATAAATCAAATCAAGAAAAAATAATTTTTGAAGGTACAGCACAGTTTAAACTATTTCCATTTCTTAGAGAACAGCAGCAGAATTTACTGAAATACGTTTAATTAATTTGATGCTAAAGAAAAGAACAAAGTGGAGCAGGTTCTAACCACTTATCATTTATTATACTAAATAAAAATCTTGTTGTGGTAGTTTGGTATTTACATATTCTGCCCTGATTCTGTACAGAAGCTGGAATCTCTGTGGCGAAGGCAAGCAAGACAGAAGCAATCCAAGTCTGTTTAATTTAAATAAATATACTAAAATATAAGGAAATAATAATCCACTCTAGATAAGAAAAACAAGACTTTATACACACATTCTGAATGCATTAACTTTTAATGTATATGGACTGAACGTCTGTGTCCACCCACAGTTCATATGCTGAAGCCTAGCCCCCACATTACTGCACAGCATGGTGGTGTTTGGAGATGGAGCCTTTGGGGGCTAATTAAGGTAAGATGAAGTCATGAGGGTGGGGCCCCCATAAGGGGGTTAGTGCCCTTGTAAGAAAAGACGCTGAGCGCTTGCTCTCTCTCTCCCTTGAGCACACACAAAAAATAAATAAGTAAAGGTCAAGGTGCACACAGAAGAAGGTGGCTGTCCACAAGGCAGGAAAAAAATCCTCCCAGGAGCTGAATCTGGGGCACCTTGACGTAGGACTTCTAACTTCCATAACCGTGAGAAAATCAACTTATGTTAAGTCACCCTGTCTGTGATATTGTGTTCTGGCAGCCCAAGAAGACTAATAATAAAACATATTTTTAATTTTTAAAAATAAGATTTTAACCTGATGAAAATAAACTAATGATTCATTAAAAATGCAAATGAAATTAAACTAATAGAAGAAGTCTCAGCACAGAGACCAGGAGTATTGTCCTCCACCAGGAATTGCAAACTCAGCGGCCTCAGGGGACAGGCAGGGTCCATATCAACAAAGGGGGAGAGTCATAGATTCATCATTGCCAACATGTCTTAAAGCGTTTCACTGTAGCATCATTAATTTTACTAGATTCAAGAACAATTCTATTGAAATTTCTTTATTAGTTCATAAAACTTTGCATAGTGCATCTTTTCTATGTCCAAGAGTCTTGTTTTATTTTTCATTTTTTTCACTTTTGACAGTGACATGGATAAAGAAATATTTCACTCTTTTACCTAACTTTAGGAAAAATAAAAGCGTAAGTAGGTGATAATTGGAAATGCTATATGGTCAATCTCAGAGTCCAGGAGGCCACAGGGAGCAGGGAAGCAGAGGGACATGCCCAGTCTTAGAAAGACAGCCTCTGTACACAGCATCACCATGGGCGGATGTGGACTAGTGTTGGGAAATTTTACAATCTTTAAAGAGAGGCTGGAAATCCAGGTTTTTATGTAAAATCATCTGTTATTTTTAATTCATGGAAAGCAACTAATTCAATTAAAACAACAGTAACTTTACTTTGCAGGCCACACAAAGCCTTGTCATGTAGACCCTGAAACTGATTGGATCAACATTATAGAAATTATCTGTTAATATAAAAACAAATAAAAACTAGACACCAACAATAGGATTGTTGTTAAACCCTTATCTGACTTGCTGATGGGTATGTGGAATTCCTTAGTCAGGCACTCAAACAATGGAATAAATAATACATGTTTCTGCATCCTTTTTAGTATGGTTGTATATGGACTATGGGGATGCAGTACATAAATTCTTATACAATTATGTCTAATAACCTCAAGCATAAATATAAATATATTTTAGTTTAAAATGTACTGTATATAATTTGATTAAAATAAGACAGCCATTCCTCAAGGAAATTTCCAACAATTACCCAAGAAAGCTTAGTATTTGCATACTGACACTAGTAAAGTAAAAATTAATTGCTTCACTGAAGTTCTGTTTTCATCTAGCCACACTCTCCTGTCCAGGTTTTTTCTGTCTTAAGGAAGCTCTCTTCAGCACTGTAAGTCACCACTTATCTTCAGTTTTTAAAGTTTCCTTAATGCCACTGGTTCATAGAATATGAGTGATGAAAAGGCCATCTATTGTCATTGAATGCTGAATTTTTAAGGCATTATTTCATAACAGGTACATATGTGTATATATATGTATCTGTAACATATAGATACACACACACACACACACACACAAAGTACCCCTCCTCCTCACTCACAGTTTCTCTTTCTGTGGTTTCAGTTACCTGATATCAACTGCAGTCCAAGTACTTTAAATGGAGAATTCCAGAAATAAACAATTCATAAGTTTTAAATTGTGCACCCTTCTGAGTAGTGTGATGAAATCTTGCACCATGCTTTCTGCTCCTCTCCATTTTGCCCAGGACATGAATTATCCCTTTTTTCAGTGTATCCACACTGTATATGCTACCTTCCCATTAGTATAGGAAAAAACATAGTACTTATAGGGTTCGGTATACTGACAACACACAAGAGTTGTGAGTTGTGAGTCTTGCTGAGGACGACAGACCAGGAGCAGCCACTCAGCTCTGAGGAAACTACTCCCGGGCTATAGTCTTCAGCAAGACCTTGAATAAAACCTAAACTCACTACTCTTATGTTGTGTGTTTTTCTTTAAGTCGACAGGTACTATCTATGGTTTCAGGTATCCATGTGAAGTCTTGGAACATAACCCCCACTGGTTAAGGAGGTACTACTGTACATATAATTGGGGCTATTGATTCTTCACAATAAGTTGCTCTTAACTAAAAAACATAGATACATATAAAATAACAGTTAAAATAAATCTCTGCTGTAATGTTATTAAATCCCCTTAAACATAATATTTAAGAAGTACAAAGAGGGCCATTATTGAAAAGAAAGTGTATCGATGTTAAAAAATAATTTTTAAAAAAAGATAATATGAGGGCTTCCCTGGTGGCGCAGTGGTTGAGAATCTGCCTGCCAATGCAGGGGACACAGGTTCGAGCCCTGGTCTGGGAAGATCCCACATGCCGCGGAGCAACTGGGTCCGTGAGCCACAACTACTGAGCCTGAGCGTCTGGAGCCTCTGCTCCGCAACAAGAGAGGCCGCGATAGTGAGAGGCCCGCGCACCGCGATGAAGAGTGGCCCCCACTCGCCGCAACTGGAGAAAGCCCTCACACAGAAACGAAGACCCAACACAGCCAAAAATAAACATAATAAATAAATAATAAATAAAAATTTTTTTTAAAATTTTAAATAAAAAAAAAAAAGATAATATGAAACTCATACACATATCAAAAGACCCCATCAAATATTTTATATTTTATTTAACCTTCCATTTAATTAGGGAACTAGTAAGATGGTACAATAGGTTCAAAGTGGAATTCAACATAACACACACACACACACACACACACACACACACACACACATGAAAGGAAGCAGAATTTGCTGCCCTAACATACGTCTCTTTGGCATATTGATCATATTCAAGAGGCTGTAGAGACAGGAGAAACTCTGAAAACGGAGTAGAAGTTGCCCTTTTGTAAGAGACATTTTCATGTATAAGGGAACTCTCCATTTTTAAGGGTGTCTCCCTCTCTGTACCAGGAAGAGAAGGATGACTAAATGGATAAAACCTCTTCTCAATGAAGAAGGCAATGACTTAGCTCTGCATAGAAGCCATACCCTGTTTACTGTGCCCTCCCTGGTAACCCCCCAAAAATGCCCCCCAACCCCCAGCATTCTTCCCTTATCTTCAGCTGGAGATGGTAGTTTTCCGGGGTCTCTCCCATGTATATAGGAGGTATATATGTTGCTAAATGTCTATTTGTTTTTCTCTTGTTAATCTGCCTTTATTTCAGGGGTATCTCAGTCAAAAACCTAAAAGGGAAGAGGAAATATTATTTTTCCTCCCCTACACAGGGAAGTCAGAAATGCTGAGATGAATTTACAAATAGATGCAAAACTGGCTTGTCCGTGGAGGTGTGCGTGGGGCGCAGGGAGGGGAGACATCCAGGAATGACCTGTCAATTCCTGAGACAGAATTCATTTGCATTTCCATGGACAGGTGTCACTTTATCAACTGTCGGTTATTCACACTTTACGAATTTCTACCTAGTTCAAAAACAGTTAAAACAGATAACCTGAAGGGTTACCCTGAAATAGATAGGAAGCTGTTTTGGAGTTTTTTTGTTTTGTTTTTCCCATTTCAAAATCTTTCACTGGCAGTGTCTTTCCTGTCAGTGGAATATATGCCTATAGCTGATGACTACACTCTATGACTCTGCCAGGCTGCTGGGTCCCTGTCCAACTCAGAAAACCCCTCATGCCTACCTTAACATTAGTGTTATCTCCCTTCAAACTGGATTAATGGTATCCATGTTATATGACTTTATTTATGTTCTTTAGTTAAGAGCAAATATGTGTGAAAAACCAATGGATCCTACACACACACACACACACACACACACACACACACACACAAGTTCCCATAGTCTATAGTCTTATCCACTTGTGCCATATCATGGTGGCCATTCAGTTAAGTAGCCTATGTCCATAGTTCATAATAAAAAAACTATAAAGCTTCAGATGACTCTATACTCCTTTTTCGCCCAGATCTTAAATGGTATCTGTCAGCTGAACAGAAGAGCCATTTTTCCTCTCCTTCCTTTCCTCCTTTTTTCTTTCCTTCTTTCTTTCTTTTGGAATTCTCTAAAGCAAAGAAAGAAAGAAGGGAAGGAATTTGGCAATAGGTCAGTTAATTTCATCAACATAGACAAAGTTAAATTAGCAGGCTGAATTATCAAGATTGACTGTTTCAATTGATGCAGTTAAGTCAAGGAAATTGTCAGTTCTCTGCTTCACTTGGTGATATACAAATGCGGCCTGAGGTGTGACTGAAGTTGTGACTGATTGGAAAGTAATCACAGGGAAACAGGTGGGGTAGCAACAGCACACATATCAAAACACAGAGCCAAACAAGGAGCATCTACTACTTTACAGTCTTCTTGCCTTTTCATTATTCTTATTTTTATTTATTTATGCCTTTAAATTCAGTCTTTTCCTAAAAATAGAAAAAAGCTTAGTTTGCTTTATGGATAAAGAAGTAAAATAAAATACGTCTTAAAAAATCAGACAAAAGAGGCAAGTGAAATAAAGTTTAAAAAGTAAGAAACCAGTAGCAAAGTTAATCCATGAAATTTGCCTGTGAAGTCATTGCTTTTCCCAACAAGAAGTTTCAAGGTGAACTCTCAACTTCCGGCAGTAGAGGGGAACTGGAAAATACACGCAGTTACCAAAAGCACAGTCCCTGGGTAAAAAGCAAGCCTGCTGATGTGAAATGAAAGAGGCTGCTATAAGTACTAACGGAAACAATTTTCAGATTCACTCCACTAAAGAAGACACTCTGTGATATAATGACTATTGTCTTTAACAATATCTTGTGTTGATTTCTTAAATACCCTTCCAGATAAAGCAATATCACTGCAAAGTCCAACTTGGCGAAACATTTCTGGGAAAGGGGAGAGGAAGGGCACGAAACGATGTCTAGATATTCAGCTCTCTGACACTCTGACTTAATCCAGGAATCACTTCCAAATAGGTAGGATAGACTGGATTTTATTTGTACATCTTCCGTGTTTTATCTTTTTATGCCTTTGCTCACTTTCTAAATCAAGACTTAACACTTTGGTGTTCTTCCTTGAATGACTAACATAAGTCTAAACCTTAAGAGCACAAATTATGTACATTGCACACACACCTACAAAGACTCTTAATGATGTTATTTTAGTATTCTGTCATGAAAATGGGAGATGGAGCATAGTTAGTCTTCACTGAAAGTATTCAACAATATCAATAAATTGATTAACTCTAAGTCTTCTCTTTAATAGATTCCATACACTTTCTTCCTCCTGTCATCAAACTGTCAAATAACTAGTCTTCACTTCTTCAGCTGCATTCATGCCCTGGTCCCCTGTCATCTGGTTTTTGCTGTCAGCAGAGCACAAAACTTCCGAGGAAGAAACATTTCATGACCTTTCAATATGACGGACATTTTCCTTTCCTTACATTTAAACTCTCTGGCCCCTCTGACTATCCCCATAAGCGTCCCTGGTCTCCCTCCCTACTCTTGCCTCCCTCTCCATCTCTTTCCTGAGCTGTTCTTTCACTCATCCTTTGAAGGTCACCCTTCCCCTACATTCCATCCTCAGGCCACAGCTTTCCTTGTGCTACCTCATCAGCCAGGGGCATGGCATAAACAGATGGCACACTGCCATGGCTTTTTAATTAATGAGGAGAGTTTAATAAAGGCACTATCTACAAAGGGATAGGTAGGTTCTGGGAAATCAACAGAGGGTAGTTCAGAACTGTAGGGCTGGTAACAGTTGGGAGACTTCATCATCCCGAGGCCTGAAGGAAATCAAGGGATGAGAGGTCTCAGCGCTCCCCAGAGGGAGCCATATGAAGAGGTCCACCTGCGGGAGCTGTGGTCTCTGACAGAGAATCACACTCAACCTTCTGTGACTCACTGACCCAGCAGGGAAGGAGCTCAGGAAACACATATGTTTTCACTGTCTTTCTATCTCCCAGTTTTCTCTCAATGTCTCCCATTGATCAATTCAGCAAAAACCAGAGGGCAGCAGAGCCCACTAACACAGTTCACTTGGGTCAGTGTTCTGGGGTCCAGAGCACAGTAACAAGGGCAGCTCTGAGGGGCAAACGGAGGACATGAAGCTGTAACACATACCCCCTGGACGATTTATCCGTTCCTGTGATTTCAACCACAACCTATATACAGGCGACTATCCAGCCAGGTTTTCAATTGAGAAACCTAGGTTCACCAATGACCCAACAGTTGCATACAGTTCCCTGTACCCACTAAGCTCTTTCCTACTTCTTTAGCTGTACTGCCCTTTTCTTTACATAAATAAACTCCTTCTCTGCCCTTAAAATGTGTCTGTTATTTCTAAAGGTTCACAAGTACTCTTTTCACAACTGCTCTTAAGGTGTCTTCAAATTTTTATTTAAAATTTTTTATGTATAAGCCATACTCTTAAAAGTATAATTAAATAGACCATGTACTCCCAAAATGAGTTATAAACCAAATTACAGCCCATTAAAATGCACTGAAATTAATTGCTATTTATATTGACTGACTTTGAAATAAGTAAATTTTATAAATTTGAATTTATAAAAATACTAATAAGATATTGTTTTGATATGTTTTAAATTGTGTGATAATGTGATTATGCATACAACTTTTGCGTCAGGTAAAAGGAGCTTCTGCTGCTGAAATTGTTTAAATGCCATTGTTCTCAGTTGAGAGATCAGGAAAAGCAGTAAAGAGACTCTGGGGGAGTAAAGGCACTAGGGGGGTGTCCATTGGATTCTTTCTTCTGGTTTAATCCTCCCCACACCAGAAACGAGTCAAGCCTGTGATACATCTACCCAGCACTGGGTTTCTGAAAGAGACACCAAAAGGACAGGTGGGGAAAAACATGAAGTCCTCCTTGACATGAGATGTCAGCCAATTATCCAGATTTCCATCAGAAATCCAGCACAGCACAAGAACCCTTAGATTTATCTAACATTTTTGTAAACCAATACTTGAAAATGCTAAAAAAAATCACAGAAATTAACAATATGGGTTGATGTGAAATGGGGGAATCTTGGTCTTAGTTAAAAAATAAAACAAAAATCTTGATTTCACTTCTAGGAGGAATCTAAAGTAAGTGAACTCAAGGAAACAGAAAGCATAATGGTATTTTCCTGGATCTGAGGGAAAGGGGAAATGGGAATCAGTGGTTCAATGGGTGCTGTGTCTCAGTTTTAAGAGTTGAAAAAGTTCTGGATATCTGTTGTACAACGTGAATACAGTTAACATTACTGAGCTCTACACTTAGAAATGATTACGACAACAAATTTTGTCATGGGCAGCATTATTGTCTCATTTTCCAGATGAGGAAATTGAGGCACAGAGAAGAAAAGTAGCTTGTATCAGGTCACACAACCACGAAATGGATGATGAATTTGAATGGATGATGAAATCTGATGAATTTTTCAAAGTAAACCCATCAGTGTAACGACACCCAAATCAGAAAACAATGTATCACTATCACTCTATAAATTTCCCCCAGACCTTCTCCTGGTGACACTAATCCCTAAAGGAAAACTCCTATCTGACTTCTACCATCATAGTATAGTTAAGCTTGTAGTTGAGTTTAAATAAATGTAATATAGAGTGCAATCTTTTGTTTCTGGTTTGACCCACTCAAGAAGTTCTGAGTTTCATCCATATTGTTGGGTACAACAATAATTCATTCATTTTTATTGCCTTATAGAATATCCATCTATAGATATATTACAACTAATCCATTCTCTTGTTAATGAACATTTGGACTGTTCCCAACTTTGGGCTATTCCAAGTAATGCTGCATGAACATTCTGTGCGTGTCTTATGGTGCACATATTTACACATTTCTGCTGTATAAATACCTTAGAGTGAAATGATTGGGTTGTAGGAGATCTGGAATTTTACTTCAAGAATTTAACTCAATTACAGGGCTTTTTGACAAATCTGTGCAATTCCTTGGGTTTCACTATAGCCCTAAGGCACAACTAAATACGTTTTCCATTTAGTCACTTACACATACATTTAACTATTTATTCATTGTGTATATGTATATATATATATGTGTATATATATGTGTGTGTGTGTGTATACAGTAGTCCCTTGGTATCCAAGGGAGATTGGTTCCAGGACCCCTGTGAATACCAAAATCCACAGATGCTCAAGTCCCTTATATAAAACCCTATATAATGGCATAGTGCAGTCAGCCCTCCATATCCGCAGATATGGAGAGCCAACTATATGTATGAGAGAAAGAGAGAGAGAGGGAGAGGATGATAAAGTTCATTATGCACTAGGCAATGTGCAAGTCCTGGGGTAGGAAACTAAAACCATCTGAACCTGTCCCTTACCTTCATGAGACTTTTCAGTCCAACAATTTGATTTACTATAGTTAACCAATAGGCAAAAAACAAGTAACAGATTTAGCATTTCTAAATTTCCTGCCATTCACAGAGCCAATTAAACTAGACTCAACATGCTAAAATGACAAACTTTTTTGATCACAACAGACCTTCTTGCATTTGTATAAGCTGAACTATCAATATTTATACCATTTACCATTCAATCCCACTTGCTGCATCCAAGATCAGTCTCTATGTCTGAGATGCTCCCTGGGGTAAGTAGCCCTCAAGACCAAGAACCTGGGCACAACATACCTCCGAGATACTGCAGGTTTGGTTCTAGACCATCACAATAAAGCAAATACAGTAATAAAGTGAGTCACATGAATTTTTTGGCTTCCCAGTGCATATAAAAGTTATTTTTACACTATACTGTAACTATTAAGTGTACAATAGCATTATGTCTAAAAAAGCAGAGAACATACCTTAATTCGAAAATAGTTTATTGCTAAAACATGCTAACCATCATCTGAGCCTTCAGCAAGTTGTCATAATAACATCAAAGATCACTGATCAAATATCGCCATAGCAAATATAATAATAATGAAAATGTCCGAAATAGTGCAAGAATTAGCAAAACGTGACACAGTACCACAAAGTGAGCAAATGCTATTGGAAAATAGCCCTGATAGAATTCCTAGACGCAGGGTTGCACAAACCTTTAATTTGTAAAAAAATGCAATATCTGTGAAGCGCAATAAAATGAGATATGCCTATATTACAGATTGCCAATGGTTCAAAGCTTTACTTTATCTTCTTAAAGAGATAGTATATCATATGCAGTGGAAAGACCAGTAAATGGTGGATCAAAAGAATTTCAACTACCTGATTTAGTCACGGCTTTGTCACAATCATGATGTATAAGCTTTCATTACCCACTGGGATGCTCTGGCCCTCACTTTCCACGTGTAAAAGAGTGACTGAACACAATGAACACCAAGATCTTTTTAGCTCATGGACTTTGCACTTCAGCTGATTGCTTACAGTTCTTGGATTGTTTGAATTATGGTGCAAAAATTTCACTCTCAGGGAAACTATTTACAATGCCTTGACTAATGTAGTCCTTTAACAGAAAATCGGATTGGGATTATTTTAGAATACACTGCATAGCACTGTAAAAATGAAACAAATTTCTAACAGTTTCCCTTAGTAAGTAAAAACCCGTATTTACCTTTTAGTTCATCTCACTTAATGTAGACTGTGAAAGTCTAGTGAACAATTTCCAAGTTTTCTTACTTATTAATTATTTATTTTATCAGCTTTCAGAATAAATGTCTCCTCCAAGGCTATACACATTACATGGGCAACAAAGATCAAACTAAAACAATAATGTCATTTACAGTACACACAAAAAAATAGTATATCCCACTCCATATCTTAAGCTCTCATAAAATATGGTTTTTCCTACATATATTTTCCATATGCCATCTTCACTCAATTAAAAAAAAAATTCCTGAAGCATTAGTGTGAGTTGCTATTTATGCCAGTCAATAATCCCCATCATCTGCAAAAAATATGTTTGTATCCTTTCGACACCCTTTAGAGATGAAAGGAAGGAATCTGTGTGCTAAAATGGCTTCATGTGCCCAAATCATGCAAATGCAAATTCTCTCAGCCATTTCCTAAGATTTGCAGATGTGTAAATTGCTTCTGTTTTTTTTTTTTAAGAGTAGGTATACAACGGTATGAATCTCAAATCAGCTTTTGTCCCACCTCATAGTTCTGAAATGTTCTTCAAATGATGAGGACTGATTTATTATTGTGGCATTGTGAAATTCTGAATGGGGTCTAATCTTTCATTTTAATCTTTTATGAAGCGACTGGGTAAAAAAAAAAATTACAAATGCAAAAGACGTGTGTCAGTGTATGTATGCACACATGTTTACATACATCTGTATATACGACACACTAATGGGGATCAGATCTCAGACAGCACAAGAGTGGCGTGAAAAAAAACCTTAGGATTTGGCACTGAATAGGATAAAGACTGTGTTTAATAAAATCTGGACAATAATTGCAGGGTTCTACAAATTATCCAGTACATAGAATACACTCAATAAAGTGTTTTCTTATCATATAACCATGGGAACACTCTCTCTGTGAGCAAACAGAATAAAGAAGTAATGTTTTAAGTTGTTAGATTCCTTACACCTACTTTGTTGAATTTATTTACTTTGTATACAATATACATATAACTACTTCACCCATCTGAGGAGAAATCATCTTTTCAAGACAGCAGAGAAGCACTGAATTCTATGGAAGAAATGTTATTTCAAAAGATATCCACATGTCTTGGAAGCAATTCCTTTTCCCCAGTGATTCATGGTGGCCCTTTAAATCACACTGGAGTTTCCTTAACAAATATATAATAAGGAATGCTGTGGGGTTTAAAAGTCACTCCAATGGAAAAACATGTATTAGCATAGTTCTTGAGTAAAAGCATGATAACCTGTGCATACTGGTGATCAATACAGTGGGTTATTATATGGATGAAGTCTGACTTCCCAGGAGCCACCCTGCCTGGGCAAAGGTAACTCCTTTGTCTTTTCCAAAGGAAAAATCAAAGTACAGTGGAATTTCCCTTTCTGGATTTTCTAAGTCTTTTTTCGTTTTCTCCAAAATAGCCATTCACACAGCTCTGCCTAGGGCATGAATAAAATCCACAGAGCTGACGAGAGCACTGCGAGGAGCCATTTGTAACTTCAGACAAGAGTTTGGAAGGACCGAGGACAGGGATGTCATGCCTAACGGCTGGTATGGTGACAGTTCTCTCTCTGGCCTGGAGTACACCTGCGCTCCTGAGTTCTGAGGGACTCCTTATGTGTCCCCACCGTGCCCACTGGCTGGGGATTAGCAAGCAGGAGGCACAAATAAAGCAAGGAAAAGACCTGAGGTTCACTGTCCTTTCTCCAAGTGGCTCCCCTCTGTTGCTCTGAGAAACAGGGCGTGATCTTATGAACAGACGCCTCTGAGGCAAACCTCAAGGGAGCCGAGCCCTCAGAACTGGGGGAGGTTGGAGAAGATGATGGGCAGAGAGAGGAAGTAGAGGGAGACAGGAGAGGGAAGGCAAAGAGTCCAGTGGGACACTGGATATACTCCCTGCACTTTTTTGATAGTGGTTCTTGGGCAGCTTCTGCTATATACAGGGTTTGAACTGGGATCACTTTATGATATGGTGGGGAATATAATTCTCTAGCCTTCCTTGAATGTACATAAGAAATACAGGCATACCTTGTTTTATTGCACCTTGCTTAATTGCACTTCACAGATATTACAGCATTTTTTACAAATTGAAGGTTTGTGGCTACTCTGCTTCAAGCAAGTCTATTGGTGTCATTTTTCCAATGGCATTTGCTCACTTTGTAGTTCTGTGTCCTATTTTGGTGATTCCTGAAATATTTCACACATTTTCAGTATCATTATATTTTTTATGGTGATCTGTGATAAGTGATCTTCGACATTACTACTGTGACTTGCTGAAGGCTCAGATGATCATTAGCATATTTTAGCAATAAAGAATTTTTTAATTAAGGTATGTAATAGACACTAGACATAATGCTATGGAACACTTAATAGATTACAGTATAGTGAAAACATAACATTTATGTGCCCTGGGAAATCAAAACATTTGTGTGACTGGCTTTATTGCAATATTCACTTTATTGACGTGGTCTGGAACCAAATCTGCAATACCTAGGTGGTATGCCTGTTTCAGTAATAAACTGCGTAACCTAAAAACAACTTTTTTCTCATTTTTATTTGTTGATATCTGCAACACCACTCTATGTCTACCTCATAGAAGGTACTCACTTCATCCTACTTTGAAAAGTTTGAGTTTAAATTGGAACTATACCATTGTTAAAAAAAGAAAATAAGTCCAAAATGGAGTCACTTGTGCTAAGACCCATGTCAGCAAACCAAGACAGTACCTAAACTGATTGCAGTTTCAGCCTCTTCCAGGAATGTAACCTTCAACCAGTTAATCTGGAATTACCTGGTCAGCACTAGCAAGATAATCTGCCTGACAGACCCCTGCCTTCCCCAAAGGAAGGTGACCTTGCCTAAAACAACCCACTCTTTGCAAGAGTAACTTCCTTGCCTCACCTCCTTCTGCCTATAAAAGTCTTCCATTTTGTACAGATGTCTGGAGCTACTTTCTATTTGCTAATGGGATGCTGCCCAATTCATGAATCATTCAATAAAGGCAAGTAGATCTTCAAATCTGCCCAGTTTAATTTTGTTTTGTAGCACCACTTTTCCTAGTGGTGCCATCGGTGATGATCATCTCATCAATTCTGTGTTAAATATTCAATAATAAAATAATCAATATTATTCCAGTGACATACATTTTAGCTTTAAGAATATTGTGAACACAACCTATTGCAAACACAAACAAAAGAACAAAACTGTAATTTGGAGTCTCTCTTCAAATTCAGCAGGAATTTAACAAACATTTCATGCCACACTATTTTGGGTCTAAATATTGCTGTTAACTTTTTTTGGTCTTCTAAAGCTAAACCTTTCTTTGCCAAAAATTTCAACCACCTCATTTAATCATCTTTCTAAAGAAATCCATTTTTCTTTCTAGCACGTCCTCAAAGATTTCTGGCCTAAAATAGAAATGTAGAGAAAGCTTTTCCAAAAACTCCTTCTCAGAAGTATAAGCCTTAGCTGCTGCTTGTTTTTTTAGCCCCCAGCTATCTTGGTTTCTGTTGCCCCAATTCATTATCTCCTTCAGTTGCTCTTAGATGACTATGTCCACCTGAGCACCAGGCCATGGACCTCCTCTTGGCCAGCACCATCCTTGGACCTCTGCGAAAGTTCCAATTGCTGAATGATGTTTGCCTCCTACAAATCTCATCTACCTTGGCTTCCGTGGATCTCAAGTTTTTCAGTTCACCTTGTCTCACTCTTTCTAAGTTTCTCTTGCTGATTTCATTAGTCTTTCTACTCCCAAATATGAGACCCCCGTATTTTACTCTATGTGCTAATTCACTCAGTAAATGTACCCATGACTTTACTTTTATTTCTGGTATTCCTCCCCCATCAGTCTATCTGTCCAAATAAAAATCCCCTTGATTAACTGACTGTCACCTCAAACTCAATGTGTTTAAACTCTGAACTCATCATTTTTCTTCAAAAACTGGCTTCCCTTTAAAATAATTCATTTCTGTCCCTGGTATGGTGTCACTGTTCTTGCAGTACATTTTGGAGTCATCATTCTTTACCAACCTTTTTTTTTCCCCATAATCTCATCGCAACTTTTTCATGTTTTTTCTTTAAAAAATGATTTTTTGCTGAAGCATTTCTCTCCACTCTTATGGCTATCACTTCATAACTGATTACCATCATTCCGCAATTCCGCATTTACATTATCACACAATTCTTGTGCCAAAACCACTTTGGCTTCCAAAGCCCACCAGTCTTCCTCAATACTTGGCAATGCCTCCCAGGTCCCACTGCTCCAAATTAAATCCTCTCTTACCTGATCGAGCCTGCCCTCAGCTGAGGTTGTTCTGATTCTGCGTAGTTAAAAACTGTCACATTGAAAATAAACACAGTAGTAACTTTATTATATGTTTTTATGCATGTTATTTTATTAAAAAGTTTTCTTGGCTGGGAAAAAATTTCGTATCCTTCTGTATGAAAACGGTTTATCACCACAGACTTAATTTAGGTTATAACGACTCAAATCTTATCTCTCTTAGCAGTTTCACTGTTGCTTCCTCTGAAGAAGAAAACCAGCCCCTTCATCTGTATCTGTTTAGCATTTTTATTTCATTATCTCCCTAGCCCTTTCCCTGAAACAGACGCAAAACCTAGAGCATCTCCCATTATTTCTTACATCGGATTACTAAGCATGAATGTAATTCAGGAGCCACCAACATGTTTTAATGCTTTTAACTTTTTCTCCTACCACAGTATAACTTGAAATTCACTCTATTCACAAATCAGTCCATTCTTCATCTTCCCAGTCTCATTCCCACATCCACTGACGCCAGCCCTCCATTTCCCTCAACCTCTCCCACACACCTTTCCTGAATCCTCCGACCTGCCTACTCAAGCAGCTCCTTCCTCTCCTGCCAGGCTCTCCTTCACATGCTGCCTCCTGGGCTGACTTCATTCTGCTCTCATCGCGTTAATACCTGGCATTACCTAACTCTCAAAGCCAGGTGGACTTAACTTGCTCTTACATTTTCATCCTGCTCATTGCTTTACTGGCCCTTTTCATGCCTAAACCCCTTGAATAAAGGTGGTTTGGAATTAATTGGTAGTGAGTCAAAGTAAAGACAATTTTCTAGCTATTTCACTTAGCATATAATATCAGAGATATTCTTATTCAATGGATATCATATGATCCCGGCAATAACCTCAGGTTAATAACATTCTAGAAGATTAGATTTGATATGGTCAAATAAATATATCCTTAGGTCCCAAAAGATAAGACTTTCAAACTTAAAGAGTACTGCTCAAAGCTTATTTCATCCAAAGACGGATAAGCAAATGTGCATCACAGAAGACCGCTCCTGCCCAGACCCCGCCCCAGGCTCCCCGGTTCACATCACCGCACACAGACCCCAACCAGCACATTTCAGGCAGCAGAGCAACTACTGAGCCAGATTCTCCTCAGGCTTATGGTGTTTCCTGCTGGCAATCTGAACACTTTTGTAAGCCAAATGCTGTAGAACAGTAGGTTAAATACAACCTCAGTATAGGTGTAGCTATAGAGAAGACCCACTCCAAAAGCATCTAAATTTGTAACAGAATATAGTTTATACTTTGCAAATTCTGTCTCAATATGAAATGACAACCAAATTGAATATTTTTGCCTAGATTTGCCTTATGTGTGTTTCTCCACATTCTGATAGAACACATTACATTCCCATTTTGGGGAATTCTTAACTAGTTTGTATATGTAGGCACCTTGAATTTTTTCATCTATGTTTTCCCAAATACCTTAGTAGGTATTTATTGTTTGATTTGTGAATGAAAGGGAAGGGATGAGTAGTTGACCTTTCTCTATAGAAACTTCTGAATTACTATTTGTTTTATCCCATTAAAAAAAGACATCAGATAGCTGTGGATTGATACGACCCTCAAAAGAACACTGAGGTAACACTGACTGCCATGACCTCAATCACTAATCATTATCAGATGCTACCCCAAAATGTCTCTGACCCAAGTCTCCACTCTGAGCTTGAAATCACATACCCAACTCCCTGCCCTATATCTCATCCTGCATCTCTTAGATATCGACAACTGGACCACTGGGGTCATCAGCTTTTCTGCCCTCCACTTCCCAACACCACCTGTGCTGAGAGAAGAGACTGGCTCCTCTACCTACAAAGTGACTCAAGTCAGAAATGGATACTCTTTTTTACTCTTGCATCTTCCTGGTTCCCCAAGTTCACACAATCACTAAGTCTTACCTATGCTTCCCTCTAAACGCCCTTCATATCCATTCACTTCTCTCCTTTCTTACTGGCCCTATTCTAATCTAGGCCAAACGACTTCTTGTTACAGTAATTCCTCTCCTCTCTGCCTTCATTCTTTCTCAATTCCAACCATTCCCCACACTGCATTCAAAGTCATCTTTGTAGGAGTGGCATCGTAACTGCGGATCTCCTGCTTAACCACTTTGTTATCAATCTTAGAATAGGTCCAAAACTTAAGAAATATATGTTACTCCATGACACAGGCCTTTCTTCTCAAATCACATTTCTTACCAACGCTTCCCCATGCCTAGCTGTTTTTTACTCCTATTAATCTTCATTACTTTCAGGACCTTGAACACAGAATGTTTTCTTTTACTTGTGGGCCTTCTCAACTTTTTGTTTCTTTTGATTGCAATCCTCTCTACTGCCATGCCCTTCTCCCAGACTAGGCAGCCTCCAGGTTTCAGCGTGGACAAGACTTCCCGTGGAAAGCTTTTCTTGATCCCTGCAGTCTAGGCTCAGTACCCCTCCTGCGTGGTGCTGCCCCCGTCAGAGTCCTGATGCTCTTCTATGCCCTTTCTTCAATTTGTCCTAATGTTATCACCTTACGTAACAGTGTTTCATTTGTCACAACTAAGATTGCTGGTACAACGCTACTAACTGAAACACGGACTTTATCTGGATTTGGCTAGTTGTCCCCCTGGCGCTCTTTACTGTGTTCCAGGAGTCCACCCACTGCACCACATGCATTCAGTCTTCATGTCTTCATAGACTCCTCCAATCTGAGACAGTTCTTCAGTCCTTCTTCTTCCTTGGCCTTCACATTTCAAAGAGTACTGGTCAGGTATTTGGTAAAACATACCTCATTTTTGCCTTGGCTGATGTTTTCTCATGAATAGACTTGGGTTATGGATTTGTGGGAAGAATGCCAGAGAGGGAAAGCGTCCTTCTCTTCTAGGAAGAACTTTTGATGGAAATCTGACTCCTATTTTTTGTAGTTGACCATATTTTTCTTTGTGGTTATTTTCTGTGATTTCAAGAGTTGTTTTTAAGTATAAGTCTTTACATTCAACATGCTAGGTCTTCGGTGAACTCTTTTTGATGTGACTGTTTGTACTCGTAAGCTCTGGAAAGTTCTATTTTATTTTTCTTTGATATTCCCTACCCCCTTCCATCTTTATCCTCTTTTAATCTTATTTATAGCAGCACTTATGAGCTGTTTGCTTACAGCGTATCTTGAGTTGCTTTCCTTTTTTGAGTAAATGAGTCTTGAGGATAATTTACTAATAGAGATTATCTCTTACATGTCTCAAGCCTAAGCTTAAGAGATGAAGGAAATGGATTTTCTTTCCGATCTCCACACGTTCAAAACTGAAGTATGGGGAGGCATAATTTTGACTTATTTTCCTTCTTCTGCTTTATATAATTATATTTAAAAAACACTTTGTCCGATTTTGGCCTCTGAACACTTGAAAGCAATGATTCGTAATGGACCGCATTCTCCATCTCCTTCTGTCCCGCAGCTGACGGGGTGGGCACGCTGAGTGTACACCTTGGCTTTCTCTCCGTGGTCCTAAAGGGATGGGAGCCAAGAGCGTGGTCCTTCTGACACCAGACGCTGCAAGCAAAGTGTGGCTGTACTTTCTCTGGCGAATCGGGAAGATGGACTATGCCTGACGTTGACAACACAGGTTTCCGTTGCCAGCTGTTCAGCTGTGGGTCACTCAGGTGCCCGTAAGTCTCCCAGCCACCAGCACGAGGTAATATTTCCTTTGTCATCGGCAACACTTTTCATAACCAAGTTTTAAACCATAAGATAAAAGCTAATTTTATGACTTCCATCTCCTCGTTACAGTAGGTCGCATGCAGACAATGTACATCAGACACTGCCTTCCCAGTTTCCGTGTGCAGTTTACTACGGTTTCTCTAGTCCATACTGAGTTACTCAGAAAACACTGTCAATCGAAATTCTAGGGCCCCTTCCAAAAATCAGTCCATCAAACACATACAACCTGCTAAGAAAATTAAGGATTTTTGGCGTAACATAAGTGGAGCCAACAACAGATTTTTACAGCTAATTCTAGAAGTTGAGAGGCTGTTTATCCAGGTTGCACACTGTACCTACATGGTGCTTCCAGCCACAAGCTGCCATCTAGCTTTATCTATTTCAGTATCAGTACTTCCATAAAGACAGGGGAAAGGTATTAAGTTTATTGTTTCTGGAAGTGCTTTTTAAAAATATTCACAAATGAGAGAGCTGAAACAAGTGGCTAAATGAGATTTTAGGTTATTAATGGATTACAGTAACTGCCTATCAAACATTAATGACTACAAATGAAGCTGTGCTATATTTATTTTGTGCAATAAATTTCATTTTAGACAAATGCATGGAAAGAGGATGATTTTGTTGGTTAAAATGATACTTGACAAAATTTCAGAAACTGTGACAATCTCCTAGTATTAGAAATACTTGCTGCCGATATAGCATTTCTTCAAAATGTAACTCAGTTCATGACATGAAGACACAAAACTCCGTTAAGTAGGTATGAAGGACCAGCTACCTGAATGTCTGGAGGAGGCTCCCTTCCTCTTTATGCCTCAGAAGCCAAACAAGTTATTTGGTGTCAATCTTGTTCCTACTCTTCCTTCCTTGCTCACTTAATGATACCGCCATTCATGCAGCTTCCAGATCTTACCATTAGACACTCAAGGCTCTAGGAAAGTTTCAAGATTCTTTTGAGACCAAAACAAACATACAAACACCTCTGACTATGTTTGATCATTTGGTCTATGACGGATCTAGAATGTAAGTTCTTTAAAAGTGAAGTTTAGATGTTTACTTAAGAGGTATAGGGAACTTCCACGCCCATGAACGTTCAGTGTTGTGTGGTGGGGAAAAGCATAGGCTTTGAAGATAGATCTGCAATTAATTTTACCTCTTTTATAGATATTAGAGGAACTTTGGAAAAGTTGCATAATTTGCATAATTTCAAATCTCTCTTCCACATATAAACGGATTCAAATGTTTGTCATGAGGACACTTAATAGTGACATATAAAATTAAGTGGCCTGTGCTATCTGGCATTTAGAAGTGCTCGATAATTGTAGCTACAGTTTTTTAAACATAATATAAAAATAAAAAGGAATCTCTCTCCATCGTCGATGACATAAATGATAATATAAAAAACAGCTATATATCCCGGAGTGTGAATAAAATCTAAGATTAGATGTGAAATAAAATTATCTAATAAAGAAATACGAGTATGAAGTGAAATCACGTTGAGTACTCACATGTGAACAAGCAGGCTTCTGGGAGGCCGCAGCCGGATTCTTACACCTCGGAAATGATTTATGCTCCGTAGACACTAAGGTTCTCAGCACTTCTTGTCTCCCTCTGTCTGTGAAGATACTCTTGGTAAACAGTCCCATGTCCCCTTCATGTCTTCCTTTCTTCCCTTCATTCTAATAATCACCTGTAACTACAAGAAAAATTACTGTCAGGTGAAAGTGGTTTTAATAGATCCTGCAATGAAAATTATAATTCCTCTAAAGCGGTAAAACTGTGATCTTAACAGGTAATACTCAGAAATATTCTTCCCAAACACTCATCTAACTCTTCAGTGATATTTTCTGAAGCTCTGAAAGAGTTTCCCCTTTAAAGAACTGATGTATAAAATATATCCACTCTCCCACTACAGATAAGAGCCACTTTAATCCCACATTTTATTATTGTAGGGACAGATAAGTGGAAAGATAGATGATGTCAAGCACTCAAATGATCAGATGTGTAAAGTCATAATTCTCCAGACCGCTTCACCATTTGGCCTATTATGGCTCCACAGGATACAATACAAAGACACAACTCTAAAAATTAAGGTTAAAAAAAACAAACATATT
Source organism: Balaenoptera borealis (assembly GCF_965194805.1). Taxonomy (NCBI): domain Eukaryota; kingdom Metazoa; phylum Chordata; class Mammalia; order Artiodactyla; family Balaenopteridae; genus Balaenoptera; species Balaenoptera borealis. Next base: position 73,642,496 of record NC_138877.1, read on the forward strand.
TCAGTTGAGTGAACACATAGGTGTGACCTCACAGTTGGCTCTCACTACACACTGTTGATACTGGATTTGTCTATCTGACATTTAGTATTCAGTTCCTGGGGCTCTAGGAAAGGTATACATTGCTAAATAGTGTAGAGCAAACACTTCGATAAAGAGTTAACATTTTACTTAAACATTATATGATGTGCCAGAGCTGTGCTAATTTCTCTACATAGATCATTTCATTTAATGTTTTATGTATTATTATTCCTCTCACTTTACAGTGTGGAATCTGTGGTTTGAAAAGGCTAGATTGTTTGCACATCCGTGTTCACAGCAGCATTATTCATAACGGCTAAAATGTGGAAGCCACCCAAGTGTCCATTGATGGATAAATGGATAAGCAAAATGTGATATATGCATACAATGGAATATTATTCAGCCTTAAAAAGGAAGGAAATTCTGAAATATGCTGCAACTTGGCTGAACCTTGAGGATATTTTGCTAAGTAAAATAAGCTAGTCAAAACAAGACAAATACTAAACAACAAGGACCTACTGTTTAGCACAGGGAACTATACTCGGTATCTTGTAATAACCCATATGTAAAAGAATCTGAAGAGGAATATATATGTATAATGGAATCACTTTGCCATACACTTGAAACTAACACAACACTGTAAATTATACTTGAATTAAAAAAAAAAAAAAAAGACAAACACTGTATGACTCCTCTTACATGAGGTACTCAGAGTCATCAAAGTCATAGAGACAAGGAGTAGAACGGTGGTTTCCAGGGGCCAAGGAGGAAGGGAAATGAGGGGTCATTGTTTAATGGGTACAGAGTATTATTTTTGCAAGATGAAAAGAGTTCTGGAGATGGATGGTAGTGATGGTTGAACAACAAAAGGAATGTACTTAAAACCACTGAGCTGTACATTTAAAACTTATTAAGATGTAACTTTTACATTATGTATATTTTACCACAATTTTAAAAATTGGAGGGAAAGCCTAGACAACTTGACTAAGGGCACAAGTTAGCACTGAGGCAACGTGATGCTGGTACCCACCTCAACATCACGGTTGTACGATCCCTTTTTTATAGAGGATGAATTGCCCTGGACTTGAGAGGGTATTCTCTGAGCATCTGGATATACATCCTTTCCCACTGGGGTCTTCAAAAGAAATCATGCCTCTCTGATAAGCCGGAAGAATTTTTGAACATACACAGATTGCCTTTCTATTTTATGGTGTCTACTTAAACTGCATACTGGAGGTTACCTATTTTATCAGCCTTTTCAGAGAGGATTTTTTTTTTAACCACAATTTCTGATACAGATGATCATACTGAATTATTTAGATTTTAAAAACTATGCTTCGTACTTGATTATCTAAGACAGTATTTACACTTGATTCTTGAACAACACAGATTTTAACTGCTTGGGTCCACTTATATGCAGATTTTTTTTCAGTAGTAAATACTACAGTACTACAGGATCCCAGGTTGGTTGAATCTGCAGATGCAGAACTGCAGATCGGGAGGAACTGCATTTACAAAGGGCCTACTCTAAGTTATATGTGGATCTCTGACTGCACGGAGGGTCAGCCCGCCTAGCCCCTGCCATGTTCAAGGGCCAACTGTACTTTACTTCAATCCAGTAAACACTGAGCGCGTGCTGTGTGCCAGGCACAGATGCCGATATAAGGCGTTACTCTGTCAGTACACTGTGAAAAGGGAGCACAAAGGAGCACTGCGCTCATCGCGGCGGGGAGGAGCGCTCAGGATTTGCTGACACTAGAAGGGGGCGTGTCCCGAAGGCATGCGGGGTGAGCCAGAGGGACAAAGGAGGTGAAAGCACGCTGCAGTGAGGCATCTGCCTGAGCAAAGGCAGGGTGAGCCTGGTACCTTTCTGGAAGTGTTAGGAATGCAGTATGGGTGCCACTGGTGCCACAGTGAAGGCTATGGGAAAGGCCAGAAAGGTCAGGAGGTAAGGATGTACCCAGCCGTGCTAAGGAGTTAGGCTTTGCGACGGAGTGTGACAGGGTGCTTTAAATGGGCAAGTGACATGACAGCACTAAAGTCTATGAACTATCGCTCTGGTCAACATGTGGATGAACTTGAACGGAATGTATCAGTGCTCGCCTTTGCTTTACCACTCAGTATCCTTTGGCTGTGTGTATTTGGCCAAAGAGAGCATTATAAAATTGAAGACCAATGATATGATTTTAAAAACACAGGAAACTTCAATTGAAAAGACAGTGATGGAATGAGCCAATGGGAGAGGAAATACAGTCTGGGCACCTTGTTTTCATCTCAGAAGTAAAAAGTAAGGAAGTGGGAGGAAGCGTGTTCACATGGCCCTTCAACTAGGCCATCTCTCGGGACCTACATCCATGTCCCACAACGTAGATGGGATCTTCTGTCCACTGGACGCAGGGCCTACTCACATCACTGAACAATGCAGAGATTCATTAAACATATGCAATCATTGTTTAACACTTGTTAACATTTTCAAACACTGAACCTTTTCAAAGAGCGTTCTAAAAAAATAATAAGCATGAAGCACCATCTCTCAAGTACCTCACAGTGCCTCTATCTGTATACTTGAAACATGTGAAATTTAGAAAGGGCATCTAGAGAGACGCAAGAGGAATTTCGGCAGTCATGAGCTGCCGAGCCTTGAGCTAAGCCTCTTCTCTACTCAGCATCTCTTTCTTCCTCCCCTGAATGTTACCCCTTTAAGAATGTAGTTCTGTTATCTCCCTCTACCATACTGGGGTAATGCAGTCTTTGTCGGGGGCCTGTTTTTGTTTTGTTTTTTTTTTTAATAATATTCTTCAATTATTGACATTTAATCTAGGTAAATTATGCTGTATGTACTAAACTTAATCTCCATCAGTCTTTTATTTATTTATTTATTTATTTTTGGCTGTGTTGGGTCTTCGTTTCTGTGCGAGGGCTTTCTCTAGTTGCAGCAAGTGGGGGCCACTCTTCATCGCGGTGCGCGGGCCTCTCACTATTGCGGCCTCTCTTGTTGCGGAGCACAGGCTCCAGACGCGCAGGCTCAGTAGTTGTGGCTCACGGGCCTAGTTGCTCCGCAGCATGTGGGATCTTCCCAGCCCAGGGCTTGAACCCGTGTCCCCTGCATTGGCAGGCAGATTCTCAACCACTGCGCCACCAGGGAAGCCCGGGGGCCTGTTTTATAGTATTTTTCATTTCCCATCTGGGGCCCAGAAGAGTGCTTTGTACACAGTAGCAGGCCTAGAAATATTTACTAGCAAAAAAATACAACTTTAAACCCTATCCAAACTCCTGAGCCAAACTCCCTGAGTAATGTGAATTTCTCCATGTAACTTAGTTTATAGGTGATGGCCTGTATCATGAATTGGGGTTGGCAAGGTGAGAGGAGGGAGTACACTGAGAAAAGAAAGGTGTGGAGGCTAGGAGAAAACCTGGTCTGGGGAACTTTTCAAGTGACCTATTTGGTTTTTGGTTTTGTTTTCCTTTTTTTTTAAGAGCAGGTGGCTCTCTCGTCATCTATAATTAAGTTCCAAATCTCCATTTTCTGGTGTATTCTATAAGACTGCCAATTTATTCATTTTCAATTCATTCTCTGCCTTTATTAACAAAGGTTACATTGAAGACGGAGGCGAAATCAATAATATTTAAGGAAAAATATGGAATTCAGACCTAAACGGTTTTTTCCTCTTCTCATCCATTTATCCAGCTTCATCTTCATATGACTTGTAGCCTTATGCTGCAGGGCGGCCTTCCATCAGCTCTCAAAGTTACCCCAGTCACGGACCAGATGGGACACTCACACTTACCCCAACACAATCCCCCTACACATGGGGGCTAGGGAGGGGGCTGTCCAGAGAGGGGAGAGAAAGAGACAGACAGAAAGACAGACAGGGAGATATGTGAAGGGAGAGCTAAAAATCTGTTACTTTTTACCTCTTTAAATTCCCATGATATCTTATTCATCCTTTTCATATGACTTATCACTCTCTCTCCTTTATTAATGATGTGCTACTATAACTGAGTACGTGCTGTGTATCAAGCTCCGTGTGACGTATTTTACAAAAATCATTCAACTTAATTACTGAAATAATGTAGTTAAGTGTCCTTATCTTGTGGCCCCTTTTCTAGATGAGGGCATGAAGACAAAATTTTGTCTGATTTTTTTTTCAAACATGATATATAATGTCTTCACATACATCCTTTCAGACAGCAAGCACATAATTTGGTGTGTGCGTAAGTGAATGAATGATTAAAGGTCTTTAAAAGAGCATTTTGTTAGTACTCTTAAACCAAATATTTTATGGGTAAACCTTAAGTGTGGTTATGTAAAAATGAATTACAAATTTTCCACTGGCACACACTTTGCAGCAATTACCATTTTCTCTTTTTATCCCATCACATGCTAAAATTAGATTTTAAGCCATAATTCTGGTAATTGTTTATGAAGCCCAAAAATTGTCATCAAAGTACTTAAAATTAGTTAACTGCTTTATTAAGGAATAACTGATATACAATAAATTTCACATGTTTAAAGTGCACCGTTTAATAAATTTTGACATTTTATATCCCTTAAAATTATCATTCCCATCAAGATAATGAACATTTCATAACCCCTAAAAGTTTCCTCATGCCCCATTTAAACCTTCCTTCCTATACCTTTTTGATCCTGACTCCTTTATCTCAAGACGACCATTGATATGTTTCTTTCTCTAATATTAGTTTGCATTTCCTAAGACTTTATAGAAATAGAATCAAAGAGCACATTAGTTTTTGGTCTGGCTTCTTTCATTCAGAAGGATTATTTTGAGATTCATCCACATTGTTGCCTGTATCAACAGTTTATGCATTTTTATTACTTAGTAGTACTTCGTTGCATGGATATACCATAGTTTGTGTATCTATTCATCTGTTGATGAACACTTGTGATGATTCCAAACTTGGGCTATTACAAAAAGAACTGCTGTGAACAATTCTGTACAAGTCTTTGCATGTATGTACATATATTTTCCTACAGGGAAATACCTAGAATTTTAAGCAACTGGCAACCTAGCCCCTAAAATAACTGCATGACTTTATACTCATACCAGCAGTGTATGAGAGTTCTATTTTCCTCCACATCCTGAATCAAAACTTCCATGGCCAGTGTCTTAAAATTTACCTATTCAAATAGGTGTAGAGCTGTATCCCACTGCAGCTACCATTTTGAGTATCTTTTAATGTGCTTATTGCTGCCCATATATATTCTTTGGTAAAGTGTATGTTCAAATCATTTGCCAATTTTTAATTGGGTTGGGGTTTTTTTTTCATTTTTTAGAGTTCTTTATTTATTTTGGATATAAGTTCTTTATTAGATAAATAAATTGGTAAATATTTTCTCCTAAACTTTGGTTTCTTTTCTTCTGTCTAGTATCTTTTGAAGAGCAGAAATTTTAATTTTGATGAATTCCAATTTACCAATTTATTTTTTTGAGCATTCTTTTGGTGTAATTTCTAAGCCATCTGCATATAACCCAAAATTACAAAGCCTTTTTTCCAGAAGTTTTATAGTTTTTGGTTTCACGTTGAAGTTTATGACAAATTTTGAGTTAATATTTTTTATGGGGCAAGGTACTGATCAGAGATCATTTTTTTTTAACATGTGGATACCCAATTATTTCAACATTGTTTGTTTAAAAGGCAATCCTTTCTCCACTCAATTATTTATGAAGCTTTGTAAAAAATCAGTTGTCAGTATGTGTAAGGGTCTATTTCTGGAACATCCATTCTGGTCCCTTGATCTATTTGTCTTTATGCCAATACATCAGCATCTTCATTACTACAGCTTTGTAACAAGTCTTACAATCAGATAGTGTTAGCTCTCCATCTTTTTTCTTCTTTATCCAAGTTATTTTGACTATTTTAGATCCTTTGCATTTCCATATTTATTTTAGAATATTTATCAACTTCTACCAAAAAATAGCCTGGAATTTTGATAAATAAAGAGTCATAATTTTCTAATCTCGATTTTTTTTCTTTCCTGATTTCACGGACTAGGAACTCCAGTAAAAATACTGAGTAGAAGTTGTGAGAGAGGAATCCTTGTTTTGTTCATCTTAGTAAGAAAAAGTTCAGTCTCTCACCACTGAGCTTTACGTTAACTGTAGGTTTGTTTTTTTTGCTTGTTTTTGATGACATTTATCAGATCAAGACAATTCTATTCTAACTTTGATAAGAGTATTTATCAGGAATATATTCATATTTATTAATATGCAAAACTGCATTAGTTAATTTTCAAATATTAAACTGAACTGAACTTTAATTCTAGGATAAATGCCTCTTCTTCACTGTATATTACCTGTTTTGAATATTGTTGGGTTTGATTTGCTAAAATTTTGTTTAGAAATTTGCATCTTTCCCTTTAAGTAATATGATTCTTGTTTTCTTTTCTGGAAATATCTTTGGTTATGATATCAGAATGAAGCTGATCTCATAGAACATGTTGGGGGGTGTTTCCACCTTTTAAACTTTCTGGAAAAGTTTGGACAGAATGAACATAAACGTTTGAACAGAATTTATTCTTTAAATACGTGGTAGAAATCACTTGTGAAGCCACTGAGGCTGAAATTTTTCTTTGTGGAAAGGTTTTTAACTACACTATAAAGCACTTTTTTTGAGTGAATATTGGTAGTTTGTGTTTTTCAAGGAATCTGTCCACTGTTTTCTAAGTTTCTTGGCATGCAGTTGTTCGTAACTTTCTTTTTTATCTCTTAATATCTATGGTATCTATAGTGATGTCACCTCTCCCGTTACTTGGTAATTTGGTTCTACCACATTTTTCCAGATCATTCTGTCCTGAGAGTTATCAATTTTATTGATCTTCTCAAAGAACCAGCTTTAGCTCATTGGTCTTCTCTATTGTGTTTTACTTTCTATTGTATTGATTACTATTTGATTATTACTTTCTTCTATTTACTTTGTGATTAATTTGTGTATCTTTTTTCTAGTTTCTTAAGTTGGAGAGTCAAATCACTGATTTGAAGCCTTTTTTTTCCCCAATATGGAGGTCAGGTGCTACATGTTCCACCTGAAGTACTGCTTTAGTAGCATCCCACTTACTCTGATATGCTGCATTTTTATTTTGTTCAAAATATTTTCTAATTTTCATTTTGGTTTCTCATTTGACACATGGATTATTTAGAAGTATGTTATTTACTTTCCAAATAATTGGGACATTTCCAGAGATCTTCCTGTTATTTATTTCTAGTTTAGTTTTATATTCATCAGAGAATATATCTTACATGAAGTGAAGTATGTTAAATGTATTAATACTTGTATTATTGTCCTGAATATGGTCTATCTTTGTAAACATTACATGTGAATTTGAGAATAATATGAACTCTGCAGGTGTCCAGAGGAATGTTCCATGTGTGTCAATTAGGTTAATTTGATTGTTCAGGTCTTCTATGTCCTCACTGATTTTCTGTCTATTTCTTTTATTAATTATTAATAGATAAGACACTTTATATGATCTTAATAGGTTACCTTAGTGTTTTTAATACACAATGTTAATTTATTACAGTCTACTTTCTCATCTCTCTAGAACACTGTCCTGAAAAGTCAACCTACCTTCATCTTCTTCTCCCCAACTCAAGAATTCCACGGGATTCTAACTGGGTTCCCTCTGCATATGCCATGACCTGGATTGTAGCACTCGTATTATTTATTGTTGATCTCTTAGGGATCACTGTCCTTTTTTCCCTGAAGCAAAGTGTCTTGCAAAGCATTGTTTTATGCATTTTGTCCACTCTCTTAGTTTTCTGAAGTAAGAGAGTAAATCCACTTCCTGTTAATCCTCCTTATACCATTATCCTTTGAAAAGCTCTTTCTTATACAGGTTGTATTTTTCTTCCATCACTGATTAAATAGACTATTATATAGATAACACCATGTCTGCAACCATGGTATTTTCTTTTGTAGTTAAATATTTCACCACTGTTTCAATTAGATAATGAATCTGCATCACATTTGGATAAAAATATTTACAACTTTGAAGGCTGCTTCATTTTAAGGACCACAGTACACTAATAATGGCAGGTGCCTTTGAAATTCATTGCAGTGCCTTGCTAAGGACCCAGGAGATGCCATCTGCAAATGAGAAAACTAAAGAATAGCTTTATCTTGTAGCTCTTCATGAACAAAAAATTGGCAACGGTTAAATCAGCGTTTTGCCAAATAAATGAACATAAAAAAGAGATCAGTCTGTTGGCAGTGATGGGGAAAAATTTCATCAAAAAAAATTTTCTCTGCACAATCTTTCTTTTGTCCTCTAAAATATTCACATAAGCAAAAACATATAAGCAGTTAATGGAGAAACACTGTTTATTTGTTCTCCTTTAAGGATATTAAACATATTTAATGATCTGGGAATTTGCAATTATTGACAAATATGCATCTATTTATTAGCAAATTTGGAATTAACTTCAGGAATGCCCATTCTGTTTAATAGACTTAGGTCATAGATTTTTAGGATCGCATATTTCCAAGGATTCTTTGGAAAATCACCCAATAAAACAATGTCTTCCTGCAGGGGATTAGCTTCAGTAGTTTGACTTCTTTTTGCTCCTTTATGATAAATTAAGCGACAGAGGTGGGAAATGAGATTCTTTTCTGTTGATATGAGTTGTTTTAACTGATAATAAAATATCAAGATTTTTTCGTGCTTATACTAGAATTAAGCACTGTGAGATTTTCTCTGAGACTTTAAATACTTTCTATCACAAGCAGAATTTTACTGCATGCAATTTTCCTGGGAAATTCTTTCAGAGTTGTCTGAAAATACCATGATGTCTGGACCTTGGTTTGTTTGGATGAAAGACAAAAGGAATGATGTAAGAAAAGCTATTATGAGAAAAGGCCATTATTAACATTTCAATGAAACTGAGTAGGCTGAAAGGGTTCACATCTATGTTAAAACAGTTAAGTGACTTTGTTGTTTTACACCAGGAAATGCTATGTGGTCCTTATAATTTATAACTATTACCATAGTTCCAATGAATGATTATAAGAGCTAACTGAAAGGAGCAATCCTCGTTATTATTGCTTATTGTCTAACACAGAAGTCAACAGCATAAATACAGGACAAAAATTCCATGCTTACGAATCAAATATGGTAAAAGACTGTTATTACATATCTGCCAAGGAAGACTGCCCAATGACAACTGCGTGGGAGTATTAATGAAATCCTGTGAGGTCGGGTCATAACAAAGTACATAAATGAATCGCATCCAGTGTTTCAATGTGTTTATATCACTAATTTTATTAGATAGAGAATAAGGTGTAAAGAAGAAAACTAAGATCCAATTTCTGTCTGCCATAAAAGAGAAAGCATCTTGACATTTATTCTCCAACCTCATTCCATAGACAGAATGTCTTTGTTCAGAGCCATGAGGGGAGAATCGCCACTGTCATACTCTTTGAGGATACCCGAAACAGTCATCAGACAGTTGCCAGCAAAATGTTCAAAATCTACTAGTATATGCAAAGGGTATGCACGTGTATTTAATTTGCTTTGCAAGTGAGACCAGGGAAACAACAAAAGACTTATCTGGGTTTGAGGTTTGTTCACCTGAGCTACAATTAAGAGGAGCAAAGGACACATGATAGATAAGCACAAAGTGACCAGGCATATTTTCTTGATCACTTCCTGCTGGAGGAGTGCCTAGTTCACGTTCAATGCAGCCTGCGTGTAGGGAAGCATATACTACGTTAGGGTCGGAGCTGCAAACTGCTTAACTTCTATATCATCCGATCTAAGTTTCCATCTTCACCATGTACACAAATGCTTGACCTTCCACTTAGGTACTTCTTTTGTCAGTCAAGGACTACTGAGTAAATATTCACATTTTTCCTACATGTCTAGACCAGGACAGGTATTCTGTTTCCTGATACAAGCTGTAATTCTGCAAAGAATTTCAAATATATGAGAAGAAAGGGAGACAGCCTTCAGTGCAATAGCCTTCATTAAATTTTGTCGCAGTTTAACTTCTGTGTTTTCTATGCAACACCCTGAATCAAAACACAGTAATGCTGGGGCTTCCCTGGTGGCGCAGTGGTTAAGAATCCTCCTGCCAATGCAGGGGACACAGGTTCGAGCCCTGGTCTGGGAAGATCCCACATGCCGCAGAGCAACTAAGCCCGTGTGCCACAACTACTGAGCCCACGTGCCACAACTACTGAAGCCCGTGTGCCTAGAGCCCGTGCTCCGCAACAAGAGAAGCCACCGCAATGAGAAGCCTGAGCACCGCAACGAAGAGTAGCCCCCGCTCACCGCAACTAGAGCAGCAACGAAGACTCAACGCAGCCAAAAATAAATAAATTTATTAAAAAAAAAAAGAAAAAAATCACAGTAATGTTAAAGAAACAGAATGTTGGGGGAGACTATGGTCTAATAAAGCTCAATTTTTTTGTTTGTTTCCTTCTTTACTTACTTGTTTCAATTTGTACACTTTCCTGATAAAAGAACTAAAATTTAGTGATTATACTTTAATTTTTCTTTGAAGATTAAGTTTCTGAACTTCCATTCCAGAATTCAAGATTCATTCTACCACACAGTAGACTCAAAGGTATATAATTAAAGCCCCTATTTTTCTTTGTTTTTTTTAATTATTTAAATATTTTATATGAGTGTGTGTGTGTGTGTGTGTGTGTGTGCGGTATAAGGTGTGTGTGTGTGTGTGTGTGTGTGTGTGTGTGTGTGTGTGTGTGTGTGTGTTGGGTGAAGTCATAATTACCTCTTTCTGCTAAGAGAATTCTATGAGAAAACAATTCCAATTAAACGTTTATTTGGGTTCTGGCTTAGTGTGGTTCACTACTGAAGAAAGAAGTCAAATTAAATGTGATTTCTTCATGCTCAACAGTTTCCGCATTTTGGAAAGCAATGGGGTCACAGCCTTGCCTAGACCTAGCTGCTGTTCAAAGGTTAGCCCAGGCAAACATGCTGCACAGAAGACCCACCAGGAGCACAAAGGGAGCAGGAAAGGGGGCAGAACCATTGTTTCACACACAGCCTTTCACAGAATTACTTTTGAGCCAGGTAGTATCGTATTGGCCAAATACTAATTGGGTAGAAACTGCAGGATTGTAATATGATGTATTTTATCCTAAAAAAAAAAAATGCACAATGCCTTTCACTGTTTATCCTCCATGACTTGGAACTAAGGATCACAGAGGGAATGAAGCACTTGGTGAGGAGAGAAGCCCAGAGCCCGCACTCTCCGCAGCCCTCTCCGTGTCCCCTGTCCTCCTCCCACGGGCACACACTTGAGCCTGGGGTGAGGTACAGGACTCCTAGCTTCTCACCCTCACTCCCAGACAGACAATTTCCCCTCCCTAAAAGTCCAGCCTGGAATATGGTGCTAGACTCTTTCTCCTACATCTTGTTGTTGTCATTTACTATCTGGTCCCTCTCCTCCTGCCATTATTCTTAGTGCTTTTAATACTTGTACAGATGACCCTTCCAATAACCTGGCCACTCAGTTCTTGAGAATCCTTTCCTCCAATGAGTTTGTCCTCATGCAATTCATCATTCCTCCCACGGCCATTTCATAGACCTGGTCATGACCAAGGATCAGAGATCCTTCTCTTCAGACACCACCTACTGGTTCCCTTTGACCTCATTAATTCTTCTATATTTATACTCTCTCCCTCTCTACCTCACTCTTCCTTTTCTTCAAATAATTTCCATGGCCCATGGATATAATCACTCCCTTCCATGTATCCTCAACCTCTATCCTCCTCTCACTCCATTGCAGTTACAAGTAAGTCCCTTACATATGAACCTTCAAGCTGCGAACTTTCAAAGATGCAAACGTGCATTCGCATGTCCAGTCACGTAAGTTAGCTCGTGTGTGTCTGGCGTACATTGTCACGTGCGTGCATCCTCCACAAGTGGTTGTGCTTTTGTGTACTTTACTGTGCAGTACTGTATAGAGTACAGTAGTACAGTATCTTTATTTCAAGCCCAGGATGTCCGGAAGCAAGCGTAAAAGCAGCAGTGATGTAGCTGGTACTGCTAAGAAGCACCAAACAATAATGATGGAAACAAAAGTGAAAATAATTGAGAGAGTGGAGCGATGTGAAAAGATGGTAGATGTCGCTCATTCTTATACATGCTACCGTGTCCTCTATGATGAGAAAAAAAGAGCTACTACCCAAACATCACTGGATCGTTTTTTCAAGAGGGCAGACAGAATTGAATCCAGCAAGGAACCAGACCTGTGCCATCAATGTCAGGCATGAGTGAAATTGCAGTTTGCCCTCCGTCTCCTATTGCTGACGATCCTTCAGCTCTACCATCTCCCACCTTCTCTCCCTCCTCCAGTCAGTAACTCTTCTTGCCTGTTCACTCGATGCCAGCCCCTGTATGCCTGCTGTTGGACTGTACCACTGTACTTTTCAAGGTACTGTACTGTAAGATTAAAGATGTTTTATTTTTTGTGTTTGTTTTATATTATTAGTGTGAAAAGTATTATAAACCTATTACAGTACAGTACTATATGGTCGATTGTGTTAGTTGGGTACCTAGGCTAACTCTGTCGGACTTACAAACAAATTGCATTTATGAATGCGCTCTCGGAATGGAACTCATTCGTATGTAGGGGACTCATTGTACTTGTAAAACCACATTTTGGACTGGATTTTATTCACTCTCTGCCTCCCCCATTATTATACATGTACAACCACTTATGGAACTAACCACAACTGGAGAGAAACAAACATTCATGTTGATAGGTCTCTCCTTAAGTTCACCATCACTAACCCTAAAGGAGTCCTTAATACTGCCTGAAAACCATAACTACACTGTGTCTTCCTAGTGCTTTCACTCTCTTTCTCTCTCACATTTCTACTTCATACCTTTTCTTCTCTCCTCAAACTTCTGAAACCTCCTTCTCCATTCTCACTCTGCGTTGATTTCCCTGATTGTTATTTCAGTTAGAAAATAGAAGCAGTCAAAAGGTACTCCTGCAGGTTCCCATGACCTACTAAGTACGAGTCTGTACATTCTGCCATACGGAAGAATGAAATTCTGCCATTTACAACAACATGGATGGACCTAGAGAGCACTAGGCTAAGGGAAATAAATCAGACAGAGAAAGACAAACACAGAAAGAGATCACTTATACGTGGAATCTAAGAAATAAAACAAACAAATGTATATACAAAACAGAAATAGACTCCCAGATATAGAACAGCAACTTGTGGTTACCAGTGGAGTGAGAGAAGGTGGGGAAGGGCAAGATAGGGTTATGTGATTAAGAAATACAAACTAGTATGTCTACAATAGATAAGCACCAAGGATATATTGTACAGAACAGGAAATTAAAGCCATTATTTTGTTTTAATTTTTAATGCAGTATAATCTATGAAAATACTGAATCACCATGCTGTACACCTGAAACTAATATAATATTGTAAATCAACTATACTTCAATAAAAAAAAATAGGGGGAAAGATTAAGAGCTTATTTTATTCTCCTTAAGCAAAGTGTCCAAATTTATAAATAAAGACAAAACATTTGTCATTATGGTCCTTGTTCACTAAAATGACAGAGAAGCATTGCCAAAGCATCTTGGTTTTGTTTGTGTGTGTGTGTGTGTGTGTGTGTGTGTGTGTGTGTGTGTGTGTTTGTCTCTCTACCCTCTTCTTCCAAAGGAGACATTTGTGCTTATCGCTTGCACCTTCTAATACGGGAATATTTTGGGTGGGTGGGTAGGGGAATATACTTACTTTTATTAGTAAAAGTTATGAACAAGAAATGAGTTGTAAAATTGGTTAAAGGAACCAATAATCCTCCTTCACTTTTGGCAAGGCTAACATTACACCATTCCAGAAACGAGGGGGAAACAAGCCTCCACTCTGCCTGAAACAAGTCCATCTATTCGTGGGAGATTAAGGCTGGATACACCATTAATGATATCTGCTCTTGGGGATACTGAACCTTATCAGAACATTGTATCTAAGTCTCCCCATTTTTCAGTTTATTAATAGGTTCCATTTAACATTCCCTAAGAAAAGGAGGACTAAATCATCCCAATGATTACTCCAAGAGATGCCTTCTGAACCCTGGAGTTGCCATGGTAATAGCTGAGTCACAGAATCAGTTCACTTTCCCAATCATCCAAATGTTCCTGTTTTAAAATGTCATCACTAGTAAATCTACTTTGTTTGGTTTTAAAATGTGTGTAGCAGTAATCCAGGGAAATAGCAAGACTTTTATTAGCCTCCAATATAGCAATCCTAAAGGTACATATATATTACTAGATCTAATATGCTTGCATATATATGTATGTTTATACATTTTGCCTAACAAAAATGTCTATGCACACCTATTTTCTCATACACCTCTGTGATAAATTTCTATACCACCAGATTAAGAGCTCAAAATAATTTTTCTTGGAAAGTTGACAGAAGCTTAACAAAAATCACATATGTAAATTAAGTATATAAATATTATATGTATGAATATTAAAAATATGTTAAATATCTATACTATATATATTGAATATATATAATAGTTTTATATATATGTGTATATAAAAAATGGTTTTCCCCAGCTTATTTAAGACAAAATGGGTCAGTATACATTTGAAGTACAGGGAAGATAAACAACATTTTTACTTTTATTACTGCCTATGTCTGCTCTTCTCTGCATTTTTATGGTGCCTAGTAAGAAACACAAAAGAAAATAAAGAAAAATGGTTTTAGCCCCCATACCCTACAGCTTATAAAGCTCTTCAAAGTTAAACTCCCAGAGGAATGAGAATCATTTTATCTTCCTAAGGATATAATAGCTATTTTCCCCAGAGCTGTTGGGGATAATTTTATAAAACATCATAATGTAAAAAATATTTTTAATGTATTCAAAATATGGCACGGGAAGAACTACAGCCATATGTACAATTCATGAAAATAAATCACGTCATTTCTGGCTGTTAATTAAGTCTGTTTAAAAGCTTTTTTTCTCTTAATGCATCTTTGAGAACAAAAAGAAAAATAAACTCATTGACCAAAATGTGCTAATATGAGCTAATTTAAAAGATGAAAAATTTTAGAATCACTACATATCTAAAATTAATTACCGAAAGGGATAGGGTCTTTTTTCAGTTTGACAGAAATAGCCAATTATAATTTTGTACTTTAAATGCTATTTCTTTGAAATATAGAGACTTCAAAATTCATCCAAAGCAGCCTGATTATTTCTCAAGAGCAAATTTACCTGGGAAAATATGTCTTCCCTTTGGTAGCATACCAGTGGATTAACTCCTCTGTAAAGTAGTCTGTGGTGGGTAAAAGAGGAAAAATTAATAATTCCATTTGATTAATTTTTGAAACATATTGAAGGTCTTGATGAAGGCATGTTCTTTAGAAAACCCGGAACCCGAAATTCAATGTGATTTTTTGTCAAGCTCCTGTCAACTACCCAAGAAAAATTATTTGGAGCTCTTAATATGGTAGAATAGAAATTTGTCACCAAAATGTATGAAGATAGGTGTACACAGACATTCTTGTTTGGGCAAAAGCAAAGACTTCTCAGCTACTGGCAGCTTATCAAGCACCCTAACAGAAGGTTTGGTTTCTCTCTTTGACTGGTTACCGACTGCTGCCCTGATGGGAAATCTGCCGTGTCAGTTGGGAAGTGCCTGAGAGCCTGTCTCTACCCTGCTCAGTGAGTCGAGAGGAGGGAGAAGGAAAAACCCATGGTGTGTAGACACCCTGGCTCATGAAACCAATATAAATTCCTTCGGTCCAGCTGACTTGGCTGGAGGGCATCTGAGCTGCGTGGACACAGACCCCAACATCCAAAATGTTCAGACCAATCTGCTACTTACACAGAGGAAAGGACACGGGGCTTTTTTTTTTTTTTCACCTTGTACAACTTTAGAGTTCTATACAACTTAATATTTTAGTTTGTAAAAGGGAAAGTTAGAGAAACAGCCAGTTTAAGGAAGGACAAAAGGAGCCAGTTTCCTTGTAGATGATGGTGTCTCTGAGTATTAGGCTTACTATGCTTACTATGAAGCACTGTTCTAAGTGGTTTACACACTTTTACTACTTTATTCCTCAAACTATGTGACAGATGAAGAAACGGAGGCAATACAGAGAAGTCAACAGTTAACCCAAGGACACATCCAAGTGGCGCAGACAGGATTTGAACCCAGCATTCCAGCCGTGGTGACAATGTTTTCCACAATTCCATTCTATTCTCCTCCAATGGTCAAGGAATCTAATTGAAGATGTTTCAAACTTTCACTTAACTGAGTAGGTCTGGCATTATCCAGGCCCTAACTGAAACTAGTTCCACATGCCATTTCATAATATAGTAATTGGGTACTAGGAAATTACTTAGGCTTTCTCTAAATTTCTTGGTGTTTATTCATTCAATGAGCGTTAAAAATTACGAGTCCGATCCTCTGCTGAATCTGGGGCTGGCTCTGCAGTAAGACAAGTGCGCTGCCTGCTCTGAGCTCTGGGCTCACACTCTAACGGGGAGAATGGGAACCAGCAGTCCTAAGTGAGATGAACATTTCAAGAAGAAGCACGGCTTGGTCTGGCGCCCAGCAGCAGGCGTGTGTGTGGGGAGGGCGAATGGATGGAGGAAAGGCCAGCAGCAGTGAGCGGGGATCAGGTCGAGATTTAAGGCAGGAAGGAGTTAACTAGTCAATGTTGTGGAGAGCGGGCCATATCCCGCTTAAAGAAAACCAATGTGGCTTAGAGAACGGAGTGAGGAGGAGGGACCGGGGGAGGCTGGCGAGGAGGCAGGGCTGGGTCATGTAGGGACCCACAGCCAAGCTGAGGACTGGGGGCTTTGCTGGGTGTGCAATGGGCTTAAGACCTTGGGAGGGTCATGCTCCAACTACAGGCTTTAAAAGATGTCTCTGGTCCAGCCGTAGGCGAGAAGCATACATGTGCACACCAGCGGGGAGACTGCAGCAGTCATCCACGCTCAAGATGGTGGAGGCGCACCCTAGAGAGGACTCGGTGGGGAAGGATTTAAGAGGTTCTCGGTGTGTAGAGGGTACAGGGCTGCGTGAAAGCGGGTGGGAAGGCGGCGGAGGGAGGCAGGGGAGGGGCAAAGACCATCCCCCACAGCTCCCTTGCTCCAGCATCAGCACTGAAGTATGTTCCTTTCTAGATGCTCATGTCTCAAAACATGATGCCCGTACTTTTTATAAGATGACTTCCTTTGCTTCTGTAAATCTTTCTAATATTAAATGCTTTCTAACATTCAATGAGATCTATGAATGTTTATTTTCCCATTTCTGTAAGTGAAGGCCTAACGGAATAAAAGAAACTTTTCATTTCTTGTCATAATACTGTCATCACACACACACACACACACACACACACACACACACAATTAAAATAGCTTTACGTTATTTTATATTCTCCTGTTCACATTTATATTTAACTGTATAGATAAGGGTCAGAGCCCCCGCACGTGGGTGAACCTGTTGCACTATACAACATGCCTTGCCAGGAAAACAGCCCCAGAAGGAGCAGGGTTGTTTAGTTCCCGGTGTTTAAACTGACTGCAAAGGTTCTTCCACATTATTGAACAACGCTGCTCAGACTTTTCTTGGGTGTCACTCAGCGCCTATAATAACATCACTGGACAGTTGCGTGCCCTCAGCGCCATCTTAAATAATGGTTAATACAATGAAAATGCCATCGCATCAGTCATATGGGCAAAACATCCAAGACTGAATAAATATTAAATGATTCTTGGAGTGCTGATGCAAAGATGAGAATGGCCGTCATTAATGGAGTGTTTTCTACATGACAGGCACCGAACTAAGACTTTCACACATAATAACTTATTTAATCCTCACAACACTACAAAGAAGGTAATACTTACATCTCTGTTTTGCGGCCGAGAAGTGAGGACAGAGAAATTAAATATCCTGCGCAAAGCCCAAAACTAGTAAATTATGGAGACAGGATTCAAAGCAGCCAGGCGGCCTCAAGAGCACACATTACCAGCAAAACACGGGGCTTTTCTTTATGGAGAGTTATTTCCTCTGCCCAGAGATGGAGGGCTGAAGTCCTGATTGTACACGTGAACAAGCACACTTCAAAATAATTCCACTTAATGGATATCTACTGTGTCTTTTCTTTGGGAAAGTTAGCATGATAAAGAAAATCATCTAAAATAGAGTAGCTGCCAGGACTCGGAACTCAAGTCTATTCTATTCTATTGCCTTTTGGCAGGTAACCTTCTTATCATGCAGAAAACTATCAGGGCAGAAATAGAGCACAAAGAAAACAAGACCATCAGCAAAGAAGATAAAGAAGTTTGTTCAAAGCACCTGTTTTTTAATAAATGGATGGCTGTCAGGTAAAAAATCAATTTCCTGTGGACACGACCAAGAGCAAGGTGAAGGGGAAATAAACATGTTTAAACTATTGGAGAGTCCATAATTTAAAGACAGATTCTTCTGTTGCGGGCTAGTGTGTATTGAATGAGTTCCAGGGATGGCGATAGCAAACGTCACGCTGCATTTCAGGAGGTACAGGAGAGGAAGCAGGCCTAAGAGGAGGGATGCATGATTGATGCTGAATGTGCAGAGTCGCCTGGAGCAAAGGAGGTCGGGCTGCAGAAAACTAGATCTTTGAAGATTTAATAGATTCCTCATTCTCTGTCATTTGGTCCTTTTAGATTTGTCAAGAGTGAGCTCTGTTCTTCCTTACATTTAGGTTATTTAGCTATGGCTTTTAGGTTGAAAAAGAAAAGCAGGTCAAATTTAAGTTAATGAACAATAAAACTTCAGGGTTAGAGGTACTGCTTTTATTCAGGGGCTAAAAGAGGATCTGTAACGAATTAGAATTTTTAAAATGGATGTTTGTATAATGACACAAGCTGTATCATTATGAAATCTTCTTAGGAGGGAAATATTTGAAATTGTTGACATTTGCATGAGAAATTGGATTGTGTGGAATAGGCAAGAGGGAAGAAGACATAGCTCAATGGTCAAATTAAAGGTTACTTGTTCATACCAAAGGCAAAGTTCTAGTTGAATTGGGAAAAAAGTGCTGCTAACTATTATTTTTCTCTATAGATGGAATGTAAAACCAACTGTAAAAAATTCATGAATGAGACCCAGGGCCTGGAATTACAGCAAATTCAATGATTTTTGAAACGCATGCCTCTACAAAGAATGCACTATTATTCTGTCTAGACTTCATGGCACAGTATAATAAATAAAGACTGACAGCATCAATATATTTCATAAATACATTACTGGAATTTACATTATTTCTGACTATTAATATTTCCTGAGCTACCCTAGGTAAAGCAATGTGCATGTCTTATAAAATAAAATCTATTGCTAATGTCATTTGTTAACAGACAAAGAAATAGTAATGGCATTTATTTCTCTGAATATATTCATCTTCTTAAGTAAACCTAGGAAATCTGAACTTGAACCCATAGATAATTCATTAGCTTCGGTCCATAGGTTTGTTTTCTTAGAGTCTTCTCATACATATAATATCCTAGCACAGTTTCTGTAAGATCAAGAGATTTTTTTTTTCTGAAAGGGTATATCTCACATAAAATAAACTATGACGGGGACCTTGTAAAGCTATCAATTGACATGGAGCTGAAATGACTTCTTTCTAAAAAAATTTCTTCTAGAGATACACTCGTTTTTTGTAATGAAACCAGTAACAACAGATGGAAGTCCACCAACAGGCCTCAATTTTTTCAGGCTAACGTTTCCTAGAGCTGTGGATGGAGAGAAGGCAACTAAAAATATAATTTTGGAGAACAATTAGTCATTCTCAGGAAATCTATAAATACCCTGGGAAAGCAACATGGTATAAACATTCTGCCCCACAGAAAATATGAGCTATATTGTATTATATTATGTCCTGATTTGCAATTTTCTGTGATGGCAGAGATGCCTCACCATTTTTTTTTAACTTCTATTTTTAGAAATCACCAAAAAGGAAATAGTCCCTTTGGCTGAAAAATGTGCAGAGAATGTATGAATGCACCCTGTTTCCCCCTCCTGCCGTAGCACTGGTAACCTCTCGAGACGCTTCTTTCATCACTCTCCCTAAAGGATGAAAGCTTTCACCTGCATGGTACTTACAGACAGTTCCTTCACAAATACACATTCTTGTGAAAACAAACCAGAAAGAGAGAGCTGAGCACATAAAGTGTACTTGTTTTTTTTTTTTTTTTTTAATAGAACTAGCTTAATTTCTCTTAGAGATTTTAGGACATTGGCACTAAAGTTCACGGACGCAGGAAAATCATGTACACACCAGTGTGGGTTAGTCATGAACCAAGTTACCTATCTCCTCAGAAACTGGTGTTGCTCTAGGTTCTTGCATACAGAAACTATAATTTAAAAAATCCCAGTGTGTAATTATTAGTAATAGGTTATGTCATCTGATATTGCCAATATTTCTCTACAGAAGAGCGATTTCATATGGCTCTTCCTAATATCAGTTATTTAGAAGTTGTAGGTAAAATAATTAATAGACTGTTTATCTTTTCAAATCATGCTTATACATGCCATTTATTTCATTACTCATTAGGAATTAATTTTTCAAATGCTCTCTCCAAACCCCAAGTATGATTTCACAAATGCTTATACTCTTGAGTTCAAATCTATCCTGACTTTCTTACTAAAAATCATAGCCCCAAATTCAGATTAGTATGTAAAATGAGATAGAGACATGAGAAGAAAAATTTAATTGATCCTTAAGATACAAACCAAAGGACTCTTGCTACTGATTTCAGACTCATGAATTCAAACAGCAGTCAACAAACTACAGCCTGAGGACCAAATCCAACCCAGCGCCTGTTCATATAAATAAAGTTTTATCAGCACACAATCCCACTCATTCCTTTACATTTTATCTATGGCTGCTTTTGTGCTACAGGGGGTTAAGTAGCTGCAACAGAGACAGCATGGCCCACAAAGTCCAAAATATTTACCATCTAGCTAAAATTTGATACTCAATATGAAACCAAACCTAGACCAGGAGAGTCTGGGAATGCTTTTCTACCGGTCAAGACGGACTAGGTTATACTGAGGTAACAAAGCAGCCCCAAATGGCAGTGATTTAACACAGCTCATTTCTTGTTCATACTAATGTTCATCAATGGGGCCTGGGGGCTCTGTTCCATGTGGTCATCAGATAGGAAAAGCTGATGGAGCAGCTGCTGTCTGGAACTCTGCCTGCAACCTTGGCGCTGGAAACAAGGACCAGCATCTCAGACACACACACTGGTTCTTTAAGCTCGTGCTGGGAAGTGACATACATCACTCCCACCCACAAGTCCTTGGTCAAAGGCACATGGTCTTGTGGTGCCTGAATTCAACAACATAACAAAGGAAAGTTCTTCTTTGAGAAAGAGAGCTTACAGGAGAACTAGATATTGAATAACAAGGATAGCAACGCCACAACTTCCCAGAGGACACTAAGCCAGGGTTAGGTCTTAAAAAGGTACAGCAATGAGTTAGGCAAAGAAGAATGGGGGCGCTTCCATTCCAGAAGCTGCATGTGTTACAGTTTCACTGCAGAGAAAAGAAAGAGGAGGAGCTAGAAACAAGACTGAAGAGGTAGATGGGGTGGATCCTGGAGGGCCTTGATGCAATTCCAAGGAACTTTACCTTGACTCTGAAAAAAAGCGATGGGAAGCAAAGGAAGATTTTTTTTTTTT
Organism: Balaenoptera borealis; assembly: GCF_965194805.1. Classification (NCBI taxonomy): domain Eukaryota; kingdom Metazoa; phylum Chordata; class Mammalia; order Artiodactyla; family Balaenopteridae; genus Balaenoptera; species Balaenoptera borealis. The sequence goes on from NC_138877.1 coordinate 73,664,211, forward strand.
CTTAAGCAACAGGCCTATTTGGACATAGTGACATAGCAATAGAACTCTTTGTAAAACCTGATAATAATATTCATAATTTGTTTTATAGTCATCTAAAAATGTTTATTTTTAAAAAGCTCTATTTGTTTATTTTTGTTTTTATTTCCATTACTCTGGGAGACAGTATACTATGTAACAACCTAAATGGGAAAAGAATTTGAAAAAGAATAGATATAGGTATATGTATAACTGACTCACTGTGCTGTACACTTGAAAGTATCAAAACATTGTTAATCAACTGTACTCCAATATAAAATAAGAAGTTTAAAAAATAAAAAATAATTTAAAAGATAAAAATAAATAAAGAAAAAGCTCTATAGTGAGATTTTGATAGGAAACTTAGATTGAAAAGCATACCTCAAAAGGACGAGTCCAATGTTTATCATTACCATCAGTGTTTTCAAACAGACTCCGATGTAAAATACGTCTACGACCTTCCCTGCAGACACTCCAGGGTCCCGCCCAGCTCCTCTCCCACAGAACAGCCATTCGAAAAGGCCAGTGTCCCCAGTTAAGAATTCATTTATGTCTTGTCTTCAAATTGAGTCATAATTTTCATTCTAATTAGAAAACTAGAGTAGACGTACGACAAAGAACTAAATATAGATCTTAAAAAGTAGAAAGCGTGCTGGAAATATCCTTCCACTCACTCTCGAGAGATCTAAGCCTTATTTTTCTAACTTCAAATTCTGCTCAAATCAACCTTCTTGATTAAAACCTCACCTGACAGTCCTCGACTTCTGGGATCTGCCTTCCTTGGAGTTCAGTCAGCACCAAGAGTCAACGTTGTTCAGCCGCTTCGGCTTGGCCCCCAGCGCCTCATATTCTTAACAGAGTCCATCGGGACCAGGGCCCCATCTTCTCCCTGCATCCGTGTTCACTCGGCCACACTCTTCCCAGCAGCGCGAGGGATGCTCAAGGCCGCGGCCAGGACCCGGGCCGGACGGGTGGAGCGTGGGGTTTCCCGGGAAAGCAAACAGGGCGCCGCAGCGGCGGTGCGCTACGTGGCTTTGCGTGTGTGCGGAGCGAGCAAGTGGGGGGTCCTGAAGAGCGGCAGGAGCGGGTGTGCGGCGATGCGCCCGCCGACAGGAGAGGCCCTGGGGCTGCCTGGACCAGGCCTGAGGCGCTGGGGCGCCGACTTTACAAAGACAGCCAAACCTCGTGGGATCTCGCGGGATCTCGTGGGACCTCGGGAGTTCGAGGAGGCCAGCAGGGGAGTCTTGTCATGAGGATCGTCCAGGTGTCCCGGGTGCTAGATGCCCCTCATTCCAGACTTGTCCGTAAGGAGTCTTGCAAGCCCCAATCTTCTTGGACACCCGCCCCAGAGCACCCCAGGGTCCCAGTGCAGGGGTGCTTCTCAGGGGCTGGCCAGGTGGCAGGGGAGCCGGGGAGGGGCGAGGTCTGCCGCGGCCAGAACGGGCGAGTGAACTGCGCAGGCGCAGGCTGCGAAGCTCTGCTTTTCCGGCGGCTAAAGGCCCCGAGACGCTCTGTGCCGAGAGCCACATCTGCTGAGGTCCAAGGCCACAGCGACCCAGACACGCAGGTCCAGTGCACGTCCTCTGGGCCAATTTTTCCTCCCGTCAGCTGCAATGTGTCTAGAATTTATCCCAGGAGACCATCACTGCCTATTTCTGGAGCCTTTTCCCTGAAAAACAAACTCAGGAATGGAGGGATGCTGTCTCAGTCCTCCGTGTGCGGTTCGTTGACGGGTCCAGCAGTCATCCCATCGCCTTGTCAGGGTTTTGATCCAAATAAATTTGGGAATCAATTCTGGTCAAAGAAGCCATGTGGGTAAGATTACTTGCATGCTTACAGGAAAATGTCCTGCCTCTTAAGAAAGAACCACAGGAGAATCATTGTCATTTTTGCTAAATTCCGTGCTATCCAATAGAACTCCCTGAAAAGATGTAGACGTTCCATATCTGTCCAACATGATGGCGACTAGCCACATGTGGCTCTTGAGCTTTGAAATATGGCCCCTGAGGAACTGAACTTTGAATTTTATTTAATTTTGATCAATTTAAATAGTTGCCTATGGCTTGTGGCTACCATATTGAAGAACTTAGCTCTGGACAGTGTCATGCCTGGATATAAGGTCACTGACACACTACAAGCCTGCAAATAAAGACCACACTACGGATGGCAAAAAGCAGCAATGGAAAAAAAAACACATCCCGGTGCATCATTGATCCTCGAAATAAGCCAGCCTGACAGCTACCTTAATTCTGATGCTTTGTTAGATATTTATAAAGTTCTTTATTGTTTAGATTTTGATTTCTACTGCATGCATTTAAAACATCCCAACTAATTTTATATCACCCTGTATCTTCCACCCTTACTCTGATTCAAGGGTAGCTATTTCATTGCAAGAGTCATGCTTTATTCTTCCTTTGTATATCCCACATGCCTGCAATAGGGAACACCCACACTGTACGTGGTCATTGAAAAGAGCCAGAACAGGTGCAGTCGTTCCTGGCATCTTCAGCACTGGGTTCTAAGGGGCAGATTGCCCTGTGGTAGTACTTAGTACATCCAGTAACTAGAGGTGGAAGGCTTAGGTTGTACGCAAACAGAAAAGGTAGTGTACAGCTCTGAATGTAGGGAAACGGAGAGTTCCTTCTAATATTTCTCTCAACTGCTCTCCTGCGGGACAGAAATGGGATCATTGGACAACATTTCCACTATTTAAAGCAGTGATTTCTTGCATTATTGAGACATGATTTTCTTCTAATTAAAAATTTACACAGCAATTCACTGTAAAAGACAGCAAATCAAAGTGCAGCTTCTCTGAGTAAAGGGAGTGGTCAGAGTCTCAAAGACCCTCTTTCTCTCTCCAGTGCCTTGACTGGCCACTTCTGCAGGTCAAAGGCACTTCCTAGCTAGCTACAGACTTTGACTGACATCGGTTTGAAAAACTTAGATCTATATGTAAATCTGTACCTCGCTAAAATGCAAAACTGCAAGTAAGAATAATTGTTTTATAACGTATTGTCTTTAATTATAAAATGGTCTATCCAATATTTTTATAACATGTAAAATAATTAACAAGGTGTGTTCAACATTGAAGGGAGTAATACCCTTCCTTGCTTTTCTTTTCATGCTAAAAGAACTGACATGAGCCTATTGTAAAATAGTTGCATATGAGCCCAGATTTGTAAACCACCGTATTCCTGAAATATACATTTGTTTCTCCCTCATTTGTTTCCTTTAAATACTTTTTTTAAACTTCCAGGATAAAAATTATATATAATTGATAAAACCTAGAAAGGGAAAAAAATTTTCACCTCTAATTTTCCTAACAATATATCACTGTCTGTCAAAATTTCTATATATTCCATTCCAATTTTATTCTATGCCTCTATTTTTTTCAGTTGCAATCATATTAAATACACAATTTTTTCTCCTCATATTAAGAATAGTTTTTCTATATTATATAAGCCAAGAAGACATATTTCAATAGGGTGTGTGTGTGTGTGTGTGTGTGTATATGTATATGTATGTGTATATATATATATATATATATATATATATATATATACCTAGCTAGCTAGCTGTATCTAATACATATGTACATATGTGTGTGTGGGTGTGTATTTCTTAATGATTATTTCTCTGCAAAAATAGCATAAATCAGAAAAAATTTTAATAAAACAGAAAAAAGTAGGAGGACAGAAAAAGAAAAACAGAAGACAGAGAAAACTTTGAAAAATAATCATAATTCTGTTATCCTATCAGCAATATATGCAGTGAACTTTAAATTGTATTTAATTTGATTAAATTAAATGGAAATAGTCGCATGTGCCTAGTGGCTATTGTACTGAAGAGCCTCATTCCAGACAGTGTCACACCTGGATACAGGGTCACTGTCATGCTACAAGCCTCCAGAGAAGAAAACACCATTGCAAAAAGAAGCAATGGAGAAACCCACACTGTGGCGCATCATTGATCCTCCAACTAAACCAGCCCTCACACCTGCCCTAACTCCAGAGTCCCTGTCAGGTGTTCTTATAAAGGTCTGTATGTTTAAGTTGCATGAACCTGAAAGCATGCTAACTAAAACACATTCCCCCCTAATTGTATCAGCTGTGCCCTATCCTTAGCAAGATACACTGTCCTATCCTCATCAGCATTGAACATTGCCTTCAAAAAGATGTTCCTGCAGTAACTGACTAACAGATAGGATGGAAGCTAACCTTGTGTGCTTGCTGCACGAGTCATCGAGAATCGTTTTTCTTTATTATTTCACCTAATCCTCACACCCGTCCAAGGGCTGGCATCACCACTACCCCTAATTTGCAAATAAGGAAACTACAACACAGTACCCAGTAGGGGATGGACTGATACACAGACAGTCAGGCACAAAGCCCAGTGTTTGTTGCATTTTCCACCAACGTTATACAATAAAATACGATCACAGGGCTTGGCTCCTATGTCGCCTTCGCCTTCTCTTTGTGTCTTAGACCTGCTACTCCTGCCGTCCTTCCATCCATGATGATCCCTCCCTTTTTTTCTCTTGCACTTCACACTAACATCGAATGACATACGATTCATTTTGTAAAATTTTCATTACCCCCGCAAAAATATGGGCTTTATGAAGGCAGGGATTTTTGTCTCTTTATTTATTCCCAGTGCCTGCAAATAGAAGACTTTCAAAAATATGTATTTAAGGAATGAATGAATGAATGAGCGAATGGATATTTTATTTTGCTTTTCTTTAATAGCGATATTGAACTTTTAAAATAATAATTTATCAATTACACTGTCTTCTTTTGAGTTATGCCTATTTCAGCTCTCAGCCGTGGATCAAATCTGGTCCATTCACATAACAAAATGCCTTGTTGTCAAAGCCCAGGTATGGAAGTGATGTCTTATACACATTATCTTCCAGAAGCTTCATCTAATGCCCAGTGGAATTAAGTTTCTTATTCTCTTTTTTACTGGATTCGGATTTCCTGGCTCATGTTCCAGCAGTTAAATCGTGGGTGTTCTGACTTTGTCCAAAGAGACTGGAATCACTTTTGCTGGCCTGTCGGAAGCCAGCAGCTGGGCCCACAAAGGGTCTGGCCTACTCTAGGCAGCTGGGTTTACCTGGGAAAGCCCTTATCACTGGGCCCACCTGCACAGTTCAGGGCATTAGACAATTGTTTGTGTTGAGCCTGCTGATTGGCGCTTTGTGCTTTACCTAATACTTGTTTTGTTTACCTATTTGTGTTTGCTCTCTTTATAATAAAAGAGTAGTTTTTCATTATCTTTGTTGAAAAATCTCTACTATTTAACATATAATTTGCTGCATGGATTTACTTCTTAGTCTTTTCTTTCTTTTAAACACTTTTCTCTGACAAATGATTAAATCTTTCCAGTTTATCTCTAATTTAACTTCCCTTTTTAAACTAAAAAACCCACACAAACTAAGATAATTTCTCCTATGCCCCACCTTAACTTTGTGTCAAAATATACACAATTTTTATTCAGTTTGTCCTTGAATAAAGTTCTAATTCTCTTTAGTAAGAACCATATTCTCAGACTTTGCAATAATTAAAAAAAAAAAAGGCATGCATTACCTGTCTTGATTCCCTAATATTAATGGAAATTTCCTATATCTATCTGCAGTGACTTCATGTCTAAAAGCTTTCTATTTCAGGGTTTAAAAAAATCTATGAATTAAGCACTATTTACAATAGCCAAGACATGGAAGCAAACTAAATGTCCATCGACAGATGAATGGATAAAAAAGATGTGGTATATATACATATATATACAATGGAATAGTACTCAGCCATAAAAAAGAATGAAATAATGCCATTTGCAGCAACATGGATGGACCTAGAGATTAACATACTAAGTGAAGTAAGTCAGAAAGAGAAAGACAAATACCGTATGATATCACTTACAGGTGGAATCTAAAATATGACACAAATGAACGTATTTACAAAACAGAAACTGACAGACATAGAAAACAAACTTATGGAAACGTAGGGACACCAAGGGGGGAAAGCAGGGGGTGAGGAGGTGGTGGTGGGATGAATGGGGAGATTGGGGTTGACGTATATACTCTAATATGTGTAAAATAGATAACTAATAAGAAGCTGCTGTATAAAAATGTAAAATAAATAAAATTCAAAAAAAAAAAAAACTAACTTATGGTTACCAAAGGGGAAAGGGAATGGGGGAAGGGATAAATTAGGAGTGTGGGATCAGCAGACATGAGCTACTATATATAAAATAGAGAAACACAAACTACTATATATAAAATAGAGAAACTACAAGGTCCTAATATATAGCAAGGGATATTCAATATCCTGTAATAAACCATAACTGAAAAGAAAAAAAAATCTATGAATTAAAGAATCATCTTCAGTATCATTTTATTTCTTCGAATGCATGCCAGACATTATGTTAGGTGTTGGGGAAAGAGCAGTAAATGTGATCGACCCAGTCACGGAGTCTTTTCCTTCCAACCACTAAACGTTGAGCCTACTAGACCTGAAAACATACACTGAGCCCTGCAAAGAGGAGACAGACTGGGACACAGGGCTTGCGGGAAGAGTCAGGCTCCTTGTTCACGGGATCAGGTCCTTATCCTCGCTCTGTTACTTACACACCTTTGTGGCCTTGGGGAATTACCTTAACTTCTCAAATGTGCCATATCTCAAACCTACGCCCAAAACTAAACTTGTCATCTTCGTTCCCAAAACTGATCCTCCCCCAAAGTCCCCCCTCTTAAAATACAGCATCTCAATTCTTTGGGGCGCTCAGGCCAAAAACCTTAAAGTCATTTAGATGCCTCACTTCCTCTTCTACAACTTGTTCCATCTACTAAAAAAATATACCATCAACTCTATCTTCAAAATAGGTCCATAATCTAATGCTTCTTAGAACCTCCACACCTACTGTCTGACAAAAGGCACCATGATTTCTCACCTAGACAATTGCTATAATTTCCTAACACGTCTTTCTGCTTCTGCCTTTTCTCCCCTAAGGTTTAAAGTCCACAAGGCTGCCAGTTATCTTCCTTTTTAAAAAAAAAAATAGACTTTATTTTTTAGAGCAGTTTTAGGTTCACAACAAAATTAAGTGGAAAATACAGAAATTTCACATATGTTCCCTGCCCCATTTCATACAACATTCTCCACTAGCAACATCCCCACCAGATGGTACATTTGTTACAATAGATGAACCTACACGGACACATCATTATCACCTAAAGTCCACAGTGTACATTTAGGTTCACTCTTGGTGTTGTACGATCTACAGGTTTGGCCAAACGTATACTGACACGTATTCTCTGTTGTGTGTCATACAGAACCAGCTGTCTTTTCACTCAACTGTCACCTTAGTAGAAGGGCTGCTATTCACCAACCAACCTACCTCTGGTAGAACAATCTCCACTCTGAGTTCTTATTCTGCTTTCTTTTCCTTTCTTGTACTTACCTTCTCCAAACGTTATGTGTATACATATTTTTGTTGTTGTTGTTTGTGTTTGTTGTCTTTATGTCCAGATGTAATGTAAGTTTCACGAGATTAAGAACTTTAGCTCTTCTTTTTCAACGTCATACATAAATAAATAATCCTCACTCTGCCTCAGTTTTTTCATCCATGAAATGGGTACAATAATAGAAACCACAATATAGGATTTCTAGGATGGTTAAATAATGTCACAAAGCAGTTAGAGTGATGCCTGGTGCAAAATGCCTACTACATGTTAGTTGTTACAGTTTTTGTCATTTTAAAGATGATGTAAAGAGCTCACAGCCCTTTCCTCTGACTTTTTCCTTTTCTTAAACTTCCGTCTCTTTGGACTACCTCAAACTAGTGTCTGAACCTAATGAACCTCTGCCATGCTTATATGTTAATAGCTTACCAGGCCCTAAATACTTAGCAGCTGGCATTTTAAAACACATTTATATAGTGTTTTAAATGACAATATTTTTCCAGGAGGGAACTTGAATGTGACTTAAGCTAATTAAATAATATTAAAACAATAATCATAATAATACCCACTCTATACTGAGAAACTACTATGTGTCAGAGACTTTTTATGTGTATTTTTTCTAACACTGGCAATTATCTTGCAAGCCACCCAGGAATTATTACACCAATTTTTCAGGTCAGGACACTGAATGTCAGAGCAATTAAGGGTCTTGCCTCTTTAGACCACATATCCACCAAGCGGTGGGTTTGGGATCTAATCCCAAGATGCTCTGCTTTCAAAGGCTTGCTCTTTTCACTATGATTGAAGCATGATGTCTGAGGATGGGGCTTTGAGGAAACATAGCTCAGCATAAGTAAACTCCTACAATGGAGATAGGAATGAGGTCCAGAAGTGGTGGCATTAATTCCAAAAGGCTGGCCTGACCCTGAGCAGAGAAACCTGGAGGGTCCCAAGTGGACCACACTACAATTTTTGTTGTTGGTGGTTTTTGTTTTTTTGTTTGTTTGTTTGTTTGCAGGAGGCTTACTTGGAGGGCTGAGGTGCTTTTAAAGGGACAGAGAAAAATTTCACTATTTTGCAACTTTCACAAAAACATGGTTAAGTGTGAATGAACAGCTGACATTTTGCATGTGGAGAAGTACAGATCGTCTAGTTCAAGTACTAGATATATCCTGTAATATAATATATGCAATAATTTAGCATCTCATTGTTAGAATTTCACTGGCTCTTTTTAGACTACCTGGTTAATAATTGTATTCAATTTTTTTGTTTATTTTTGTTTTTGAGGCTGAGTGTGTGTGTGTGTGTGTGTGTGTTTCTTCCTTCCTCTAACTTTGTCCTGGGTTTCTTGAAAAGAAAAATATTCATGCTATTCTTTTCCCTTGAATTGAATATTGCTGATGTTTTAGGAATTAACAACCACAGGGAGATTTTTCTGGGTTAAAGCAGTAGTAGGAAGGTAATAGTTAGAAGTTCTCTATGCAGTCCTTAATTTGAGTGTCTGTATTCAAAGTCAGTTTTTCTCCCTTATACCAGGAGACTTCCATCTTCCCTTTTTTCTTTCTGATTTGGATAGCTCACTTAAATGTTGAAATGTTTAATGGAACCAGATTCTCTAATGAGGAAAGAAAAAAAAAACGACAAAGGCTATGACTGACATTTTAAACATCTTGAATGATATGCACTCCATTGCTTTTTACCCACTATTAAAACTAAAGGTTAACTCTTAAAGTCTGAAAAGAGCAAATGATCACCGAAATGAATTACTGAAGGAACAGATGAAGAGTGATACCCCCTCAATCCCTAGTTATACTAAGAAAACAATTATGGAATTACTTAATCCTTAATGTAGACAAATCCTTCTTAAAGGTAGCCACATCTTGGTAATTCATTGCCAGGTGAATAAAGAAGCACACTTTAAAAGTCTAGATTTAGAATAGTCTTCAATTTCACTTGCTTCTTGGCATCTCCAAAGGATGGTGGAGTTGATGATGTCAAAAACCAAACTCTGAGCACGAAATAAAACAAGGCAGAGATGAGTTTGTGGCAAGAGTTTGACCCGCTAAGCTGGGAAACTCGAGGGTACAGGAGCAGTGAATTCTGTCTTGCTCACAGAGTAAGGGATTTTTATGGGATAAATTTGGAAGTTATTTGGCTTTTGCAGCTGAATGGTTTCCTGGTGGTTTTCTTTCTTACTTTTGCCAGAGTAGCTAAGTCAGGTGAATAAAGAACTCCAGGGATGGCATGAAGAGATTTGGCATTTAGGGATTGGCTGGTGTCCTCTGCTGTTTCTGAGAAGAGCTGGACGTTTCTGTACAGTGAGGTTAGGTTTCCCTTATGCTCCTGCATTGACTGTCTCCACTTGTCCTGACATAAGTGGCTCCATTTTAGTTCGGTTGTACAATAGACATAGGGAAGGAATGAACAATGACAAAACAAGGGTTATGATTTGCAGCGACATGGATGGACCTAGAAACGGTCATACTTAGTGAAGTAAGTCATACAGAGAAAGACAAATATCATATGATATTGCTTATATGTGGAATCTAAAAAAAAAAAAAAATGGTACAAATGAACCTAGTTACAAAACAGAAATAGAGCCACAGATGTAGAAAATAACTTACGGTTACCAGGGGGAAATAGGGAGAGGGATAAATTGGGAGATTGGGATTGACATACACATACTATTATATATAAAATACATAACTAATAAGAACCTAATGTATAGCACAGGGAACTCTACTCAATACTCTGTAATGGCCTATATGGGAAAAGAATCTAAAAAAGAGTGGATATATATATATGTATAACTAATTCACTTTGCTGTACAGCAGAAACTAATACAACATTGTAAATCAACTATATGCCAGTAAAAATTAATTAAAAAGAAAAAACAAGGGCTATTTACAGGGCATTTGTAAATATCATCTTACATAAATCTAACCAACATGTAAGGCAAGCTTTTTACCGATGAAGAAATTGAGCTCTAGAAATTTAGAGTAAATTGCCCCAATCACAGAGATGGGGATGGTGCGTGTACTCAAAATTGGTTTTTCCCCTCAAACCATGGACCTAAAGGGATGTCCCTCCTCCACCATCCCCACCCAGGCATGATCATTGAAAATATATAGTTCTAGAAAAATGGTAGAGATGAACTTATTTGCAAAGTGGAAATAGAGTCACAGATGTAGAGAACAAACTTATGGTTACCAAGGGGGTAAGAGGGTGTGGGATGAATTGGGAGACAGGGACTGACATATATACACCACTATGTATACAATAGATAACTAATGAGAACCTACTGTATAATACAGGGAGCTCTACTCAGTACTCCGTGGTGACCTTAATGGGAAGGAAATCCAAAAAAGAAGGGATATATGTAGACGTATAGCTGATTCACTTTGCTGTACAGCAAGAAACTAACACAACATTGTAAAGCAACTATACTCCAATAAAAATTAATTTAAAAATTTAAAAAAAAGAAAATATGTAGTGTACACATAGTGAAACTAGATTGAACAATATAGAAATGTATAAATTACAATGCCATTCAATCAAGTCATTCCAAACCGACTTTGAATAAGGTATCGTTATCAGGATTCAAGGTACAAATTTCTAAACGTGTCAGTGTCTAGAAAACAGGGGTAACGTTGTAGCCGCACCAAGGTTTGCCTACACATGCACTCTGCTTGGCTAACATTGTACTTTAAATGCATTTAAATGAAATAAAAACATTAAACACACATAAAAGTATACATTAGCACCTGAATCTAATCCACCATCTCTTGAAAAAATCCAGATATCTGATAAATGGAGTATTGGTTCCTCCATTATGCCAATAATGAGCAGACCCTGGGAGGATGCTGCCTTCTGTTCACACTACCTTCTACCCTCTCACCTGCCCAGGGTCAGCTGTCCTAGGTCACACCTGGCCTGATGTTACTTGTCTGGCCCCTGGGAGCATTTTGAGTTTGCAACCCACACTTTTTTTTATTAAATTCCTTTTTCCACTTAATGTTCTATTGGGACCACCTTTCCTTATCTTCCCTTGATACACCATCATTTATTTAACCCCCCCTACTACTAATGAAGACAGCCCATGTCTAGTTTTTGTTATTGAAATGCTTTAATGACTCTCCTTATACATATATGTTGCCACTTGTGTTTAAGTTTCAGTAAGATAAATTCCTAGCGGTGTATGCAAAAAAGTAAAAAAGTATGCATGTCTTATCCTTGGATGAATTTGCCAAATCGCCTTCTAAAGTTTGTACATGTAAACGTGCATCAGAGCTCATCTACTCCCCAGTGCTCTCAAGTGGAGTAAGCCACGTTTAGTAGACACTCAAATTGGGGACCATCTGGGGGAATGTACACATTTTAGAACAATGAAAGAAATAAAGTATCCTAAACTTTATTTTTAAACTGATTTTAAAACACTATGTCCACACTGAACTTTATTCAAGATGTCGTTGGGGACTATGGTACAATCACCCTTAATTCTAAAGCAAGACAGTAACAAAAAAGCTACAGGAAACGGCTCCCCTATGCTGAGATCCTCCTTGGTAAATGCAATAAGGAGCTCGTGAGAAGTAAACCGTTGTAGGAAATTATGCTGAGCATGGCTTTTTAATTGTTCCTAGCTTTTGACCTATTGTTTGAATAATTTTGAGGGGAAAAAAAATCCTCTCCTCAGAAGGAAATGTAATAAATACCACTTAGGAAATACAGAGATATAAATATAATTGTGAGAAGAATATGTTGTTTCTGCCAAATTACTGGTGGAAATCTAAAAAGGAAATGAAGGCTTTATTTTTAAACCCATGAAAAATGTTCACTTCACAAAGAATAAATCCTGCTTAAACCCAACCTCAGGTGAGATTTATGAAAGACGGACTTGACATTCATCTCCTAAGAGAAAAATAAGGAGAGAACCTGAGTGCAAAAGTGTAGATGACTGCGTTCTTACAATAGAATGTGACCATCAACCTACGTACTTTTCTGTAGCAACAAAGATCACTGTTGTTCTTTTATATATTTCCCTCTTAACAATTCATTTTAAACTGTATGTATGCACTGTTTCCCTCAAGTGAAGTACAGAGATTGATCCTTACCTTCGTTAAGGTTTAAATAGATTTCACTTTATTTTCAGAAAACAAAATGCTTGCCCAAGAGATCAACAGAAAACCAAATTCAATCTTTATCATACCAAGTTCAACCTACATCATATCATATCAAGAACACCTCCATGGCAAGGATTTTCAGACAGAGACACAGAAATTCTTTACACTGAAATGGAATTAACTTTTCTGTATCTTCCAAATCATTACTTTTCTTACCTTAATACACCCAATTTTTACTACTTCTGTTCTCATTTCCCTCTGAGTAGTTAATGATAGTAAATGACTTTTATCCACGTTAGTAGATATTCAATGAAAAAGATCAATATATTACTTTATGTCTATTCTTGATCTTCCAAGAGAACATTTCACAGCCTTCCTTTCACCCCATATACTTTGCAAAATGAACTAAATCAAAAGAAATATGGAATAAATACACCACTTTAGAAACGAGAACTTGTTATGCTTATCAAAGTAGCCTATAGATCAATTGAAATAATATAACACTAATCCATTCAACAAATACTTATTGAAGATCTACTATGGACTAACCCTATGTAAGGTGTTGTAAAGGATGTTAGAAAGTATCAGATATTTTCTCCTTAAAATCAGAGTGAGGTAGTGTATGTAGGTAACTATGAGAAAAAATCACAAAAATATTGGCCCAAAATTAATAAAAGAAAGGAACGATTGACAAGTGTAAACTCTCCACTTAGTTTAAAAATAGTCTGTTTCCTATGTTCAAGTTACAAAGAACTGAGAACTAGCTGTAAACAGAAGATAAGGAGTCAGTGTAGCAGCTGCTAAAATCCCTAATACAAATCTCACTTTAAAGGATCTATCATTATCCCAAACAGAGAAGCAAGGCATCAAGTAAAAAGCCATAAAATTTCTACAATTCAGTAAGAACTATTAGCCAGCATCAAATGGGGAGAAAACATCAGTGTGCCCGGCACATAGCAGATGCTCAACTAATTGGTGGGGATGAATGAATAAATGATTTGTCCACAGACATGTTTGCAATAAAAATCTGAGATAAAGTAAGCTGATTCCCTATTTTCATTTTTCCAGGGAGGAAACAAACACTATGAAGAAGGTGAAAAGAAAGCAGTTTTCTCTGGACGTTGGCTGTCCAGCTCTAGACCAGGGGGCAGCGAAGTACAACCCCCAGACCATATGTGGTCTGGTTTCCTAAATAAAATTTAATTGAAAACAATCACACCCACTCATTTACCTCTGTCTTTGGCTTCCCTTAAAGAGCAAACTATTTCCTCTCTGGTCCTTTACATGCATCCTCTGTCACCAGCTGTACTCCTGCAGGGCCCATGGCAGCCTTTTTATGATAGAGCTGATGACTCTTTATAATAAACAGATGCAACATGAATGAGGTAAAAGGAAAGACATCAACAGTGCCTTCCCTGTCTGAGCTTCTTCATTTTCTGGCAGCATGTCCGAGCTTATTTTCTCTGTAGGATGACTTTCAAAAAATATATATTTCTGTGCTCAAATACATTTGGGAAGAACTACATATAATAACTTCCTACTGGAGGTTCTTAATAATCTATAACTGTGTTTTTATTCATATGCTGAGGCCATCTACAAGCAAGGAGCCAGTTTTGCTTTATTTAACCCATTATTTGCGAAACTCCTGTTGTTCTCAGAACATTCCCCAAACTCTCTGGCACCAGTGTGTATGGGACATGCCTTAGAGAATATTGCCCCATCCCTCTATTACATGAATGGGGAGAACTGACCTAAGTAGTGTGGACATGCACAGTTAACCATAATATGACAAGATTACTTGCCAGATGCGAATGTCTAGAATAAGCACATGACGAACAATGAATGAACGTGGTGATTAGGACTCTGGCTGTACTAGGATGGCGTTTTTCCAAGCAACCCACGGACCCCCAGTATCAGAATCACCTCGAATATTTGGTGATAGTGCTGACTTCCACACCCACCCAAGACATACTAAATCAGAGTATTTGTAGTGGTGTTGTGCATCTGAAATTTAACACGTTTTCAGAGAATTCTCATATACCCTACTTCTAAAGAACCAAGGCCTTTGGAAGATCAATAGAAATTTCTCAAGGGAGAGAATCGCAGGGCCCACTTACCCATGATATTCCTACTTTCCCAGAGCTTTTGTAAAGTTGGTTATCATTGAATCACAAAGGACGTCTGCCTTGGGATAACATTAGTGAGGGTGTTCAAGCAGATCCATGTAGCTCTAGGAAAAGCACACAGCAAAGATTTGTACCTATCAGAGCAATCTCTCTACCATATTATAAGAACTCAAGAACATTTATTTAAAAACCTCAGCTTCATTTTCTACTTTTCCATAAAGATTTTCTGGGATCTTTCAGTCCTCCAAGGTTTCCTTGTCCCTTGAGAACGTAACTGCAATTTTAGCTTCTTCCCAGTTTTTTCATAAATATTTATATTGTATTTCACACTATAATATTCTTTTATATTTGCTAATTCTTGTCTTTCCATTGCATAAACTCAAATATGTGTTTGGTTGTACATTGTGGGACCCAATGGGGACAATTAGATCTACTTTAATAAATACATGTGACACATTTGATTTACTAATGGGTGATGCCAAACAGAGACTAACATATGTATCAACTTTGTAAGTAGCCTTGTTCGCGGCTTTGTGAAGACAACAGGCATGAAGAGTCTTGACCATGGCTGACCTATTTTGCTTTCTCCGTTTGGATTACGTACACTGGTCTCAGTGACTCTAAGTGTCAATTTCAAGGGGAAGAGCAGTTCCAAGGTCATATCATATTGGGAAACTGGCTAAGCAAAGAAACTGAGGAAACTGAGTGTAGAGGCCTCTTGTTTCATTAATCAAATAGGTTCAGGCAGGAATTTCCCAGCAACCCTGAGCTCCAAGTTAATAGCTGGATCAACAGCAACAACAAAACTGTCGTGAACAAAAGGGAAGTCTTCCTGAGTGGAGAATGTGGTAAAAATACTGTTTCCCCAAAGTCATAGAAAAAACCAGGCATCATGAGCCTTAATTAGGAGAAGAAGGGTTGAAAAGCTTCTTTTAAGGTACTTGTGTCCCAAGTAAAGATGTACAATCAGTGTTGAGGAGATGAGGTTTGATAACTGTATGGCAGAATTGTAAAAAATTTGGGATTAACATATACACACTTTCCATATATAAAATAGGTAATCGGACTTCCCTGGTGGCTCCAGTGGTTAAGAATCCGCCTGCCAATGTAGGAGACACATTGCAGACACGATGCCACGGAACAACTAAGCCTGTGCGCCACAACTACTGAGTCTGCACTCTACAGCCTGCGAGCCACAACTACAGAGCCCGCGAGCCACAACCTTGAGCCCGCGTGCCGCAACTACTGAAGCCCATGTGCCTAGAGCCCAAGCTCCGCAACTAGAGAAGCCACCGCAATGAGAAGCCCGCGCACCGCAACGAAGAGTAGCCCCCACTCGCCGCAACTAGAGAAAGCCCGCGTGCAGCAACGAAGACCCAACGTGGCCAAAAATAAATAAATAAATTTAAAATAAAATAAAATAGGTAATCAACAAGGACCCCTACTGTATAGAACAGGGAACTCTATTCAATACTCTCTAATAACCTAAATGGGAAAAGAATCCGGAAAAGGAAAGATACATGTATATGTATAACTGAATCACTTTTGCTGTGCACCTGAAACTAACACAACTTTGTAAATCAACTATACTCCAATATAAAATAAATTTTTTAAAAAAATTGAGTGATTGTGTAGATTCAGAAAGGAAACAGATATCCTAAAATCTTGGAGGCAAAATTTGGTGGTGGAGATCAACGGAAGATCAGAGAGAGTTCAAGAGCAATAGGAGGAAACCCAGAACATACCAGTTAGACTTTAGTTTGTCAGGCAAAGAAATAAATGAGTGAGGGTCTAGCGTCCAATAAGAGGCAAAGCCCAAGGTTTCTCTGAGGAAGATCTGGGGCCACCAGCTGGGTCGGCAGTTGACATGGTGTGTGAGGTGGGGTGTTGCCCTGCAGCTAACCAGGTGGGAGATAACCCACTTCTGCAGGAACCTCTGCGGTTTCTAGAAAACTTCTCTTGAGGATGAGGGTAACTTTGGTTGAATGAGTAAGAAAAAAATATGTAAAAGCAGAGAACATCTGTTTGAGGCTTAAAACATTCTATCATGAAATATAATGGGTCTATAATTTCATAAGGACAGGGACCTGTCTCATGGCTGTAGTAGGCACACAGGAATTACATTTGCAAGAGTCAGTCATACAGAGTGAAGTCAGTCAGAAAGAGGAAAACAAACACCGTATGCTAACACATATATATGGAATCTAAAAAAAAATAAAATGGTTCTGAAGAACCTAGGGGCAGGACAGGAATAAAGAAGCAGATGTAGAGAATGGACTTGAGGACACGGGGAGGTGGAAGGGTAAGCTGGGACGATGTGAGAGAGCGGCATGGACATATATACACTACCAAATGTCAAATAGATAGCTAGTGGGAAGCAGCCGCATAGCACAGGGAGATCAGCTGGGTGCTTTGTGACCACCTAGAGGGGTGGGATAGGGAGGGTGGGAGGGAGACACAAGAGGGAGGAGCTATGGGGATATATGTATACGTATAGCTGATTCACTTTGTTGTACAGCAGAAACTAACACACCATTGTAAAGCAATTATATTCCAATAAAGATGTAAAAAAAAAAAAATTAAAAAATATATAATTATTCCACCTAACTTTCTCACAGGAGCAAACATTAGTTATTCCTTTGCATATCTTCTGCATGAAATTCAGCATAGGTAGCCTGAGGAGATGCAAAGTACTGCCATTAAAGAGGAAGAACTAAAGGAAGACCCAAGGGATTTTTACTGTGTGTGTGTGTGTGTGTGTGTGTGTGTGTGTGTGTGTATGTGTATATAGTGTTGATGTTTTATATACTGATTATATATGTGTGTATATAATATTGATATTTTATATACTGATTATGTATGTGTATATATATACTATTGATATTTTGTATACTGATTGTATATGTGTATATATTATGCTGATATTTTATATACTGATTATATATGTATATATAATATTGATATTTTATATACTGGTTATATATGTATATATACACTATTGATATTTTGTATACTGATTATGCATGTGTGTATATAATATTGGTATTTCATATACTGATTATATATGTGTGTACATATATATACTATTGATATTTTGTATACTGATTATGTGTATATATATAATATTGATATTTTATATACTGATTATATATGTTTGTATATATACTATTGCTATTTTGTATACTGATTATATATCTATATATTGGAGATAGATTAATATCAGCACTCATACATGACACTTCTTTCCATATTTCTCCTCAACTTCTGTTGGATTGTAGCAAGGGAAAGTGGGCTCCAGCAGAGCTGTCCCGCTGGGGCCGCCCAAATATGGAAAATAATTAAATGTCTTTGCAGTTGATTGTCCACATTCTTGGGACAGAGGAGGTCTGTGCCCTGTTTTAGTGAACACAAAAGAAGGAACCTTTGAGAAAAAGAGAGATGTGAGTAATTGATCCTCTTAGCTTAAGTACTGATCTTTCAAAGAGTGATGACTCCAGGCATTAAATTGTGTTTGTCATTTGTTTGCTTCTGATCATTTGCTTCTCCTGCACTTTTTCTGAGTTCTTTCAAGGTCAGCAGCTCTGAGAGCTCTCCTGTTCTGACCCTTCCTAGTGCCCAGAGATGAGGGACGTCTCTGACTTACCCCAAGGAAGCTTTGGTTGCTGATCAAAAGTAATAGCACTGCTCCTCTCATGGTATATTTACTGAGAATTTGAGAGCAATCAAATGTATCATGAAGAGTAATGAGCTCTAATTTAGAGTGAGTTGAACAGGCTAAATGCTCTATTTGCCTGAAATTCTATCCTTCAGAAACCTTGTTTTGTGGATCAACTTTATTGCCCTAAGACCCTATCACTCTCTAGGTTGATTGTAAGTCACAGAACTCCCTAAATATGGCATAGCAAATACTTCACTTCTTTAAGATGAAATTTAGTTAAAGGTAGTTTTCTTTTTAGGAATTGTATACCAACTTTTAAGGCAGTAATTTTCAAATTTTATTTGAAAAGGAGAAGACAGATGAAATCCTTTATAACACTCCAGTATACCTGCCAGTTTAAAAATGAACTTTTTCCTTTCACCTCTGTCTTACCTCCTTTAGCAACCCTGAATAGCTCTGCAGAATCCAAGATGTCTGAGCAATGCAATGGTGATTTCATCGCTTTCTGGTAACAGAGCATTTAGTGTGATTTGAAACCAGCATTGATATTGTTTCATGTAGAATTTCCACTTAGAGAGTAAAAGCTAAGATCTACTCAGAACCATTCCTCCTATTTACCTTCCTGCTTGCAGGAAACAGCCTTTCATCAAAAAATAATTACTTTAATTTTTAAGTATTTGTTTGTAGCCCACATGACTATGGCTGAAACTAAAGCAATTGAGAGAAACTAGTTTAATCATTATCTTCAGAAAATCACTTTATATTTATGTTTTGTTACAATTTTATCATAAATTCCAACTCATTATGTTTTTTTCTTCTCAGAAAAATCTGTTGAACTTTGAGAAAATCCATCTTCTGAGTGAGATTATTCTGTCTGCCAAATGCTGATAGTTGGCATTTGAAGAAGAAAGTAAACAGAAAGTGAAATAGTGAGATAATTATTTTCATAAAAAGTTCTATCAGTAACAATCATACCAAAGTTTGTTCTTCAATCACTTTGGGCTATAAATAGACAATCAGAAGAGGATGATGGGAAAGATGATTCCAGATTCCTATTTGAGTTACACTACTTACAAAACATAAAATTATTTCATATTCTCCCAGATACTAGTGCAATTAACCAGACAGCAGATGTTATTCTTTATGGACACTTGCTCATGTATTGGATGAGAAAGATACAATAATTGGCCTGATCCAGATGTCCATGTGAAGTAATTGAGATTCTGAGATGGTAAAATTTCTGAAGAAATATGAAAAGGATATTAAATCAAAAAAAGTTTTTATTCATGGGAAATAAATTCAAGCAAGGGATAGTACTTAAAAATTGTATGATTTAAAAATGCACATTGAATAATTTCTGATGAGATGGGGTTAAAAATAATGCTACACTGTACTTTGTTTTACAAGACACTTGATTAGTCTAAGATTGTAACATTATTTTGTCAGAACAGATGATTCATCAGGCACAGTTAGATTCAAAATGATAATAAATACGTTACTCTGTAGCTCCAATTTTTCAGAAATCTAGCCATCATTCATTTTTAGTCTATGAGATGTGTCATAAAAATTCCTCTGTAGTTTCTTGTTCTATCAAGTCTTTGAACTTAGGTCTAGTTATTCCCAAATAATCTAAATTACACAAGCCTGACATTCTTGTCACACAAGGCCAACCCTTTGTCAATCAAGGCTACTGTCTGGAACAAAAGAAATGGACTTGGCTAACAGAAACAGAAAGAAATGAATCATAGGCGTACAGGTAACTCAGAGAATCAACAGGGAACCTGGACAACCAGATTGGAGGACCCAGGTTCAGAAAGATGGTGAGCTATCACAAAAATTAAGGTCACACACAGAAACAACTGAAGTTGTGCGTGGACATTGTAAGCCGTACACCACCGACCACTGCCATCTCTGGACTATAGACTGTGCCATCACTGCCCCCTTCCCTTCCTTCCATCCTTCCTTCCTTCCTTCCTTCCTTCTTTCTTTCTCTCTTTCTCTATTTCTCTCTTTCTTTCTTTTGTAGTAAGGCAGACTCAGAAAGCAGAGACACTGGGCATCCAAAGGACTGAAGTGTTCATTAAACACATGAATGATACCCTTTCTCCATTGTGCCAGCACAGTGGCAAGGAGAGGCCATCTCTTAACTGCTGCTATTTCACAGAAAATAGGGTCGGTTGAGAAAGAGAGGTAGGTGAAAAAACAGTGTCTTGGCTGAGGACTATGAGGGAGATGGGGGCATGGAGAACTCGTGTGTGAAGTGACCATATTTTCCAAGCAAAAGTTTGAGGATGGGGGTGAGGAGATGGTTGTAGAAAAAAAAAAAAAAAGTGTTAAGGAAGTGAAAACAAAGACAGTGGAAAAAAAGGAGAGATTACTGAGATTACTTCTAGACAAAGAAGTTTTTGTGAATGGCAGACTTTTAGTTGTCTTTTGAAAGATAGATAAATAGGATTTTTACATTAATAGATGGGGATAGGGGAAGACAAAGAGAATTTTTCTGTCCTAAATTTGCTTCCTAATGACTGGACTCTGTTCTTAAAATCTCCTGAGTGGCCATCAGTGGTTCACATCTGGTTGAACCTTATCTTTATCAAACAGTGTAGAGAGGAGAAGCCACTTCAGACTCTAGTCTTGTAAATAAGCTTAAGGTTTATAAAAACATTACTTGCATGGATCCAATTATAAGTCAGCTGCTGTTAACTACAGGATGTGAGCTCTGTCAGAGTTAGATAATCTGGAACTTTTGCTTTCATATAAAAGGCAATTAGATATCCCACTTTGATCCTGTAATAAACCCGGTCTAAAAATTTATCCTAAGAACATAATTATACACTCTCTATAAGGATGTTCATTGTTTATAACAGAAAAAAAAAATATGAGGAGAAATCGCTGAATGGCCACAATCAGGGGATGGATTAAATGAATTGTGGTATAGTACTATAATGGAATTCATGTGAGTCAGTGGAAATAATGCTGAAGAAACGTGAAGATGTAAAAAACGTTTAAGATGTACTGTGTGTGTAAATTCTTAGTATGTCTTGGGATTCATTCTGATTGCACGTATCTACTCCTGATCCCTTAGTATCTTGACAAGGAAAACATGCAAATTGGCTTGTTCTTCATCACTTGCTCCTCCAGTTGGAGAAAGGACAGAGTCAACTTCCTCAAACCATATGGGTGACCGTGGAGGAAGAGGTGGTCTGTCCAAAGACAGGTTCTGTTACCTAGAAGGATGGACAATGGATGCCGGTGACAACCAACACGTGTCCCCTGCTGCTCTGTCCCCTCCACACGCACCGCCACTGTCCAGGCTTCCGCATCCTTCCCCAGGACACTGCACGTAACTCCTGTGCTCATCTACTGCCCTGCAGAGATTATTCTTCCTCTTCTTCCTCCAATATTCTCCGTCCAGGTGAGATCACTGATTTTATAAAAGCAGGTATAATCTTTTTACAATTTTTTTCAAATTTGTATTGAAATATAGTTGATTTACAATGTTGTGTTAGTTTCAAGTGTAGAGCAAAGCGATTCAGTTAAATATATATATAACTTTTTCATATTCTTTTCTATCATAGGTCATTACAAGATATTGAATATAGTCCCCTGTGCTATACAGTAGGACCTTGCTGGTTATCTATTTTATATATAGTAGTGTGTATCTGTTAATCCAAAGTCTTAATTTATCCCTCCCCCTACCTTTCCCCTTTGGTAACCATAAATTTGTTTTCTATGTCTGTGAGTCTATTTCTTTTTTGTAAATAAGTTCATTTGTATGATTTTTTTTAGATTCCACATATAAGTGATATCATATGATATTTGTCTTTCTCTGTATGATGTACTTCGCTTAGTATGATAATCTCTAGGTCCATCCATGTTGCTACAAATGGTATTATTTCATTCTTTTTTATGGTTGAGTAGGTTTTCCATTGTATATAGACACCACTTCTTCTTTATCCATTCATCTGTCAATGGACATTTAGGTTGCTTCCATATCTTGGCTATTGTGAATAGTGATGTTATGAACGTTGGGGTACATGTGTCTTTTCAAATTAGAGTTTTTCAAACAGGTATGATCTTGTCACTCTCCTTTAAAACATCTTAATGGACACTTGTGGCACAAATATTCAAATTCCTAAGCATGGCCTTCGGGCTATTTCAGTGGCCCTTTGAGGTTCCATTTCTAATTACAGTCCAAACTAAACTGCTTGGTTTTCTCAGAAATGGGATTCATTTTGTACACTTCCATGGCTTAACTTAAGTTATTCTCTTAGCTGGGATAGCATTTGTACTGTAGACTTTTTCCTGGTCCTCATCTCTACAAGTCCACCCCTTCCTCTGACAGATATAATTGCTTTTGGACCTGTATTTCTGTGACACATTGCAAACATCCCTGTTAAGGTAATAATCAAGTAGATATGTGGGAATTTATGTTTATCTTTCAGTCTCTCTTAGTTGCCAAGGTTAAGTCTTTCCAACTTGGTAAACCAAGATGCCCAAGAAAGTGCTTTGCATAAAACACAAGCTCAGTAAACATTTACTAATTTCAACTTTTGTACACTTAGCAACAGAAATATTTCAGAGCTGTTCATATTATTTGTGTTAATCCACTCAGCTTTGATCATACAACATAGAGTAAGAAGTTACAAACTTTTCCAGTGTCAGTGACATATAAAAGTGTCATAGTTATTTGTCGGTCAAAATTACTGGGAAAAGAATTTGTACAATGAGCATGCTCTACAATCTTCATAGAGTATTTTATTCTAAGCAAACATATTTATTAGGCATCTAAGCACAATGTACGATGCTAGACCCAGAGGTCGTTGGTGTTTTAAATAAACACAACAATAGTGAGGTTCTCTTCTCTCGAAAATTGAGGGCTATGAATAGCCATCCATGATGAAAGGCCAAGTAGAAAACATGTCTGAGACTGTGATACGCTGATTTCTCTGTGGACAGACGCTACAATTCCAAGTTGCAATGCACTCCATTAATTAAACAAGTCTGCCTGCCCATAATTTAATTTGCTGAACGAATTCACAAGAGGGATGGGAAACTGGGTTCCCTTGCTTCCCATAAATGTAATTGACATAATGAGCAGCTTTCTCTTTTGAGTCACAATGCCTTACAGTAATACCTGACTCATGTGATACCAGGCTCTCTTGGAGTTGCATAGAGAAATAATTTTCTAAGTGCAATTCAACTCAATGCAGATGGGTATCAAATAGCATCAGAGACTTCAGAAATAAAGGAAATGAAAATGACTTCAATGAACCTGGTGGGTGGAAATGGTAAGACCTGAGTCAAATAAGAATTCACATGAACACATCCTACACATTTCCTTCTTGCTCTAGGTATTTTCAACCTTGCAAAATTTGAAATGGAAGGGAAAAAAATCTTAGACTGAAATGTGAAATATATTACATTTTATTTTTATTAGCAGTTTACAAAGTACTTTTATATGCATTAGCTTGAAGTTTTACACATCAAGTGTATGAGTGAGACTTTTTAAAAAAATTTTTTATTGAAATATAGTTGGTTTACAATGTTGTGTTAATTTCTGCTGTACAGCAAAGCGATTCAGTTATACATGTATATTCTTTTTCATAGTCTTTTCCATTGTGGTTTATCTGAGTGAGACATTTTTTATCTTTCTCATCATCATCCCCTTTTACAAATGATAAAACAGCAGATTAAAAGGATTTAGTAATTTGACCTGAATGCTATGCTTTTTCTACTATATAATTTTAAGATTGGTTCAGTAATTATCATTGAATCAAGATCATACTGGATGCTCAGTAATTATCTACCCAGTGAATGGATACAATAAATTAAACAATAACATATCATGTCACTTATTTTTACAAAACTTTTAATTTATTCCTAATGCTGACCACCAAGAAATCAAATATCCTTATCATAAATTTCAGTCTCATCTGAGATTACAGCCACAACTCTTGATTTTTTTCTTAATTTAAAAATGGTATTTTTAGACTTCTAAGACAAAATAACCAATAAAAGAGGAAATGTGAATCTTTTATTTTCTGAATGTACTTTATACCTCTCACTCTATCAATGTTTAATTTCATCCTTTTGTTTCTCTCATTCTTCCCAGTGGCCATTTTTTTCAAGTTAATTATTTGTAGCCTTTTCAGCTTTCAAATTCAATCCCTTTCTTCCCTTCCTGGACTACATTGTTCACAATCACAAAGAAAAATAACCAAACAGCTAATAAATGCCATTTTTTACATGTTATATAAAGTATTTGTAAAACAATACACAATGTTCAAGTATCCTTAGAATTGGCCATTTAAGACTTTAATATCTGGCACTGAGAAAAATAGTACTTTGAAAGCTTTCATTTTATACCTATGCTATAGAAATTTCATCACTTACTGATAGGTTGTGAACATTTACAAGTGAATGAAACAAATTAAATGACAAACTCCTACCAATGTTTGAAACATAATATTTTAGTGGCCATTTTATTTATCAAATAAAAATAGAATACCCAAGCAACTACTCAATTAACTCAGTTTTATGATTGTTTGAACCAACTTGGTTAAAAGTTCCATTATATGTAGAAAGATATGTTTTATATTTTTCATTAATTCAACCCACATCTGAAACCTGTAAGGTCTAGTACCAGGGTCTTTGAGTATCAGAGAGACTCTGTGTTTATATATACATTATCTGGACCTATATCTATTACATCCTTCTTTCCAAGAAGGTTATTTGGAAATGTTAACCTGGGTGTTTATACTTACAATATTTTTTTGGCCTCTCCTCTGCTCCTCCAACCCATTTTAGCTAATACTTTATGCCTTATAAGACAACTAGCTCAGGGGAGGAATGATACAGCAAGAAAAAGAGTTAATGTCAAGCACCATGTAAAAGAAAGTTTTGAAAGCATGGTCTGTTCATAGGAAAGGACTCCCAGCATAATGTGTATGCAATTGGATACAGATGGGAAAAAAAGATCCAATGAATAGGAGTCAGTTTCCCTTCTCTGGGCTGGGGAGCTGAGGGGAGGCTGTGATGATGTCTTTGAGTTTTTGAGTTGAGGTCTCCTCCTCTTCCTGACCCCCTTTCCCCCATCACCAGGAATTGTGTCAAGGGGAGGGATATCAAAACTTAGGCAATATGCTTGCCAATGACCGTGTGGGCCATAGGTCAGACTGCTTATGAGATCAAAATAATCTTAGTGGGTGCTCACTAAGGATCAGACAGGACCACGCAATTTATGAGGATGCCAGTGTGGACCAGTCAACAAAGATCAGACATTCACACCCTTATACTGTTATTATTAAAAAAAAAAAAAAAAGAAAGAAAGAAAAACAAAAGCAAAAACAAACAAACAAAAACCCCAAAACAAAAATCTCTAGAATTGCAGATCATTCCCTTGGAGGAAATGGGATTAGATTTAGACAGTCCCTAATTAACTACATAAAATTTCTTCCATAAGGGAAATAAGCTCAAAATAAAGGTGAGTTTGAAAAGATGAGCTTATGGAAATTTGCATAGCCCAATTTTTGTTCTGAAAATAGTATACCTGTTCTAGATAGATCCATTCTAAACGGTCATGTAAGGTAGCACATAATCGTGTTCCTTAAGGATAGATGTCAAAGTTTAATAACAGTTCAAGAAAAAAGCACAAGTAAAAGAATTAAGTAAAAGTAAAGACTTACTTTAAGAGTAAACTTTGGGGCAAAATTTTAATGGAGTTTGTGTGTTGTATTAAAATGATTGGATTTTTATGCCATTTGAATAATGAGGAGCTACTGTAGGTTGTTGAATATAGGAATGACACTATTAGACCTATGATTTAGGTTAATTTTGCACACACAAAAAATGTGAACTATGGATGTGAGTGAGATTTAGACATTGGAATGTGAATTGAGAGGTTGTACCCCTTGTCCATGCAGGAGATAATAAAGCAGTAAAAGTAAAATATGAGGAACAGCAAAGATGGAATTAACAGCATTGCGTTTGACTGGTGATTAATTACGGGGAAAGAAAGTTGTCAAAAACAACTCAGATTTCAAAAGCTAAGGTACATGTGTTGGGTTAATAAAGGAGAGATGGTTAAGAGCATGCGTGATATTGAACATTTTTAGTTTTAGGTCATGGAAGGACATCTAAGATGGCGGGTCAGATACGGATCAATAGGGGAAACAGTTGAAGATAAAGAATGAGATAGGATTGCTGAATGCAAGAATGTAGGAAAAGAAATTTACCTATGGGTAGGGAGAAAGAAGAGAGAGAAGAAAAAGCAGAGATGGGAAAAAGAGGTGGGGGGTCAGCAGAATGTGAAGATGCCAAGAAATCCTAGCAAATTGTCCCTCATGATTGTTAAGAAGTAATGTGACTCACAATAACACTGTTGGTTCTTAGACGTATATGGGTAATATAGAAGCTTGCAAATGTTGTAAGAGCAATTAACAGTGATGGCAATGACATTGAATTATGCATATTTCTCCTCCTGGATTTTCCAAGAAGACTAATTTTTTTTTTTTTTGCTTGTTTTTCATATGTGTATTTTAATTACAATCTCTATGCATAGTGTTTCATCCCAAAATTTTTATTTTCCAAATGGTTTTCCATTTTAAAGAGACTAAATAAAGATTCTGACTGAGCTGTACTTGTGGGAATTCCTAGATCTTTTTATAGGAAGTAATTTTAGTCAAAAGGAGTTGAGAATCCGATTTCCAGTTGTAGAGAATAACAGACATGCGAATTCAGCACAGGGCTGTACAGCACCCTCATGTTGGTGAAGACAGAAAATTTTGAGTCATCTGGATATTAACCCTTAAACATCTGGATATTTTTAAATGTTGAGACAGGAAAAAAAAACCTGTGTGTTAACCAAATTTTTATTTAATTTAGTGAGCTTTAGAGGGTAAAGACATACTCAGTATGACAGAGACCACTCTTTGCTCATTCAAACCCAAGTTTCTTTCTGCTACTGGATACACAGCAAGTCTTTCTGCTTCAGGGTCCCTTGTAGTTAGTTGTGGCCGAGGGATTGAGTTGCAGCCAAAGGACTGTCAGCAAAAGCAATGTGTGACATCAAGCCTGACCCCCTAAACCTAAATACCTTCCAGTCTTATCACTCATGTTCTTCCTTCATTAGCTATTTGGATAGAACAACCACTGGCATCTTAGAAGTTAAAGATGGATGGTCCATAGTGGTAAGTTATCTAGATCTAAAATACATTTTAAATCCCCCCCACCCCGCCCCCAAATTAGTTTTGATTCCAAGTTATTGAGGCCTGAGACTTTAAAGAATAACACAACTCAAGAAGGATAAAAGATGTCTCAGCAAACATGCAACACAAACTCAGGTGTCAATGCATCAGTGATGAATGTGTGGCCTTCAAAATGGGAGAAAGGAATCATCAACAAGAAGATGAGAAGAATGGTACTCTTAATAGAAATGAGAAAGCAAGTTGGATTGGGTGCAATCTTCAAAAGCCCTGAGTAAGAAGTGATAATGAGATACCTAAAGAGAAGTGCCTTCAGGCAACAGAGTCAGAGTTTAAGACTAGATATTGGAATCTGGGAATAACCAGCAAATAATCATAATGTCCTCTCTTGCTCTTAGTACATTAAAAAGAAAAAAGATGCACAGTGCTTTAATTCTGTATGTATAATGTACATTTTATAGCAAAATAAAATGTACATTTTTCTAAAAATAGATTCTTACATGTCTCCTTAATTCTACATTGAAAACAATTCAGTCTTGACTAGTGCTTTTTAATAGAAAAATATTTATAATATAAAAATGTACACTGGAGAGTAGAATCATTAAATGTGTGTAATAAGTTTAGTTTATTAAAAACATTTTTATTGTCTCCCTTAAAAGCAATGTCTCCACTACCGACACAGAGTGAGTTTTAGTAAACTAGACTAATATAGCAAGATTAACCTTCTACATTGTACTGATATATATCAAACCTCGTGGTTTATGGAGTTGATCATGCTTTTTCTCCTAAATGAGCTAACATAATTTGTGTTGCTTAAATTATCTCTGTGTAACTAGAAGATAACATTTCAATCCACACCTAACTGGTGAAACTTAAATTATTATGTATACTGCTGAGGGACTCAAATTTTGGCTTTAAAAGTTGATAACAAAAGAATCGAGGGAGCAAAAATACAGGGAAGTGTCGGATAGGAAATAAAAATTCAAAACATATATTTGAAGGAAAGAGTCTGTGAAAGTAAATTGTCTAATGTGATGGTAGTTTCATGCCTCCTTATTGTAACACTAGCACCATACTAAAGAGGGGAAAAGAAAATATATCACATTTAAAATGCTCTCTTGAAATTTTTAAAAGTTAAAAATGATGGATGAATGAGAGTTCACGTTTCCTATTCATGGTTTAGGCGGAATGGGCTAAAATGCCATTCTCTCTTTCCACTGTAAAATTTTAAAAATATCTTTTCCATTTTAAAATAAACTTTAGTTTTTAAATTTACAGAGAAATTGAGAAGATAGGACAGCATTCCCATATGCCCCACACTCAGTTTCTCCTGTTATTAACATGTTCTATTTAACTAATACATTTATTACAATTAATGAATAAATACTGCCACATCACTTTAAACTAAAGCCCATATTTTGTTCTGATGTCTTTAGTTTTTACTCAATGTCCCTTTTCTATTCCGGGTTCCTATCTGGGATACCACATTGCCTTTACTCAACACATCTCCTTAGACTTCTCTTGACTGTGGCAGTCTCTCAGATTTTCTCTTTTTTTTAATGTCAACTGTTTTGATGAGTACTAGTCATACATTTTGTAGAATGTCCCACAGTTAAGTTTGGTCTGATTTTTTTTCATAACCAGACTGGGGTTCTGTGTTTTAGGGTGGGAGAGGACAGAGCTAGTGTGCGATTTTTATCACATCGTAACAAGAGGACCTATTAACGTGAAGTACCACTTGCCACGGTTGGTGTTGACCTGATCACCTGGATGAGATTGTGTTTGTCAGGTTTCTTGACTGTCAAGTTACTCTTTTATAACCCCTTTCCGTTGTGTACACTCTGCAAGGAAGCCATTATGCACAACCCATACAGAGGAGTGGGAGCTCTGCCCCACCTTGAGGGGTGTCTACACACAATCTTTGGAATTATTCTGCACTGGCAATTTGTCTCTCCTTCCTCATGTATTGACCTTTTCAATCATTTATTTATACCAGTATGGACTCCTAGATGTTGATTTTATCTTATTTTTCCTTGTTGGTTACTTATTTTAAGTATAACAGTGTGCACATGCACATGTCAACCCCAAACTCCCTAACTATCCCTCCCCCGACCCTCGTCACTCCCACCCCCCCCACCCCACCCCCAGTAACCATAATTTCATTCTCTAAGTCTGTGAGTCTGTTTCTGTTTTGTAAATAAGTTCGTTTGTATTATAAGGATACATGGGCCTCAATGGTCATTGCAGCACTGTTTACAATAGCCAAGACATGGAAGCAGCCTAAATGTCCATCAACAGAGGAGTGGATAAAGAAGTTGCGGTACATATATACAACGGGAATATTATTCAGCCATTAAAAAGAATGAAATAATGCCTTTTGCAGCAACATGGATGGACCTAGATATTTATTTTATACCTTGAGTTATAATCTAATACTATTCCATATTGTTGCTCAAATTATTCCAGCATTGTTCATTTGGTTCTTCCAGTTGGCTCCTATGTCCCTTTGCCATACCCTCATCAAGGTGGATTTTTTTTTTTCCATCTGAGCATTTCCATGCCTTCTGACATTCTAAGATGATCCAGGATCATTTTTTTTTCCTTTCCAAGTCCCGGAAGCAGCCATTGCTCCAAGGAGCCCTGGATGCTTTCATTAGAGAATGGAATTAGAGATCGAGATCTGGGTTCTGGGTGTGCTCACCGTACTGGGGTGTCATTGCTTCTGGTCCCTCTCAGCTGACAGAGCAAGAAAATACACGTGTGTATTAACCTGTGTATATATATACATCAACATGTATTTCTGTATTTAGCCAAGTGATCTATATTAACCTAATGTGAGTTCATATTGATGATGTCTTCAACTCGAATCAAATACCACACAGATCATTCTAGACCCCTGTCATCAATGTCAGTGTTATTATAAAATAGAAACAGAAAATATTATTTTTGAAATATCTCAAAGAAAAATGAAGATAATGCTTGAGCCAAAAACTACTCCAAGTACATATTTAATTGGCATTGGTACATTGATTCACATATAGGCTAATATATTTGCAATTGTGTGTGGAACTCTGTACACCAGCAAGCAACGTGGATGTCTTCATGGTGTGATATGAAGTTTACCACTACCCTGGCTATTTATAATTTTTGAAATCTCATTGTTTGAGAGAAAGCTATGTTGGTTTTAAGCATTCTTAGTCTTTATGAGCTCTGTGTCAAAATGAAAACAGACCTAAGAGGTCTGCTAAGAGGAATAGCAGACATTCTATTATGGTTATATAAGCATGTAGCATTCGGCATTATCATGTTCTACATCCAGGCACAGTTAGTTAATAGTTGGGCAATGGATTAGGAATACTGAAGAACTGATTTAATTTGGAGTGTGGGAAGGGTAAGGATATAGATAAAGGATAAGGCCTTGTAATCTCACCCCGTGTCAGACTTTAAGGCCCAGAAGGCAGCATGAAGCCACTAGGAAGACCTTCGGGGGCTACACAAACTTGGGCAAAGGGAAGAATTCTCAGTAAGGGTCTTTGCAGCCTAAATGTCCTAATTTCTACCAGTATTGGTGGAAAGGATAAGTAGTTTAAAATCAGTCAGTATAGTAAATTTACCTTACATTAGTTAAACACTCAATGCTTGAAAACATGGTTACTAAATTTTAAAAAATATAGCAAAGTTTTATGATAAAATTATTACCCACAATTATTTATCAGTCTTTATAATCAAGAAAAGATAAAGATTTGGGCTACATAAATCAAAGAAACATGAGTTAATATTTAAAGAGTTCCCATCTTATGAAAAACATAGACATTAAGGCCCAAACAGGTCCACGATGTTCAAGGTGGGAGGGGGGACTGCCTGCTCTCCCACCCCCACCAGTGGGACATGGGAGTCCCCTCCCCATGCAGGCAGAAGGAGAGAGAAAAGTTAAAAAAAAAGAAAAAAAAGCTAAGTAAAACGAATGTTCCTCTCTTTGATAACGACCCATGGAAACTTTAGGGATAGTTAGAAGTCAATTAAAGTTGGCTACAGCAGGGGAAATCTGGAGTCCAGCTTAGTGATCTATCTGTGAATTTATAACAGAATCAATTCAGGCCAATTGGCCTCCACCCACTATTTCCAAATATGTATAACTTCCCCATTGCCCCTGTCCTCCCCAGCTCACCTGTATCCTCTGGATGTCTCTCTTCTTCCTGAACTAGTTCCATATATTCTGATAGACATTTTCATGTCACTGCCTCTATAAACAGAATGGAAGACAGGAAGTAAACAACAACAACCAAAAAAACCCTGACTACTTTCTGAATTTCCTATTCTTGTCTTATCTATACGACATGAAGGAAAACACTGAACTTTTTTCTGGAGTATCAGCTTTGTTTCCCAGGTGTGATCAGACCAAAAGTATAACCGAGTTGCAGAAGGCTGGCAGAAAACAGAGAATTGGGAATACAGCTTCCGGAAGGCAACACAAGGCTGGAATTGCCAGTTCACGGAGGCCAGACTTTGAGGCTGGAGAAGCAAACTACAGTAAGTATCACAGAGCAGTTGTGTTTATACGTGTGGTCCGCAGACAGCCTGCATCACTGCCACTTGCAGTGTTTATGAAAATGCAGGTTCCAGAGACACAACCTGACTCACTGAATCAAAATTGCTGATTTTTATTTTCTTCTACATTCACCCAGACAACTCTTTCACACACAGAATTCATAATTTCCTTTTCAGAGTAGCCTGGTAGGACAGAAAGACAAGGGATTTTAGTGATAGTTTTTTGATGTAATACCCCTGAGAAGTTTCGATTCCAGAGGACTCTTTTACTCAGGGCCTGAAAATCCTGGTGCATAGGACTGCTTTTGTGAAGGCCACTGTCTTTGTTTACAACCCCCAGCCCCAGGAAGGCAGACACGAACAAAAGTCCTCCTTATTTGATCACCGGGTGTCCTTTGATCTCAGCGTGTTTGCTTCACCAGTGTCTTGCCATCCTCGGACGGGCAGTCTGCGTTAGCCCCACAGAGTCTGCGGAATTCTGCCTTCCACCAACTTGCAAGGTCACGCTGAGAGCTGGGAGCACCTACTTTCACAACCTCTGTTTTTCATCCATACCATTCGTTCATTTCCAAGAGAATTTTTCTTTCTCTTCCTCATCGATCTATTGGCATAAAAGCGTGCTTTATTCTATAACAATTGCCCTAGGCATTGTGCTCACCTTCACACACTAATGCTTAGCTATTTACACTTTGCATTACTAACACGGCTATTGTTAATTCACTATTTCAGGTTTTCATTAGAATAACTGGCGTCATTGTCTGCAGGCCATCTCATGTTCACACCAGGTAGTTCACCAGTTCATCGGATCAAGGTACACTGACAAAATGATTAAGCAAGTTTCCTAAATTATCTTTGTCTACACTGATCAGGAAAGAGCGGATCCTGTATGACAGAAGTAGAACTAAGCACAGAGAGATGATTCCTTGAGGATTGGCTGTCACAGGTCATGACTAATTCGCTCAGAGTAACAAAAGGTTCTATCATAACCGTGTCGCTTGCTGACTACACAACTGGGTATAAAAAGTCAGATGAAACAAACACTCTGGATACATCTCATTCTGCTGTGCAAAATAATGATACTGTTAGGAGAATGACTCATCGGAGAGGATGTCTTAGTAGAAGGAGAGCTTCCATTTACTGAACGCTCACCATGAGCTACGGCATACGTGTTGCAAAATAAACAACCCTACCAGGGAAACAAGAGAAGCTGAAAAACTCTCCAAAGCCACAGAGCTGATCATCAGACGAAAACCTGTTTTAAGCAAGACCCGAATCTCAGCCAAGCCCACCTTCTTTCCGTGATGCCACAAACCACTCCAAAGGCAGCTGCATTACTGCTTGAGTCTGGAAAGGTATTCTCAATTTTTCTGTGTCCTTAAGCAGATTTCTGTCATCTCCGGGTTCAGAATAATTATACTACTGATTCAAGGAATGTATCTCAAAGAAACTGCAAAACGTTCCCAGGACTTTAGATGGTACCATTTATTTGGGGCCATAATTGCTTCTTTCCAAATTAAAGCTTTTTCTCACCTGTGTCTCTACATCCCAGATCTTTTTGCCCTCTTCCCCCTCTTGAGTGTTTCCATTTTAAGAACATCAGAAAGGTAGCCGCCATAACACCATTAATTAACTACTGTTAATAAAATGGGGAGATGACCTGTGTCTTAGGACAGGGACGGCAGGCAGATGTGGTATTTTTCAGGCAGTAGGAACAGGCTTGAAAGAACCCTTCCTATTGGCATGAGTCCGACCTTTCCCAGGAAGAAGAGGTTTCTACTTAATCCACCCAGCGATCTGCTCAGTCACTCCATATAAACAATAAAACCACCTTAACTTTCTGTTTACAAGCAAGAGACACCTGTGGTCCCTGGTTGCCCAGCTCTGACTGTCAGTTATGTTAATCCACAGAGCTTAAGACAGGAAGGGAAGAGGGGAGTCGGGAGCCAGGAATTTTGCAAACTGACTTCACATGAAAAGAACAAGTTTCATAAGCAGAGGTGGGGGGACGGGAGGGCATTCTTGTCCCAGAGTCTTCTGGTCTTTTGGGTTCAATTTCAGTAAATAGAAGCATTACCTTCTCAGTAAATAGAAGCATTCCTGTTTCACGTCCTCTGTCTACTCTTTTCCAGTCCGTTTCTTGGCCCCATAACATTGCAGTCTTTTAGAAGCTGGATGCAAAACTTGGTCCTGAACTTTGATTAAAGGAACATCCAAGCCCACTAAGTTTTGTGCTCTTCTGGTATCAAAAGACTCAGTTTTTGTGCACAGTTCTGTCTCTGGAGAAGATATTCCGAACCTGACTGAGGCCAGTGAAACTCTGGGATCTCCTCAAAAGAGGGCTGCCGAACTGTCAACGTTGTTGTGGATTTTCCCAGAACTCTCTTTCTGAGGGAATCCTGGTGTGTTCCTAACCAGAGGCTTGATTCTTACATGTGAGCAACAACTTCTCTGTACCAAATTCTAGAACTCCCCAGAGACCAGTGTGTGTGTGTGTGTGTGTGTGTGTGTGTGTGTGTGTGTGTGTGTGTGTGTGTGATCGTAGAAAGTACGCCTAATTAAGCGACAGGTGCACCGGATCTACTAACCAGCCATGTCACTCACCTAGTGCAAGTTAATTCTTCTGAATCCTAACCATTTTTGAAAAATGAGAAAACTATGCTAGTGGTATCTACCTCACAGGAAGGCTGTGCTTTCGGCATTGGTGATTCACATGAGGTGACAGACCCAAGAATGATTCATTTTTACACAAGAATAAATCATACCCACTTAGGCACTATACTTGTGTGTGTGTGTGTGTTTCAATCAGTCATTAATTAAGCAGATATTAACTAATTATTTATATGTAATAGGCACTATAATAACCACTGGCCTTTGCCATTAAGGACTTTATGTCTTGGACAAAAATAGTAGGACAGGAGAAGAGAATTCCTATTTACTCAGAATTTGCCAGATTTCAAGAGCTTTGTATAAGGTATATCACTTAATCTTCTTTACCCCCATCACCAACCTCATGTTGGCCTGATTTATTGAGCACTTACTGTGCCCCAGGTGCTAAACCAAACACTTCCTGTTGGCTTATTCAACCCTGGCAATTGTGAGAGATGCATCTTAGTATCCTTCTCACAGATTAGGAAACACAGACTTCTCTAAAAGGTGATTTGCTTGCCCATAGGTTGTAATGGCAGATTATAACTCAGGTTGGTCCGGTTCTACAACCCATGCTCTCTACCACAGCCAAAACAGGATCACTTAATTTACAGATGATTAATCTGAGACCATGGAGAGTAAGTAACAGTCTAAGGTCCTGTAACATGAAGCGGGACCAAGAGCTGAACTCGATTTCATTTTCTTGCAAAGTCCTGCTCTTTCCACCATGTTCAGCACCCAGGGGTCAAGACCCCAAGCCAGACCGAGCTGCAGAATGATAGAATTTCATTGAAAGAGGAATTATTTTAAACAGTTAAGCCTCGGAAAATGATTCCCTTTGAACCAGTTTCTTTTTAAAGGCTGTGAGAAATCTTATTTATAGTGTTTAACTTCACTTCTCATTTTATTAGCATCACTGAGGTGGTATTTTTCCTTTTCTGTTATAACCTGCTGATTTCGTAGGCCGGATTATTTTATGATGCATCCTTTAATTTTTTCTATTACTTCACACTGGGTATTTTAATAGGCTTTTAGGGAACTTCCATTTCTTTCTCAGAAAAAAAAAGATTTCTTTCTTGGGAAGATTTCCTTTGGTGCATTTCCAGCTGAGGAAGAGTCTCCGAAGCTATATCAAAGGTTGTTAGCTCTCTGTTCTCTCCTACAGGTCTATGAGTATGAGCTTTTAATATTTATTTCTAAGGGCTGTTTTCTCTGTTTATATCCTGCTGTTGAAATGAGCAGTTCAATAAACTTCTTAATGAAGGTGGTGGAAGCATTTCCTTTTTGCTTTCATTTCTATTGCTTCGGAGATAACAGTGTGGTAAACCATTTCTGTGCTTTGAAAACTTTCTGTGAACTTGAGATGCCCTAATAAATAATTCCGAAATCGTTAATTGGCATAAAGAATCACTGAGCTTAGAATTATATTGTTTTTAGCAAACAACCACGCTTTCAAGCTTATATTATCTCTAAAATTAATTCTTCTGCAATTCCATCTCCAGAAGGTGTTTGTGATAAAGGCTACAACTGGCATGAAGGTTCATTATGTATTGTATTCAAATGTAACACAGAGCTCTGACCCTGTGACACTAAATCAGTACTTCAGCAAAAGAAAATTGTCAGAGGGAGACAGGAAGATTTTCTAGAGTCCTGTTACACTATTAGTTTGACTCCTGAATATTTATTATTCTGTATTAGGTTCTCTGGTGAATTTCAAATTGGTTAAAGTATGTTTCAGAATGTAGGCTCTGAAAGTTGAAACTGTATCTTGTCTAGTGAGCTATACCAACTAATAGATGTTTACTGCATGTGTAGTGTTCCCACTGAGTAAACTAGTCCTTGGAAATAAATTGCCCACACTTAGAAGACACATTTTTCTTTTTCAAGAAAAAAGAATAAAGTAACCTTCTTTGGTCAATGATACCTTTCTGCCTTAAAAATAGACAATTCACCTCCTCAAAGGTAGGTAATTTCCCAGCAGGTATGAATTATTACCTGGGAAAGATCAGGCCAGGCTGTATCATCTACCTGCCCATCTATCTAGGTATCGTAAGCTATCTATCTATCTATCTATCTACCTATCTATCTATCTATCATCACTGACTTGAAGGAAGGGGTTCATTCAATTAAGCTGTTATTGCTGTATCAACATTTGAGCACATACAGCATACGATGACTGCACCACAAATTATAAAAGATCCAATATATATATATGTATATATGTGTACATATATATATGTATACATACATATATACATATATGAATAAAATATATGGTCTTTTCTCTCTAATTGCTTATGATCTACTCAAAATTCAAACATATATCCAACATGCATTATAAGAGAATAGCACTAAAACAGCTTCTGAGAAGATGAAAGAGGATATGTTTTAGAACAGACAAGATGAAAATGCAGGCACTGAGATCATACAGACTAACCTTCACAGCCTTCACAGGCAGAGCGAATGTGTGTAGCTGGAATAAACTTCCGAGTGCCAGACCTAGATGTGCTATCCAAGCAGCACTTGGATGGTGAGCCAGGGCCACCGCTCTGCACAGCCCTGAGAAGAACCCTTCCCGTGTCTTCTTTTTTCTTGCCAGGACTTCAGACTGGACATGAGGGGGGTTGGGCTCTGGTAAGTTCTGGAATTCCCAGGCTTGACTCAGCTGGATGGGGTGGCCACATGATGATATCCTTCTTTTGTTCCTTTCTTAGTTGGCATCCCTGTTACAGAGGGTAATACCGTCGAATAGGGAACTGGTCCTTGGTCAGGGATGAGGAAGAAATTGCTGGACACTCCCGTGAAGAGATTCAGTCTCTAGTCCTAGAACATTTAGAGTCACCTGTGATTACCCTTCTCTCATCTCCCACTCCCCATTTGCCCTGGAGAGCATCTCTTTAATCCCCCTACTTCTCTTATTAAAGATACTCAGTCCTGGGCTCCGTGCCCCCCACACCTTGAATCCTCCTTAGGACCATCTATTCTCACTGTTGCCAGGATCATCTACCTGAGTCCAGACTCGCACAAGTATAATAATTATTCTGATTCATGGGTCCTCACTGCACAGAGATTAAGCTTGTTGTTAAGAGCAGTGGCTTTTCTTCAGACTGTTTGGGCCATGTGACACTAATCGGGTTACTAAATCTTTCCATTCCTCACCTGTAAATAAGAACAATTCATTCACTCACTAATCCTTCGGAAATGACATTGAGATCCTAGCATGAGGCAGATGCTGCCCTAGACATGAGGATACATCAGTGACCTAGACAGGAAAACTCCCGCCCTCATGAAGCTTACGTTCTCATGGGCTCCAAAGAGAATGGAAACATGACCCTTATCTGCAGGATACTCGAGGGACAAACACAAAATAAGTCATTACCTGGGTAAATGAGAATGTTTAAAATGTATAAAATCTCTTCCGTCCTCAATATTTGCTACAAGAAGTTATGAATTATGCACGTAAATATGGTAAATAAAGATGCACAAAAGAATCTAAATATACCTAAACATCCCTAGTGAGAACATAGTTCATCTCATGAGAACTTGAGAGTAACTAGTTCATAAAGTTGTTCTAAGTAACAAATGATATACTCCGTGGAAAGTGCTGGGCACAGAGTAAGAATTCATTAAATCTTAACCCTGAGTAGAAGCACTTCTTCAACTGGGTTCCACCCTCCCACATCAACCCCTGCCCAGCTACTATACCCTACCCCACCCGACACAAAACCAACATCTCTGCCTTGCTGGACCAGGGGCTACCCGGTCCTGCCTCTGAGACTTAGTCCGAAATGCCTTTCCCATTCTGCTTCTTATTTTTGCATTTTCTCCCCTCTCATCAGTATGATCCTCAAAACGGGGAGGATTTTACTAGTGTCGAGAAACTCTTATAAGTAGCTTGTAAATCAGAAAATTAAAAACATTTTTATATTAGATGAAACTGAATGGTCTAGAATTAGTTTTTATTTATTTTAAAGCTTTGGAAATTCATGCTGCTGATATATACAAAGGATGAAAATAGAAATGCCATTAACCAAATCTGCCAAGACCCCTGTTTTATTGGCCTCATGGAGGGCTTTACAATGTTGAACGCGGATGCCTTCATATGGGGTAAGTGTTTTCCACTGAGCCAAGCCCGCACCAGGATCTTTTGTCTTAAACCAGAAGCCTGCACTCATTTAAATTACTACATGCCTCCTGTGGTCGTGTAAGGTTGCCATCTCTGATTCCGAGAGATAAATGATAACCTTCTCTTAGCTAACATATTTGTTAAAGAGCACAGAACAATTTCTGTTTTTTAAAAATACTTATCCAACTCAAAATAGAAACCCAGAGAGTGTGGTTTGGACTCATTTAAACTGAGACTTTCTAGAAATATTAGTAGATGTATCTAAGGAGCTGTCCAGTACTCTTACTTTCCATGCCATACGAAGGCGAATCTTACCAAGATTATCTGAATTATCTCCTTATCTGAAGGAGAAGGGAATTCTAAGGATAAAGAAAGAAATAGAACCACAGCATAATATGCTGAATTCTTACTCCCAGTGTAAATAATACCATAAACCCTAAAACCAGCCCATAACATTTTGGATAATAATGAAAAACATATCTAAGTAAAAAGGGACATTTTTTATAAACTATCCTGTTTTATAATACGCAATCTATAAAGCTAATACAACTGAGAGAATTTATTTAGCTGAGCTATTTTTGGAGCATAAGTAGTAGAACTTCCTGGTGCTCCCAAATTATTTTAGACATTTTGTATCGGTTGTTGCAAAGTGTGAAAATAATCAAATTCCTGGAGGAAACTTTCTGCAACTTGAATTCAGTGACATCAGAAACTTTTAGAAAGTGAGAGCTAAGAAGTCCCAAACTGGAATTTAAGTTCATGCTCTTGAAAGGAGATTAACACCAGTTTGTGGACAGTTTTATGATAGAATTACAATGAAAGTATTTAGGAACTTTATAGCAGTTGAACACTGCTGTGACATTATATTGTATTTTACAAAAATATTAGTTCTCCATGGGCTGAAAATTTTAAAATATGAAAACAATACTTGGCACTTCTCCA
This sequence comes from Balaenoptera borealis, assembly GCF_965194805.1. Lineage (NCBI taxonomy): Eukaryota > Metazoa > Chordata > Mammalia > Artiodactyla > Balaenopteridae > Balaenoptera > Balaenoptera borealis. Next base: position 73,704,054 of record NC_138877.1, read on the forward strand.
CAGATAGTTGGAAAGTCCTTCTCTGAGATGGTAACAATCCACTAGCCTCAGTCTGGTAAGTTGCCTAAGAGTAAGGGGTCTTTCTATCGGACGGACCTACTGGTCAGTTCTGGTGCTGTATTTACTGACCATGTGACTTGAGGATAGATATTTAACTGTCTGGGACTCAGCTGGCCCTGAGAATAAGACCTACTTTAAGTGTTCCTTCTGGAGAATAAAGTGAGATAATGTTTATGAAGAAATCAGCATATTTCCTGGGATATTTTTCCAAAAAAATACCCCTATTACTCCTGGAGAAAAATGCAACTTATACTCAAATTGCACCTACAGAGTATGTGAAAAACTTTTGGGGAAAAAATAACTTGGTATCTTTTCAGAGAATTGATTAGAATAATCTAACTGTTACAGTTTGTGTGTGGATATTAAATCATCTGTCAATGAATATCATACCTTCTAGCATTAAAAGCATAATTAAATCGCCCCAACACAAACACTCTTCTGTGCATAAATCACATTTGTAATCTAGGGTTATTTTATTTGTTAAATGCTACTCTTTTTCTTTTTTTCTCTGCACAAAGGATTATATATGTACATATATATATTTATAAATATATATTTATATTTAAGTATAAATATGTATAAATTATATGTGTGTGTGTGTGTATATATATATATATATATATATATATATATATATATATATATATATATAAATATATAGGCAGCTCCCATGTATTTTTCTTGCCATTCTTGGTTGGATCAATATCCTCCATGACAATTTTTAAAGCAACTACCTTATACTGCAATAGGTAATTTTCCATGTCTCTTCTAAGTTTAGTATTTCTCACTAGAGCCGTCTACACGGATGTTTTATAGTGTCATTACCCAGTCCCCTCAGTGAGATGGATGTCTTTCCTTGAGCAATTGAAGCAAGCTTAACCATTTGTATTATCTAAGAGTCAAACCCCCAAATTCTATGTGTATATGGCCAACTATGCCTCAAGAAACAGCTTCCTGAAGCCTCTTTAGAGCCCTTCTAACTAATGGAATATCTGTCTCCTGTGATGAGAAGAAGAATAATAAACATTTGTATTTTACTTTAAACATCCAGTGTGCTTTTATATACATTGTTTTATTTACTCCTCACTACCCAGTGAAACGAGATGACCGCTTCTGAACGAGTTGTACAAGATCAGCAACAAGCATAGCTTAGCTAATAGGTGCCCATATATCAGATGGAGACATCCCTGGACCAAAGAGTTGTCAAGGTGACAACTGCTGGTTATTTCTTTTATAATAGACCTCTTTCTGCTGAAAGACATGATGTACCACCAGTGCACTAAACCATATGCACTTCTCTTAATTCTCGATTGTGTTTGATTTACCGGATTTTCTTTTAATGAAACATGTATAATCATTTCCTTTGCAACATTGAGGTGCTCGGTTCCAGGAAAAATAAAGATTCATTAAACTATCAAATGCCAGTAATCGTTTTATTTAAGCCAGTAATTCCATACACATATAAATACCCAGAAAATAGATTTTAAATGATCAACAAGCCTGTTTTACTCAAGACAAGAAGATAAGCCGAGGTTAAAGACACAAAAGAGAAATATGCTTTGCTTATAAACGTTTTCTGGCTAGAAAGATAAAACTGAGAAAGAAATGAATAGGTGACGTTTTATACGAAGTTTGTCTAAAGTGGAACTGTTTTTCAGTTTATCCAAAAACTGACATTTGATGTATTTTCCCTGAGGAGATAAAAATGAGTGAGTGTCAGGGTCAAGGCTGCCCCAAGTTTCCAGACTCCAGACACAGTTTTCTTCCTATTCCTCTCCCAGGCAGCCAAGGAAGCTGGATTCATGACCTAACCCCTCATCGTGCCAGCACGTCACATGTGTAATCCAGGGCTGTCTACCTAGGACCACTGGTATGTTGAACTATAGAATCTGAAAAGCCTAAGATTGTGTTTGCCGTGATTGGGATTTAAGCCTGTCTGAATATGCCACTTTCTAGCCAAACAAACCAAACCGAAACCCAGGGAAATCTGCCAAGACAAACTTTCAAACCTCAAGTTTAAAAACACTGGAATTACCATCGTGTAGCACTCCAACGTAAATGTTGTCACATTGGGCCAGACCATCAGCTTAGGAGAGGCCAGAGCTGTGGGAGAAGTTGACGGAAAATTGTTCGATGTCATTGACTGCTTCTTGTTGACAATGGCAGAGAACTCTACTTGCCTGTCCCAATATTCCTTTTCTCCTTCCTCCTTTAACAAAACCCTGCATTTTAGCTGCACACACTGTTTCCTACCCAAAAGACTATAATTCCCAGCGGCCTCTTCCATATTATGTCCTCCTGCTTTGATTCAAATCCCATCACTTCTGGACCAAATGGATGCAGCACACTTCAACTATGTTTCCTGCCTCCTGTCTTGCTGACCTACATGCTTGCTTTCCTATCACTGAAGGTGATCCTTATAAAATCCAAATCCAATCATACTATCATATTTTCTTCTGCTTGAAATTCTTTAATGTTCTTTATGATTTAGAGTACTGTAAGCCTAACTCCTTAGCTTAGCACGCAAGATCAAATGTCTAAGCCTTGGCCATCTTTCCAGCCCCGTTCTTTGTCATTGTCCTCTAATATATCCAAATGATAACAATACTGCCTTACATGAATCTTCCTGAACAGATCAAACGGCTGTAAGCTCATTATTTCTTAGTTTTTTGTAAAAATACCTACTCATCTTTTTTGAAACCTTGAAGCATCTCTTGACACTACCCCCCTTCCTGAGCAGAAGCCAATATTCTCTGCTGGGTTCTCAAAAAGTATTCTTTTAAAAGAATATATATTTTTTAAGTGCTTTTCTTTATTTAAAATTTATTTTTGGCTGCATTGGGTTTTTGTTGCTGCGCGTGGGCTTTCTCTAGTTGCAGTGAGTGGGGGCTACTCTTTGTTGCGGTGTGCGGGCTTCTCACTGCGGTGGCTTCTCTTGTTGCAGAGCATGGGCTCTAGGCACGTGAGCTTCAGTAGTTGTGGCACACGGGCTCAGTAGTTGTGGCACGCAGGCTCAGTAGTTGTGGCTTGCAAGCTCTAGAGCGAAGGCTCAGTAATTGTGGCGCACGGGCTTAGTTGCTCCACGGCATGTGGGATCTTCCCGGACCAGGGCTCGAACCCATGTCCTCTGCATTGGCAGGTGGATTCTTAACCACTCTGTCACCAGGGAAGCCCCTTACAACACTTTTTAAATAACAATTTTTCCCCAAAACTGTATAGTGTCTTGAAGAGAATGATGCTTTTCTTGTTCATCTTTATGCCCTCAGGCCCTCCTGAGAATCTCAAACAATGTGGGCAGTTAATATACATTGAAGTACAGAGTGGGAACACACAGTTGGTGATTTTGGGGGGATGTTGATCATTTTTACACCACTAACATAACCCTCCTTTTATCTTCCCTTCCGAGATCTCTGTCCCTATGAATAGGAAATTCACTGAGGTGCCCAGATGCCAGAAAAGGCTTCCTCCAGCTTCATGCAGCAAGTTAAGATCTTGACATAAATCCCTTCTTACACAATAGAACTTGGAACTGAATCACGTAATGCTTTTAAGATTGAGACAGACTGGGGTGGAGACTTTGTGGTCAGTGTGATTTAATTTAATTAGCTTAATTGATACGCAAAATAACTCTGTGAAATGGATGGTCTTATTATTCAAATTACATCATTATTAACATAAGTTTTATGTAGTCATGGTCAGTCATTAGCCAAGATGTACAATGTACAGATTCTGAAATTCTCTGCATGGGAACAACTTATGAATTGGTGTCGTTGTTATCTTTGAAAAGCAATGTTGCATCTCTTCCAACTGAATTCTCACATCTTATCAACATCCCTTGGAAATCCTTGACCTGCTCCGCAGAGGATCTGGTATTTAAGGACAAGAGAGCGAATCCAGGGAAAAGTCACATTCTGATATTACCAGGTTTTCCCAACTAGTCACTATAATCGACCAGCAACTCTCAAAGTCATAACTAGAATTGTCCAAAACTGGGTATCATAGTCATATATTTGTTTCTCGTGTTCCCTTTCTCCATGATGTGCTGAGATTCCAAAGAGAGAGAAGCCTACCTGTACTGCACTATGAATCCACTGCCTTATCTCTCAAACACTTACATGCCTCAAGCTCATTTTCAAGGCTTAAGTGAGAAAAAATATTAGCTTTTCATCCCAGAAAATCTGAGAGTGTTCATTCTAATCACCAGCTTGATATTGGGCACAGGTAGTTATAGCAAATGAGATTAGGTCGTTTGGAAAGTCATACTCCTAGCTAAAATTATCTTGCTCGTTTTCTTGACACTGTATCTAAAAATTTATCATTATGTCTTTCTTCTATTGGGTTGAGGCTTTTAAAACTTCAAGAAATCCCTTTAAAACTAACTCATCACTCTTCAAGTACTAATCTATTGTCTGTTACTGATACTTTAATTGGGTGTTAGTTTATTAGATCACTTTCCAGAGTCATCACAGACCAGATCAAAGCAAAGCAGAATGTATCCAACTATCGGAGATACTTAAACCGGAGCAAAGATAACAGACCTGGGTATGGCATCATCATGTGGTACCCATGGAAATAAAGGAATGATAACTTATTGAGTGTCTATTTTATTTCAAGCACTATCCTAAACAATTTATCAATACATCTGTTACTCATTTAATTCAGCATCCTAAGAGTAAGTGTATCATTGTGATTTTATAAATGAGATAATTTGGGCTTAAAAAGTGTAAGTATCCTGCCCATAGTCATAGAGCTAGTATAAGCATTGGTACCAGAATTCAACTCAGCCATATTGGGGTCCCTGGGCAAGGGGTAATCAGGTGCCAGCACTAAGAACAGCCTTTACCATTTTATAAAGGGGAGGATGGTATGCCTTTTTTTTTTTTTTTTGATTCAACAAATACCTCTTAAGCACCTATTGTGTGACAGGTCTTTTTTTTTAGTTCCTGGGGATACAGTTGTAAACCAAATTGGAAAGACCTTATTCTTATCAAGTTTCTATAACAGTGGGGTGCATTTAATTTTATTTGTTATGCTTTCTGCTCTGTCTATAAATATTTCCAATACTGACAAAAATATACCATACTGTATACTCTCTAGTGTGCATATTGGAATATATATACATATATATATATATGTATATATATATATATATATTTGCACTCCTCAAATGGTAAACTACTAAAATGTACTTGTGTTTACATTTTAAAAAACTCCTCTGTAGAAGAACTGTGAAGAGGATACACACTGGCCAGTTGAACTAAAAATTTCAACTAAACCTTTCACACCTACAGAGCATAGCATGAACACTGAATCTGCAAATGTTGAATAACGCAGCACCTGATACAAGCTGAAACCTGTTTAAGTATGTGCATTTGTAGACATCTTAGCTGAGTCACTAATGGATTTGTAAGGTATTTTTAAAGTTACTGAATAAATCTTTCATCTCACAGCTGCAAATGACCGAATGTATGTCTACGTCTGTTATGATGGTGATAAATGAATGCATCAAACTATAATTAGTTTCCAACTTACATGCATTTTTTTCTTGAACAACAGGAGCTGTGAAGATGACAGTCCCATCTCCAATTTGCATTTTCTAATTTTTACTGTATTTGGGTTATTCTAAAGACCTTTGTGTATCACATTCAGGCTAAACTACTACTATATGAATGAGAAACAAATGGTTTTAAGTCAACATTTCTACTGATCTGAATAACTCCTTTACATTCATTCCATCTCTTATATTCATTGGAATAAAAGGTAAAAATTGGTATAAATCTTAGGAAACCAACCTCAGAAGCTAAAAAAAAAATGTATTTTTTTAAATTTTAGAGAACTAAAAGCATTTCCATGTTTTAATTTTATGCTTCTCTAATTTACATTGCAAATATTAACAACTTAAAAAATCCTATAGCCTCCAAGAAGTCAGATATTTTAGCAACTGTTTCTAATAGGCATAGTACATACATATCAATAAAATGAAGGATTATAATGAATACATAGAAAGCTAAAGTCCACACTCACTATCAAATAAGAACTTTTAGCCAATCCACTTACTAGGCTCAAGGTTATACTTTCATTAGTAGTGATACTCATTGCTTTGTTTGAAGTCATACTCATTTAGTTCATTATGGTTTGTCAGTTACAAGAAATCCATGATTTAAAGAAGATGTGATACATTTATATACAATGGAATACTACTCAGCTATAAAAAAGAATAAAATAATGCCATTTGCAGCAACATGGATGGACCTAGAGATTATCATAATAAGTGAAGTAAGTCAGAAAGAGAAAGATAAATACCATATGATATCATGTATATGTGGAATCTAAAATATGACACAAATGAACTTAACTACAAAACGGAAACAGACTCACAGACACAGAGAACAGACTTGTGCTTACCGAGGAGGCGAGGGGAGTGGGGGAGGGATGGATTGGGAGTTTGGGATTAGCAGATGCAAACTATTATACATAGAATTGGTAAACAACAAGGTCCTACTGTAGAGCACAGGGAACTGTATTGAATATCCTGTGATAAACTATAATGGTAAAGAATATGAAAAAGAATGCATGTATAACTGAATCACTTTGCTGTACAGCAGAAAGTAACACAACATTGTAAATCAACTAGACTTCAAAAAAATAAATTAAAAAAAGAAATCCATGATTGAACTGTATAATTCTATGTAAATTCAGAGATCTTACATCTATTAGGGAAGATCCCATACCTGTCAATTTACATGCATTAATAACAATTTTAAACAAGGCCTAGGGTCTTAGCTAAAGTAAAAAGAAAATGAAAACACTGTTTTTAACCATAGAACTACACACAGGAACATAATTAATAAATATATGAAGACAATGAACATTGTACAAATTGAAAATATAGACAGAGCTGTTTGCTCTTGAAATTGTAGGGAACAGAGTCTCACAGAGGTTCTAGGGCTAAGGCTTGAAGTGATGAAAATGGTGCTTTGGGGAAGGCAGAGGAGAAAAGGAGGCTCAGGCGTCCTTAGGTGGCAATTAATGTGATAAAAGAGGTGAAAAAAGCCTAAAAGGAGATATTTAGTTGTAAGAGACACATATCAATTCTTCACCTACACAGTATTCTTAAAGAATAACAATGATTGTGGTTGTTTAGCTTTAGAGGGGCACTAGTCAGATTCACTTACTACTGCCTCTATTTTACTTGAGACTTCAAAAAAGAGTTATCATTAAGATGTTCCACATGTGCTTTTCCAAAGCTCTTGTAGCCAAGCCAGTAAACCAATTAGATCAGCCTAAACAAATTCTTGACCTTTGGAGAATTTCCTGTACCTTACGCATGTGTAAACATTTATGGCGTTATAAAAATTGCAAGAGTAGAGCAATGCAATTCAGGCATCTGTTTGTCTAATGACGTTCTCCTAACTTTCTATTTCCACAAGTTTCATGAACATTTTCTTGGAGAAGTATCAGTAGATGAAAACAAACAAAAAAGTCCAAACAGCTGTGTGTCTACTATGTGAACAGTTAATTGTTATAAACACTGTAATTCCATTAGTTATTAGTCCTAGACATCCATTAATGTGCTGTAACTCCATGTGAGAATGCACTACAAAAGAGAAAAACCTAATTTTCTTAGAAAAAACTTCTAGTTATACAAACACACATACTTTTGTATGTACCTTTACAGGTCTTCTAAAAGAAATATTTGATTGAAAGTTGTTCTCTAGCCAAGATAAAGCAACCAACCCAGAATTTTTTTTTAAAAATCTTAAAATTAAGCATCAAAAGAATCATTAAAAAAAAAACACCCTTCTATTTGTTCTATGACTTGCAAAGTATCACTGCCACTGCATACATAATTTTTAGTCATGATGATTGTGACCAGGATGAATATTTCTGACTTGGCAATGACAGTGACTTGGGTGCCTAATAGAAATAGTTTAAAAGCCATACATACTATAGACAAATATGTACTATTTATTAATATGTGACATTGACTTTCAAGCATTTCCTTCATCTCCCCTCCATGACCACACCCATACCATCACCATCACCACTAGCCAGAGTCAGGTCCTAATGCATCACACCGAACATGAAACATTTTCCTGAAGCCTTGTTTTTATCCTAAAAATGTATGTGAATTTCCAATATTCTACTATAATGTGCCCATATTCAATTTTGCTATAAATGGCTTTTCCCACCTCCAAATGTTCCAGGAAGATGTAGCCTGTCGATGACATGGCTTTGAGGACACTGACAACTATGTCACATATTGACAGCCCAGCTGCAGGAGCATTTCTATAATGTCAAAATAGCAGCCCCCTATGAACTAAAGTTGGCACAAAAAGAGTAAGCCTCGAAGCTCCATCCTTCTGACTGTTACCTTGGGATCCACTTATCCTTCTGCTGGGGGATGGGAAAAATATTAGGAAGCAACTCTCAGAGTTAGGAGACTGTCACCGTTTCAGTTCACCATACGTATGGATTTCCAAGGGACACAAGAGCATAACAGTGCAATTCAAAATAAGGAACCAAGGGGATAAGAAAAGATCCATAAAGAAGAACTAAGATCGGCCTACTATGTGAACAAAAAACTTCTGATTTCTCTTCATTCCTCATTTTCAGTTCTCACTTTTTAACTCTGTAGCCATCAGTGTTCTTAGCTTTGTCTCATTAAAATGTTTCTCCTTAGGGATTACGTTGGACCCTCATTCCTCCTAGAGGTTGGATGCTGACCACGATCATTCCCCTACATCTGGAATTTTCTTCTGTTAACACAGGGAGCTTTCCAATTGACCATAGATGTCGTTTTCGATAATAAGGAAATTTACACAATATAACAATAGTCCTACTTGGAACATTAAGAGATTCATTCTCCATCCTTACCACCTCTTCCACAAATCAACTTGGGGCCAATGGATAACAGCTCCTTAATGTCTGATTCTCTCTTTTGGGGTACCTCTCTTAGAAGTTACTGAATTAGATCAGGTCATTGCTTTAATAATTTTTGCCACAAGCTCTATTGTTCATTCTATCAAGAAATCATCCTCTATTTATTTGTCACCTCGAGTCATGATGTTGAGTCACCGAGAACAATGGAAAGTTTATGTGATGCATAACAGATAATCAAAAAAATGCAAACCCAGTAAAACAAAGAATCCCATGACATCTCTGTGGGATAAGTAACTATATTTTCTGTCATTTAAGGATCAAGGAACTCAGAAGTTAATTCGATGACCCGAGGGCATCCAACGAATTAGCAGAAGAGCCAGAATTCAAATCCAGGTCTGAGTGACCCTGAGAGCAGAGTCCTTGATGCCTCCACTGTCCTGTGTCTTCCTTTCCTTTAGTGTCCGTCTCAGAGAATGTAAACTCTGCAATTTCCTTTTCTAAGATGTCTAACATTCTTTCAATTCTTCTTTCCCCAACAATTTAAGTAAATAAAAAAAAAACAAACAAACTTTTTTTTTTTTAAAGGGATGGTTTATTAAGGGAAAGGAAAACCAAGAAAAGTAAAACTCCAAACTGTTTAAATATATCTCATTATTTTTAATTTATCTTTTGAAAACTATTTGGTAAGAAAAAAAAAGACTAAACAATGTTGGCTTTTGGTGATACTACTTAAAGAAATGCCCCCATGTTCACTATAAGAAGATATTGCATAGTTTTTTCAGTATATTTCTCCCTTAGAACCACAGTATAACAAGTCTCTTCTGTAACATAAAGTTTAGAATTCCAAGATTATTTTTAATTATACTTTGAAAATTATAAGAAGCTTAGAGACAGCATAGGGAAAATTGATGAAAATTTGTTTGGAAAAACCACTGACAATAATAAATGAAAGGACTAGGAGTATAAAGATGTGTATATGTTGGAGGGAGTGTGAACCAAAACGCTCTCCAAGGCAGCCAGGGAAGCGACTTGCCCTTTATCACATTGATCAAAAACTTCTGCTGTAATTAGTCAGAACTGAGGCTGATTGGCTACATACTTAGTAAAACCTAGACGTCCTGTCAGGTCAAAGTTGAAACATGCTAAATGGACTTAGAAAAGAAAAAATATATACTGCTTTCATCTTTTAAAAAAAAAGGAAAACCTTTCAGATAATAGCTTTCTTTAGGGTCACATAGCAATTTCCTAAGGACCAAATTTATTTTAGGACGATACCTCATTATTTCTGTTGTTGGTTTTATCACATCACTATTATCTTCGTTATCAACTTTGCCATCCTGTTGTTCTTTTTTCAATTGTCCTTTTGTTCAGCTGACCGGGAACTTGTTCAGAATGATGCGTTACAGTTAAGTATGTTCACGTATATTACCATTTGGATTATTACAGTAACAATATTTACATTCTCAATGACTTTCAGAGTTACATAGTATAAGACTAGAGAAAGTAAAACAAAGAAAAGAAGTCTTGTTTTTTGAAAAAATGATATCGAATTTTGAATATTAATTTTCTACATATATGATCATGTTCTGTGTTATTGTTTGTCTTTAAAAATCTTTCAACACCTATTCAAATATGTTTGAGTCATTTTAAATTAACCTACTTACATTTTACAGATTGAGTTTATAATTCTTTCTCCAAAAGAAAAAAGCAAATATCATGGTCTATGTTTATTAGAAAGAATTTCCTAAACTTACTGGCTCCAAGAAATTAAGAAACAAACTGCTTATACAGTAGTATATCCAAGAGCATTTGCACAGGAAAAATAAAGATTTATATTATTTCTTGCTTATAATTTCGTAAGCCCACTCATACAAACAGACACGACCCTCCAGTGTGTCTTAATCTGGAGCACATAATGTGTGTGTGTGTATGTGTGTGTGTACACACATATATATTTGTTTTTAATTTGTTATATGTATGTCTGTTTGAGACAGTTAAATCTCAATTACTAGCTCACTGCACTAACAGACTGAAGACTTACTCATAAGGAAATGCACTACGTATATCCTCCACACAAATATGCCAATAGCAGGCCGACTTGGCTATGACTTATGTTACAAAGAACCCTTGGTGTGTAAATGGAATACATCACTCAACCAATTTAAGGAAAATATATACGAAACAATATGTCTTCCATGAACATCTTTGTTCTAATATTGGAAACGTGGTTAAAGTATTTGCAACATGCACCCATATCTTATTTTGTTCAATTGCCAGAACTTGAAGTTGAACAGAATTAAAACAGTAAGGCTGAATCACAAAGCCATATGAGGTGAGGGGTGCTAAACACGGTACTGTTTTCCAAAATTCATGTAAAAAGCTTACACGACAAACAGGTAATTCCAAGTTAGACTAACGTATACATTTTTAGCTTTACCGATCCTACACTAAAACTAATCAAACGTGGTTATTTTTTCCCTACAGTTCTCTAATGGTTCATGCATAGATCTTGCTGTTTACCAAAGAACTTTGTTCATAAACAGACCAATGTGTCCAAACGTAAGATTCCAAGGTGAGCTAGAGAAAATGCCATGCAAAACTCTGAACAGCCCAGATGGTCCACCAACAGTTAACTAAGTAGCAAGCCCTGAAACAGCGATGAAGCTGCAAATCCAAATGCTGCAGTCAGTATAGGCTTCCATAAAGAGCAAACCAACACTTTTGAGAAGCAGGCATCAGGGCCCTGAGACATCATTGGCCAAACCAGACAGTAACGCACACACCTTCACGTACAAAACACACAGTCTGCAGTACAGACCAGAAGGATAATGGCAACGCTAAGAGACAGAATGACTTAGGATCTGGGTAATGAGATACGAAGTCTTCAGGGCAGATCTCTAGTCCTTGCTGGCATCTTCAATCTTGTATAACACAACTGGGACTAAACGTCATTAGCCTCTCCCATCTGTTCACGTTGTTATATAAAACAAGAGTGGGATCCACGTGCCTAGATATCCCTGTCTACACTCATTGGCCTCTGAGAACCCCCAAACCCTTTAGAGTAAACTGTGGATATGAGGAACGGTATTTGTTAATAATCACGGCAAAATTTCACGGTAACTAAGGCAAGCCATTTCTGTGTGAAACTATGCACATTCCTTAAGCTCTTGGAGCCTTGAGTTCTCCATCTGTAAAATGGTGATGTTAGTGCTGTGATAGAGGTAGAAATGTTGTGAGGACAAAATGAGACAATCCATGTGAAGATAGAGGCACAGTGAGATATACATTATGATTGCGGAAAAATATTAGCTGCTACAATGCTACTGCTGCTGCTGCTGATATATTCTTTTTTTTTTTAAATTAATTTATTTATTTATGGCTGTGTTGGGTCTTCGTTTCTGTGCGAGGGCTTTCTCTAGTTGCGGCAAGCTGGGGCCACTCTTCATCACGGTGCGCGGGCCTCTCACTATCGCGGCCTCTCTTGTTGCGGAGCACAAGCTCCAGACGCGCAGGCTCAGTAGTTGTGGCTCACGGGCCCAGTTGCTCCGCGGCATGTGGGATCTTCCCAGACCAGGGCTCGAACCCGTGTCCCCTGCATTGGCAGGCAGATTCTCAACCACTGCGCCACCAGGGAAGCCCTATATTCTTCAATTTCAATTTCTAATACAGTAGATCATTATTTAAGCATATAAATCCGTACCTTGCACATAGTAAGTGTTCAATAAACGTGTGCTGAAAGAATCAGTGAATATAGCAGCATAACTCTGTGGGGTGGATATGGATCCCAACATGTCACAAAGAATAAAGCTTATTCTCAGAGGGCTTAAATGAGTAATCTCACCCGGCTAGTAACCAGTCTGAGTGGGTGAGCAGAGAGGTCCCCACTGTATCCCACTGTTCAATCGTAAGGTCAATCCACTGTCAGTGTTGTGGGTCTTACTTGATCAACACAGCACACCTGTGAGTCAGAGGGACCAGGTGTGTTAACCTCAAGTGCAGGCGAGCTAACTGATGTCCAAAGAGGTTGAGTGTTTTGCCTAAAATCATTTTGTAGAGCTTGGGCAAATGGATTGTAAGAAATGGATTGTAAGCTGATTTTAGTGATGTGAGTGAGAACAGGCAGAGGAATTTGGTTCTGACCCCAGGATTTCCATGATCTAAGTGAAGAGCCAAACCCAAGGACACCTCTGGGCAAATAGGAATGAGAGAAGTGACACTTTACATTCCCAGACTTCGTTATGGCTGTCATTTGGCCTCTTAGCTGGTGACACAATGGACCTTGCTACAAAGAGCTCTTTATTCTTCACCACTGCCTACCACTGTGAATATTCTATTTTGCACTTAAAAAGTACACCATTGTGTACTTAAATACAGCTTCTCCTCCTTTTAGGTATATTTTACACTCCATTGGACGTGCAGCTTAAGACGTGACGGGCATTATGAATGTTGGTTTCCCAGTGAAAATCTTTTTTCGCAGTATCTTTGAGCAATAGAACACGAGTGTTCAAAACATTGTGATTTTGGGAGGGAAGTGGGAGGGAAAGAAGAAAGAGGGCTGTCTACTTGGTCACAGATTCTTCTTTACTAGAATACTTTTGAAGACACAGAATGTCTCTGGTTTTGAAAGGACATGTTGATAATAATATACTAACAGATAAAAATAATAATGTCTAGCTTGTCTTAATGCACTTAATATGCATCAGACACGCTCTACGCAATTTATTCCCTGTACAGAGATATTGGTTAGTACCTTGCCCTTGCCCTGGCGTTAAATGCAGGTGGTCTGATTCAGAGCCTGTGTTCTCATCAGTGGTTACAGCTCAGAGGCTACGCTTCACAGGTACTTAAGGATGTCAATCACTCTTTCAGGTGATGACAGGTTAGCAGATAACGTACCAGTCACGCCTTCGTGAAGCCAAACAATATCTGCTAGCAGCTTTTACAAAAGATGACTATAAGATATAGCTATAGGTGGAACACCCCTGCATTTTTTTTTTCTTTTTGGTGAAAATGCCTTTGAAGACAGCCTTCCCCATGGCATTCAATATTGCATAAAATGAGATGTGGGAAAACTCAGATTAGACAAAAAGTTGCCTCTACTGACTGATTAATATACTTTCTTTTACTAGAAAAGGAGAGCCATAAAACCTCTAATGTTCTATATTTACTCTGGCTACTAGGAAGCTCTGATTGAAGCTTTAAGTTAATTGTAGTAGCTTTACAAAGCTAAAGTCTTTGGTTCTGATTATTCTCTTACTATTACTTGACTCTGTGTTATTTTCATTTTAATGCAGCATAAGTTAATGAAATGCTATTGATTTAATGTGAACATTTTTAGTTTTATTATTTATGTATTTTAGTTTTCTCACCTTGAAATAGATCCGGACTTTCAGAGAAGCAACCAAACTAGACTTTAGTGGGTAATTTTTGTATACTACTTTGGGTGAGTGAATTCTGGAGTTTTATGGTTCTGGACATTCTGAACATTATTCACTGTCTAAGATTGACTTACTGTTTTTCAGAACTCCAATAGGTATAAATGTGGTTGAGAAAAGAATGTAATTTTCTCTGTCAGCTTTCAGCAGACTCTTCTTATATTTCAAAATTACACTGAAGATGTTACATGAAATCCAAAGACTATTATAAATTAATGAAAAGTCACACACATAAATCAATCACACTTGATTATAATTATAACCTTTATTCACATCAGACTAATAAAAGAGTTGATCTTTGACACATAGCTCTTGGCAAAATTGATCCAAAGTCCTAACTGCACTATAAACACAATATATGAATTGGTTCTTAAGGAAGCATGGAGAATTATTTGGCAGACTTCATCAAGATCAAAAGATACTCTATGAAACTTTCAAGAACCAGAAACTCTTGACTCATTTAAATATTAACATAACAAATAGAACATTTAGCATCACATTTCTAAATATTGATTTGAAAAGTTCACTACAAAATAACTATTAAGTGCTTTTGGATCTTACGGATTCTATGGGTATTCTTCCTAGTTTAATTGAGCCCTCAATTATTGAAATATGAGAAATAAAAGTACTTGGTTATATAATTTATTCTGTTATGTAATCTGAGAGAAAACCATTTTTAAAAGGGAAAAAAGAAATAAGAGTATTTCACTGGGCATCTGTTATTTTTGTTTTCTTCATATTCTTTCTTCTTCTTGTTATTATTATTATATTCCTATTATTTTTGTTTTCTTGTTATGTTTTCTTATTATTTTTTGTTTCCCATTGAGAAAAATAAAGTATCTAATTCACTGCATTAAAAAAGAAAGCCAACTTTATTTTTTTTCCATAAATACTCATAGTGCAGTTGAAAATGTAGAAATTATAAAATTCTGATATATAAGCCTCTTTATTATGATAAAGCAGAAAGACAGAGTCCCAGATTGACAGAAAACATACCATCTGAGTTGGAAGATGATGTATTCCCAAGTATTCCATTGCTACTCAACATATTATAATACTAAACACAAGTAATTATGATTGTAGGACATAAACAATAAATACAGAGAAAAATCCATGTAACGTATGGAAAAGGAATATACTGTACTGGTTTGTTTTTTTTTTTTCCTTCTTCTAATTAACACTAGCACACATAACCGTCTGCACTGCAGACTGACTGGTATAAAATTCTCGTGGGTGATCTCAGGAGGCAAAGTCAGAGGGAGGCCTTTAAAATAGTGATTTGTTTATTCTGCCAACAAGAGTGATCCTATTGAGAGGTGAGGAAAATAGACAGGTGATCTATCCCTGTGGCCTGGAACGGATTCTTTCTGGAAGCTATGACAGAGACAAGTACATGGCAGAACAATGGTAACCTTTTTACTACAGAAAAAAAAAAAAAAAAGACTTCTACATTACATGCTGAAGGTACCTGTATAGAATAAAATGCCAGAAATCGTTCTTCTAAAATTATTTAAAAGTAATGATTGGCAGTCTTGTGCAGTTTATTTCCTGGGGAAGAAAATGAGGGCACACACATAAAAAAGTATGAGAATTTTTTCCTCCACCAGCTCTGCAGTGAGAGAAACAAGCTGACCCAGAAAAAACCCCTGAAAACTACTAAAAGCCTGTGTTTACTTTTAAGGTTTATTCATATTAGCCCATCCAACTTGAAATTTCTCTTGAAAGTAGAGTTGATAGGCAAGTGGGTATTAAAAAGGTCAATTTTCCCAGTAAACATTTATCTTCCAGTAGAGGATTCTAAAAATGCCAGGTCCTTTCTCTTTCATTTGGCTTATAAAGACTAGGATTGGTGTGCTGTCTCATGAAGAGGTGCATTTGTATCTTTCTAGGGCAACTGAGTCCTCAGGAGGCTGTCAGGGAACATTCTGGCACAGCACTGCGTTAACACTCGCGGCTGCATCTACATTCTGAGTTAGGGCTCCAGGTCTAGGCTTTTGTGTCTCTTCCATCGCTGATGATGGCTATTGTCTTCAGTCATCAAGGACATGAGTTTTAAAGGCGGGTTAAGTCGGCCTCTGAGCAAGGCAGGGACTGAACACCGAAAGCTGTGGACTCTGGTGACAGCTTTCAAGGTGTGACTCAAGGTGTCATCTCAGGCAAATCACCTAACCATTATTAACTATGTAGTTATGCCATCTGTAGAAGAAGCCTTCGTGAAACAGGAGGCGAGATAAAACTTCAGAGGGAAAATTATGAACCCAGGTCTCTTCGAAGAGGCATGCGGGCAATATTCTTTTTTTTTTTTTTTTGAATATTTGAATTTTATTTTATTTATTTTTTTATACAGCAGGTTCTTATTAGTTATCCATTTTTTACATATTAGTGTATATATGTCAATCCCAATCTCCCAATTCATCCCACCACCACCCCGCCGCACCACTTTCTCCCCTTGGTGTCCATACGTTTGTTCTCTACATCTGTGTCTCTATTTCTGATGCAGGTAATATTCTTGAAAGTGAGTAAGAGATTGTACCTCCGACTGCTTTTTAATTGTCACTGCCTCAGTCTCTGGGATGGAAAAGAACCTGGAATTCATTCAGTTGTAACTCTCCCCGGTGCTTCATTGAAGTGATGATATACAATAATATCTTGGTAAATCAGATCTTTTAGCTTTTGGCTGAGGATAAGTTTTAGTATTTTTAAAAATATATTAAGTAAGCCTTGCTTCTCAATTGAGAATATATTTTATACAACTCTCCCTCTATATTTCCACAAACCTGTAGCAGACTCTTGCTATAAGAGCACACACAGTAATTTTTTAAAAATTAAAAGATTATTAAAGGTGAGGACCTCAGAGTATAAATTAGATATGAAAATCATTATCAATTCTATAGAACAGATAATGCCAGATAATGCCAGATAAAGCCAGATAAAAATTTAACTGGCTTCTAGTTTACCTATAAGTGGTGTCGATAGATAAAATAGAGAATGCTGTTAAATTTAAGTTTCAGATGAACCATGGATTATTTTTTAGGTTAAGTATGTCTCATGTGATGTTGAAGTATACTTATATTGATACTAAAAAATGATTCTTTGTTTATGTGACATTCAAGTTTAGCTGAGCAGCCTGTATTTTTATTTGCTAAACCTGGCAATCCTCTACAGAAGTCAAGTTTTCACCTTGATCCGTTTCTGATTGCTGTTTTGTGTCACTGAACCTCCTCTCATGAGATGGCTTTAGACCCTTCTGACACCCCAATGTACTCAGCAATACCCTCTGGTAGAACACTTGACAGAACAGAATGGAACTTTTTGCTTAGTTTTCCTTCCCTATCATATGGAAATGAGTTCTCTCAGGCAAAGAACACATTATTTTTGTGCCATTCCACTGAAACACAGCCAGAATTCTACCAGTTCGTAAACAATTTTAAGCATGACCTGTAATGCACATGATATCTTTTGGCCATTTCTCCGCTTTCTCTGGTTCCAGCTTTCTTTTTCTCGGCAAGTAAATTACAGGCATGTACCATAAAAAGAAAGCAAACTGACCAAAGGACATGTTCTCATCTACAGTTTTGGGACACATTTGTGGGTTGAGCATTAGTTATCAGAACTATTGTAAATATTGTATTAGCATGAACATTACAGTGTCAAAGGTTGACTGTGACTTACATTTTTTTGTAAATATTTTCACTTATTTATTCATGTCTACAGCAGACACTTGTTAATACTTATGAAGTGCCGGGTCACTGTCAGCCTGCATTTCAGTATACATGTGTTTCCTGTGTTCAGTAGTGTTGAGCAGTGGTGAAGATCAGCACTTGGAAATTAGAAATTTGGATTTAAACGTTGCTTTTCAGTCTTCCTAACTTCTAAGGTAGTTTTTGCTACCATATTGGCCTGGTGTGAAGATTAAAAGAGGCAACACTTTTAAGACACTTAGTTCCTTGCATGGCCTTGCTGAGTAAGAACCCAGCAAATAATAGCTGAGATTTTTATTAGAATAGATGCAAGGTTACCTTTTAAAAATGGTGTTATCCAAAGAACCTAGGGGCAGGACAGGAATAAAGACACAGATGTAGAGAATGGACTTGAGGACATGGGGAGGGGGAAGGGTAAGCTGGGACGAACTGAGAGAGTGGCATGGACATATATACACTACCAAATGTAAAACAGATAGCTAGTGGGAAGCAGCCACATAGCACAGGGAGATCAGCTCGGTGCTTTGTGACCACCTAGAGGGGTGGGATAGGGAGGGTGGAAGGGAGACGCAAGAGGGAGGAGATATGGGGATATATGTATATGTATAGCTGATTCACTTTGTTATAAAGCAGGAACTAACACACCATTGTAAAGCAATTATACTCCAATAAAGATGTTAAAAAAAAAGAAAAATAAAAAAAATGGTGTTATCATTTCATTTGCATGGGTTCAAATATGCTTCCTTGAGGATGAGAAGGAAGTAGAATTAAAAGTAAGATCTTAGCCTATCTTATAGGTACTCCTAGGAGAGAGTCAGACTCAGAGGGGCAGAAGAGAAGTGAAGCAAAAACAGAAAAACTAAGAATACTTTGGGAGAAAAAATGGCTCAGAGTTATATCAACTCAGATGGTTGTATGTTATGGAGGAAATTCCTCAGCCTCTTGGAGACTCAATGCCTTCATCTGCAGAGAAAAAATACCAACTTTGTTTTTTGAAAAGTGAGTAACTTATGCATCTAGAGCACCCAACCTAATGTCTGCTACACACACAAAAGTTCATTTAATAAAGGAGATTTTCTTTCATTCGCCTTCTCCTTTTCCCTAAAATATGAATCCTACACTCTCATTCTGGTTTCAGGTTTACCTAAACAAGTGCAATTGCCTAAACTCACAGTGAATTTCTTTGAAAAAGACCTCCCCAGGGTTAGTCACTCAAGCTGAGTTCCAACTCTCTGGGCCTTCCACCTTTATATTTCTTGGCACATTCTATGCCATGTTCATCAATCTGTACACTAATATAGGGCTATAAAAGTAGAGGAAGCATATCAAACTCCTTTACATGCCCATCGATGGCAGACATCCCTGGTCCATCCCTGAACCTTCTCCCATTGAGCCCATACCCAGCTCTCAGTTCTCCTCTGGATGAGTGATCATCATCAACCAAAGTTCCAAACAGGTGAAAACTCTTTTCATCTCACTTCTAACATCTCCTTGACTTATTGATTTGTTAGTTTTCCAAACTGCTTCTGAATCGCCTTCCATGCCTTTCTTGCTTGCCTTTGTCTTCAGGCTAACCTCAGCTATTGGTCAATTACATAAATATACACAAAAACCAATTGGTTTTTAAATGTTTGATCCCTCAGAGGTTAAGCTCAAGTCATATACCTTTTTAAGGATTTTTTTGACACACTCAGGGGCTCAGATGTTGATAGCATCCCTGAAAGGGTCACAGAATGAAAACAAAAAATCTGAGAGAGAGAAAGAGAAAGGGAGGAAGAGAGGGAGGAAGGAAGTAAGGGAGAAAAAGAGAGAGAGAGAAAGAGAATCACCCATCTAAAGTGCTAACACTTAAAAAAGAATCAAATGTGTATGGAAAATAGAGAAAGAATTTTCTTCTACCCCCATCTTTTAATCTTCTTCATGGAGTAATTTAATTCTTCAGTAAATATCGTCCCCTGGTTACTTTTTATGATTTAGGATATGTGCTCTTAACTCTTCACAAAGATACATTATTTTGCCCTTGTTAAGAGAGCTTCTTAAGGTAATCTCCTTACACTTGATGTAGCAAAACCAAGAAATTAATGCCTTTTGAAAAACTAGAAATAGATCAGATTCCCTCTTCTAACAAAGAACGGCCAATTTGCTTCTACACTTTGTGTCCTAAATTTCATTCTCACTTTCTTAGTTTTTTTGATAACACACCCAGTCACATAGGGAAAAAAGAAAAACAAAAAAACAAAACCAAAAAACTCCAATAAAAACAAGTTAACAGTAAAAAAGTATTTTTTTAGTTGAGAAAAAAATGTTAAACTATCATTATTGAGTGTTTTGTATTACTGAGCCTCGTCTTGATTTCTTCTATAAAATAGACATAGTGGCCTTCATTTTGCTATAATCCATGAAAATGACGAATTTAGGAAATGCTTAA
Organism: Balaenoptera borealis; assembly: GCF_965194805.1. Classification (NCBI taxonomy): domain Eukaryota; kingdom Metazoa; phylum Chordata; class Mammalia; order Artiodactyla; family Balaenopteridae; genus Balaenoptera; species Balaenoptera borealis. Next base: position 73,724,561 of record NC_138877.1, read on the forward strand.
TGAGTCTATCCAAACTTGTTGACACAAGTCTCTGCTGCTTTTTAATATATACATCATGATCAAATTTTTTGTGCAGGATTGAGAAAGTATCCTTAACCAAGTTTTATTGATTAATCGATTGATTGATATGTCAATAGATCAAAACTCAATCAATAATGCTAATTCTTAGGATTCAGCAAGTATTGTGGCAACTGTTTGATCAAGAAAGTAGGGAAATAGGCAAGGAAAGAAGGGAAGCAGAAATAAAGGAAGAACAAGTAGCCTTTTTAAAATCTCTCAGCATCCCTTCACTTACCTGTACTTATTAGAATGGATGCATTCATTGGACCTAACTTTGATATCACTGTCAAATATGTGCCCAATGCAGTCCTGAGTGCTGGAGATAAAAAATAAATGCTCTATTCATTCTCCTTAATGGAACTCATGACCTAAAGGGAGCACTAGCTACAGTCACCATTTTTTAATGGATGGGAAGACTAGTTACGCAGAAGAGATCCTAAATTCAGAATCCTTTGGGTTTCTTCGGACAGACTATTCAAATGACAAGTAATCTATGCCTTGAACCAAAAAGGCAGACTCTAGAGGGTAGGAAGGCATGTCAAGGAGATGTGAGCCACATGCCACAGGGCAGAGCTCTCTAGGAGGAAAAGTTGACTCTTTTGGTAAGACTTGGGCTGTAAAAAACAGTTCAGCAATATGGAAACATAGTGAATGGCACAAGTCACTTCAATTTAATGTTTCTCTCTAAGAATAATGTTGAATTGTTTTGAAAAAATAATTTTGCTTTCCACATTCATAACTGTTTCATCTAAATGATGTTGTTCAAAGAATCTTGTTGAGACAATGAGCAGAATACCAGTGAATATTTGGTTCCTTTTTTGCATGCACATTGGTAAGGACCAATAACTTACACATCCTTGCTTGTCACCTGTGACCCATAAAATTCTAAAACTTCACACTCTTCACATTTTGATAGCCCAGATAGATCAATGATTATTGTTCAACTTTCTATGAACTAACCACTTGAAAATGGCATTTTCTGTATCTTTTAGAAAATTAATGTTTAAGGTAATGCTTTTGGAATAGAAAGGTCAAGGACTTTCATAATTTACTTCTCATATTTTCTTATAAAAAAGTTACAGTCAAAGACTTATTATACTTCATATGTGTATTAGTTTTCTAAGATTGTCATTCCAAGCACCATAAACTGGGTGTTTTAAGACAACAGAAGTGTATTCTCTCACAGTTCTAAAGGCCAGAAGTGTTGGCAGGGCCATGTTCTCTAAAAAGGCTCTAGGGAAGAATCTGTCCCATGCCTCCTCTCTTAGCATCTGGTGGTTGCCAGCAACCCTTGGTGTTCCTTGACTTGCAGCTGGATCACTCCAATCTCTCTCCACCTCCACTGTCACATGGTGTCCTTCTTGTGTCTCTTCTTATAAGGACACAATTTGTATTGCATTAGGGTCCACCTTAATGATCTCATTTTATCTTGATTATGGGTACAAAGACCCCATTTTCAAATACAATCACATTCTGAAGTCCTGGGGGTTACTACTTCAATATACCTCTTTGGGGGACAAGTTCAATCCAGAACAATATGTAATGCTGAGGTCATTGTTCTCTTTAAATTGGTTCATTGAGAAAATAGGAATTTCACATTAGCAAGTAGCTTCAGAAGAAACAGCCATCCTGGAAACTGGAAAATATAGGGTGTTTAATGCATAAACTATTGAGTAGACACAGAGGACCCATGTTAGGAGTGTCATGGCAACAGGCAAAACTTTCAAATCTGAAATTTTGAAGAACTGAAGTTTAAATTAATCTGAAGCCTAGAGAAATAAGCCAACAATTTCCAACAAGGAGACACTTACTAAATTGAATATAGCACTAAGAAGTCTACTGAGATAGAAGAACTAATGATACAAGTGGATCCTCACTTATGTTGCTATTGTTAGAAGTTTATGTAACATTTTTCTACGTATTCTGAGATGGTTACCATATTTTGTATATATATTTTTAAAAAATCAAAATCTGTATTGGTTTCCTAGGGCTGCTGTAACAAACTACCACAGATTGGGAGGCTTAAAGCAACAGGAATATATTCTCCTACAATTCTGGAGGATAGACATTTGAAATCAAGATGTCAGAAGTGCCATGCTCCCGCTGAGACTCTGGATTGACACTCCCTTTGCCTCCTCCTAACTTCTGGTGGTGACCTTCAGTCCTCAGCATCCCTTGACTTGCAAATCCATCACTCCAACCTCTGCCTCTGTCATCACATGGCTTTTACCCTGTGTGTCTGTGCCTCTTCTCTTCTTGTAAGGACACCAATCATATTGACTTAGGGTCCACCCTAATCGTAACTTGATTATATCTGCCAACACCCTATTTCCAAATAAGGTCATAGTCACAGGTACTGGGGGTTGGGGCATCTACTTATCCCTTTGGGGGACACAATTCAACCCATAGCAGCCTGAGTTGCAGCTTATACATGTTGTCCCCTTTATCCATGTAATATAAAATTAACATGGATTAGATAGCCTCATCCACCAAGGGGCAGACAGCAGAAGCAAGAAGAACTACAATCCTGCAGCCTGTGGAGCAAAAACCACATACAAAGAAAGATAGACAAAAGGAAAAGGCAGAGGACTATGTACCAGATGAAGGAACAAGATAAAACGCCACAAAAACAACTAAATGAAGTGGAGATAGTCAACCTTTCAGAAAAAGGATACAGAATAATGATAGTGAAGATGATCCAGGACCTCGGAAAAAGAATGGATGCAAAGATCGAGAAGACGCAAGAAATGTTCAACAAAGACGTAGAAGAATTTAAAGAACAAAAACCTAGAAGAATTAAAGAACAAACAAAAAGAGATGAACAATAGAGTAACTGAAATGAAAAATACACTAGAAGGAATCAATAGCAGAAAAACTGAGGCAAAAGAATGGATAAGTGACCTGGAAGACAGAATGGTGGAATTCACTGCTGTGGAACAGAATAAAAAAAAAAAAAAAGAATGAAAAGAAATGAAGACAGCCTAAGAGACCTCTGGGACATTAAATGCAACAACACTCACATTATAGGGGTCCCAGAAGGAGAAGAGAGAGAGAAAGGACCCAAGAAAATATTTGAAGGAATTATAGTCAAAAACTTCTGTAACATGGGAAAGGAAATAGCCAACCAAGTCCAAAAAGCATAGAGCCCCAGGCAGGATAAACCCAAGGAGAAACACTCCAAGACACAGAGTAATCAAATTGACAAAAGTTAAAGACAAAGAAAAATTACTGAAAGCAACAAGGGAAAAACGACAAATAACATACAAGGGAACTCCCATAAGGTTAACAGCTGATTTCTCAGCAGAAACTCTACAAGCCAAAGAGAGTGGCATGATATATTTATAGTGATGAAAGGGAAAAACCTAAAACCAAGATTACTCTACCCGCAAGGATCTCATTAAGATTCGAGGGAGAAATGAAAAGCTTTACAGACAAGCAAAAACTAAGAGAATTCAGCACCACCAAACCAGCTCTACAACAAATGCTAAAGAAACTTCTTTAAGTGGGAAACACAAGAGAAGGAAAAGACCTACAGAAACAAACCCCTAACAATTAAGAACAGTGTAATAGCAACATACATATCCATAATTACCTTAAATGTGAGCGGAATAAATGCTCCAACCAAAAGACACAGGCTCACTGAATGGATCCAAAAACAAGACCCATATATATGCTTTCTACAAGAGACTCACTTGAGACCTAGGGACACATACAGACTGAAAGTGAAAGGATAGAAAAAGATATTCCATGCAAATGGAAATCAAAAAAAATCTGGCAATACTCATATCAGATAAAATGAACTTTAAAATAAAGAATGTTACAAGAGACAAGGAAGGACACTACATAATGATCAAGGGATCAATCCAAGAAGAAGATATAACAATTATAAATATATATGCACCCAACATAGAAGCATCTCAATACATAAGGCAAATGCTAAGAGCTATAAAAGAGGAAATCAACGGTAACACAATAATAGTGGGGGACTTTAACACCTCACTTACACCAATGAACAGATCATCCATACAGAAAATTAATAAGGAAACATTGCTTTAAATGACACAATAGACCACATAGATTTAATTGATATTTATAGGACATTCCATCCAAAAACAGTAGATTACACTTTCTTCTCAAGTACACATGGAACATTCTCCAGGGTAGATCACATATTAGGTAACAAACCAAGCCTTGGTAAATTTAAGAAAATTGAAAACATATCAAGCATCTTTTCCAACCACAACACTATGAGATTAGAAATAAACTACAGGGGAAAAAAACGTAAAAAACACAAACACATAGAGATTAAACAATATGTTACTAAATAACCAAGAGATCACTGAAAAATTCAAAAAGAAAATCAAAAAATACCTAGAGACAAATGACAATGAAACATGATGATCCAAAACCTATGGGATGCAGCAAAAGCAGTTCTAAGAGGGAAGTTTATAGCTATACAATCCTACCTCAAGTAACAAGAAAAATCTCAAATAAACAATGTAACATTACACATAAAGGAACAAACAAAGAAGAACAAACAAACCCCAAGTTAGTAGAAGGAAAGAAATCATAAAGATCAGAGCAGAAATAAATGAAATAGAAACAAAGAAAACAATAGTGAAGATCAATAAAACTAAAAGCTGGTTCTTTGAGAAGATAAACAAAATTGATAAACCTTTAGCCAGACTCATCAAGAAAAAGAGGGAGAGGACTCAAATCAATAAAATTAGAAATGAAAAAGGAGAAGTTACAATGGACACTGCAGAAATACAAAGCAGCCTAAGAGACTACTACAAGCAACACTATGCCAAGAAAATGGACAATCTGGAAGAAATGGACAAATTCTTAGAAAGGTATAAACTTCCAAGACTGAACCAGGAAGAAATGGAAAATACGAACACACCAATCACAAGTAATGAAATTGAAACTGTGATTAAAAATCTTCCAACAAACAAAAGTCCAGGACCAGATGGCGTCACAGGTGAATTCTAGCAAACATTTAGAGAAGAGCTAACACCCATCCTACTCAGACTCTTCCAGAAAATTGAAGAGGAAGGAACACTCCCAAACTCATTCTACGAGGCCACCATCACCTTGATACCAAAACCAGACAAAAATACTACAAAAAAGAAAATTACAGACCAATATCACTGATGAATATAGATGCAAAAATCCTCAACAAAATACTAGCAAACAGAATCCAACAACACATTAAAAGGATCATACACCATGATCAAGTGGGATTTATCCCAGGGATGCAAGGATTCTTCAATATATGCAAATTAATCAATGTGATACACCATATTAACAAATTGAAGAATAAAAACCATATGATCATCTCAATGGAAGCTTTTGACAAAATTCAAAACCCATTTATGACAAAATCTCTCCAGAAAGTGGGCATAGAGTGACGCTACCTCAACATAATAAAGGCCATATACGACAAACCCACAGCAAACAGCCTTCTCAATGGTGAAAAACTGAAAGCATTTCCTCTAAGATCAGGAAAAGACAAGGACGTCCAGTCTCACCTCTATTATTCAACATAGTTTTGGAAGTCCTAGCCGTGGCAATCAGAGAAGAAAAAAAAAAAATAAAAGGAATACAAATTGGAAAAGAAGAACTGTCACTGTTTGCAGATGACATGATACTATACATAGACAATCCTAAAGATGTCACCAGAAAACTACTAGAGCTAAATCAATCTGGTAAAGTCGCAGGATACAGAATTAATGCACAGAAATCTCTTGCATTCCTATACACTAACAATGAAAAATCAGAAAGGGAAATTAAGGAAACAATCCCATTCGCCATTGCAACTTAAAGAATAAAATACCTAGGAATAAACCTACCTAAGGAGGTAAAAGACCTGTACTCAGAAAACTATAAGACACTGATGAAAGAAATCAAAGATGACACAAACAGATGGAGAGATATACCATGTTCTTGGATTGGAAGAATCAATATTGTGAAAATGACTATACTACCCAAAGCAATCTACAGATTCAATGCAATCCCTATCAAATTACCAGTGGCATTTTATACAGAACTAGAACAAAAATTCTTAAAATTTGTATGGAGACACAAAAGACCCCGAATAGCCAAAGCAATCTTGAGGGAAAAAAAAAAAAAAACGGAGCTGGAGGAATCAGAATCCCTAGCTTCAGGCTATACTACAAAGCTACAGTAATCAAGACAGTATGGTACTGGCACAAAAACAGAAATATAGATCAATGGAACAGGATAGAAAGCCCAGAGATAAACCCACTCACCCATGGTCAACTAATCTATAACAAAGGAGGCAAGGATATACAATGGAGAAAAGACAGCCTCTTCAATAAGTGGTTCTGGGAAAACTGGACAGCTCCATGTAAAAGAATGAAATTAGAACACTCCCTAACACCATACACAAAAATAAACTCAAAATGGATTAATGACCTAAATGTAAGAGCAGACACTATAAAACTCTTAGAGGAAAACATAGGAAGAACACTCTTTGACAGAAATCACAGCAAGGTCTTTTTTGACCCACCTCCTAGAATAATGGAAATAAAAACAAAAGAAACAAATGGGACCTAAATGAAACTAAAAAACTTTTGCACAGCAAAGGAAACTATAAACAAGATGATAAGACAACCCTCAGAATGGGAGAGAATATTTGTAAGTGAATCAACAGACAAAGGATTAATTTCCAAAATATATGAACAGCTCATGCAGCTCAATATTAAAAAAACAAACAACAACAACAACAAAAAATTAACATGGATTGCTTGGAAGCTGATCACTTTGCATTTTGATTGATGTTTTTGGCATCGATCAGGTATTTTCAAAATGTATTTTAAAAACAACTTTTTTATAGAATAAGAAATAACTTCTAGACTATTTGGAACTGAGAGTCTCTCTGGGCTATGCTGGTTTGGAGGATATGCCACTGCCAGCCATCCCCTCCATCAACTCAGAGCGTCATGTGCTATGTACTATGTACATTTTAGGGTTAATATAGAATTAAACTGAATTTCATTTAATAATTTTTTTGCATTGTAATATTTTAATTTTATTTATTTATTTATTTTAAATTTTCACTGGAGTATGGTTACTTTACAATGTTGTGTTAGCCTCCACTGCACAACAAAATGAATCAGTCATACACATGGAGATATCAGACTTTCCTCCCATTTAGGTTATCACAGTGCATTAGGTAGAGTTCCCTGTGCTAATGAATTATTTTGATGATGCCTTTTCTTTGAAATAATTGGAGACACCATAGCTCAGAATAATTGGTACCAAAAATATCTTTCTGTAGGGATAAATATATGACCATATATTAAAAATTAAATTATCCAAATCTGCTATTTTTCTCCTGATAAACTCTATAATTGATTCCTCCTCTTGCTTCGGTTCCCAATTTTATAAAACACTTTTAGCAATGTCTGTAAAGCAGAATTACCTATTCAAAATGGAATAATGATAAATTATTTTATTACTAAAGGTGGTCTTAAACACTTTTAAGTTATTTTAACATACTAATTATTTTTAAAGAGAAATAGAAGGGATTTTTTGAATGAATTCTAAAATCTTGAGTTAAGATTTAAAATCCTTTTGGACATGAATTCAAATAATATTTTAAGGTTTCCATTTTTATTTATATTAATTATTCAATAAAATATAACAAAAACAGCTTTCCTCAAGAATTGGAACTTTTCTTCCTATAAATTTGGGTTTATTATGTCGATAAGAGACATAAATCTGTTACTTTCTTTTGGTCTCCAATGTCCCAATCTTCCCTCACTAAGGGGCCAACTTCATCAGATACCACAGGCTCTGACCTTGGGTGACTTTCTTAGTCTCTCAGTGTCTCTCCTTCCATTTTTGTAAACTAAAGGGAATTGGATTGGGTTTTTTTTCAAGCAATGATATGCAGAGACACTAACTGAATCAGTTTTGAAATATTTGTGGGTAGTCTTGCTTTATAATAACACGCTTAGACAGTTAAGTGTTTAGACAGAGCTTAATGAAGAGTGTATGAAAATGGCAGAAGCAGACTAGGCTAATTCAGGCATGAAAAATTATACAGTGAACCAGAGTAGCACACCTGCCTTCATCCTGGGAACAAAAAAAAGTGTGTGACTAACCAATAATCCACCCCAACATTTACCAGGGCAATTAATTAACTGGGAATGCATGATTCTTGAATACAAAGTTGTTTTCATTCACCGTGAGTCATGCCATACAAATTAACGTTGTTTCGTGGTTGTATAATTCTTGAGTCAATGCCAAAAGGCTCTTTTCTAAAAGGAAGAGATTGTACGTCAAGAAATCTCATCAGGTCACGTCAAACTCGAGTCAAGCTACAGCCCATCCAGCCCTTGCCACATTTTATCATTATCGTACACCCCAGCTCAGTCATGATGCCCTTAGGTACACCCCAGCTCAGTCATGATGCCCTTAGGTGTCCAAAGGTATTTAGAAAACAACAAGACAACTTCATTACGGTTGGCACAGTACCAGCAATCCAGATGCTGAATACAACGTGCACAAAAGGACTGGCGGACACAAGTATCCGGTTCATTAGACGTCCAGGGCAATCAGCATGGTCGGGAGGTCTGACAGGCATCCATCAGGCACCCAGTGGCCGTGATGGAAGAGGGAACAGAATGATAGCACATAAGAGATGGCTCTTCAGCAAGGTGGATGATGGACATTGATAATTAGAAAGAGTTCGGCTGTCCTCAAGCCCTTTCTTACACATCGTCTTACCCGCCCTTCATCACAATACTCAGGATGAATCTCACATGTGCTTCCATCAGGATTAGCAAAGTGTGTGTAGTGACCTTGAAACCGAGCAGGACCCTGTGGTGCTCCTGGGCACGGAAGCCTTTCTGTCTCCCGTTTCTTGTAGGGAACAGATTCCAGCCTCCGTGACTTTGTCTGAGTCCCAAAGGGCAGATTCGGACAGTAGCTAATCAGAGAAGGAAGGGGATGAAGAGACAAGGGAGGAGCAGCTAAGAAACAATAGTGCAGCCTTGGGGCAGGGTCCTGGGTCAAGGTATACACATGACAGTATCTTTAAGCTCTTTATAAAAAACTCCTCACCAAATCCCCCCTGGTTGGGACACACAGTTTTTGAGGGCAGGAGCCAACTGTGGCCCCTTTTACCTGGGAAAGCAATAAAGCTATTCTTTTCTACTTCTCCCAAAACTCTGTCTCTGAGATTTGATTCAGCACCCGTATACAGAGACCAAGTTTTTGACATCAACCTCAGTAAGTCAGGATCAGAGCTCAAACTAGTATCTGATCTTCTGATTCAGATACCCTAGACTTTCCAGACTGTTTGAGAAAACAGTGCACAGATAACACTGACTTCACTTGTAAAAAAAAATACAGAGACTTTAGTGTAAATAGAAATATGTTTTCAATTATTTATTTTTAATAAAATTTATGTTGTCCAGATTTTTTATAACATTTCAATTAGTAGAGATTTGAATAACATTTAAATTATCTAAATAAGTATTATAATACTATTTCTTTGGTTTGTATTGTTATTGGAAAACTACCTAAATTCTCAAAATTCTGTATTAAACAGAAAATGAAAATCAGCAAAGGAAAACAGTGAAATAAATGTGATGATTAGACATTCAAATGACCTTTACTGACCCAGATAAATAAGGTGGAGTTACTATAACAAATCATTGACTGAATATCTCTTTGGGTAAGTTATTTGCAGCAACTAGATACCATTCAAAAAATATAATCAGCTTAAAGACATAATGAAAACCAGATGATAAATATGTAACTTTTCAAATGCTTATCACCCAGGTCATCTTGTCACATGACCACCTCCAAGGGCAGGTGGCAGAGGTCTGGACCAGCTGGTTGCTACACTGGCCACCTTTCAGAAAGTCAGGAAACATTTCTGACCCTCAGTTTTCTCATCTGTAAGATGAGAATAGAAATGGAAAGAAATTGCATAGAGACTAAATGAGACGATACTCAGGAAAGAGCCTGGTCCAGGCGTGTGTTCAGTAAACATGAGCTACACATTGACAACATTAGAAAGTCTGTGGATTGCAGTTGGTGAGACACAAAGATGCTTCCTCCTCTGAACTTGAAGCCTTCCTTGGGTACCTGGTCATGCCTGCCTTGATCTATAATTAACTCCTTCCTCACCATGTTCTTTGATGAACTCTGGACTCTGAGGTCCACACTACATCTTCAGCATTTTCCTATTCCTGCAGAATTGGCTACTGCAATGAATGACTTATCATAATATGTGCTAAATAAACTTCTGTTGTATGGAATCATGGGCTTTTTAGCACAGCTTTCAACAACAGAATCATGTGAAATGATTCAGTTGGATTGGATTTAAACGTAAGTTTCTCCCCACAATTCAGAATGATTTTTGTTCCAGTGAAAATGGAAACCTTTGGAGAATGCCATCAAAACTATGCATAGCTGCATTATAAACTACCAGTATCTGACCCTAGGGTTTCAAAATACAATGCCTAAAAACTATAACAGATGGGCTTCCCTGGTGGCGCAGTGGTTGAGAATCTGCCTGCTAATGCAGGGGACACGGGTTCGAGCCCTGGTCTGGGAAGATCCCACATGCCGCGGAGCAGCTGGGCCCGTGAGCCACAACTACTGAGCCTGCGCGTCTGGAGCCTGTGCCCCGCAACGGGAGGGGCCGCGATAGTGAAAGGCCCGTGCACCGCGATGAAGAGTGGCCCCCGCTTGCCGCAACTAGAGAAAGCCCTCGCACGAACCGAAGACCCAACACAGTCAAAAATAAAATAAAATAAATAAATATATTTCCAAGGCAACTAAATGTAACTTTAAAAAAAAAAAAAAAAAAACTATAACAGATTTTGCAAAAATAGAGCTAAAGATCTGTTCATTTCACTTAGGGCCTTAGGTAATTTGCCAGTGTTATCAGGATCTAACATGGCCTGAGAAGAAAGGGGAGGTCGATGGAGGTCCTGAAGCATTTTGTATTTATTATTTAAGGAAATTAACTTATTTTCCTTCCTTTTGTGTTGACACAGAATATTGCTTTTCTGAATAATTAGTATTATACATAAACGGCATAGGTTAAGTCTTAAGGATTTTTGAACCACAGGGAGAGAATATATTTTTCCATGGTTCCTGAATATAAAGCAATGAGGAATTGATTTGGAGATTAGAGGAGGACAAATAGGAGAAAGCAGGAACATGCCCTTGACATTCAGTGTTTGTACCAGACACATGAAGCCCCAGGGAGATAGTAAGTTCGTACATGAGCATAGGATGGCTCGAGAAACTGCATAAATCTGGGTTTTCATCTCTCTGTGTCTCTTTTTCCTTCGGTCTCCTTTGTTCATCAGTCTCTTTATCTTTCCGGAAAATTGACTTGTATCACAATCCCTTCTGCAATCCCCTCCCATCCCTATGTCCTTCTCTGATCCCTAAGAACCAGAAACCTTCCCTCAGGCTTTATGACAATTCTGCTTCTGGTATTGACCCAAACTGGAATAAACAGGGTGCCACTGGGAAAGCAGGAAGCCTGAGACGGAAATGATTATTTAGACCTTATTTTGAACCTCACTAAGCACAGGGGGTTGGTTCAGCATTAAGTCATGCAAATAAAAAAACAAAAGCTGCAGGGCTGATTTGCTTTGAAATTCAGGCCCTACCTGAAAATAGCAGTTAGTTTCCATAGTCACAGACAGGTCAGGAATTTGATTGTCTCACATTCCTCAGAATTTATGGCCTTCATCATTATGAATAAGATCATTCAAAGGAGCACTCCTCAAGCAATAGTTTCAAGAGCTATTACACAGCATCTGTTAGCATTAATGGCTGAAGAATGCCTGTAGCAGTTCAAGATGCTCCAGTACGCATCAGTGTGGAAAAAGAAATAGAAGATTCTTCTTAAACTCTAACTTGACCCAGACATATCATTTGATAAATGCTGCCAGTAATTGGAGCAAAAGTGAAGGGTTATCAGAACTGATGAGCTCTTGGTTATCCTATCCTGCTGAGATTTGAGCAGCAGTTGAAGAATGAAGGCTGGGAGGCGTCCAGGTCTGGGACGTGTTTGGAGGCCTGAGCATTAGGCCAGGCTCTGCCAGCCTCAGCTCCTCCCATTGCCAGCAAGACTTACCTTCTACCTGCAGGTTCAGCCTTGTCCAGCCCCAAAGGCAATGTTGGCCCAATCTGGTTCATGAGAGCAACCACAATACTTGGGCAGGAGGCCATCAGATATGTGTGCCCCGAGGGGTGTGTATTAGACCCCAAGGTTCACGTGGATGCCAAGGAGGCCCATTGAGGCCATGTTCAGGTTCTCAGGAAAGTTTGCCTAGAAAGAGTCTGTCCTTGTGTGATGTTTACTCTTCCTTCTCTTTCTCCTTCAGACACACACACACACACACACACACACACACACACACACACACACACGTTCTTAGTAGAATACCATTCGATCCCAAACTAGGTGGGCCAAGCCTTCACATGGCAGGCCAGACATAGCATCACAGGAATTCAAGTAAGTGCAGGGGAGGTTGGGTGGGCACCCCGGGACTGGAGAGGCAGGGCCAGGCCCAGGAAGCGAGTCATGACAGAGGCTCAACCAATACATGGAGGGTCAGGAAGCAGAGTCAGACACTGGGGAGAAAGAGTTCTGGGAGAAACGTGATGAGAGATTCCTAAGCAGTATCTAAACACGTAGTGAGGAGGGCTTGGATAACAGAAACACCAGCAGAAGAATAAAGGTAGAGAAGCAGAAGGCATCACATGGACACTCATGTGACAGAAAATTGCCCCTCAGCTTTGCTACTTTCTAGTCACTGTTTCCTTCGTATATTAACTTGTTTCTCTCAGTCAGTTGCTTCTTCTTATAATGTAGCAGGTGGTATCCAAATTGCTGGGAACGAATCGAGGTAGTGCGCTGTGCAGCATAATGCCTGATGTATAGTAGGTCCTTAATGGTTCATTGTATAGTAGGTTCATTGTCCTAAGCCCACCTCCTTGCACTTGTGCTGCAATCTCTGGTTTCAAGTAGGACTGATATCTGAGCATGAAAGTGCCTAGGAGTGATATCTGAGCATGAAAGTGCCTAAGACCTCTCATGGGTCAGTGGGATGGAGCAGGATGACACCTGGGGCTCTCACGGTTACATAGGTAACTCATTAACATCATTATTAAGCATAAATACCCCTCCCTCCAAAAGTCCAGTAATTTCTGGTTTAAGACTAAAATGTAGATTCATGTAAAATGTAATTCACAGCTAAGAACTGCTAAGATGAACAATTTAGTTTGGTGTCATTTTAAACACCAAGACATCATAACAACTGGAATTGTGAGATACCTTGGAAATTTTGGTGCAAGATGCCTAGACATCAGACATCATCAGTCCTGAACCTATAATATTACATATTGTTTTAACATCCATGCCAGCCACTTTCCACAAAGCCCTCTCCTCCACTATATGCTCACGCATATGGGCACCCTTCTAGGACCTTCTCTCAGGACATTTCCAGAAGGCCGATTAGTGTTAGGTTGAGATTTAAAAGATAATGTAGATCTTCTTTGGCTTGTGTAGCAACTATTGAACATGAAGTATAATCTGAGATAGACTTCTTTATAAAAATTGTACATATGGAGACAATGCGTTTTCTTCCTCACTGGTAAGGTGAAGGACCAGGCTTTTACCTTCAGGGAAAAATATCCCTGATGGTTTGTAGCTAACAGTGCATTTACACAGGATTTTAAGCCTAGAAGACACAGGAGCTGTACTCTTCTGATGAGTTTGCCCAGAGAACATCTGCTTCAGAAGCTTGGGTTGCAACAATTGGCTTTCATTGTATCTCTAGACATAAGTCCCCAAATCTTAGCTATAAAGCTTTGAATGCGTCTGAAACACACCTTCTGACACTAGAGATTTTTTACATGTATATTATTTTGTAGTTTTTAAACATGCTGTAAGATGACTGTTTAAAACATGGAGAAATCATTATATTATCATTAAATATCAAAAACAGAGTATACATTTACATATAAAATATGACTTTGCCCACCAAAATCTGCCACAAAAGAGTAGTCACTGGATCATATTCCTGCCGATTTCTGATACAAAGACTATGGTTGTCCAAAGAACATGGTATTAATTGCATTTAATCTGTCCAGATCTGAGTTGATAGCAGCTAGATTTCAGCAAACGGTTACCTTTCTTTCTCATTCAGAGTGATATATTTCAGACATACATTCCACTCCAGGACAGTACCTGTCTGAGAGCTCTCAGTTTGTCATGAGATGTTAGTAACTATTGCCAATCATACGTTTGTGCCCCTAACACACTGGGCTGGGTTGAGGGATGTCTGCTCACAAGAAGAAAGGAAGAGAAATCCACCAGGGCTTAGCACAAATCTATATGTGAACTAATCTAAAAAACTTATCCTCCTAGAATGAAGCTGGAAACATGGAATATCACATTAGAAAATGCAATCCTAAAAATCTGATTTGCAAAGTTCGGTTTCTGTTTATTAAGCGAAACAAACCACCTAACAAACCAGGTGTAGAACGAATAGATGGATAGAGGCTAAAAAGCCATCCTGTGTCAGACCTCCAGTGTTCCCATCCAGCTGATCCCGTCAATTTTCTCAGCACTCAGAGCCCAGTTTCTCCATCTGTGACATGGAGATTTTTATCCTACTCATCTCGCACGGCTGTTTGGAAAATATTAGAAATAATCCATGTCAAGCACTTAGCCTAATCCATAGCGTACCTTGTTAGCTCTCAACAACTGTTAGCTATCATTATTACTATCTTATTGATTTACTTTGGGGAACATAAGAAGTGCTGACATACGATGTACTCTCTGTAATCAACATCACATTATTTTTCCATTTGTGTGATGTCTTAACATTGAAACGGTACCTTACGCACATAAGCTCATTTAAGCTTCACATAAACTCTGCGGAGTAGATAGATATCAAATCTAATTTGGGAGACTCTAAGTGTCCTTTCCCCGATTATCGTAAGCTAGAGAAAATAGGAAAAACAACATCCTAGAAAATTAAGGAGCTCTCTCATAACAGCAAATCAACGGCAGCAACTTGGAAATGAAAAGCTGGAGAAACTCGCTGGCATGGCCTCCACTATGTAATAGAAGAATCATGCTCACCCATGAATGAGGCCACTGGAACCAAATTATGGGAATAAATGAGGGATCTAGTTTTATCCATGCAGGTTTCTCAGAGCGCTGAATGCTTCCCGAATCTTGTGTTAGGACAGGCAGACAGGGAGAGACAAGAGCCCCCGTCTGGGAGTCAGACAGCCTGGTCTTCCTTCTTTCTCCTGCCACCTTTTAGCTGTGTGACCTTGAAATAGTGACTTGACACTCTCTCAAAATCCGAGCTTTCCCCTGTGTAAATGTGGATGGTGGATGGTATTACTAATCTCATGAATTTTTTGCAAAGACTAAGCAATATGACTTGAGTAAGGAGCTTAGTGTAACATGTAGAACATATTAAATACTCATTTACTGGTAGTTCTCACAGTATTGTTAATATTTTATAACTCAAATATAAGAATAAGAGAGTTTTAGAAATCTGAAGATCCCTAGTCAACAAATGACTACACAAACCAAGATATCAGCACATCCTGGAAGCTCCATATCATGGGGACATCTGGTCATAGGGACGCCAGAGTCCTCAGGAGACCCGAATTCTGCCCTGACCTCCCTAATACATCTCCCAGTGTCACAGATGGGATCTTGCAAATCATCAATGCTATGGCCTTTACCGTATGTTTTAGAGTCAGTGAGTACTTCAGACCGAGGTGGGAGATTGATGTAAACTTTAGATTCTGTATTATGTCAAAGGTAGTTGGAGGTCGTGGAGAAACGTGGAAGGAAGGAAACACATGTGTGCTCTGTGCTGACTGTGTTCTGGGCTCTGTGTTAGTTCTCACCAATGACCTCCTTTAACACTCAATCCTGTGGGATGGCTCTTGTCTCTCTGATCTCACTCAGGAGGAAACTCAGGCCCTAAAATTAAGTAACAAGGTAGCCCACTGTTAGAAGAAGGAGTTGAGATTTGACTACTGGCTTCTGAAGCATAGCCTTTCTAGAAAAGTGAATAATCTCTTACTTTTTTCTCATCCCAAGTAGTAATCAAGAGATGCAAAGTTTGTAGTTTCAAGCTGGGTCTTATAAAAGCAAGATGAATGACATTTATTCATACAACGAAGCTCTGCTTGGCCCATCTTGACTGCCAGGATACCTCACTTATGGCTCTTTCCTCACATCTCTGACTTGCCGTCGCAAGTACTTTGCTTCCTCTGCTTCACCCACCTCCTCACCCAGGATCCTTAGGATGCTGAGGGCTGCGCTGGACCAGATCATCATTGCTCCAAGCATCTGACAGCAGCACATCTAGATGTAAATACACACTGTGATGCAGGGGAAAGCTAAGACTCAGAATATCCCATCTGAGGGGAGGGGCGGGTAGGGGTGGGGTGGGGGAATTAGAGAGCTCCAGCCCCTGCTTCTGCCTAAGCACCCCATGCACTTAAGTTCCAGGGTCTCTCAAATACATCATGACCTTCCATGCACTTGCTTTTGAGCGAGTCAAGTTCTGTATCTGGAGTTCCTTCTTAATGATATTATTGTATGTTGTTCATCAAACACTGTGCCCAGCCCTTGACTTACTGTCTTTCTTAATTTAGACAATAATCCTCTGGAGTACCTACTAGAATTATCTCCTTTTCTCACAAATGGAAACTCAGAGACAGAAAAATTAAGTAGATTCCACAAGGTCACAGTACTAGTAAGAAGCAGGGCTTAGTTTCCAACCCTGGCTATCTGGCGCGTGGACACTTTTAACCCTATACTATCCCCTTTTCTAGGGCTGGAAAACTCCTAATTACCCTTCTATGCCCTCTGGCATCACATCTGGAAAGCTTTCATCTAGTCTACAGATGAAATGATTAATTCTGTCTTCTGCTTTCAAAACATTTTGTTCCTTCTCCTGTTATATTTACCATATTACATTATAGTTATTTATTTGTGTGTATTTCTCCCCTACCAGAAGGATTTCAACCTTCTTTGTCTTACTGGAAATTGTCAGATCCCTTGGCATAGAATAGATAATAGATAAATGTTTATTAAAGTGAGTGAATGGATAACTGAGTTATGAAGAGATAAATAAAAGAAGGAAGTGTCATTCATTTCAGTGACTTCCTTAGATCTGCTGTGTGGACTGCTGATTAGAAGTTTGATGTTTTTCTCTTCATTTCCTATTCTCTACCCCTGCACACCATTCTTTGGCTCTGCTTGCTTTTTGCAGCGATGATAGCCTTTTACCTTATTCTTTGAAATCCATGAAAGATTGTATAATAAGAACATATGTGTGTGTGTGTATGTGTGTGTGTGTATTGCAGCACTGTTTACAATAGCCAAGACATGGAAGCAACCTAAATGTCCATCGACAGATGAATGGATAAAGAAGATGTGGTGTATATATACAATGGAATATTACTTAAAAAGTAATATTAAAAAGAATGAAATAATGCCATTTGCAGCAACATAAATGGACCTAGAGATTATCATATTAAGTGAACTAAGTCAGAAAGAGAAAGACAAATCATATGACATCACTTATATGTGGAATCTAAAAACATGATATAAATAAACTTATTTACAAAACAGAAATAGATTCATAGACATAGAAGACAAACTTATGGCTACCAGAGGAGATAGTGGCAACTAGGGCGGTGGGGAGGTTGGGGAAGATAAGTTAGGAGTTTGGGATTAACAGATACAATACTATGTGTAAAAGAGATAAAAAACAAGGACCTACTGTGTAACACAGGGAACTATATTCAGTGTCTTGTAATAACCTACAATAGAAAAGAATCTGAAAAAGAATATGTACTTTTATATATGTATTTATATACAAATATACATATAACTGAGCCACTTTACTGTACACCTGAAGCTAACACAACATTGTAAATTAACTATATTTCAATTTTTAAAAATGGCTTCAAAAAAAAACGGGTATTGCGATCTGAGTGAAGTTGGTACTGTGACACAAAAGCATCACTAAATGACAAAAAGCATCACTGAAACCTGCTCTCCCTCCTCATGTTCTACCTATCCTTTCTCCCTACTCCCTCCCTCCCTCCCTCTTTCCCCTGGTCATAAAGCACACTCCTTTCTGCTTCAAAGAACTTGGGAAGGTCCATTTCTTCTGCCCTGGAATGCATTCCCACGGAGAGCTCAGATGGCAACTCCCAGGCCGTTTTGCACGAAGAAATTACTCATGCTTGGGAGTGGGAGAATTCACTCCTACAAAACCCCAAATGAAAACTACCCTCTTTGGTCTAAAATAATCATTTGTTTCTTCATTCAATGGCCTCGACTCCAGGATGTACAGTCATCTTGAAGTGTCTACATTCCCCACTCCAGCTTACTCTGTTTTTATTTATTTATATATTTTCTATTTTTTTTGAAGTATAGTTGATCCACAATGTTGTGTTAGTTTCAGGTGTACAGCACAGTGATTCAGTCATATATATATATATATTTTTTTCAGATTCTTTTCCCTTATAGGTTATTAAAAAATACTGAGTATAGTTCCCTGTGTTATACAGTAGGTCCTTGTTGTTTATTTTATATACAATAGTGTGTATATGTTAATCCCAAACTCCTAATTTATCCCTTCCCCCGCTTCCCCTTTGGTAACCATAAATTTGTTTTCACTTTCTTTTTTTTTTAATTTTTTAATATTATTTTATTTATTTTTCATACAGCAGGTTCTTATTAGTGATCTATTTTATACATATTAGTGTCTACATGTCAATCCCAATCTCCCAATTCATCCCACCACCACCACTCCCCTGCCACTTTCCCCCCTTGGTGTCCATACGTTTGTTTTCTACATCTGTGTCTCTATTTCTGCCCTGCAAACCAGTTCATCTGTACCATTTTTCTAGGTTCCACATATACGCGTTAATATACGATATTTGTTTTCCTCGTTCTGACTTACTTCACTGTATATGACAGTCTCTAGATCCATCCACGTCTCTACAAATGACCCAATTTCATTCCTTTTTATGGCTGAGTAATATTCCACTGTATATATGTACCACATCTTCTTTATCCATTCGTCTGTCAATGGGCATTTAGGTTGCTTCCATGCCCTGGCTATTGTAAATAGTGTTGCAATGAACATTGGGGTGCATGTGTCTTTTTGAATTATGGTTTTTTTCTGGGTATATGCCCAGTAGTGGGATTGCTGGATCATATGGTAATTCTATTTTTAGTTTTTGAAGGAACCACCATACTGTTCTCCATAGTGGCTGTATCAATTTACATTCCCACCAACAGTGCAAGAGGGTTCCCTTTTCTCCACACCCTCTCCAGCATTTATTGTTTGTAGATTTTCTGATGATGCCCATTCTAATCAGTGTGAGGTCGTACCTCATTGTAGTTTAGATTTGCATTTCTCTAATAATTAGTGATATTGAGCAGGTTTTCATGTGCTTCTTGGTCATCTGTATGTCTTCTTTGGAGAAATGTCTATTTAGGTCTTCTGCCCATTTTTTAAAATAAATTAATTATTAATTAATTAATTAATTTTTTGGCTGTGTTGGGTCTTCATTGCTGTGCACGGGCTTTCTCTAGTTGCGGCGAGTGGATGCTACTCTTCGTTGCAGTGTGTGAGCTTCTCACTGCAGTGGCTTCTCTTGTTGCGGAGCACAGGATCTAGGCGCACAGGCTTCAGTAGTTGCAGCATGCAGGCTCAGTAGTTGCAGCACACAGCCTCAGTAGTTGTGGCACACAGGCTTAGTTGCTCCGCGGCATATGGGATCTTCCCGGGCCAGGGCTCGAACCCATGTCTCCTGCATTGGCAGGCAGATTCTTAACCACTGCGCCCCCAGGGAAGTCCTTCTGCCCATTTTTTGATTGTGTTGTTTGTTTTTTTAATATTGACCTGCATGAGCTGTTTATATATTTTGGAGATTCATCCTTTGTCCATTGATTCACTTGCAAATATTTTCTCCCATTCTGAAGGTTGTCTTTTCATCTTGATAATAGTTTCCTTTGCTTTGCCAAAGCTTTTAAGTTTCATTAGGTCCCATTTGTTTATTTTTGTTTTTATTTCCATTACTCTAGGAGGTGGATCAAAAAAGATCTTGCTGTGATTTACGTCAAAGTGTGTTCTTCCTATGTTTCCCTCTAAGAGTTTTATAGTGTCTGGTCTTACATTTAGGGCTGTAATGCATTTTGAGTTTATTTTTGTGTATGGTGTTAGGGAGTGTTCTAATTTCATTCTTTTATGTGCAGCTGTCCAGTTTTCCCAGCACCACTTATTGAAGAGACTGTCTTTTCTCCACTGTATATCTTTGTCTCCTTTGTCATAACTTAGTTGACCATAGGTGCGTGGGTTTATCTCTGAGCATTCTATCCTATTCCATTAATCTATATTTCTGCTTTTGTGCCAGTACCATATTGTCTTGATTACTGTAACTTTGTAGTATAGCCTGAAGTCAGGGAGTCTGATTCCTCCAGCTCCATTTTTTTCCCTCAAGACTGCTTTGGCTATTTGATATCTTCTGTGTCTCCATACAAATTTTAATATTTTTTGTTCTAGTTCTGTATAAAATGCCACTGGTAATTTGATGGGGATTGCGTTGAATCTGTAGATTTCTTTGGGTAGTGTAGTCATTTTCACAATATTGATTCTTCCAATCCAAGAACATGGTATATCTCTCCATCTGTTTGTGTCATCTTTGATTTCTTTTATCAGTGTCTTATAGTTTTCTGAGTACAGGTCTTTTACCTCCTTAGGTAGGTTTATTCCTAGGTATTTTATTCTTTTAGTTGCAATGGTGAATGGGATTGTTTTCTTAATTTCCCTTTCTGATTTTTCATTGTTAATGTATAGGAATGCAAGAGATTTCTGTGCATTAATTCTGTATCCTGCAACTTTACCAGATTGATTTAGCTCTAGTAGTTTTCTGGTGACATCTTTAGGATTTTCTATGTATAGTATCATGTCATCTGCAAACAGTGACAGTTTTACTTCTTCTTTTCCAATTTGTATTCCTTTTATTTATTTTTTTCTTCTCTGATTGCCATGCCTAGGACTTCCAAACCTACATTGAATAATGGTGGCGAGAGTGGACGTCCTTGTCTTGTTCCTGATCTTAGAGGAAATGCTTTCAGTTTTTCACCATTGAGAAGGATGTTTGCTGTGGGTTTGCTGTATATGACCTTTATTATGTTGAGGTAGCATCACTCTATGCCCACTTTCTGGAGAGTTTTTGTCATAAATGGGTGTTGAATTATGTCTAAACCTTTTTCTGCATCTACTGAGATGATCATATAGTTTTTATTCTTCAATTTGTTAATATGGTGTATCAAATTGATTGATTTGCATATATTGAAGAATCCTTGCATCCCTGGGATAAATCCCACTTGATCATGGTGTATGATCCTTTTAATGTGTTGTTGGATTCTGTTTGCTAGTATTTTGTTGAGGATTTTTACATCTATATTCATCAGTGATATTGGTCTGTAATTTTCTTTTTTTGTAGTATCTTTGTCTGGTTTTGGTGTCAGGGTGATGGTGGCCTTGTAGAATGATTTTGGGAGTGTTCCTTCCTCTGCAATTTTTTGGAAGAGTCTGAGAAGGATGCGTGTTAGTTCTTCTCTAAATGTTTGCTAGAATTCACCTGTGACGCCATCTGGTCCTGGACTTTGTTTGTTGCAAGATTTTTAATCACAGTTTCAATTTCATTACTTGTGATTGGTGTGTTCATATTTTCCATTTCTTCCTGGTTCAGTCTTGGAAGGTTATACCTTTCTAAGAATTTGTCCATTTCTTCCAGGTTGTCCATTTTATTGGCATAGAGTTGCTTGCAGTAGTCTCTTAGGATGCTCTGCATTTCTGCGTTCTTCATTGTAACTTCTCCTTTTTCATTTCTAATTTTATTGATTTGAGTCCTCTCCCTCTTTTTCTTGATGAATCTGGCTAAAGGTTTATCAATTTTATCTTCTCAAAGAACCAGCTTTTAGTTTTATTGATCTTTGCTATTGTTTTCTTTGTTTCTGTTTCATTTATTTCTGCTCTGATCTTTATGATTTCTTTCCTTCTACTAACTTTGGGTTTTGTTTGTTCTTCTTTCTCTAGTTCCTTTAGGTGTAAGGTTAGATTGTTTATTTGAGATTTTTCTTGTTTCTTGAGGTAGGCTTGTATTGCTATAAACTTCCCTTGTAAAACTGCTTTTGCAGTATCCCATAGGTTTTGGATCATCATGTTTTTGGTGTAATTTGTCTCTAGGTATTTTTTGATTTCCTCTTTGATTTCTTCAGTGATCTCTTGGTTATTTAGTCACATATTGTTTAGCCTCCATGTGTCACTTATCTGTTTTTTTGCCTCAGTTATTCTTCTATTGATTCCTTCTAGTGTATTTTTCATTTCAGCCATTGTATTGTTCATCTCTGTTTGTTTGTTCTTTAATTCTTCTAGGTTTTTGCACTTTGAATTCTTCTAGGTCTTTGTTAAACATTTCTTGTATCTTCTCGATCTTTGCATCCATTCTTTTTCCGAGGTCCTGGATCATCTTCACTATCATTATTCTGAATTCTTTTTCTGGAAGTTTGCCTATGTCCACTTCATTTAATTGTTTTTCTGGGGTTTTACCTTGTTCCTTCATCTGGTAAAAAGTCCTCTGCCTTTTCTTTTTACCTATCTGTCTGTGAATGTGATTTTTGTTCCATAGGCTGCAGGATTGTAGTTCTTTTTGCTTCTGCCTTCTTCCCTCTGGTGGATGAGGCTATCTAAGAGGCTTGTGCAAGTTTCCTGATGGGAGGGACTGGTGGTGGATAAAGCTGGGTGTTGCTCTGGTGGGCAGAGCTCAGTAAAACTTTAATCTTCTTGTCTGCTGATGGGTGGGGCTGGGTTCCCTCCTTGTTGGTTGTTTGGCCTGAGGTGATCCAGCACTGGAACCTACAGGCCCTTTGGTGGGGCTAATGGTGGACTCTGGGAGGGCTCACGCCAAGGAGTACTTCCCAGAGCTTCTGCTGCTCATGACTTCATCCCCATGGAGAGCCACAGCCACCCCCACCTCCTCAGGAGACCCTCCTACACTAGCAGGTAGGTCTGGTTCAGATCCTATGGGGTTGCTGCTCCTTCCTCTGAGTCCCGATGTGCACACTACTTTGTGTGTGCCCTCCAAGAGTGGAGTCTCTGTTTCCTCCAGTCCTGTCGCAGTCCTGCAATCAAATCCTACTAGCCTTCAAAGTCTGATTCTCTAGAAATTCCTCCTCCATTGCCAGACCCCCAGGTTGGGAAGCCTGAACCTTCACTCCAGTGGGTGGACTTCTGTGGTATGAGTATTCTCCAGTTTGTGAGTCACCCACTCAGCAGTTATGGGATTTGATTTTATTGTGATTGCACCCCTCCTACCATCTCATTGCAGCTTCTCCATTGTCTTTGGATGTGGGGTATCTTTTTTGGTGAGTTCCAGTGTAGTGTGTTCCTGTCGATGATTGTTCAGCAGTTAGTTGTGATTCTGGTGCTCTCACAAGTGGGAGTGAGCCCACGTCCTTCTACTCCACCATCTTCAAAATCTCCCATAAATTCGTTTTCTATGTCTGTGCTAAGTCTTTCATTTCTGTTTGGATTGAAAGCTCCAAGGGGGCAAGGATTATATTTATTAAGTAACCACTTATCTCAGCTGACTGATTAGCTGTCAGAATCGCCTGGGCTCTGCTGTGCCTTTGACATCCCCTTGTGCTGTGGTGGGTTTATCTGAGAAATAGGAGTTGAGCATTGTGTGATGTGATATACTATGTGTTACTGACCTAAAGACATTTTAGCCTTGGGTTCTGGGAAGAATTTTCTACTGACCCATCCAATTTTCTTAAAAAGTGATTGTTTATTGAATGGCAAAATTGCTGCTCTCTCTCTCTATGGTAACCGAGACATGAGTTCCTAAAGTCAGATTTTTGTAAGAAAGAGAATTGAAATCACAGAACCATTTCTCATATAAAAGTAAAGTAAATGTCTTTCTGTAATGTAAAGTAATGGAGAGATGAGTACACAGTCTGCCGAGTTCATTTACTCCCGTCTTGCTTTTAAAGAGCAGGTGTGAGGCCAGCTGGCTCTTGCCAACACCTGCCTAACACATGATCACGGGGATGATTAAGTGCCTATCTTAATAACCCACAGATAGAGGTAGTAAAGTCAAAATAATTGATGATAAACATCTTAAGGGGTTGAATTCTTGTTCTTTGTCCCTGAAACATTGATGACAGAGACAAGATTTACTCAGGATGTTTGAATCCTGACATTCTCATCAGGGACGGGCACTTTTTGAAAAGGAAGACTTGCTTTTCAAGAAGCACTATTGCTTCCAGAGTGTTTCAGTTCCAGGCTTTCCAGCTACCTGGGGATTCCACTGGGATCCCCTCTATCTCCTGCCTGGGACCAATGTTCACTACAGCATTATTTATAGTATTATTAGAATTCATTGATAAAACCTGGGCTTTAAAATGACACTATTCCATGTAAAATATTGGACACGTGTGCTGATGCACGTGCTCGGGAGAGCGTCTGGCATCTCGTAAGCATGGGGCATGTCTTGGCAGTTATCTCTCTGCCATTATTCCCACTTATTCAGACAACACGTTGCAGTGAGGCAGTGTAAACGTTGACCAAGGGCTACTGCCAGCTTGTACCCATCCCTGAGGCCACTGAAATGCTCCAGGAGAGACGCCAGCAACAGCTTCCCCTATTTTCATGATAAATCACAGAGAACAAGAAAGATTTTAACAAAACAAAACGTACTTTATAGAAAGAAAGATGCCTGATTTTTCACCTGATTTCAGAAACAGAGTTTTACTTAACACCCACTCCTACTTAACCCCAGACCTGTATTCACTCCCCTGGATTCTAATCCTGAGCGAAAATACCTGATTCAATTCACATAATAGGGCCATTTATACTATGCTTCCTCTCTGACTCTGAGACATGTGCTCCTTATTGAATGCACATTTCTAAACTAGCTTGGCAATCTGATTTCCCATTTGAGTGCCCACAATTTGAAGCTGTGAAATAGAGGAAACTGGGGACGTGAGTCCTGTCAGATTGTAGCCAAGTGACCACCCCGTTTCTCAGGGGCAGAAGATGCTGAAAAATAAAACTGTGTGCAGAAGCAACCTGAATATCCATCGACGGAGGAATGGGTAAAGAAGATTTGATACATACATACAATGGAATATTACTCAGCCATAAAAATGAATGAAATAATACCATTTGCAGCAACATGGATGGACCTAGAGATTGTCCTACTGAGTGAAGTAAGTCAGACAGAGAAAGACAAATGTTGTATGATATCACTTATGTGTGGAATCTAAAAAAATGGTACAAATGAACTTATTTACAAAACAGAAATAAAGTCACAGATGTAGAAAAAAAACTTACGGTTACCAAGGGGAAGGGGGGCAATAAATTGGGAGATTGAGATTGACATATACACACTACTATATATAAAATACATGACTAATAAGAACCTACTGTATAGCACAGGGAACTCTACTCAATACTCTGTAATGACCTATATGGGAAAAGAATCTAAAAAAGAGTGAATACATGTGTATGTATAACCGATTCACTTTGCTGTATAGAAGAAACTAACACAACATTGTAAATCAACTATACTCCAATAAAAATTAATCCAAAAAAAAAAAAAAACTGCATGCAGAAAACTGTGTCAGCCTAGAATTGTGCAGTGACCACACCCCCGATCTTCCTGGGACAGAGCTGTTTCCACCCAAGTTCTGGCATAGTTACTAAAAGTTCCCATTTCACTCTCAAAAGTATCCTTATTTCATAATGTATTTGGCACTCATGATAATGATAATACATGCTGATAGTGTTTCCTCTGAATTGTCAATTAAGGACCAAAATATGATCAATTCTCTGTTTTAGGAAGGTAAGAGAAATATACCAAGCATTCTTGGTCAGATCCAGCAAAAATTGTTGGGTTGAAAACTGACCTAGCAACTGTATAAACCTCAGTTATCTGGAAATTCACGTAGGAAGTTCTTATGTTAATGAAGTGTTATTGTAACACGCTCTAATTTTGCTATCACTAAAAAAAATAATTTATGACTGTAGTTTTAGATTAGTTTTGTTGCTCATTTGGCTTTAATCTGTAATTTTCTTCTCTCTTGTCCCTTCCTGTCCTAATTTCTGTCCCTGACCTTTTATGTGGTCCCAGACTTGGGCTTCTCCTGTGATCATCCTTGTCTCACACTGAATACAACCATTTCTTACAGGGCCCTGCCTAACAGAAGGCCAGCATATTGTTGCATTTCTGTAAATGTTACATTATAATGACAAAAACACAAGTTATTTTGGAGAGAAAAGAGCTAATCTAACTTCCCATCTGGTTTCCAGGAAATATTATCCAGAAGCGTTTCCCTTGAAAACACTAGTGTCTTTGCTGGTGACCAGGGTTGACTTCAGCTTGATCATATTAGTTTTATTTCTTTTTCTGTCACTTTTCCCCTGCTTCAAGTACTTTAAATTTCCAATTAAGGTAAGATTTATGGTTTGTTGAAATATTCTTGTTCAGCTGCCTTCCCTCTGTCTCATCTGAAAGGTTATATGTGGTTTAGCTTAATGCCAGTCAGCAAGGGAACTTCACATGCGTGTTTTTACAAGCTCAAATCTTGTGTTTTCCTCAGTGTTATTTTTAGCAAGCTGGGATGGTCTCAGTCCCACCGTCCGCAAGTAGAAGCCAATGCGCTATTTATTGCCTGTTTCTCCCTTGGGCAATAATAATACGGACAAAAAAAAGCAACATATACTTCCAAGGATTCGATTTTTTTAAATGCAAGAAATGGGAAAATTAAACTAAGTACTATGGGGGAAATAAACAAACAATAAAAAGAGATCAGCATAATAGTGATCAAGCATTTTTATTGAGCTAAGTAGAACCCAGACACAGTTATTCCATTTGTTTCTTTACCCTGTGTGATTGGTATAGTTGTCCTTATTATTATTATTATTTTTAATTGATGTAACATTTTTATTTCAATAGGTAAAAACAAAATCACATTTTGATCCTAATCAGGAATGATCGGGTGTTCTTATATGGAAAAGATTTTTTTTAATTGTGGTAAAACACACATAGTATCCAATGTACCACCTTAACCAATTTTAAATGTACAATTCTTACAGTACAATTTCTTACAATTTCTTAAGTACAATTCTTAAGTACAATTTGTTAGTGTTAAGTATATTCACATTGTTGTGTAATCAGAATACAGAACTTTTTCATCTTGCAAAGCTGGAACTCTATCCCCATTAAACATCACTTCATTTCCCTCTCAGCCCAGGCCCTGGCAACCACCATTTTACTTTTTGTTTCTATGAATTTGACTATTTTAGATATCTTTTATAAGTGGAATCACACAGTGTTTGTCTTTCTGTGACTGGTTTATTTCACTGTGAAACCATTTTCTCCCCGATTCCCCCAGACTTGATATCCAAGTGTTTGCTCTAAAAGGAAGCAAGATAGATGCACACTTTTATTCCCAGTGCATACATATTTTTTTCCCAGATAACTTGCATAGGTAGTTAATCCAGTGATTTGAGTCTCTGCTGGATTCTTATATTCCTCAAGGGATGCAACCACTGAAGAGAGCTCAGTTTCAAACAGGCTGGTAAAATAACATCCTCTACCCTCAGAGGAGAGAGGGGCAGGTCTTTGATCAGAGTTCACTGGACGAGGAAGAATTGCCATAGAATGTGTCGGAAGGAAGAAGAGTGATTAAAAAGAGGCAACGGGTCCGAATATGAATGTCCATCCATATGGGGCTTCCTGGACATGGTACTAGACATTGTAAGAGATGGGGTACAAACTTTCTAAGATGACTTTCATCTTCACACATTTATCTATAACTAGCATAATCCAGTATGATTTCACAGATATTATTGTGAAAATGCTATTTACCTTAGTGAGATAGTTAGCTAGTGGGAAGCAGCTGCATAGCACAGGGAGATCAGCTCGTTGCTTTGTGTCCACCTAGAGGGGTGGGATAGGGAGGGTGGGAGGGAGATGCAAGAGGGAGGGGATATGGGGTTGTATGTATGTATGTATATGGCTGATTCACTTTATTGTGTGACAGAGGCTAGCGCAGTATTGTGAAGCAGTTATACTCCAATAAAGATATATTAAAAAAAAAAAAAAGCAATGAACTATTTTTTTGACAACTTTTTGAGTAAAATCTCCAGGAATAAAACTTTAGAACTTTTTTAGAAACGGAATTCAGTGGTAATAAGTTTTGGTCTTGGTTTGGCTGTTTCAACTATGTGACGTTTTCCCATATTCCCTTTAAACAGCGTTTTATTCCACTATTGGCTGTCATGTCGTACTAGAAAAATTCCGGGCAGTGGGTTTAATATGGCAGCTGGTGGTAAAGCCCCTTCGACTATTCAGAGTTGTGAGAGGATCCAGATTTTTCCACCTAAACTGCTCTCTCCCAGACCCTTCCTGGCCTGTTACCCTCATTTTCCACAGGCCCCCTGCTACTCTCCGAGCCAGCCAATTCCCCAAGAATATACCTTACTGAAAATGAATTAGACTGATTATTCCCTGTGTTCTCTTGCTTACTGCTCCTATTTTAAAGTTTAATAACATCACTTGCGTTACCCTAACACTTAAGGTTTTCACCTATTAATGAAGCATGATACTGAGTTTTCATATATAGCAGTTTCTTATAAAAGACATGCACTTTAAAAAGCAAATCGAATTGAAGAAAAATATTAAGTGAAAATAATACAGGTTTGAAGAAGATTGGGGGAAATTTGTCACAGTGTGATGCTCTGAAATCTGGTAAATATGTCTTTAAAAACTGAACACGTACCGGATGGAGAGAGGACCTGAGTACAGGGAACAAAATGGGCTGGAACTGTTTAAGAGTAAACTAAGCACAAACCCACTTACACCAGGTTCTACGTGAGTGAGCTTTCAAACTACAGTCTCAGATCTGCGTTCCGCAAGCTGACGACGGGCAGTGTTGATGCTTGGCACACAGCATCTTTACTGATTTTTTTTTAACTAATAAGAATGAGTCATCTCCTGTGCGCTACCCCCTCATCAGTTTCTCTTCAAAACTAATGTCTCCCTTCTAGTCCCTCCTGATGGTTTTCCTGTTTGGCGAATGGCAGGATGTCCCTTTTAGACTAAAGAAACTTGAAAACTAGTGACCTGAATGCAGTACATGGTGCATCGAGCAGCCTCAAAAACCCTGTGCAGGTGAACAGCCTAGTTAGGAAACTGCCATTAATAAAGGAAAAGAGAATGCTTCCGATGTATTTCAGTCCAGAATTTAAACTTATTCTCACTACTTTGACAACACACCGCGAAGAGATGACCTCAGAGAATTCACTGGAATTGTTACCTCGTAGCCTGACCTCCTTAATCTCTCCCTTCTACCTGCCTTAGCCACCTGGCCATTCTTCTCATTTGCCTGTTTTGCTTTTCTTCCATGGCTCTCTTCCCTAATGACTGATCATCTCTTTGCATATTTATTCATGCCATTTAATTACTTTATGTTAATTCTGCTCCGATACCAAAAACATACTTGGATTTTTCAGGCATCCCAAACCGCAATACATGTAATTGCCCACAAAATTGCTACCAAATACAATGAATTAGAAAGCGACTGAGTATTCACCAGATTCTATTAAATCTAATTATCTGAGATCCTTTGAATTACAATGGGAATGTTCATAGTTAAAAACATGGAGTCGTGCATAGTTAATTTGTTAATTTTAAAAATGTTACTAATTTTACATGATGCTGTTATTGGCTTAACTAGGAGTAAGGTAAATTCACATCCTGTTATGAGGGAGGCAGGCCACTCCTACTTCTTGTCTCAATATCTTTATACGGTGGAAAAATTGTCAAAATTGGGAAACTTCCCAGGCCCCTAGGCAGGGCACTGATTGGCCTCTGAGGACAGTCAGAATTCTTGTTAATGAAATCCAAGTAGTAATCATTTTCAAGATGTTTTTCTGAGTCATTTCTTCCTTCAGTTAAGAGTCACCTTTAATACTTACTGCTCTGTTATGGATATTTATTGGGGCAAATTCCTAATTCCAGATTAGCCTCTCACTAACGTGTGCTGGAATAAAAAAAAATTTTTTTTTGGACTGTGTTGAAGAATCATCAGTGAATTTGAATTGCTGTTTCTCAGGAAGTATGAACCAATAAGACCCAGTTAGATGGTTTAAGGGAAAACCTTACCCTCTCCCTGGGCTGCTTCTTTCCTGGGGCATTTTGGTGCAGCAGCTCACAGGAGACACCATGAAGGTCATCCTGGAAGAAGCTGGACCCTGGAATGAGGCTTTTGTATCCATATCACCAGAGCGGCTTCATCTTGCAAGGCGTGAGGCAAAGCACATTCTCAAATGATCAAACATGCTTCCCACAAAGAGAAAAATAACCTGACCTCTCAGGGAGGGAAAGGGAAAAAGTGGGAAACCAGGGGATCTCTGCCAGACCAAAAATTCATGGCCACCCACCTCCTGGGCAGGACACCTTGGTATTTTCATACCCGTTTACCTTGTTTGATTAAAGCAAACTCTGTCCGCTCGGTGTACCCTGAAGTAAGGGGCAGAGAGCTGGGTTGGGAGCCGTGGCAGCAGGAAAAGAGGGCAAATCTGGGTTCAGATCCACTGTTGAGGTCTGACTGGATGAGGGGACAGGGTCGTCACGAGCACTGCTGTCTCGGACTGTCGGCTTGGTTCACGTGGATGGCTCCCCCCTCAATCCGTCTCCCCCGGCTGACCTCGGGCCCCAGGCGGTGGCTGCTGGCTGTGGACACCAGGGCCTGGGGTCAGAGTCAAGGGAGCCCCGAACACACACATGGGAGGCTGAGAGCCGAGGGGGGATTAACTCCATCATCAAGTTCATGGAGCTGCAGGATGTAGTCACCTGAATGGAGTTTGGGAGGGGAGGGGCAGGAGCAAGGAGTTCATCCCCAGGGCAACTTCCTGATGGCTGGCAAAGCCTGGCCTGGAGTTGGGAAAAGAGGGGAATCTGGGTTCAAAATCCGTGGACTATACCAGATCTGTGATGTGTGGGCAAGGTAACAAGCTTATCTGAGGCTCCCTTTCCTCATCTCTAAAAACAATGAGCATCTATTTCTCAAACTTGTCCTGACAATCTAATGAGTCAAGAAACAGGCAGCCCTTCGTAGGGGCTCGGTAGACTTGCTCTCACTCTTTCTCTCTCCATGTTTAATTTGCTAGAATGTTATTGGTAAAGAGGCAACCTAACAACTACCGTGTGCATAAATCTGAAGCAGCCAAATACATCCAAACGACCCCAAAGACAATCTCATTCTCTGGAAGGATGTCTTATCCTCCCACATCACCTTGCAGACGCGTTAAAATACACATGAGGAATTCTCATGCTTGAAACCTCTAGACTCTGGAGAGGATGCAACTGAGACCCAGAGAAGTTTGGGAACTTTGTCATCGCAGGTGACAGTGACGAGAAACAGTAGAACTGGGACCCAAACTGAGTCTCCTCTCCGCCACTAGAGGATCTGCCGGGTGGACCGTGCTTCCTCCCCAGTTACGGTGTATTATTCTAGGAGAAAGGGGGGAAATCAGGAGGGAAAAAAATTGCATGTAAGCTAACCCTCACCTTTGCATGCAGCCTTTCTCCCCACACATGTGGGCTCCCCGGAGCTTCGTCTGGCTGTGGGTTCCTCCACAGCTGTCAGACAAATCAAAGACCCATATGCAAAATGCAGGCCTCACAAACCGTCTGTGATGTGGCTTTCTAATACTTACTAGAAAACTTGGGGTCTCGAAAATAATGAATGGATTGCACTGGGGACTAAGAATAGAATTTACATGTGTGACAAATGTAACCCTGCAGTGGGGGAAAAAAGATAGTTTTCACATCATTTCAAAGAAAATGTTACTCACTTAGATTTCTAGCAAATGAGAACTTGCTACCATCTCTGAAGACCTCATATTTCTGTGATGGATATAGCGGGTCCTGTTTCTGTTTTCTGTTTGATGAAAGTGTTTGTTAAGAGAACACTCCAGAAGGGAAACAGAAGTCTGGGAGAAGCGATGGATGTGTCTGAGGGTGCAAGCATGGGCTCTGGTTACAAACTGGCCCCTTTTTGGAGGTGTTGCCCCAGAGGAGCTGGGTCACCTCATAAATTAGCAGCCCCAGAGCACAAACAGGATGGTTTTCTGCTGCACAATGCTGGGAAAAGAGAGTGGAGTCAGAATTATAGAACTGGGATCAGAAGTGGGGTAATTATCCAATTTAAAAAAATATATTATTATAAGAATGTGGATTTCTATTGTGGCCAAGTCTTCTGTAATATTTCCAACAATTTTGAGTGCTACATTGGAGTACTACTAGATAGCGATAATTCTTCTGTGTAATTTGTTAAATTTCCCCCAGCCAAGTCAGGAACAAGATTAACTAGTGAAAATGATATCTCCACATAAGTACACAAAGTGTCCCAATTCCTCAAAAAGGCCCGTTATTATCATCTTCAGGAGAGAGAACCCTAAACTTATTGTAGGCAAAGTTCTGGGGCCAGGTTTGCAATGTTACTTGGATCCAGGAATTTTCTTAGGGAAATTCTGCCTGGAAATCTATTGGCTAAAATTTTGTCCAAATTGCTTCACCTTTGAATGGCAAAATTATCATGAATTTGATTTGGAGCTATTTGAACTAGTATGATCAATCAAATCTTATTTTCTTCTAGTACTCCAGAAAAAATAAGAGCATTAAATATGTCTGAAGAACTACCATCCCTTTGGACAATCATGCTAAGAATAAAAGGTTATAGATTATCGATGATATTTCTTAGGATAATAGACTTAAGAAGGCAACATGCAAACCTGGGCTGATAACTTCAAAGGAAAAAAGATTTGGAAAGAAAGTATGTGAGAGAATGACAGCCTAGGAGCCACAAGCCTCATACTTACTCTTCTCTTTGGTCTATTTTTTCCCCTTGTTCCAATTTCACAAGAAAAAAAATAGTTGTGCAGGAGGGGGAGGGGGAGGATGGGGAGGGGGAGACTTATGAACAGGTGGTGGAGGCCTGGATCCTATTTGGCCCTAAGGCACCTAGTAATGAAGCACGTGTG
The DNA here is from genome assembly GCF_965194805.1 of Balaenoptera borealis. Lineage (NCBI taxonomy): Eukaryota > Metazoa > Chordata > Mammalia > Artiodactyla > Balaenopteridae > Balaenoptera > Balaenoptera borealis. The sequence continues at coordinate 73,757,812 of NC_138877.1, forward strand.
TCCTTCCTGGATTTCTATTGACAGGTGTACTGTGTTTTCTCTTGCTTTTGAAGTTTCCCCATCAACTCCTGGTCCTTGGATCACAGGGAGCTGCAGAGAAAAGTGCGCTGCCCCTGTGATGCTTCCTCAGTGGTCCTGGCAGCTGCGTTTCGCATTTGGGATGAGTTACCAGTCTTCTAAAGAAAGGCACAAAACACAGTTCCCCTCTTTCTTAAGAAAGCCTGATCCCCAAACAGAAATGGCCCTATGAATGTTCGGAGATGCACTCGGCCAACGTGATCGCTCTTGAACTCAACCAGCCTAGAAAAGCTCTGTCCAAGGTGCCAGCGACCCGCACCCAGGAAATTCCACCTGCTCGTTACAGAATCCGCAGAAAACACCTCTCCCAGGAATGTCCACGACCACCAAGAAATGCTGGGCTTGAAACACGCCACGTTCTATTCACCACACCATGGTCTCTACATGGTAAAACACATTCAGCCTGGCCGAGCATCGTTCACTCTTTCTCAACCGCATCTGTGCAGCCCGTTTGAGATCCACCCAGAAAAACAAGGTATTGATAGACAAATAAAATCTCAGCTCACAACTGGGACAGTTAGACTTCAGCTGACCACAGATTCTAAAGCAAAAGCTTAAGCTCAGCTATGTGGACTTTTAGCCTTTAACTAAGACCTATGGGGGGATATATATATATATATATATATATATATATATATGTAATCTTTTATTAATACTTCTGAATATTTATGGAATTTTAGTGTTTTTCTCCCAATATTTGTAAATACAACTGCTAAATATCCCATAACACATTTGAGCAGAAAATAAAATCCTATGTATAATACGCTCACCGACACTGACATATTGCAAACCAAGTATAAAAATATTGTACTCAACTTGGTTCCCTTTATTAATCAATTTTTTATTCCCTCAGTGCTAGTGTGTGAACATATGAAGATTCACCAAAAGAACAAAAGAAAAAAAACCCAGTATTACTATGTGATAAGCATGTTTGATGCATGGGACAATTTAGCAAAGAAGACCCACGACCTCATATTTTTCCTGCTATTTGAGCTAAACTAAACTCTTTGAAGCCTAGAAATATTCAGGAATCCCACTTGTAAAAACATCCAGGGATTTTAAGTTTGTACTAAAATAAGCGAGATCCATAATTAGCAGGAGACGGCATTTTCTTACCGCTGTTTCTGGCTAAAAACAAAACCAGGAAACACTTATCCAGGCAAACTCAGTGAGACCCTGAATGTGCTGGTAAGTATTCCATTCACTCTAGAAAGTTATCATTCAACAAAGGTGTAAGAAATCTTGATTAACAAAACAAGGTGCTTCCGTTGTTAAAATATAATGTCAGAATGTAAATTCCCTGATTTATCTTTTTCTGCTGGGTATTGTGTTACAGTAATTCATAGTGGAAACAACTGATTTTTTAAGATGGCTTTTTCAATGTCAAAGTTCCTTTAAGAAAAGAAAAATGCTTTAATAATTCATTTCCAGTGATTAAAAAAAAAAAACCCACTGGCCATTGTATGCAAGACTTAAAAGAAATCCAGGCGGATATAATCAGTACTCATTCACTCATTCAGCCACCCCTTGATCAGTGATTTATTGAATACTTACTACTGCCTGTCACTATTCTAGGGACTGGAAAAGAGTTATTTTTAATTATGTACGTAGTTAAGTCTCTTACATATGTGTGTGTGTGGAGTGAGGAGGTGACTGACAAAAACCAAGTAAGCGTAGCGTAGAGGCTATTTGGAAAAATAAAACAAGGTGATGTGATGGAATCTGGGAGTGAGTGGATTGGGACAGTCTGGGAAACTCTCCCTAAGGAAGTGATGTTGGAGCCCAAGCTCAATGTTGAACAAGAGGAAACCAGGCAGAGTCGTATGAGGATGTGGTCAGGGACAAGGTCCGGAGGTACAGCAGGCACAGAGCCAGCTCCTGAGGGATCCCCGTCAACCTTGGGTCTCTCCTGAGGGGGTGCCAGGAGAAGATGAACGCAGGCAATGAGTTCACGTTGAGTAGGCTCAGAGGGCATCTTTTAAGAAGTAACATTTAAGCAAAGACCCGAAAGACTGGATTCAAGTTTGGAAAACAAGAGTGGGAAAGAATATTGTGGGCAGTGGGAACCACATGTGTGGAAGCCCTGTGATAGAAAAGGACCTCGTGTGTCTGGAAAAGAGAAAGGAAGTGGATTCGTTTCTTAGGGCTGACAGAATAAAGTCCCACTGACTTGGGGGCTTAGAACAACAGAAATATATCCTCTCACTGTTCTGGAGACTAGAAGTCGGAATTCAAGGCATCACCAAAGCCACGCCCCCTGAGATTCTGGGTAGAATCCTTCCTTGCCTCTTGCTGGCTTCCTATGGTGCCTTTCCATCCTTGGCTTCCCTGACGAGCAGCTGCATCTCGCCCATCTGTGCTCTGGTCATCACGTGGTGTTCTCCCTGTGAGTCTGTGTCTTCTCATGACCAGCCTCTCCTCTTATAAGGACATCAGTCCTACTGGACCAGCCCTGACGTCTTAACTGGATGTCCACAATGCGTCTCTTTTTAAATAAGGTCACATTTACTGGTTCCGAGAGTTAGGACTTCAACATATTTTTGAGGAGTGGGCACAATTCAACCCACAACCCAGCACGGCAGAAGTTGGTGAGCAAGTTGGAGAGTGGTCTGAGTTGATGCTGGTGAGATAGGTATCGGCTGCAGCCTTGCAGCTCCTGGCGAGTGGTTAGGATTTTATTCTAAGTGAATAAGAGCCCTCATATAAAGGAGAAACATGACACAGGTCACATTTTTAAATAATCTCTAGATGCTGTGAAGGGACTAATTTGGTTGGAAGCAAGAGTGGCAGTGTGGAAAGAGGCCACTGCAGGGGTCCAGGGGAGAGGACTGCAGAGGTGGTTGCCATGGAGAATCTGATGGACTTGACAAACATCTTGGAGAAAGAAGCAGTAGAACTTGGAGTGGATTGGGCATCAGATGTGCAGATGAGGGACACAGACTTCAAAGATGACTCCTAGATTTCTGGCTTGAGCAATGGGTGGGTTACAGTGAGAACAGGAAGACAGGGTATAAACAGGTCTGGGGGGACAATCAGGAGTTAGTTTGGACATGATGAATCCAAGATCCTTATGAGACATTTGAGAATACGTATCAAGAAAATGGCTAGTCTGATGAGTCTGGGATCAGGAGAGAGATTTAAACTGAAGAACCTGAAAGATTTTTAGAGTGTATGAAAAATATTAATGAATTCTATTTTTGTTGTTAACCCTCCTGATGTGCTATTATTTCTAGATGCATATAGTTGTGTATACGTATGTTAGCTAAATCTAACATAACCAGAATATTTAAGTCCAATTCACTAATTATGGCTCAGAAGACAACCTGGTGACACAAAAGAGGTGATAGGATATTGTTTGTGGTACTTGCAAATATTTGTATATGGTTTACAAGTCTAAATCTTTGATTCTACTATCATTGGGCACGCTTTATATTTGGGTCTTAATTGGAATGCATTTCACACCACGTAGGAAGCAAAGAGGGTATTACAATTATGAATATGACTAGGCAAGTAAAAAGTATGATGGCCAAATACTGTCAGGGTTGGTTTTTGTGGATTTTTTAAGCTCTTTACAAGACCACCCTGTTATGGACCCACATCTCAAAGCCAAGCCTTCTCGGTGGCTCAGGACAAGACCAGTTTGTAACATGCTTTCACTGTGTACTCGAATTCTCCTGAGGCCAGGCTAAAGGGACCGGATTACTAAGAGCTGTCTATGGAGAAGGAAGAAGGTACATGGCTTTCCAGTTTTGTAAACTGAATCTTAACAGCTTATATTTTTCTGCTTCCTGCCAGCCCCTGACGTCCACATGAGGAGCAGTTAGGCCTCAAGAGACAAAGTCTTGGTCCAGGCAAATTGTATTTTAATTCATATTTCAAAACATATCCATTTTAACCTAACAGCATGACAAAGCAGGCCAAATAGTTTGAGCTAGCCATATCCTTGAACAGAATCCCAAAAATGTGTATTCATTTATAAATGAATGCTATATATGAATGAATGAATGTGAATGGCATCATAACATTTAAAGTTCCACAAAATTTTCAGGAAAAATATATCTTAAAATATATATCTATAATATATTATAGATATATATATTATATGTATATATTTTTAAATGTATGTGATGGTATGTTTATTTTTGCAGAAAAATGATTGCCTAGACTGAAAGTCAACCCCTAGCCTACATCACATATTTTCAGAATGGAAAACATTTTCCATTTTTGTTAATCTAGGGAGACAGGAAAGTGCTTTCAAATGTTACATATTTAAAAAATAGATTATTATCTTGAAGGCTTTTTAGGGAGAGGGGAGAGTGCTGAATTACTTTGTAAAATATGGGGGTTCTGAGCCAGGCTAATATGGTTCCTGTGGTCATAGACTTTTGCCTGGATCAAACCCACAAGTGTCAAGATCAAGTAGAGTTCCAAATATCACATCATTACAATAAATATAATTAACTACTGTAAAGAGGCCAAGCTCAGGAATCCGGGAGACTCCAAAGATATTGGAGCATATTTTAGAATTATTTTCAGAGAACAGAAATTACATGGTTCTTGAAAGTAATGCTCATACTTAATCTGATTCCATCCAATAGAAAATTCATCCTGAATATCCAGTGAGCCCATGTGGCATCCAATCTGGAGGAATTTGTTTGTTTGTTTTGGGTCTGACTTTAACACTGGGTTATATTTCATCATTAGAATCAGCTATTGTAACCAGTTGGCATATGACTGGCCCTGATTGGCTTTGCCTGGTTTAGTTTAATAAAGGGATTCATTTCCAGGGCTGGCAATGCTGATGGAATTGGATAGAACGGGGAGGCGGGGTGGGGTGGGGAATGGCTTGATAAAATCAAACTTTGCCAAATAGGTGAAGTACGACTGTTAATGTAAAACATCTTTTGGGACTCTGTCATTGCTTTACATTGTATGTTATTGTAAAACATCTTTTGTGACTTTGTCATTGCTTTACATTGTATGTTATTGTAAAACATCTTTTGTGGCTTGTCATTGCTTTACATTGCATGTTATTGTAACTAAAGACTGAAACGACACAATAACCCAAAAAATGGCAATCAGAAAATTCTCCTGCAGCCATTTTGAGTCCAAACGTAAAAGTCAAAGTCAAAGTCATGATTCTGAACAATGCTTTTGAAATGGAGTTTCTTCAAGCCAAAAACAGAGCTCAGAATATAAGTGCTTTCAACACAGCCCTGCCAAATGAAACCCTCGGTGTTTAGAAAACACTGCAGAGCCTATCCCTTTCTATTTACTATGTAAGCACCTAAAATTTACATGTGAGTGAGAAGGCCAAGAAGCCCATAATTAATTGGGCTGATGGCTGATTAATTCAGGCATCTCCTTTTAAAACAGAGTTTATAAATTCCTCAATGTCCAGAACTTCTAAGGCTAGGCTCCCATTTTGCCTGAATTTTGCAGACAATTTCATTTTAAAGTAATATTTTGACATCTTCAATTCCTGGAACAATTGTGTTCAGGCCTCATATTCCACTATTTGTAAGAAGCTGGTTTTGTAGCCACTGTTTTACAATATGCAGATGTCTGAAATTCAGTCCGTCTTGTAGAAGATGCTCCTGGACCACACTTCCACGTGCATGGAATTCATTTAGGGATCTTATCAAACAGATTCTGATTCAGTAGGTCTGGGGTGGGGCCCGAGAGTCTGCCTTCCTAACCCTAACCCTGATGCTGCTGGGTCAAGGGTCACACTTTGCATAGCAGGATCATAGAAAATTGTTTTTTTTCCCAAACTTGATTTTCATCCTGTGTTCCATCTTTCAGATAACAGCATTATCATTCACCCATCAGCACCACTACACACTTCCCGTTACTTCACTATTATACACATTGCCCTCCCTGCCTTACACCCTGCTGACAAATCCTATTTATAGCCTACTTCTGTGAAGTCAGCTTCTAAGGAACCTGGATCTGTGCCCTATTCTTTATGCACCTTGCCGCTCTCTTATGTTTGACCTCATAATACTCACCCAAACTTTCCTAATTATCTCCTACCTAACCAGTCTTTTTTTCTACCAGTTTTTTTCCCTTTCAAAACTCCCTACCTACTACAACAAAATAATCTTCCCAGAGCCTACAGGTCTGTTATCCCATCTTCAATATCATTCCCTCCATCTACACTTCTCTCTCTCTCTCTTCCACCAATGACAAACTCTTGCCTTTCTTTCGGGGTCACCCCAAGGCTGCCTCCCCTTTCAAAGCTAGCCATGTTCCATTCATAGCAGAAAGCGTACTGTCTCTTCAAGGCTCTTATAACATTTATTAATAACTCTTTCATGCAACCAGTAACATAATAATTACTTATCTCATATTTGTTTGCTTTCTAGACCTTAAAACGTTGAAATGTATGGACTGGGTCTTTCTTATTATTTTATTCTCAAAACTTAGCATGGTGCTTGGCACTGAGTAGACTCACAGTAAATACTGGTTAAAGGACAGACTTTTTTAAAAAAAATTTAAATGATCCAGTTGATCTAATAAAAAATAGTGTTCTCCACATCTAAAATAAATATAAAAATTATAATGTTGACTATAATTAATTTCAGGGCTCAAATGGTTGATAGTATGATTTGAATATAAGTAGCTAGAACCTATTAAACACAAATGATTTGAGACAAGAATAGTTGGAAATATGAAATCTTAATTTCCCAAGAAGTACGATCTTCAATATTCTATTTCAAAGCTTTAGATTTCCAAAATCAAATTAATTTGAGTCCTTATTACTAGAGTAATTCTGGTAACTTGAAGTAAGAGATAACTACATGTAAAATACTAACATGTACACATAGTACACAGTGAATCACTTTCAGCACATGCCACATTTTATTTTATTTACTTTTATTATGTGCCATATTTCAAACACTGATCTGGTGGTAGAAAGAGCAAGAACCAGTCTCTGCACTGAATTCCTCAAGGTGTCGTGGATGAAGCTTGGTGGCCCTTCCAAGCTTCTACTCTATCCTGCCACAAGGTTTACAAAAAGGATTGACTAGAGCCTGTCACAGGGGGTATCCTTTGAGCAAGAGAAGGGCAGTAGAAATTTCTGGAAGGAAAGGACGGAAGGTGGCACTAACAAAAATAGGAAATCATCAGCCTCAAAACACATACCCAAACTAATGTCCACAGAGTGAGTACCTTCATTACAATAACTTTTTCCTGTCTACACAGCATTCTCATATTCACATGCTCATCTGATCCCCTTAAGAGTTCTGGAAAAGAGGGAGAGGAAATATAATTGTCCCAATTGGACAGTGGCATGGATAATTAAAATGTCATGTCCAAGGGGACACAGGTACAAGCAGAACCAACCCCTATGTCCATTTGTAGGCGTCCCTTCCCTCTACAGCAGTACCCCGGGGCTCCACGTAGCAGCTTGGAGACTTTTCAAGGTGGCATTTGGCAGGAGTTTTGTCACAAAAGGACACACTAACAATCTGAACAGCAGCACCTTGAGGTCTGGTTTGGGAGGAGCTTCTTCTTGGAACCACGTGGTCTATCTGCCATCTTGAAAGTCTATTTGTTTTGTTTTGTTTTGGATTTTGCCTTCCTACTCAGTTCTAATTCAGCCACTGAAGGGAATTAGAGGGCCCATAATGAGGACTTAAATGGAAATGTTGTGCACAAGTTTGGGAGATGGGGGAAGCAAATGGAGTAGGAATAAGGACTTGGGCCAAAGTGGAAATGGAAAAATTGTCAAAATTGTCCTTAAGTGGTATTAAGGACAACTGCCCTGGGCTGGCGTTGGTCCTAAAAAAAAAAAAAAAAAATCAGCCATCTCAATAGGGATTCAGAGTTCTGACATTCACCTTTAGGCAAGAGAACTCTGAAATTATAAAGTTAATAGAACAAAGATAAAACCACAGTGTCAGGCACCATCTCAAGGACTTTTCCTCATGATGACAAGCCCTGTTTTTACAGGTAGCAGTTGAGAATTGAAAACTAATGGGTTAAAATTTTGAAAGACACTTGGAATCTGAGCTACACATTTCTTTCAAATTATTCTTCATCCATATCTGGATTTGTTTTCAAATTACAGCCTCCTAACACTTCTCCTGAAGTACCAGAAAAATATGTGAAGTTCTAAAGACCGCAGCTATTATTCTGGCTTATCTGTTTAATCACTTGGCCATCTAAACACGATATTTTGATTGTAAAAGTAGTCTCAAGAGATGTCAGATTGAAGGCAGGTAATTTTCTTTAAAGGAAACAAGTGGCATAAACAGAACCCTGGCAGGGCAGAAACCAGTACTGTCAGCGTCCATATGCTTATATTTTTAGAACAGGATGCAGAGTAACAGAAGGAAAAGGATCTCGATAAATAAATGAGACACCGTCTGTGACAAGCAAAAGCTTTTTTTACCTATTGAACAAACGTGAAGACTCCAATCGTCTTTGGCAGGAACTTCACAGGACAAAGCCAAGACCAAGTCATGCTATTTATGTAGTGATCCAATCCTTTTCCTGAATGTCTTTCTATATAAAAGGCAGACCATTAACAATAGGATATTAACCAATTTAAATGTAATCGCTTGCCTATGTGGAGAACCTGCTGCTGAAATGTATTCCAACAATTACTTATAGGTCTCTACAGCTCTTTCTCTGAAAGGGGGAAAACAGGAGCTGAGACCACAGAGACATTTTTTTCATCTCCAATGATCCATAATAGATATAAACAAGATGATGATACTCGGATTCTATTTAATTGACCTGACAGCAATAAATTGCAGCTGGATATTTTCTCTTTATGGTGTTCTAAAGCCACTTTCACTTCACACGTTAGGACGTCATCATATCGCAAAATGTTTATCTCTGAGTTAAAGAATCACAGACGGCGGGAACTGCAAGGGGCCTTTTTCATCGCTCCTTTGCTTTCCCAGAAAATCCAGGTCTAGGCTTGGCTGTCAGCCCATAAAAACCTTCCAAACAGCTACCAAGAACAAAATGGGTTTTCAAAGTCTGCAGAATAGAATATATAAAAGCTTCCATTATTCATTTTTAAAATATGTAAATAGCAGCTGTATACATTTCATGGATATGGTTTTTAAAGGAAAACAAAACAACCAAATAAGAAAAAATCCCATTATGGGTAACTAATAAGGTGTTTGTGAATAAACAGGTAAATTAAATCACCAATATCTGGTTTTCTCAGCAAAAACCATGACCCATATCTTGCTATTTTTTCCCCTCTCTTTCTTTTTGTTTATTTTTATTTTTTAATGTATTTATTTTTTATTGAAGTATAGTTGATTTACAATGTTGTGTTAGTTTCTGGTGTACAGGAAAGTGATTCAGTTATATATACATATATATCTATTTTTTTCAGATTACCCTTATAGGGTAAATTTACCCTTATAAGTTATTACAAAATATTGAGTACAGTTCCCTGTGCTTTACAGTAGCTCCTTGTTGTTTATCTATTTTATATCTAGTAGTGTATATATGTTAATCCCATCCTCCTAACTTATCCCTCCCCCCACTTACCCTTTGGTAACCATAAGTTTGTTTTCTATGTCTGTGGATCTATTTCTCTTTTGTAAATAAGTTCATTTGTATCTTTTTTTTTCAGATAAATGTGATATCATATGATATTTGTCTTTCTCTGTCAGGCTTACTTCACTTAGTATGATAATTAACTTTGTTTTGCATTGAAAAGTATGAACATAAATTTAGCTACGTAGAAAAGCATATCTTAGGGTCATGTCTACCCCAGGCAATGAAACTGAGCTGGGACCATAGGATTTGGTTTAGTTTAACCAGAAACCCGCTGCCTGCCTGCATAGATGCCAAATAGCACAAATTGGGACTTGCACCCAGACGCATCCATCAAGAACAGGCAGATGCCTAAGCATCACTTCACCGAATCTGCCAGAATCAGCAGCTCCCAGGAAACAGCCGTCCCAGGGGCGCTGTAACGCCACTGCCTGTGTGAGTTTCACCAGCAAGGGGTCCTCTGAGCAGCCTCATGTGTCACCAGGAAGACGCAGGGGACAAATCTTCAGGCAATTAGGGAGTTAGTATGAACAAAGAATGTAAAATATAGCAGTAATAGTTCTATATTAATTATATGCTAAAATTCTACTCTGGATGGATTGGGTTACACAAAATATATTCAAATTAATTTCACTGGTATGTATATTTTTCATGTGGCTACCAGAAAAATTTAAATTATATTTGTGGCTTGTCATTGTGGCTCATATTATGATTCTATTGGCCAGTGCTACTATAGAACAGTTGACCAATTTTCAAGCCTAGAAAGATCCATTTTTAAATTTTCACAGCCATGCTGAATACAATGATTTTTCAGCTGAATCGGAAATTATTTAAGTATTCTACGCAATCTCAAAGTAGATTTTTAGGCTGTTGAATTAGGAATTCATCAGTTTTATTCTACGTCAGATAAGATCTGTAGCCTTTTGCATGGGATTGACATTTTCTGGGCAAAAAGTCTAACACTCTATAGACATATACTAATTAAAACAAATCCACGTAGTCATAAAAAAAAAATGCACTGTGGATGCACTTTGTAGAAGGTGGTGTGTTGTGTTCCGGAAGGGGTGAAGGCATAAGACGAGTTTCCAGCTTTCAAAGGGTTCTCTGCCTGAGGGAAGGGACAATCTCGCACACAGGTAAAAATGACAACAGGACACTTCAAGGAAAGGAAGAGAGGTGAGAACAGAGTATATGTGGGAACACAGAGGAGGAAGAAACTGGCTGCCCTGTGCAGTTGTCCTATTATGCACCCAGCATGTATGCACGTGTTCCCTCAGTCTTCCCATTTTACAGATGAGAAGGTCGAGGTCTAGAGAGGTGAAGTTATTTGTGTATAGACAGTGAGTCGGGGAGAAAGGTTGTAAATCCCCACTAAGCTGACCCTAGATTCCATCATTGTGTCCTCCCATACAGGAAAGCTAGTGACAGGGCACGTGCAGAAGGACATCGCCCAAAGAGGAAATGCCATTTCTAAGGAACTCAACCAAAAACCTCTGTGTGTCCAGAATAGCGGAATAATTCTATCTGCTAATCATAAGGTCTCCTGAAATAAACTGAAGGTCCAGAAATCTGTTCCGTGCTTGGTAATACCACAATTTTCAAAATTTTAAGCCTAACTGTTTTGCTGAGTCTACTTTTCTGAAAATTTAAGTCCACCAGTGTCTCTCCGACACCCCAAGAGACAGCCCATGACCCCATATCCATGCTTATGGGCTGCCCGCTCACCAGGGATGAAGTCCTAGAGACCAAAAGACTCTCTCCTTCAAATGCTCATGTGTCAAAAGTCCACAACCCTGGATCCCCTGAGACGAGATCGGCAAAGTTTTTCCACGAAGGGACAGATAGCGAATATTTCAGCTTTGCAGGACATACAGTCTCTGCCACAAGTACCTGAATCTCCTTTTGCAGCATGAAAGCAGCCATAGAAAATATGGAGACGCATGGGCATAGCTGTAGATATTCCAATACATTCTATTTATTGACAATGAAATTTGAATTTTTTATAATTTTCACATTCTGCAAAATACTCTTCTTTTTTTTTGAGATTTTTCGATTTAAAGATGTAAGAACCATTCTTAGAGCATTACCCCCATCTAGAGAGCATCCCTTTTCGGCAGAGAAACCGTATTCTTTTGCTTGTTCTCTTGGTGAGCTGGTTTTTGAAAACTGTGATCAATCTGTCCCCTTAAATGCAGAAGCGTTCAAAGATAATCTATGAACACACACTAGTACATTAATACACCTCTTAAATATGGCAGCGAGAATTGATTACAATCCTCCCAGCATGGTCTTCTAGGGCTGGCCACCATGGAATACAATGTTTCATTAACAGCCCAAAATAGTGTTGGCACTACTTATTGAATCATGTTTACAAATGATCAACAAAAAAAGTTTTAAACTTACAAAAAATTTTTTTCTTTCTTATTTTCATGCTAGTTAGTATTCATGAGCCCCCCCAGAGGACGAAAGCAAGCCCACACACCCCATGTCCATATATATACTGCACGCCAGGCTCCCAGAGTGCCTTAGCTTTCCCCAGTAGTTACAAGTAATAGAACTCTTGTAAAAGTCACTTTATTTAAGGCTGGCAGCAAACCTGGGAGGCAAGTCGTATTACTGCCTGTTTACAGGTGAAGAGGCTGGATCCTCTGTTTCCCTTCTTCTACCTTCACCCTGCTGCCAGCAAATTCAAAACCTGGACTCCAGATCACTCCAGGACCAGTGGGTTCCTCCAATGCCTGCTTTAGTGGTGCTCATTTACGACCCACAAAAAGACAGGAAAACAAATCACTGCTGCATGAAGCCATGCGTGCCCTCAGAGAGATGAGGGGGGCAAGAAGAGATGCCAAAGGAAAGGGGAGAAAAATAAAGGAGGCAGAAGGAGAATGAGAACTCACGCTTGTCTTCTTTTCTTTTCATGCCTACCACTCCTTCATGCCCTAAGCAAAAAGGTTTTGGTATTTTTGTGGAAATGAGGGCAGTCAATGGGTCTGTTTCAGGGTTATCAAACCCCGAGGGTTTTTTAAACCGGAAAACCATGCACTGTGCTTAAGAACATGTCAACATAATCTAAGGACACGCCTCCACTGTACTGAGTCTAGAGTGGTTTTTTTCCCTCATTTTTAATGACTTTTATTGTTTTCTTTCAAATTTTACATGTTCATTGCCGACAACTAGAAATACGTAAAAGCATAAAGTAAAAAATAATAATCACCTAAAATCCCCAACCCCCAGAGATAACCACCATTAGTGTTCTGATGCATTTCCTCCCAGTGCCTTTTTTTTTTTTTTTTTAATAATTGAAGTATAATTGACCTACTACAATATGTTAGTTCCAGGTACACAACAGAGTGATTCAATATTTCTATACCTTATTACAGAATGATCAGAAACTTAAATTTTCATGGCTCTAAACACTGGCATTTTAAAATACCATTTTAATTTTATCTGTTCATAGGTAAGAGATATTTCGAATACAAAAGAGTTTACATTGTAAAGCCAGGAAGCTTTGATGGTTAATACCACTTGATTGCCCCGGTGTATTATCATTTGTGGAAAAGTTAACTGTGACAATGTTACCATCTCTTGCCAGCCTGTCATTAGGAAGGGGGTTAGGAGAAAGATTTTTAGCCCAATTATCATTCCACCTGCTTGTCAATGTCAGTTGTATTAACCCAGCTGAGCCTTAGCATTAAACCTAAGCTACAATGAAATGATTATGTGATCTTTTCCTATTAATCAGGCAATTGTTCCCCCCCTCCCCCCGCACAATAATATGTGAATTCTGTTCATTGATTGAAAAAACAAAAAGATGGGGTTGTAACTCAACATAACATATGAAGGAGTATTGTTTCTCTCACTGAAATTAATCAGATGCATCAACATTTATATAAATGGCTTGTGTTAATGGAGAGAATGCAGAAAGACTCAAGGTACAATCCAAAATGAATTTTCCAAATGAGCAATCCAAAAAAGGAATTTATATTGTTTTATGATTTGACTGCAAAATTGCAAAAGCTCAGAAGTGGCATTGCTACGCTGGGAAGAATCTTTCAAAGAGCTTTAAATTCACCAGGCCCACTTGGTTTAGTTTCATCAGGGCAATTTGGATTTCCAGCAACCACAGTGCTATGTGATGTATAATCACTTTCCTTGCACTTGAACATGAATATCTGAAAATTTGAGAATCCATTTCAAAAATGTTGAAGCCACACTGTGAAGTTCTGACTCAGGCTCCCAGTACCAACAAACCAGCCAACCAATGGCTGAAATGCTCAAGTCTCTGACAAAACCTGGGGCCAAAGACAACGTGGATTGAAACAAACTTCTCAGCTCTCAGTTTGAGCCCTGAACACCTACCTGTATTCCCACCACACTTCTTGCTAAATTGTAGCCTCCTAGGTCCCCAGGGTGGGTGGGGTATATGCATTCCAGATTGCAGGTATTGAATCCATAGAGTAGGGGAACAAAGTATCAGAGCACCTACTTATGCTTTTTAATCTACAAAAGAAAAAATAAGTTTTATCTAAAGTGTATATCAACTCAGGTAGCCTTGCTCTCTTCATGTCTGTGAGTTAGTTTTGAGAGATCATAAGATCTAGTATTAATAAATTAACCCTTACAAATTAGACAACGCCTTAACAATAATGCTCCCAGGGCTTCCCTGGTGGCGCAGTGGTTAGGAATCCGCCTGCCAATGCAGGGGACACGGGTTCGAGCCCTGGTCTGGGAGGATCCCACATGCCGTGGAGCAACTAAGCCCGTGCGCCACAGCTACTGAGCCTGCGCTCCTAGAGCCTGTGCTCCATAACAAGAGAAGCCACCGCAATGAGAAGCCCACTCGCCGCAACGAAGAGTAGCCCCCGCTCTCCGCAACTAGAGAAAGCCCGTGCGCAGCAATGAAGACCCAACACAGCCAAAAATAAATAAATAAAATAAATTTTTTTAAAAATTATAAAAAAAATAATGCTCCCCAAAAACCCCAAAACAAAACCAAAGAAACCCTGCAACCTCCAGATCTAAAGTAGTACTACTAATCTAAACATACATGAACGATAAGAAAATAGCAAAGCAGAGAACCAAGCTGATACTTCTCTTATCTTGACAGAAGCCACAGGCTTCGTCTGCTCTTTAGAAGTACTCGTGACTTTTCAATAATGTTTTATTTTTAAAAGAAACTTGCTATGGGGATATACTTTTGAAAATGAGATGTTTGATATATGTTTAGAGATGTAACCAACTACATGATTATTTTGCTGGAAACAAAGTGTCACTTATAAAACTTTCATTTCTGTGTACTTAAAAACATTAAATATAGATTTTGTTTCCCCTCTAACCTGTTAAAAAAATAAATATGACAAATTTCGAAATTGTTGAAAGTAAAAAAGGGCAAACCACAATACCTTTTGATGTGTTTGAAGAATAGCTGATCAATACCAGGAAAGATAGCGATTGACCAGCCTCATTTCAGCAGAAACCTTGATGTTAGGTGAAGCCAACACTGCATTTCTTCCTCCTGGCTCTCTCTGTGTGAGGTCCACTCAGGTCACCCACCTCTGATACCTTTTTTTTGTTGTTGTTGTTGAACATAGATTAGAGTTTATTATCTTTATCCATTTCTTTCTCATGGCCAGTGAGTTAATCAACTTAATTGTATGCCTGGGGAAAGTTATTTCACTCTTCTACTTTGGTATTTTCTTTTTTTTTAGGTATTAATTTTTTAATTAATTTTTACTGGAGCATAGTTGCTTTACAAACCTCTCATACCTTTAAAGCCAAGATGGAAGAAGTGTCAAGTGAGTGAAAAGGATTTACATACCAATCTGTCCAACTCATTTTCTTGACCAAATCACTCCTGCTCTTCCTAAAATCCTGTAATGAGATGGATAGCCTATTGTCTGAATTTGAAAGGCATGCTGACAAATACAAGGTAAATAGGTGCAGTTGCTATATCATTAGGGTTAAGAGTACGATGAACAGCTACTTGCAATACTAAATGTTGGAGCTGTGAATATAGGGTCATTTCACTCAGGAAGGTACTTCCGGGAGACCAGAAGCAAGTATTGTTGGGACAGGTCCCACCACTGCATCCTGAGCAAGGCAACAGAGATTGACTTCATATCTGCCCCTAAGTATCTGATGTCCTGCACATCTGAAATCATAAGGACAGTTTGTATTCATACACACACCAGAGTAGTGGGTGTTGGAAAATAAGTTTAAGGCAAAAGAACCAAAGAGAATGTACAACTTAAATTCAAAATTGCCATCATAAGAAAATATGCTGAATTTCTAAGCTTATTATAAATTGTCTGCAATTCTTTTAGGGTATTATCAGTAGCTAGTACTGGATGGTATAGGCTGAAATCAAAACTAGTCAGTAAATTCAATCTTGCACGCCACTGTCAGAAATATAGTGAAATGTATTTATGTATATTTCAGAGATACATTTTTATATATATGAATAATATATAATAAATATATTGATATTCATTAATTAATTTCAGTACACTGGCAAAATGAATGTTAATTGCTTTATAATCAAACATCCTTGCAGGAATGCGAAGGCTGATAAGATAGCAAACATGGAGGGCTCTGCACATCTTCCCAAATCTCTAATTGACTAAAATGCACAAAACCAGTGTATAAAGCACATTACCATCTTGCAGACAGTCATATTAACTCTGCTCATAAATGAAGACTAAAGCCACATATATTAGTTTACAAAAAAAGACAATTGTTTCATCCTGAAATATAAAAAAATATTTTATGCAATTTCTTTTTCAAATATAATTGTTATATAAATGTCTGGTCCTCATTTTCAAAGGATGTATGGTTTGGGGTGTTTCTCAACTGAATTCTAATGAATAATTTTTCTTCAAATGAGTGCTTTAGTGCTTTACATCCATCCTCATTTGAGATGTAGAACTCTCAGCTTTGACTGAGAACAGCAAGAGGAAAGGACGTGATGTACACAGTTATTTTCCAAAACCTGCCCCTTCAATCCCTTTTGTCACTGTTCGTGCAGCAGATGATTTACAGTTGGTGGAGTTGCCCATCCTAGGGCTATCAGCATCTTTTCCCAGCCACATCTTTCTTGTTCAGTTGCATATCTCTAGCACCCAGCAAGTGCCTGGCATCTTGGAGATGTCACAAAATAAATGTTTGTGAAATAAATGAACGTATAAATTTTAAAAATTGTTAAAAGCATTAACTAGTTCTAGGTAGGTCCTTCAATAGCAGAGACGTCAAGATCACCCTTTATTGAGAATGGGGATGGAGTGAAGGATTTTTGTTCCAGCGGGGCTGGGAGCTGGGCAATAACTCAGAAGCAGCTGTTGGTTAAAAGGACAAACACCACCAGCTTGACAAGAGAAACCTGGAATGTATGTGTAAACATACAATGATCCACCCACAAAACACAATTGTTCCTCTGTCAACAGCAGAAAGACAAAAGAGATCTTCCTTTAGATACCTTGTATACACATATCCATGTACATGTTACCATTGTATGTGTGTGTGTCGTGTGTGTCGTGTGTGTCGGGGCGGTGCTACTTTCGAGACTGTCTCGATATTTTTTTTTTAAGATTTTTTTTTTTTAATGTGGACCATTTTTTTAAAAGTCTTTATTGAGTTTGTTACAATACTGCTTCTGTTTTATGTTTTGGTTTTTTGGCCGGGAGGCATGTGGGATCTTAACTCCCCGACCAGGGATCGAACCCACACCCCCTGCAATGGAAAGCGAAGTCTTAACCACTGGACCACCAGGGAAGTCCCAAGACTGTCTTGATATTAATTTTACTTATAAAATTATTAAGGAATCAAAATTAAAAATATAACATCATGAGGGCTGATGGATGAAAACAGCAGGCAAAGGGCGGGACATAATGAAATCATAAGCCTCAGTTCCTAATGATTTCCAAGGATATCTTTAAAACAATAATTTTAGCATCTGGGATTGTCAACAAAGAGAATGCTACTCTTGAAACCTCATAATACTTCCGGGTTCTCCAGCTACTTGGTGGAACTTGTACAAGTCTATCTCTATTTTCTAGGTATCTTCGAAAAACAAGGTTGATTTCAGCATATGTAAATTCCAAAGTGTTCTGTTATTCTTGCTTTATTCTCCCCTTGGGCTCTATTATCTCAAGTTATAAGAAAATAGGCAGAGGCGTGTAGAGGGGAGAGAGAAAAGTCAACAAAGTCTAGTTATACAGGATGTTATCCACAATAGGAAAGGGGAGGGATGAGATTTTCAAACAACTTCCAACTTCTATATTTAGTATTACTGCCTGAGAGCCAGCTCTAGTTGCAGCCACAAGGAAAAAACTCAGGAGATCTTTTCTTTTGAACCTGTTTTACTGCATGAAAGGAGGAAATAAAGGAGTCAATGATGGTGAATTATGGCTGACAGAAAGGAGAGGAACCTTGAACCTGATAATAAACAAAAGGTCTCTTTCAAAAATGGATGTGTAAGATCTCCTGTTACAATAAGGAAGAAAAGAAGGCATAGAAAATAGGAGGGAAAAGTTTTCAGTATAAATGTAGAAGCTTTCAATAGAGGGGAAAAAGCATAACTACCATTTCACCCAGAAGACATAGACTAATATTGTTAGTTGCAGACAATAGAATATCCAGTTTTCTTACTAGTTCAGGCATAATGGAATTTATTTAAAAAAAAAATTTCGATGCCTCAAAAAATCTCTGGGAGGATTAGGAAACTGGACTTGGCTGTAGTCACAGACGTTGAGCCTGGACTGATCCCCGCTTGCCGAGAGGCCACTGTGCTGTGAGCTGCTGGTCACCGCCTGTGCTGTTTGAGACGGTGCTGCAGAGGAAACAGATACTTGATCACACGCTTGAAAATAAAGCACCCGCCCAATGTGTGCACTGCTTTATAATTCTCAACTCCACACCCCAAACTCATCCAGCAGCATCTAGGTGCAGAAACTAGGTCAAATTCATGTTCTCAACTTTCCCTTCTCAGTCGTACATGAAGGCAAGCTGGAGGGGCTTGAGTATATGCTGGGCAAGCCTGTTCTAGGGTCTTGGGATACTTGAGGGAATAAGATGGAACAATGCTACTTACTCCCCATTTGACTGAGATCATCATTAGGCTTTATAAAGGGTGCTGAGCATAAACTTATCACTAGGAGACTTGGCTTCAGGCTTTATTCCATACTCAACTCCTTTGAAGTCACTTACTTCCTTGTGCTTTAATTTCCCCATCAACAAAGTTCACAACTAATAAAACATGCCCAGTTTGGTTGGTCAAAGTACACATAGGAAATAGAATTCACACAAGATCAGTGAAATGGCGATGTGGATAAGACACTACTTATAAATGGGTGGGCAGATTTAAGGGATGGTAAGAATATTAACAGAAGGAAGTTGTTGCCAACCCTGGGACTGAAAGGATGAACAAGGGAAATCCTATAGGGTAGCCCACTGATCCCTGGAGCTGTGGAGAAGGGGTGGTTTGGCACCTGGAGCCTGGTTGGGGGGAGAAGCCATGCCCAGAGTGGTACCTAAGCCCTATCTCTCCCCATCCACCTCAGACATCCTCCTGGTGATACCTGAAGACCAAACCTGGAAAGCCAGCTGCAAGAAAGCCTGGTGTAGACCGAGCAGCCAGGATAAAAACTACCCAGAATGGACTAAGGAGAAGACCAGTGGAAAATAACCAACACACCTAAATATTCCGCAGACATATTACAAGGATTCCGGGAGATAATGTACGCAGCCATGCTTCAGAAAGCATTTGAAGTGTTTTTGTTGTTGTTTGTTTTGTTTTGTTTTTTCTCATTTGTCAATTCACTTATATGTGAACATAGATCATGACTCCCTTTATACATCATCAAATATGCATCTATGGCATCTTTTTTATTATTAATTTTTATTGACGTATAGTTGCTTTACAATGTTGTGTTAGTTTCTGCTGTACAGCAAAGTGAATCAGCTGGACGTATACATACGTTCCCTCTTTTTTGGATTTCCTTCCCATTTAGGTCACCACAGAGCATTGAGTAGAGTTCCCGGTGCTCTACAGTAGGTTCTCATTAGTTACCTATTTTATACATAGTAGTGAGTATATGTGTCGATCCCAATCTCCCAGTTCATCGCACCCCGCTTCGCCCCTTGGTGTCCATACGTTTGCTCTCTACATCTGTGTCTCTATTTCTGCTTTGCAAAGTGTTGTTTTTAAAGTTGGGTAATATTTGTCTTATGGATACTTTCTCTTCTGGACGTGTTATTCTTCATTCTGCTCTTACCAAGGAATTTTTGGTTTTTCTAATTAGTTCATGAGACATGAGAAGTGGTTGGAATAAGTTCAAAGAAAGTAAATGAAGGAATGAGTTTGAGGAGGGTAAATAGTCCTGGCAGTAGCAGCCAGGGACAGGGTCTTAAGGGAAAAATTGTAAAACAAAGATTGTTGAGGCCAAATGGATAGAAGATGAAGGGCTATGGAATTTAGCCATGTGTTAGAAAAGATCATTGCAATAAATTGTCTTGATTCCCACTTTAAAGTAAATATTATTTTCTGGATTTAATGTAAATAATAGAGCAGTAATGGAACAGTAATGACAAGCAATACAATCAGGTCATCAGCTTACATTCTCCCTATATTTCATACAAGGGCCATATTTCTTCATTGTGAAAAGAATTATATTTTAAATGAATAGTATTTCTTCATGAATTAAAAACAGAGGAAAATCTAGCTTCCTTAGTTTGGTTAACATAAATGTTACCAACTTTAAAATGAGCTGCAGAAACATTTTTCTAAATCTACAAAGATCCTGAACAAAATCCTTCAGAGAAGAAAGATCAGCAGATGTGAGTGGTGACAGAAATCACAATGATTGGAATTCTGGCTTAAAGAAGGCACATTTTTTGTTTCCTGACTGAAGACACTGTTTTCCATAATTATATTCTTCTGCTGAAGGTGAGTTAAAAATGAAAATGAAGCATTGAAAACCATGTGGAAAGAAAAACTTAAGATCCACCATCTTTGTTCAGACTTTGGCTAGATATCATTTTAGAATCTGCAGTTGGAAATTTTAGACAAGAAATCAGACAGGAATAAGATACCCCATCATGTTTTAGTAGTTTCTATTGGCAGTGGGGTCTGAAACTTAAATAGACTCCTTTGTTATTGTGGTACTTCTATGAGAAATAAAAGAGTGAAACTAAGCTTTAAAAATTCTCTCTAAGTCTGCCTTTCCAAGACTGTTTCTTTGGGAGGGTGAGATAGCTCAGGGCATTGTCACAGTGGCCCCTTGGCTGTACTCAATGAGCACATAAACCTCAGCAGATAATGACCAAAAACACAGAGAGTGATTGAATGATGTCAAGAAGGTACCAACTGGACATTAGCCACCTTGCTAAATCTCAGTGCCACCAGGTAGATTTACTCAGCAAGAGCGAACGAGAGCCACGGAAGAGATCCAGGCTAGCCAAAATGGAAACTAAAGGTAAAAGCTCTTCCGTCTACAGAAGTCTGAATTATTCAAGTTAAAAATATGGTTCACTAGTGTACGAGAGCTAAAGTAGGCATTTCCTTTGGGAGTAACAGATACACACTACTATATATAAAATAAGTAAACAACACGGACCTACCGTATAGCGCAGGGAACTCAACTCACTATCTTATAATAACCTATAATGGAAAAGAATCTGAAAAAGAATATATATGTGTGTATATATATATATATATATACACACATATATATATAAAACTGGATCACTTTGCTGTCCACTTGAAACCAACACAACATTGTAAATTAACTATATTTCAATAAAAATAAATAAATAAGCATTTTAAAAAAATTTAAATCTTGTATCTATCATGACATATGTTTTCCCAAAACCCACTAGCCCCATATTCTCTTCTGTAGATCTAAAGTCAATTTCCCACCAAGCTGCAGATCTGTTTCAGGTCAGCCTTATGAATGGACACTTTTTATGCAGAATGAAATATGAATACTCATTGTATTACACTCTGAAGGTAAAAGCTGTGGCTAGATTGACAAAATAATTACGTAAATAGTGGCAGACATCTGAGGAAGATGAATGGCTGAAAAAGCCGAATAACATTAAAAAGTTAATATATTTAATGTTAACCTTTGTAGCTTTCGGTAATAATTCGAGTATAGGAAAATTGTTGTAGAAAGCATAGTCATATTAAAGCAAAGAGAAGAACGTCATGGTAATAAATGAATCCCTCAGTTTTCCGGGAAACTAACAGGATATTATTATTTTACTTTAACACTAAAAGCTAAACCCAAGACTTTATTAATGTTGAGTGCCATTCTTCTTTGTCGTTTTGGACTTACCTGGAAAATGGAGACTGTTTCTTTCTAATTATCTATTTCGATTAAAAACCTAAAACATCTCAATACCAAAGCTTAAAAACAAAAATTGCTACCATATAGAAAAGAAATAATATTTTAAAAATCAAAATGCAAGAGGCTTAGCTGGGTTTTTCTATTAACACACAGTAAGTAATGTATTAAAACTTCGCAGGAGTGAATATTATATAATTACAAATAAATTATATTTCCTCCCCCAGAATGTCAGGGACCAATTAGAACACAGAGACATAATGAGATGAAAGGGGCTGAGGTTAGGTGATGGTCTTTCTTTTAATTTCACAGGTGAAAGATGGTTTGGGGAGAGAGGAACAGATGTAAGGAACTCAGTTAAGGAAAGAAACAAACTCCAGAAAAATTCTGGGTTATTTGAACAACCAGCTCAATCTTGATGTACTATACTTCAATAAAATAAGGGTTTGGTTAGGAACAAGTGTTTGGTTTCTCGTTGGGTTCCTTCAGGGGAGACGTGAGATCATCTCACAGTGAAAATAAATTTTTTTGAAAAGGTGTTTAGGGGGAGCAGTTTGTTTGTTTTCATATGGGAAGATATTAAATACTTGAGAGTCTAAGAATGGGCCTCCTGACACTTCTTTCCCTTTTTGCATTTGTCTCATCTGCTGACAAAAGTTGATGTAGAAGCACTGCTTACGTTCAGACAGGAATGTTGTAGCGTTGGGTTTTTCTATTTCATCAATAAGACAATAAAGACAGCAGTCACTGGAGAAGCCCATTCATCGGTAAAATTCTCTTAAGACAGTAAGATTTTTTGGAATTTCCATAAACTACCAAGCACTTGTTTAAAATCAAGCAGTTGCCTGTGACTCAAATAGACTAAAAATGTATGTCTCACTTTCCACGGTAAATGATAAAATATTTGTGGGATTAAAGAAATACATTTGTTTTAAGCTTTGTCTATTAGAGGTTATAGCAAATGGGAATTCATCTCTATACCAACAACATACGTGGAATTGAATGGAATCCATGGGCTTCTGGATTTTTGAGAGGCACATTGTCTCTCTTTAAGAACATCAGAAATAAACAAATAATGGAAAAAAGTAGACATTTGAGAGCATACTTGACTTGCTTACTATGGAGGATTCTGGACAAGTAAAACACGAATGCCACGCCTTTGTAATGACACTAAGAAACTGGAAACATATGACTTACTGCTACAATCTCTCCATCCAGGAGCCATATTAGAATGCAGGCTCTAGGAGGAGCGTATTCCTTTATTATTCCCCAAACACATTACTCTGCTCAGTTCTAGTCTGCTAGCTTGAATGCATATTACTCCCTGGAAAGAACTTACAATTCCCTTTACAATGCATTTACAATTGATTAAAGAATGGATTTGCAATTCAGAGTCTATAATTAGAGCAAAGGGTCTCTATAATTTTAGGTACCCTCATCCAGTAATGGTGATGTTATGGAGATTAGCCTCTATTATAAGGACCCATGGCCATTGAAATGATTACTGGAAAGCATGTGTTGAGGTTTAGTAGCCCATTCTTCTACCACAGGAAGCCTATTATATACAGTGTTATACAAGGCTACCAGACAGGAAAAATGAGATTAACAATTAACACCTTGCTCAAAGGATTAGTATATCTCTTGTGCTGTGATGATTTGGATTCTAATTAAAATTCTCAGAGATGTGGTGTGTGTGTGTGTGTGTATGTGTGTGTGTGTGCCCTCACATGTGTATGTGTCCTTTTTCAGGTATCTGCTGCTTGCTTGGAGGTGGTTTTTTTTTGTTTTTTTTTTAGTTAGTTTAGTTTTGGCTGCACTGGGTCTTCGTTGCTGTGCACAGGCTTTCTCTAGTTGCGGCGAGCAGGGGCTACTCTTCCTTGTGGTGCGCGGGCTTCTCATTGTGGTGGCTTCTCTTGTGGTGGAGCACAGGCTCTAGGCACGTGGGCGTCAGTAGTTATGGCACGTGGGCTCAGTAGTTGCGGCTCCTGGGCTCTAGAGCGCAGGCTCAGTAGTTGTGGCACATGGGCTTAGTTGCTCTGCGGCATGTGGGATCTTCCCGGACCAGGGCTCGAACCCGTGTCCCCTGCATTGGCAGGCAGATTCTCAACCACTGCGCCACCAGGGAAGCCCAAGAATTCTCTTTTATTGCTTGGAGTTTTTAAAAATTGTGTTGGTTAGACTATCACCTAAGCTGGTAGCAAACCTTTTTGTGAGAAGGAGTTTCTCATTGATCTTGAACCAGAAACCATATAGTGTCTTCTAAGGAAAATCTGAATATTAATGTACTTAGCTCTCCTATATACTTCCTTGCTTTTTCATGTCTGAAGCAATTTTACCGTTGATTTATGCAATCATTTCTATGGGATTCTGCAATTGAGCAGACTTACTAGAATTTTCTGTAGACAGAAAACAGGGTCTACAGTTGTTTCCAAAGGCACAATCTGTCCACTCTGGAATTAGGGTCTGTGAAACCAGCACAGGGGTGTGATTAAAAAATGCAAATTTTCTATTTATATTCTAAAAATTCATTCTTTTCTAATTTCGGTTTGTGATTTTTACAGTGCATGTATAATTGATATAGTAGCACATGTTATTATACAATTTATAAATAACTTGCATATATTAAATGTGTGCAGGGTTTCTTCTAACTGAAAGGAGTTTGCAAACAAACATGTGAACTTACTAAGATACTCCAAAGTACTCATACTCTCATTCCTTTGCCTTTTTTGAATTGAAATTGGTGGGAAAATAAGGAAATTGAAATTCATTTTCTCCTCAAATTCGTAGCAATTCTTGGTTTAACTGACTTAGAATTATTCAGGTGACGGTTAAGCAATTTCATTGCTGGGGTGATAATAGTAATGAGAAAAAAATGTTATAAATAGTGTACATTAGATGATTAACTGCAGTGTTTCGGGGGACTGGAGAAAATTATAGGTGGAATGAAGCTTTATTTTAGGCTTCATTAAAACTGCTAATAACAGAATATTTAATATAATCTCAGTTAATGAGAAATGGATGAGGTGCAAGAAAAAAATCTTCTTCAACATGGAGAAAAGTCAAACAGCTTCTATCTGAGACTAGGGTTTAGCCATTGTGGTACTTCTTCGCTTAGCTCAGTGTCTGGGGCACGGTCTGTGCTCAGAAAGTGTCTGTTGAATAAATGAATGAACAAATTTATGATATCACTGCAAACCATTCAAATATTTAAACATTTATCAGGATTAGTAATAAAACTCAATGATTTTTTTAAGTTGAAGAAGATATAAAAGATGCTGAAGAATAAAACAGGAAGTTCAAGAATCTGAAGAATACTTATATATGTGCGTGTGTGTGTATAAGTGAATCACTGTGCTGTACACCTGAAACTAACATGATATTGTAAATCAACTATACTTCAATTAAAAAAAAAACAACAACGAGAAGCTCCCAAATATAGAATAGAAGAAATGTAGACAATGAATTACATACTGATAGGAGTAACTTCACAATTTGGCCAGTCCTGAGCAAGACTGGACAAGATTCCACATACATACTTGAACACATACATACTTGAAATAGCCATTTCTGCCTATAATTTTAAGAGGACTTTTTTTTTTATAGCAAATGTAAGTATTTGAATAATGACAAAGAAATAACAGAAATCTGTTATTTTTCACTTCTGTGAATTACCATAGATATTCTGCATGACATTTTGTTTAGAAATTTTAGAAAATATATGTTTTAATGGTATTGCAACTGAACAAATGACTATCTGATGGGGGAAACATGAACAAAAATAATTAAAATGGTTTATTAGTGATAAAACAGATTGCATAATTAGGCAAGAATATGGATAAAGTTAACATCTCTAGTGATAATAAGGTGGGAAAGATCATTTTAAACAATATTTATAACTGATGGAAGAAAGAGAATTCCGAAGTTATTATTGTTATTGTAGGGAAAAAATGAACTATAGGTTGATCTCTAGAGGTTTAGAAAAAAGGAAAGAATGAAGATCTTAAGCAGAATAGTATAAGTTGGTCCCACAGGAATAATAATTAGATGTTTTAATTATAGGTAAAAGAATATTAATAAAAAATAATTTAGTAAATAGGATAAAATTATTATGTAAAAAAGGATGTTTACCTTACTAAAGAAATGCTATTTAATAGAATATTATACTGAAGATGAAATTACTCCACTTGTTCTATTTTATATTAAAGCTTTCATTTTTACATAATGTGTAATTAAACCATGAACTAATACAACAGAGGTCATAGGAAAATTTGAACTGATAAAAGTCTAGAATAATGTGGGATTTTATAAATATTAGAAAACTGGACAAGTTCAGTCTAGAGAGCATAAGTAAAGAAAAGCTGAGGTGACTATCTGAAAAAGCTTTTACAAACATGATGTGGTAAATAAGTCAGATCGATTATTCCTCTTGAAGTCAAAACCAGTCACAGGATTGAAAGGAAGCAGGAATAATATCCTTTAAATGTACCATCATGTTCCTCTGATACAAACGTGTGAATGAGAATGGATCTTTGGATGGCTTTAAGATGACACTGGCGTTCTGAACATTCAGAAATAAGGAGGAATAACTTTTAAAAATGCATTGATTTTTCCAAGCTTCTATAATATTTTAGATTATGCTGCAGAAAACAAAAGTGGTTTGTCAATTTCATAAGATTAAAAAAAGAGAAAACTTCCATTTAAAAATGATTTTTAATTTTTTTTAACGTAGATTTTTTTATTGAAGTATAGATGATTTACAATATTGTGTTAGTTTCAGGTGTACAGCAAAGTGATTCAGTTATACACACATATATATCTATTTTTTCAGATTGTTTTCCCTTATAGGTTATTACAAGACATTGAATATAGTTCCCTGTGCTATACAGTAAGTCCTTCTTGGTTATTTTTTGATACAGTAGCGTGTATCTGTTAATCCCAAACTCCTAATTTATCCCTCCACCCCCTTCCCCTTTGGTAACCATGAGTTTGTTTTCTATGTCTTACAAGTTGTTAAATTTGGAAACCATGTTTGCTTTTTAAGGTAATTTTATTATAAAATGAATAAATAACTAAAATAGAAAACTTAGTAAAGAAACAATAGAAAATATTTTTTTAAATATATATAAACACTTCTAATTTTACCACTTAGAAATCTATGAAATTGTACATCTCCTTTTTGTCCTTTTTCTTTGAAAATATATTATACATAAAAAGAAATGTTTTCTTTTTCTCTTTTTCATTTTAAACATTGGTTCTCAAGCCAAAACCATTTTGCCCCACTCTGGGCATTTGGCAATGTCTGGAGACTGGTGATGTTACTGGTCTCTAATGGTAGAAGCCAGGAATGCTGTCAAACATCCTACAATACACAGAACAGTTCCCCACAAAGAGTAATTCTCTGCCCAAAATGTCAATAGTGCTGACATGGGAAGTACTTGAAATAATAATATAAACATTTTAAAATTATTTAAATTATTTTAAAATATTTCAATAGCTGCATATGATAACATCACACGATTTATTATAAAATTCTTCACCTTCCACATTTGTTAAAAAGAATAATGTTTTAAAATTTTAGATTTCCCAAGTATTTGTCAAATATCAAATTTGATTTAAAAATGCATGAAGAAAACTTGATGAAATTTCTTTCACCTTCTCTTAAGTCTAATGGCTAGGATGAGTTCATATTGTTATTACTACAAGGTAACATGAGGTTTGTTTCCCAAACACTGGAAGAGAATTTCAGAGCATTACAATTCTCTTCACTCTTTATTAACTTCCAAAAATACCCATTTACATCAAGGGCTTGATATTGCTAATACCCTCTGCTGACTAAAAGAATTGATAGATCCTAATGTTGTTCTTCTTAATAAATGAAAAAAAATTACTGATCATATACTCTCAAATTAAGCCAAATTACAGTCATTTGATCAAGACTGAGCTAGTTGCTGCTTTGTTCTTCCTTTTTTGAAGCAATATAACATAAAGTATAAACAACTCAAACTCTAATTAATTCATTAATTAAGGAAGCAAACCACATATTGAAGATGATTGAGGATTTATTTCAGATATTCTCACAATATCTAAAACCACTAATTTTCTCCCATACCTATCCATTTTCCTAAATGTACAATTTATCAGTAGGTTTATACCACTGTTTGTACATGCTGTGAATGGTAGAACATCCATAACTTAGAAAAAAAATCTTCCTAATTGTGTAAAGGCCAGTCTGAACAGCTCTTTTGTAGGGAATGCAACACAGGTTTCTTGTGAAGTTTTGGGAGCTTTCTTGGTATTTTCTAATGATGTCACATTGATAACATTTATCAAGCCCTACTCCTTGAGCCTCTTGTCTTTTTCCACAGTAGCTAAAATCAGAAATTTTGATGAGGAAACATAAAGGAGAAATAAGACTTATTCTCCCTCCCCAAGTAATTACCATACAAATGGATCCCCCAGTTGAAGTTACCACTGTCTCCGGAATTCTCAGGTGCTCCCAAGAACTATTCGAAGCCCTGTAAGGACAAGTCGACGTTGCTGGAAAGAAACTCCTTGTCAGTTTCAGGAGGTGGAGGAGAAGAGCCAACAGGTAAGTTCTATGAAAGATATTATTTCTGGCTAAATATTCTTATCACCTTCCCTGAGTTCAAAACATGATTGCAAGGAATGAGTTCACTGCTACCTTTCCTTTTTCCTGTTTCACAGATTTTTATCTATCTGAAGATAAGAGCTGTGCTCGGCCTTCCTCATGTACATGATAAGATAAAATGTTGTTACAACAGTGGAATATTATTCCGCCATAAAAAAAGAATGAAATAATGCCATTTGCAGCAACATGGATAGACCTAGAGATGATCATACTAAGTGAAGTAAGTCAGCCAGAGAAATACAAATATCACGTGGTATTGCTTATATGTGGAATCTAAAATATGATACAAAAGAACATATTTACAAAACAGAAACAGACTCACAGACATAGAAAACAAACTTACGGTTGCCAAAGAGGAAAAGGGGTAGGGATAAATTAGGAGTTTAGGATTAAAATATACACACTACTTTATATAAAATAGGTAACCAACAAGGACCTATTGTATAGCACAGGGAACTATACTCAATACTCTTTAATGACCTCTATGGGAAAATAATCTAAAAAAGAGTGGATATACGTATATGTATAACTGATTCACTTTGCTGTACAGCGGAAACTAACACAACATTGTAAATCAACTATACTCCAATAAAAATTTTTAAGAAAAGATAAAATGTTGTAAGAAGCAACTCTGTACCATATCCTTCATAGGTAATAATTTTCTGTTGTTTCTGTGTGTGTGTGTGTCTATGTGTGTAAAATATCAGTATATATCCAGCCCTATTAGTGATTTCCTTTTGCTAGTGTTTGCTGCTTCTATGCATTACTTCTGGACCTCACAGTCTAATTGATATCTTTGAAAACAGCCTATTTCTTTTTGCAGTAGGCCAGCTACAGTCTTCCATTCTCTACGTGTCCAGTTAGGTTATGAAGGTATCTTTCTTTTTTTTGAATAATATTTTTTATTGAAGTATAGTTGATTTACAATATCATGTTAGTTTCAGGTATACAGCACAGTGATTCAGTTACACCTATGTGTGTGTGTGTATGTGTGTGTATATATATGTATTCTTTTTCAGATTCTTTTCCCTTATAGGTTACTACAAAATATCAAATATAGTTCCCTGTACTATACTGTAAATCCTTGCTGGTTATCTACTTTATATATTCTAGAGTGTATATATTAGTCCCAATCTCCTAATTTATCCCTCCCTCCCCTGCTATCCCATTTGGTAACAATAAGTTTGTTTTCTATGTATGTGAGTCTCTTTCTGTTTTGTAAATAATTTCATTTGTATCTTTGTCAGAATGTCCATCCTCAAAAAGTCTACAAATAATAAAATCTGGAGAGGGTGTGGAGAAAAGGAAACCCACATATGATGTTGGTGGGAATGTAAATTGGTACATCCACTATGGAGAACAGTATGGAGGTTCCTCAAAAAACTAAAAATAGAGTTGTCATATTATCCTGCAATCCCATTCCTGGGCATGTATCCAGAGAAAACTCCAATTCAAAAAGATACAGGCACCCCAATGTTCACAGCAGCACTATTTACAATAGCCGAGACATGGAAGCAACCTAAGTGTCCATCAACAGATGAATGGGTAAAGAAGATGTGGTATATATATATACAACAGAATACTACTCAGCCATAAAAAAGAATGAAATAGTGCCATTTGCAGCAACATGGATGGACCTAGAGATTCTCATACTAAGTGAAGTAAACAAGACAGAGAAAGACAAATACCATATGACATCACTTATATGTAGGATGTAAAAAATGACTTTATCTACAAAACAGAAACAGGCTCACAGACATAGAGAACAGACTGGTGGTTGCCAAGGGAGAAGGGGTGTGGGAGGAATGGAGTGGGAGTTTGGGATTAGCAGATGCAAACTATTATATACAGAATGGATAAACAACAAGGTCCCACTATATAGCAGAGGGAGCTATATTTAATATCCTGTGATAAACCATAAAGGAAAAGAATATGTAAAAGAATATATATATATATATGTGTAGCTGAATCACTTTGCTGTACACTGGAAACTAACACAACATTGTAAATCAATTATACTTTAATAAAATAAACTTTTTTTAAATCGTTTTAATACCAAATTGTGGTGTTGACAGTTGGTTTGAGCTTGGATTTATTTGAACACAATCTACAAAATACCTACTACCCATTAGTTACTGTTCCAGCAATAGGGTTTCATTTTCTATGAATGTGTATCTATCTCTAAGCTTTCTGGTGGTCCAGCGGTTAAGACTTTGCCTTCCAATGCAGGGGATGCGGGTTTGACCCCTGGTCGGGGAGCTAAGATCCCACATGCCTCACAGCCAAAAAACCAAAACATAAAGCAGAAGCAATATTGTAACAAATTCAATAAAGACTTTATAAATGGTCCACATCAGCTTTATCTCTGAAGGTCACTTATTCAGCTGGCTGTTGATTCTTCCCACATTGGGATGCCAGACTTAGAAAGACAAAAACATTGGGTGCCCAGATAAACAATAAGGTCCTACTGTACAGCACCAGGAACTATATTAAATATCCTGTGATAAACTATAATGGAAAATATATATATGTATAACTTAATCACTTTGCTGTAGAGCAGAAATTAACACAACATTATAAATCAACTATACTTCAATAAAATTAAAATATGAAAAAAACTGGGTGCTCAATTAAATCTGATGTTCTGATAGATATCTAGTAATGTTCTGGTATAAGTATGTCTCAAATATTGCAAGAGAAATACTTTATTTAAAAAAATTATTCATTATTCATCAGAATTTCAAATTCGAGTGGGCAATCTTGTATCCGGAAATCCTATGCCACATGAACTGTGTTCCACTAACCCTACGAGAACACACATTATAACCCTTTTGGCAGAGTGGCTTCCTTTAGGGACACCAGACTGAAAAATAGATTTTCCCAGCAGGATGAACCATGAGGCATGATCTTTCCCACGAAATACCATTAAACATGCCACCTGGCTGCAGTGGTTCATTTGTAAAACTTTGAACATTTTCACAACTATTGGTTTTCGCGTGAGGTTTGTTGTAAGGGAGCCATACAGAAGGTACATGGAAGTCTACACCAAAGACCCCCAGCTCAGCTTGTGGCTCTTGAAAGACTTCTTGGGGCAAGTCATGCTGAAACATTGATTTCCATTTCCTTCCTAGTTCCCCTGACTACCACGAAAGGTGGTGTTTCTTAACCTTGTTTTTGTGTTGGAATCATTTGAGGAATTTCACAAATCTCAATATCCAGGTTATATCTCAGACCAATTATGACATAATCTCTAGGAATGGGTCTGCAGCACTTTTAAAGCTCCCTGGGTCATTGCCATATGCAGCCAAGGTTGAGCAATGGCGCTCTACCAACCCAACAAACTGCATTCCATACATTTACAAAAAATGAGGGTAGCTCTTGCTTCAATGGCCCCCTCCCCAGTTAGCGATTCACTGTACTTTCTTCAACTCTTGTTTATTTCTTCCCAACCTGCTTCTTCTATAACTTTGTTCTCTTCGGATTCTTGACTTTATTCTTTATTTTTAAAATTGGCATTTGAATGTGATTGCTCCAGGTTTTGACTTCCTGGAGTCAAAACGATCAAAGGCTTGGCTCAAGTTTACCCCTAAGGCTTTCTCTCTCCGAATACTTTGATGTTCCCTCCTAGTCAACCCATCAAGACCCCTCTGCTAGTAGGTAGCTAGGATCATGCCACCACATAAGCAGCCTACCCAGGCTCTGCGCACAAAGGGATTTTTTCATTTCTATTCTACAGGTTGGTAATATCCATTCTGTGATTGCTTCCCGAGCACTGATAAATATTCTTTCTGACTAATTACAGGGAAGATTTAAGCCCTATGCATCCCTCTAAGGACTCCAGATCCAAGAATTCCCGGTTCGGGGGTACTCAAATTGAGCAATTAAAGCTACAAATTAAGTCAAATTTTTCATATATTATTTCTAGAAGAGAAAATTATGTTGAAAGAGATAAGTTATTGCTGTAAACAGCTTTCAGGTGGATGACAAAAGAAAAAAGAGAGAGAGAGAGAACAAAAGAAAGAGTAAAATTTCAGGCAGGTTGTCTTTTTAACACTTGATTTTGGATAACTCATAAAACACATGTCTCTCTTAAATGAATTTTACTGTATATGGATTTTTAAATGCAGTGACTAATGCTTACATTTCTGAGAATTATTCTTGGCACTGAAGCTATTTAGATACCCCCTTTAAGTCAAGAGAAACACTTACCATCATAGGCCTTCCTAAATATTGTACACAAAAACACTAAAAGGCATATCATGGTTTTTCACATAAATGCTATCTTGTTTTAAAAATCTAAAAGATCTCTTATGAATTACATTGAAATTTATTTCTCCATGGCTTTACATAAAAAAAGTTTCTCCATAGTTAAAAAATAATAATCCTTTTCTCCTGTAGGTCACTGTTTCTCCAAAGAAACTACACAAATTTAAAAAGTCCACTGCCAGTCACTTTACACACATGTATGAAAAGAAAGCAGAATGAATACAAGCTAGAAGCATGTCTATATCCTGAAATGCCATTAATCTAAGAATGGAGTGATTTTTGACTATTTATATTCACCTGTATGGCTAAGAAAAGGTAATATTATATGTATGTTTAAACAAAACTTTCTCTATGGTGGACCGTACACACATATATATTCAAGGTTTAATTCAAGGTGTTGACATCATCCTTTACACCACTCGATACTGTCTGGATCGTGGTTTCCTCAGAGATTGTTTCAGCAACAACTAGCAAGATAACTTGGCTCGGGGCACTTATCAAGGCATAAGTATTTTAAATTCGGTTCCAACAGGGGCACTTACGCTTAAGACAAGTTATCAGTTTCCTGATCTTATTTTCTCAAAGGGATGTCCTACCCCAAGTAAAGTATAGAACCTGTCTGCTAGTTTGTGCCCTTAACTGAAGATCCATCCCTTACTACTTACTGTGCAATATGTCAGAGGTCCACCTGGGACAATGTCAAAGAGGCAAATATGAGTCTGCCCATCCAGCCAAGTCAACAGAATCAACTTTGGAAATAAAGAGACTTCCGACCTTGGCTTATCACCTGCACGCTCGTTCTTTCATCCCACAAGAATTGACTGAACATCTACAGTATGTTAGTACCTGTACCATGGGCTGGGGACACTCCTCTGCCATTCTAAGCCTTACAGGTTAGCATCCTGCTGTGTCAATGTTCACTAAGTGATGAATCAAAGGTTGGTTTTTAAAATCTCAGATATCCATATACTTTGTTTAAAAGAACAAACATAATGTCAGTTACCAAGAAGCTCCCTAATACCTTAGTATATATACACTTAAAAAATTTTTAGAAACATATAAGTTTAATTAAAGACTGCAGGTAGTTAAATGGTCCCTGAAGAAACTGATTCTCTTACAAGAAAAATGAGCACCTACTGGGACTATAAAATGCAACACACATTCTACACTTTCCCACTGGAGAGGGAAAAAAAATTAACTAATGGACATTCTCAAACAAATATGGCTGGATTGATAGGAAATGGTGGCTTCAGTCAAACCCCACCCCACATAGCAGTGTGACCACTGCTTAGCTGGTCACAAACGATAGAAACCAGCTCTGGCTGCAAGGATCTTCAGTCGAATTTTGGGAATTGGCACATGAAAGATTCTAGAGTGTTAGGGTGATGGCATTATTTGAGGAGAGCGAGAATTTGATCCTTCTTCAGAAAGTGACCTTCAGTTTAAGTGGGTTACACCCAATTCCTCTTAAAAGATAAATCTGCATATGTTTGATTAGAATGCATAGAGATTTCAAAATGTCCTGGATTGGGAAGAAGGAATTCTGGATAATGCTTACTCTTCAGACAGGCCTCACACAAGCAGAAACTTAGTAGATAATCAGGGAAATGTCAGCCAGTATTGGTTTTGAACACTGGATCATTGTCAGTCTGACCAGAAAGGATTTTCCATACTGATGCTGCCATAGTGTCCAGTCTGAGTGAATATCTCTCTTAAAATTCAAAGCTTATTTGGATGAGGTAACACTATCTTGGCAAAATGGAAATGGCAAATAGCACCACCATATTTTTCCTGGAGTAAAAGAAGTAGGTGACCCCGAACAGGGGAGACTGTCGAGAATGGCAGAACAAATGGAAA
Organism: Balaenoptera borealis; assembly: GCF_965194805.1. NCBI lineage: Eukaryota > Metazoa > Chordata > Mammalia > Artiodactyla > Balaenopteridae > Balaenoptera > Balaenoptera borealis. The sequence continues at coordinate 73,792,531 of NC_138877.1, forward strand.
CTACCAGGGGAGAAGACACAGGAAAGACAAAGATTCTGAAGACAAATCATGCAAATCGACAACTGTGTCTAGGGCTGGGGAAGAACTTCACTTGGCATCTTTCTCGGGAATTGAAAGTCATCCCAAGGTGATACAGGGTGTTATCCTGAGTTAAATTGGTTTTTCTTTTCTTGAAAATTAAATTCAGTAAATACTGTCAGTATTGAAAATTAAATTCAGTAAATACCATGCTGTCTCTTTTAATCATTTACTCCATGGCTTGAGCCAAAGATTAGGTCCCACTTAACCATTGTTCGTAACTTTAAAAAGAGCGGCATTTGTTTTTAAAACCAAAAGGTCAAGAGCTTAGCAGAGGGTTCTGAGGTGGCACTCTCAAGGTGACAAGAAGTACCTCAGGCAAGCCCTGGAGTTTACTCCTAGGGGTTCCTTCTTTGTCTGAGTTTCTCACATTGCAGTTACCCTGCTATCACCAGCCATTTTTATCTCATCGTGAAATGCCTCTGCCCCTTTAAAACTGGTATCTAAAATTGGACCAAGAGATTTCTTAGGACTGCAAGAATGGCTGGCATTTTCCAAACTATCTTTATTAAATAACAAGAGCATAGAAAAAGGAGCAGAAAACTGTGGAAGATTTCCTGAGTACCAACTCTGAATCGTACAGTAACTGTCCTTCATTTCCAAACGGATGACACAGTTTCCCTAGATACATACCATCTTTAGAAGCTTCTGGACCTTGCATCGCCTGCTCTCTCCATCAGACAAAAGCCATCTTCTCTCCTTCTTCAAACAACCTGCTCTGGCCTCAAGCAATTCCCAAATTCATAATATTTGACTGTAAGACACAGGCGTGATCCTACGGGGAATATTACAGGCTATGCAAGTGCCCATGTGAACTTCTGGAATCTACCTGAATGGCTTCCCCAAAAGCTATATTTAAGGAGGCTGAGCATCTAGTGTTCATGAGGGGGAAGGGAGGGGCTGTATTCCTTGGAATCCCTTCAGATAAAGACAGATATTTATACGTTGCCCTGGCTTTGCTGCTGAGGTCACAGCCCAAGCAATTTTTCATCTTTTCTGGGTTTCCTGCTGTAGAATAGACAATTAGCACAAAGGGATTGGATCCCTTATGACAATCTGAATCAGTAAAAATAAACAAGCTGGCTATATTTAGGCTTTGAATTTAAATGAGAATTAAATCCTTTATTATTTCATAATACTATTAATAACTGCTCAATAACTACCTTTTGTTCAGAAAAAAACCCTGATTATAGATGCTTCCATAGCACCTGAAGTGTCTAAAACCAATTCCACCAATTTAACAATAGAAAAAAAAAAACATGTTTTCATCTACTCCAAAGGCAATTTACTTTGAAAAAAAGTTTACAGAAATAGGTTTTTTTTTAATAGAAAACTAAAAATGGCTAAAAACAGATTTACAACCATTAGCAAAGGGAATCCCTGTTGGCCAGTGATGTCACACTTCAACACACAACAGTATATACAGTTAAGTAATCATATGCCATCATGTTTCCTGTTTCAGTCACTAGCGTTACATGAGGATATGGGAACAGTCTGCATTTCCTTTCATTATTTGCTTTATGTTCTGTGAACTTCCCCTCTTATTGTAGTATTTGCAGGGGGAAACAATGGTGTACATGAAAGCTTAGCATATTCTGCTCTTTTGCCTTATTCATCGCCTTTACACAACACAATCCTTTTGCAGATTAAATTTCAAGAGTTGGTCTCAGTCCAAAGGGAAATTGCCTTGGAGAAGTGGAAGAAAATGTAACAAGATGTATTTGATTTAGATGATTTTTTAAAAACCCATTGTCGATTTAAAAACAATCTAAACATAAATACTCTGGGACATTAGTAATTTAGGAATGAGTACATGTATTTTCATCAAATTATGAGAATTATAATTTAAATAGTGTCAAGACAAGAAAAAATGTTTCCAAATTTTGTGATTTTTCAACTGTAAGCAAAGCAAAAAGAGTTACCTTTTCCCTAGGTAGCACTCTGTTCTTTCAGAGTCTATGAAAGGAAATTAAAGAACAAAATTAATGTTAAGAAGATCTAATGGGGTTTTCTTTTATAAATGGTAGGTAGGTTAATATGTATCATGTATTTTAATAGTAATGATTTTATCAATCATTGGTTAATTTTAGAAGCAAAGATAAAGAAAATTTTGGAAAAACTATGATAAAATAATACCAAAAAAACTATGATAATACTATGATAAAATAAAACTACAATAAATGTAAAAGAAGTACAAAAGATTGAATGACAAAACAGATTGACAGTTTACACTGACCAATAGTACAACACCCATATGGACAGCCAGGTTGGCAGGTAGTGACATTATTTAAAAGAATACATTTTCTCTTATTGAATTTAGAAGAGCAAAAATTGAAACTTTCTCCCCCACAAAGTCTGTTTTTCTACATACTCCTCTTTATTCAAAAAAAAAAAAAAAAAAAAAAAAGGCCAGATAGTGCCTACTCAAAAGAAAACATGAATGGGAAACTCATATTCTGAATTCTTATTTTAATAAAATGTATATTAGAGACTAGTTGGTTCATGCAAGAGATGTTACTAAGCCTGTCCTTAGACTAATTTGTGCTCCTTTTATAAATGAAGCTGATTATCTGGAAAAGTTGTTAATTTTATATTTCCCCTCTTATTAGAGTGTTTTCAGGAAAACACAGTGGTATACCTGAAAGCACATCATATCACACTCTGCTTTTTACACTTATTCATAACTTTTCCACAAAAAGCTGTCTTTTAGATTAACTTTCTAGGCTTGATTTCAACCCAAAGCTAGATTATTGCAGAGAAGCAACATTCTTTCCAAGCTCAATTGCTCACTTTAGCAGGTGGATAAGGACAAAGAGGTTTCAGCGCCTATTATGCATCTTCCAACCAGCCTCTTGGATTAGATTTAAGCCTCAATGAGTTGAGGGCTGAATGCCAACAGCTTCAGGGGCCATTTTCAGGAGATAGTGGGGTCTCATGGACCAAACAGTCCTGCTCTGAAAAATGAAGTGTAGCACTAAGTTGGTAAGAAGACCCATCACCTTATTTCTGTGTAAAACTCTTGGGCATTAACTGATTCTGACAAGTTGGGATAGATTACATTGTGTTGTGATAACAACCCCAAACAACACCCATCCCCAAATAACCCCAAAAGGTTTTTGTGGTTGCTGCTTATTTGTTTGACTGGCTGTTGGTCAATAAGGCAAAAAAATATAGCCATCCCCTTAATGAGGTAATAAGTTTTTTTTTAAACAATAATACAGCCTGCCACATGGATATTGCTGAAATAAACAATGGTGAGAATCTTTCCAATGGTATCAAAGGGAACACAAAGTACTACTCTTAGACCCAGATAAGTAGACCCCTACTCCAAAATTTAGAGATCCCTAATCTGGGATCCTTCCTGGTGAGACAAAGAATTAAGAGGGCTAAAGAGAAAATTAATAAATCTGAATGTTGTTTCAATACAAAGTTTTTAAAAATTGAGACACTGTCAGCAAGACTGAAGAAGAAGAAAGAGAGGAAGCATGAATAACAATATCAGAATACAAGGGGAAAATGATGACAGATCCTATAGACACTAAAATGATAATATGGGAACACTATGACTAACTTTATGCCATTAAATGTGTAACTTAGATATAAAGGACAGATTCCTTGAAGGACAGAACTTATCACAATTGACAAATGAAGAAACAGAGCATCTAAATAAATGGAGAAATACACTATGTTCATGGGTTGAAGACTCAGTATTAATAAATGTCAACTCTCCCCAAATAAATACGTAGAGTCAACGTAATTCCAATCAAAATGCCAACTGTTTTTTTTTAAGAAAAAAATAAGTTTACTATAAAATATAAGGGAAGGCAAGAGATCTATATTAGCCCAAACAAATCTTGACTTAGAAGAACAAAATTGGAAGACTCACAAATAAGATTGATTCTAAGACTTACCATAAAGCTACAGTAATCAAGAGTATGGTATTTTTGCATGGATAGAGAAATAGATCAATGGAACAGAATAGATGCAAAACAGAACATATATGAAAATATGTTCAATTGATTTTCATCAAAGGCACCAAGGGTATTCAACAAGGAAAAGTTATTTTTCTAGAACAACTGGATAGATATATTTTTGTTTGTTTTGGATAGATGTATGTTAACAAATGAGTCTCAGGTCCTACCTAGCAACAATACAAATAATAATTTGAAATAGGTCATTGACTTAAATGTAAAAACTAAATGTATGATGCTTCATGAAGAAAACATAGTAAATTATGTGCATATCTTTTGGGGTAGGCACTATTTTCTTGAAGACACAAAACATATTTTAAATGTTTTTATGTTTATGTATGGTTTTTATGTTTAAATGTTGTTATGCTTTTAAACATGACAAAAAATATTGATACATTGGACATCATCAAAATAAAGAAAACATCTCTGTTTATAAATAGAAGACATTAAGAAAATGTAAAAACAAGCCACAGAGACACAGAAAATATCTTTAATATATACATATATACACATATCTGACAGAGGATTTGCATCCAAAATAGAAAAAGAACTACAAATCAATAGCAAAAGATAAGTAACTCAATAAACAATTGGCAAAAGACTTGAATAGTTACTTTAAAAAAGAAGATACATGTCCAAAAAAGCACATAAAGTGCTCAAGTCATCAGGGAAATACACATTAAATCCACAATAAGATATCATTTCTCACCTACTAGAATTGCTAAAACAAAATAGAAAAACACATGAACACATTAAAGTTGTGAGGATATGGAGCTAATGGCACTCTCATACAATTCCTTGTGGGAACATAAAATAGTACAATGACTTCAGAAGAATGTTTGGCAGTGCCTTATGAAACTAAAGATACAGCTACACTCTGATTCAGCAAGTTCTCTTCTTTACATTTATCCAAGAGAAATAAAAATTGGTGTATATGAAAGATGTGTGCAAGTATGTTTATGTCAGCTCTAGTCATAAAAGCAAACACTAAAAACTAACAAGAGAATGGACAAATTGTGGTATGTTCATACAATGAAAACTTCTTAACAATAAAAAGAAATAAAATCGTGATTCACACACCAATATGGATGAATCTCAAAAACATTAGGTTAAGTAGAAAAAAAGACCAGACACATAAGAGTTCATACATTATGAGTTCATGTACTTAATGCATATAAACAAGCAAAACTAAAATATGGTAGTAGAAATCAGAGTGATAGTTACCTATCAATGGTACATTTGTCCCAGAAGAAAGCACAAGGAAACTTTCAAAGTTGATGATATATCTTGATTTAGGTGATGGTTACTCAAGTGTACACAGTTATCAAAATTTATTGAATAATATACTTGAAATCTGTACACTTCATCATTTCATTATATAAAAATTTGTCTCAAATCATATACATATCAGCTCAAGTGCACATGAAATATTCTCCAGGATAGACTTTGTGCTAAACCATATAAAAACCTCCAGAAATTTAAAAGGGTTGAAGTCATACAAAGTACATTCTCTGAACACAATGGAATGAGATTAGAAATCAATATAGAAAGAAAATTGGAAAGTTTACAAATGTTGAAATCAACATAGGTCAAAGAGCAAATCTAAAGAGAAAATTAGAAAATACTTTGAGATGAACAAAAATGAAGACCCAACATATCAAAATTTTTAGGATACAGCTGAAGTAGTATGCAGAGGAAACTTTAAGTTGTAAACATCTATGTTTCAAATCAATAGTGTAAACTTGACCCTGAAAAAAGAATTGTGCACTAAGCCTAAACCAAGCAGAAGCAGAAAGCAGGAAATAATAATGACTGGAGCAGAAATTAATGAAATAGAATAAAGAAAATCAAAGAAACAAAACGTTTTTTCTTAAACATCAACATATTTGACAAACCTTTAGCTAGAATGAGAGAGAAAGAGAGAGAGGGAGAGAACCCAAATTACTAAAATCAAGAATGAATGAGAATCGTGGCCAAGTGGAATTTATCTCAGAAAAACAAGGTTGGTATAATATGTGAAAAGCAATTAACCTCATACTCCTTATCAATAAAATAATGGACAAAAGCCACCAGGTCATCTTACTAGAGGCAGAAAAAGCATTCGACAAAATCCAGTGCCCTTTCATAATAGAAACACTCCACAAACTAGGAATAAAAGGCAACTTTGTCAACCAGATAAAGGGTGTGTATGAACACAGCTAACATCATACTTAATGGTGAAAGACTGAATCAGTAACAAGACATGGATGGTTGCCCTTACCATCCTTGCCCATACCATACTGCTATTCAACATTGTGCTGGAAATTCTAGCCTGAGAAATTAGGCCAGAAAATAAAATAAAAGCATCCAGACTGGAAAGGAAGTAGTAAAACTATCCTTATTTACAGATATGATCTTGCATACAGAAAGTCTTAACGAATTTATTTAAAAAAATTTAGAACTAATAAACAACGTCAGCAAGGCTGCAGGGTGTATGATCCATATGCAAGAATCAATTTTATTTCTATACGCTAGCAATGAGCAACCTGAAACAAAATTAAGAAAACAATTCCATTGACAATAGCATCCAGTAGAATAAAATACTTAGGAAAAAATGTTAACAGGGCTTCCCTGGTGGCGCAGTGGTTGAGAATCTGCCTGCCAATGCAGGGGACATGGGTTCGAGCCCTGGTCTGGGAGGATCCCACATGCCGCGGAGCCACTAGGCCCGTGAGCCACAACTACTGAGCCTGCGCGTCTGGAGCCTGTGCTCCGCAACAAGAGAGGCCGCGACAGTGAGAGGCCCGCGCACCGCGATGAAGAGTGGCCCCCACTCGCCGCAACTAGAGAAAGCCCACGCACAGAAACAAAGACCCAACACAGCCAAAAATAAATAAATAAATAAAGTGTAAAATTAAAAAAAAAATGTTAGCAAAAGAAGTACAAAATCTATACTCTCAAAATTACAAAACATTGTTGAAAGAAATTAAAGAAAACCTAAATAAATGGAAAGAAATCTTGCGTTTATGGATCAGAAGACTTACCATTGTTAAAAAGACAAAACTCCCCAAATTGACCTACAGATTAAACACAACCCTTATCAAATACCAGCTCAAATTTTTACAGAAATTGACAAGCTGATCCTGCAATTAATATGGAAATGCAAAGTCCCCAGGATAGTCAAAACTATTTTGAAAAAGAATAAGGTCAGAGAACTCACACTTCCCAATTTCAAAACTTACTACAAAGCTACAGTAATCAAGACAGTGTTGTACTGGCATAAGGATAGACATATATATGGAGAGAGAATATAGAATATAATTCAGAATCCAGAGTAAACCATTACCTTTGTGGTCAATTGATTTTCCACAAGGGTGTCAATAAAATTCAATGTGAAAAGAATAGTCTTTTCAATAAATGACACTGGGACAACTGGAGAGTCTCATGCAAAAGAATGAATTTGGACCCCTTTTTCACAGAATATGGAAAAAATTAACTCAAAGTAAATCATGGGCAGAGATGTAAGAGCTAAAATAATAAATTCTTACAAGAAAATATGAGTAAATCTTCATGGTCTTGAATAAGACAAACCTTAAAAATGACACCAAAAGCACTAGTAACAAAAGGAAATGGAGATAAATTGACTTCACCAAACCTGAAACCTTTTAGATTCAAAGGACACCAGAAAGTGAAAAGATAACCTACAGAAAGGGAGACAATATTTGCAAATCTTATATCTGATAAGGGACTTGTATCTTGAATATATACATTTCAACTAATAATAAAAAGACAAATAACTCATTTAAAATGTGGGCAAAAATAAAAACCTGAACAGATATTTCTCCAGAAAAGATATACAAATGATCATTATCATTAGTAATTAGGGAGATGCAAATCAAAACCACACTAAGATACCACTTCCTATCCACTGCTGTTGGCTCTCAAATTGGCCCCATACATGGAGGGCAAGGATAGACCAAAGAAAGAGGTAGATGACTCCAGATTGGTAGGTGGCAATTTCAATTACAAGGTAACTTACTTAAGAAGCTTATCTTGGGTGACAGCAAGAGGAGCAGATCTCTGCACCCACCCACCAGAATCATAAAAGTTTATATAGAGACCTGAATGGAGTTTAGCAGTGTGTTCAGTCCAGACGGTTTCAATAACATCTTACTCTCTCAAGGCTGCGATTTTGAAACAACTCTTAGTGTGAGAACAATGGCTGAAATGTACATTCCAAGGACAGGGGAGTGGGTGAGGAGCATGGGATTCCCCAGGTCCACTTCTTGGGACCATATCCTCTTGATGACCTCCTCCAACAAGTACGCTGGCTGTAATCAAATGGACAGATAATAACAAGTGTTGGCGAGGATGTGGAAAAACGGAAACCCTCCTCCATTACTGGCAGCAATGAAACATGGTGCAGTTCCTTTGGAGAACAGTCTGGCAGTTCTTCAAAATGTTAAACAGAGTTGGAGCCAGCAATTCTGCTTCTAGGTATATGTTACCCAAGAGTAATGAAGATCTATGTCCAAATAGAAGCATGTACATGAGTTTTTATACAAGCATTATTCATAGTAGCCAAAAGGTGGAAAAAACACAAGTGGCCAGCAAGTAAAGTGAGGATAATTAACATGTGGCATAGCCATAGGATGAAATATTATTCAGCAATGAAAAGGAATGAAGTACAAATACATATCATAACACAGATGAACCTTGAAAACATCATGCTAAGTGAAAGAAGCCACTCACAAAAGACTAAATATTATATCATTCCATTTATATGAAAAGTCCAGAGTAAACACTTATATACAGACAGAAAGTAGATTAGTTGTCACCCAGGGCTGCAGAGGAGGAGGAGAATGGAGAATAGTTGGTATGTGTATAGGGTTTCTTTGAGGGATGATAAAAATACACTGAAATTAATGCGCACCATTAGTGAATATACTAGAAAACATTGAAGGGTAGGCTTAAAATTGGTGAATTGTATGTAGTGTGAATTACATCTCAATAAGAGAGTTTTACACACACGCATGCACATACATATGCACACACAAAGAGCAAAAGCAAAATTACTATTCCAAACTCAGTTAAATACAAGTTCCTTAACTGGGAGTGAAAATTTTCTCAGATAGGAGCATTTTGTAGATGTGAGTTATTCACTGTGTTACCATCTAGCACAGAAAAATCAGTTGGAAGGAAGACAATGAAGGAAAACACAACAGTGTCAGGAGGTTTGGTTTGCATTTGTGTTGAGCAATCAGTTCCACTTGGGCAAGTTGTCTAACATCTCTGGACTTCCATGACCTCACATGTAATGTGGGGTGTTCGGGCCAGAAAACTTCTGAGGTTCCCTTTCTCCAAAATTCTATGCACTTTTCATTGAATAGCTGGATTTACAGTTTCATTACTAGAATAATATCTCTCTGTTCAGCATGTCTCCTACAATATTTTTCTGTTTAATACCAAACTATCTGAAGCCTTTTTCCTGAACTGATATAGATGTGGTCTTGCTTCTAAATCTGGACAAACAGCAATCTGTTATTTGAATGCCCATTGTGGTTATTTGCTACCTGCCAATTTTCTTGAGATGGAGAGTCTAGTTAGAAGGAAAACACCGAGGAGATAAAGTGTACAAGAAGGCTTCATTTTACAGCCACAGAGGTGTTAATTTTGGATTTAACTCTGTTTTTGAGAAATCAGTCCCAATGCTTATGACATTTGCTCAGATTTTAGAGTGTCAGAATACCAGTTGGCCAATAGCATAGATATTTGTTATTCACACTCTTCTTGACACATAATGCATTTCCAAACATAAAATAACAACTTCCAACCATGCAGAATTAAGTGGTGGTTTCTATGCATTACTAAGAAATTGAATACTGTGTCGGTGGAAAAGAGAATGGACTTCAGATAGAGGATACTAATATTGAGTCTGAGGGAGGGATGGGGCAAACTGTTTAAAACCTTCTCACTCCAGCAAAGGTCAGTGCCTCCATAAAGTGGGAGAAGATGTACTTCAAACACTTGATTACTCATAAATGAGTCCATTATGATGTGAGTTATTGATGCTTATGGTGGAAAGTCTGGAAACTGAATTCTGAGTTTCACATACAACCACAAAAACTTACACCAAACATTCTTGCATATTGGTTTAAAACAAGTTTATTTTAGAATTATGTCTAAACTCTTCACATTTCTTTTCTTTTCCAATTATTGAATAACAACAAGAATAGCTCATAGCATAAGAATCCTTCTTTGCCCAGATACAAGTTTCACAGTGATTATGTTTGTTTGACCTGTGAAGCATGTATTACTTCTGAAGTACAGTTCCTTTCTGAAATATCTGAATCTATGACCTGCAAGGGAGAGGTCAGGCTGTCATAAACCCTCAGAGACAGAAATACTCTGAAGTTCTCTAGGGGGGTGACAATAAAGAAGTCCTTACTAGGGAATGTGTTGGCTTTTGGGAGCCCAGGACGCTTGAAGACATCATGCTATGAGTTCTTTCTGACCCATCCTCCACTCTGAGTAAGTACACACAAATCAAACCAAGTCACAACATAAGCCCACAGAAGGCTTGGGTGGGGAAATGGCACAAGAAGGAGTCTGACGATTTAAGCAAGAAAAATAGGAGGACAGACCCACATTCTTCTTTAGACAATGTTTACGAGCTGATTGCAAAAGGCTTTCCTTCTCCACCAGGAAAAGTGCTTGGCTGAAATTTTCTCTCTCTCCCTTCTTCCCTCCATCCATCCCTCCCACCCTCCCTCTCTCCCTTCATCCCTCCCTCTCTCTCCCCTCCCTCCCTACCACCCTGCCTCCCTCCAACCCTCCCTCTCTCCATCCCTCCCTCCCTCCCTGACTTCCTTCCTTCCTGCCTTCTTTCCTCTCTCTCATTTCTACCTTTTGTACCAACATGCAGAAAAATCAACTTCCTCCTAAAGAACATTACAAATATTTGAAGACAAACATCGTATTTATTATGGATTGAATTGTGTCCCCACAAAATTTATATGTTAAAGTCCTAAGACCCAGTGCCTCAGAATGTGACCTTTTTGGAAATAGTGTGTTTCCAGACGTAACTAGTTGAGGTTATACTGAGGTAAGGCGGATCCCTAATCCAACATACTGGTGTCTTTATAAAAAGAATGCCATGTGATGAGAAAGCTACATGTACTGGGGGAAGGTGAGGTGAAAGCACAGGAAGCACATCTACAAGGAATCCCAAAGATGGCCAGCAAACCACCAGAAGAAGGTATGGGAGAGGAGGCATGGAACAGCTTCTCCTTCACAGCCCTCCGAAGGAAGCTATCCTGCTGACACCTTGATCTTGACCTCTGGCCTCCAGAATCATGAGGCACTAAGTTTCTGTTGTGTAAGCCACCCAGTCTGTGGTGGGTGACTTACAATATCCATTGTAAGTTTCTCCACTAAGAACAGTTATTAGCGGGAATACACCTTGATATGTGACTGCCCCTTGATCTTGGAAGCATTTCAAAACCACTCTTTAAGTCAGTGGAAACTAAACTCTCAAAGGTCATAAACGACAGCTAATTTTCTAAATGTGGTCCTTTCCTCATTCTGCAACTTTTACAGCACTGTGGACCTTCTCTTGATTGTTAAAAATTCAATAAATCTCCATCCGCTTTTTCACTTTGGCCTTCCTTTTCTTATTCAACAAAATGATTTTACGCTCATTTTTAAAAGCCCCATTTATTCTAATATTAGGACTCTAACATCTTAGTGTGATGGAGTGATTCAAACTGCTTCCCTCTCAAACCCTAAACCAACCAGCAGATATTTCAGGATCTTTCTCTCAGGGCTGTCATGATCATCAGCAGCAGTACCAGAACCTTCCTGAGCGTTTACTGTATGAAACATACCACAGATGCAGCACGGTTCGCTGCTTTTACGTGCATGTTATTATCCTGCCTCTGTGAGAGTCTATTTTGTGCATCAACCTGACTGCTTTATGGGGTCCCCAGACATCTGTCAAACATGATTCTCCATGTGTCTGTGAGGCTGTTTCTGGATGAGATGAACATTGGAATCAGTAGACTAAGGCAGATTGCCCTCTTTGATGTGAGTGGTCCTCAGCCAATCAGGTGAACACTGAATAGAAAAAAAAGGCTAACCCCCTGCCTGATAAAAGGGAATTTCCTCCTGCCTGACCATCTTGAAATGGGATATTGGTCCCTTCCTGCCTTCAGACTTGAACTGAAACCTTAGCTTTTCTTGGGTCATAAGCTTGATGGCTTTTGGACTGGCACTTACACCATCAGGTTTCCAAGATTTCAGGCCTTTGGATTCAGACTGGAAGTAGACATGTGTGTGAGTGAGTGAGTGCGTGTGTGTGTGTGTGTGTGTGTGTGTGTGTGTGTGTGTGTGTACACATACATATATAGTAATAGGTCTCCTATAGTGTTATGTTACATACATTATATATATACATCCTTTTGGTTCTATTTCTCTGGAGAACCCTGACTAATACAATGTCATAACACTATGGGAGACATACTATTCTATTTACATTCTTCAGGTGAAAAAATTGAATTGGTCCAGTAACCTGTCCAAGGATGACTTAGAAAGAGGTTGAACCAAGATTCAAATGCAGGTCTGTGTGACACTATATCTTTACCCTTATATAGCCTTTTTTCCTTTCCCTGAACACACCTAAAACATGATTGCTCTTTCTGTTAGGAGTAGCATGGACTTTCCTCATAAATAGGCTCCGGTCCCTAGAAAGACCTTTATCTCCTCTATCTCTCTAACATAAATGCATCTTCCAATTCATTCATGTGTCTCCCTTCACTTGAAGAGTCTCTGGATTCATCATGGTTGCAAAAAGCAGGCAAATTGCATTGTGCGCTTTATTCTTTTTTATCCTTCCACTGGGGGTTATCAGCTTGTCTAAGGAGCACATTGGTTGCATCATTCCACAGCTCAAAGGTCCTAAAGGGACCCCCACTGCCTTACCCAGGGTTGGGGCAGGGCTCATTTTCTGATTTGCCCCCCTCTGATGGGTCAGGGCACATCCCTTACCAGCGCTTAAGTATTTTAAGTATCACTGGAGTGCATCAACATCCATCTTTGGCAGCTTTTTCAAACTAAACTTATATACTCCAGCTAAAATTCTCATGCAGCCATTGGGCAACTGTCTTCTGAAAATGATTCCCTGGTACATTTTCTCTACTGTAATTTGCTGATCGAGGGCATGATTTCAAGATGCTGATGTAGGCACCATTTCAGCTCTGGTCTACTCTTCCAACCTTTCTGCTCTCTATTTTGCTACAGAAATTCTCCCCTCCAGTCAGACCAGCCTCCACTCTCTGAGCACACTCTGATTTCCAATCTCCATACATTTCCAGGTGCCAAACACGCAACTGGAGGGGCCTCTGGGGATATATTTATCAAAATCCAATCCATTCTCAATGTCCAGCTCAAAGCCGACTTCCTCAACGAATCTTACTAGACTATTGGTACTGAATGCTATCCTTCTCCTGAACTCTAATTGTTCCACTGCTCATGGGGTGGTCCGGCTGTGCCCTGGGGTAGAATTCCACATGGATGAGGCCAAGGTTGAAAGGCAGGTAAATGCCACATAGGGAAGAGACCAGGACAGGATTGGAGATGGCTGGGAAGAGACATCTGCACCAGGATCAAGTGACTGGTGCAGAGTTTATTTTTATTTTTTATAAATTTATTTATTTATTTATTTATTGGCTGCATTGGGTCTTTGTTGCTGCGCACGGGCTTTCTCTAATTGCGTTGAGCGAGGGCTACTCTTCACTGCAGTGTGCGGGCTTCTCATTGCGGTGGCTTCTCTTGTTGCAGAGCACGGGCTCTAGGCGGGTGGGCTTCAGTAGTTGTGGCATGTGGGCTCAGTAGTTGTGGCTCACGGGCTTCTTTGCTCCGCAGCATGTGGGATCTTCCCGGACCAGGGCTTGAGCCCGTGTCCCCTGCATTGGCAGACGGATTCTTAACCACTGCGCCACCAGGGAAGTCCCGGTGCAGAGTTTGTTTTCAGCCCTTTGCACACTGTGTTGCTCGCCCAGGGCCAGGCCCTCTACTCCACTCCACAGAAGCCCACACCACCCACTTCCTGCTGCGGTGGAAGGACCCCGTCCCTCTCCTCGTGGGATCTGACACACAGCAAGCTGGGGACGTGTCTAAGGGCCGTGGACACCTGCACTTCAGCAGAACACAGGAGAACAGAGCAGAGAAAGATATTCCCTTGCGAGGCCATCAGCCCAGCCCAGACTGAGAGGGCTCTTTAGCTCTTGGTGAAGAAGTGTTCCAGGCCACCTTATGCGGCTGAGTGAGGGTCACCTTCCCCAGTGCTCAGAGCACGTATGGTCCTTATTGTCTGAACTGGACACCTACACTCTCTGTTCTTTAGAGCTGTTGTTCATGCACCTATGTCTTTCCTTTCTTTTTTTATTTGAAGTATACTTGATTTATAATGTGTTAGTTTCAGGTATACAGCAAAGTGATTCGTTTATACATATCCATATTCTTTTTCAGATTCTTTTCCATTATAGGTTATTACACGATATTGAATATGTTTCCCTGTGCTATACAGTAGGTCCTTGCTGTTTATCTATTTTATTTTATTTATTTTTTAAATTAATTAATTAATTAATTAATTTATGGCTGTGTTGGGTCTTCGTTTCTGTGCAAGGGCTTTCTCTAGTTGCGGCAAGCGGGGGCCACTCTTCGTCGCGGTGCGCGGGCCTCTCACTATCGCGGCCTCTCTTGTTGCGGAGCACAGGCTCCAGACGCTCTGGCTCAGTAGTTGTGGCTCACGGGCCCAGTTGCTCCACGGCATGTGGGATCCTCCCAGACCAGGGCTCGAACCCGTGTCCCCTGCATTGGCAGGCAGATTCTCAACCACTGCACCACCAGGGAAGCCCCTATCTATTTTATATATAGTAGTGTGTACCTGTTAATCCCAATCTCCTAATTTGTCCCTCCCCCTTTCCCCTTTGGTAACCATAAATTAGCTTTGTATGTCTGTGGGTCTATTTCTGTTTTGTAAATAAGTTCATTTGTATCATTCCTATGTCTTTTCACCTCAACTACCCTGCACACCACCTGGGTAATGTAACATGACCTAGTAACCTTTATGTTTCTCAAGTGACCTTGTATATGGAGATATTCAATACATGTTTATCAATAAAAGTGCTGAGGACAGTTATTCAAGTTAAGAAAGCTAGTGCAGCCCGTAAGCTTGCTCAAGGCCCCGAGGTAAGAGGGAGATGGGCCCTTACATTTGGACATTTGATGCTACTTCAGTATTTTCACAACTATGAGCATCTGTCCCATGCTTCCTCCTCTGCCAGTGGCAGAGGTTCTAGAATCCTCTCTGCATCTAGAAACTACAGAAATGTTTTGCTTTCTTTCCCCATTAAAAAATAAATGACACAAATTTCCCTTTGCAGTTGCATAATATACTTACCCCAAATCATACAGATCACTTAATCCAATGTCTGAGTTCATCTCGTTTTTCATGAGAAACACCTCATGAAGTAATTTGACAGTTTATGACTAGGTACAAACATTTAATGTCACTTTTTGCCAGATTTTGAATGCCAAGTTGAAATTTCAAACTTAATGACAGACTTTAATTAGAACAATCTAGGGTTCACATAGTTTAAATTAAAGTGAAGTGGAAGAAGCATACCAGCTAAATTATTTTTGCTATTTCACATAGAAAATATTTTCCTAAAATCATTTTCTTATGCAGACATTTAGATTGCCTGCCTTTAAAACGTTTCAAGATTGTGTTTCTTGAAACCCAGTTTTCTAGTAACAAATCACCTTTATCAATGGTTTGCAAGGAGTTCAGGGCCTTGAGATTTAGCACTTTTATGCTCAGGAGCTGTTTTTTCTGGGACTCTCAGCCCTCCAGGGCTTAAGGCAGCATTGACCTGTTCTGACTCATTTTCACTCCAGTCTCTCCTGAATCTCGCTTGCCAACCCCCAGACTGTGCCAAACCTCAGTGAGTCTTGGGCCGAAGCATAAACTTCATCCCTTTTATGCTGAAACCACCATCTTCCCACGTGATACCTGCTTAGATGGAAAAAATTAGGGTTCACCTTACAAACCCCGATTGCAGGCTCCAATGACCTGTGACCAGAAATTACAAGATAATTATACCCAGCACCCCTCTGAAAAGTCCCATTGAGGGGAGAACGACTGAGAATGATTTCCCAGTTTTGTTCATGCAAAAGAACCATTTAATGGAGCACCGTGGAGCTATGCGCCGGTGCTCAAGCTAGCAATGGACCGAAGGAAAACAAACTACTGAATTAAGCCTGGGTTTGAAAAGCTGTTTAGGAAAGAATTTTCTTGGCAACAGTCTTTTAATTCCGTGACGATGCACAAGTCCAACAGAAAAAGCTAGATTTCCCCCTTAGTATCTTCCTCAGTCTTGGTTGCCTTTCAGGGACCCTTCCACCTAGCTGTGATCATCACTGCAGAGCTTGAGCCTTTTTGTCTCCCATGTAACTGCTGCACTGTGCTGCCTGAAGCCTGGCGCCCAGAAAATGTTGGCAGATCTTTCAGTGATGTCTTTATAAAATAAATAAGCATTTATTGGAACAGTCTATTCATGGCAAACATTATATCGCTGGTGTAAAGAGACAATACTGGTTTCCAAATCTTTGATGATCACATATTTTGTGAACTGTTTGTTTTTTGTTTGTCACCAGCATTTAAAAAATAAAATCCAGAAGCTCTTTCCTCCATGTATCTAGCAATAAACATATTCACAAATGTCTACCACCCAAAAGAAAGCCATGGACTCATAAGTCCTCATGACAGAACTGGGAAAAGTTTTATAAATGGGTAGAAATAACAGTCATGGAGTGTATCCTCTTTGAAAGTGGAGAAATAGAGTCCTTTATGTCCTCAGGAAGGAGCTGTTGACTTAAAATTGTGGGTAAAACTAACACTACTTGCTTTAAAACTTAAATTTGAGAGCCATTTGAGAGCTCATTTAATTATCTGGTACGTACTGGAAAAGTCTGGAAATATAATGTCACTGAGACAGCATTAGACAGTAAGTATTAGTCCCAAGGAGAGAACAAGAGGAGGGAGAGGAAGAGGGAGAGGGAGGAGGAGAAGAGGAAGAGGAGAAAATGAGGAGGAGGAGGGAGGGGAGGAGGAGAGGAAGGAGGAGACGAACAGTCTAAAATTACAGCATCATTGGCCATTTTGTGTAGGAGCAAAGAGCTTCACCAATTCATACCAGCATTGGAAGAGTATGATAAAATACTTGATGTTTATAAAGTAACCTTAGTCTATCAAAATATGTATCACAGTATCAAGTCAGTGAAATAAATAATCCACTTAGGAAGATGACAATCAATTTTCTTACATAGGTTTTGACACTTCAGGGGAGATCACTTGGCAATAATATCTTCGAATTAAGAAAACGAAATTGATGATACTGCATAATTGAGATCTCATTTACCATCGCCGTGATTCAATAAAACGCTACTACTATTTTCTCACAGATCAAGTCACTCTTTAGAACTCTCATCCATGCTGCTCCAGTCGAGAGTGGTAACAGAAAACATCTGAAATCTCCATATTTTAACATATATTCATATCGATAATAGAAACATGCATGTAATGTGTATTTGCCACTGTTCAAAGCACTTTTCTTACATGAACTCATTTAACCTTTAAAATAACCTCATGCATTAGGTCCTATCGTTTGCCTCATTTTAAAATGAGAAAAGAATGCACAGAGAGATTAAATAATTTTTCCAAAGTCACACAGCTGACCCTATAATACAGTGCTTTGAAGTTTCTGAAAATTCTCTCGCCTTCAATGGAAATTCAGTACCAGGTTTTTTGCTTTAAACCCTATGCGAATTTAAATCTAAATGTTTATAATGTGTGGCTTAGTTGGCGACTGCCTCTTGAATTGTTTAAATATGTGTTTGTTTTCTCTGAAGACAGAAATTATTCTACTCATCGATTTGTTGTATCTTTCAAGGGAGAGTGGTAAAAAATAAGACCTATCAGAAAAGAACAATAAATTAGGACATAGTAAACAATTTTTGCAAGTGATTGTTGTGCACCTACTGTGTACTGCACTTGAATTTCTTCTATCGTATCCCCACCTGGTGGTCACCTACCCACTGCGAACTTGCATTGGGTCTACATTCCAACAAAATGCCTGTATCCATCTTGATTTCTTGAAGAGTCCTAATTTACCAAAATTTCAAATGCAAATGTCTCTTACTTGAGGAACACTGGTCCTATAGATTTAAAAGTGCCAGTGTGCACTTCCAAACTCAAGACATCAAACTTACTTAGAAATGGCCAGCGTCTTGCTAAATTCCCCTTTATTAACATGTCGTCCATGCCCAGTAAGTTTACTTGTCATTGAACAAACAAAAAAATTATTTGTTTCAGGAGCAGTTACATTCAATAGTTTGCCAAAGCCTGTATCCAAATTTGTTATTCCAGCAAATGGTGGGATGAATCTGCATTCATAAGCAAGAATGGATATTTCAGAGCTTCATGAACTGCTCTCTCCCATTGTCTAAAATGACTGTTGCCAAGTGAAAGGATATTCTCTGGCAGAGCTGTATAGAAAGCAGCCACAACATCTAGCAATGTGACTAGTATGCACAGGTGCTTGCACACACACACACACACACACATATACACACGTATTTATCATAGATGTACAGTCTGGAGAGATTGCCATTGTTTAAAACATGTCTAAAGCCCTTTTTAAATAGGGTTGTCTTCTATGTCTGTGTTATGTTTACCAAAGGGGAGAGACGGAGGAGGGAAAAATTAGGAGTTTAGGATTAACATATACACACTACTATATACAAAATAGATAATGAACAAAGGCCTACTGTATAGCACAGGGACCTATACTCAGTATCTTGTAGTAAGCTATAAGAGTAGGTAATTTGAAAAAATAGATATATACGTATGTATAACTGAATCACTTTGCTGTACGCCTGAAACTAACACAACATTGTAAATCAACTATACTCCAATAAAAATAAATAAATAGATAGATAAATTAATAAATAAATAAAAATAAGGTTGTCTATGTAGTGACGAAATTGTATAATTTCTTCAAAACAATGTCTACCTTAAAAATTTTTAAACTTGAAAAAACAAAACCAGTTGACATTAAAGAATAAAAATCTTGGGTGCAATAGGTCTGCTTGACAGAGGTTGACTTTGCCTCAGACTCCACTGCAAATTATTTCCTTAAGAAATAGCTTAAAATGTTTAAATTAAACTATTTCAGTAAGAATACCTATCACATGAGTTCTACCTCTAGAATTAGAAAACCTAATTTACAGATTAAATGATTCATAGTTTATAATAATCCAATGTATAGTCTACAGATAGAATGGTGCTTCCAGTTTTTAATAGATAGATGTACAAGAGTTTTAAACCACTTTGAAAAATAGGCTTTTGATACTCTATCTTTAAATAACTCTAAAAAAGGGGAAGTGACTGCTCTTAAGCCAGGTCCAACTGGGCAGCGTGTGAAATGCAATGAAGAATCCATAATTATCCTGTGGAATTAAGACGTGGAACTGGGCAGTCAAGGTAATTCAAACCCTAGTCATCTGCATGTTACTCAACCAACTGGTTCATTGAAAGAGGACTTATGATGGGCAAAAGGAGATAAAACAGCGACTCTCAGTTTCATGAGGGGATGGGAAAGCAGGGGTTAGAAGCATACGCACAGTGTTTTTTCTCCTGGATGTGCAAAAACACAAGTCAACCTTCAGCCTGTATCTGTGAGAAACCTTCTGCCTCCAGGAAAAACAAAAGTAAATATGGGTGTGGATAACAAGATATTTCAGGAATACATTGTTCAAACCTGTCTGTTCACGGGCTGTGAGGCCACTGGTTATCTTCTAGATGTGCTTGATAACGCTTATGTCAATAATGCTTTGACCGAGAGAAAAAAATATCTTACTACTGATTTACGAGAACTGCCTTCACAAAATTATTAGGCCTTCTCAGTTCCTTAGGCTGAGAGTCAATCTTCTAATTGTATTTTTAAAGGAAGGCAATGAGATCAGGCCATGAGGGGGTGGGAGATTGGATATGAAGACCTCAGGGAAGGAAGGAGAAGGGTGACATTTGATGCTGCAGACGTGTACAACATGTGTCACCCCCCTTGTTTAAGCTCTTATAGTTCATAATGCATCTACTGATTTGTTCAACTAATACATTTTGGTGCCTTCTATAGCTAGGGGACAGATGTGATAAGATACAGTTTCTGCTTGATCAGTTCCAGAATATAGAATCTCAGGACTAGAAAGCACATTCTTGCCCAATTATCCAGCTAAGATGAAGCTCTTCTACAAAATCTTTGCCAAAGTTTAGATCTTTGCCAAAATCTTTGCCACCCCAGAGTTAGCATTCATAGCTAAGATGTATTTGGTTTTGACAAATACTGCTTCTAAACCACATTTTTTCCTTGTCCTATGTATGCAGTAGATTTTATTTGTTTGTATAAAATTAAGTGCACTATCTTGCATCTATCCACATTAAGTACCAACTTGAAAAATATTGTTCCATTGCTCTAGCTTATTAAGAACTTCCTGGAGCCAGGGTATTCATTAACTCTCCCAACATTGGGTTGTTTGCACATATGACAAGCAGGTCTGCCATAATTTCACCTACCTTGTCATAAAAATGTTGACCAAAGCAGAGTCATATTCCTGAAACACAAGCTTGCCTGCCAGGGTGAACCTCTGATATCAGCCTCTGGAGTTGAGTGAGCAAGTTTCACCACCAGGTTTTTAATCGCATGCTATTTTAGTAATTGATTCATCGCCAATCAAATTGTAAATAAAGGACAGTAAGAACCCCCGCCAATTAAATTATGTTAACTTTTACAGAAAAGTAACTGTTTTGTTCCTCCCAAAATATACACCGGGTCTAAATAGAGATTAATTATACTTGCTGACCTACCAAGGAGTCCCAGTTCACACCTGGGACCCTGATCACTCTGGAAGCATCCTGGTACGGACGGTAAACTCTATGTTCATGGCCCCTGAGTTATGAGCAATGGAACCAAATCTCTACAACCATGCCCTGTCTGTCCACAGTAAAATTCCTTGGTCACCTCTCAAGCTGGTTTAGGAAGGCAGTTTTCTCCCCTTCTTGTAATAACATCTGCTGAGTCCTTAGGCACATTTGCCATCACAGAACGATACATAGGTGAGGGGCACGATCAGTCATTACTTTATTCCTAGCAGCTCACCGGGTGCCTGAAACTTATAGGCACTCAATACATATTAATCGAGTGAAAACTGAGTTAATATTTCTGTTCATCAGTGACCTAATCTGTCCAGTGTGGTTCTGTGACTTTATGAACATATTCTTAGGACGGTGAGGACATGTGGATATAAATGTGAATTCTTTCCTGTCTGGACTTTATTTGTCTCTTGGGGCATCTTATTTTGAGGGTTTTTTTTTTTTTTTTTTTTCACACACACACACTGTATTTTATTTTTACAAGAGATAAATCGACTGACACCAAGCATTGTACATGGATGACCACAACAAAAGCAACAATGATTGCAATTACGAAACATAAAACACACTCATACTATGTCATAATATTGACATTCAGTCCAGTAATCCTCCACTGTAACAGCTCCTTTACTTTGCAGTGAAAATTGATTTGTATATTCTTTGCCTCTGAGTCCTTGTGGAATTTTTTTTTTTTTTTTAATTCAGACAGAAAGTCACAAAAATTATACTCATCCTCATCAGTTCACTCAGTCCCATGTAATTAATTTTTTTTTTCATCTTGATCTTTTGTTAGCACTTTTATGAGTTCATCAGTTTTTCATTAGAGTTCTGAAAATGCTTATTCATTCAGTTCAGCAGTACAGTCCGTTACCAGAAACCTGTACTTGTCAGAGTCTTTTCCATGTATTTCTTGAAGATGAAACCCTTTTATAGGAACATATTTGCAAAATCATCAGAGTACACCCAGAACTGTCTGTAAATGACAAAAGACTTAAAAATAACCACGGTTAAAGATTTGATGACAGTTCATAATAATGCAGTTGACAAGAAAATTAGTTATTTCTGAGATATACATTTTAAAGTAATAACTAGGATTATTACTTATAACATTATACCAGAACATATAAGATTTTTAGAAATTTCATGTAATGTCTGAAACATTTATATTAACATATTTCCATACATATTTCCATACAAGTACAAATATAAGATTTTTAGAAATTTCATGTAATGTCTGAAACATTTATATTAACATATTTCCATACATATTTCCATACAAATACAAATATGATTTTTAGAAATTTCATGTAATGTCTGAAACATTTATATTAACATATTTCCATACATATTTCCATACAAATACAAATATAAGATTTTTAGAAATTTCATGTAATGTCTGAAACATTTATATTAACATATTTCCATACAAATAACCCAATGAAAGTTTAGTATTAGTTGTTTTGTTTGTTTTTTTATACTGCAGGTTCTTATTAGGCATCAGTTTTATACACATCAGTGTATACATGTCAATCCCAATCGCCCAATTCAGCACACAACCATCCCCACCCCACCGCAGTTTTCCCCCCTTGGTGTCCATATGTCCATTCTCTACATCTGTGTCTCAACTTCTGCCCTGCAAACTGGCTCATCTGTACCATTTTTCTAGGTTCCGCATACATGCATTAATATACGATATTTGTTTTTCTCTTTCTGACTTACTTCACTCTGTATGACAGTCTCTAGATCCATCCACGTCTCAACAAATGACTCAATTTCGTTCCTTTTTATGGCTGAGTAATATTCCATTGTATATATGTACCACATCTTCTTTATCCATTTGTCTGTTGATGGGCATTTAGGTTGCTTCCATGACCTGGCTATTGTAAATAGTGCTGCAATGAACATTCGGGTGCATGTGTCTTTTTGAATTACGGTTTTCTCTGGGTATATGCCCAGTAGTGGGATTGCTGGGTCATATGGTAATTCTATTTTTAGTTTTTTAAGGAACCTCCATACTGTTCTCCATAGTGGCTGTATCAATTTACATTCCCACCAACAGTGCAAGAGGGTTCCCTTTTCACCACACCCTCTCCAGCATTTGTTGTTTGTAGATTTTCTGATGATGCCCATTCTAACAGGAGTGAGGTGATACCTCATTGTAGTTTTGATTTGCATTTCTCTAATAATTAGTGATGTTGAGCATCTTTTCATGTGCTTCGTGGCCGTCTGTATGTCTTCTTTGGAGAAATGTCTATTTAGGTCTTCTGCCCATTTTTGGATTGGGGTGTTTGTTTCTTTGATATTGAGCTGAATGAGCTGTTTATATATTTTGGAGATTAATCCTTTGTCCGTTGATTCATTTGCAAATATTTTCTCCCATTCTGAGGGTTGTCTTTTCGTCTTGTTTATGGTTTCCTTTGCTGTGCAAAAGCTTTGAAGTTTCATTAGGTCCCACTTGTTTATTTTTGTTTTTATTTCCATTACTCTAGGAGGTGGATCAAAAAAGATCTTGCTGTGATTTATGTCAAAGAGTGTTCTTCCTATGTTTTCCTCTAAGAATTTTATAGTGTCCAGTCTTATATTTAGGTCTCTAATCCATTTTGAGTTTATTTTTGTGTATGGTGTTAGGGAGTATTCTAATTTCATTCTTTTACATGTAGCTGTCCAGTTTTCCCAGCACCACTTATTGAAGAGACTGTCTTTTCTCCATTGTATATCTTTGCCTCCTTTGTCATAGATTAGTTGACCATAGGTGCGTGGGTTAATCTCTGGGCTTTCTATCTTGTTCCATTGATCTATGTTTCTGTTTTTGTGCCAGTACCATATTGTCTTGATTACTGTAGCTTTGTAGTATAGTCTGAAGTCAGGGAGTCTGATTCCTCCAGCTCCATTTTTTTGCCTCAAGACTGCTTTGCCTATTCGGGGTCTTTTGTGTCTCCATACAAATTTTAAGATGATTTGTTCTAGCTCCGTAAAAAATGCCATTGGTAATTTGATAGGGATGGCATTGAATCTGTAGATTGCTTTGGGTAGTATACTCATTTTCACAATGTTGATTCTTCCAATCCAAGAACATGGTATATCTCTCCATCTGTTGGTATCATCTTTAATTTCTTTCATCAGTGTCTTATAGTTTTCTGCATACAGGTCTTTTGTCTCCCTAGGTAGGTTTATTCCTAGGTATTTGATTCTTTTTGTTGCAATGGTAAATGGGAGTGTTTCCATAATTTCTCTTTCAGAATTTTCATCATTAGTGTATAGGAATGCAAGAGATTTCTGTGCATTAATTTTGTATCCTGCAACTTTACCATATTCATTAATTAGCTCTAGCAGTTTTCTGGTGGCAGTTTTAGGATTCTCTATGTATAGTATCATGTCATCCGCAAACAGTGACAGTTTTACTTCTTCTTTTCCAATTTGTATTCCTTTTATTTCTTTTTCTTCTCTGATTGCCGTGGCTAGGACTTCCAAAACTATGTTGAATAATAGTGGTGAGAGTGGACATCCTTGTCTCGTTCCTGATCTTAGAGGAAATGCTTTCAGTTTTTCACCATTGAGAATGATGTTTGCTGTGGGTTTGTCATATATGGCCTTTATTATGTTGAGGTAGGTTCCCTCTATGCCCACTTTCTGGAGAGTTTTTATCAGAAATGGGTGTTGAATTTTGTCAAAAGCTTTTTCTGCATCTATTGAGATGATCATATGGTTTTTATTCTTCAATTTGTTAATATGGTGTATCACATTGATTGATTTGCGTATATTGAAGAATCCTTGCATCCCTGGGATAAATCCCACTTGATCGTGGTGTATGATCCTTTTAATGTGTTGTTGGATTCTGTTTGCTAGTATTTTGTTGAGGATTTTTGCATCTATATTCATCAGTGATATTGGTCTGTAATTTTCTTTTTTTGTAGTGTCTTTGTCTGGTTTTGGTATCAGGGTGATGGTGGCCTCATAGAATGAGTTTGGGAGTGTTCCTTCCTCTGCAATTTTTTGGAAGAGTTTGAGAAGGCTGGGTGTTAGCTCTTCTCTAAATGTCTGATAGAATTCACCTGTGAAGCCATCTGGTCCTGGACTTTTGTTTGTTGGAAGATTTTTAATCACAGTTTCAATTTCATTACTTGTGATTGGTCTGTTCATATTTTCTATTTCTTCCTGGTTCAGTCTTGGAAGGTTATACCTTTCTAAGAATTTGTCCATTTCTTCCAGGTTGTCCATTTTATTGGCATAAAGTTGCTTGTAGTAGTCTCTTAGGATGCTTTGTATTTCTGCAGTGTCTGTTGTAACTTCTCCTTTTTCATTTCTGATTTTATTGATTTGAGTCCTCTCCCTCTTTTTCTTGATGAGTCTGGCTAATGGCTTATCAATTTTGTTTATCTTCTCAAAGAACCAGCTTTTAGTTTTATTGATCTTTGCTATTGTTTTCTTTGTTTCTATTTCATTTATTTCTGCTCTGATCTTTATGATTTCTTTCCTTCTGCTAACTTTGGGTTTTGTTTGTTCTTCTTTCTCTAGTTTCTTTAGGTGTAAGGTTAGATTGTTTACTTGAGCTTTTTCTTGTTTCTTGAGGTAGGCTTGCATAGCTATAAACTTCCCTCTTAGAACTGCTTTTGCTGCATCCCATAGGTTTTGGGTCGTCGTGTTTTCATTGTCATTTGTCTCTAGGTATTTTTTGATTTCCTCTTTGATTTCTTCAGTGATCTCTTGGTTATTTAGTAACGTATTGTTTAGCCTCCATGTGTTTGTCCTTTTTACGTTTTTTTCCCTGTAATTCATTTCTAATCTCATAGCGTTGTGGTCAGAAAAGATGCTTGATATGATTTCAATTTTCTTAAATTTACTGAGGCTTGATTTGTGACCCAAGATGTGATCTATCTTGGAGAATGTTCCGTGCGCACTTGAGAAGAACGTGTAATCTGCTGTTTTTGGATGGAATGTCCGATATATATCAATTAAATCTATCTGGTCTACTGTGTCATTTAAAGCTTCTGTTTCCTTATTTATTTTCATTTTGGATGATCTGTCCATTGGTGTAAGTGAGGTGTTAAAGTCCCCCACTATTATTGTGTTACTGTCAATTTCCTCTTTTATAGCTGTTAGCAGTTGCCTTATGTATTGAGGTGCTCCTATGTTGGGTGCATATATATTTATAATTGTTATATCTTCTTCTTGGATTGATCCCTGGATCATTATGTAGTGTCCTTCCTTGTCTCTTGTAACATTCTTTATTTTAAAGTCTATTTTATCTGATATGAGTATAGCTACTCCAGCTTTCTTTTGATTTCCATTTGCATGGAATATCTTTTTCCATCCCCTCACTTTCAGTCTGTATGTGTCCCTAGGTCTAAAGTGGGTCTCTTGTAGACAGCATATATATGGGTCTTGTTTTTGTATCCATTCAGCCAGTCTATGTCTTTTGGTTGGGGCATTTAATCCATTCACGTTTAAGGTAATAATCGATATGTATGTTCCTATGACCATTTTCTTAATTGTTTTGGGTTTGTTTTTGTAGATCCTTTTCTTCTCTTGTGTTTCCCACTTAGAGAAGTTCCTTTAGCATTTGTTGTAGAGCTGGTTTGGTGGTGCTGAATTCTCTTAGCTTTTGCTTGTCTGTAAAGCTTTTGATTTCTCCATCAAATCTAAATGAGATCCTTGCCGGGTAGAGTAATCTTGGTTGTAGGTTCTTCCCTTTCATCACTTTAAGTATATCATGCCACTCCCTTCTGGCTTGCAGAGTTTCTGCTGAGAAATCAGCTGTTAACCTTATGGGAGTTCCCTTGTATGTTATTTGTCGTTTTTCCCTTGCTGCTTTCAGTAATTTTTCTTTGTCTTTAATTTTTGCCACTTTGATTACTATGTGTCTCGGCGTGTTTCTCCTTGGGTTTATCCTGTATGGGACTCTCTGCGCTTCCTGGACTTGGGTGGCTATTTCCTTTCCCATGTTAGGGAAGTTTTCGACTATAATCTCTTCAAATATTTTCTCTGGCCCTTTCTCTCTCTCTTCTCCTTCTGGGACCCCTATAATGCGAATGTTGTTGCGTTTAATGTTGTCCCAGAGGTCTCTTAGGCTGTCTTCATTTCTTTTCATTCTTTTTTCTTTAGTCTGTTCCGCAGCAGTGAATTCCATCATTCTGTCTTCCAGGTCACTTATCCATTCTTCTGCCTCAGTTATTCTGCTATTGATTCCTTCTAGTGTAGTTTTCATTTCAGTTATTGTATTGGTCATCTCTGTTTGTTTGTTCTTTAATTCTTCTAGGTCTTTGTTAATCATTTCTTGCATCTTCTCAATCTTTGCCTCCATTCTTATTCCAAGGTCCTGGATCATCTTCACTATCATTATTCTGAATTCTTTTTCTGGAAGGTTGCCTATCTCCACTTCATTTAGTTGTTTTTCTGGGGTTTTTTCTTGTTCCTTCATCTGGTACATAGCCCTCTGTCTTTTCATCTTCTCTATCTTTCTGTAACTGTGGTTTTTGGTCCACAGGTTGCAGGATTATAGTTTTTCTTGCTTCTGTTGTCTGCCCTCTGGTGGTTGAGGCTATCTAAGAGGCTTGATGGGAGGCTCTGGTGGTGGGTAGAGCTGACTGTTGCTGTGGCGGTCAGAGCTCAGTAAAACCTTAATCCACTTGACTGTTGATGGGTGGGGCTGGGTTCCCTCCCTGTTGCTGTGGCGGTCAGAGCTCAGTAAAACCTTAATCCACTTGACTGTTGATGGGTGGGGCTGGGTTCCCTCCCTGTTGGCTGTTTTGCCTGAGGCAACCCAACACTGGAGCCTACCCGTGCTCTTTGGTGGGGTTAATGGCAGACTCTGGGAGGGCTCACGCCAAGGAGAACTTCCCAGAACCTCTGCTGCCAGTGTCCTTATCCCCACGGTGAAACAGAGCCACCACTCGCCTCTGCAGGAGACCCCCCAACACCAGCAGGTAGGTCTGGTTCAGTCTCCCCCAGGCTCACTGCTCCTTCCCCTGGGTCCCGATGCACACATTACTTTGTGTGTGCCCTCCAAGAGTGGGGTCTCTGTTTCCCCCAGTCCCGTCAAAGTCCTGCAATCCAATTCCCACTAGGCTTCAAAGTCTGATTCTCTAGGAATTCCTCCTCCCGTTGCCTGACCCCCAGGTTGGGAAGCCTGACGTGGGGCTCAGAACCTTTACTCCAGTGGGTGGACTTCTGTGGTATAAGTGTTCGCCAGTCTGTGAGTCACCCACCCAGCAGTTATGGGGTTTGATTTTACTCTGATTGCGCCCCTCCTACCGTCTCACTGTGGCTTCTCCTCTGTCCTTGGACGTGGGGTATCCTCCTTGGTGAAGTCCAGGGTCTTCCTGTCAATGATTGTCCAGCAGCCAGTTGTGATTCTGGTGCTCTCGCAAGAGGGAGTGAGAGCACGTCCTTCTACTCCGCCATCTTGGTTAATCCTCTTTTGAGGGTTTTATTTGCTCTGCCCTTTCACGCTTTCAGCCTGCCACCTTGGCTTTCTAGGTAACAAACAGCATCTTACCTCTTAGCATGAGGCCTCTTTAGACTTTAATTAACTGATAGATCCCCTTGCAAATATCCTGGACATCTGCAACTGATCAGAAATGTGACTTCTGCCCCTCACAGCTGCTCTGCCCAGGTAAATGACTAAAGCACTCAGATTCAATGACGAGATCTATGGATGAGATTTTAGGTCAGAGACCATGGTCCTCTGTTTCTATTCACTCTTATTTGTCTGCTCAAATTTGGATAATCATTTAGCATCTCATTTTGTTTGTTTCCCTTGACATTAATAAAAAAATAATCTGTACAAAAAGGGAAAAAAAGTGTAAGTACAACTTATTCTATGAAAAATCCTATATTTGGTCTCTTTAATTATGGTCTGTGTTCAGAGGCAGTACTCAAATGTTCATCTCATGCCTTTCAAGACATTTTGTTTAATTTAATTAAAACTCATTATTGATTCCCTACTGTGTGTATCACATATATTTCCCTATACCTTCTGAACAATAGGAAAAGTGAAATATTCAGATGGCATAGCATTTTTCTCTGAAAGGGAAAGCCTTCTGAGATGAAATCTTGGTGCCTTGGCTAGCAGATGCCAGGAATACAACTTATTTTTAGAATAATTTTAGGCTCAGTACAGAAAACAGTTGAGTGTAATTTCATGAAGTCCTCCGGTTTCCATGGCAAATGGGGCCATTATTTCTTCTGAAACGGAAGGCTTTTACTTACACTTTCCAAATGCTTTTCATATTGTGCCAAAAACTCAAGTCACTCCAGAAACAAGTACACTAGTGGCTTATTGTTAAAAGCAGTTCTTAAGTAAAAATGTGCAGCAGGTCAAAGTGACCTTCTATTCAGGCCCGTGGAGAACACTGAATAACACACTACAGTCAAAAGGCATGCGTGCATGCAGACAGTGGGGCATATGAAGAGTTTTAATGATCCAAAGCCCTTCATTGTGTTGAGAGAGAAAAACAATAAGTTAGACATTCTCCATGAAAGCTATAATGGTTATGTCTTAAGGTACAAGATGCAAGCTCTAAACATCACTTATATGCAAATCCCTTTAATACCTAATATGCATTATGCATATTAAAACATAAAAACTATGTGATTTTGTAAAAGCTCTGCTTAATTTCATGATAGGCGATGATATTTCTTCCTTAGAGGATCCTGGAATTTTTAATATTGAATATTAAATGGATGTAGGAAACGCAGCTAATTAGACTAATAAATATCAACATGATACTTACATGGCTTACTGGGTGTTTTGCTTGTTAAAAAAAAAAATGACATATTGCTCTGGGAAATCAGTTACAAATTAAGACCTCTGGATAAAAACTGGAGTTGAATTACCTTTTCCTTTCAGCACAGAATTTAGTCTACAATGTCAATTTTATTTATTTTTTATTTTTTATTTTTTAAAATTAATTTTTATTGGAGTATAGTTGATTTACAATGTGGTGTTAGTTTCTGCTGTGCAGCAAAGTGAATCAGTTATCCATATACATATATCCACTCTTTTTTAGATTCTAGTCCCATATAGGTCATTACAGAGTACTGAATAGAGTTCCCTGTGCTATACAGTAGGTTCTTATTCGTTATCTATTTTATATATAGTAGTGTGTATATATCAATCCCAATCTCCTAATTTATCCCTCCCACCCCCTCTTCTCGCCCTTGGTAACCTAAGTTTGTTTTCTACATCTGTGACTCTATTTCTGTTTTGTAAATAGGTTCATTTGTGCCATTTTTTTAGATTCCACATATAAACGATATCATATGATATTTATCTTTCTCTGACTTACTTCACTCAGTATGACAATCTCTAGGTCCATCCATGTGGCTGCAGACGGCATTATTTCATTCTTTTTTATGGCTGAGTACTATTCCATTGTGTATATACATATATATATATGCCCACACCCATTTTCTTTTCACGAGGCCATGCTGCCTCAGACGGCCACACGTACCAAAAAATATTACATGTGTATAGAATTTGACTGACTAAGCTCTTTCACACACAGTAACTCAGGCAGAGTTTGCTAACTCCATGGCAGGAAACCCCACCTTGAACATGATGGACCCACTGTGATTACAGCTCCTTTGGTAGTCTGAATTTCTTTCCCCTCACCTCACTTCTTCCTACCCCGTACTCCCCCCACTTTTTTCCAACTTTTGTGTGTGTCTGTGTGTTAAAATGAAATTTACTATTGTAGCCATTGTTTTTTGTCATTTTGTAATTGGATTTATTAAGTTTTGCAAAGGAATTTTATTGCTTTTTTTTAGATATTTAATCTTGATCTTCATACCTAGAATCCATTATAATTTTTAATACTTTTAAAATTATTAATATTAGTTTACTCAATCCCTTACTTTATTTCCTGCTCTTTTGCTGCTTGGACATTTCGGACTTTTAAATTATTTTAGATAGTTCTTCTTCTCACTCCCAGGGGAAAACTACCTGCTCTTGTAATAATCCTCTGGCATTATTCTGATTTCTTTTAACTCAATAAGGGGTCTATTCAAAGGAAATTGAAGTTCTGCCATTGAATTCCAGAACAATTCTCCTTTTGTCATTTTATCCAATTCTTTTTTTAAATTTAATTTTATTTATTTTTTTATACAGCAGGTCCATATTAGTAATCAATTTTATACACATCAGTGTATATATGTCAATCCCAATCGCCCAATTCATCACACCACCACCACCACCCCCCCGCCGCTTTCCCCCCTTGGTGTCCATACGTTTGTTCTCTACATCAGTGTCTCTATTTCTGCCCTGCAAACCAGTTCATCTGTACCATTTTTCTAGGTTCCGCATATATGCATTAATATACGATATTTGTTTTTCTCTTTCTGACTTACTTCACTCTGTATGACAGTCTCTAGATCCATCCACGTCTCTACAAATAACCCAATTTTGTTCCTTTTTATAACTGAGTAATATTCCATTGTATATATGTGCCACATCTTCTTTATCCATTCGTCTGTCAATGGGCATTTAGGTTGCTTCCATGACCTGGCTATTGTAAATAGTGCTGCAATGAACATTGGGGTGCATGTGTCTTTTTGAATTATGGTTTTCTCTGGGTATATGCCCAGTAGTGGGATTGCTGGATCATATGGTAATTCTATTTTTAGTTTTTGAAGGAACCTCCATACTGTTCTCCATAGTGGCTGTATCAATTTACATTCCCACCAACAGTGCAAGAGGGTTCCCTTTTCTCCACACCCTCTCCAGCATTTGTTGTTTGTAGATTTTCTGATGATGCCCATTCTAACTGGTGTGAGGTGATACCTCATTGTAGTTTTGATTTGCATTTCTCTAATAATTAGTGTTATTGAGCAGCTTTTCATGTGCTTCTTGGCCATCTGTATGTCTTCTTTGGAGAAATGTCTATTTAGGTCTTCTGCCCATTTTTGGATTGGGTTGTTTTTTTTTTAATATTGAGCTGCATGAGCTGTTTATATATTTCAGAGATTAATCCTTTGTCTGTTGATTCATTTCCAAATATTTTCTCCCATTCTGAGGGTGGTCTTTTCATCTTGTTTATGTATTCCTTTGCTGTGCAAGAGCTTTGAAGTTTCATTAGGTCCCATTTCTTTATTTTTGTTTTTATTTCCATTACTCTAGGAGGTGAATCAAAAAAGATCTTGCTGTGATTTATGTCAAAGAGTGTTCTTCCTATGTTTTCCTCTAAGAGTTTTAAAGTGTCCGGTCTTACATTTAGATCTCTAATCCATTTTGAGTTTATTTTTGTGTATGGTGTTAGGGAGTGTTCTAATTTCATTCTTTTACATGGAGCTGTCCAGTTTTCCCAGCACCACGTATTGAAGAGACTGTCTTTTCTCCATTGTATATCCTTGCCTCCTTTGTCATATATTAGTTGACCATAGGTGCGTGGGTTTATCTCTGAGCTTTCTATCCTGTTCCACTGAGCTCTGTTTCTGTTTTTGTGCCAGTACCATATTGTCTTGATTACTGTAGCTTTGTAGTATAGTCTGAAGTCAGGGAGTCTGATTCCTCCAGCTCCATTTTCTTCCCTCAAGACTGCTTTGGCTATTCGGGGTCTTTTGTGTCTCCATACAACTTTTAAGACTTTTTGTTCTACTTCTGTAAAAAATGCCATTGTTAATTTGACAGAGATTGCATTGAATCTGTAGATTGCTTTGGGTAGTATATTCATTTTCACAATATTGATTCTTCCAATCCAAGAACATGGTATATCTCTCCATCTGTTGGTATCATCTTTAATTTCTTTCATCAGTGTCTTATAGTTTTCTGCATACAGGTCTTTTGTCTCCCTAGGTAGGTTTATTCCTAGGTATTTTATTCTTTTTGTTGCAATGGTAAATGGGAGTGTTTCCTTAATTACTCTTTCAGATTTTTCATCATTAGTGTATAGGAATGCAAGCGATTTCTGTGCATTAATTTTGTATCCTGCAACTTTACCAGATTCATTGATTAGCTCTAGTAGTTTTCTGGTGGCATCTTTAGGATTCTCTATGTATAGTATCATGTCATCTCCAAACAGTGACAGTTTTACTTCTTCTTTTCCAATTTGTATTCCTTTTATTTCTTTTTCTTCTCTGATTGCCGTGGCTAGGACTTCCAAAACTATATTGAATAATAGTGGTGAGAGTGGACATCCTTGTATTGTTCCTGATTCTAGAGGAAATGGTTTCAGTTTTTCACCATTGAGAATGATGTTTGCTGTGGGTTTGTCTTATACAGCCTTTATTATGTTGAGGTAGGTTCCCTCTATGCCCACTTTCTGGAGAGTTTTTATCAGAAATGGGTGTTGAATTTTGTCAAAAGCTTTTTCTGCATCTATTGAGATGATCATATGGTTTTTATTCTTCAATTTGTTAATATGGTGTATCACATTGATTGATTTACGTATATTGAAGAATCCTTGCATCACTGGGATAAATCTCACTTGATCATGGTGTATGATCCTTTTAATGTGTTGTTGGATTCTGTTTGCTAGTATTTTGTTGAGGATTTTTGCATCTATATTCATCAGTGATATTGGTCTGTAATTTTCTTTTTTTGTAGTATCTTTGTCTGGTTTTGGTATCAGGGTGATGGTGGCCGCATAGAATGAGTTTGGGAGTGTTCCTTCCTCTGCAATTTTTTGGAAGAGTTTGAGAAGGCTGGGTGTTAGCTCTTCTCTAAATGTTTGATAGAATTCACCTGTGAAGCCATCTGGTCCTGGACTTTTGTTTGTTGGAAGATTTTTAATCGCAGTTGCAATTTCATTACTTGTGATTGATGTGTTCATATTTTCTATTTCTTCCTGGTTCAGTCTTGGAAGGTTATACCTTTCTAAGAATTTGTCCATTTCTTCCAGGTTGTCCATTTTATTGGCATAGAGTTGCTTGTAGTGGTCTCTTAGGATGCTTGGTATTTCTGCAGTGTCTTTTGTAACTTCTCCTTTTTCAGTTCTAATTTTATTGATTTAAGTCCTCTCCCTCTTTTTCTTGATGAGTCTGGCTAATGGTTTATCAATTTTGTTTATCTTCTCAAAGAACCAGCTTTTAGTTTTATTGATCTTTGTTATTGTTTTCTTTGTTTCTATTTCATTTATTTTTGCTCTGATCTTTATGATTTCTTTCCATCTGCTAACTTTGAGCTTTGTTTGTTCTTCTTTCTCTAATTCCTTTAGGTGTAAGGTTAGATTGTTTATTTGAGATTTTTCTTGTTTCTTGAGGTAGGCTTGCATAGCTATAAACTTCCCTCTTAGAACTGCTTTTGCTGCATCCCATAGGTTTTGGATCATCGTGTTTTCATTGTCATTTGTCTCTAGTTATTTTTTGATTTCCTCTTTGATTTCTTCAGTGATCTCTTGGTTATTTAGTAATGTATTGTTTAGCCACCATGTGTTTGTGTTTTTTACGTTTTTTTCCCTGTAATTCATTTCTAATCTCACAGTGTTGTGGTCAGAAAAGATGCTTGATATGATTTCCATTTTCTTAAATTTACTGAGGCTTGGTTTGTTACCTAAGATGTGATCTACCCTGGAGAATGTTCCATGTGTACTTGAGAAGAAAGTGTAATCTGGTGTTTTTGGATGGAATGTCCTATAAATATCAATTAAATCTATCTGGTCTATTGTGTATTTTAAAGCTTCTGTCTCCTTATTTATTTTCATTTTGGATGATCTGTCCATTGGTGTAAGTGAGGTGTTAAGGTCCCCCACTATTATTGTGTTACTGTCGATTTCCTCTTTTGTAGCTGTTAGCAGTTGCCTTATGTATTGAGGTGCTCCTATGTTGGGTGCATATATATTTATAATTGTTATATCTTCTTCTTGGATTGATCTCTTGATCATTACATAGTGTCCTTCCTTGTCTCTTGTAACATTCTTTATTTTAAAGTCTATTTTATCTGATATGAGTATTGCTACTCCAGCTTTCTTTTGATTTCCATTTGCATGGAATATCTTTTCCCATCCCCTCACTTTTGGTCTGTATGTGTCCCTAGGTCTGAAGTGGGTATCTTGTAGACAGCATATAGATGGGTCTTGTTTTTGTATCCATTCAGCAAGACTGTGTCTTTTGGTTGGAGCATTTAATCCATTCACGCTTAAGGTAATTATCATTATGTATGTTCCTATTACCATTTTCTTAATTGTTTTGGGTTTGTTTTTGTAGGTCCTTTTCTTCTCTTGTGTTTCCCACTTAGAGAAGTTCCTTTAGCATTTGTTGTAGAGCTGGTTTGGTGGTGCTGAATTCTCTTAGCTTTTGCTTGTCTGTAAAGCTTTTGATTTGTCCATCGAATCTGAATGAGATCCTTGCTGGGTAGAGTAATCTTGGTTGTAGGTTCTTCCCTTTCATCACTTTAAGTATATCATGCCACTCCCTTCTGGCTTGTAGAGTTTCTGCTGAGAAATCAGCTGTTCACCTTATGGGAGTTCCCTTGTATGTTGTCATTTTTCCCTTGCTGCTTTCAATAATTTTTCTTTGTCTTTAATTTTTGCCAGTTTGATTACTATGTGTCTCGGTGTGTTTCCCTTTGGGTTTATCCTGTATGGGACTCTCTGTGCTTCCTGGACTTGGGTGGCTATTTCCTTTCTCATGTTAGGGAAGTTTTCAGCTATAATCTCTTCAAATATTTTCTCGGGTTCTTTCTCTCTCTCTTCTCCTTCTGGGACCCCTATAATGCGAATGCTGTTGTGGTTAATATTGTCCCAGAGGTCTCTCAGGCTGTCTTCATTTCTTTTCATTCTTTTTTATTCTGTTCTGCAGCAGTGAATACCACCATTCTGTCTTCCAGGTCACTTATCTGTTCTTCTGCCTCAGTTATTCTGCTATTGATTCCTTCTAGTGTAGTTTTCATTTCAGTTATTGTATTGTTCATCTCTGTTAGTTTGTTTTTTAATTCTTCTAGGTCTTTGTTAAACATTTCTTGCATTTTCTCGATCTTTGCCTCCATTCTTTTTCCGAGGTCCTGGATCATCTTCACTATCATTATTCTGAATTCTTTTTCTGGAAGGTTGCTATCTCCACTTCATTTAATTGTTTTTCTGGGGTTTTATCTTGTTCCTTCATCTGGTACATAGCCCTCTGCCTTTTCATCTTGTCTGTCTTTCTGTGAATGTGTTTTTTGTTCCACAGGCTGCAGGATTGTAGTTCTTCTTGCTTCTGCTGTCTGCCCTCTGGTGGATGAGGCTATCTAAGAGGCTTGTGCAAGTTTCCTGATGGGAGGGACTGGTGGTGGGTAGACCTGACTGTTGCCCGGGTGGGCAGAGCTCAGTAAAACTTTAATCCACTTTATTGTTGATGGGTGGGGCTGCGTTCCCTCCCTGTTGGTTGTTTGGCCTGAGGCAAGCCAACACTGGAGCCTACCTGGGCTCTTTGGTGGGGCTAATGGTGGACTCTGGGAGGGCTCATGCCAAGGAGTACTTCCCAGAACTTCTGCTGCCAATGTTCTTGTCCCCACGGTGAGCCACAGCCACCGCCCGCCTCTGCAGGAGCCCCTCCAACACTAGCAGGTAGGTCTGGTTCAGTTTCCCCTGGAGTCACTGCTCCTTCCCCTGGGTCCTGATGTGCA
Source organism: Balaenoptera borealis (assembly GCF_965194805.1). Lineage (NCBI taxonomy): Eukaryota > Metazoa > Chordata > Mammalia > Artiodactyla > Balaenopteridae > Balaenoptera > Balaenoptera borealis. Next base: position 73,829,147 of record NC_138877.1, read on the forward strand.
CACTACTTTGTGTGTGCCCTCCAAGAGTGGAGTCTCTGTTTCCCCCAGTCCTGTCCAAGTCCTGCAATCAAATCCCACTAGCCTTCAAAGTCTGATTCTCTAGGGATTCCTCCTCCTGTTGCCGGACCCCCATGTTGGGAACCTGACATGGGGCTCAGAACCTTCACTCCAGTGGGTGGACTTCTGTGGTATAAGTGTTCTCCAGTCTGTGAATCACCCACCGAGCAGTTATGGGATTTGCTTTTACTGTGATTGCGCCCCTCCTACCATCTCATTGTGGCTTCTCCTTTGTCTTTGGATTGGGGTGTCTTTTTTGGTGAGTTCCAGTGTCTTGCTGTTGATGATTGTCCAGCAGCTAGTTGTGATTCTGGTGTTCTCGCAAGAGGGAGTGAGAGCACGTTCTTCTACTATGCCATCTTGGTTCCTAATCTACAATGTCAATTTTAAACTTAATGGAGCGAAATCTAAAATAATGTTAATACTAAATCATACTTTTTCACTTAATATCAATGTTTTTTAGTCATCTTTCTAACTGCCTATTTAACTATGCTGACTGCAGTATCTCCCTATGGGAAATATACAACAACTAACAGAGGACTAATATTTATGTGTAACTACTATATAACTACTCAAGGAGGGACTATTCAAATATAAAGTCTTTCTTCAATATGTGGCTGGATGAACTCATTGGCTCAAGCAAGAAGAGCAAGCTCTCCTGTCTGCTGACCACTGACATACAGAACCTAGATTTCAATACAGGTTGTTAGCAGTAGTTCAACCAGCTGTCAGTCCTTATTCTATATCCTAAGATTTGAAACCAACTTCCTACCTCTCCTTTCAGGCTCCTCTCTCTAGATCAGCGTAAGCAGCCTTATTTTCATTCTTTCAAGGTTGAAAATCACATTTGTTTATAAAGTGGCCCTAAGCTTGCCTTGATCGTTTTCATTTTTGCATCAGTAGAATTATTTGGGATGTGTTTTTAAACCATGGCCCATCCAATATGGATGTGCTAGCATAGCTGGTGCTCTATGTTACAGAATATACACGAATTATAAAGAATTGGCAGTTCACTTCAAAAGCGTGATTCAGACACATACGCTGTCTACTATGGCACCCAAGATGAGCCAATAACACGAGAAGTAATGTGATTGCAATACGTAAGAAGCATATGAGCGTCAGCATCATGAAATGGTTTTACTTTTCTGATGAATGTTCTCCTCTGTGCTACATTTAACACCTCTTTCGCAAAATAATGCCATTGGGTCAAAGTACATACTTTTAGTCACTTTGAGTAATTTGAGTAGTTTTATTTAAGAATTTAACACTTATTTTTTTAATTGGATGGTCTTGTATTTGACTCAAAGCATTTTTCCTTACTTTCCCCAAACAAGTAACAGTAAAATCTGTAGGACCTGCAAAGTTGCGCAGGATGACCTGGGCTTTGTTCCCTACCTCTAACTGGTTTAGGTCTTCCAGCCACAGAGTGGGGAGGAGAGAGAGAGACAAAGTTCTCCTTCATTTCCTTGCCTCTCTCCTTTTCTACTTCTTTAACATTCATCACTGTCTGTAATATGGTACATAGACACAATGGAATATAATTCAGCTGTAAAAAAGAATGAAATAATGTCATTTGCAGCAACATGGATGGACCTAGAGATGATCATACTAAGTGAAGTAAGTCAGACAGAGAAATAAAAATATCATATGATATTGCTTATATGTGGAATCTAAAAAAAAAAAAAGACACAAATGAACTTATTTAAAAAACAGAAATAGACCCACAGACATAGAAAACAAACTTATGGTTACTGGGGGGGGGGAATAAATTAGGAGTTTGGGATTAACAGATACATGCTACTATATATAAAATAGATAACCAATAAGGGCCTACTGTATAGCACAGGGAACTATAATCAATATCATGTAATAACCTATAATGGAAAAGAATCTGAAAAAGCATATATATATATATATATATATCTGAATCATTTTGCCGTACACCTGAAACTAACACAACATTGTAAATCAACTATACTTCAATTAAAAACAAAAAAATGCTGCCCATCTCCTTGGAGCTCAGATGTGTTTCTGCAGGTTCCTATGGGAACCTCTATGCTGCACATTTTCTTAAAATGGGAGATCTGTCTCTTGCTACCTCTTTCACCTTTTCCTTAGATCCTACCAAGAACTAAGGAGAGTCAACCTGAAGTCTTTTGCTTTCTTTTTGGGGGCATACCCAATATGAATCTAGCCCAGCCTTCTCCAGCAGTGTCTTTGGGGTGCTGACTTCTTCACTGACACCTCTCTCAACAAATTTATACCAAGATGTGTGTGACTGATAACATCTTAAAAACGTACTGTTCTTCATCCTCACGAGACTATGCAAGCCAAAGGAAGACATCTTTATCTTTATTTTTAAAATTTTTTTCAGTTTTAATATTTTTTAATTGAAGTATAATTGATTTACAATGTTGTGTTAACTTCTGCCGAGTGATTCAGTTATACATATACATATATATATATATATATATATATATATATACACATATACTTTTTAAAATATTCTTTTCCATTATCGTTTATCATAGGATATTGAATATAGTTCCCTATGTTATATAGTAAGACCTGGTGCTTATCCCTTCTATATATAAAAGCTTACATCTGCTCACCCCAGCCTCCCACTCCATCCTTCCCTCAAACCCCTCCCCCTTGGCAACCACCAGTCTATTCTCTACGTCTGTGATTCTGAAGACATCTTTAAAAATGACACTTCGGCTGGTTGGTTCGAGGAGCTCGGTGGAGAGGGAACAGGCTTCCTGGCATCTGTGACAATGATTTCAGCCTTGCATGAGGCAAGCTTCTCCTCCCTTCCTATGTACCTGTGTCTCTAGGAGGGTTTCATCAAAACCTTTCCAACGAGCAAGACAAAAATGATAGTATGACCTGATTTATTCCACAATTTTCCTCCAGTTTCTTTTAACAACATTCTCAGGTTAGAAAAAAAATAATAATTCAGAACAGCTAGGCAAGGAAGTGTTTGATTTAGGATGCTGATTAGATAAGCATCGCATTAGGGGCACAAAATCATGAGGGTAAGAGTTTGGCTGGAAAGAAAAATAGATAGGAAAGATTGGGATTTATGAACTGCTCTGATGGTAAAGATCCAGGGCTGGAAAGCATGACAACATATCACAATGTGCAGAAGGAGGGAGACAGTCCTATTTAGCATTTCCAAATTTCTACCTAGAAGGCACTTAGGGGAAGAAATAAATTCAAAGTGGAAAGAGGAGAGGGGCAGTTTGGTGACTTTTCTTGAAACTCATGACCTTAGCAAACTCAGTGTTTTTACCAAGATTACATGTTTATTTGGGGTGCTTGAGTAGACTAAAGGAAATTCCAAGAGGGCCAAAATTTCTATCCAACCACTCCTCAGAAACAAAGCAAAAAAAAAGTGCAACTCTCAGTCACCACAGATCAGGTAAGCATATCGAGACGTGAAGATGATGGGGCACCAGAGCTCACCTCGAAAGAAAAGGCTTAGAACAGGCAGAGCGGACAGAACTGCATAAAGCAAGCACAGTGCTCTAGAAAGTGAAGATGAATCAGATACATTGACATCCAAGAGGTGTGTAAAGGATGTCCATGAGTGGCCTAGAAGGTTCACCCATGGGGGAAGAGGCAGCAGATTGAAGATGGCCTGGAATTCTGACACTAAAAAGGGAAAAAATAATATTGGATCATTCTATTCAATGCCCTTTTAATTTAATAAATACTCTCTATATTGCAGTTTTCCCAATTTGAGAAACAAGACTGATTTTTAAAACCCTGATGGCTTTTTAAAAATCAGAATACATAGGTTTGAATATATGGAATATGTATAGAGAATTTCTAGAAGAATACATAGAAAACACATTGCCATTCACCTTAAAGATGAAATTTGGGCTGTGTGGATAACACAAGAGTATATCTTGAGTTAATGAAATGGTCAATGGGGGGACATTCCATTTTCATAAGTGATAATGCTGTTATTTGGATAAAATGAAGTTTGTAGCATTCGTTTGAAAGCCAACTTTTAATAAACCCTTGCTGACGCTGATGTTTCCTGCTTTTAGTCCTCATTCACTTCTTGCAGTTTATCCACTTGGAGCAGCTCATTAAACTTGCCAAGTTCTTTGCATTGAGACACCAGGAGAGTCCTCAAAAAACACAAGGTGCTTGCAACACTTCAGAGAGGAGGTATCATAAGACACACACATCTTGGCAAAAATGATGGACAATTTCATACCACACAGCCCAAGTATCAGCGAGTCAATCAGATGGGGGAGAAAAGTAGGAATAAAAGCCCAAATTATTTAATGACTCTACTTCAGTGGAAGAGAAGTATTAAAATCAACCAAGCAATTCACAGTCGATTCAAGATGCCATTCAGAGAGATGCCATTCAGAGAGAAGACAAACAAATTACAAAGAACTAGGGCTGCCCTAATCTTATCTCTGCTTGCTGATCTGATCACATGGAGAGTACTACTTCCTAATCAAAGAAGGCAATTAATACAGCTTCCATAGAAAGATAGAAGTATGTTCACAGCTCATGGGGTAATAAGTCACCAATAGATGATAAGCCCATATTTGCCTTCAACATTTTTAAGAAAAACTCTTACTTTAAGATCTTTTGGTTTAGCTGGAAGCAATCAGAGAAATCTTAGCCTAGGTTTCCCTTCCTCAGTTTCCTGATAGTAGCAGGAAATTTCCTCTAAATATCTTCTTTGCTTTAAAAACCCATATATACATATATATATATATATATATATATATATATATATATATATATATATATATGATATCTGATTTACTAACAAATTATACTCCTTTATTCCTCATGCAGAGAAGATGTAAGAAGCACACTTGTTTTCCTAACACTCAATACTTAGAAAAATAATACTGCATATACAACTTTTCATGTGTACAAAATATAAGAAAACTTTTTTTTTAATCAGAGAGGAAATTTTGCCTAATTCTTAAGGGTCATTTGAATCCACACATCCCAATCAACAGTGAAAGGCAGGCTAGATGGCTATCCCACTGTATTTCACTCTTCCCAAAGAGAGAAAAAAAAAAAACACCTCAAGTCTTAAAAGTATTGAAATAACATTAAACAGGACATATGTTGATTTTAAATTTAAGAATAAAAAAACTTACAAAGCAAAAAGAAGCAATTTCCAATTTCCAAATAGATCCTTCAGTATGTTACAATACAAACATACTAGCAATCACATATTAAAGGAAATCTACATGAAAGGGGCGTGCATACTTTTGTTAACTATCCTTGATGTTTATACCATCCTCCTCTTAAATTAAAATGGTTTGAATAATTAAAAGAATATTTCCAAAAGAGACAATATAAGATAGAATTTTAGAATTTTTTTAGAATTTCTGCTCTGTAACTTACTAACTCTGCTCTCCTGCAAATTATTTAACAAACTCTCTATGCTTCAGTTAGTTATCAATAAAATTAAGATAATAATACCTATTGTACAAGGATTTTATAAGGATTTCATAAAAAATATGTCTGAAAACTGCTTAGCAGAGCTTCTGGTGCCTGATAAATGATGGCTAATTATTATTTTTAGTAAAATAAAAATTGGATTATTAAACATATATATTCGTAGTGCTAGCTGATTTAGCTTTGTTCAAGTTCTTATAGAGCTCAAGTGATAACATTTGATTTGGAATGCCCTGGAAAAAAGAATACTTCGGATGTTCATTGAGAGCAAAACACATTCAGAAATTAGTACAGACCCTGAATGAAGAGATTTGCAAATAGTAAAAAGCATTGGGGCTATTTTTTAGTGCCTCAGATAAATGATGTTCATAAACGAGGACATAAACTAGGATTGCCAACTGTAAGTGATCCGTGAGTGGAGTCATTAAGAAAATTGAAGAAAATATTTTTAGGAAGTATTGAAACAGAATGATTAAGGGTATAAGGTTCTTACTATTTGCATATATGAAAAAATATATGTAAACATACATACATATAAACAGATAATTTGATGATTCAAATATATATGATGGTGGATACATTTTGAAAGGAATTTATTTACTCTTTCCTTTCTCAGTGTCATAAATAAAAGTACCATCATCTTACCCCATTATTCCCAACATGAGATTAATTACACTTTTATGTTGCCAGACACAAGATGTATTACTGCTTTTGAAAACTATCAAAGATCTGAAAACTAGATTGTTCAGTGTGTTGCAAACTGCACAGAATATTTTGGATAAAACAGTTTTCTGCTATTTTTTTCATTATTTTATTAATACATTATGACTTGTTGAATATCTATTATCAATGGCATTGAACTTCTTAGAAAAAAATTCTGCCTGGACATGTACACAATCGTTATGTAATGAACACTTATTTTCATTTAACTTTTCACTTAAAATTTGACCAATAATTTTATTAAAAAGCACTGAAGTTTTCATAGCTTCTATAAGCAACCAAACTGGCAGATAATGACCTCATTATTTTTTCTATGTTCTTTTTCTCTCCCCTTCTCTCTTTGGCCTGTGCCTGCACACACACAGAAACACATCTACAAGTGTAAACACATACACACAGCTGCGTGACACTCATTGGCCGAAAAATGAAGGAATGTTGTAACCCATTACCAATCCCTTCCTGGGATTGCCTTAATATGCTTGAAATTAGAGAAAGCCAAACCAAATTCAGAACAGCCTTCTCAAAGCAAAGGTAGTCAATGACCACAGCTGGTGACTTAAGGGGGGAACAACAAATCCTGAAGCATCTCTGGGCTCCACCATAGAAGCCAGTCTGATCAGAGGCAATCTGTGGCCACCCAGGGTCATCGACTCGACTGTCGGCTCCAGTAACTGACATTGGTCAATGTCTTTTAAGCATCGCCCTTCCAGGGGCAGAAAAGCCCTGGTTATACACCCCTATCTTTTTTTTTTTTTCCCCTAGCTTCTCTGAAGTACAAAGACCACAAACTCATTCTCTAGGAATAATTTCATCATTCTTTTTGGGGGGAATTTTTTATAGGCAAGTATTGCTTAACTCACTTGCCTCCTGGGGTTCTGATGGACAAATTTACATGCTGTGTGAATGAATTCCCTTGCAGGGCTACAAAGAGTGAATTTGGCTCCGACAACAGCTGAGTGCTTCTATTGTCCAAAATATCTAAGCGGTGGAGGAGTCTGGAAGGCACCCACTTGGCAATATTGTTTTGAGTCGCAGGTCTCTAGGGCACCTTCCAAATATCTGGCTGGAAAAAGTGACACTGTGTATCCAAATGTCTTTCAGATGATAAACTCATTTTTCAAAGCTCTACAAAGATAAACATAGGCCACTCTGCTTAAGAGATGAACTTTAGCATTGCACATGTCCCAGGAAATTTTTGCAGACCAGTGATAATGGATATAATAGGTTGATGTATTTTTACATTAGCCAAATAATCATGTCATATCAGGAGTAGGCTGTTTCATCTTCACCTGAGTCTCATACCTGTGCTAAACCTTCACAGCCGACTGGTGATGTTTACACACCAGAAGCCATGGAAGCTACTAGTTCAGTTGAGGATGACACAGCTCCTGCTACATGGGGTCGAACAGCAAGAGAGAAGGAGGACTCACCGTCCAAAGAACACTGGGAATCAGAAAATCTGAGTTCTAGAATCTGGGACTTGCTATGTGTAACTTTAAGCCAGTTACATTTCAAGATTTCAGTTCTCCATCTTTTAAACAAGTGTGATCAATCCTGTTCTACCTACCTTACAGCATTGTTGTAAAAACTAAAGGAGATATTTGATGTGAAACCACACTGAAAATTACAAATAATCACAGAAACACCATTTAGGATAATTCACGCATGCTTGCAAAGTGAAGGCACTCATGGATTTGGCAACATTTCATTAGAGAGCCTGTCATGTCCTGGGCTGCATGTAGACTGTTGGATGGGTCTCCAGTTAGGCGATGCCAAGTTCAAAACCTCTTTGAATGAACCCCAAATCTGCTCAGAGGCCATGTCTCAGGGCAGAAAACTGTGCCTTTTAAATATTTCCTCAAGTCTGCCACCCAACAGGAAAGCTCCATGTAATACATTTTTCATATGGTTTCATAACTTTCTTTCTGCTGTAGAAAAATACATATGTGGGATGGATAATACCCACAAGCTTGTTAGGTCGTGAGCGAATAGGATAATGGGTTAGAGAAAGGAAGGGAAAGATCAAGAAATTCCTAATATTCTTGAGGCACTAAATAAACATAAGCCATCAGAGCACTAAATATTCAAGACACTCTAAATGTGGATGAGACATGACACCCCAAATATAAAGGAAGCCTTAAATATGCAGGACACGCTACATATACATGAGCACTCAGGATTCATGAGGTCTCGACTCAGTCTTTCTTTGGTGACACTCATTCTATCCCCAGAGTCTACTGCCCCAGAAATACCGGTAAATCACATGGTGGGCTGATTGACAATCCACAGCCATTGTCCTGGCTTACTTGTCCCTGTGTCTGTCCAAGAGATCACGTGTGTGTCACTGACCCAAGGCACCTTGCTCAAACATTCAACTCCCTTATCGGCAGGAAAGTCGGCGGTGGAGCGAGAAAAGGAGCGTGTGGACGTGGCATGCCCCAGGATTTAGGGGGCCCGGTCCTTCTGAAATCCTGTTTTGCACTCTGTCCTGGTAAGTGACTCCATCTCTCCCCTTCCTTCTAGCTGTATGTTTGAAACTCTTGAATAAGCCATGGTCCATAAGCATTTTAAGTTCTATGGGTATTTCTGTTCTGTGACCGTTCGGATCCATTTCCTAGGGCTGTACTTAAAGGCTACCGATGCACGGAGGTCATTTCCTACACGACCCCTCTTTTCTAAAGCAGCTGCAGAGTTGGACTCTTCAGAGGAACCCTGATGGTCAGATTCCCCCTCATATATCTGTTGTCTGGCTACTGCTGCAGTGTCTCCTTGGTACTGCTTCTTCATTGACCGCATCTCTTAAACCACATCAAATCTTTGCTAACCCCAACACCTTATGTTAATTGAGCTCTATTCCACCCCCTTTATATCTGTGATTTCATTAAATTCTCATGAAAAACCTACGAGGTTGATAGTATAATTATGCTCCTCATTTTTCAGATGAGGGAGCTGAGACTCAGAGAGATGAAGTCATTTGCCCAAGGTCACACAGCTAGCAGGTGGTGAAGCTGAAATCCAATCCGAGTAGTCTTGCCCCAGATCCTTTCTTTAACCATCCTGATGAAAGCTGTCTACAGCCTGCATGCCTGGCCTTTGGGTTTCACAGTCCTTTCATGCTCTTTGCCCCCTTGAACTTGTCAATGGAGCTCACGTTTTTGGATTCCCTGCTCCTCAGCATATATTGGTGATAGTGTGAAAAATGAGGTTATTCCAAAAGAGAGGGTAGAGGGAAGGTGACATGCCTGCATCTAGGAGGAATGGGGTGTGGCTTTACATCAAGTTCTGAGAGATGCAGAGCAGCTAAGCTCTGGAGGAAGGTAAGGGTGGACGCAGAGTGTCCTTGGCAAGCCACTCTTTCCTCTGCCATCCTTCACGATCTGGAAGAGCCTCAGAGTGGTTCAAATGGAAACTAAACTGTAATATGCAAAGGAATCAGAGGCTTCAGGAGACATTGCTAATCCTTTCCTGCTCTTTCTAATACGGCTCCACGAGGCTCTTCCTGGCACTTGGCACACATGATCACATTTAATCTGCGCCCTATCCTGCGAAGAAGCAATGGCTCTATTTTAGAGATTTGGAAATGGAGGCTGAGGAACACACTGTCATAGCCGCGGATCGCAAAGCTCATAAATCGTAAAAGTTGATCATGGACTTGGGTCTTGATGACAGCAGAACACATGTTCTTCTCATTATATTTCATCGCTGGGAAGCCTACACTGATAAGAAATGCAAAGGGCCGCCTTGCACACTGCCCTTTCGCCCCATTTGCTGAGATACTCCCTGACAATGATTCATTCCTGCCTCAGCCCTGTTTTTGGAGGGCGGGGCTGGATCAGGCTGAGACCTGAGAGGTGCAGAGACAAGCAGAATAAAGCACAGGCACAGCTTAAGGCTCGAATGTACCTTTTCTCTGAGCCTGGTCAATTTCTGTACATTGTAAATGTTCTCTGCACCGTCTCCAAAAGCACCCACAGTCCCTGACTTTTTGGAGCAGCATATCTGGCAGTCAGCTTTCAAAAACATCTCCTAGACCACATGTGGCCCGCGTTTTCAGACATTCCGGAAATGTACTGTTTGATGTGTACATCCCCACACCTAACAGATCACTCCGGCAGTGCTGACCTACAGAGCAACTGCCCTGCGTGCCCTCTACCATCTGTGCTTACCTTTGTGCAAGAGACAAGAACATTCACAGGAGAGCAGGGGATTTCTGCCTGATTTATAGACCCCTCACCATTAAGGGGGACAAGGGGCACCGATGTGCTCTTAACACAGGGACAAATTATGCCTGTTTGTAATTTTAGTTGATCAAAGTCATTATCACATTCTAATTCTAGTTATCAGCGAATGGGCCAGAGTTGTTTCTGTGGGTTATAAAACAAGAAAACTGTCTATAAAATGAGTGAACGTTTCGTAATACTAAAATCGTACAATTCTTGTAGCTTGTACATTTCTTTAACAAATCCCTTGATGGGAACTTTCTAAGTAAAATCTAGATCGATGGACCCTAAAGTATAGGAGAGCAACCCCAGGGGACTTGGAAGTTATTGCTAAGAGGTCCAAGAATCCCTATAAATTAAAAAAAAAAAAACAAAATAGGCTTTGCACATATATGTACTATACTTTTCAAGTTTATGCTCATCAAAATGCAAAGTTTCACTGAACAAAAGACAAATCCACATAGAATTGATATTGAATTCATAGAAGTTCTAATTCTTAACCATTTATTTAATTGATCGATTCTAAAAGTGCACTTCCTGTTATAGGGAAAATTCCAGGAGACAAGGCACTACAAAGGCGTCCTTGCATCCTAAGAGTCTGGGAACCATTGATCCAGCAGGACTATCTTTTTCTGGCATCGCACCCATTCGAGTCATCAACGGTGAACCTTTGACATAAATGGTCGAGATTTCTTTGTAGACACAAGTGATCTACATCTAACTCAGCCTCGGAGTTCTTTGCTTTTTTTCCTATTCTTTTATCAACATGAATCAACATTGTGAACACTTTTCCAGTAGGTTCCAGTGGAAGCCCGGAGCAAAGGTCACTTCCTCTTTGGAGGCTCCCTGACCCTGCAGGCAAAGTTGCTCTCTGTTCTCTGCCCCAATGCCCTGCCTCATAATTTCTCTATGATACCACTTATCATAAAGCACTTTTACCATCTGCTTTCATATCTACAAAAGAGAGGAAGAGGCTGAGATCGTACGCCTTGGAGAAAGGTAGCTATTGATCCAGGTGTCTTAGTATAGGAGTGTTATAGTGTTTATCCCATAGGCTGCATTTACTAATACTAAGTCATAGGTGATAATAATAATCAATAATAATTAACTCTCCTCATGGCACTTCCTCATCATGGTCCCCATAACATGACTTAGAGAAATAAATTAATTAAATAAGCCAGTAAATTGAGAGTATAATGACACGAAACATAGAAACAGTGACCTAGGGGAAGGCCACGGGGTAGAGCTGCTGCCACTAGGAGCAGAACAAAAGGAAGGGAGTATGGGGTTAAAAAAATGGTGAGGCAAATAGGGTGAGGAGACCAGAGGTAAGTTAGAAGTGTGGTCATACTGGCTCTCATTAACTGCTTATAATATCCCTATACTGGTGTTAATAGTAATGCCAGCACCAACTTACTTACTTTTCTGAAAAACCCAATAGGATATATATTATTATTGTCCCCGTATTGTAGACAAGTGAACCTAAACACAGAGATGTTAACTAACTTGTCCCAAATCACGCTGACAGTTAGTCAGTGGCAGAGAGGGATCCGTGTCCAATGAGCCTGACTTTTGAAATGTACTATGAGCCATTACAAGGGAGGACATGGATTTCTCTAACCTCCTCCATCACTCTCAACTCCTTAGATACCCCATAAGTCTGGGATGAAAGACAGATAGAGTTGAAAGGGACAGAAAATTATTCAGGGAGCATTTGTTCTGGGACAAGTCATTAAGTAGTTTTACATCCTTGTGACAACTCTATTGGGAAGGTGTTATTATTATCCCCTATTTAAAAATAAAGGAACTGAGACACAGAGGAATGTATTAATTTGCACAGTATCACACGGAAAGGAAATGATGGAGCCACTTCTGAGCAAGGACTATCTCATTTATCTTTATCACATAGCACGATGCCTGGCTTAAGAGAAGTGTTCAGTAAAGCATCTTGTAAATTAATTAAGTAATTAATTTCAAGGGCAGATGTGTCCTTTAATTATAGGCAAGACAATCAGGACAGAGAAAAAAGAGGCAGAAGGTAAGGATTTCTCTCTCCCCTCTCTCCCTGTTTCTTATCTCCTCCTTTCCTTTCTTTGAAAAATATATATTGAGCATGTACTATGTTTCAAAAAACTCCAACAAATAGTCTAATTAAGTGGGGCTCCTTAAGGCCCCATAAGTTTTTAGTAAAATGGAGACAGAAATGTATAATCACACAATTAAAATGCAAAAATGCCATACAAGCCACCCATTCTCCTTGCTTGGCCCTGCAATAAATCTTTCTCTGCTCAAAAAAAAAGCAAAAAGCAAACAAAAAAAAAAAATACTGAATTATGAGTAGAAATTAGAAGGACAAAGAAGGGGGGGGCAACATTTCATGTTGAGAGGACAACACAGGTATGAGAGATGAACTTGTATGAGACAGCAAAACCAAAGTTCTCCAGTATGGCCAGAAGTGAATGAGGAATGTGATAGATTTGTGGGACCATTAGGCCAGGAAGATCCTCGTGCACTAAGCTAAGGAGTCAGAGCACATGTCGAGAACTACTGAGAGCCTTTCATACCTTTAATCAGAAGAATGTAATAATAAGCAGATATGCATTAAAAAAAAAATCTCCCTAGCAGAAACACGGAAAAAAATTATGGGAGCAGAGAGTTGGGACAGGATGTGGAGGGAGAGGGGGTGGGGACGGTCTGGAGCAGCTGGGAGAAAGCCAGCTAAGTGGGTGCTCATAGGTATAAACGTGGTTTCTTCCAAAAGGCTGTGCTAAAACAGTCATGCAAAACTCACGAAGTCATATCTTGGTATTATTTTTCCAATTTCTTTTGCATATACTTTTTTTTTTTTCCTTTTAAAGCAGAGGAGGAATCATCTGGGCACTGTTTTTCTTTAGCACTCCTTGGGGAATGCCAATCCACTCCTGGAACTTGTGTTGAGTCTTAACCAGAGAACACATCAGACAGATGACTTCTTGTTTAATCTTTCCAGACACGATTTCTCAAAAGTAGGAGCCATAAGTAATTCTGTCCCTATCTCCAGAATAATAAAGCAGGAGAAAAATCTCATTCCTAAATTTGCCATTATTATTTAATGCTGCATAAGTTTGTGGTCAATCTTCCTGAACAATTTTCCTTTATTATCACTGGACTCAGCACCGTTTGAAAGGTGTCAGGAGGATGACCCATGATGAGCACTGTTCCCCCTTTTCCACACCCCATGGTCGTTGAGCTCATTGGTCACTGTCAGCATTTGGATGGAGACCCTGTTTATGCCTAGAAGCCCTGCGTTTAATCCACTGTGTTCTGTTGCCTTAAAAATTGGCAGGTTCAATAGTGAAAAAGACATCAACTAGACAATCCAAAATATTTTTTCGTCTCCGACAGAAATCCCCCCAAACTTTTTACTCACTGTCGTTGCTGTGATATATAATGATTCTTCCAAAAATGGGAGTAACACAAGGAGCAGGCAAGGAGATGCTCTCACCATCCCCACATGGACTTGGCATAAGCTGGTAGAACCCATTAAGCTTCATCGTAATGGAGACTGAAGGTCTAGCTTCCCTGGCCTTGTGCCACAGAGGGAAGAGTTCATCTAGGCTGCCTCTAACATCCTCTTCTAATACCATTTTTCACTACAGCGTTAGAATCGCTTGAAATTATAATTACTGATATTTCTCCTCGCCAATAAAATCTCTCCCTTTTGCTTTCTTTCTCATTTAGAGGGAAAACTGCAAATTGCTACAGTTGAGAGAAACCGTGAGTTCCAACCATCAGTATACCTCTTTCAGGTTTTCTTAGTAACTCATTGCAAACTTTCCATCCAATGGGTTTGTTGTGCCATCTAAAGCATAAAGTTACAAGTTAGCTTCCCCATCTCCATCCTTCTCCCCGCCAGACACACACGCCCGCGTGCGTGGACACGTGCCTGCAGGGCCCTCATACACCAGATAGAAAGTAAAATTCTTTATTTGTGCCTTTGTTTTGCACAACCACAAAAGCATGCTTCGTGAGCCATTACTGGAGATCACTTAGTCTTTACTAGGTTGTAGAGGTTTTAGGGGTACTTATGTAATTTGGCTCTATTCTCTGCTTTGTAAAATAGGTGTAATCTCATTTTCTACGTCTGGAGGTTTTGCTGTGCAATGATTATTACATGGTTAAGAAAATTGATATGACACGTTCAGTAGTTGAGTGATGAGGTCTTGGAAGAGGATTCTGTGTGTCTTGTGTTCCTGTTCTATCATGCATGGAAGACTTCTGTGATGCCTTTTTAAGTAACTCTGACACATCTTTGGGGATCTTCCCTAGCTTTTCTCCTTGCTCTTTGAGCCCCTTTATTAATCTCCTTACATAGCCAGTCTTGCTCTTTGTAGATCATTTTTCATCGGGGAAATGTTCTTTATTTCCTCTTTTCCATGGTTTTCTCATGTAGCACACTCTCAGGTGCCTATACTTTTCTCTTCTTCCTTTTAATTTAAAAAGGCACCTGAATTTCTTTGTTGAGCATAATGTCAAATGCTGAAAAAAACAAAAATTGTCAGGCACTGTTCTTATATTCCTCTACAGAATAAGTGATAACTCACTTTCTTGTATTTGGTTCACCTGAACTTGTAAAGTGAATTTCATTTTCTCATAAGCAATGATTGTATTATTTCTTTTTTTTTTTTTAAAGATTTTATTTTGGCAGCGCTGTGCAGCTTGTGGGATCTTAGTTCCCCAACCAGGGCCCACGGCAGTGAAAGCCCGGAGTCCTAACCACTGCCAAAAAAGAAAAAGAAAAAGAAAAGAAAGAAACCTAAAATAATGTAATTCAGTTGCCTTCAAAGGTGAAAATTCTGTAAGCCTTGAAACATGAGAACAGATTAATTATTTTTCCGTTTATAGAGTAGTGACCATGGTGTTATAAAGATGGACATTCCGTTTTGAGACATTAAAAAAAAAAAAAAAAAGAAATAATGGTATAATAAATCCAGAGTTAAATTCAAAACTAAGGGTCACATATCCAAATTTTCTTAGCAATGATTACAAACACCATATTAAATAAAATGTAAAGATT
Source organism: Balaenoptera borealis (assembly GCF_965194805.1). Lineage (NCBI taxonomy): Eukaryota > Metazoa > Chordata > Mammalia > Artiodactyla > Balaenopteridae > Balaenoptera > Balaenoptera borealis. The sequence continues at coordinate 73,844,645 of NC_138877.1, forward strand.
ATATAATATAAAAAAAAGATTTTATTTTGACATGGACCATTTTTTAAGTTTTTATTGAATTTGTTACAATATTGCTTCTGTTTTATGTTTTGGTTTTTTGGCCCCAAGGCATGTGGGATCTCAGCTCCCCGACCAGGGATTGAACCCGCAACCCCTGCATTGGAAGGCGAAGTCTTAACCACTAGACCACCAGGGAAGTCCCTGTATTATTTCAGTGTTTTAAGTGGGACAGCTCAGGACTGATACTCTCTCTTACATGGCCTGTTTTTGTGGGGGTTTTTTCCCCGAATGCACTTTTTTTCTGAATTATTTTTGAGTTGCTCAGTGCACAGTTTTCTCATCAGCATGTAACGCTACCTAGACTAAATGTGTCTAAGATTGATATGCCAATGCTTGCTTTAAATCAGCTTCAGACTCATAACCTGGAGTGAAACACTCACATGCAAACACTCTTTTCGGGGATACCAATTACTAATGCCTTTCTCCACTTCCCTCCACGCCGGTTTCTCTCAAAAAACAGAGAGATTTAACACAAAGACCCCCTGAGGCAGAGAAGATGCCAGCTCTCAACTTCTAATAATCTTGTCTACCTCGCGATATTGGTTTGCTAGGAAAATCCCTTTCGGGTGATGCTTTTGGCAGAACAGTGACACAATAATTTGTAGCAAACAACACCCCACGTAAGAAGCGGGAACCTGCCTGAGAAACAAGTAACAAGATTAAGTAAGAACGCAGGAGTCCTTTAAAACCAAATATCTAAATGTCACCTAGAAGTGTCAGATGGAATTCAGGCAGCACAGAATTACAAGGATTTTTATGTCAGAGAGCAGCTTTCATATTTAAACAGCTCGAGGATTAATAAGATCTGGAACAAGTTGTGACTCTATTCATATAGTTTTGTACTGACAGTTCTCTCAGGCAGAGAGAGAAAGTTCCGGAAAAGGAGCCCTGAGCAGATACAACTAAATCTTAAGGCAAATGACTCCATACATTGTGATGCTTTTGGCCAATTGAAATGAAGTTTTTGTTTCGGCTACAGCTTTGAGTTTGTTCACGTTTAGAAAGAATGGTGGCAGGGTGCTAATTATTTAAATGTAACATTTTTTCTCATTCAGAGCAGTGGTTCTCAACCCAGGGTGATTTTGCACCCCTTTCCCAGGGGACGTAGGGCAAATGTTTGGAGATGCTTCTGGTTGTCACAAGTGGGATCTAGTGGGTAGAGACCAGAGATACTGCTCAACGTCCTGCAATGCACAGCACAGCCCCACAACAAAGAATTATCCAGGTTAAAATGTCAGCGCTAAGGGTCAGAACCCTCCTTTAGATCGACAGAATATGTATGTTATTTTTAACCTTATGATAGACAAAGATGAAAACATAAGTTAATAATCAAAAACATACTCTGAAGTTTCAGATTCTGCTTCTATAAAGGTCATGAGCACTGTTTTCTATTTCTGAAACTCTTTAGCTGATGCTTACTTCAACCAGTTTGAGAAAGAAAATAGCATTTGGTGCGACACAGAGAAATTTTACAATTAGGCAGGGTTTTTCATCCATCAATCAAGTCTAAAGCAAAACTAATTTTTGAGATAAGTTTTATTTCCTTATGGATTTTTAAATAACTTATAGGTTCATCAGAATCAAAAAGTTAACAATGTACATAACTCTTGGTTTATTTCTAAAAGATAATGACACATCAATTATTCACTTGCTTTGCTCAGTCTGTAGCTCCATGATTTTGGGAGAATACAAAAGGAACAGGTGTATGTTCCTAATGGGAACTTCGAAAATAAGGCCTGAGGCATTGAAAAGAATGATTCCCAACTACCCCGTCTTCATATTTGAAAGCACTTTCTTATCTCAGTAATCAGTAATGCCCATAAATCTTTGTTTGGTGATGAAAATGTCTGTTCTCTTTTTAGTTGTTAAAATCTCTAAATTGGTTACTTGCTAACTATGGTTTTCATGTCTTCAGCTCTTAAATGGACGAAACAATGTGGGTATTGATGTTTCTAAATTATACTGTATCTGGTTTCAGAAAGGGTAACATTGCATGTTAGAAAAGGGTATTGTGTCCTGTTCAAATCAGTCACAATATGATGCCATGATATCATAAATCTCCCGAAAGGCTGGGGCCATGTGGACTTGGTCTTGGCCTCGGCCCCTCCACAGTGGGGTGTTGGACGCTCAGGAAATCCCTGCTGGGGCCCGGGGTGATCTCAGAGAAATACTCGATGCGCGTGAGTCCACGTGGGCAAGGAGCGTGCTTCTATCTTATTTAGTTTTTAACATCTCGCTTTCCCAAGGCAACTTCTTCAGTTTTCTGTGTGTGTGGGGTGAGGGAATTATGTAGAGCTTCTTAAAAACTCCTTCTCTGTTACAATTTCCTGTCTAAAATACTTTTACAAAAGCAGACATCTGCTTAGTCCGGGGCTCCAATGAAAGCCATGTTACGGAATTCTCTGGAATGAATCCTGAGCACACGACAATGGGACAATGGAAGCAAGTGTTTTCTACTCTGTTTCTCTCTGGAAAGGCAACCGCACTTTGGGTGACTGTAGTCAATGATGCTCTTCAGCTCCCAGGGAAGCCGAAGGTACCCTTAACCCCCATCAGTGGTAACGCGTACAGTCCTATTACACTTTTTCCTTCCCCTTCATGTGATAATTTCCTCTGCTTCCCTCTCTACATCAAATTCCTTGCTTTTATATTAGTCAAAACCATTTATAAAAAGGGATTGACATACACACACTACTATATATAAAACAGATAACTAATAACTAATATAATAACAGATAACTAATAAGGACCTACTGCATAGCACAGGGAACTCTACTCAGTACTCTACTCTACTCTACTCAGTAATGACCTATAAGGGAAAAGAATCTAAAAAAGAGTGGATATATATGTATATGTATAAGTAAATCACTTTGCTGTACACCTGGAACTAACACAACATTGCAAGTCAACTATACCCCAATAAAAATTTAATAAAAAAGAATTAAAAAAAATAAAAAGGCCAAGTTCCCAAAGAGTCCTCCCTGAAAGTCACTGCAGGGGTGGACATCTCCTCAAAATGGCCTGAAAGGAGCATGATGGTGGTGACCACCAGGACCTCTCCAGGGTCACCTGTCTCCATCTCCCGCACCACTGACACCGGCCACTGGCAGGTCCAGGCTCACCCCACACCACGCTCGCCTTAGAAGGAGGAGTTTGTGCTGTGCCCACCGGCACCTCCGCTGGTGGCCTGGCTCACTCCCCTCTGCAGGACCCAGTGTTGGCCTGGGATTCCCCCCAGCTTTTGCTGATGCGCCCGGCTGACCAGGTGCCCCCCGGTGAGCTCCTCCCTCTGTCCCCTGGGCTTCCAGAGAAGATGCAGGATCTGTACAGCCATGTTTCCCTGGGCCTAGCCCAGGAGACGATGCACCATCACTGAATGAAGAAAATAAAGTCTGAACAAATAAACAGGTCCCTGTCGAAGCCTCAACCTCTAGAGGAAGTTACAAAATCAACCAGGGAAAGCTAACTATGAAGCAGGAAAGAGGTAAGGGTGATGTTATGGACTAAACTGTATCCCCCCCCCAAATTCATATGTTGGAGCCTTAACCTCCAGTGTGACTGTATTTAGAGATGGGGCCTTCAAGGGGGTAATTAGATTAAATGAGGTCATAAGGATGGGGCCTTGATCCAATAGGACTGGTGTCTTTATAAGAAAAGGAAGAGATACCAGGAATATGCACACACACAGAGGAAAAGCCAGGAGAAGACACACTGAGGACATGATGGTCTGTAAACCAAGACCTCAGGAGAAACCAGCCCTGCCCTGCCAACACCTTGGTCTCAGACTTCGATCCCCCAGACTGTGAGAACATAAATTAAAATGAATTTCTTTTGTTTAAGAAACTACAGCTCATGCAGTCTGTGGTCTTCCCTTACAGCAGCTTGAGCAGGCTAATCCAGGTGAGAGCAGAAGTGGTAGTTGAACACCTACTGTGTACCAACATGGCATGAGGCTCTTAACATCCAATCACCTTTTAATATCCACAGTGTCTTTAGATGATTTGTTACCAAAATAAATCATTGAAACAATTTTGTGTGGAATCCTTTACTAAGCTCATTTTCTTCTTGTGATTTGGATTTATTTAAAAGAAAATGAGGTTCTGGTTTCTACAACATAAAGTCATTGATACTCTAGACTAATGCTCATACTTTGTTGGGCAACAAATGTTCATTGAATTAAAACATAAATGCCTCCAAGGTGATAGAATAAAATCCTTAGCATTGACCGTTAGAAATCTGTATGTCTAGTCCTTTTTGTGCCAAAAGTGTGTGTTTGAGTCATCAGTAAACTAATAACTTAGATGTATCATCCTTCTTTGTCAGGCTTGTGGGATTTTGACAGAATCTTTATACGGACTCTATGAGATGCTTGTGAGAGAACTTTCATCATCCGCACTTCACACCCTATTACTAATTGTTGTTCATTTTCTGGCTTGCCCACTAGACTACATATTTTGAGAAAGTAGAGACTGTGTGCTTGAGTTTCCTCATCTCTAACGTGGAGATGCTACAAACCTTGCAGGCTTAGATGAGGTCGTGGATGTATGCAAGGCACTTAACACCACTCCTGACATGCCGTGAGGACTAGACAATGTTAGGTGCCATCGGCTCTGTTCTCATTATTATTATCATTACATCAGCCCTCACTTTTTACAACTTCACCTAACACTGTGCCTGGGCCATGATCACACCTGTTTGTGGGCTGAATGAATGAAAATCATTCAAATATAGATAAGGGATGTCAGTTCTCCCTAGATCCTAGACTCTCTAAGCACAAGGAATGTTTTTGTGTATTTCTGATCTTGTTATTCACTAGACTAGCCCAGTGTTTGGCATTTACTGAAAGCTCAATCAACATTGCTCAGAATTCGTTGAAAGGCTGGGTGGTATATGTAGGTGGAGGAAAAACCTCTACAGAACACTGAGGGGTGGGGAAATTTTCCTGAGCCAATTCCCTCCCAAATTAAGGGGAATACCTTTACTTACTGCTCTAGGCAGCTTTCTAAATAAGTTACTTCTGGTTTCCTGGGAGGTTTCTGTTATAGCAATCTCAGTTCAATTTGCCTAGCTTTTTACTCTGTTGACCAAAGAATAGGTACAAAGCAAATGTTAATTGGAATCTCTATCTTATTATATTTACTTATTTATTTTAGCATGTTTCAAGAGTTATACTGATCTGAATTCAACAGATTTATGTTGATCTATTAAAGGTTTATTCTTGAACCTTTAACAGAGTGATCTTTTAAACAACTTTAGTAATTAAAAAAAAATAATTTCACAGCTTTGATGTAGTGTGTGACCAAAGACACAGTATTGACTTTAAAAATAGGTCAGCAAATTATTCAATATTATGTTACATTTATTTACGTACCATCTAATAATATTTATATTCGTATTTAAAGACAAATTTCATCTTTTTCCATCTAACAATGGTACACATGCTTCCATTTACTGTTAAATAATTCTATTAAAAAATAATGTTTTTTCTTAACAAGTCAATACCAAAATTGCATATTGTATCATTTTTGGTTTGGATACTGAATGTACACACATGCATGCATTTTAAATAGACTGATATTTAACTATAATTGTAACATCAAATGTGTTTTCATAAACTGATGCTCATAATCCTTTTTCTGAAAAAATGGGTATGTTTTTATAGTTTTGGGTGCTGTTTTTAAATTAGGGGATGGGAGTTTTCAGGCTGCTTTCTGCAAGCTCTTTTCTAAAAATAATACACAAGACATGGAAAGTCTTTATTCTCAACAAATGAAAAGACAATTTGGATATAATCATCACAACATCTTCCCTTTTCAACATTTGTTTCTGAAGGGCCTGGAGACACCCTGAGATGCCTTATAAGAATTTGGATTAGACGAATGCAAATTATTGACCCACTGATCAATTCATCCTGAGGCAAAACTGCAGAATTAGTATCATTTTTGCCCACTGCAATGCTTACTGTATTCGCCTATCAGTGTTCAACAATAAAACATGCAGAGTAAAGATTATACTCGTATACATCAGCAGCATTCAGCTGTGTGCTCCATTCATGATGATACTCAGCTGGTTGCCACCGTACACCACCCGGGGAACAGCGGTTCTCAAATAACCCACTTTAAATGAAAAAAAAAAACAAAACCCCAAATTATTCTTTCATTCACCTTTTTACAAAGCAGACATTGAGACTGATAGTATTACTATCTTTGATAAAGGGAAACTCTTGGGAGTTTGTGACTCATCAATTGGGAAAACCTTCGAGACCATTCTTCCTTCATCAGTCCTATGTTACAAGGACTGACAGAAGCTGACCACCATTTAACGTGGATAGAAGGAAGACAGGGAGTTGTCCTGATTCTACTTTCAAAAGGAAGAGACATAGAGATAGAGGATTATAGAGAATAAATACAGTAATAATTTTTATTCTAGAAGTTAGTCTCTTGTTTACTTCATCTTGTTTCCCAGGTGCTGTAACCACGTTACAACCCAGGTGAAGATAAATTGTTAATGATCTTTAGAAATACTACTTCCATTCTTTGTGTGTGTGTGGAGGAAAGGGGTCAGCATCATAAGAGCACATACTTCATTTTTAAAGCTACAAGTTCTTGAGACTGAGATGCTAGGCTGTCTTGTAGAATCCACACGAAATAAGGACCTGAAGTCAAATTCAACTCCATCTTCCACGGGACTGCTATTGGCCTCTACCTTGAAACCCACATTCTTTACGATACTCTGCCCAACTCCACTGGGTGTCCTGCACCTTCGAAATTCTATTAACATAATTTTCCTCTTTGCTTAACCCAGTTCTTCAAGGTCATTCACTGGTCCCTTTGACTAATCGAAATTTTTGACTTTTGTCTTTAATACCATTTCACTGTTTCTCCCATTCAGCCCCAAGTACATACTATTCACCATACATTTCCTCCTGGTCTTAGTTCAGTCTGGTAGGTAAGAAGGACTTTCCTTGTAGTTAATCTCACCAGCCCAAATTCTGGATTTTTGTATAAGTTGAAACCCACATAAATTTTTGAAGCACCATATTTCTAATCATAACTGACTATAAAGTTCAGCTCCTAAAATAGCTTTTGCTTTATGCAATATGCGATGATTCAGAGGTACCCATTTATCAAAGCATATTCTTATCAGATTAATCTTCTAGTTTAGAATGCTTTCATTTTATCATGACTCTGCTCACAACAAAAGTCTCTGAATTTCAAAGTCCTCCAGCTATCAGTTCAACAAATTCAGTTAAGTTCCTTCCCCAGTAATAAGGCGGGGATGGAGTTCTAAAAAATTACAGAAATTTAAGGATTCTGTAATTTAGCAGGGAGGGACACAGAGGTACCATAAGAGCGTTAGTTGTTTAATTATAAATTAAGACCTAAGAATGTATATTACTTATCTAAAGTGGACCCAGAAAGTTAATGAAGAGTTAGGACTGAGCCCGCTAGAGCCCAGTAAACATGCCATATTCATTCCTACTCTTCTGGACTTTATTTGTTATATTTTTAAAAAATAAATTTTTGACTGAAATGATTTCATATCTATGAGCACGTGCGTGCACACACACACACATGCCCCTACCTATTCAAATCCCTCATATCCTGATGAATGAGATCAATATCTGGGCCACAATAAAGGCCTTCCATAGGAATAAAAAGTGCCCTAGACCGGGAATCAGAGAAGGAATTGTGATTCTGTTCTTATTCTTTGCTCAATTGCCATCTGGTCATGTAAAACTAAGCAAATGACATAACCATTCTTGAACTTCAGTTGAACTTCAGCTTCCTCAACTACTGTCAAAAATCTCACTGTGAGGCTCAGGCAGTACCATCCTTTGTAGCAAGCATGACCCTCTTCAGCAGCTTGATGAACATATATGGTTAGAGCTTCCCCCCTCAATTAATTACTTACTATCTCAATGCCTCATTAACAAGAAGTATAATAGCTCCTTTTTTTTCAATTTATTTATTCACTTACTTTTATTGAAGTATAGTTAATTTACAATGTTGTGTTAGTTTCAAGTGGACAGCAAAGTGATTCAGTTATAGATGTGAATTCCTTTTCAGCTTATTTTCCACTATAAGTTATTACAAGATATTGAGTATTGTTCCCTGTGCTATACAGTAAGTCCTTGTTTATTTTATGTGTAGTAGTGTGTATATGTTAATCCCCAAGTCCTAATTTATCTCCCCCTGACCCCCTCTTTCCCCTTTGGTAACCATAAGCTTGTTTTCTATGTCAGTGAGTCTGTTTCTGTTTTGTAAATAAGTTCATTTGTATCATTTTTTAGAATCCACATATAAGTGATATCATATGATATTTGTCTTTCTCTGTTTAGCTTACGTAGTGTGATAATCTCTAGGTCCATCCATGTTGCTATAAATGGCATTATTTCATTCTTTTGTATGGTTGAGTAATATTCCATTGTATACCTATCACGTCTTCTTTACCCATTCATCTGTCAGTGGACATTTAGGTTGCTTCCATGTCTTGGCTATTGTAAATAGTACAATAGCTCCTTCTTGATATTTCCCTTCAAACCCAAGTACTCCAGAGAGTTGCCAAGTTCAGAGGTGGTCAATATTACTTCCAAATACGAGACAAAGAGAGAGAGCTGGAAAGTCAGGCCAGTCTACTAGCATTGTGGCTGTGATTGTTTCCACTTGATGTTGCTGTTGAACCATCACTCACAGGCCTCTGGCCCCTGGTGTCCTGATTCGAGATGCCCCTGCTAGCCTAGAACTCACTAAAAGTGTGAAGAGTGGACGTTCACACTTGGAGGCATGGACATGACACAAAAAGCAAGTACTACATGGAATTAAAAATGTGACTAAGGTTTAAAAGACTCCCAGATTTTAATGACCTTGGATCTCTGTGTTTCCCAAATTGCACTGAAAACCAGGCAGCATGTTTTGTGATTATGATGGAAACTGTGAAGTTTAGATTCCTCTGCTATAATTATTTGATCAAGAGAACTCTAGAGTAGGTTGTGAAGTGTGGTTTTTGAAAGTTGGTGTTTATTTGAATTGAAGCTCATGTTATTAGAAAAAAAATTATACAGACAAATGTGTATATAAATACCTAATTCTTCAGAGGGCTACTCTGCAGGTAAATGAATAATGAGAATCAAGGGACATTAACCAACACTCCTAAGGAAACCACACTGGTCACTGAAAATACAGATAAGTTATCTCTTGCCAACCTCGACAAGCCTCCAATAGAGGAAAGTAAATATGACTTTCAAGTTCATTGTCCTCTTTGTCCACACTGGCAGGCCCAGCCTCTGTTTCCCAATGTTCACGGCAGCACTATTTACAATAGCCAAGACATGGAAACAACCCAAGTGCCCATTGACAGATGAATGGATAAAGATGAGATACATATATATATATATATATATATAATGGAATACTACTCAACTATAAAAAAGAATGAAATAATGCCATTTGCAGCAATGTGGATGGACCTAGAGAATACTATGCTTATGAAAAAAGTCAAGACAAAGAAAGACAAATACTGTATACTATCACTTACATATGGAATCTAAAAAATAATACAAATGAATGTATATGTGAAACAGAAACAGACTCACAGATGCAGAAAACAAACTTGTCATTACCAAAGGGGAGAAGGAAGGTAGGAGGAGCAGATAAGGGGTGTGAGATTAAGAGATACACACTACTATGTATAAAACAATTAAGCAACAAGGATATACGGTACAGCGCAGGGAATTATAGCCGTTATCTTGTAACTTATAATGGAGTATTATCCACAAAAACACTAAATCACTATGCTGTACACCTGAAACTAATAAAATATTGTAAATCGACTATACTTCAGTAAAAATAAAATATAAATGAATACATGAATACATTAATTAATTAATTTTAAAAGGTCTTATCTATATTTTCAGATACGTGGATGATTCCTAGATGGCCGTTTAGTAAATTTTATTGACTCTCATGTTCCGTTTCTCCCACGACAGCCAAATGAAAAATTAGGTCTCAGCATGTTGGTGTGCAGGTGGGCGCTTCAGATAACATGAATCCCAATTGAAATAAACACCCAGTGTAGAAAAGCACACTTCACAGCCTACTCCCCAGCCCACCCTCAATGAAATACCCCAATCGGACCACCTGAACAGCACGCTGCCCTGGTGAAGACCCAGCCCACTGCCCCTGTGCAGCGTGCAAACTCAGAGCCCAGGGCAGAGGAATCCCGAGTCTTCTAAGCTCCAGCTGCAGTTTCTATTCCTTGTAATCCTCACTTTCTGTGTCATTTCTGCATTCAACAATCTCCTTCTGTACCACCGCAAATGAGAAAATAAGCTTACAGCTCCAACAAAACCATATCGGAAACACATTTCAGGTTTCCTTGCATATGGTAGCTTATTGTTACATTTTCTGGGTAAGAGCTTCGTTTATCACAGGGACGTCCAGCTGACTCAGCATGAAAGTGTCCAGATCCTTTGCCTCTGCCTTGAAGTGGAAATGCTCAGATGGGCATGAGTCGTGTTTGTGGGGAATTACATGAAGGTGAAGCCAGGAGGGAGGGATGTTCTCCTGTTTCTCATTTCAACTCAAAGGCCACATTTTCACTTATTTAGCAGGAAGCATGCAGTTTATCCTTGGCAGTGAACCAACTCTGGCAGCCCCAAGCCCCCATGGGATTCCTGCAGATAACATCAAACAGGACAAAGTAGAGGAAAAAACTAGGGTGAAATTGAATGTATCTTGGGGAGGAAAAACCCTAACCAGGATCAGAAGTTTTATGAAAATTTTAAATAATGTAAACATGGCTTGTTTGGGGGAGTTTGATAAAATCTGTACAAACTTGAGATAGATTAAAAAAAAAATCAGGCTAAGCTTAACCAATAAAACTCACTTTTTGGTCTCCCAAACAGGCAGCTTGTTATTATTATTTTAAAATAAAAGATGGGAGGCAAAAACAAGTGTATGAGAAAGTGAAGACAGAGCTAGTCAGAGTCAACAGCAGGTAGAGGGAGAAAGGGGAAGGGGGCAGAGTCCTTTGAAAGCAAAGCCACGTCGGGAAGCCAACACAGAGGTGAGTGCTAAAGACCAGGTCAGGGGAGCAGTAAGGCAATGAGGTCTTCGGTTACACTCACTGAGAAGGCCAGACCTGTTCGGGGCAGCAGCTGCACCTACAAGGTGATTTCTGAACCCAAGCAACCTGCTCCAATGAACCAGCCTCAAACTCCTCACCTTCAAACCTTCATGTCCCATTGACGGACGCTGAAAATCTCTCTAACAGAATTTAGTCTGAGGTTACCCGATAGTAATAAGATCTAAAATGCCTCAAGGGTAACACTGTACAAGTTCATATTCAAACAAAATTAAGTATATCAAATTGAAGGTTTTCATATGATGCGGAAACCTGGAACCCGAAAGTAAGTAAAAGTTGAGAAGAAGGGGTGAAGGCCCTCATAGGCAGGAAGTTCAAATTTATGGGAGTTTGCTTATTTGGGGGAATTTAGCTAACTTGGTCTGCCAAAAATAAGAGCAAGGGTTTTCATTTTATCATTAAGGGCCCATTTAGTGAGCACCTACTATGTGCTGGGTCTCCTGCTAAAGCCTTGGGCACGCACTGAAGGACAGGAAGCGTGCATTCCCCCATCTGGTGAGAGGGACACCTGAGCACACAGCCCTGTAACCATTCAAGGCTCCAGGGTCCCATAGGTGACATGCCCTGAGTGCATGCAGGATGGGACTTCTCCAGGGAGCAGACTGTAGTTCTGTCTCCATCTTTTCTTTCTCCTCAAACTGCTGCCATCTGGTTCCCACCACCACCACTCCGTAATCCAATAAAAATGGATAGAGTCACCAAACATACACAAGTTGGTCAAAAGGTGCTCAACACTCATCCTTCTTATTCTTCAAGATCCTGGTCCAAGGCTACTTCCTAGGAGAAACCTCCCTCAGCTTCCCCTCAAGAAGCTAAGTGTGGTAACCAAGGGCTGAGCTTGGGCTTCTCCAGGTACCAGATGTGTTTTCAGGAAAAGGGCCTCAGTACAGAGATGATGCCCAGCTGGGCACAAAGGCTGTGCTAACAAGAGTTGGAACAGCTGAGTTGACAACTAGTTTAGTCTTTATTTCATTCTACTATTTGCCCCTCACCGTCATTCCTCAGAAATATTCTGTGCCATTCTTCATAGCGTTGTCACTGTTTTATCGCTTACTTCTATCTTTTCTTTTCTGGATATGAGGAAACACCCAGTGGTATTATCCCCCTTCTGCAAGATACTGTCAATAGTCTTATGGGTGACCGTCCACCCAACAACCATCAAATGAACATTCATGATGCATCGGCAGCAAGGGCCCCCCACCTCACCTCAGGAAGCATTGCCCAATTTAACCCTCCATGAAGACCCCAAAAGCTCCTACCATTAGCACCTCTTTCTACCATCATTTTTCTCCTACTCACCTCTTATCTACCTGAGAAGCAAGCAGACAGAGACAGAAATAATGAGAAGCTTAGGGAATAATTTTCACACAGAGACCAGACTACTTAATTATTCCAAATCTCATAATTTTAGCCTATATAGATGCTTTATGAACTGAGGTTTATAGGTCTTATTAGCGCATCGACTCCGGAGTAGCAGTACCGTTCCCGGACACAACGCTTTCCTCCTTAAACAGAGGAGTAGGATGTAATCAGTGTGAATAAGAGTGTTCTGAGCAGCTCAAAACTTGTCGATGTTGAAAGAGAAAATCCAGTTCTCCTCCTCCCATCTCCACCGGCCCTGGTTCTCCACACAAAGCAACACTCCATTCCCCACGTTCCTGAGCTGAGGCTTCTTCACGGAGAAAGAAGCACCAAATACAGTAGGAAGGAATTCTCCCAGCATACCTTGAATGATTTTTCAGTCTATATACGTATGATTCCAAAAAGCAATAAATATAGTCATGACTCTGTACTCCCGGGATCTTCCAAAATGCCCTGGACATAGAAAATGTTCATTCTATGGTTGTTGATTGGATGAACACCAATAAGATTACTGATAGTATCTTGGAGAAAGGGGAAAATACTGCTGGATGTTTCCTCATATCCATAGTCTCAGGAAATAAAGAAGTAAATAATAAAAGAGGGACAACGCTATGATGAATGGTACAGAATATCACGAAGGAATGACGGTGAGGAGGAAACAGTAGAAGGAAATAAGGACTGAACTAGGTGTCACCTCAGCTGTTCTGCCTTTCATTAACTCGGTCAAGTTCAGTAACACATCTGGCCTCAGTTTCCTCATCTGTTTTAAAGGTACTGCAATTATTGGAGTTCTGCAGTCTCTGTGGTCCCTTAAATCCTGAGATGTTATGCTTCTTTTACTTCTTGGATATCAGCATGATAAGGCTTTGAAACATTTTTTTAAGAGGCTGAACGATTTCTTCAAGTGAACTTTAATGGGAAATCATCACCTAAAAAATAAATAAAAGCCAATAATGTTGAGTTTTCAGAGGATGTCCCCATTAAAAAAGAAAAAAGAAAGCCCTCTCCTCCACACTCTGAGAAGGTGAGGAATACATTGAAGGAAAACAAACAAATATGAAGGTAAAAATAGAATTGGAGAGATTGGCTACAACTCTAAGCACCAAATGACCTTTCTAATCCTGAACCTTCAACTTGGGCAGCGCTGAACTTGGGCAGACTTCAAGTCATGGCTAGGTGGGCATGAACAGGTACTCCATATTCCCTTTGAAATTCTAATGTGATCTTTGATTTTAAAAAATAAATAAATAAAAAATAGAATCTTGGGAAACTTTGGATCCAAAATAGCCTGTAAAGTTTACAGCTTTAGTGGGACTTCCCTGGTGGCACAGTGGGTAAGAATCCACTTGCCACTGCAGGGGACACGGGTTCAATCCCTGGTCCGGGAAGATCCCACATGCCATGGAGCAACTAAGCCCTTGTGTCACAACTACTGAGCCCGCACACCTAGAGCCCATGCTCTGCAACAAGAGAAGCCACCGCAATGAGAAGCCCATGCACCGCAACGAAGAGTATCCCCTGCTCGCTGCAACTAGAGAAAGTCCGCACGCAGCAAAGAAGACCCAACACAGCCAAAAATAAAAAAACCAAAAAACAAGTTTACAGCTTTACAACAATCCATTATCAATGCAGGTGCCCCAATGACAAATCATCGTTTCTTTTCTCCAAAGAGAACTTATTCTGTGGATCTAGTGGGAAAACTTGCTGTATGATGTTTCACACTGTGTGGGAATGCTTCTTACTATTTATAAAAATTTTCTATGTTTTTGGACTGAAGATAAAAAATTGTATTTTGCTTGAAGATGGTTCAGCAATATCGACAGAATCCAAACATAAATTTCCATGTGTTTATTTCTTGTTATAAAAGTGTTACAAAGTCATAATTTGCATATTGGGATGTCTATAAACATTTTCCTTGATGTATACAGTAATTTATAATTTTTAAAAAAAGGACTTTTGTAGGAGTCGAACAGTTGTAATATTCTATTAAATTTTAATTTAGTCTCAGATGGTATCAATTGTGCATCCATATAACTTTAGGAGGTAAGTAAACACCTTTCTTTTTGTGCTTGAAAGAAATTCCCACGATCATCGTATTTTATCAGTTTTTATTGACCAACCCAGATACACTGGTCTGAATGACATACCCTTAACATCCGGGATCAGATTATCTCTAATTTCCTGCACTTACATACTTGAGGAAGAGTACAGAAGTGTTTTGTTTTAAAGAGCACATTGTTGCGAATCAGAAATCTTTTAAAAACTGGCTGCCCAACTGCAAATACGAACAATATGGATGAGAGGCTCAACCACATTAAGCTTCTGAATTCCTCCACTGGACAAAGAATTTTAAGCCAACAGGATATGATTAGCCATTTACTAATTTTATAATCATAAAGTGACTCACGTGAGGCTGAGAGTAAGAATTTTGATAGAGGAAAACAAAGTGTAGTGGATGGATGTAATGACAGGAAATTTACTGATAAAATTAATAAACCACTGGCCACATGCAGTCATGATTCTGAGTCATTTGCTTATGTACCTGATATCTAACCTGAGAGTTCATTTTTTTCAGGAGTCTAAGCTTATGATTCATATTATTTAAAAAAATCATAAAATAAGTGAAGAAGTGAATTCTTCCTTGTGATTGAGAAAAAAAACACAAGAATGTAAATTAAACTTAAAAACGGGATTAAATATTCCCTGCTACAGTTGATCACAGTTATGGCAATGTCCCCTTCAAATCAATCATGGCTGAAATCTTGCAAGAAGTGTATTGAGAAATAAAGACCATTATCCCCCTCTCTTTTTTAATAGTATTAATATGTGTGCTTAATTTTTTTGTGTGTTCATTGAAATATCTAATAATTTGGCTGTACCCCGGCAAGACTAAGCAAAAGAAAAACAATAGCAATATCCAGAATGCCAAATGATACATCAATACAGATCCTACACATATTAAATGTAAGAAGACTATTGTTGAATAATAATTTCATGGCAGTAAGTTGAAGTTTAAATAAAAATACAAATTCCTGTATAAAACAACTTAAAATTGACACAAGAGGGCTTCCCTGGTGGCGCAGTGGTTGAGAATCTGCCTGCCAATGCAGGGGACACGAGTTCAAGCCCTGGTCTGGGAGGATCCCACATGCCGCAGAGCAACTGGGCCCGTGAGCCACAACTACTGAGTCAGAGAGCCTGGAGCCCATGCTCCGCAACAAGAGAGGCCGTGATAGTGAGAGGCCCGTGCACCGCGATGAAGCGTGGCCCCCGCTTGCTGCAACTAGAGAAAGCCCTCGCACAGAAACGAAGATCCAACACAGCCAAAAATAAAATAAATAAATAAATTAAAAATTAAAAAAAAAAAAAAATTGACACAAGAACTAACAGAATATCTAGTAAAGACCATTAGCTCTTAAAATGGTAACAAGGAAGGAAATGTGGGTAAATTAAAAGAAGTAATGTTGGTAGGAGATATAGAGAGGAAATTCCTAATTTGACTGTTATGATGCAACTCTAATTGCTTATTTACAAAGATGATAGATTCTTCTTCTCTGCACCGTCTCCAGTGTCTACCCCAATGCCTGACACAGAGAAGTTTTCCAATGTGGCACTTGAATGAATGACTATGTGAACGAGTGATTCAAGGTGTTAATTACTTTGAAACCAGACGTATAAATGCAGTCCTCACACCCATGGGCCCACATGAGAGAAAAAGCCAGTGTGTGTGTGTGTGTGTGTGTGTGTGTGTATCTGCGTGCGTGTGTGCGTGCGCACAGTGGGGGGAGGGGAAGAGGAAGAGGAAATAGTGAAGGAGAAAGTGAGGTTTGGGGGAAAGATGCTGTTCACAAGTGTTGAACACACAGAGTTAAAAGGCAGTGAGAACTAAGGCTAGCGTCTGGGACCCTCCAAGCCCGTTCAGGAGAGTGATGGGATCAGACATTACGCTGTCAGAGTTCAAACAGTGAGGCGGGAAGGTTCTAGAAGCCGTGAGCGGGGAGGAAGGACTGCAGAGGAGGCCTCGATGGGGAGCACGAGGGAAGTCAGGCGCAGGCCTCAGCGAGGAAGGGAGGAGGGGCGAGGCGGGCCGATCTGGAAGCAGAGGCACCGACCGGCTGCCGGCGCTCGGGGCAGCTTCCCGGGGCCCGCGTCCATGCCGGCACCGCCGCCTCCGGAAAGCCAGCTTTTCCTGCAGCACCTCGCGTGCAGCGGGCTCTTCTCAGGCCGGCACGATCCGGGGACAGGAAATGCCGGGGGTTGTGTTCCGAGGAGCAGAGTCTCTGCAGAGCTTCCCAGTTGAAAGAAGGGCGAATCCTTCCTTTTTCAGAACTGGAGTAGTAGGAAAGGCGACGCAAGTACATCGAATAAACTTTAAAATACCGTCTTTTTTTTTTTTTTTTTTGAAAGTTAATAGTGTCAGTTAGTACTAGGCTTATTTGTTATAACAAAGCCTTGTTTTTTATAAATTAATTTTATTTTTATTTTTTTGCCTGTGTTGGGTCTTCGTTTCTGTGCGAGGGCTTTCTCTAGTTGTGGCAAGCGGGGGCCACTCTTCATCGCGGTGCGCGGGCCTCTCACTATCGTGGCCTCTCTTGTTGCGGAGCACAGGCTCCAGACGCGCAGGCTCAGTAGTTGTGGCTCACGGGCCCAGTTGCTCCGCGGCATGTGGGATCTTCCCAGACCAGGGCTCGAACCCGTGTCCCCGGCATTAGCAGGCAGATTCTCAACCACTGCGCCACCAGGGAAGCCCTAAAATACCGTCTTTTTAAAAGCTGTAAAATGATCTCCCATTTGTTTCCCATGAGAAGAATCAAAATCGCAAGAATAAAACCCCGAAATGCACATAAAAGCAGCATATCCAAATGCACGCCAGAGCTTTTGTCACACAGAGTCAATTTCAAAGAAAGAGTCCACCAACCAAAAGTGATTTTAGAAATCGAATCATTCCTTGAGTTTCTTGAAGAACATGAAAAGAGAGCCAATGCACAGGCCGCGGCAGTGCTTCCAGACCGCTTTCCTCTCGCCTCCAATTGTTGGTCATCCGGAAGAGCTTTGCTCGGTTTTCCTCACAGACCCCCCATCAGTCCCCAGCCCCTCACCCTCCAGCTCCCCCAGAGTCTGCTCCAAGGCCCTGTCCTCACCCCGCCCTCCCATCACACTCCCACCGCAGCCTCTCTAAGCCTGCCTTGCCCTCCTCACAAGCCTGCTTCCGAGTGCCCAGGAATATTCTGGAAACGTTTATCTCCTGCATACGAAGGAAAGGGTGAGCCAAAGGGAGTTTTCTTCCTTCTGCTGCATATGCAAAGCACTTTCACTCAAATGTCAGTTAAGTTGGAGAATTAATGCCAAGCTGAAGAGGACTTTTGAACCACCCACAAGTCCTTCACCTAGCACAAACGACCCCGGGAACAATACACCCATTTAATGGCTCCTGTGTGTGCACATTCCTTAGCGACTGTCTGTCTTAGTAGAAAAAAATATACATATGTATAAATACATATATGACTATATATAAATAATACATATAAGTATATATATTTAGAAGAGAAAGAGAGCAAATAAATATGATGAATGGAAAAGGAACACGTGCCTAATGAAAATAGAAAAAGAATTAGATAACTCCATGTCCTTGGCTAAGGTGTGCAAGTCCGTGTGTGTGTGTGTGTGTGTGTGTGTGTGTGTGTGTTCCAGCTAGTGTGTCTGTGGGGCTACTAAGTGAATGGCTGATCTTTTCACTTGGATTAGGGAAATAGAAACTCTCCTCTGTTTCACTAAATTAGCTCTGAGTGACCATATGTCTTTCTTTTTCCCTGAAGATTCAATCTTGAAAAACAGAAATTTCACATGGATAAATCCATTATGCAATTTTAATTAACCTCATAAAGATATAAAATAACTCAACTAAAAGACATATCTTTAGTGACAGCCAAATTAATATTTTAAACTAAATTGAAGAATTTAGAACATTTCAGATCTTACATAATGCCTATTTTATAGCACTAAAGTCAGTAATGTCCCTACCTCATGGCAGGAGTGAATTACACATATTAACAATAGTGCATTCTCCTCCTTCAAAACAGCACGGGCTTAAACCTTACATGGAGCCATCTGAACTCACCACAGTAAAACAAAACATATTTTGCATAATAAAGCTATATTTTGCATAGTAAAATACAGTGGATTTTTTTTAGTGTTAAAAAGATGAGCTCAAGCTTTCAAGACACTGCATATAAGAAAAGGCTATACAGGAATAATATGGTTCATGATGTTTGGGGTCAGTTTTGCAAAAGTGGTGTGGCAACTACAGGCAAATCTTACAAGGGAAATACGAATATAGAGTTCTCAATATCTAGCATAGAATGGGTCTTAGAACATGATGGTAACTTCGTTGTCTCTTCTCAGATAAAGCGAAATGGTATTCAGATAATTTGGGACCCAAAATAAAGAGAATGGTTAAACAACAAGGACCTACTGTAGAGCATAGGGAACTACATTCAATATCCTGAGATAAACCATAATAGAAAAGAATATAAAAAATAATATAAATATATACATATATATACAATATGTATCTGAATCACTTTGCTGTACAGCAGAAGTGAACACAACATTGTAAATGAACTATACTTCAATTTAAAAGTTAAATAAATTAAAAAAAAAAAAAAGATGTAAGGGGATCTACTGGCCTAAACTGTAAACAGAAATGGACTCCTGGGCAAATAGAGAAGAAAGCAAAGTCAATCTTTTTTTGGTGGGGAGGAGGGGCTCTTTTATTTGCTGACCTGTTGTTTTTGTGACTCCCCTCCTCCCTCAACAAACTTCTTCCAAACTCCCAGGGGTATTACTGTTTTCATTCTACACGGGGCACCTCCACCTGGGTCTCCCTGGGAAAAGATGGTCCTCTCAATAACTCCCTATATTCCAAGACCTTTTCACTCTTCTATCCATCCAAATTTGCTATACCTCCTGGGCTTTATTTTTGCCCATTAAATATGTACTTCTGAGAACAACTTGGAGCATGCGTCTCCTCTGGATGGTCCTGGTCCAGCAGGGAGACATATTTAACAGAGGAAAACATGATGGTTATGTGCTCGACAGAAGATGCTGTAAGCAAGTGTGGGTATATTATTTGGTGAGAAGGTGGCGACCGTGAGTGCAGCTTGGACTATAAAATGTCCTTGAAACCCTGGACAAAGATTCTTGAAAACTCAGGTACTTTGGTGGCTGTCTCAACGCCATTGGGCAATAAAGTAGCGTATCTGTTACGACTCTTAGTTGCAAGTGACAGGGATGCAACTCATGTAACTAAAGTGACCAATGGCCCCTCTACTCAAGAGGAGGAGGTGGCCTCAGGCTCTCCTGGACCCATGGCACAGACAGCACCTCCCAAATGCTGCTCTGATTTAATCTCCAGGTTCTTCCCTCTTGCAGCTCCTTCATTCCCATTTTGCTTATATCGATCTCAGGGAAAGAATCTAATTGGCTACTTTGTGTCACGTAATTCATCCACAGCCCAATAAGAACAAAGTGCCATCCTGTAACTGGTCCAGGCAGAGTGGCATGTCCTTTCCTGCAGCCAGTGTTAATTATTAAGAGACATGGGTGGAGAAATCTTGGGCAACAGACAAGAGGTAAAAACAATAGCTAACACATTCCTCCACTGAAGGCATGCAGTAGATACATTGCTGGTTAGTGCTGGGTTTGGGGTTTAATCCTGCCCTTGAAAATGAAGGCAGAGAAGGCAGAAGAAGAGCATCCTTGTGAGATGGGAGGTTAGATGCACTGGGGATGCGGTTCTCGTGAATTCCTGTGTCAGATCCGCCTCTGCTATCCACTCACGCGTGTGGACATAGATGATCTCTGAACCACTTCCCAACTTGAGTATTCTCTCTATAAGGCAATAATGAGAAACAAATTTGGCAAGTGCTGGAAGAAAGGGCCAGAAGAAGAAAGAGAAACGTGTGCTATGATGGATCAGACCGCCCCTCTGCTCTCTGCACTTTTCCTCGCTGTCCATCCTTTTTCTTTTCCTCACATTAAAAAACAATACTTAAACATAACTCTGCAAGTATTTTGGCAATCCAGGGATTTTAATCTGCGGCCATGGTCAGCCTTCCCTGTCACAGCCTTTTGCCCATAACATTCGCTGACATGCCGCTCACTTTTTATCCGTGCATTTTTTTCCTCCTGTTTTGAAAAAGCAAATAGAAAGAGGTTGGGGCACATGAATTCGCTTCACACGGACATGGTCATAGAGTAGAGGTTTCCACTGCAATCCAATCTGCTGTGAAGGTTGAGCATCGAATCGTATTTCTGAGATGTTTCCGGTTCTCTAAGCTCCCTCTGAGGGGCACGGGATCACCCTGGGCTTCGAGGCAGACGAGTGGCCAACTCCCCCCACTCACTGGAGGTTTTGAAGCTGCTCTAAATCTCACTGTTCTCATGACAGTCGAAACGGTGGCTCTTCTGTCACAGGGGAGGTGTAAGCCTATGGGCTAGGCATGCTGATAGGTGCTTTACGTACATTATTTCATGCTATCCTAACTGCAAAATTTTTAGATAGGTTGCATGACTAAACCAAGACGGAGGAAACCTCGACCTGCTGGTGAGTGGCAGAACCGGATCGGCCTGAGTCTACACTTGGTGCTCCTAACACACATGTCAGAACTCACTTCTCAAGTGTATCAGGGAACAGGAGGCTGGGCTTCTCCGCGGAGGGTGTTAGGAATGCAGACATTCAGGCCTTACCCTGGACTTTACCCTGATGTTCAGTCTGAATCTGAAGATCATCCCCAGGGCATTCACCGGCAAGCTAAGATTTGAGAAACCCTACCTGTACTGGATTTCAATATAAGAGGAAGTGGATAAAGAAGGTCTGAGAAAGAGAAATTCTAGAAAAACCCTTTGAGGGCCTCAGGAAACCCAACAGTCATGATTTGGTACAATCAAATACATTCTGTTCAGCCATTGAGCTGTAGTATCACTAACTAAATGATGCTAAGTTCCTTTGAAACTTTTAATGTAACCATCAAAAAGAGCCAGCCCTCTTCTTGTAGAAAGGTATTGATCTATGCAGAAGAGAAAAAGTTTTTGAAAGGTTTGATTAAAAATGAAAGTTTTTAACAGAGAGGTAAAGAGATTGACAGTAACACCCACAGGGCTTGAATTAGTTAAAGGCTTTCACTCACTCTGTCTGTTTTTTTTTTTTTTTTTTTTTAGGCGCATGTTGCTGAGAAAGAATAAAATGCAGAGAATAATGACTCTGGCAAGAGGCTCTTCTCGTTTATCGATTACCACCAGGACTGGATTTTTGGACGTGTGTCCTGGTAGACATTCAAACTGCCAAAAATGAAACTATGCATAATACACTGAGCAAAGAATGCTACCAAATTAAAAAGGCAATAAACTTAGAATCAGTAAAACTAAAGTGCTTCTTTATATAGCATACTTTGTGTGTTGCCCAGAGCAGGGCAGTGAGATGATCACTGACTTCGGAATAAAATATAACAATCTGTCCCCACGGTGATTCATAGCCATGTACAAGCGAGCAAAAAATGCCTGGGACAACACTAGGAGTGAAAGTTTGACTCAATCTCCTATGAGGGCAGAAAAACAAGTTGCCAAATCAGGTAAAATGTTTTTCCAAATTTAATCCGCTCTACATCTGGAGTTTTTGGGTCCTTACCAGGAGGAAGCAAAGCTACTCTAGCTGGGATTAAAATCGATGACCAGCCACACTGTCTCTCTTGGTCCTAATCCCTCCTGAGTGAGGTGGGCTGTGGAGGAGGCCGCTGTAGAGGGAGGGAAGCCGGATGCTGGACAGCTGTGGACCAGCTGAAATCAAAGGGCAGCCTGAGGACCAGGAGTGGGGAGACTGGGGACCTGGTCAATTTCGAGCAGTGCTGGTTTTTTCTGGCCTGAAAAAGAGAAGGAAACAGCTGTGCGTTGAGCCTGGGTCCCTGTTTAAACCCCAGGACTGACCATAGCTCATTGGTTCCCTAATGAAATCCAGAGTGGACACTTTTATACTGAGCATGCATACTCTCTAATCTCCTGTCCAACAAGTAAAAGTTCACATCAACATCTGGCCCTGACGAGAAGCCCAATACATCATTTACAAAAACGCAGGGATACTGTGAACATTGATTCAGCCAGTAAGAGGCTGCTTAATTTATTTATTTATTTTAACATCTTTATTGGAGTATAGTTGCTTTACAATGGTGTGTTAGATTCTGCTTTATAACAAAGTGAATCAGCTATACGTATACGTATATCCCCGTATCTCCTCCCTCTTGCGTCTCCCTCCCACCCTCCCTATCCTACCCTTCTAGAAGGCTGCTTTAAAATCGCTCCCTAAGCTGCAGCTTTATTTCGCATAGTCCTAACCCTCGAAAAGGAGGACTTCCATTCCTCTGTGATGATCCCAAATTTTTCTTGTCATGTGGACTTTGTTCTGCAGACAGAACAGTATTTCTCTAAAGGTTTTAATTTTATTTAGTGTGTGCTCTGCAAACACTCCATATTTAGGTTGTTTGCTTATTGTCTGTCACTTGTGAGTGGGGTAGCTGCTTGAATTGCTTAGGAGCCCCAGAGAGTGGGTCAGGAAGTGCCTTCTGGCAAACTCTGGGGCATTTAGACTCGCCTCTGTATTCGGTTTCTCACAGATCTGCAGGTCAGATGTCTGGGTTGGCTGGTATCTCGGCTCCGGGTCTCACAAGCTCAAAGTCCAAGGGTCCGCTGGGCTCCTATCTGAAGGCCCTGGAGAAGAATCTCCTTCCATGCCCATCAGGGTGTTGGCAGAATCCAGGTCCTTGCGGTAGGACTGAAGCCCCTGCTTCCTTGCTGGCTGTCAGCTTGGCCTGCTCTGAGCTCCTAGAGGCCTTTCTCCGCTCCTTACTTGTGATCCCTTCAACTCAGAGCCAGTAACGATCCCTTGGATTCTGCCCACTCTTGGAATCTCCACGATTCCTCCTTCAGCCGCATCTGTCTGCTTCCAGCTGGAGAGAGGATTCTTCTTTTAAGGGCTCATGTCACTAGATGGAATCCACCTGAGAAATTCAGGATCATTTAATGATTTTAAGGTCCGTCATCTTGATTTCATCTGTGAAGTCTCCTTTGTCATGTAATATAACATACTCAGGTTCCAGGGATCAGGACATGGGCATTGGGGGCAGTGCCTACCCTAGTCTGCCTACCCTAGTCTCGGAATAAGGCCAGGTGATAACTTGCTATGCACAGCTAGTGCACCGTGAAGACCAGGGCTACCTCTGGGTACCCCTTACCTCTGGGGCTGTCTTGAAAGGAAGAAAGATCTTCCAGCAAAAGTTCGTTTTTTCTGGGTCTGTTGTATTTTTAGAACTATAAATATTTTATCTTTAAAATAGCGTAATAATTGCTTGCCTTTGTGTTTAATGCCATGCATCTATGCTCTGTATAATACTACGCATCTAATACTATGTGTTTATTTGTGTGTGTGTATTCTTTTCTTACCTTAAAATAACAAATCCAGTAGTTATATTACGATTCTAGCTTTTTAGATTAAAACCCTGAAATTTAGAAAGGGTAAATAACTAATCGAAGTTTTCATTGTAAATGCATGTAGAGACAGCCCCTGAATGCAGGCAATCTGAATGCCAATATAGAGTTTACTATATCATATCAACTTGCACAGAAACATTATACATAGAAGCCATGATATAGTGAAGTCATAAAAGATGAAGTTGTGGGAAACAATACCGCCTCATGTAGCTCGCCATGTTTTACCAACATACAAAAATTATAAGCCCCCCCCCCAAATTTGGTAAAAATGGAAATAAATGAAATAATTTTAAAATGCCTGAAATGTTTTTCCATATTGTAAAGTTCAAACAATTTTTAAAAAGAAGAAGGAGGAATTCTATACATTCTCTAAACTTTATCTGTTGAAACCATTTTTCTAAGTCTGTCAGGTAAAAATTTAATACCAAGTAGGAAACTTTTTCCTTGTTTTTTTCCTTTTTTCTCTTTAAAAAAAATGTCTGCCTTAATTGACAGAGAAGGGATGTGAAATCTAGTTCATGGGTATTTCTCTGTAACTGCTCAGCTTCCAAATGTCAGATTAAAATACTGATAAATGAAGAAACCCATCTTGGCTACTCCAGAGGCCCTGAGGAAAGGAAATAGTCTCTGACACAATCTGATCAAAGGTACCCCCAAACAAGCACTTGCGCACAGAATTTGTTTTGAATGAGGTTTCTTAATTTTCAAAGATCTTTATGGTCATTAATTTTTTTAAATCTTTCCTAATGCGAAAATGTAAATTAGATGCATTTATTTTTAAGAGAGCATAAAACCTTCTTGGCTAAGTATCCAGTGAGTAGCTGATACAGGATTAGAAATTTGTTATTGACAGTAATTAGTTCTGTATAAAAGATTCCACATAAAATGTGTTGAGAGTCAAAACTCATATTGAGGGGAAAACCTAATAACACAAGAATAAGAGCATGTGATTTCCAAACCATTTTCAGGTTAAATGAAACCGCTTCCTGAAAGTCTTTCATTCCTCTGATTAATATCATAAAATAGTAAGAACCAGAGTAATATGAGCTCTAGCTAATTATAATTTTAAATAATTAAAATAAAATAAAATGTAACTAATAATAATTAGTTTAAAATAACTTTGCAGTGAAACTGGCAGGGTTTGGGATAAGGAGGAAGAAAGAAGGGTGAGGAGATTAGGAAAAGAATAGGAACAGAGCTACCTAACTCAGCACCAAACCCTCAAAGTCAGTCTGCACCTGGAAAGAAAGCACATAAAAAACAAAATGTAAAATTGTCTCTGATGACAATTTTAAGCGAAATAAATATAGAAGAAAAAAAGTTTTCTTCAAACAATCCTACATGACTCAGGCAGAGAATAAATGCTGATTTGAATTCCAGTGCGTATTTCTTTTACTAAAGGATGTTGTCTGCTTAATCTATTTCAACTACTTTCTGGGGGAAAATTACAGTTCTTGGAGGTGAAAGAACAAACCTGTCTTGGGCTTTAGGTCTTTGGATTTCCACGTCAATGCTCATTCCATGGCACCAGATGAGGAGAAAACAAGTTTGATAAATGACATGGCATGCAGTAAAAAACAAACAAGAAAACACTTTTATTTAAAATAAAAGAATCCAGCAGTTGTCCTGAAAATCCTTTCCCTCTAATTTCTACTCTCTTGACGGATCTCCTTTTCAATCAATGATACAAGTTTCTCAATAAAAAGCAATCAACATACATTCATTAAACATCTCCTATGACTAAAATACACTCCACATTCTTTCAGCAACACAAAAGTAGTACTGGTCCAACCCTTAACAACAAAAAAGCATCATTCTGATGACTACTGAGATTCCAGAAGACTGACAGTGTCATGCAGTCTGATATTGAATGGCATTTTCTATGACTGTTGTTGTTAAAAATATCTTTCTAAAAACTTTTACTTTATAAGAGTAATATTTTGGAATATATCAATTTTTTAAAAAAGACATAAATTGATCCTTGAACAAAACGGGGATTAATAATTTATAGTCAGCCCTCTGTATGCAAGGCTCCACTGCACTCTCGGATTCAGTTAACCACAGGCCATATAGTACTGCAGGATTTACTACTGAAACGTATTCACAGGTAAGAGGACCTGCACAATTCAAACCCACATTGTTCAAGGGTCAACTGTATTTTTTCTTTCCCCTTGAGTTCCTAAAGCCACTGTGAAAGATAAGAACCATTAACAGATTAGAGATTCTCATGTGTGCACACGTACGCATGCACGTATACATAATGCAATCCAATGTAGGTATATGTACATGTTTACTCATATATATGCACTATACGTACATAAAATATATCTATAAAATGGCTACAGATTATCTTATTGAGTAAATATTTATCATAGAAACTATCTTATCCAACTCTCATTTAACTAACCCACCAACACCCTTTCCCTTTGCAAACCACTCCAGCATCCACTACCCGCCTATTGATAACTTGCCGATTGTAGGTTTGGTCTCCACTCTTCCACACCATCATCTGTCTACCGAGTTAGCTGTGTTTGTTACCAATGCAAATTGTATCTGTTAGTATAATTATGTAGTTTAATTATGTGTAATATAAACTAATCAAATATAAGTATGAAAAGAAAGAAATACATTTCTACAAAAGTAAAATTTAATGCTTTGGGAAGATTCTATTAAGATGATTACAAAAAGAAAACGAAAATAGAAGTTAAGAATGAAGTGAGACAATTGGAAAGGAGTAAAAGATTGTGGCAGAGATCTATAATCTAGGATTCTGCATTCATTCTGTTTCACGTGTCATATTTTTCTGGTCAGGTTTAGTTATGTACATTCTGACTAAAACAACTTCTAGCCAACAGCCCTGAGATCTCCCTGACTTAAAGTCACACAACAGTGTGCCTTGCTTACATGACCTGCCCATCTTGGGTTGTAAGGGACTCTGTTCCATGCTGTCTTCACTCAGTGTCCTGGATTGTTGAAGCACCATCATAGGCAAAATGTACTTTCACCAGGTGAAAGAAAACAGGAGGAAAAATGTCAACACTGGTTGCTAAGTACTGTCCCTTAGAACTGACAAACTTCACTTCCACTCACAATACACTGGACAAAGAAAGTCACATGGACAAATTTAATGGCAATATGGACATACAATTCTTCCTTCTGCCCCAAAGGAGAGGGCAACCAATTCTGGTGAACGAAAACAATAAAGCTTGCCGAGTAAGTACAATCTGGAAGCTGTAGATAAAGCTTTAAGGATAGATTTATACAAAAGTATGTGATGTGGCTCCAGTCCATATTCAAAGGAACAGGCTCGGCCCACATCTTTTGCCACTTTCTTTACATATTTCTTGGTTAGTTAGAATTTATCCTCTAGTATCTGCTCATGGAAAATATATTGCTCATGGGAGATATATTTCATGTATTCATGTCTACATCTAAAAATACTTTTCTACTGCCTTTCTATTTAAAAGACAGTTTGGTTTAGTAGAAAATTCTTGAGTCTCTATTTTCTTGAGGACATTATAGGCAAAGTTCTAGTAACTTTCATTACCAAATATTGTAGTAGGAAACTATTTAGCTACCCTTAGTTTTCTTCTTTGTAGGTGACTTAATTTTCTGTCTGTATACTCTAAAGATTTTTAATGCTCATGAATTTATGGGGATACAGCTCATATTTGAGCATTACTTAAATTGTTTTCTCATACATAGAGCATGCTTTCAATGTATACAGTCTAGTTATCTTTTATTTGGGGACAGTTTTCTTAAATAATATCTATAGATGACCTATCCACTATTTTTTTCTTTTTGTGTCTTTGGAAATACTAATTATGCATATGCCATATTTTAAATTCAATTTATTTAAAATTAAAAAAAAAAATTTACCAATTTCTCCCACCTTCTACACCTGGCTTCTGGCAACCACCAATCTATTCTCTGTATCTATGAGTTTGTTTGTTTGTTTGTTTTTCAGATTTGACATATAAGAGAGATCATACAGTATTTGCCTTTTCATGTTTTATTTATTTTACTTAGCATGATAACATTGAGGTCCATTCATGTTGTTACAAATGGCAAGATTTTATTCTTTTTATGGCTGTATAATATTCATATATATATATATACATGCACACATATCTATCTATCTATATATAGATATATATCACAATTTCTTTATCCACTCATCCACTGAAGGATACTTAGGTTTTTTCCACGTCTTGGCTATTGCAAATAATGCTGCAATGAACATAGGGGTGCAAATATCTTTTTGAGTTAATGTCTTCATTTTCTTTGGATAAATACCCAGAAGTACAATTGCTGGATCATATGATAGTCTTATTTTGAATTTTTTGAGGAACCTCCATACTGTTTACCACAGTGGCTGCACAAATTTACATTCCCACCAATAGTGTACAAGGATTCCCTTTTCTCCACATCCTGGCCAACATTTGCTATTTCTTATCTTTTTTATAATAGTCATTCTAACAGGTGTGGAGTGATATCTCATTTGGTTTTGATTTCCATTTCTGTGATGATTAATGATGTTGAGCATTTTTTCACATACCTCTTGGCCATCTGTACGTCTTCTTTGGAAAAATGTCTATTCAGATCCTCTGCCCATTTTTTAATTGGATTGTTTGGGTTTTTTTTTTTTTTTCTCTATTGAGTTGTATGAGTTATTTATATATTTTGAATATTATCCCCTTATCAGATTGTAATCTTGGTTTTTAACTTTGGTAAGTTATTTAACTGCTTTTGTTTTATCCTTGTAAATGTGTTTAATAATGGTACCTACCTACTCCATAGGGCTGCAGTGAGAGTGAGGATAGTGTATGTAAAATGCTTACAATAGTTCCAGGCACATATAAGCATTATGTAAGTATTTGCTGGTAATGTTATTTTCTTTATATCATCCACCAAGCTCTTTACTGCGTTTCCAGCAATATTACTTTTCCAGTTTGCTGCTTCCAATGTGGTCTTCATTCTTACTTATTTTGCTATTCAACGTATTTTGTGAACACTGCCAACTTACGTTTTATCTCCTTTTGTGGTCTTGCCGTTACTTCTTTCAGCTTTGCTATGAGATGTGCTTTATAGAAGTCCGTGATTCATTTTCTTTTAGTATTTTTACATAAATCACTTTTTCCCCTTCCCTTTTATTTTTGAGTGAGGTGATTTCTTCTAGAGGAAGCTATTAGCAAGAGCTTTATGTGATGGAACATCATAGGCCTCTCCAGCCCAGAGGAATGTGTGTGACTGTAAACAAATGGCAAAGTAGTTAGTGCTGTAGTTGTTTGGTAGAAGAAAATGGTGAATTCCCAATTTTGTGAGAGATTTGGAATTTTATTGTTTCCTGGAAGAACGGGTAGACCTATGAAAGTAGATATCACTGGTTAGGAGACATGGTTGATGGGGAGGGAATTGAAACAAGAGACCACACCATAAGCAAAGGTAGAAAAATGGTAAAGGATGTTGTGAGTTGAAAGAATGTGGGATGAGACCGATGACTCACTGGAAACCCACTGTGGCTCACACACCATGCATTCTCCCCACAATATACTCAAGAAATATATTAGTACCTCCAAGAATTATTTACCTTATAAAATCACAGCAATTTTTGTCAGTGATGAGAGCAGGGGAATTTTTCAGGCATCTTCCCAACTGTGTTGTTTCATGCTGGAGCAGATGTAAGTGCAGGTGAGTCTTTTCTCAGTCAAAGTCATAGTTCTTATAACAGGTGATTTTTAAAAATCTTTTGATTCTCTATAAGATATTGGCACATTTAATTCAATAAAGTCTTTATTTTTAGACTTATTTGGTGTGTTATGCACTAGACAGATATTATATAGTTTTGTATCTTGAAGGTAAGGGTCTTTCATAAAATATATCATGAAGAAAAGATTACAAAACCATTTGTGACATGACCATCCTATATATTAGCATTTAGTTCACTGTAGCCATGTGTATATCAGACATAATTTTTATTAGGATGAAAAATCAATGAAGGCAAAGATTTTGTTTGTTTTATTCAGCTAGAACCTGGAAATGTGCACATAGCTTATTGACAGCACTGACAATTTCTTCATCCGAAAACTAAACACAAAATAAGTGACAATATGTGCAAATTTTGTATACATGAAATAGGTACTTTGAAAATTTGTAATAAAATTACGAATGGAATTTTAAAAGAGTCATAGTAAATTATGAAGTTGTATAAGACCATCAAGCCAACCAGTGTGACCCCAAACATATTTACTGCTCACCTAGATGGACAGCACCCAGTCATACTTTTCAAGATCAAATGAATAGTTTTGTAGAAAAATACATATATATACAGGATGGGTTTTATTCACTATTCTTCCTTTTCTGTTTCATTCCACAAATATTTACTGATTACTATTCCAAAAATATATACAAAAGAATATGCTATGGTCCCTGGTGACAAGATAATCAACTTCTAGAGGGTAAGATGAGCACATAAATAATGAATGACAATAAAAAGAGATGAGGTTAAAAATCAAGAACATATATCAAGGGTTACGGGAACATGGAGAAAATCTGGGCTAACCTTGGGTAAAGGTGTCACTAGGAAGCCTGGTTTGAGTAGGGGTTTAACGATGGGTAAGAAGCCATGTGGCAGAGAAGGGCCTTCCAGGCTAAGAGATTAAATTACGTGAATTCAAAACAAAGTGAGCAGTGAAAGCAGCTCTTTTGCCCCTTTCCTGTTTGTCCATTTCTGTCCATCTCTAATCTTGAAAGAACCTAATTATAGGAATGAGATGATTAAGCAATTTAACCTAATTCCTGACATATGCTCTCCTGAATGCACACCATGCCTTGCCTAACCTGTTGATGCCTTTCCTAGATTAAAAGAAGTAAAAATGAAGAATTAAGTAGTTAAAGAATGACTAGCTCTCTACCCCCAAGAGCCCCCTTAGCAATCCTGCAGGCAGGTCACGTGGCAAGATAACAGCTGAAGAGAGAGTCAGCCAGTCTGCATTCAAGGGAGAAGGATGCAGCATCCAACCTCCTACCTCGATGATTCACTGAGATTCTCTCCCCTCCCCACCACCATTTTTTCCTTGAAAAACTGTCATGGCTGAGCAGAATCTTTGGAGTTGGTCTTGGGACACGAGTCCACCTTCTCCCCAGATTGCCGGCTTTTCTGATTAAAACATCTTTCCTTTCTCCTGACACTTGCCTCTTGATTATTGGCTTCTGAGCAGCGAGCAGCCGAACCTGAGTTTAGTCACAAGAACACTGTGCCCTAGACACAGTGAAAACATGGGTAAGACTTGGTCATGGGATATGAAAGAGGGAGTGAGAGGAGGGTACCTCTCTGAAAACAGTGTGTCACTCAAGAAGTATTTATTTGACTAATGAGAGTTTAAAAAACAGGGAGTGTTTTTCTCACATAAAAACTGTGTTAGAGTTGGCATGTTCTGGTGTTACTTAGCCATATCATGATTTTGAGTTGGCATCTCTGTTATTCCCTTGGCCTTGGCCTTTCCCTTGTGGCTGCAATATGATTGCAGGAACTTCAAACATGGTGCCCTCAAACCATTTCATTCAAAGCTTAAATGAAAGAAGATGTGGCTCCAGTCAGAGGGGGAAAGCTCTGCCAGATGCTCTCAGGAGCTTTTTCTAAATATATTACATGACAGAAAAGGAACACATGTCCAACCCTGAACAAGTGAGATAAAGGGGTCCCTTCCAGATGTCTCATAAAATTAGGTTCTGTAGACAAGAAGAAGGCAGGGAGGAATTGAGGTGGGTAATAAACAATGTCACAAGTAGTTTGAGGGACAGATTGTAAAATCCTATTTGCCATGCTAAGTAAATGGGGCTTTATCAGGTAGTGAATGAATAACCATTAAAAGATGTGGGTAGGAAATCACTATGACAAGAGAGAAGATAACTCTGTTGGTGATGGAAAAGGTAGTCTGGGCAAGAAACAGAACAGAGGATGAGAGATCTAGGAAGTGCTTGCAGTAGCTTAGGCAAGAGAAGATGAGGGCCTGAACCAGGAATCAAGGATGGAAAACATAAAGTTGTTGTGATGGTATTTTCTTGATAGTATTCAAAGTAACTGATTGGCTGGTTTTAGGGACTACAATGAAGAGGACGAAGTGTCAAAGTGAGCAAAGGTGGTTTTTTGGGGTTTTGATTTTTGTTTGTTTTTTACATTGTTGGTAACTTCCTAAGGTCATTGGTAAGAAAGGGAATGGTGTAGATAGAAGAGAGTCTCTAGCTGATAAGGCAAGAAGGTCGGGTTTTGATTCTGAGGCATATGGGGAGAATCTCAGGCAATAGGTCACCAGGTAAATTAGATATTTAGTAGTTAATGACATCGAAGTACTTTTTTTTTTCTTTTATCCTCTGAGAGTATTTTAAACAGTAGAGAAGAGGACCAAGGGCAGAATCTGAGGGAAACACAAGCATTAGCATTTAAGTGTTAAGACAAAAGATCCAGAACAAAGGTATTCAAGATGAAAAAGCAACTGAAGGAATATACTATGAAAAAGACTAGATGAGAATTTTAAGACAAAAGATGACAGTCAATGGTATCAAACAACATAAGGGTCAACAAGGAAGAGAATTAAGAAGAGTGTAAATATACAAATTAGCAGATTCTTAGTAATATTATTGCAAGCAGACTTAATAGACTCTTGGGAGCAACACCTAGATTGCAGTAGGTTATAGTATGACCAGAAGGTTGGAAGTAAAGGAAATTGCTACTGTTATTTCAAAAAGTTTGCAAACATGTGAATACAAAAAGCATTTTGTGAAGATGGCAGTGCCAAATGGTAATAGTTCTAAAGAAGATGTTTATGTATGTCTACAGACAGAGGGAATGCAAAATCCTAAGGATGGCATACAGGAAAAATTGAAGGAGCAGAGGTATTTGACAAATGGAGAGTCCCTGTAAATGGATTAAACTTGGGAAAAAAAGTAGGGGCACCTGAAAAATTTTAACTAGAAATTTTTTACTTAAAAATGCCTACCATGAACACACAAACCTTAAATGTAGAGTTTGCAGAGTTTTGACAAATGCATTTTTCATGTGATAATACCCCAATCAAGTTACAGAAATTTCTATCACCCCAGAAATTTTGCTCTTGTACTTTCCCCTGCCCCTGCAGAGAAAACCACAATTCTAACATGTTTTTACCATAATGGTATTCAACTTGTTCTAGAACTTCATACAGATGGAGCACGTGCATACACAGCACGTACCCATTCACATCTGGCTTCTTTGGTTCTGCACAATTATTTGAGATTTAGCCTTGGTGTTGCATGTCGTTTTTCTTTTCTAGTGCAAGGTTTTACTCCACTTTACTGTCCTACCACAGTTTGTTTACCCATGATCCTGTTGGGTTCTTCCTAATTTTTGACTATTATGAATACAGTTGATATGAACCTTTTTGTACAAGACTTCTGATTTTCATACATTTTCCTTTTTCTTCTGAAAATATCTAGGAGGAGTACAATTGCTAGATCATAAAGTAGGTGAATGTTTTTAAGAAACTGCCAGTTTTCAAAAGTCAGTGTACCCATTTACGCTTCAATGGATGAACCAGATCCTCACCAATATTTGGTGGTGTCTTTTTCAAATTTTAGCCAGTCCAGAGCTGTGTAGAGGTATCCTGTTGCAGCAGCCAAAATTTGCTCTTCAAGTAAAGATACTAGTAATGGGCTCAACAGCCTCCACTAAATGATTTTTTTTCAACCAGAAACAATACTGGGGAGAGAATATTTGGGTTGATTTTAATATTGATTTATAAAAGATAGATAATATAAATGGGATGAGAAAATTGAAAGTTTTAATGAGTGTGCAATTGAAATTATTTTCTAAGACATTAAGGGGAAATGGGACTATAAAGGATTCAGGCAGAGATGGTGGATGGGAGATTGGGGTGGTCAACAGACTGGAGTATTGACGTGGAAGAATAAGGCAAGTGAACAAGCCGAAAGATAAGAACAGTGGTTAGAAATTTCAAGCTCTCCAACAGTTCCAGGTGATGACAAAATCTAGATTTTAGAATGGAAATAGTTTGCTAAAGGAAAGAGGGAGAAAGTAATTTGACGTGAAGGAAGCCAAAGATTTATGTGGCTGAGGCATTGGCTCTGCTGTATCATGAAAGTTATGAGCAGACTATCAGATGTAAGAGCTGAAGAGTAAAGACACTGAAGAAATAGAATGTAAGCAGCTGGAGATGAAGTAATTTTCAGGAGAATCTCTCCAAGTCACCAGGCTCTCCTTTGTGCCCCCAGCATGGAAAGGAGTTTGGGCCACAGATCAACTCTTCAGAGATGCCGCCCTACATATCAAGTATGTGGGATTTTGGGAGAAAGAACAGACGTAGCTTTTACAACGGCTCTCCATACCTCTAGCAAAAGCCAAACTCTATGTTTCAGGACCCTTTTTATACTAACTGTATACAATTATTTTGCCTTCCATTCACTGGATAAAATGTGCTAAATATGAAGACTTGAATAACTTTTTAAAGTCACTGATGTGAATATTTTGCTATAATTATGAACATTTGTTAATATTTGTGACCCTGAGTAGTTAGGACTAAGTGGTGATTGCTGAGTTAATTTCAGGGTAGGTCTCTATGAAGATACTGATGGTCAACCATGATTAGACAACACTACTGCTTATTGTGGCCGGGACCAGGTTGGGTCACCCTTCAGATAATGGCATAAATTAACAGAGGAACTTCATTATTCATTAGAATCAGAAAGTCAGTTCTATTGGCAACGGCCTAAGGGGGCCAATTAGGTTGGGCTAGATAAACAACCCCATTCTCATCGGTAGTGCTTCACGCTGATCACGGCGGTAGCAACAGCAAGATAACATATTCACTGCACCTCTGGAACTTAATGGAAAAGACTCATCATCGCTCTTATTCCACTAAATGCAATTCTTGAAATGATTTTTAATTCTATCCATTTACTTGAAGTAGTTTATTGAATTGTACAAAATGAACAAGCAAAAATTAATATCTCAACTTCTTGAGAAAGGATTTGGAGCTACTTAGACATTTTACAGGAGTTTTTGTTGTTTTGACCTCCTATTTCTTTTTTTCATTCTAAAATTAAATGATGTTTTAAAATTTATCTTATTGAAGTATAGTTGATTTATAATGTGTTAATTTCTACTGTACAGCAAAGTGATTCAGTTATACATATATATATTATTTTTTGTATTTTCCATTATGGTTTATCACAGGATATTGAAAATAGTTCCTTGTGCTATACAGTAGGACCTTGTTTTTTATCCATTCTATATATAATATAAAATTAAATGATATTGATAGCACCTCTCTGAATGCTAGCCTTTATCATCAGAGGGTGGGAAGATAGAGGTAAATCAAGAATGGATATTTAACTTGTAAAATGAAAATGAAAAGGAAAATCTGAATACATTTTTATATAGTATTCCTTTTGGTGATGATTTACTATAACATAACTGAGATATGCTAATTGTTTATAAATAAACTATCTTATTTCCCTGGTTATATGTTTTTGACATTA
Source organism: Balaenoptera borealis (assembly GCF_965194805.1). Taxonomy (NCBI): domain Eukaryota; kingdom Metazoa; phylum Chordata; class Mammalia; order Artiodactyla; family Balaenopteridae; genus Balaenoptera; species Balaenoptera borealis. The sequence goes on from NC_138877.1 coordinate 73,880,285, forward strand.
CATTTCTAAAAGAGAAGTTTTAGGTTTTGATCACTATCTTGACGTTTTAATTTTTAAAGAGGCCTTCAAAAACATTTTTATTTTGAAGATGATATGACTCTCTTGTTTGAATAATATAAAGTAACACCTAGTCAAGGGACCGGCCATTCTAGGTCATGACCACATTCTGTGTGCATATGAATGTTCTCTCTCACAATTTTGCTGATGGATGATAAATTAAAGAGAGACTTACATTGTCAATTAAATCAGAATTTACTGTGAATAAATCATAAAAATGGAACAAGGAAAATGACTTTTAAATTCTGAATTTGCCTTTCATATCTGGCAGGAGTTGGTTTGGGAGTAGGAACGACTGGGGATTCCCAATGTGGAAAGGTACCTGCCTAGTGTGCTATACAAGATGGTTTCGAATGCCTTTCCAATGACTATTTTAAAAATTTTTTTATTTTATATTGGAGTATAGTTGATGAACAGTGTTGTGATAGTTTCAGGTGTACAGCAAAGTGATTCAGTTATACATATACATATTGTAGACTAAATATATGTCAAGTATACCTCATTATAGCTATCTAAAAAGAGCTGTGTACAGAGGAAGGGGCAGGTTAAACATGCATCCTAGGCATTTAAAATGGCACATTTTGGGTATGGAGGTGCATATGTGGATGCCAAATGTTGGAAAATTAGTTTTAAAACTATGCTGCGCTTCATCTCTTTACCATATCAAGCCCAGATTCCATACTCCCTTTTAGATTTTACCCACCACCACTTCTTTCCAGCCCACATACACCCCACATTTTAGCCACACTATACTACTCACCATCTCCTAGGTAGATGATGTAATTTCATGCCTTTATTTTGTTCAAATCCTGCCCTCCCTTTACAACTTACTTCTCTCCAACTTCCTCTGCTATGAATAAGGCTCAGATGAACTTCCCATCCTTTCTGGTACCTTCCCAAGTCATGTTTAATTTTTTTTTAAGTTTTAGTTCCAATAGCACTTAGTACACACTAAGTTTAGAATTTGTTACAGGATATTAGGCCAAGGCAGAAATATTTTCATTCATCCTGTATGCCCAGCAACTAGCCTGGTTCATAGCAACTGCCAGGGATCCTCAAACAAGTCAGTGAATAAAATAGTAAATGAATACATAATCTTATTAAAGATTTTAATAAAAATATATTAATTTGGCAAAATAAATACGATAGGCACTTCAAAATGAGTACCTCTAAATGTCATGGCAATCGCACAAAATAGATATTATCAACCACCTTTTACAAATAAAGGAATTGGGGCTCAGAAAGATAAATGATTTTCCTAAGGCCATGGGGCCAATAAATGACAGTCAGAACTGAAAGCCAGGTTTGTTCTTGATTCAAGGTATGCACTGTGAGGGCGGCACAAGGATCTTCATCTGTGTCCTGATCCAATGGCTTTTAGATCCGTGCTTGCTTCCATTAACGTACTTCTTACACAGTTTATATTCTGGAGTCAGATTTCTTCATCACCAGCTCTCAACTTTTTCTTCAAAACATTGCAAATCTGTTTTTGGAAGGAGGCACATACTCAGATATCAGCATGGTTGTCTCCTAACTCTGTCCTCAACCCATGTGCACCTGGACCTTCAGAAGACCCCACTGTTTTGAACACTTTCAAGTTACATGCATCTGTCTTCACTACTAAAATAAAGTATACTTGGAGCAAAACATGTGGAATATTCACCAGCAATTTAGGACACTAGGACAAGATGTCTACACATCCCCTAACAAGGATTATTTTTTTCTTTTTTTTAAAAAATTTCTTCATTGGAATATAATTGCTTTACAATGGTGTGTTAGTTTCTGCTGTATAACAAAGTGAATCAGCTATACATATACATATATCCCCATATCTCCTACCTCTTGTGTCTCCCTCCCACCCTCCCTATCCCACCCCTCTAGGTGGACCCCTCTATGGTTTTCTCAGGGTATATGCCCAGTAGTGGGATTGCTGGGTCGTATGGTAGTTCTATTTTTAGTTTTTTAAGGAACCTCCATGCTGTTCTCCATAGTGACTGTATCAATTTACATTCCTACCAACAGTGCAAGAGGGTTCCCTTTTCTCCACACCCTCTCCAGCATTTGTTGTTTGTAGATTTTTTGATGGTGGCCATTCTGACCGGCGTGAGGTGATACCTCATTGTAGTTTTGATTTGCATTTCTCTAATGATTAGTGATGCTGAGCATTCTTTCATGTGTCTGTTGGCAATCTGTATATCTTCTTTGGAGAAATGTCTACTTAGGTCTTCTGGCCATATTTGGACTGGGTTGTTTGAGTTTTGATATTGAGCTGCATGAGCTGCTTGTAAATCTTGGAGATTAATCCTGTCAGTTGCTTCATTTGCAAATATTTTCTCCTATTCTGAGGGTTATCCTTTCGTTTTGTTTATGGTTTCCTTTGCTGTTCAAAAGCTTTGAAGTTTCATTAGGTCCCATTTGTTTATTTTTGTTTTTATTTCCATTTCTCTAGGAGGTGGGTCAAAAAGGATCTTGCTGTGATTTATGTCATAGAGTGTTCTGCCTCTGTTTTCTTCTAAGAGTTTGATAGTGTCTGGCCTTACATTTAGGTCTTTAATCCATTTTGAGTTTATTTTTGTGTATGGTGTTAGGGAGTGTTCTAATTGCATTCTTTTACATGTAGCTGTCCAGTTTTCCCAGCACCACTTATTGAAGAGGCTATCTTTTCTCCATTGTATATTCTTGCCTCCTTTATCAAAGATAAGGTGACCATAGGTGCATGGGTTTATCTCTGGGCTTTCTATCCTGTTCCATTGATCTATATTTCTGTTTTTCTGACGGTACCATATTGTCTGTAGCTTTGTAGTATAGTTTGAAGTCAGGGAGCCTGATTCCTCCAGCTCCGTTTTTCTTGCTCAAGATTGCTTTGGCTATTCAGGGTCTTTTGTGTTTCCATACAAATTGTGAAATTTTTTGTTCTAGTTCTATGAAAAATGGCATTGGTAGTTTGATAGGGATCACACTGAATCTGTAGATTGCTTTGGGTAGTATAGTCATTTTCACAATGTTGATTCTTCCAATCCAAGAACATGGTATAAGTCTCCATCTGTTGGTATCATCTTTAATTTCTTTCATCAGTGTCTGATAGTTTTCTGCATACAGGTCTTTTGTCTCCTTAGGTAGGTCTATTCCTAGGTATTTTATTCGTTTTGTTGCAATGGTAAATGGGAGTGTTTCTAACAAGGGTTATTTAAAGACATGTCTGGGCTCTTACTGAGGCAACATATGTTGGGTGGTAAGGTGAAAGTGTGGTATTAGTTAGTGATGGTTACTTGAGGTTTTCACAGGAAGACGGTGACATGAAGATTATATAAGATAAATGCAGATGATCTAAAACAATCACGAAATTGCAGAACCTCTAAATGAGAGGTGTCTTCACCATCCTTCCAGTCCAACCAGAAGTCATGTTGGACTTTTTTTCTCTCCCTCATCCTCCTTCAGCAAGTCCTGCCGACACCACCTCCAAAACACACCTGGATCTGGCCTCTCCTCTGTTCCCCTGCAAACCCACCACCCACGACAAGCTGTCCTCTTGTGTCACCTGGTGAGTTCTTGGTCTCCTACTGGTGTAGACAATACCACTCATAACACCTTTCTTCCTCTATCTACCTGGAATTCACTGTCATCCTTTCAAACTACAAACCAGATTAAGCACCACCTGCTTCAACCTCCAAAGGCTTCCCATCAAGCGTGGGAGGAGATCCAAACTCTCTCCCATGTCTCACATGGTCCTCTGTGGTCTGGCCCTGCTGGCCTCTGGACCGCCTCTCCTCCTTGGGGCCTGGCAGGGTCATTTGAGCACCTGTGCAAGGGTTCCAAGAAGAGAGGCATTATTCTTGCTCATGGCAGCAGCAGTTCAGCTTTGCTTACTTCACACCCACTTGCTCTGTGCAATTGTTCCTTCGATGACCTTTTTAAGCACTTGGATTTTCTACCTCTGGTCTAGTTGGTTTTAAATTCTGCCTGGATACCGGCATTGTTATCCCTTGTTTTGCCATTAGTAGGATTCCCTTGACACTCATTCTAGACACAGGTCCATCCCAGTGTCCGGGAGCTTAGAGAAGAGGGACTCGCAAAGCCCAGAGCTCCTCTCTGGGCATCTACCCCACTCCTCAGGCTCCTCTCTGGGCATATACTCCACTCCTTGGCCAGCCCTCTTCTCAGACCCAAGTTTTCCAGACTCTGGATGCCTGTATCTGGCCTTGATTTCAGTATCCAGAGAGGAGATGTCAGGATTCCTAACTGGCAAGATTTCCTTGACAATGACTGGCCTTGAATTTCCAAGTACAATCTTCTCTAGAACTTTTAGACTCTGGACTCCACTATCTTGTTGACCTCCTCAAGATACTACTCTTCTCCTTAAAATCATTCCACTTTTTTTTGGTAATAGTTTGTGCTAATATTCTCAGATATACTTGGAACTATACTATATCTATGAGAATATTTATTTTAACTCTTAAAAGTTATTTTTATAATTAGGTGGAGACAAACTATTCTTAATATTAACATATAATTAATGTTTTTCAACAAGGGTGAGAATGAAACAGCTTATTAAAGCATACTCTATTTTATTTCCCATGGTGGAAACAAATATAACACCATATTTGTGCTGCTAAGGTAGTATTAGGTACTAAGTAATACTAAGGTAGTATTAGCTTTCAATTCCAAACTAAGAAATTGATTCATACATATTTTGTGAACTTAACTTAGACGTGAAAAAAACAACTAAGTCAATTTAAAGTTGTGTGGTTTTATTTCAAAATACGTGCATAAATATTGAATGGATTCATTCTTAGGTAATGATTTGTTTAAATATAGAAAATTCCTCCCATGATATTTTGGACTAAGGTGAAAATAAGTCTTAAAATTTTAAAAAGTAACAATCAATCCCAAAGCCAGTTACTTTCCAAAAGTCTTCCAGAAACTTGAGCTAGTCTGAAAACTTCAACAGGAATTGCTTAGAATCTATGATACTGAATAATTTAGTTTTATCTGTATTAGTTTAATCTCTTCTTCTAGTGAAACACGACTCAAAGCTCAGACTGTCTGCCATATGCAGCCTCCTAGCCAACTCATGCTTGTACGACATCTCTATTAAGATTGTAAATTCTCAGAATATAGTATCCCCTTAGGTAATTTATTCCAATACATTCACAAGTTTGATCTCAGCTGTCACTCAGAAGGACCAAGAAGATTTCCAAAATTAAAAATTAGAACCCAATTAATCTTCTGCATAATGTCAACATGTTTCATATTTCCGTTGGTGAGCCAAGAAATTTTGGAAGGTGACATCATGTCTGCGAAAATGTCACACCCGGCAGAAAAGATTCTTTGACTAATTAGAGTAGCCTTTTTAGGTGATACTGTGCAGAGAAAGTGTTGAAAATTTACAGTTGCCCAAAAAGGAATAGAGCAGTTCACTTTTCTTCCACATTACACAGGATTTGAGATCCGCTGCTCAAGAACTCACAATCTCGTGGAATCACTCTGTTTAGGGGACATAGGACACATAGATTATAGGAATGGTTATCTTTCTGCTTTCCAGCACATTACAAAAGAGATTAATAACTACAGATATAGAGCAGCAAAAATTAAATGTAGCAAATGGTTGGTATCGTTGTTGAAAACACCAGTGAATTCCCAGTCCATTGCAGTCGTAGAGACTGAGCACAGTTCAACATTTCCTCCCATGCTAATTGTTCCTGGGAGAAGACTGCAGAGACTCGTTGTTTGTATGCAGCTAAAAAAAGCAGGGGTCTCGAATCCCAGTAAAATATAATTATACATTGTGGCTTATTAAAAATTTTATTGGTTTTTGGCTACAAAATATTATGTTTATCAGAAAGATATTAAACAACATAAATATTTTGTTAAAGACTTTGCTTAATGTTCATTTCATTGCTAAAATAAGCATGAAATAAAGATGAGGGTTAATACAGGAAATCTTTTTTCTGTTAGAACCAATTCGCTCTAGAGGAACACTGCCAAAAAAAAAAAAAAATGTGTTCCAATCACTAAGTCCACCTCATTCTTTTAAGGAAATACATTTTTTAAAATAACATGTGTTTGTATTTTGAAGAGCTTAAATAGTACATAAAATATATGTTGTATTTCCTTCCTTGGTTATCTCATCCTTTTATAATATAAACTGAGATTTCTTTGTGGATCCTTTGCGAATTTGTTTCCACTCATGCACAGAGTACACAAGTTGGTCCCATATTTCCAGCTGCCCACCCATCCCCTACCCTCAGTGTGCTCACAGCCCAGCTCAGCACCCTCCTTCTCAAGCCTGCTTCCCTCTCTGAACTTCTGTCACTTCTACCCCGAGCCCGCGTTCCACATCCCATCAACCTTAATTCTAATTCCGCAGTGTCTCTCTCGTACCCATCTTTCTCCTTCTTGTTTCCATACCACTTTCTTTTTTAAAAAATTTTACTGACGTATAGTTGATTTACAATCTTGTTAATTTCTTCTGTACAGCAAAGTGACTCAGTTATACATATATATATTCTTTTTCATGTTCTTTTCCATTATGGTTTGTCACTGGATATTGAATCCAGTTCCCTGTGCTATATAATAGGACTTTGTTGTTTATCCATCCTATATATAAGAGTTTGCCTCTGTTCATCTCAAACTCCCAATCCTTCCCTCCCCTCCCCGCCCCCCTTTGGCAACCGCAAGTCTGTTCTCTATGCCTGTGAGTCTGTTTCTGTTTCGTAGATAAATTCACTTGTATGATATTTTAGATTCCACATATAAGTGATATCATATGGTATTTGCCTGCTTTAATTTTCTAGTTCATGTTACCTCTTGTCTCTATTCTGAGAGTATTTTTCTAGATTGTCTCATTAACTCCTTTCCGTCCCTGTTCTAATCAATCCTACCCATCACTTCCCATTCATCTTCAACATACAAAATTGCTCCCCATTTATGTGCTCAGGAGTATTCCCTGGTGACCCATGTGCTAACAATCACGGCCCAAGTTCGCTTCCATGGCTCCTCAGGCTTTGCATAATCTAACTTCAGAGGTTATTTACCACGACTTCGCTTCATGTATTCGAAGCCACAGCTTTTCATATCCTGCTTTCCTGCCTCCGTGTGCTGGCTCCGTTGCTGTCTGCGTAAATGCATGCCCTCATCATCTGTAGGTACCCCAATTCTCCATGCCCTTCAGGCCCTGCTTAAATGCCACCTTTTCCCTTAACCTTCCAATCTTGCCTGGTTCTCTTTTCTGAACTGAAATAGCAATTGAATGGCACTACTCTGTCACTCATCATTTTCCGTCTTGTGCCATAGTCATTTCTGTATGAACTTCATCTTCTTCCCACCAGAATCTAAACTTCTTGAAAAGTAGCATCTTATTAATTTTTATGCCCCATTTGTCTTAGAAACTAAAATAGCTTATTAAACTAAAGATGGTTTGTATCACAAGGAATGATAAATTAAATATTATCTTTCATCAAGAAAGAAGTTGATTCTTCATTATTTGTCTTATTGTCAGAAATATTCAGTCATTTGAAATAAAATCACCAGTAGTGACTTACTTGATCCAGGGCAACTGTGACAAATAGAAAACCTACTGATACTTTCACATAAAACTCAGGGCACTTGGGCCTACAGAGGCTTCACTTTACTTGCCACACCAGAACATTAAGTGTTTTACAGAGCATGACCTTAAAATTACGAGGTTGATTCCACAAGCCAACTAGGAAAACTGGAATCATTTTTTAATGGGTATATATCAAGTGATACCAAAACATCATAATTACTGTGATTAAGAGCATTATGTGAAGGCTGAAAATATATTGAATAGAAACACTTCGCCATATGGGAAGGAAATGTACTAATATATATGGGTTTAAATAAATCACGTCATAATACAATTGAAGCGGATTTTAACAATGATTACCAATCCTCCTCTCAGCTTAGACGCTTGCTTCCTCAAAACCTCAGGAATCATCCAGCCTCTTCTGGCATATTTTTAACAGCTAGAAGCTAACAGCACTTAACAGCAACGCTTCATGGTAGTTACACAATTTGAACAGTTGTAAATGCTGCTTTTACGTATTTGAAAACTGGTCAAACTTTTGTCCCCAGTCCTATATCTCTAGAGAAAAGTACATTCTAGTGAATGCCCACTAAATTCTTCCAAAACTACGAAGGCAGTAATTGTGCTTACCCTAATTCTTGTGGAAGCGAGAAACACCATTCTTTCTTCGATGGTTATTAGATGATATCATTTCCATGCTACGCACTATCTTGGTCAATATCACCTAACACACTCTATTTTGCTTATTCATTTAGCACTTATTTATTGAGGCGTTGTACGTGCAAGCATTAGGGTTTAAGCTGAGAAGGATACAAAGACAGACAAGGTGATTTACTTGCAAAGTAGCCTTCTTTATTTCTATGCCATTATTCCATTATATTTGCACTGGGAATCTCAGATCATTTGTTTTTATCTGGACATCTGCAAGTGTGACAGCCAACGTTGAATTATGTGGGTCTGAGAATCTCTCCAAAAACGTGCTGTTGGCCAAAAGTTCCAAGAAAAACTAATATTCTGTGTAAAATCCCAAGGAAATTTTTAAGCATGTCCTATACACTTAGACAAAGGATACGTTGCTAGGTATATGTGTGTGGCCTGTAAGAAAGCAAATACACAAAGGCTATCTTGTAATATTTGTCCTACATATGATAACGTAAAAAAAAAAAAATCTGTGCCATGTGTTCATTCCTGATTTTGATTTGGCCACCTGTACTGTGAGAGTTAGTCCAAGAGTTGGCAAAAAGAGTCAATCTGAGCATAAGAAAACATCCAAGTCTCTCTAGATTTTGCAGAGGAAGGGACTTTTTCCAAGGATCACATAATATGATATGTGTACCCACTCTTGGGGATGGAAACTAGTTATATATTCTAGCTTTTACTATTTTTTAAGCCAAAGCAGAGATGTGATGAGTCCAACTCATAAAAATTCAGGAGAATACATGTATATTTTTTAACAGATGTGATGGCCTGCTATTTCAAACAGCTGAATTAGACTAACTTGGAAGTCTAAACCTGACTGCCTCTCCGAAGCCAACCATATAAATGATTTTAATTACCCCTGCATAAGTGGAACCATAATTTGGGTGTTATCAGACTTTCAGCTGCCACCGCTAGCTTCCTGGACGCGGGTGTATGCAAGTGAGGTTTTGAACTTGAAACGTTCAGCAGCCTGATGGCTAAGGCTCTGTTCGGAGCCTATCGTGAAACAACTCGACATCCAGCGACACTGGCCTCCATTTCTCTGCCACCTCCAGTGCTAGGCATGCCCTTTGCATTCTCCCCACTACAACATCAAAGGAGGGGGCTGATAAACTCATAAAATGGTATTAATGATTTATTATCCCTCTCTGCACCTCTTGCATTTTTTTAGGGGTCAAATGTGTAAAACATTCATGTCTTGGGGTGGAACTTCAGGCATGACTGGTGAGCAGATTGCCATCTGGGACCCTTTCATGACACCCCGCAGAGAGCTCCCCACTTTGCCTACAGGTAAGGTGGCAACAGCTCTGAAAACTGTTGTCCTCTATGAGTCATAAGATAAAAACAGTTATTTTGGATGCTTAGGGTTTAAGGATGGATGACTAGACGTGTATAAAATTACTCCACGGTGTCCCTATCACGAAAATGCTCCCCTTTCCTCCCACAAAATGTACTGGATGTTTCATTCCTGGCTGACAGCACCATGGGTCTCTTCACCCTGGCTAAACACTCAGACCCTCAGTAGAACTGTGCGTTTGGGCCCACGACGGTGCTGTGGGCTCTGCATTTTTAAAAGACTCCATAGATGAATTTGATCCACACACGAGAAACTCTGTCCCACTGACATCACAGTTCTAGGTAGACGGTGGGTGGTTGATCTCACCTGTGATGGAGGCTGGGTTTCTCCAGCAGCCAAATACCCTGGTGCAGGTTAGAACCCTCTCTGAGCTAAACACACCCCCACCATCTGGCTCACCAAACAGCTCTCCAGCCACCTTGCTATCACCACAGTTGACCATGCTGCTCGATCTTTAAAACCATAACACATACGGAAGAAATACGCTGATCTCCAAGTCTTCTAAAGCAAGAGGCTGAGAGCAACATGCAAGGGGAAGTTCTACCATTTTGAACAGTTAAAGCTGATCACAGGAAAAAGGTGAAGACAGAAATAAAGAAAATTAACATGATCTCAAGATTAGAAACTAAGCCATGTATTAATAAAAGCAAGAGATCCATTCAGAGAATAAAATAGTAACTTCCAGAGAACGGGGCTGTTGGCGTTTGTGTTGCCGCCATCCAGCTCTCTATAGAAAGGATTTGGTTTGGTTTTTCCCAGCGTCTTCCTTTTCCCCTTTATAGTCTATCCTCCAGATGGAAGTCAGCAGGATCCATTCAGTATATAAACCAGCGTATGTTTCGCCTTTGCTCCATCCCTCCAATGGCTCCCTGACTCTCTCAGACTAAATGTCAGGTCTTTACAACGACCTATGAGATGCTACCTGGTCTGGCTCTGGACACCTATCTCGGGCCATCTCCCACCTCTCTCTAGAGCATGGGGTCTAGCACGCTCACCTCTCAGCTCCTAACACTGCACCAGGGCCTTTGCATTTCCTGTCCCCTCTGCCTGGAACATTCTTTGGATAGCTTCAAGACTTAGCCACTAAATTTAGGCTTCTGTTCAAATGTCACATTATCATAGGGCTTTTCTTTTTTCTTTTAAATTGAAGTATAGTTGATTTACAATGTTGTGTTAGTTTCAGGTGTACGGAAAAGTGAATCAGTTATATATGTATATATATATATTCTTTTTCAGATTCTTTTCCCCTATAGGTTATTACAAGATACTGAGTATAGTTCCCTAGCTGTACAGTATGTCCTTGTTGTTTACCTATTTTCTATATAGTAGTGTGTATCTGTTAATCCCAAACTCCTAATTTATCTCTCCACCTCCATCATAGGGCTTTCCTTGACCATCTACTGAAGTAACACGTGAATCATCACTCCTGCCTCACCCTCCCTTTTTCTTCATAGCCCTTCACGTTGGCAGATGTATGTTTGTCTGTGTACTGCCTGACTCTCCCCCAGTAGAACTTGAGAACAGGGACCACGACTTCGTCCACTTGCTTTATCTTTAAGGTCCATGACAGAGTCCAACACATAGTAGGAGCTTAGTAAGAGTTGATTAATGACATAATGAATGAAATGGCCATTCCCATTTGCATAACTCATGCATAATTTCATTTTTTTAATCCCCTATAATGATCTTGTAAGTATCACTAACGCCAAGCTCAGAAAGTTTAGGAAATATGCCCAAGAAATAAACACACAAATGGTGGAAGAAGTAGGCTTGCCAGCCCTACAGTCTGGGCTCTAGGCCAACCAATGCTGCTGACTAACGAAGAGACACATCGCCTGATGTTTATGCAAATTCGGATGTCTCTTGGTAAAGTTAAAACGACCTTCTGTTTATAAGTAGTATGGATAGGAACCTCCAAAGGAAGGCTGAAAACCATGTGAAATTATCTGTTGTCTCTGAACATCCATAGACTCTTGGGTCTAACTCAGTTTACAGCCTCCCAAGTAAGAGAAATATGGCTTGAAATTAAGGAGTCTTATGAGCTCACTCCTTTTGAAAGGGAAAAAATAAAACAGAGAGCAAAAGAGAATGAACGGCAGGGAAAAAAACTCTTCCCCTTACCAGATACACTGAAACAGAACTGTCGAATGCAGGAAAATCTTGTAAAATGTTCCTCCAGTGCAGGCCATTGAATAGAACTGTAATAAACTCTGACCCATAAAAAGTCATGTAAACATTATAACCTGGTTTTACTAGCCCTTTAAGCACGGGGAGCAATTGATCTAAAACAGCTTGGGTCTCCTAAGTTCCCGAAGTCTTTGCCAGCATCCAGCCTCCAACATGGGTGTTCAAATGCCTCCGGCACTGAAAGCCAAAAATAGGACGGAGCTAGAAAATTGCAGCTATTTAGCTATTTGCCCAGGGCAGATGTTTGATATTTCCAATAGCAAAACATCCAAAAGGAAAGCTCCTGAGGAAAAGCTACTTTGCAGCACCTATTGCCATGGAATTACTTAATCGGCAGTGTCCGTAACGGAAATAAATATCCACGTGGACTTCAGCTGCCAAGTCCCTAAAAATCATACCAAGAAAGTTTTTCATTCAGTAAAAGTAGACATATCACTGCCTCAGGACAGATCAGCTCTGACTATCTCCCTGCGGCTAAAAAGCTTTACTGTATGAAATATAAATGTGGAAACATTCAAGGGAGATTTTTACAGGTGTCAACATGAACACTCGTTCCATTACCCGTCCGTGGAATGCTAGTTTAAGCCTGCCTTGAAAATATCTCTTTTTTCTGTTTTCCTAGAATCCAAAAGAAGTCAGGGAGAGCTAGCAGAAAACTAGGTAAGATGCCTGGTTAGCTGATTGTCAGATTGCTATACCTTCCTAATCTTGTTTGTAATTGCCCTTCCAAAGGACTTGGTGTCCGTGAGTCTGTCTTTGTTGAAAAGCAGGTGGTCACCCTGAGAGGAAGATGAGAGTAGTTCCAGAATGGGGGCGTTAGCTAGTTGATGAGCAGTCGGAGGGGGTTGTGTCCTCAGGAGAGCAGCTTTGCCTGGCGTTGCTGTGCGTTCCCACGGTGGTCTCGCTGGTACTCGCTGCTCTGCTGGTAGCATCACGTCACGGACGCATGGAGTGACTCAGTTCAGTCCAGTTCGGCAAACATACTTTCACTAACTGTCTATAAAGAACCAAGGACAGCACTGGACTCTCGTAAGTGGTACGGGCCCTGCTCTGAAGGCGCTCCCCAAACCTAGCGGCGTCCCAGGGAGCCGCTGGGGTCTGCCTGCTACGCCGATGCCCTGGGCGTGCTGGAGCTCACATTCCTGATACAGGAAGCAAACGTGTCAAAATGCTTGCGAAGTGCTCAGAGCAAACGGCCATTAGGTAGAAAGAGTAAAGAGAAATTAGAACTGAGACGATAAGTTTTAGCTTATAATTTGTGAGAGGATTCTGGAATTCTGAGAGACATCAAAGCTTTTGTTTTATGCATGTGCTTTACATAAATAAGTGTATGAATACATTTCTTAATTGGGACCGTAACTTTCCCTAAGCAGGATTCACGGTCCAGATCTTTTTTTTTAATTTTATTTATTTATGTATTTATTTATTTATTTATTTACTTACTTACTTATGGCTGTGTTGGGTCTTCGTTTCTGTGCGGGGGCTCTCTCTAGTTGCGGCGAGCGGGGGCCACTCTTCATCGCGGTGCGCGGGCCTCTCACTATCGCGGCCTCTCTCGTTGCGGAGCACAGGCTCCAGACGCTCAGGCTCAGTAGTTGTGGCTCACGGGCCTAGTTGCTCCGCGGCATGTGGGATCTTCCCAGACCAGGGCTCGAACCCGTGTCCCCTGACATTGCAGGCAGATTCTCAACCACTGCGCCACCAGGGAAGCCCCAGATTTTTTTTTTAAAGTAGTAGAAACTTGAATGCATCATGGAATTAGCAACCTGCCTTACTGGATTTGAAGGTATACCAGGAGCACCCCCTGGGGCTTAACCAGAAACAGAAAGATCCTAACTTCCACATGTATAGTCGCTGTAGATCACGCAAATAGACCGATGCATTTGATCTTCATAATAACCCAGGGAAATTGGCCGATTAAAGTGCTATCTCCATTTTTAAGATATGGAAACACTGAGGGGAAGTTATTTTCACCAACACCACAGAGGAAAGCCAGGTCCTCAAACTTACTGTTCTTTCCACTCTGGTACATGGGACGTAGGCACCCCTGCCCTCCCTGCTCTTTTCTGACCATCCTTCTAGAACGGAGGCAAATTAAGGTGGTACCAGAGAGAAGAAATTCCACCTAAAACTATGCCATGTCTTGATACCTAACCTAGCGGTCCAGCTCCACGTCCCATCCAGAATGGGCATGTGACTTCTATTCTCAAAATAAAGAAACTGTGATATATTTATCATTACATTTGGATTCTGATGCCTGCTCAATGGAAGAAAAGATTTAGGAGCATTAATAATTAAGGTTAAATAAAAAGTAATTTGTCTCGCTGTACACTGAGTGTTTGCCACATTCGAGGCACAATGCAAAATGCTCTCCATGAATCTCACTGAAACCTTATACATATAAAAATCAGTTCTATGATTATACCCATTTTACAGCCCTGGGAACTGAGGCACAAAGAGGTTAAGTTACTTGCTTAGGGTCACACAGCTAGTAAGTAGTACAGACAGCAGGATATATACCCCAGTTCTTAATCACTATACAAGTGCAAATAACAACTGCTATAGACTGAAAATTTGTGTTGTAGTCTCATCTTCAAGGTGATGGTATTCGGAGCTGGGGACTTTAGGGGGTGATTAGTGATCATGAGGGATTAGTGCCTCTTATAAAAGGGACCCCAGAGAGCTCTCTTGCTTCTGCCAAATGAGGACACGGGAAGAAGACCAGCCATCTATGAGCTGGAAGAACCCTCACCGGACACCAAATTTGCTGGGTCCTTGATCTTGGACTTTCAGCCCCAAGAACTGTGAGAAATAAATTTCTGTTATTTATAAGCCACTCAGTCTACGGCATTTCTTTTACAGCAGCCAGAGAGAATAAGATGGAAACATACTCAAAGATTAGAGCCAGTGAATGTCAGGACATACATCAACATATTTATTCATATAAACACATTGAGCCGTCAACCTAAGAATATTTGGGAGGACCAGGATTTCAATAAATGAATGAGCCCTTTTCTCTCTACCTTGGGAAAATGGATCAGGGCATTTGGGGGCAGAGAAGGTCTCTATGCCAACTGAATCCCATGTAAGTTTCACACGAGGATGTGACAATGAAAGAAGAGGCGGAAAGTGAAAAGGAGCAGGGAAGGCGAAGAGGGAAGTGGGCAGAGAGAAACCCCTCTCCCCAGGGCAAGATTCCCAACCGTCCCAATATAATAATATATTAACAAAATTCACACAGCTTCTGCAGGTGAAACGTCCTTTATGTGATGGTTCCAGAACAGCATCTGGGGTACAGTCCCAGAACAGCAACTTAGCAACTTAACCTGTCTGGGTGTAAACCTTGGGCAGAGGGAGTCGGGCTAGAGAAGGAACTTCTCGCATTTCTTCCACGGGGTTTTCTCCTTAGCAAAGGAAAGCGATGCTTCTCAATACTTATACATATGTATAAGTACATATTCAGTGTATATATATATATATGTATATATATATATATATATATATATATATATATATATATATTACCATGAAAAATTCTCAGAAGGGTGTTGTTTGCCTAATGGGCAACACTTAGGCTATTAAGAGAGACCTATCATTATACCTATCAAACAGAAAGAACTGATTAAGAAGCCTGGCAATAGACACCCTAAGTGTGTTTGTGACTCTGAAACATTACAAATTACCTATTGTGGTTCTCCCCTTCTCAAAGTCACAAATACATCGTATCTTAAAATGAAATACCATTCCACATTCCCAGTTTTATTTGTTTGTGTTTCTTTCTGCAAACAGATCATTAGCCTTCCAAAATAATAAGAGCCAGTGAAATGGATAAACTCATTCATGAAAACTAGTGGAGTCATTGTGGACAGAGCACAATAGCGAGTATGCGTGTGTGTGTGTGTGTGTGTGTGTGTGTGTGTGTGTTTCTAATGAAAATGAGGCTGGGATTCTAAAATTTTCAAGAAGCTGGACGTTGCTTAATGACAGTTATTTTATCCAGTCTTGAGGGAAGGTGACGGTGGAACACTGAATGGGTCTGCTGTGGATGGAAGCTTGACTTCTTCATGCCTTTGCCCTGGAGGAGAGAATGGGTTAGCAGAGTCCAAGAGGGAATACAGGGAAGATCGATCTGTATTACTGATCAAATGCAGTTTGGCAGATGGGTGTTTTGGCCAATGACCGCATCTGTTGCCGTTAAAAAGTCTTCAACAAATCATGTACATCAGACATTTCAGATGAGTGGCTTGAAATAAGATTTATATGAAAACACTTTGTGTTTCCAATTCATTGTGCCTCCGGTATCATTTTTCAAGTTCATCGGTTTGACAGTTGGTTGGAAAGAAAAATCTCAATCTTTCCCGAGAGTTGGCCCCAAGGATGAGGGTGCCCCCCGATTATTGAAGACAGATGGGTAGTTGTTCCATGAATTCCACCACTGTCAGCTGGAAATTGGTGGTCATGATGGGCTCCCAGCAAGTGGGAAGAAGTGAATTTCTCTCCTTTCCTCTGGAACGTGTTCATTAACAGATTTAAGAGGGCAACTTAGCAATGGTCCTGAAAGTGAGGTGCAGAAACAGCTGGTGGCCGCCTCACCTGCCCTCTTCATGTTTGGTGACTTGCAAGGATCCAGAGATGATTGCCAGCTCTGTCTTGACTGTAAAAAGTGAGGAGAAAATAATGGCTGACACCGACTGGGTGTTTATTAGGTGGCCTACACTGTTCTGAGAGCTTTACATGGACTAATATCGAGGCATCTATTGGTCTTCCTCTTTAGAGAGAAATCAAGGTAATGCCCAAATTACCATGCTCAATTCTCTGTGTAGACAGAGAACTCGTTGTGTGAGGGTATGTGTGCACATCAGATGGTTTCAGGAAAAATTTAACGAATTCATTTCTAATTAGAGATTCATAACATTTTAGGTGTCTGTCCAGGATTAATGTGTTGAATAAAATAATAAAAAGTTTCATAGCTTACTGTAAAGTAAATGATCACCTCAATCCTAGGAAATAGCTACAGAGTAAAATAAAGAAGACTCTTGATGGAGGGATAAATTTCACACAGGAGCAAAAGACAGGGGGAATTCTAGCAGGCCTGAGGCTGGCATCCCCATCGTGCAGGGTATTTCTGGGAGAGTGGAGGAAGGCAGCAGGAAAGGCTGATGAGGTCCAATTAATTATGTAGCATCCTGAAGTCTCTGGGCTCAGTGTCTCACTTTGGATAAACAGGCAGTGACTTTTGCAAGTTGTTCCCAATCTGCCTCAGGGGCCTGAGAAGGTCCGATCTTATCGCAAACCTTCCTAATTTAGGAGTAGTTACTACACACCGTGGCTGGACATTTGTGAGCACACACGCCCAGTGCCTGGGTAAACCCAGGCTGCATCTCATCCTGCAGGACGAAACCCCAGAACCCAGGGAGACGGGAACTTTCACACCGGTCCACCCCTCCAGAGTCCTGCAGCAGCAAGGAATCTCAGGAAACAGCAGGAACCTGAACATTTGGCTTCTGCAACGGGAAAGCAGCCTGGAATTGACCCTCACGCAGTTTACTCACCCAAAGCAGCAGCCCCATAATCACCCTGCTGAAGGTAGCCTGTCTTTCCCCACATGAGCCCACAGCTCGAGTCTCCAGATTGCTCCCACTCCCAGTATTCCCAGCCAAGATTCAGGTCCTTTCATCTCCCACGGATGATCTCTCTCTTAGTTTCAGCAGCTTAGCGAACCAGGTTCCTGAGACACAAGAGTGGCTTGATCAGAACCACTTTGAGTGTGTGGGGAAGGACAGAGAGATACAAAGAAAGCTCCCAAGGTTTAACTGCTTCCTCCCTGCACTGGCCTGACTCTATTATTGGGAGACCTTCAGAGGCCAAGACCGCCTGGGCTTGTCAAGAGATTCCTTTTCCATGGGGCATGCCACCACCCAGACACTAAATCAGAAGAGAGGAGAAATCCTCATAGCCATAAATCTCCGGAACAAAAAGAAGAGTTGAGAAAGCTTCATTGCATTCTGCTCCTTCAGTGGAAAAATGTTATTTATAAGAAGTAAATTAGGCAGGGTAAAAGTTGAGTAAGGTATTTTCTGCTCCTTATTTTTCCTGCTTCTATGTTAACAGAAACAAATTCCTTTGATACTTGGCAATTTCTTTCTTTTCTTTCTCTGTGTGTATGCTTTTGAGTTTTTGTTTTTACTGTGTTAAGAAGTTTTGAAAAAAAAACTCTGGAATATCAAATTTTAAAGTATAAAATCTGGCACACGAGATACCAAATGCTTTTGTTTTTAGGTGCCATAGTATGCTTCGGGAATAGGCAATCACATTCTCAGGGACAGTTCTAGAAGAAAATATTAAACCAGGAGAATTCTTTTAAAATTTCCGTTCATTTCTTAGAGTCAGGCTGCATCGTCCCCTTCTTCATCCCCCTCCCCAGTTACCTGGAGCTCTCATGCTGGTGTTTGGATACTCAGATCCCACTAAGTGAAGGCTGGGCGGGAAGGTGGGCGGTGCTCATTTTTCCCCACGCCCTTTCCTATTTCTCATTCTGTGACCAGACAGAAGGAGGAGGTGGTTAAGTTAATTTACGTTAGTTTAAAATTAATGAAGACGATTAATTCACACCAGGGGAATCTGTATCTACAGAAGACAGTGTCATCCCAAAGGCTGGCAATGAAATATCTTGAAGGGGGCTCGTGGAAAGGTAGCACTCCTGCACAAGCAAATCAGAGGACGCAGATGAATGCCTTTTCCAGGGTTATGTATGGTTAATTCTCCGATCATTTTATTATATATCCCAGTCCAACAAAAAAGTCACTGGTTTTTGCAGAAATCAAGCTCATAATTCTGGCAGTATGGATTAGAAGACTTTATTAACCATTCTGCATTTATAGTAACTGATTAATACCACATAAAAAGCGAATCTTTATAGAAGCAGCATCCAAGCCTTCCAGTCAAATAAGAACATTAATAACTATTTCACACCTTTTCAAATATTTCATTCCTACTCTATTGCTTCTCAAGCTATATAATTCAGCAGTAAGATACAATAGGCTCATAGAACATTTTCCATACAGATATGTCACTGACACATACTGTACCAAAATGATCATAATAAAATAGATGGTATTTTAACCTTTTATTATACACTCGGATTAAGTTTTGCTTGGCTGTCGTATAAAAGGTATTTGAAGTATTAACTGCATTTATCGTGCATTTTTCACATTAAATATTATTTCATAAGAAATAATATCACATTAGGTCAAACCAATGGTTTTTGCTCAACTGGTGTTCTATTTGGTCATGCACTGAAATATTTATAGAGCCTAATAGAAAAGGATAACATAGCAGGTCTTGAAAAACTACACTATATCGGAGATTACATCCCTGCTCAGACCTTGGGTGGGTTGGCATGAAATACAAAGTGAGCTGTTAAATCTGGAAGGTTCTGAAGAAAATATGGAATGAATTCTAGGTATTCAGACTAGCTTCAAATTACTTTTAAAACTGAAGAATGAAACAATTAAGTCAGTTAAATATCATTTGGTTAAGGAACTGATGTTATGTAAATATGTCAAAAACAAAAAATTTAAGATCATAGAACTTATTTCCACTAATATAACTCACTTGCTAACTTTACTTAAAATTTTATACCAAAGAATATTGACCAAGATATTTTCCTAATATAATCTATTATATAAAATCATCTAGGTATTCTTGGAGCTGTTAGACAACAGACTCTCAAGTCTTATGGAACAGAAAGACTTTTTACAGGTCAATAATAGTGGAAAAAGTAAAGAAAACTGATAGAAAAATAGATTTATTTTTCCAAGAATTTCCTTTCCATCTGGGGAGGTACGAAGAAGGAAAAAACATTGTCGTTTGTTTTAGGACTTAAAAAAAATTCTCAGTTTATGAGTGTAGCATAGTCATACCACTATGAAAGAAAATTTAAAATCTGTTTCTGATACCTTCTTGACTGTGCTTGGGCCTTTGGGAGGTGGGGTTTCTCCTGCTCTTCCTCTAGTCTGGTGACTAGCCCTGGAATTGTGATTATAAGAGGCAAAAGAACGGCACGCTGTCCGTCACCCAGCCTGAGCTGGGAGAACAGGATGGCTTGCAAAACTTTTGAAGGAGACAAAGCTCATTTGGGATGCCTCCCTGGTGACTCTCTTTTCTCTGGCACCAGACAGACTCACTGCTCCACACCAAGGACCCCCTGCCCTTCTCCAATTATCTGCCCCACTTCTCACACCTTCGAACTCCTAAGACCTGTCTCCTTGCTGCTAAACGCAGCTGAAGGATAAACTATAGTCAATGCATTTGTCCTGAGGGCTCAAGAAGAAACACTTGCCAGCAGTAGTGACACTTGCAGAATACGAATGGTTTTAGAACTGTACTCAGAAGAATGACACAGGCTCCGCACTGCACAATTAACAGGGTTTCCCGGAGTGTTTCTGGGATGGCAGTTCCCATTTCCATGAGGTCAACAGCACCCGACAGAGGTGGGCTCCACACAGCCTACACAACCACGCTCAGAGAGCCCCCTACCCAGCAGTCTCCGAGGGTGGTAGGGGTAGAATAGAGACTTCTAGACTTCTCAGGTATTCGAGATTCAACCAAAAGGTGATTTTATATTTTTTACATATGGTACTTCTGCCTGAGATTTCCTTTGAGCCAACACTTCCACAATGAAAAGTTATTGCGAACCAAACACCCTCTAAAGGCCTCAGGAAGAATAGAGGGCAGAGTCGTACAGCAATGGAAACCTGGGCCTTGAAGGCAAGTCCTTCAGGGGTGCATTTTGGCTCTGGCACATGTGAGCTCTGTGGGTTCTAGGTGCCATTTCCGTAGAAGCTACAAACTGCCCTCTGCCTCTGAACAAAGAAATGAGTGCGAGTGGCCGAGAACAGAGACTCAGGTGCACACCATCTCCCCTGCAGGTGAGGCCTTTCCTGGGCTGGATGATGAGCTCGGCCACAGAACAGAAGGGAAAAGGTCCAGGGTGAGCCTGGGGGGTGCACCCAGCTTTGATCGTCACTGCCCTGTGCCTCGTGTAGCAAGCAATAAACCTTTTGTTCAAGTAAATGCTGTTTAGGGCAGTTACTTTTCTTCTTGGCCAACCTACAAAGAAGAAAAATCAGCCCAAATAGTTCACAAATTAAGAAGTAGATGAAACAGGAAGCCTGGGACCTAATCCCTTAGCCAAAGGATGCGTATGAAGAAAGGAAGCCTGGGGTATGCACAGAAATGCATAGTTCGTGCTCCCAAATGGACACATGTAATGATGAACACATAAAATATGATGCTCGATAAGAGGTCATTGTCGGGGTTGCTGTGGAAGATGGACCCAGTTTCACAAGCAGGGGCTGTTGCCTGTTCATCTCTGAAGCCACATTATGAAGGAATTTGCCTCCTATTTCTTATTTATCCAATTAAACTGGCTGCATAGGATAAAAGTCTAGGCAGGTAGCAATGGCTGGACCTATGGAAATTGCCACACAAGGAGTGGTCGTGAGTCCAAGACTCATTACAAAAAAGACACTGCATGCATTCCAAATTGAAGACTAAGAATCATCTACTCTGTCCAACGCACACTTTTTTGAGGATCTGACACACAAACACACAATGATTGAGAGAATCCTATATATCCATATTCAACTTTAAGTTGAATAGCAAAGGCTGTTTAAAGCTAAGCACAGATTCGCTTGGTGTCCTCGGTTGAAAAAACGATGTAAATAGTTCCAATATGGAAATTCAAGGCAAAGAGCAAGAGAGGAATTCCATGTGCCAAAGAAGGGAGAGTCAATAAAATAGCCAGCTGTCCGTTATTGATGATACCCTGGCATTAGAGCTTAGCTCTTCCTACATGCACCCTGCGAGTTTTATTCATATCAAGCATTGGTATATTATCCTCTTTTAACGACTGAACTATACTTGCCCATTTTTATTTAATCTGTGGATGACTACAACGCTCCAGTTTGTGGAATTTGGTTTTCCTTGTACTTCTTTTTGTTTTTAAATTGAAGTATAGTTGATTTACAATGTTGTGTTAGTTTCTGCTGTACAGCAGAGTGATTCAGTTATACACGTATACACATGCTTTTTCATATTCTTTTCCATTACAGTTTACCACAGGATATTGAACATAGTTCCCTGGGCTATACAGTAAGACCTTGTTGTTTATCCATCCTGTATATAATAGTTTGCATCTGCTAATCTCAAACTCCCAATCCATTTCTCCCCCCATCTTCCCCACCTTGGCAACCACAAGTCTGTTCTCTATGTCTGTGAGTCTGTTTCTGTTTCGTAGATAAGTTCATTTGTGTGGTATTTTAGATTCCACATGTAAGTGATAACCTATGGTATTTCTCTTTCTCTTTCTTATTTACTTCACTTAGTATGACGATCTCTAAGTCCATCTATGTTGATGCAAATGGCATTATTTCATTCTTTCTTATGGCTGAGTAATACTCCAATGGAATATATATATACATATATATATGAAATGTTCTTTATTCCTTCCTTTGTCGATGGACATTAAGATTGCTTCCATGTCTAGGCTATTGTAGATAGTGCTGCTATGAACACTGGGGTGCATGTATCTTTTTGAATTAGAGTTTTCTCCAGATATATGCCCAGGAATAGGATTGCTGGGTCGTAAGACAACTCCATTTTTAGTTTTTTGAGGACCCTCCCTACTGTTCTCCATAGTGACTGTACCAATTTGCATTCCCACCAACAGTGTAGGAGGGTTCCCTTTTCACCACACCCTCGCCAGCATTTGTTATTTGTAAACTTTTTAATGATGGCCGTTCTGACTGGTGTGACGTTGTACCTCATTGTAGTTTTGATTTTCGTGTTGCTTTTATTTCTACAACCTAATCAAGTAGATGGCTGTTGACATTTTTAAATATATATATTTATTTTATTATTTATTTATTTATTTTGGCTGCGCCGGGTCTTAGTTGCGACATGCATGCGGGATCTAGTTCCCAGACCAGAGTCAAACCCGGGCCCCCTGCATTTGGAGTGTGGAGTCTTACCCACTGGACCACCAGGGAAGTCTGGCTGTTGACATTTTTTATTTTTATTTTTTGGCTATCCCCTAAAGCTTTGAGTATTTTTGCTACCTGTAGCAGGACTATAAAATAATGTGGCTTCCAATGCTGATCAGTTATTGAATAGTTCAGCAATATATTAATTGTGTCAACAATATATCAATCTTAGCAAAGAAAAATAATTTTTCTGAATGTGTTTTTAGTGCCCTGTTGACAATTAGCTTTCTGAAATCTTGTTATAGTTTGTCATCAGGTCTCAGGTCGATTTTGAAATAGGTGAGTTTCCAACTCCTTTCTCTTATGAAGTGGTTTTCTCATTGTAAATTCCTTGGCTTTGACATAAGAGGACTTTGGAGCCAGAATAAATACCTTCCTGATAATGGTGTAGAGCACCATTCTCACCTGAATGGAAATTTCAGGATATTTGAGACAAAGGTCCCCAACTTTTCCAAAGGAAGTTTGAGCACAAGATTTTTAAACCCTAAAACAAGCCTCAACAAAAACAATGTATTTTTTTGTTTCCCCTACCTGGCTGTTTATTTGACTTCACCTTGCATAAATACTTGAGTCACACCGATTCTGTAGGTGTGTCACATGCCCCTTTACTCTGCCACCTCTGCAGTCACATGCCTTCTTTATTCAAGAAACCAGAATGCCCACTGTCGGCGTGTGTCTAAACTCAGAATGGTTGCACAGCAGAGGTTTGGGGGTAACTCTTTTACAAGCTCCATGCCTGTCATTCTGAAGTCGATGGCCAAAGGAGGATCCGTGAGCTTACTCACCGTGTAATTAAGTGGCAATGTCAGGGGTCAGGCAACATCATCTTCTCTAGCCAAAAACCTTTGGAACCCTCATGTGGCGATTTAGGATTGTGTTGCCTGGCCAACCACCAGGAACCCAGCTGTCTTAATGCATCCAGGCCATGCTTTGAAAATTTAATCTCTGCCTTTTTAACAACATCTCTTCATTTGTGGAGTATCACAGGTTTTCAGGACATACCTCATCAATGACATTGGTTGAAATTACCGATCTGGCTTTCCTGTGATGTCCACAAATTGTTGCTTCCTTCATAACCTTCTAGGTGTGACTTTTACTATAACCATGATGGAGTGATTACTGAAAACACAGCAACATCGTGCCGTATTTCATGTATACTTAGCAAGAGCATTTAAGCAATTAGCACGTTCTTGTTAAACCAAATGAAAAACTGGTTTTACCTAGGCACTCCATAGGAAAAGCCTTCTCCTGAGTTTCCTTGCAGATTCCCCTGAAAGGGAGATAAAGATAAAGAACTGTTGTAGTCTTATAACCTAAAAACCACAGAACCTGTCATTTGTAATCTACAAAACTATTGATAAAACAAGATGGCATCTTATCTTTGACTAATTGGCTTTCAACAGTCCACTTAATATTTAGACTCAAGGTAGTGGCTGATAATTTGTATTAATGAAAATAAAATTATTAAGCTAAAATATAAATAGAAGACATAAAAATAAGTCAACCCAAACTCTCCAGAGTGGATCAGCCCTGTTGACACCTTGACTTAAGACTCGTGAAATTGATTTTGGACTTCTGGCTTCCAAAACTATAAGAGAATAAATTTGTATTGTTCTAAGTGACTGTGTTTGTGGTAATTTGTGACGTCAACAAAAGGAAACCAGTACACACTCTTCTGTCCAGTAAGTTATTCAAGAGAATTTGCTTTAATTTTCTACCTTGTCAACACTTGATATTTTCTGTCTTTTCCTTTTAGCCATTCTTGTGGGCATATATTTCATTGTAGCCTTAATGTGCATCTTCCTGATTAAGAACAAAATTTAGCAATGTTCATTATATATTTAATGGCCAGTTAGATTTGCTCTTTTATGAGGTGGTCATTTGTGTTTTTTACCCATTTTTATTGAGTTATCTTTTCTCATTGACTGATTTTTCTCATAGGTATGATTTGCAATTTCTGTACATTAACCTTTCTTGGATATAAAAATATGGTTGTGGATTTGGATCTGGATATTAATACAGATATAGACTCAGCTCTCATTATATAGCTAATCACTATAAATGAATGTTTTGATGAACAGATCTTAGCTTTGATATAGTCATTTTTTATCAACCTGTTCCTTAATGATTAAGAAGATTAATAGTTAATCTCCTTCCTTGAGACCATATTATATTCTGAGAGTTTTAATGATTTTATTACATTTATGCTTTTCATACAGCTGGAATTGAGCTTGGTTATGTTGTGGGATGTGTCAGTTTCATCTTTCTTTATACAAATACCCAATTTTCTCATCACCATTTGTTGAAAAGCCAGTTGCCTTCTACTTCCACAGCACCACTTCTGTGTATGTACATTTTTTCCATTGACCTATTTATATAACCCTGCCTCTATACTACACTGCCTTTATTACTATAGTTTTATAATAATTCTTGATAGCTGTTAAACTGAGTCCTCCCAGTAGGTTCTTCTATTTCTTGAGTATCTTAGCTGTTCTCAGCATTTTGCAATTTTCTGTAAATTTTAGATTTAGCTTATTAAGTTCTACCAAAAACCTATTTAGATTTTCATTGGATTACATTGACTGTGTAATTCAATTTAGGAAACTTGATATCTTTAAAACACTGAGCCCAGGCAACCTATGTAGATATGGGCTATATTTCCATGTACTTAAGCCGTTGTTAATGGCTGTCAATGATACTTTGTAATTTCTTTTACAAATTATTTATAAAATAATTTATACATAAATATAGAAATAATTTTGATGATAGCAACGTTCAATTCCATTGTTGGATTTATTCCTATATGATATATATTTGCTATGCTATTATAAATGGTCCTTTGTTTTAAAAATCAGTAGTATTCATTAAAATTTTACAGATATTTTAATAAAATTCTATAACTGTATGCTTAATTTGAAACAAT
This sequence comes from Balaenoptera borealis, assembly GCF_965194805.1. Taxonomy (NCBI): domain Eukaryota; kingdom Metazoa; phylum Chordata; class Mammalia; order Artiodactyla; family Balaenopteridae; genus Balaenoptera; species Balaenoptera borealis. The sequence continues at coordinate 73,906,099 of NC_138877.1, forward strand.
AAATTCCTACCGTAATGCTAGAAGTGGGTTCCAGCACTGGAATCACACCAAATGCAAAGTCATGTCACTTAACCAAATGATGGATGGAGGCTGCAGAAACAGCAGCTCTTAAGGTCAAAGGCCGAAGGACTGAAAGCCAATTGCCTGTTGCATTTTATCCAAATTTGCTTTAGCATGGGGGCTCACCGTATCCTCAAAACACTGCAAAAGTTTTTGCATACCAAGTAATAAATGGACCAGTTTACATGAATCAAACAAAATAAACTCATGATTTTGAATTCCAATTTTCACACCTAGTTAAAGAAATGTAAGTTTCAAAAACAACGAGATACCATTTTTCACTTGACAATGATAAATAGTGGTGAGAGTGTAGAAAAACAAACCTCTCATACACAGCTGGAGTTTTGTAAATTGGGATAAACTTTTTAAAGAACAATTTAGCAATTCCTATCAAAATGTAATATGCTTGTATCTAATGTCCCAGCAATTCTACTATTGGAAAGTTATACCGTGGATAGAGTCCCACATATGCACAAAGAATGTGAACAAGGATGTTCAATGCAGCTAAAATGTTCAATCCACCCAAATGACCATCAGGCAAGAGATACATACTATTGTATATCCATGTGAAGCATGCTTACATAGTTGAGAGCAAGTTAGAAGTAAAAGGAACGAGTATAGTATGCTCCCATGAGTATTTTTTTAAAGATTAGATAGATAACAGATGATAGAAAAATAGCATATTAGGGTTCTCCAGAAAAAAAAGAAAAACAATAGGATGGATGGGCGGACAGATGGACAGGAATGCCTGTACATTCATGGAAATTTTCTGTAATGAAATGCTGGAAACTGTTAAGAGTTATCTAAAGTGAGACCAACTAGGGAAGATGGTTGATCTGATTTTATCATTTACTCTTGTGATTTTTCTTCATATTCTTTTATGTATGTGCAGTTGGCTTTTTCTAAAAATTGAAGAATAGTTGATTTATTATGTGTTAGTTTCAGGTGTAGAGCAAAGTGATTCAGTTATACATATATACATCTTTTGTGATGTTTTAATTTTTTAACCATATGCATGGATTACTTTTTCAATCATTATTTAAAATATGAAATACCATAAAGTAAGTGAGTAACATGAAAATACACAAAATTGTTCTCAGGAATCCCATCTCCTTCTCCTCCGTCCCCTGCCACCACCCCTCAATACTACAGCTTCTCTGTACACGTTGTTTCTAAGTTTTATAGCATTTCGACTTCCATTTTACCAACTCACTTCATATCGTTTCTGCTGCTTCATTGAAATTGCACCTCACCATGGTTCTTTACATCTTCACAAATACCGTTCCTTCTGCGGGGTATCTTCTGTTCCCTCTTATACTGGTGAACCTTTATTCATCCTTCAATACCTCCCTCACCATCTCTGTGAGGATTTCAAGGAATTAGCCTTTCTTCTAGAATTCCCTATTCTTTTGCACCTAGATGTTTGTAGTAAGGGTCATTTTGGACTGTCGTTCTTGTTTGCATCTCTGTCTCTCCTATTGCAATACAGATCTTGTATTCTGCTTGGATACGTGTGCCCCAGCATCTGGCAAAATGCTTTAGTTGACTCTGGTTGAGCATTGTGATTATGTGAGCAAGCGCCTAAAAATACAAAATTCTGGAGATTCTATGGCCCAGAAATCTGGACTGTCAAAGATATTCACATATGCTGATTAGACTCCATCAATCGTAAGGTGTCTTGATTTAGTTAGTACCCAAACTTTAGGTCACCCATAAATGTTCCCAGTCCCTTTGTGCTATTTTAATCACCTATTTTCTCCCGCAATTTTATCATCCACTCACCAGCTGCCTTTGTTTCTTCCCTTCTTGAAATTATCTTTTATTGAGTATCTACTATGTGGCAAGTCATCAGCTGGAAACCTTATGTAAACGAGCTCTAATCTTTACAGCCCTACAGGGGTGTAGTAGTGTTTCTGCAGTCTTCAGATGGAGAAGCTGAAACAGAAAGAAGTTCAGTAATTGGTCCAAGCTGCTGCTGCCAGTCGGCAAAGACAGTGGAACTAGTTCTGCCAGGGTCCAGGGTCCAGGTCTGCTCTTTCTGTTCCATCCCTCTACCTCTCCTGGGACTCTGCCCACCTCCTGCAGCACCACAGTAGCCCGCTGCTGTCAGATTTCCTCACGTGTCCATCTCTGTCTGCTTTGCGGGTTCTTTTTATGCCTCCTACTTCTAGAGGTGGAGTTTCCAAGGGTAGAATTCCCTTTAAAGTGAAACTCGTCTACCTGGCTTCAATGACTACTTTTAGGTAGAAAATTCTTGGGTCTATGTTCAAAGTAATTCATATGTATAATTCATATTCTGTTTCTAATAAGAAACTTCCAAATCTGTACTTGGGGTATCATTTCTACTTTTCTATTAGAACCACCTAGCTCAGTCTCAGCCTCAGCTCTAATGATGTTTTGGACTAGGTAATTTTTTTTGCGGGGTTGCTGTCTGTGCCTTGCAGGATATTTACCCACTAGATGCCAGCAGCACTACCTGCCTCCAGCTGTGACGAACAAAATGTTCCCAGATATTCCAAAGTATCCCCGGGATGTATGTGTGTGTGTGTAGAATTGTCCCACTTGTGAACCAGTGAATTCTAACGGGATAGCCTGCCAGCCTTTAAAGCTCCATTGGACCTAAATTAAATTCATAGTCTTCTCCCAAACATCTCCTTGTTCACTTCTACTGATAATTTCTATCAGTAGATCTAACATTTCCTCAGTCCTTCAAGCTCTAACCCTCTACACCATCCATCACGTCCGCTTCAGTTTCCCTCCCAACCCTCTGCCCCAAACAATCGCTAAGACACAGAGCATCAACTTCAGCCCCCGAGTCTCTCCTTTCATTTCTAATTTCCCTGGTTCTGGCCTCCATTCCTCACACTGATTCAAAAATCCTTCTTATGTTCTCCCTATTTAATCCATCCTATCCAATGACGCTGGATAAAGCTTCTTCACAGCTCCGTCCGCGCTGTTATTAGAACCTTCAGCAGCTCTTGTCATGGACCCAATTAAGTATGAATTGCTCACCCTGGCATTTCAGGGCCTCCACCATATGGCGCCACCTCCCTTCCCAGCCTCATTTCACACATCTCCTCTACAAGTACCAACATGGTTGCTTATTGCTCATCCAAAATGGTCTGTGCATATGGACTGGTGTCTTTTACTCATGCTGTTACCTCGGTTGGTGAGTCCTCCTACACAATTTTCCCTTTAAAAAGCCTACTCTTCTTTCAAGGCCATTTTGAAATCCTACACTGCTCACTAAACCTCATTTTTCTGTTGACCCAACAGAATGTGTTCACTTTTCCCTCTGAGTCCCTTTAACTGTTCATACCACATCTCTTATGTCACTTACGCATCGGCGCCTGATTTCATGGTGTTATAGCATCTTCCCTGATAGACTGTAACCTTCTCGGTGGCACAGGTTTGGTCATATTTTTCATACACCCTAGAGCACCTAGCACTGCTTATGTATTTCAGATGTCCTTAATTATGTCGAGTGAGTAATAAAAGTGAATTCATTTTCTTGCTATCCTAGGTCAGCGCCTCACCTTTCTTCTACTAATTGGCCTCTCACTCGGCTTCCCAACACCTCTCCAAGCCATCCTCTGCTTGCTACGCAGTAACCTTCCCAACACACGTCTGATCATGCTCACCCTGACTTAGAACGCCTCCCATTGCCTACAGGGCAGATGTAAACCCCTTTGTTTAGCACACAAAACCCTCTGGGTTCTGGCTACCTTGGTTTGTTTCGGCAGCCTTACCTGCAACCATATTCTCGTGACGTGGTGGTGAGTTTCCAGTTGCAGCGGTCAGGCTGGGTGTCTTTGCCCATGTTTCCCATCCCTTTGCTCACACTGTCCCTTCTGCCAGGAGACCCTCTGCCCAGCCGTGCCCACTTGTTACATCCACTCATCCATCACCACTGCTCAAGGAAAGCCCTTGTCTCCCAGGACAAAAATGCTCCCTTCCTTGGACACCCCCGCCTCTTCTACCTGCTTCCATCACAGCTCCTGGAGCCCTTTGCTCTCACCTCCCGCATGCTTGAACCCAACTACCGTATGATAAACACCTTGAGAAGATACTCTGCCTTTTATAGAGCTGTGCATTCCTGATGCTTAGAATAGTGCGTGATAATGCAGGAAGTTCATGAAAACTGTCTTGTTGAATGACTGACTGAATAGATGAACCCAAACCAGAAAATCAGTCCATTTTAGTTATCAGTTAGCACAGTAAGAAGCCAACGTATAAAATGCCACCAACCAGAAACTCTATGAATTCTGTAATGCCTGGGTATCTGATATCACTGAGAGGAGAGAGAATCTGAATGAGTCAACTTTTCCATTTAGTGCCACTTGTCAGTTCTACATTTGAAAAATTCTGAACTGCCTTATATATTTCCCTGGCTCGGTCAACAGGTTATTTAGAAAAGAGTTTCACTCTTCCTGTATCTGGAGGTATCATGATGAAAATAAATTTCCATGTGGGGTTTAACTAATTTATGCCACAGATACCATTAAAGAATAGCCCTCTACTGAGAAGCACCAGAAAGACTGCCTTTCCCTTTACTTGCTGCTTTGCCAACCGCTGTTTCTGCCCATCCCATTAGGGCATCTACTGAAGGCACCACTCCTCTCAGCTCCTCCTCCACATCCTAACCCCTCACCTACCGCCCGCATCCAACTGATGACTCCAGGGAGTTGTCAGGACACAGCAGAAGAGTAAATGTGCTGAATCACATACCTATCTAGACATTTCTTTATCAACAGATACTGTGCTGAGATCACTGTATTTCCGTGTGTGGAAAGAAAATATGCGGACTTCCTAAGAGCTGATTCTCTGTGTAGCAGTGGTTTTGTGAATGTATTTCTGCATCTGACCTCTGGTCCTGGGTCTTAAAATTGCCAACGGCCTGACCACCAGAGCTTCCTCTGCCATTAGCGAAAGAGAGTTCAGGTACCATCAGCAGAGATGATTTTAGGTTTATAATTTGTGGTCTAATCCTGAGAAATTAGAAGGGAGAAATAGATGAGCAGGCCTCAAATTCTACAAGCCCAAGTGGAAAGGATGTTAAATCTGACATGCAAGATGTTATAATTAAAACCTTTTAAAATAGTATAGGAAAGTGAACAGACTGGAGAAAATCAAGAATCTATGAAGGAAAATAAGATGGAGAAAAATAAATAATTGAGGTTAAGGCATAAATAAAATATGGTGTGATTAACAAAATGATTTGCTTGCTAATGAAAGTAAATATCAGTTCAAAGGAAGGAGGCTGTCGAAAAGAAGAACAAAGTGGAGGACGGAAGCTGTCCCACCAGCCCCTGGTGTCCAAATGGCAGTAACCGCATGTGCTCTGCTGCAGGCTCAAGGCAAAGCGCTTTGCGTGCATTATGTCATTTAACCTTCACAATAACTTTTTAGATAGTTGGAGATATTTTACCTATTTAGAGATGAGGAACCCTAGTGACTCTGTTATCTATGAGCGCAAGGACGCTGCATACAAACACCCAAAAAATCTCACTGTCCTATGACAATAATCACATGCTAGGAGTGGGCAAGATTACGCCGATCTGGCCTGAGCCCCACACACCTTGGCTGCACCTGCTCAGGTGTATATGGCCGGATGTAGATAAGTTTGTCCCCTGGGTTTGGTGGTGGGCTAGCTGACGGCTGTTCTAAGAGGGCCTCAGCTAGATCTGGAGCAACTCAGATGGGGTCTACACACGCCATCCTTCGGCAGGCTACGTCTGGTGTGTCCTCCTTGTGGCAATGGCAGAGGACAAGATTGCAGGTAGGAAGGTGCAGGGGCTCCTTCAATTCCCTGCTGGCAAAGAAAGCCACCTGGCCAGGCCCAGAGTCGGAGTGGGAGGACATGGCAAGGTGACCTTTCCAAAGGTGTGGACAGAGGGTGGGGTGAATGGGCCCTTGATACAACCCATCTACCTGCAGAGGAGATCAATTCACTTACAAAAGGTCACCAACAGCTGGGAGCCTGGATTCTAACTAGACCTCATGCCAGTGCCTGCCTTTCCAGGGCCCCAGCACACAGAGAGTCCAAGATATATTGGGTCGTGAGAGCCTGCAGGTCAGCGGGCAAACAACGTGTCAAAGAAAGTAAGGAGAGGCTGCGATTTTAGAGTCAGGGTAGAAAGTCCAATTGGTTTAAGAGCAAAAGAAATCAGGGACTTCCCTGGCGGTCCAGCGGTTAAAACTCTGCTCTTCCACTGCAGGGGCTGTAGATTCCGTCCCTGGTTGGGGAATTAAGATCCCGCATGCCATGTGGTGAGGCCAAAAAATTTTAAAAAAAGAAAAAGAAATAAAAACCAAGGGTACGAGGGATAAAGCCCTCATGAGAGCAGCAGTTTTGAAGCTCGTGACTAAGTTTTCGAGAAGAATGAAGTCATCTGGCTAGGAGGATAAATAAAGCATTTTATGGAAGGAATAAAAAGAGGAACAGGTAAGGGTAAAGGGTGAAAATATGAGTTTATAGCATCTACATTTCAAATGTTATTAATTTCTTGTGTCTGGATATCTTTTTAATTTATTCTTTCCAGCTTTGAGTTATAATTGACGAGTAAAATTGTAAGATATTTAAAGTGTACACAATGTGATGACTTGATATGCGTATATATTGTGAACAAATTTCCCCCCTCCTGTTGAATTAACATTGGATTTTATTTTTTATTGGGTAGGATATTCTCAAAAGTGTGCATTATGTAAATAGCTTTCCTAACACAAAATGCTACACAACAGACCTGAGATTTGCTAACAAAATGCACCTTACAAATTAAAAAGCCCTTTAGAAATTTGGAGAATTATTCATAATAGCAGAGCCAACCATTTTTCTTGAATGAACTAGACCAGCCGGTTAACCTTCAGAGTCACTTTCTGTTTGTAGAATTCTACATGCCTTTGAAGGAAACAAGATAGCTAAGGTAAATAAATGTATTCGGCGACTACCTTCTTAAAGGTAATCCTGATTGTCCATTAGAGTGGTGTCAGGGCTGAATAAAATTAAAAGCAAACAAAGAGATCTTTCGTGCTAATTCATCTAAAATAGATCCTTCACGAAGGCACCTACATGAGGTTATTGCCACCCACGTTCAGATTCAACATAGAATAAAGTAGACAGGTAATATTTTTCATAGCTGATGAGTGACTCCAAATATAATTCTATCCTGTGGCTAACTTTGAACTTCACGTCTCATCTGACAGAACCATTTTCATTACAGGGCTCATTGGAACATCACAGTGACTTTCAGGGGCAGTCGTGTCATTGTCACCTGTCACTTTCATCTGTTGGCCCTGCCTGGCTGACTTTTTGCCTTCAAAGTCTGATGTTTCCTTATCGGGTAAGTTCGAGGCCACGCGGGAAAGTTGGGTTCTTTCTTCTTAGAGGCGACGGCTCAGGCTGGATGGCAAGGTTGCCCATTGGTGGGTGAGCACTTGGGAAGCCGTATGGACAGTAGGAGATCCAGGGTTTCTCGCGTTACCATGGTCAACGTTCACAACTAACTTGTCCACACTTATATCTGTGATATTATCATTAGGAATGATAGTAGGAATAGTAATAGTTGAGCATTTTTTTGTGTGCTGAATTTGGCATTTTACCCTCATTATCTTGTTTAATCCTCACTACAAAATTTCCAGAAGCCGTCATTATGGGTATTTTTCAAGCAAGGAAATTGATGTTTAAAAAAGGTCGAATAATTGCTCAGTTCACCAACCTAGGCGCTGGCAGAGCTAGCCTGCAATTCCTAGCTGTGGTTCTCTCTCCTGTGTGCAAGTGTCCCTTTTCTTATTCTTACACCTTAACTTGGGAAAATAAAGCACTATGTGGAGAAGGTTCTAATCCTATGGCGTTTCCATGGTTCTGTGTTCACCCTGACAACCTTTAAAGAATCAGACTCCTTGTTTAGTGGAGTCTGGGAGACCAAAGACTCAGTTCTGTGACCGTGTGATCTTAACAAGGTCACTTACCCTTGCCCAGCTGGAGTTCCCATCTCTAAGAACAAGGTTACTATCTTTGCACTGCCCACTTCTCAGGATATTTTAGGAGGACCAACGAGGATAAAGTAGGTGGGAGTATTTTGCAAACTGCAAAGCAATGCACACCGACTATTGTGATTTTTGCCTTGATTAATCTCCAACTTGGACCTTGCAACAGCTGTGTCATGTTGTATTTGCAAAAAGGATGCATAGCTGGGCATTCAGGCTAATGTTATTCCACCTTTAACTAGATCACCCTCCCGCTGACCCTCTGCTCCTTTCCCAGGCATGTTGCTGATTTATCTTTCAAAAGCAAAACAGTGTGTTCTGGCCACTTCCCTCCTTCGACTGCACTTGTCACTCTGTGCTGGCCTCTTGTGTTTTTTCTACAGGATGCGAGAAATGGGAACCAAATGCAAACACCAGCAATGAACACAGGCTTACATCTCCAGCAAGTGATTTTTTTTTTTTTCCCCTCTCTCCCCCAGAGCTCAAAGGATGCAGTATTCCTCTGCTAAATTTTCCTAAGCCCTGTGCAAAGATTCACTTCTGTGATGCAGAGATTCTGAACTTAGCCAGCTGTGACTGTTCAAGTGATTGAGGTTGTAATAATTATTAGTGATAGCCCTAGGATGTCATGGAGGGGCGCTGCAAAATCTGTTTATGTAAAGCTACCTTGTTGAGAAACTGTCTTTAATCTCATCCAAACTGGGCTAGAAGCTTCCCCTACCTCTAGGGAGGGACATGGCTCTAGGCAGCCTCAGTAGCTGTCCCGGTTAACCCAAGACTGTCTGGTTTTTAGCACTGAAAGTCTCACATCCCAGAACACCCCTCAGCCCTGAGCACAGTGGACAGCGGTGACCCCAGCACTGGTGCACTGGCCCTTTGCCCCTCTGCGTTTCACAAGCTCCAAGGACGGTGAATAACTTTCACCTCTCGGTTACCTTCATGAAGTCTTTTCTTTTAAAGAGCGTTAAAAAATTAAAACTCAAATTTTTGCCCTTTCTCAAAAGACTGTCCCCCAGATGCCGTGGCTGCGCTCACACCGACGGAACAAGCCCCAGAGCTCTGGCCTGTTAGCTCCTGAGTCACTCTGGGTCTTAGTTGCAGATTTTGTAGTCAAACCCCTTGATAAACGATCGGCTGGTTTCCATGGGCGTAGCTCTCCCAGAAGAATAAAGCAAGAATGTTTGTCATCCATAAAGCACAGCTGCAAGAAGCGCGTGGGAGTGATAATTGGATGACACCCAGGGAAGGGAGAAAACATTTAAAAAAAAAAAAAAAAAAAAAAAGCTTTTCAGGGAGGATGAGGTGTCTGGTGGAAGGCGAGCCAGCGGCGCGCGGGGGACGGGCCCAACGTGCTCCCTGGCCCTGGACCACCCTGGCGGCGCGCAGCCTCCGCGCCAGCAGCTGGGATTTCGCCGGCCGGCGGCCCGGGCAGGTCCCAGCAGCATCCCGGGCCCGGGCCACACCCTCCGCTGGCCAGCGCCCCGCGCGCTACTGGCTTTGGCAGCCGGAGGTAGCCGGAGGGGGACTGCATTTCTGTTTGCAAGTGGGCCGCCGTGCTCGACGAGGCCAGCCGCCTTTAACCCCGCAAGAGGGCCCTTTGACAGTCGGCCTTTGATACTCTGGAGGGCCCGGCGCGCCCCGCGACAGGCAGCTGTCAGACCTGCGCCTCTGGCAGAAAGACGGGGGAACAGGGATCGCCCTGAAAGAAACAGCTAACACGTTTGATCCTCTTATCCGCGTCCTTCCTGCTCTCAGATTCCTCTCCACAATGGGAGAACTTAGGAGAGTCGGTAAACAAAGCAGCATTGATTCGCAGCTCATCGGAGCCCCGTCGGGTCCTCTCTTTAATCACTGCTCGAGGAAAATCCCAAAGGCTTCAAAACCATCCCACTAGTTTCTAAGCTTTTTATGTAATAGCCCAGACCACCAAAGTTCACGGCAAAGAGCACTGTACTTTCAAATGGTGTAAGGTGTGTGCGTGTGTGTGCGTGTGAATAGCGTGGGCTATTCTTTACAAATTGGTCAAGGATGCTAAAGGCCAGACTTTAAGGATGAAGAGTTCTATCACCTTAACTCTGGAATAAGGCATAAGGCAAAATCTGGAAGCAACATTTGTCTATGCTTTAACAGACAATTTAAACAAGTGGCACAGGGGCTTAGAGAGCAGGAGTCATGATATTAAAGGAAGAAAACGGGGAGGATATTTGAGTGCGTTCTGCTAAGTTATCCTTTCTAAAGAAGAGAGAACACGCTCTCTTCTTTAGAAGAGGGGAGGAGGGACATTTCTGCCCCCACTGAGGCACTGGGCTTCAACCATGGACAGCCAGATCCTGGGAGGTTGCTGCATCTTCCAGCAGAGCATAGAAAAGAGCTGCAACAAGGAGGGGGAAGACAGTCTGTGCAGCTCATGGAAGGTTCTGGAGACCCCAGGGCACATGCCCTGCTGCAGGAGCACAAAGGCTAACCAAGGTTCAATACAATCTTCTCACAGCCTGAGGTATATTATTGTCCCCAGACCAAGGTTTCTCAAGGCTGGCACTCTTGTCATTTAGGACTGCATCTGTCAGAGACAGTCTCCACTCCGGCTGCTTTAGCCCCGTACCATAGACTGTGGGCTGAAACAACACACATTTGTCTCTCACGGTTCTGGAGGCTGAAGTTCAAGCTCAAGGTGCCGACAGGTTTGCTCCTGGTGAGGGCCTGCTTCCAGATTTACAGACAGCCGTCTTCTTGCTGTGTCCTCACGTAACAGAGAGAGGTCCTCTCTCTTGTGTCTTTGTGTAAGGCACTAATCTTATTCGTGAGGGCTCCACCCTCACGACCTGATTAATAACTCCCAAAGGCCCTGTCTACAAATACCGTTACACTGGGATGTAAACTTCAACACAGGAACTGGGGCTGGGGGACAGATTCTGTCCATAACAGGGTCCTCCAGAGAAAGCAAACCTGTAGGAGATATGTAGATGGATGTAGATAGACGGGTAATATATAGTTATAGTATATATATAATATATATATTACTAGGAAATATACGTATTTTCCCCCAGTAATCCCACTAGGTTCCCACTCTGGGAAGCCTGTTTTTGCTCCTAAGAACTTCAGCTGCTTGGATGGCTTTCATGCACATGATGGAGGGTAACCGGCTTCCAAGTCAACTGTTTACTGGTTGTAGATGTCAACCACATGGACAACATACCTTCACAGCAGCACCTAGAATAGTGCTTGATTCAGTGATTGGGTTCTGTAGCCTAGCCAAGTCGATACATACAACAGATCATCACTGAGGCCAACTGGTAATTCTTTGTCCAGGGAGGCTGCCCTGTGCTTTGTAGGATGTTTAGCAGAATTCCTGACTTCTCATTAGATACCAGTCAGCACAACCTCCTCTAGTTCTGACAAACAAAAACGCCTCCAGGTATTAGGGAAAGTCCTGAAAGTACCACTTTTCTAGGCCCTGAGGCAAAGACCTTGGTTTCGTGTGTCCACCACCAACCCACAAACAGCTCCCTGTTCTCCACAGTTAGAGGTAGAGAGCCCAAAGGGTCATGCTTGTATTCCCTGAATCTCATCTTTTCACTCAGATGCTATTTTAACACATTGAAGTTTAAGGAGTTTCATTAATATTCTTATAAGTCTACAGTGGGCAGGACATCTAAACCTTCAGGTGGGAGCAGTCTTACAATAAGTAGAAAATGATGAGTTCTATATTCAGGTGCTGTCTTGTACTCTCTTACCAGAATGAATGACTTTTCTCCTGAAACATGGAATTAAAAATGAAATAATAATGTAACCAGATATGAAATTTATCCCAGAAGTCTCGGTTCACGTGTTCAAACTGGCACTAAACTTGAAAGAGGGTCTCTCCTCCGGAAATTCTGGATGAGCTTAATATCACAAGTTTGATATTCCATTGAACAGAATATTTTTACTTACTGAAGATGTAAAAATAGCTTTGAGCTTGATATAGATGAAGGCAATTTGACAAACATTCACTTATCCTAAATTATAGATCTTTTTCCTTTTTCGGTGCATTGCTATTAACAGATTTTTATATGTACCCTTGTAATATATTTAAAAAAAGAAAAACAGACCATGTCCTGTGCTCTTGCAACCATCTGGTATGAAATAACACGTGGATGGCAAACTGCTATTTTAAGCACTGAATGCATTATCTATAACCAGGCATGATTATCTCCTGCATTGTTAATATCCTGCTGTGCTGGTATAATTCCAGTATTTTCTTGGTTATGTACAACTGTATAGTATCTTACAAGCAGCCCACATACATTAAAAAGAAAAAAAAGTAGACTTCTTTAATAGTATTTTAACCACAAAGTTCTGGATTGGGACATGAATACCCCCAAAAGGTTAATAACCCCCCGTTTGTAACTAACACATACATACTTGTTTAGTTGCTTCAACAAGGCAAGGAAAAACATCTGATTTGGAACTTTGACCCAAAAAGCATCATGGCAGGATATGGAAATTTCTCCTTGGCATTCTTTTTTGCCCATTAAAAAAATATAACTTTTTTACTGGGCTCTTAAATGGGAGGCATCTTCGGTCTGATTTACAGTGTGGTCAGCTGAGAACCAGCCGCTGAATGTGTTTATTGTAAAGTGCCCGAGACATTGGCATTGTTCGTCCAATAAAGTGTTCCTTTTGCTAATTAAGTTTTAAGGTGCCTGCGCAGACCCATGCAGAAGCACTATTTGGGGTTCAAGGAAGTATTCTGCGTTTTCTTCTAACCCACCTAGAGGTTAACATGAGGCTATTTCCCCAGGACAGAGGGGGTGATGACAACTTCTATCTTCTTCCAAATGTTTAAAGAGAAATGGATCTCACTGGCGAGAGAAGGAACAGCCAAGACGTTGAATGATTTTTTTTTTCATCCTTCATCTTAATCCTCTCTGTGTGGCCCTTTTCATCCTGCCTTAAGACAGAAATGAAAGTGATTTATGTATCTTTAGACACCGAGTCAAACACAAATACATGCTCTGAAGCAGTTAACTAGTATCAACTCTCCCAGGTTAGAGGTTAATCTTACACACTCAATGATAGAACAAAACAATAAGATAAAAGCAATATTCTTCATAGGAACATGTCACAAATTAATAATTCATTTTGAGCCTTGGCGTTACATAGCCCTGTATTATTTGACTGGGGAAGTCAGAAAAGACTTCCCACCGTCTCCAGTAGGAGACAGCCCCAACTACTCTCAGAGAATTTGCATTCTAACAAATTACACTTTCCATTAAATTTAAGTGCAAACATTTAACCTTATGCCCCTCCCACTGTGCCCCCCCCCAAAAAAAAACAGGTTTTGGCTCATTCTGCATGAAGGTACGCATTTTTCCCCTTAAGAAAGCAAAACACCCTTTGTGATGTGTTTGTAAAGCCATCATAGCTTGATGGTGAAAGGAGAACATATTGGGTTAGTGGCTTCCCATAGTCATTCCCATGTATCTCTCACAAGAACCATGCAGAGTAGATATAAACATTTCCACTGCCAGTAGAGAAACTGGGGCTTGTCAAAGAGTGGACCATTAACAAGAGGAAAGATTTAAAAACAGATCTTATGATCAAACCCGTCATCTTGCCAGGCGTTAAGTATGCTCTACAGCTCATTAAGATGTTTGAATAATAAGCTCTGGACAGTTTTACCCTCACGGCCCCAGTATTCTCCCAATTCTGGGCCAGAGGACATTGAAGGTTGCTCTACCTAACACAGATTATGGTATTAAGTATCGAATATTCAATGTCTCAAATGATGGGAGACAATGGTAGCTTGGAAAGAGACATACAGAAGGGACCATGTGATTTAAAGTGTCTTTCCACAAGGAGCCTGAGAAATGTGAACCCATTTCTGGTCAATAGACCTAATCTGGCATTTTTTTTTAAGCCGATATCCCACTCTGAGCTGTTCCACAGAATATAGTGAATGTTTACCTGGACACGGGTTTATTGAGACGAGTCATTGAATTACAAAGCGTACAGACTAAAGAAAATCAAAGTTGCCACCATACCCATTCAACTGCAACCTCTCTCTCTCATTCATGCACATGTGCTAAACCAACAATTTCATACCTGTCCTATGTGAAAGCCTTAATCATACACGTGAGCACAACCACGAGTGCTGGAAACTTCTCTGTTCTGCTCCTTGCTGGGTTTCTACCACTCAACCAGTTCCCGGCATTTAACGCAAATCCAGTAAATATTTACCAAATGAGTGAATTAACAATGGATTAATATGTGAATAAGTCATTTTATGGAGATTCAAGATGCTTCCTATTATGACTTTTAAACATATGTTTAAAAGAATCGATAGTTTGAAAAGAATTGATCATTTGAAAATCTCAGACAAGTGTACTTAAGATTTATCACTGGCTAGAGGAGAGCCTAAAACAAATTAGACTTATTAAATGAATGAGAGGATAAATGGAAATACATGGAAAGGATTATTCATAACATGAGTTCTCCCAAGTGGGTTGCACCATAGACCCAGACCTACCTTGTAAATGAAGAGTTGGCTAAAGTAAAAAGCAAAGATAAGAAAAGCCTTGTAGTCCTGACAATTCTCCCACTGCTGCTTGGCCATCACCTACTGTGTCATACATAACTGGCTTAAGAGACATGGAAGGGGGGAAGTTCTAATTATGGAGAAGGTAATGATGCAAAAACTAATAACTCCAGAGCCTTTTGCATTGTGTGGCTTCCATTTTGTGGTTTTAATAAAGAGAATGTGACATTCATCACAGCCACATCCAAATCCTTTCAAGATGATAGAATCGTAACACAACTTGACATGAAAGAATTTTGTTAAGCCAGCCCATGTACATGTTCTCCTGCCAAACTCCTGGCCTCACCCTTCCCCACCATGGATTTCGTCTTTTTTAAGCTATGTCAACCATCTCATTGCATTTATGGCTCTTAAGTATACAGTTCTCTGACTTTCTTCGTTTCCTCCCAATACTTTATTACTACCCAGCCAATTTTCTCTATGTATCATCTTCCAACTATTTCATGTTTCCTGTGTGTCTTGCCAACATCCTAGCGGGTAAATATCCTAAGCCTGTACCCCTTCCACAAACTTCTACAAGTTATATTCCTTTCGTAAGGTTTTAAGT
Source organism: Balaenoptera borealis (assembly GCF_965194805.1). Classification (NCBI taxonomy): domain Eukaryota; kingdom Metazoa; phylum Chordata; class Mammalia; order Artiodactyla; family Balaenopteridae; genus Balaenoptera; species Balaenoptera borealis. Next base: position 73,921,272 of record NC_138877.1, read on the forward strand.
GATAATGAAGTCGTTAATTCTGCAAAAGAAGCAATTTTCTCCATTGCTTCTTTTTCTCTTAATGGCTCTGCCTCTAAGCTCAAATTTCCCAAGTTGCCTCATAAGTATTCATTTTCCCAAGATTGCCTTATTATGTGAGGGATCACTACTGAAAGAACAGTGAACTTTCCCTCTGGCTCTGTGCGCCCACTCAAGACTGAGTAAGAAGTGGGATTCAACAAAACCAGGAGATATTCAATTTACCCCGAACTTCTTGGCAAAGGAGAAATTGTCTGAGACTAGCGAGGGTATAGAATTCCTCCCTGAGGACCTTTAGAGTTGGGGGGAAAAAAACAAAATATATGGAATAATTTATGTGGACTGCAGTAGAGCAGCAAAAACTTTGGGATGCCATCTCTATTCTCACATCTTTCCGAAGCAGAATTGCACAAGACAGGGCATTCTTACTACATAACACCCACTGTTGATGCAGGGCTCAAACACACTCTTACGTAAAACATTCAGTCTGCCTGGAAACTGAATGGGAGATAAATAACCTTATGTTTCCGGAAATCTGATATTTCCTATAATGACAAATATTTTATGAAGTAACATTTTCAGAGCTCTAGATTTGAGTTTCCTGCTTCTTTTCTGGTTCTTCGTTCCCCATAGACTCACCCCTGCCTAAAAGGCATCCTGACAGCTGAAGCTTCCAGAGCCAAATGACACCCTGATTCAGGAAATATATAAAAACATACACCGTTTAATGTTAAATTAGAAAGCATTTTTGTCCTTTACAACCATGTGTTCTAAATCTTGAAGTCTTAATGAATTCTGAAAGTTAGTATACTGAGATGCTGAATTACACTCTTTAGGAAGAGCTAAATACAAGCTTTGGAAAGCCTCCGCGCTGGCTAATATATTTGACTTATTTAATTGCAACACACGGCAGCTGCCTAGATCGTAAGAGCCATGGAAGGTCAGGAAACAACACTAAATTCAGTGTCCAGGGATAAACACAAGCCATTGGGGTGGAAAAAAATGTGTAGAGTACGGGACTGAAGGAGGGAAGCTGTGGTCATGGACGTCCCCAGTGTAACAAGGTACAGAACCCCTTGCAAAACTGTATTTCAGTTTTAAAGAGACATCCTCGGAGGTCACATAGTCCAACTTCCTGCTCGTTCACAGACCAACCAAACCAAAAACCAAGCTAAGGCAGGGATGCCCTCCCCACCTCCTTCCCAGTGTCGCAGAGCTAATTTCATGGCAGACTTAGGATGGGAACATGCATCTTTGGAATTCTAATCCAGAACTCATTCAGTTGCTCTGTGATGCCTCTTAGAAGTGAGAAAGGTCTCCTTGGGAGGGAGAAAAAGATTTCCATGGCTTATTTGAAATACAAAGTGTGTAGTGTGGAATCGAGCACTTATAATTCAGTTCTGAAAATCCCTCTGTCTACAAGCATATTCCCAGGTCACATCAGAAGAACTGAGGACTATCTCTTTTACTGGTTTCCTGCAAAGGAACCAGTTTGGGGCTTTATTTATAAACACTGAATTCCCTCTGTAAGCTACAGCCTTTCTCTCTCAGTATCGCTAGTCATGAAAAACATGGTCTTAATCCTTAAGCTATGAATTAACCTGGCACGGCAACTCACTTGTTTTTTATGGCTGAAAAAAAGGCAGCTAAATTTTTATTGTCTTAATGGTTCTAAAATGCCAGACAGTGCAAAATAGCATAAAATGTAATTTTGTAGATTTTCCTCTCATCCTGTGGTAGATACTTCAGTACTCCAGTCAGACACATTTAAAAGGTGCTTCTTTATGGCTTGTTTCAGCTATTTTCATTTTGGGTTACAAGTTAGAACCCCATACACACATGGCATATGCTTGGTTAATTATAATTCCTTGGTCCATAATCTCAAAATAATTTTCTAATATCAGTCAGAAGCTACTAAATGCACAACTAAGGAGGGTGGTGGGAAAAGGGAAGAAAATTGTTTGTCTTTCCATTCAAAGAAAAGCAGGGATTTGAAGGGAAAGTCAGGTTTGTTCAGGTAAAATGCACAGAACAGCAAAGTTTATCCTCTCTAGGTGTACAGCGGTAAGAATTTTTACAAGTACACAGTAGTGTAACCATCACCACAATTAAGATATAGAAGAGTTCCATCACCCCAGAAAGTTCTCTCATATCTCTTTGGAACTTACCCCTCTACACAGCCTCAGGTCTTGGTAAACACTGATCTGCTTCCTGGCCTCATAGATCTGCCTTTTCCAGAATGTCATATAAATGAAGTCACACAGTACTTAGCCTTTTAAGCATGCGTGGTATCAGAAGAAATGGGGACCTTTGACAAAACTCTGGGAATCACAGTTGTCAAAGAAAGGAGACTCTGAAAAGGAAACTAAACAGTAGTGGGCAGATAGGTAGAGTGCAAACAGGGAGAAAATGTTATCATTTAAACAAAGGGAAGTGGACATTTCAAGAAGAATGGAAGGAACAGAGATTGTGTTAGAGACAGAGATAAAGTAGTGGGAAAGGGAGAGAGAGGGAGAAAGAGCAAGGGGAAGGGGAGGGGGGAGGGGGAGGGGAAGAAGGGGAGGGAGGCGGAGGGAGAGGGAAGGGCAAATCTCTATTTCCCAATTTAGGCAAATCTTTCAAGAGTTATGCTTCTCCCCTTTCTCTGAACAGCCATGACATGTTCCCTGTCTTTATTATGGTTCCCAGGTACCCTCAACTAAATTATAGACTTTTGATTAATTTCAACATCTGGCCATTGACACTCACTAACAGCTATGTGAATGGGAGGCTGCATGACTCATCTGCTCAATTAGACTATAAGGTCCTGATGGCAAGATTTTTAAAACTTCGCCTTTGTATCCAGTGTAGTGCCTAGCACAGGTCCCGGTAAAGGAATTCTTAGCAATACCTGTCACCTGTCTGAATAAATGAATAGATCAATTAAAAATGCAGACAAAAAGTCTATTTTAAAAAGCAACTCTGCACCAGATTTTCAGAGCCCATTTCATTATAAATTTATTTAGAAGATGGATAAAGAAGTTGTGGTATATATGTATAATGGAATAATATTTAGCCATAAAAAATGAGGAAATCCTACCATCTGTGCACAACAGGGATGTACCTTGAAGGCATTATGCTAAGTGAAATAAGTCATATAGAGAAAGACAAATACTGTATGATCTCGCTTATATGTGGAATCTAAAGCAAAAGCAAAAAATCTCATCGAAGAAGAGCAGACTTGTGGTTGCCAGAGGTGGGGTATGCGGGGAAGGGGGAACTGGACAAAGGTGGTTATAAAAGGTGCAAACTTCCGGTCATAAGATAAATAAATGCTAGGGATGTAACGTACAGTTAACACTGCTGAATGATATATAGGAGAATTGCTAAGAGAGTGCATCCTAAGACTTCTCATCACAAGGAGAATTTTCTTTCTTTCCTCTTTTTTTGTATTGTATCTGTATGAGATGATCGGTGTTAGCTGAACCTATTGTGGTAATCACCTCATAATATACATAAATCAAACTATCCTTCTGTACACCTTAATATACAGTGATGTAGGTTAATTATTTCTCAATAAAACTGGGGGCAAAAGGATTTCTTGAATTCTCCTCTGTGTATAATCTTTCCTCTCTTGGTCATTTTCTGTCTCAGGTAAACAATTAAGTAACTTCCAAATTAGTACACAGTAGAAAGGGATAAATATCAGACATAGATAAATACACCTCTGAGAAAATTGAATCATTATGGTTTGTGGACTATGAAATTAGGTACCACCACCAGGCATATGCCACAGAGGTTCATGCAATGCTCCTTCAATACGGTGTCATTAACTTCCAAAACTCAGTGAATGGAGCTCACTGCAGATGGCTATTTGTTTTGTTGTTCTCCGATTACCTTGTATTATTGATGCATTCATAAAAGTGATGCCACTGACCTACCGTCAGTTGGCCAGGCACTAGAGGCTTTAACCCATAGATAGCTGCATGTCATGAGATTGGAGTGACGCATCTACAAGTCGAGGGACACCAAAATTGATAGTAACCGCTGGCACGAGACAAGGAAGGATCTTCCATTACAGACTTCAAAGAGAACAGGACCTTGCCGACACCTTGATTTCAGATTTCTAGCCTCCAGAATTGTGAGAGAATATGTTTCTGTTGTGCTAAGCCACCGAGTTTACGGTACTTTGCTATGGCAGACCTAAGAAACTAAGAGAATTCACCATGAAAAAGTACTAAAATCAAGATGTGAACAATTACACTGTGAATGCACCATTGAAGTAACAACTAGTACAATTGTAGCAATGATAATATCTATCACATATCAAAGAAAAGTGCCTTACCTTTTAGACAAGAAGAAAAATATCCCATGAAAAGGATGGCACATATCTTGGCAGGAGGCAACAAATAGGCTTCCCAAGTATGTAGGATAAGTAGCAAAGACTCAGGTGACATTAATCATGACACTGAATCTCGAGGGGACCACGTCTCCTTATTGCTAAGATGAGGTCAACAAAAGTCCTTTTGTTTATTTCATGACGATTTTTTTAAACATAGATATTTTAAAGGTCAAATGAGGAACTGTTCTGAGGAAATGGCCAGTAGTAAACTGTCAGGTCCTATGCAGATATAAACTGCTATTATTAATAGCCAAAAGGTTGGGTTTTGTTCTTTAATAGCATTGAAATATTCAATAGAATAATTCCAGGGAAGTTGTTCGGAAATAATAGCTCTGTAACTCTTGTGTAATAAATTGTTCAGCCTGGAGCAAACTAAGTACAAATGGATTTCAGCAATCAAAGTAAGAGAAAATATTTACAATTAAATCAGTTTACTTCTACAAGCAACAATAGGTTTCACAAATAGAATCTACACGATGGAGCAAACATGTGACATGGTAAGATCAAGCAAAGGGAATGTCATGTTAGAATTGCGTACACATGCAAAGCATATACAAATATGTAGATATACATACACATATGGTATTATGCATGTAGTATAATCATATATAGCATATGTCTCTTTTCTTCGGGTAGTATCTAAAAACCAGGAAATATCATGGATCTCAACAGTCATTGTGAAGAAAATACAATGCGGCATCTCATATCTAGGGTAAAATGTCATAATGATTTTTTTTTTCATTTTTAATGACATTTTAATGACATTGTTTTCTTTCTAATTTTACAAGCAAGACATATTCACTGCATACAACCAGAAATATATAAAAGCATAAAGTAAAAAATAATAATCGCCCATAATCCGAACCCCCCCTTCCCCCGCATAACCACCATTAACATTTTAATGCATTTCCTCCCAGTGCTTCCATTTTTAAAAACATGATTGAAGCATAATTGACCTACAACACTATTTTATATGCAGGTACCCAACATAGTGACTGGTATCTCAATGTTACAAAATGATCAGGATAAGCCTATTTAGCATTACCGTACAAAGATATTCCAATATAACCGACTATATTCCCCATTCTGAACATGTTCTCCCCATGACTTTATTTTGTGACTGAAAGTTTGTACCTCTTAATCTTCCTCACCTATTTCTCTCATCCCTCCACTGCCCTCCCCTCTGGATACCACCTATTTGTTCTCTGTATCTATGAATCTGTTTTTTGTGTTTGTTCATTTGTTTTTTAGATTCCACATCTGAGTGAAATCAAATGGTATGTCTTTGACTTATTTCACTAAGCATAATATTCTCTAGGTCCATCCATGTTGTCACAAATGGCAAAATTTCATTTTTTATGGCTGAGAAATATTCCATTGTATGTATGTGTGTGTGTGTGTGTGTGTGTGTGTGTGTAAATATGTGTATGTATATATATATATATTTTTTATTCTTTCATCTATTGATGGGCACTTGTTTTTTGTATCCATTCAGCTACTGTCTTCTTATTGGAGCATTTAGTCCAGTTAAAGTAATTGATAAGTACGTACTTACTGCCATTCTGTTAATTGTTTTGGAGTTGTTTTTGTAGTTCTTTGTTGCTCCTTTCTTTGCTCTCTTCCCTTGTGATTTGACTATCATTAGTGTTATGTTTGGATTCCCTTCTCTTTTCGGTGTATCTGTTACAGATTTTTGACTTCTGGTTACCATGAGGTTTACATATAGCAACCTATACGTATATATAAAATAGGTAATTATTTTAAGTTGCTGATCTCTTAAATTCTAAGGCATTTTAACAATCTTACATTTTTACTCCCCCCCCCACCCATGGCTAATGTTTTTGACACTTCACATCCTTGTGTTTAGGGTATCCCTTAACTACATATTGTGCATATAATTTTTTTCTTTTAACCTTCCTACTAGCTTTATACATGGTTGATCTACAACCTTTATTGTATATTTGCCTTTACCAATGAAATTTTTCCTTTGGTAATTTTCATTTTTCTAGTCACGGACTTTTCTTTTTCCGCTTAAAGAAGTCCCTTTAACATTTCTTGTAAACTGAACTCTCAGCTTTTGCCTGTCTGTAAAACTCTGTCTCATCTTCAAATCTTGCTGGGTAGAGTATTGTGGTTGTAGGTTTCTCCCTTTCATCACTTTAAATATATTATAGCACACCCTCTAGCTTGAAAAGTTTCTGCTAGTTCTTTATATCTTTTGACCTTTTGGTAAATTTGTGTTCATCCATTCCTCTCCCAAGTTCATTGGGCATCTTTATCATTACCTTGACCTCTTTATTGGGTAGATTGCTTATCTCCATGTAGCTCAGTTTTAAGGTTTTATCTTATTTCTTTATTTGGAACATAGTCTTCTTTTGCCTCATTTTGCCTGATTCTGTTTTTATTTGTATGTATTAGGTAGGTTGGTTAAGTGGCTTTATGTAGAAGATGTCCTATGGGGCCCAGGAGCACACCCCTCTCTTTTCACCAGAGGTTTATGCTCTAGGGGTGCCTCCCATGTGGGCTGCGTGTACCCTTCTGGTTCTATCTAGTTCAGAGTCTGCTGGCCAATGGTGGGTGGGGCTGGGTCCCAGGGCTGGTACAATCCTGCAGGTGGGCAAGGTCCAGGGGGTCTTAGGGCTAGTGTCTACCTGCTGGTGGGCAGGCCCCAATCCAGCGGATTCCCTGGACTGGGTCCCGAGACTGCTGGTTCTGGACTGCCGGTAGATATGGCTGGTTGCTGGCCTGGAAGGTCCCAGGGCTGGTGCCAACTAGCTGGTGGGCAGGGACCTGGCACTGGAGGGCTAGAGGGAGGACTCCATAACTGCACTTGCCAGTACCAGTGTCCTTGTGGTAGAAGGAGCTCCCCAGTGACTGCCACCAGCGTCTACATCTACAGAATGAGTCCCAGCTGCCTCTTGCCTCTCTGGGAAGCTCTCCAAGATCAGCAAGTGGATCTGACCCAGGCTCCTTTCAAATGACTGCTTCTGCCCTGGGTCTCAGAGCATGTGAGATTTTGCATGCATCCTTTAAGAGTCTATTCCCACGGCCCTTTTCCTCTCCCAAATGCAACCCCCACTGGCCTTCAAAGCCAGACATTCTCAGGGCTCAAATTCCTGGTGTGGGACCCCCAGTCTGGGATGCCGGATGTGGGGCTCAGATCCCTCACTGCAATTGTGATGATCCTCCCACTCGTGGATCAACTACCTGGGGTATGGGTCTTAACTATACCATGTCTCTGCACGTCCTACCTGTTTCACTGTGGTTCCCTCTTTATATATCCAGCTGTAGATCTTTTTGCTAGTCTTCAGGTCATTGCCATTGATAGTTGCTCTGTAAATAGTTGTCATTTTGATATACACATGGGAGGAGGTGAGCTCAGGGTCTTCCTACTTTGCCATCTTGGCCACCCCCCCACATGCATTCTTTGGCCCACCAACCACACTCATCATTTCACACATTTTAGATGCCTGATAAATATTTTTTTATATTATAAGTATCTTTAAGAACTGGGCTTTGGCATTCCAAAGTAATCCACAACCCTCCTACTCCCAAGAAAACAATATAGTTTCTCAACACTTGTTGCATACCTTGCATACTGGCATATTAAATCAGTTTGCCATGTCTTCAAAAATTTTAAGAACTAGATTGGCAGTGGAATCTGGGACTCAAGATCTCTCAAGAGAAAATCTAATTCAATCAGGACTTATTAATACATATTTTAAAGCATTGTGTGAATCATAAAAATGAAAGAAAAGATAAACCTCTTAGGTAGCCTCATCCACCAGAGGGCAGAGAGCAGAAGCAAGAAGAACTACAATCCTGCAGGCTGTGTAACAAAAACCACATCCACAGAAAGATAGACAAGATGAAAAGGCAGAGGGCTATGTACCAGATGAAGGAACAAGATAAAACCCCAGAAAAACAACTGAATGAAGTGGAGATAGGCAACCTTCCAGAAAAAGAATTCAGAATAATGATAGTGAAGATGATCCAGGACCTCGGAAAAAGAATGGGGGCAAAGATCGAGAAAATGCAAGAAATGTTTAACAAAGACCTAGAAGAATTAAAGAACAAACACCTAGAAGAATTAAAGAACAAACACCTAGAAGAATTAAAGAACAAACAAAAAGAGATGAACAATACAGTAACTGAAATGAAAAATACACTAGAAGGAATCAATAGCAGAATAACTGAGGCAGAAGAACAGATATGTGACCTGGAAGACAGAATGGTGGAATTCACTGCTGTGGAATAGAATAAAGAAAAAAGAATGAAAAGAAATGAAGACAGCCTAAGAGACCACTGAGACAACATTAAACGCAAAAACATTAGCATTATAGGGGTCCCAGAAGGAGAAGACAGACAGAAAGAACCCATGAAAATATTTGAAGAGTTTATAGTTGAAAACTTCCCTAACATGGGAAAGGAAACAGCCACCCAAGTCCAGGAATGGCAGAGAGTCCCAGGCAGGATAAACCCAAGGAGAAACATGCTGAGACACATAGTAATCAAATTGACAAAAATTAAAGACAAAGAAAAATTATTGAAAGCAGCAAGGGAAAAACGACAAATAACATACAAGGGAACTCCCATGAGGTTAACAGCTGATCTCTCAGCAGAGACTCTACAAGCCAGAAGGGAGTGACAGAACATATTTAAAGTGATGAAAGGGAAGAACCTACAGCCAAGATTACTCTACCCGGCAAGGGTCTCATTCAGATTCGATGGAGAAATCAAAAGCTTTACAGACAATCAAAAGCTAAGAGAATTCAGCACCACCAAACCAGCTCTACAACAAACACTAAAGGAACTTCTCTAAGTGGGAAACACAAGAGAAGAAAAGGACCTACAAAAACAAAACCCTAACAATTAAGAAAATGGTCATAGGAACATACATATCAATAATTACCTTAAACATGAATGGATTAAATGCTCCAACCAAAAGACACAGGCTTGCTGAATGGATACAAAAACAAGACCCATATATACGCTGTCTACAAGAGACCCACTTCAGACCTAGGGACACATACAGACTGAAAGCGAGGGAATGGAAAAAGATATTCCATGCAGATGGAAATCAAAAGAAAGCTGGAGTAGCAGTACTCATATCAGATAAAATAGACTTTAAAATAGAGAATGTTACAAGAGACAAGGAAGCACACTACATAATGATCAAGGGATCAATCCAAGAAGAAGATATAACGATTATAAATATATATGCACCCAACATAGGAGCACCTCAATACATAAGGCAACTGTTAACAGTTACAAAAGAGGAAATTGACAGTAACATAATAATAGTGGGGGACTTTAACATCTCACTTACACCAATGGACAGATCATCCAAACAGAAAATTAATAAGGAAACAGAAGCTTTCAATGACACAATAGACCAGATGGATTTAATTGATATTTATAGGACATTCCATCCAAAAACAGCAGATTACACTTTCTTCTCAAGTGCACATGGAACATTCTCCAGGATAGATCACATCTTGGGTCACAAATCAAGGCTCAGTAAATTTAAGAAAATTGAAATCATATCAAGCAGCTTTTCTGACCACAATGCTATGAGATTAGAAATCAATTACAGGGAAAAAAATGTAAAAAACACAAATACATGGAGACTAAACAATACATTATTAAATAACCAAGAGATCACTGAGGAAATCAAAGAGGAAATCAAAAAATACCTAGAGACAAATGACAATGAAAACACGATGATCCAAAACCTATGGGATGCAGCAAAAGCAGTTCTAAGAGGGAAGTTTATAGCTATACAATCCTACCTCAAGTAACAAGAAATATCTCAAATAAACAATGTAACATTACACATATAGGAACAAACAAAGAAGAACAAACAAAACCCAAGTTAGTAGAAGGAAAGAAATCATAAAGATCAGAGCAGAAATAAATGAAATAGAAACAAAGAAAACAATAGCAAAGATCAATAAAACTAAAAGCTGGTTCTTTGAGAAGATAAACAAAATCGATAAACCATTAGCCAGACTAATCAAGAAAAAGAGGGAGAGGACTGAAACCAATAAAATCAGAAATGAAAAAGGAGAAGTTACAATGTACACCGCAGAAATACAAAGCAGCCTAAGAGACTACTACAAGCAACACTATGCCAATAAAATGGACAACCTGGAAGAAATGTACAAATTCTTAGAAAGGTATAACCTCCCAAGACTGAAACAGGAAGAAATAGAAAATATGAACAGACCAATCACAAGTAATGAAATTGAAACTGTGATTAAAAATCTTCCAACAAACAAAAGTCCAGGACCAGATGGCTTCATAAGTGAATTCTATCAAACATTTAGAGAAGAGCTAACACACGTCCTACTCAAACTCTTCCAAAAAATTGCAAAGAAAGGAACACTCCCAAACTCATTCTATGAGGCCACCATCACCCTGATACAAAAACCAGGCAAAAATACTACAGTAAAAGAAAATTACAGACCAATATCACTGGTGAATATAGATGCAAAGATCCTCGACAAAATACTAGCAAACAGAATCCAACAACACATTAAAAGGATCATACACCATGATCAAATGGGATTTATCCCAGGGATGCAAGGATTCTTCAATATACGTAAATCAATCAATGTGATACACCATATTAACAAATTGAAGAATAAAAACCATATGATCATCTCAGTAGATGCAGAAAAAAACCTTTGACAAAATTCAACACTCATTTATGATAAAAACTCCCCGGAAAGTGGGCATAGAGGGAACCTACCTCAACATAATAAAGGCCATATATGACAAACCCACAGCAAACATCATTCTCAATGGTGAAAACTGAAAGCATTTCCTCTAAGATTAGGAACAAGACAAGGATGTTAACTCTCTCCCCTATTATTCAACATAGTTTTGGAAGTCCTAGCCACGGGGATCAGAGAAGAAAAAGAAATAAAAGGAATACAAATTGAAAAAGAAGAAATAAAACTGTCACTGTTTGCAGATGACATGATACTATACATAGAGAATCCTAAAGATGCCACCAGAAAACTACTAGAGCTAATCAATGAATTCTGTAAAGTTGCAGGATACAAAATTAATGCACAGAAATCTCTTGTATTCCTACACACTAATGATGAAAAATCTGAAAGAGAAATTAAAGAAACGCTCCCATTTACCACTGCAACAAAAAGAATGAAATACCTAGGAATAAACCTACCTAAGGAGACAAAAGACCTGTATGCAGAAAACTATAAAACACTAATGAAAGAAATTAAAGATGATACCAGCAGATGGAGATGCCATGTTCTTGGGTTGGAAGAATCAATATTGTGAAAATGACTATGCTACCCAAAGCAATCTACAGATTCAATGCAATCCCTACCAAATTACCAATGGCATTTTTTACAGAACTAGAATAAAAAATCTTAAAATTTGTATGGAGACACAAAAGGCCCTGAATAGCCAAAGCATTCTTGAGGGAAAAAAAAGGAGCTGGAGGAAGCAGACTCCCTGACCGCAGACTATACTACAGAGCTACAGTAATCAAGACAATATGATACTGGCACAAAAACAGAAACATAGATCAATGGAACAGGATAGAAAGCTCAGAGGTAAACCCACGTACCTATGGTCAACTAATCTATGACAAAGGAGGCAAGGATATACAATGGAGAAAAGACAGTCTCTTCAGTAAATGGTGCTGGGAAAACTGGGCAGCTCCATGTAAAAGAATGCAATTAGAATACTCGCTAACACCATACACAAAAATAAACTCAAAATGGATTAGAGATCTAAATGTAAGACTGGACACTATAAAACTCTTAGAGGAAAACATAGGAAGAACCCTCTTTGACATAAATCACAGCAAGATCTTTTTTGATCCACCTCCTAGTGTAATGGAAATAAAAACAAAAATAAACAAATGGGACCTAATGAAACTTCAAAGCTTTTGCACAGCAAAGGAAACCATAAACAAGACGAAAAGACAACCCTCAGAATGGGAGAAAATATTTGGAAATGAATCAATGGACAAAGGATTAATCTCCAAAAATATATAAACAGCTCATGCAGCTCAATATTAAAAAAACAAACAACCCAATCCAAAAATGGGCAGAAGACCTAAATAGACATTTCTCCAAAGAAGACATACAGATGGCCAAGAAACACATGAAAAGCTGCTCAACATCACTAATTATTAGAGAAATGCAAATCAAAACTACTATGTGGTATCACCTCACACCAGTCAGAATGGCCATCATCAAAAAAATCTACAAACATAAATGCTGGAGAGGGTGTGGAGAAAAGGGAACCCTCTTGTACTGTTGGTGGGAATGTCAATTGATACAGCCACTATGGAGAACAGTATGGAGGTTCCTTAGAAAACTAAAAATAGAATTACCATATGACCCTGCAATCCCACTACTGGGCATATACCCAGAGAAAACCATAATTCAGAAAGACACTTGCACCCCAATGTTCATTGCAGCACTATTTACAATAGCCAGGTCATGGAAGCAACCTCAATGCCCATCGACAGACGAATGGATAAAGAAGATGTGTTACGTATATACAATGGAATATTACTCAGCCACAAAAAGAAATGAAATTGGGTCATTTGTAGAGACATGGATGGATGTAGAGATTGTCATACAGAGGGAAGTAAGTCAGAAAGAGAAAAACAAATATCGTATATTAACGCATATATGTGGAACCTAGAAAAATAGTACAGATGAACTGGTAACCAGTTTGCAGGGCAGAAATAGAGACACAGATGTAGAGAACAAACATATGGACACCAAGGGGGGAAAGTGGGGTGGGGAGGGTGAGATGAATTGGGAGATTGGGATTGACATGTATACACTAATATGTATAAAATGGATAACTAATAAGAACCTGCTGTATAAAAAAATAAAATAAAATTCAAAAAAAAATGAAAGAATAATATAAACACATATATATTTTTCATTATAGTGAACATCACAGTCAACCATCTCCTGGATACTGAATAATGTCCAACACGCTCCCTAACCTGGCCTCAGTCTCAGATTCCCCCTCAAAAACTGTGCTCCTTTTTATTCTGAGCCCACATCATCACACTGGTCCAGCTCACACTAACAAAAGCCCACCCTTCAGAAAGGGCAGATGTGACAGATAAAAACTTTCCCCTCCCCTGCAAATCCTGTCCTCCACATATCTTCCCACCATTCACTGCCACCCACTCACATAAGCTCTTCAGACTTGCGACTCTCTCATCTATAGAAGCAAATTCTCTCTTGAAGGTCATGAGTATCTCCCTCCCTTCTGTGATGCGTGTCATTCCTAACACCCACTCTTTTACTCCCAGTTTTTCCATCTGCTCTAATCATCTTTTCCCAGGCTCCTTGCCTGGCTTCTCTTCCTACAACTTTTCTCTGAAGGTAAAATTCTACAGCATCTGTCTTCGGCTCTCTTCTCTCATACTCAGTGCCTCAGACTCTCTCCTTCCGTAGTCTTGACCTCTACCTTTAATTGAAGAGCCACACACCCGATTGTGAGATTATTTTCAAAAGGATGTGTATTGCCTTTTTGGTCATTACTTTCAAATATTTCAGTATAAATAGTGTTGTGTGTCTCCATGCATAGAAGTTAATTTTGATCAATTTGGGTTTCTTTGTTAACATTTGAAATATATTAATCAGTAATCCATAATGTATGTAGTAGCTACAGCAAATGCTTTAAATACAGTTATCTAAGTTACACAGGCTTATTTGTATAAATTATGCCAGAAATAATTTTTCACTGGTGAAATGAATAGTAGTCACGAAAGATTTCATAGAGCCCACTGCCTTTACACGAGGGTAAGATACAGGAATCCAGCAGGGTGATAGCTTTATGCAGTCTCATGCCTGGAGCTATTTTTAGCCATATTTTAAACCTCCAACCCCTCTTCCATCTTCTGTCCCCTGTGCCCACCCACCACATTCCCCCTACTCACCTCATCCTCCTCCTGGTCCCCCCCTCCACTACAAAGAGAGGACTTTTTCTGATCTGCCTAGCAGTTTGGTGAACACTGCCAGGTTACCATCACATTCATCTCAGAATTATCCTTTCATGCCAAGTGCTTGTCAGAATGTGTAAGACAGAATAGAGATGCTTCTGCACTGATAAATATCTCCATGACATGTTTGTGTGTGTGTGTGTGTGTTTTCCTGCTCACTAGTAATGTCTTCCCTTTAGGACGATTTCTGTCTGATAACTGTTTTAATCATCACTATCCATACTATAGTAAGATAAACACATCACAAGGGTGTGGTAGAGACAGGCTGTTGTCACGAATACGTGTAGCCCCCCACCAGCTACAAGTCAAATTTCCGGGAGTCCCCCGACCATTGTTGAATGACAGAAGTCGGAGGTCAGCTCACAGATGCAATTGGAAGTTCACCGATATTGAACTCATATAGTTGAGATCACCCAATTTTCCTTTTCTACCCCTCCCAACTGCCTGACTCTCCAGCTTTTGTATTTTCTTCCCCTCCCACTCTGGAGGCATTGCCTTCCTACTCTCTCCTCCATCTCTACGTCATAGATTAATTCTGTCTTGGTACTACCTTTCCCATTAGGTGCCACTATCCATTCTTGTGATGGGTTGAATTGTATCCCCCGGAGCGGTAGGTTGAAGTTCTAATCTCATACCTGTGAATGTGACCTTATTTGCAAACAGGTCATTGCAGATGTGATCCAGTTAAGACGAGGCCATTAGAGTGAGCTCTAATCCCACATGATTGCAGTTCTTGTAAGAGGAGAGACAACCATGTTAACACAGAAGCATAGATTGGAGCTTGGATGCTGTAAGCCAAGGAATGCTTGGTGCTCCCAGCAGCTGGAAGAAGCAAGGAAGGATCCTCTCCTGGAGGTTTTGGAGGGAACAAGGCTCTGGCTGACATTTCAGAACTGTGAGAAAATACATTTGTTGTTTTAAGCCACCCAGTGTGTACTTTGTTCTGGCAGCCCTAGGAAACTGATACGATTTCCCGACATCACTGATGCTGTTTAGCCTGCAGCATAAATTGGTGCTCAGCACTTGCTTATCAAACGACTAAGGCTCTGATCCCATTCACCTCCTCCTCATCCTCGGTATTGAAATGAGACTAATTGACTCTCGTTGTCATTCTCTTGCTCAAAATCCTTGACAATTATCACCTAACTTTAGAACAGAGTCAAAAATCTTGAGCTTGGGTCTCTGAGGACCAAGAGCTTGCTCTCCAACTGCATCTCTTACTACACTACCTTGGACCCTTCCCTGAAGACTGGAGTCTCCCCACCCTTCCCCCTCAAGCCCTCCGCTTTCCAGGATTCTACCCTGCACTGTCCCTCACCTGCACTGCCCTTTCTCCCATCTCCACCAGTCAGATCCAGTTCACATGCCATTGCTCCAGTGATGGCTTTTAGAATCTACTCTCCCAAATAAGACTTTTCATCTCTCTGCTTCATAACACCGTATGTATACATATTTGTATCTCTATTTTAACACTTAATATGCTCTGTGTGATAGTAAATTGTAAACATTTTCCATCTCCTCAACTGGATTCCAAACTCCTTAAGGGTTTTCATTTTTGCACACTCTGCCTTATCTTGCATAGAAACTGGCATAACACGTAATACTGGTTAGATTGAATTGGGAAAAAAACAAATTGTGGGTTGTCTCAGTAAAATTCAATAGCCACATGTTAATAAAACAGCATCCATCCTCTTTATCAAAAGGTACCCATTGACATTTGCCCATTCGGGTCAAGTCTTTAACCAGTTAGTAAGCAAGCAATATATTATGCATCAGAGAGAAACAATAATTATGAAACTCTTCGTCTTTGGTACCATGATAACCCTGTGTATGTATCAACACACCAAACACCTAAGATATACATAGCTCTTTGTTTTTAAGCAAATTATCAGAAATATTTACCTAAAAATAGAAAATGGAATCTCTTGTAATCTAAGCTCTATAGAAACCTTGGAATTCTTCTGCGAGGGTCATGCGATGGAACAGAGTTGACACAAACTGATATTTATTTTTGTGACTTATGGTAACAATTCAATAAGGCTGCATCACAACTGACTAGTGGAATGCCGTTTTACAGGATTCTTTCATTTCTTTAAGCATTTCAAGCTTCCTGTGTTACTGTATTAACCGGACTTAATAGATTTTCCTCTCGAAGTTCAACTGTGGGTTCTGGCTCTAGGAGTTTATGCTGGCTCAGCTAACAGATGCTCTGTTTCAAATGTGCAAAGTAAAAGATTTTCATGTAAGAACTATTTTACTATCTTTCTGGAAAGGATGAAAATTTAAAACAACTGTGTGCAAAATCCACACAATGACTTGGTGGGATCGAGGAACAAGTGATCACACATATGCTTTCAAAAAATAAAATCTTGAGATCAGCACTTTTACTATGAAAGCCAGTGTCCAATATGAACCAAGTAACATCATTTGCTAAAGTAAAAATCAATTTCCAAAAAAAGGAAAAAGCAATCTAATGTAGGTCATTCTAATTCTAGAAACGTGAAATGGTAGGTGAAAAAGGAATATTTACCCTGGTTTGTCTTAATAAAACCATGGACAGTAGGTTACCACTTATTCAGCATGGCTTTTAAGTTAGTTTCTAATTACTGAGTGATTTGACCTGAAATTTTTATACTTTCTCCTTTTCAACATCTATATGTATCAGTTTAGAATTGCACTCAATTTCTGCCTAACACTTATTTCCAAGGAAATTAAAAATTTAAGAAGATCCCACATCACTATTTCCACCAACACTCTGTAGAATACATAATTTTCTGAGTTTAGCCTTTAATGTTGACTCTCTTACTCCACTATTATTGTTTTGCTTTGAAAAAACACTGTAAATGACTTACACTTAAATCCTTTGTTATACATTCTCATACTACCCAGAGACTAAATAACGATAAATAATGTTAGTATCAGGATTCCTCCCTCCCCACCTGACCCCCCTGAGTACGGTTAGGTACTCAGAAAACAATTAAATCCCAATACTTCTGATGGAATCAACACCTGTCTTCTTCAAGATTTCTTAGAGATGCAACGTGGACGTGGTTTTTGTTAATCATAACAAAACTTATGCTTCAGTTGTATCATCTTTGCAAAAAAATTCTTATTTATTCCATTTAACTAGCTTATGAATCAAGCAACATCATATCTTTTAGAAAGACTTTCCTCAGAGAGCATCAAGCTTAGCCATTTATTTCTATTCCTTCTGTGATTTCCAAATTTAGTTTTCATCAGTATCATCATAGTTTTATAAATCATAAGGATGTTGATATTCATAGGAAGGTAGTGAAACAGGGAAACATTGGTTAGATTTGAAATATGTCCATTACCAACCAGTAGGATAATCTGACATGTCTCTGAGGCTTATCTACCTACCAAGCTAGTTTTCAGAGATACTGAACATTTGGTTCCCATTTTCTTATATAATGGAACTGGCTTCACAGAACACCAGGAACGTATTCGTTCGGCCTCTACCCATATCCATCAAGATTTCCTGTCCTCAGGAGTGTTTGAGAAGCAAAGCAGAAGCCAGGCGTCCACCTGTCATTGAGAAGCTTATGTCTAATTGAAGGATTAGAGTAGAAATAGAGAGATACAGAGATTGTTACAATCAGAGTGATGTTTAAGGGAAATTACTGCTTAAAAATTGTTTTACTGTAAACATTTTCTATGGATTGTATTAATCTGGAAAGATTAGTAATGTTCTGATGAACAACTTTAAGGGTATGGAGGACCATTCTTATTACTCTAACTATTTTCTATATATAATCCAATACCAAAATATAAGTTGGATCAATTTCATTTTTTCCTGTAGAAAAATCCACTTGACAGCATTACCTGGATTTGACTCCCTCCTAGACCTGAAATGTAAGTCAGTAAAAGTCAAACATAACTGTAAAAGAAGCAGTTACACTAATGAGTGGCCATTAATTGATAGGCACTCAGCATTCAACCTCAAGGATTACCTTGAAAATGATGCATCTATCATCATAATTGAATATGCTTGAAAAATCCAGTTTTAAGTGTGATTTCAAGTCTACAGAGCAACCAGAAATCCATAATTTTCTAATTGACTTATTTAGATATTTTGCATCATGTAGACCAAGTGTTTAGAATGACTATTTCATAATTTTAGTTTGACTTCCTTATTGAGACATATTTTGTGCCGCTTTTCTTAGCACCTATTTAGTTGTACCTTGGTTTATGATTCTGCCCATTACATGATCTTTTCAGTCACACTTTATCAGATTTAAATAGCAATTCTTGATCCTTTGGTATGTTAAAACAAAAAAAGAAGAATCAGTGCCATGTTTCTTCAGCTTTGCTTAAACACAAAAATTTCTGCTGCCCATCTTTTCTACTTTTTCCTTTCAATGAGAATAAAAATAAATCTTTTTAACAAAATAAAAAACATCAGAAATGTAAGATAACAAAATTCTTTGAAAATAAGTCAAAATGAAAAAAATGGAAAGCATAAACATTACTGCAAGTTAGATGTAAATAAACTGCTTTGCAAATACTGGAATTTCAAATGAACAAAATGGAACTGGTATTCTGAAATTAACATATGGTGTCTTACCCTTTAATACATTGGTGTTAGTATCAACAGTGAAAAAGGGAGTGGATGCTTATTCAAAACCAAAGCCAAACTACAGACTAGAAAAAAATACTCAGAGAAACACAAAAAAGACTTGGGATTTGCTGTTGTCATTGTTGTTCAAATAGGAAAAATAGTTAAGTGTCTGTAAAATAGTACGTGGAGAAGTATTATTGGGATAGATATAATATAACTGAGGTAAATAATAGAATTATAGATGTTTCCCTTTCTTTAAGAATATTCTTTACACAAAAATATCATTAAATGGATTCAAGGAAACAGCACATAGAGTTTTAACAAAGAAACCTCAAGATTCCACAATCTCTCCTGTATTCAAGATCTATTCCCAGGCAGAATAGGGAGTCCATCAAGTGCCTCAAACACAAAAAATTGATAATATATGGAAAAATGCATCTCAACACTATGGTTACTCTCAAGGAAATTTAGGAAACACAAGAATATATATGTTGTGTGCCTTTTACATTACAAACATGTTAAACTGTGGTGATATTTCAATCTAGATGTGCACCTCTCTAAAAATATAGAATTTATTATTATGATCAAACGTTACCAAGAAACTAGTAGGGAATAGGAATAGAACTGAAAATGCACATGTGTGCATGCACACACAGGTAAGATTTTTTTTTTTAAGTCAGAAGCATTTTCTATAATTTTTTTTCCTTCTTTTGTTTAAACTACTTTATTGAGATATGATTGACATATAAAAAGCTGTACAAATTTAGTGTGTCCAACTTGAGTTTGGAGACAAGTCTACATTCGTGAAACCATCACCACAATCTACATATGTCAAACATGTCTATCACCTCTGAAAGTTTCTTCCTGCTCTTTTAGTTTTATGATGATGATGATGGGAACACTTAAGATCTACCCTCATAGCAAAATGTTAAGTGCTAAATATTGTCAACAATAGGGATCTACTATACAGCACGGTGCCTAGGACTCATCTTGCAGAACTACCACTTTCCAGCCTTTGACTCCTACCTGTTTCCCCTCCCCTCAGCGCCTGGCAACCACCAATCCACCCTCTGCTTCTACAGAGCTCAGCTATTTCAGGGTCTTCATAGAAGTGGTGCAATGCAGTATTTGTCCTTCTGTGTTCGGCTTATTCCACTGAGCATCAGGTTCCCCAGGGCTGATCTTCAAGTGACGTTTCCAGAGTAAAATTTGATCAATCTTAAAAAGTTAGTACTTGTTCATTAATGATTTCTTTTATTATTCTATGAACTTCCATTTTAAAGGTTTTTACTATTTTCTAAGAAAAAATGAATTCATTTATAATTCATTTTCCATTACATTCAAAGACAAATTTAACTGAAATTGCAATAAACTATTTCACTAGATATTGTAAACAATGGTCAGTAGATACACAAATTGCTTGTTTAATTAAGTCTTGTTTACACTGAAAGATTTGAAGGATCTTGTGTGCACTTAGGATTCTGAGAACCAGTGTCAGAGACCATTTGACTTAGAACCAAGAAATCCTGCTGTAAATCTTAGTTATCATATTTACTGGCTCTAGGTCCATAAATAAACCATTTAAACCCTCTTCAGGAACTTCACTCTCTCTGTCAGTAAAATTTAAATAAGATACCACCATGTCAATATCATAGGGTTATTGTAAGGATCAATTTTAGAAAAATGTTTTATGACATATAATGCCAGACACATATTTGTTAAATGTTTAACTATTTTGATGAATATCTCTGGCATATATATATATATATATATATATATATATATATATATATATATATATATAAATCATAAATGATTGGATCATTCAAAAATAATGATGAAAGGAACTTGCGCTTTTTTTTCTTCTAGCAAGGAGACTCACAAAGGAATAACAGACTGCAGTGTTGGGGATGTGATGACCATGCGATGGCATGTAGAAGAAAAAGCCAAAAATTACCCACTTTTAAGAATCCAGAATCATCAGGAGCAGACTTAACCCTTCCATCATTTCATTTTGTCAATAAAAGTGGACTAACATGGCAAAAATGCCCTATCAGTACTAACCACTGTTATTAGTAATTATGGTATTAAAAGCAGCAATAAGAGATATTAATGAGGTAGGGGTGAGAAACAAAAACAAAGATGTTCATATTCAAATGGACAAATAAATACTAACATAATTTGATCTAAATTTGATGCAAGTTCATAGTTACGAATTTATATTATAAACAAAAACTATGAGTCTATATATGAATAAAGAAAAGTTAGTATCAATTAAAAATCTAACAGGAAAATATACCTTCAAAAATCCTATAAGGTGACCTAGTCAACAAGATTTGAACACACACTATGAACAACTCTGTTCTAAATACAGAATGCTCAAAAGTTAGATAAGAAATAACACCCAGTCTGGCAAGGAGGAAGGGAAATGACCCTCTCACATATATCTGATGGATAACTGAATGATTATATCTTTTTTAAAAAAATTCTGGAAATACCTTTTTAAATTAAAAATACATACAGCCTTTGACTTGGTGGTTGCCCTTTTGAAAGCTAGCCTCCAGAGAAAAATACAGAGAAAGATATATGTATAAGGATATTTATTGCAGTATTTTTTATATAGTAGAAAAACAGCAACAACTACAGCAAATCTGGGAAAAATCTGATATTCATCACCAGGGAAATAGATAAAAAGCTTGAACATTAAAAATAATGAGTCAGATCTATATATGCTGACTTGGAAGGAAGTCCATGATATATTGCTAAATGGAAAAAGGAAGTGGGAGAGATTTGAGGAGTGGTTTGAGCATCTGATTATTAATTTTTGCTTTAGAACGCTTTGTATTATAAGCAATAGCTGCTTGATTTTTTCATTGGACAAAAACAAACAATTTTGAAAAATGACAAAGAAGGTATCATGATGACTTCGAGTTTGCATTCAAGTAATTTAAAATAAGTAAGACAGACTTTTAAACAATTAACTCTAAGACCAGTTAAAAAAAAAAAAAAGAACCCTCTATAGGAGACATTTAATGTTACCAAAGCACATAGAAATGTCATGGGGAGCTGAGAGGTGATTAAAATTGAACTGGAAAGGATTTATGTAGAATGATTGAATTTTGTCATACCCTTCTAAGAATATTCTAGACCAAATAAAGTCAGAGGCAGAGGCTGGGAATGGCTGAATGAGGCAAAATGAGACTGGATTGCAAAGGTTCCTTGCTTCCAGTTTGCTCTGTCCAATTAACCAGCTCTGATTAAGAAGACACTAGTTCCCACCACACTTTAAATCTTGGGAATTGAGCCCATTGAAATGTTTGGTTATACAGAATTTTGTTGACATTTTGTACATGTAGCCTAAGAGTGTTAAAATAATCTACAGGGGGCATGTATATTTTGAATTAGTGTTTTTGTTTTTTTCAGATATATACCCAGGAGTGGAATTGCTGGGTCATATGGTAGTTCTTTTTTAGTTTCTTGACATGCACTCCAATGATGATAACAGCATTATTTACAATTGCCAAGATATGGAAGAATCAACCTAAGTGTCCACTGATAGATGAATGGATAAAGAAGATGTGATATATATATATATATATAAAATATATAATGGAATACTACTCAGCCATAAAAAAGAATGAAATTTTGCCATTTGCAGCAACATGGATGGACTTGGAAGGCATTATGCTAAGTAAAATAAGTCAGAAGGAGAAATACTGTATAATATCACTTATATGTGGAACCTAAAAAATACAACAAACTAGTGAATATAACAAAAAAGCAGACTCACAGATATAGAGAACAAACTGGTGGTTACCAGTAGGGAGAGGGAAAGAGGGAGGGGCAATATAGGGGTAGGGGAGTAAGAGGTACAAACTATTAGGTATAAAATAAGATACAAAGATATATTGTAAAACGCAGGGAATATAGCCAATATTTTATAATAACTATAAATGGAGTATAACCTTTAAAAATTGTGAATTGCTATATTGTATACTTGTAACTTATATAATATTGTACATCAACTATAATTCAATTAAAAATACTATAAAAAAAGAAAATAATCTAGAAAATAATCTATAAAAAAGAAAATCTAAAAAAGAAAATAACTATAAATGAAGTATAACCTTTAAAAAGTATGAATTGCTATATTGTATACCTGTAACTTATATAATATTGTACATCAACTATAATTCAATTAAAAATACTATAAAAAAAGAAAGTAATCTAGAAAATAATCTATAAAAAAGAAAATCTAAAAAAGAAAATAACTATAAATGAAGTATAACCTTTAAAAAGTATGAATTGCTATATTGTATACCTGTAACTTATATAATATTGTACATCAACTATAATTCAATTAAAAATACTATAAAAAAAGAAAGTAATCTAGAAGGGATAAAGACATTAACATTTCTAAATAAATTTTGCTGAGCTATATTCTTAATCTGGTAATATTCTAGATATGTTAAAGATAATTTACTAACAAAAGAAAATGTTCGTTAAGTTAATCTTGATATATATATATCCTCAGAACTCATATACAGATGGTACACTTGTGGTGGGATCACAACGCAATGCTAAGTAAGCTAATTTGTGTATGATCTTTCTCTCAAGTGATAGAATATTTGTCTTTGTGGGGTTCTGATTTCCAAAATTACCTCCATGCCGGCCTGAACACCATTCAAGCAACTGCCTAGCATTTTCTAAATTGCTTTCACAGGAACAGATGGCAATAATAAATAAATCTGCATATCAAATACTTACTGATAAAACTATAAGCCAGATATGAAAATTACAATCTAAGCAAAATAGATATATTTAAAAACATTAATGGGTTCCCAAATACAGTAAAAAAAAAAAAAAGAACCTTGGAAAAAGTTTTCAATTGACAACAGTTCAAAGTTTTGTGAAAGTACAAATTAAGTAAAAATGTTGCCATGTTTAAACATCAATCAAAGCTTATTAACCATGAATGGAATGGAGAACTAGATGTTCAGGTCCCCAAGGCAGAACGTATGTAGATGACAGCCATGTAGGACTCGGGCTTGACATCTTGGTGGCATCTACACTTTAACCTAATGCAACTAATCAAACAATAGTTATCAAAGGAAGAGTTTCTCTTTAGTAAATGATACAATAATTATTTCCTACATATTTTTAATATCCAAGAATCTAAAAGTCAATCTATGCTGGGTAGATTGTCACTTCTTTACCAAGACAGATTCAAAAATATCTAGACAGTTTTACTCTACCAGAGTATGAGAATGTCATTTATTCCTTATTACCCATATTAATCACTTTTATGTTTAATATCAAATACATGTTCAATAGCTCACTTAAATTATAAAATATACATGTATACAAATGACAAATATGATGTCCATTCCAACTTCTGAGTAAACCTGAAGGTCACAGAGCTTAAGCTTTTGGTCACTGGAAAGACACTACCCAAAATCGTCTTAAGTTCTCTAAACATTGTATACAAATGTTTGCAACTAGATTGTCACTGACAGTACGGTGCAGAAGACATGCTGCCTTCCACACATAAGAAATGTAAAAAGAGCCTCCTGATTTCCATGGGAATTGCCTCTACAAAGTTGGTAAACAAGGTTGTTCCATCAAGTTGATTTTTATGCTTAAGATACCATCTCCAGGGACTTCTCTGGTGGTCCAGTGGTTAAGACTCCATGCTCCCAACACAGGGTGTCCGGGTTCGATCCCTGGTCAGGGAGCTAGATCCCACATGCTGTGACTAAGACCAGGCACAGCTAAATAAATAAATAAATGTTTTTTAAAAAAATAAATTAAAAAAATTAAAAAAATACCATCTCCATTGTGGTTGAAATTGGTATATATGTTAAATAACATCTTGTTTGAACCATTCACTTTCACATTAAGACATGAGAAGATCACATCAAACGTTTAGGCAGATGTACCACAAATAGAAGCAGGCTAGAAAATATGCTTTTTGAACATCTGGAAAACTTCCAGTTTCACAGCTAAGATCACCATCACAAGGTCTGGAAGGAGAAATCCAAAATTATTGCTTTCTGTTGGCTTTGCTCCTGAAACAAGAACATATATCAATACAAATAATAAATGAGCATTTTTCAGAATGAGCCGTATATCTATGGGCTCTGGACGCAGCTCATGCATCACCTCACCCTACACAAGCTTGCAGGTGGTCACCATCCACGCATCACCCGTCACATTAAGTGCCTCCACAGCCAAGAGTCCGGAGAGAAGAGCCTGTGCCCGCCCTCTCTCCATCCTGACTTCCGTTCATATTTCAACATCTGATTTCTTGGAACCCTTTCCTCTGTAACTTCTGGGAAAGCCCTCTATAGAGTTTCAGGTCTTTTCCTTCTGACCGTTTATCCTCAGTCTTCTGTCTTCTGCTTGAACTTGACAGGTCACTGATCCCCTAGAGCTCTGTTCTTGGCTCTCCTCCTTTCTTGCCACATGGGCTCCTTGGAGGACTCTCATCTACGCTCCTCTAAACGCAGGTGACTCTTAAACCTTCATCTCTAGTCGAGATCTCTTTCCTAGTCTCAAACTCTCTGCATCCAGTTACTGATGGAAATAGCCATCTGGCATCCCATGAGAACTTCAGTTCTAAAACCAATGTCATCAATTTCCCTTGCTTTATCCACCCGCCCACATCTACCTATGCTTCTGTATTTTCTTGTTCTGGTTAATTTTTTTTTGACCAAGAAAACATACTCAGTGACTAAAAAGCAGGAAGTCATGAAAAACAAACCATTTTTGTTCATATTTGAATCCCCAGCATAATGCGATGATCGATAAATGCTTTATGAACAATAAGTGAACTTTATAATGAAAATCTTTGAAGCACAGACTACATCCAAAAACAGAACAAAAATGTGGAACATTGGGACAAAAAAAAAGCTATTTTTTAAAGAAAAACTGGAAGAAAAACACTTGTACCTGTGTAATATTAAGCAGGTAGGGAATGTCTCTAAGACCTGGTAGCAACAGGCAATAAATATTTGTGTAATGACTTTATAAATTAACTCACTTGTCAAAAAGCTCTATTTTACACTTTAACCCAATAATCAGATGACTAACATTTAAGGATTTCTGAAATTTGTTTGATTTGTTAATCAGTTACTTCTAAGCAATAAAAAGGGTGTGACAGTCTATGGCAGTCAGAAGAGTAGGGGCTTCAGAATCTGTAAGACTTGGACACATTTCCTGGTTCTGATTTCTATAGGCAAGCTTCTTACCTTCCTAAACGGTAATTTCTTCATCAGTAAGTTGGTTTAATTACCCTCATCTTGCATGTCTTCATTTCATCTCAGAAAATTTCAGAGCTGTGCATAGAAACTGACACACCAAATACAACACACAGCAATGCAGCAAGAACAGAGGTTTCAGGCTGGGAGACCTTATAACAGGAGATTTCAAAACCTCCTGTAAGGTCTCACCTGTTCTGGAATCAGAATCTCTAGGAGGTAAGGCACTGTTACCAAGTTCTGCAAGTTAAACTGAGGCAAGGCCACCAAACATGTGAGGACCACTTCCTTGGATGACGGCAGTCATATGTATTTTAGAGTCTTCTCTATATAGTGCTTTCAAACACATTCACTTTATCCAGTTCTTACAAGGCAGGGGGTTATTGATCCATTCATTCACTTATTAAACTGGCAGTGATTGAATGTCAGCCATTATGTTGGCTGCTGGGGGTAGGATGGGAAATGAGACCAGACATCCTTCAGTCATGGAACATACAATTTGTGTGACAGGCCTCGCTCAAATACTAACTTGAATACATCTAAAATTACATTGTGCCATGTGTCAGAAAGTAGAGACACATGTCGCTATGAAATATTCATCCTGGTCCTATTGGCAGAGAAATTGGCAAAGAGAGGTCAATGTACATCTTAAATCAGCCTCATCAACTGTGACCAAAAATAGTGAAAAACTGGATTTGCTTTATGATGAGCATTCTACCATCTGTGAAGGTATTCTTATCAGACCCTGGCCTCCATGTGTGCAGACAACAGAGCAGGAAGTTTACCAGACAGCTCACGTGCGATGAGTTGCCCCTGAATTGCTGTAATATAGGAGTGCCAAGACAGAAGAAGAACCCCCAAGGTTGCCCTGAGACAGAGCTTCAAAGCTGTGGCAGGACCAAGGTTAGAGATAAACAAAGGACAGCCCGGCTGGCCTCACACACAACGATCAGACAGTATTCTCAAGTACTCTCGCTTGTTGTGGGGAGATTTGCCCTTCTTGGGAAACTTCACAGCATAAAAATTTTAGACTTACCATTGTACACATCCTTGGACCCAGATATTCCACTTCTAGGAACTAAATTTTCAAACATATGCTCAAAAAACACATTTACCAATTATTTTATTTTGAAATGTTAAGAAATCAGAAACTTAAATGTCTAACACTAAATGAGGGTTTAAGTAAGTACGTTCTAACCATAAACTAGAAAGTAGGCAGCCATTAAAAAACATAGGGCGTTTGGAGATATAACAAGCTCACCATGTAAGAATTAATGGGAAAAAGTAGATACATTGTTTGGTCTGGATTTATAATAATAAAAGCACAAAAGTTCTGTGTCTCTGTTGCAGATGTGTATAGGTACATACAAAGAAACACAAATATTGAACAACTAGCTAACAACTCTGCAGTTTAATTTTATTCCATCCTCTGTTCCACTCCCTTATGAACGAACATGCATCTATAACAGGCAGGAAAAGAAAAATGGCAGGTGTTTGTAAAAAGAACAGAGTTTCTTCTGAAGAACCACATCTCTCCTGGCTGACCCAGAGACTCAAAGAATAAGACCAACACAGCAAAGAGCTTCTCAAAGAGCAGCTGCAACGATGAAATTAACCAGGAGTAATTTTCATGTGTGACCCGGGCAGTAAGAACCCGTGGTAGCAAGATGTGTTTGAAAAAAGCAGGAATTTCTTACAGAAGCCCAGTGGCACAGCACATACATAATATTACAAACACCACCCTCATAGATCATTAAGACTATTTTAAATTGCTGAAAAGTCTTAAATAATTTTGGCACAAAGTGGTCATAATAATATGGGCATATTTATTAGAGTAGAATAAATCTATTCCTTAAACTATGTCTGGACTTTAGTTAGGATATATTTCTTTAAAGACTTCTGTTGCTCTCCATCTTTTCATTTAAAGATACCCATCAAGAGGGTGCTTGTGACAGGGGGCAGCATTGAGCGCTGGTCGTCACACCTATGCACTGTCCACTAGGCTTCCTTGAGGGCCATCGCCACTGTGGAGGGAGAGTTCCATATACTATGAGCAGAAAGGCCACTTTTCTTCCCATTTAAAAAAACTGTAATAAAATATACATGACATAAAATTTACCTTTCACATCTTTTTTAGGTGTACAATTCAACGGCATTCGTACACCCACAATGTCATGCAACCATCCCCATCATCTATTTCTATTTGTCATCACCCCAAACAGAAACTCTGTCCCCATTAAGCCGTAACTCCCCATTTTCCCTTCCCCCAGCCCTTGGCAACCTCTAATCTATGGATTTACGTATCTGGGGTATTTCGTATAAATAGAATCATATGAAAAAGTAATTAAAGTAGCTCTTCCTGCTTTTATGTGTGTCTTCTTAATTGGGAGAGTTGGATTATGAAGGTATATTAGCTACATTCTCTTATATGGAGCCAATATGGGATATTATGACATCAGAAAATTGCTACATAAGATCCCAGATTCACAAAGGAGGTCCCTCTGGGAGCCCTCAGGTGGTGACAGGTTGAGAAGGCAGGATCTGAGCTTGTGGCCACCTAATGGAGCGACGCAGTACGCTTCACATCGGGTCGACAGAGCCCCGCGGATCCGGAGGGGAGACACACAGGCTGCCCTTCCAGCTGGTGGCCATCTGCCTAAGTGACAACTGCCAGATGGGGAGAAGAGACTGAAATGGGGATCAAACATTAAGTAAAAGAGGATTCCTTGGAAAGCAGCATTGATGTCGATTAGTCATATGACATTCTAATGCCTTGGAAGATTTCACCTGAAATATTTGCGTAGGAATAAAAAAGAAGACAGATACATTCCTGGATGAGAAAGTCTGGTGTGTGCTAGACACGAAATGCCTTGTGCTTCCTGCAGAAAGCAGACTGAATTGATTTCTCAGTGTGCTCATTCCGTTCAAACTTCCAGCTCAGATCAAAGATTCAATAGCTTTCTTTTAATCTCCCTCCCCACCCCAGGCACAGGAAGGGGAGCGCTTTGCCTCTCCTCTAATCTCATTCCCAGTTACTGTTTGGGGTTGAATTCCCCAAAGCTGTTCTCAAATGAACCTCTCACCTGTGGGTTGTCTAACCTTGGGGATTGAAGGGTGAGCTAAGGAAGGGATGAAAAATGATGACAGCAGGGAGAATATGGGAGACCCCTTGCTTTCCTCTCAATTTCATCAGAAACCTAAAACTGCCCAAATAGTAAATAAATAGATTCTTTTAAAAAATGGTGAGAGCTGCCTCACCTCTGTCACCAATTTTCAAGTCATGATTGGGAAGAAAAGCAGGTCATGGAAGGGACCAGAATAAATAAAAATAGCCTCTTTGCTACCTTTTCCTTATCCCATTTGGAATTATAAGAAAAATAATTTTATTTTGTATCATCACGATTTTCTTTTTAATGTTAGGTTTTAAAGTTTAGGATAAAATTCTAGACTCCAACAACATTTAACTGGAAAGAACTGAAACAATAGTCGAGACCATACTATTTTTAACAAAGAAAAATAGTAAATAACAGGAAAAATATGGTCACGGAGGCAAACCGATTTAGTTTTTTCATTAAAGAAATGTAAATTCTGGATGAAAAATATAAAAATTCATTCTTTACTATGATATATCTTCCTAATCAAATCCAGATCAAATATGTTACATAAACACGAACTTAAAGTGGAATTAAGAACAGGAGTCAGAGTTAAAGAAATTAACTGACAACCATGGATGCTCAAGTCTTCTTTGATTATCAGAAAATGAGCGGGAGAAGTTGCTTCTTGCCAAACCCTAACAAATGGGATTCAGACTTGAGAGGTTATCTCTAAGACAAGTACATCAAAACAGCTTTTTGCTCTCCAGTGGCTGTCTCTACCGTGATGTCAGTTGATACAGTGGTTTGCAGACATAGTTTTTGTTTACTCTCTTTTGAGTCCATTTCTCCCATTTTGGCAGGCGATTGGGTCTCTCCGAACACAGGCTTTATCTAAGCTGGCAGCGCAGAGGTGACAATCCCTAATGAAGACTGACACATGCAAATCCTCCAGTTTGACATTTTCTGAAGTGTTCGATTTGGTTTCAGTGTAATTGCTAGAAGAAGCAGTAAGATATTTTCATAGATTTCCATTTTTATAATTTACGCCTCTGACTCACATTTCAATTGTTTTACAGCTTCTTGTCTTTTCTAGTGTTTTTATCATGGAAATGCACATGAACACATACCCCAAAATGATACAGGGCCATCAGTTTTTGTGGAGTTATTTTTTTCTTTTTTTAAAGAATTATGTCTGAATTTTAATATTCACCTAAGTTTTAAATTCCACCAACAAAAAAATTACATTCAATTCAGACTCAATGTTCAATTGTCAGGTTTACTTCTAAGAAAATAATGGATACTAGAAAGACCTGGGAATCCCTTACAATTCCTACGGAAACATATTTATCCATTGCCTATAACATGTAATGATTCTGGATTGAAAGTATATACAGATGTCTATGTGTTATTGCAAAGTTAAGAAATAAGAACAGAAAAATAGGTAAGAGTAATTTTATAAACGGCTAGTTTAAGTTTTATATATGTCAATTTGAGTGGACAGAGGTTAGATGGCATTGAGTATTAAACAATCGTACTATACAACCACGGACATCGACAAATTCTTTGTGTTCTATGGCAAGAAGAAGGAGTAATGACATCATCCCCATGTAGTTTTCACTGAGATGGATAAATTTAAAAACCAGCAACTGATCTGACAGTTTCCAAGACCTCAAAACAACACACTTCCAAGGGGGTTGATCAAAAAGCATTGAAAGTTGACACACCTGTCTTTCTCTGTTTCTCGATATACTCTTGGGCCATCCATTTTTCCTTCCTACCTTCAGGGGAGGGAGACATATTTTTACAAACACACACACACACACACACACACAAAGGGATTCATCCAGAAAATACACATTTGGTGGCAATTCATTGAGTCACCGCACAGTTTGACGTTGCAGATGTTATAAACTTGCATGGGCTCCGCATGTCAACATCAGCTATTCTTACCTCGCTTCGGATCATATGGGTGACTGTGGTTTTGCCAGTTTCCTCGTAGTGTGTCACATTTTCTCAAGTGCTATGCTTTAGAGAAATACTTCCTATTTTGTAGCCAAAAAATTCTAACAGTCAGAAAATATTGTCAAGTTTCTGGTGAATCTTCTGATGCCGAGACTAGATTTTATTTTGTACGGCAGCTGCTACAAATCCCTGGTGGCTATAGATAACGCAGTACATTTCACTCTTTTGACTATTTCTCCCGGGTTTTGAAAAGATAGATATGGTTTCAAAGCTACCCGTTTCTGAATTCTTTCCATAGTGCTGAAGAACAGTCTTGGTTTTCAGGAAAAAAAAATGATTTAGAATCTTCCTTCTGCCACTTCTTACCTAGATGACTTGAACCAAGATACCAAGATACCCCACTTCTCCAGTCTCAGTTTCCTTATCTGACAAATGGTGATTCAATGAGATAATTCATGTAAAGTGCCTAGAACTATGTCTGGCTCATTAAATCCTCCTTAATAATAATATTAATATCAACCAACCATAAACCACATCATCAAGGTCTCTCCGACAGCTGATATAAATGTCTTTTAAACCACAATTAGTATTCCAGGAGGGCAAAGATATAAGATGCCGTCTGACTAGTTTCACTCCTACACATCTGTAGAATAATCTGGGAGTGAAGCTGACACTGACAGCCCCAAACAATTAACCAGTGCAGGTGCAATGTTAAGGTACTTTTAAGATATGGCAATAAACTAATCATCTTCTCATCCTCTGTAAAAACACTACATACATCCAGCAGTGCCCAACTAAATTTCATCACCCAATAAGCATATTTAAAATAGGTGAGCTGGTTAATTTATCAATGTTTGTCAATAGGTAGGTAATGCTCCCTACCATCATTAACTTTTGGCACAGTTAACATTGCGTGAAACTACCCTTCTAAACATCTCAAATTCCCACCCCACCCTCAGGTTGGTACAGAAAGCCTTTCAGTGCAGATCATGGCAAGCTTCCAACTTCTTCTTGTATTCCTTCTCCCAGCCATTATCACACGTGGGATGCCATGATACAGAACCAGTTCCATTCAAAGAGCTCGCATTTAATTACATAATAGCTCAGTTATAAAAAACTGGAAAAAGTACAGAAGCAACATATATCAATTTAAATGCTGGTTATGCAAAAATACTAATATACAAGAACACACATGCCAAACCATCAATAAAACAGAGTTAAACACATAATGCTTAAAATTCTATACCAAAAAAAAAAAAAATTAGCACAACCAAGATTGACAAATAACCCAGAAAAACTATTTGCAATATTCTAATATACAAAGAACTCTTATAAACCAGTAAGAAAAAAAAATTCCATAGGAAAAAAAGTATCAGAAAACATTTTTTAAAAGCCATTCTGTTACAAAATGAGAAATACAAAAGGCCAATAAGTAGATCAAAAATAGATTTTTACAAGTCCCAATTTAAGTCAAAATAGTAGAGTAGCATTTATTTACATAATGGATATAAAGTAGTTAAAAGTATTGACCAGTATTATCAAGGGTATGAGGAAAAAGACACCTACATAAGTAGGAGTGTAAATTGCACAACTTTTTGAACAATCATAGCATTTAGACAAATTTTTAATATGTACAATCTTTAACTTAAAAATTAGAAAGTTTCTTAAGAATAGGTGTACAAGGGTGCTCGGAGTGTTAATTATAATGCTAAAAAATTGAAGACAATGTAAAGGTCTATAATTAGGCAACTGGTTTAAAAAAGTATACCTACTAAAACTGGTCACGTAAAACATATTTATTAAAATATAAAATAATTTAAACTGTTATTGTTAACAGAGAATGAAATTACAAGATCAGGAATTATATATGTCTAAACAGATATTTAGAATATTGAATGCCAAAGATGTGATTTTTTAGGATCAGGAAGTTTCAAATGATATTTTTAAATAGTATTCTACATTGTTTACATTTTGCTATGAATATGTACTATTTTAAGATGAACCAAGTTAAAGTTAGTTTTACTTTGAAACAAATTTGTACTTCCTCCACTGGAACTGTTGTAATCCTCCAAAGGTTTGAGTTATTTGCAGCTAGAATGCAACTTTCAGAGGAAAAGACTGTCCCTGGATTAGATTTTTGCAGCCTGGACTTCTCTCGGATTGCAGTTTGAGTTTAGCAAAGTTTAGTTTAAAGATCATGAAGAGATGTGAAAAGGGAAGAAAGTGCTCACAGTGAGACCAGCACTGGGTCACGGTGGAACAGCAAAAACAGGGAGGGAGGGAGAGTCCACACAGGGCAGTTCCATCCCCTCACCACTAACTGTCCCACTGGCAGGAGCAACCCATGCAGGTAAACCCACTGGGCAGCGGGAAGTTCAGAATAAAGGCAAGGGAAAAAGCCAAGAATGAACAAACTAAAGTTATGAGATTAACGCCCCCTCCCAGTTTTTCCCATTATGGACTGAGCAACTTTGTCTTAGAAAAGGCAGAGATGAATATCATGGCTATATCTGAGGGGCTTGATTCTGAAGGTGAGATATGGCAACCAGAGGGACCTAAGGAGGAAAACATCATTCACCTCATTCCCAGCTGGGAGTGGAGGGATGGAGGGAATCAGGAATCAAGTAGGGTCCACCCTCCAACTGAGGAGCCTGACAAAAGCTACCTGGTTAGTGGAGGCTCCATCTCGTAAAGGATAACCTTCCTAAGAACAAGGTTCCAGTGTCATCCACATACTGCTCTATGTGTTCCCTCTCCCATTTTACTGTGTCTTCTGGACACAGTTCAACCATCAGCAAATTTTCCTACACCCTCAGACTCTTCTCAGACGACTTCATCTTCTGCTTGACTGTCCCCTACCTCTCCCAGACCATCATATTCTCGCCCCTTCTCAAATGATCCCTGCTCCTTTAAGGCTCATATTGTCCAACTGGTCTACCTTCCATAACCCCTGACTTCAGAGGAGTCCTCTGACTACCTTTAGTCCACTTTTCCCTCACAGTGAGGACCTCAGCACCTGGCTCGCCATCTTCCTCTCCATTCCAACTCCTGTTGTCATGCTGAGTAAGCTCCACGTGCAGGGGGGTGACCCACTCAATACCCCAGTCTTTGTTCCCAGACCTCTCCAATTCCAATGGTCTTTCTTCCACTGCACCTCATACCCTCTTCCCATCATCACACACCTGAACGTTGCCATTGCCAAAAACTGCTAATTAAACCATTCACCTTCTGACAATATCCTCATTTTCTGGCCAAACTTACCCAACGGTCTCAGCTGCAACAATGTTTGTTTAAATAGTATCTGACTATCTGGCACTGTACTGAAAGCTTTGTATTTTATCTTCAAAATAAACCTACTAGTAAAATACTACTACTATTATTACTATTACTAAAAAAATAATAATGCCTAACATTTAGAGAGTACATTCTACATGCCTGGCACTTTTTAAGCTCTTTACATATATTTACTGATTAATACAACAACCCTATGAGGTAAGTAGAGTCGTCCCTCTGTATCCTCGTGGGCACTGGTTCCAGGACTCCCACAGATACCAAAATCTGAGCATGCTTAAGTCCTGTATATAAAGTGTAGTATTTGCATATAACCTACACACCTCTTCTCATATTTAAATCATCTCTAGATTGCTTATAATACATAATACGATGTAAACACTAAATAGCTGTAAACACTCTAAATGCTGTGGAAATAGTTGCTGGCATGTGGCAAATTCAAGTTTTGCTTTTTTGGAACTTCCTGGAACTTTTCTTCATTCGAATGTTTTCAATCCAAGGTTAATTGAATCTGCAGGTGCAGAACCTGCAGACACAGAGGACCGACTGTACCCTACTCTTTCCACTTTGTAGATGAATAAATTTAAGCCCATAGAGGTTATCTATTACGGCCACGGTCCTACTGCTGCCATATGGTGAAGCTGGGGTCAACCCAAAGATGTAATGTCAATACAAAATAACTTAGACACCTACCTGCCTCTGGACCCACCTTATTCCTTTGTGTTCCAGCTGAGGCATTACCCCCTTCTCAGCAAGGTCCCTTGCATGTTCCCAGGAGCCCACGCCCTCCTGCCTTCCCAGGGACCTGTCTCTTCCTTTACTCCTCTTTTCCACTTTCTGAAGTTTGACTCCTGCCCATCATCCACTGAAGCTCCTCTTGTCCTCTTTATCCATAAGACCCCCATGTTGAGTAAAGCAGTGGGCATGTCTCCAACTTATTTGTTCCAGGCTTCTTAGTGGGATTTGACACGGCTATATTATCCTCCTTGAAATTCTGTTCTCTCAGACTCTTCCATCACCATACTCTCTTTCTCAGTTTCCTCTGACACCAACTTCTCCTCTATATGATCTAAATACTGGAGATCATTATAGTTAAGTCGTGAAAGGGGCCCCCTTTTCTGCTCTCTTTTTATTCTCCCTTGAGGAATTTCCATCCAGCTCCATTGTATAGTAGATGAGGTTCTTAGTAGCAAGGAACAGAAACAGACTCTGATTAAGCTAAAAAGTAAATTTGTTAAAAGGATTTAGGGAAGCTCACCAAATTGTTGGGAGGCCTGGAGAACCAGACTTGAGGCTGAGCTGTTGGGAACAACAGCCCTGATCACGCCATGGAGCTGGTTTGGCAGGATGTCAGTACCAATTCCCCACTGTTCCTGCCATACCAGGGCTCAAATTTTACTGCAGCTACTACCAGCACCACTGGCACTTCTGCACCCACAAATCCAACCTGTAGCCATGACTAGTGCTGACCCCAATCGGTCAAGCAAGAGCTCTCTGACATTCCCCTCTTGGGCCTCTAGCTCCTGAATAAGGGTCTAGAGTGGGCAAATCTGATTGGCAGAGCCCAAAGCTTTGGTGGCAAGGGAGGCTGGGAAGGTATCTAGTATCAGTTCCTGTGGGTGAGATTTTCCCCCAAGCTAAGACTCAGAAAATGGAGAATAACCCAAACA
Organism: Balaenoptera borealis; assembly: GCF_965194805.1. NCBI lineage: Eukaryota > Metazoa > Chordata > Mammalia > Artiodactyla > Balaenopteridae > Balaenoptera > Balaenoptera borealis. The sequence continues at coordinate 73,957,542 of NC_138877.1, forward strand.
TGGGCAGGGATTTGGATGCTGGAGACTCACCATGATAGTTATGACATGCACCATGGTTGTAAGAGTCACCTATAGGCTCCAAACTCATTTTTATCTCCAGTCCAGAATCATTTTTTGAGCTTATTTGATATCTCAACTTAGGGTACTTGCTGTTCTCAAATGTAACATATCTGAAACCAGTCTCTGGATCCAGAGCCTCCCCATCTGCATCTTTCACTCTTTAAAATATTTCTTTACATCTGATGCCTTACACTGGGAACCCAATGGCCACCTTGATACATCCTTTCCCTTCTACTCTACACCCAGCCTAACACACAGTACTGTTCATTCCAACAGAAGAGTATATCCCAGTTCTGTCCATCTCTTTCCATTGCTTCTCTTACCCCACTTTAACCTGCAACTACAATAACCTCTGCACCGGAACACCTGGCTCTCCTCTTCACTGTCTCTAATCTATTCTCACAGAAATTTGCTAATCTTTTTTAAAAGGTGTTTTGGAACACGTCAATCTCAGAATCAAGCCCCATCTATGACTTCCCTTTTAGAATTCCCTGTAGGATGTCTTGCATAGAGTTAGGACATGCTGAATTTTCCCCTAACCTCGTCCTATAAACTCAGCATATGTTATCCCCCTTCACTGCAGATTTACTTCTGCAGTTACTGAAGAAGTTAAGCTCTTTCCGGGTCTAGACTCTTCATAAACTTTGCCCCCTCTGCCTGGAATGCCATGCCCAACCTCATTCTGTAGTAAATGCAGAAGAATGGGGTCCTGAGCAAGAAAGATTGGGGGCAGGAAACACCCTCTACTGCTCTGGAAAGATGCAAAGAACAGAAAGGGCAGGATGAAGATTCTGAGTGTTGACAGTGAGGGTTTGAGGAGTTGCCTGTGCTTCCTGTACCCCCCGCCCCCTGCCACCAGTTCATATGCCTACTACCTACCTACACATGAGAGTTAGCAACCAGTAAGCATCTTCACAATTCCTGTCCTTATGTAACTTAAAATCCAGAAAGAAAGATGGCATGCATATAAGAAATCATATCATTAATTAATGAGGTATTTTGGTGTTCTATTCTTGAGTCTACACGGTGCTTTCAGGCGATGCTCTCATTCAAAGTAAAATGTGTTCAGTGCTCTGAGAGTGGCATCATCAAATGACTACAGAAGCATATTTTAGGGAATCCTTCATAATGAAATTTAAGAAAAAATGTGTATAAAAGGAGTCCAAAATATCCCACAAGTCTCTGGTTAGACTCTAATGAGAAGGATATTCCTGAAGTTTGAGATAGATTTTCATTGAAACCATGTGGCATTTAGTCATCTCTCTCTGCATAGTTGAGCTAGGCAATGTTTGCTTCAAGACAGAGCCTGTTTTGAAAAGAATCAACCTGCCTTAGTAGGTGCTGACATAATGTCTCAAAGGAGACAGGAGATTTGGACAGGGGTTGCCTTCATTGCTACCATGTTCTGGATAAACTGAGAACTTCCATTTGCATCTTTCCAATTTAAAGCATCACTGCTTTTTTATTTTTTTGTTTTATTTATTTTTTGGCCGTGCCGCATGGCCTGTGGGATCCCGACCTGGGATCTAACCCATGTTCCCTGCATTAGAAGCATGGAGTCTTAACCACTGGACTTCCAGGGAAGTCCCATAACTGCTTTATTTACTGGTGTAATCCTCTAATGATGGACTCAAGAATTCTAAAAACATGGGTGTATTATCAGCTCAGGTAACCAGGACTTTCTTCCTTTGTGATGTAGCTACTACAGCAGCAGTGAATATGACTCCTTGCTCAGATGCTTTTTCATACCATCCTACAAACATCCTACATCCTACATCCTTAGCTCTGATAGGAAGAGAGAGACTGATCTGTGATTGTTACGTAGGGATCACACGGGCTAAGGAAATATGGGCAGCTCCTCTCTGCCTACACAATTGTAGCTGTGATTATGCTAGTGATTCATCTTTTGTCCCGATGACTTAAACTCAAAGTTACATGTGCCACATGCTACTTTTCACCTGCTCCGTTTTCCAGTTAAAATAGTTCTAAATGGTGATTCACCAGGCACTGTTGTTGACGTAGCTAGGATAATTTTTTAATATTCTTCCAAGGCTTGATTTCTTTCCTTACATTCATTATTTCACAATAATACAGAAATGTTAGATGCAGGTTTAACCTTATTGCATGAAAATAATTCCTATGTCCTAAACACGTATGTACACATCATCTTCTTGTAAAAGCTTCAATGAAACAGATATTTCTGAACTCTGCCATACAATATTTATAATTTAGTTCAATTTGCCCTAAGATTGGAATGGCATGAAGATAGGAAGTTATACAATTGCAAAATAAAAGGTACCTGTTTACTTGTTTTGCTTTTCAATAATTCAAACCAATCTCTAATTTTACATTCATTTGGAAGGACGGAGAAAGGGAAAGTGAGAGGGATATTTATTGCATATTTTTAGTGGGCCAGTGTCTACACTCAGAAATCATATATACTTTCTTCAAGTATTCCAATATCATGGCAATGTTAGAATTCTCATTTGTATCTTAAAGATAGTGAAACTAAGGCTCAAAGAGGGTAAAGGTCTAAAAAAAATGCCAACCTAATAGGTAGCACACCCATGCACCCTCTTTAAATGTGGTGTCCAATGGCAGCAACACACAGAGCTCCATGACCTGAGAATTTTTGCATAAGAAACATAGATTCACCATCTGGACATTCGCTCTCCACTCTCTGAACACTCTTGAATAAAAATTACAAAATGCATTCACATTAAAAGGTCCAACAGCTGTAATGATAAGTCAGCACAATTTATTAAAAAAAAAAAAAGAGGAAAAGAAAATACGTGTCCTATAACCCAGAAGAGTCAGTTTCAGGCAGAGCCATGGTCTGACAGTTTCAATGGAGGTTAGAAGGGGCAGCTGTGTTCCACGTAAATTTGTCGACCCCTGTGAGCTTCCCATCAACAAGATTTTCTCATCCTCCCATTATTGCTGTCCAACAATTAATCAACAGCTGTTGAAACATTATAAGCATGCTTGTAATTTGGGGTAAAATTAATGATTGCCTATCTATTAAAATGCTGAGGGAGGCTTTGTTTTCTAGCCCCAGTGTGAACTTGCTGATTTATTCTCCAAATCAATTACCCTCCTGAACTCCGCTGCCTCCTGACTGTTGGCTAAGAGCATCCCACACCCCACAATCCTCCTACGAGAGCTCATGACATACACAAGACGGTATGCTTGCCTGGTCACGTGGTTCTGTAGATCACAGATTTATGTTAGCAGAGTGAAAGAAAAGCATACTTAGAAGGAGTGAGATTTTGTTTTCTTGCATCTTAGTTATCTGAGAGTAAATTTTTAGAAAAAATGCTCATATCAAAACATAGTATCATGAACACTATGAAATCAATGACTCAAACAAGTAGTGAATAAATACTGTATTTTATATGAAAATAAAACAAAGGTGATGAAACCACTTTGAAAGGGATCATTCTTCCCCTGGCTAGTATTTGCAAGGTGTTTCATGATTTATTTCGTCTCTGGGCCTGTTAACCTAGGATGTGAACACTTCCAAATGTCCAGCAGAAGCTTGATTCCAGTAAAGTGGACAATCCAGCCAATGGTGGTGTTCTAAGTTCACTCAAGTCAAGCATTGGCATCCCACTTTGCTACCCAACGATCTTGACCCAATTCACTCTCACCCACCAGGTCCGGAAGAGAAAATCCTACCCTCTTCAGGTTCATTTTAGGAAATGTCCTGGACTATTTCAGGCAATTATTAGTGTTGTTTTTTTACCTTTTCACAGTCATGCCATGTAATAGTCATCAAGGAATAAAAAGATCCCTTGAACTTAAACGCAGAAAAGCACCCGTGGAGTAGAGAGGCAGATGTGGCTCACTACTGCTTTCCATACACTACTGCACTGCTATTACTTGGTACTAAATCAAGTAACAGTAAGTGTTCGGTTGTCACATTTCCAGCCTAATAGCTCATGCATATGCACACTTCAAATCACTTACCCAGACAACGACCCACAAGGCAACTCTCGATGAAACTACTACTGTTCAGACAAACATCAGCTCTCCTGCCCACCTAAGCCAATAAGGCCATTTTACCTGTTTGCATTTTGCAGGTAATTACATATAAGAAGGAAAAAAATACCAGCATCAGAATTTGTTCGCAAAAATAGAAACAGCCTTTGCTATGAGGATATGAAGGACATAATTTAGGGTGAATAAAGATTTTAATTATATAACGTGCTACAGATTTCCATTCTATCTGTATGAAGTGCTCAGGTTCTCAGTCTGACTGGTCTCTCTCTGTTTTCCTTCAAAGTACAGTCACAAAATATTTCTCTCTTCCATGAGGAAGTAATAATTTTCTCTAAACTACATCTAATATATTAGTAATAATGGTGTGCCACTTCAAACAAATTACAAACTAATGTTAGTGTTCTCACCAATGGTACACAAAATAATAACTCCCTGCAGGCCAATTTGCATACAAAATGTAACGTTTAAAGCCAAGCAATTAGCACTTTATTATGGAACTCTCTGATTGTAATATACTGCAAACTACTTATACTGCTACAAGGATTTTCATTTATTAAAAATTACACTATTAGAGTTGCCATTACAACAAACCAACCTGCATTCAATTACTAACAAACTCAAAGACCAAGAGTCATTGTTTATATTTAAGGAGTGAGAGAATATAGAGCATTGCCCGCCCCTTTATATGACCGTGGAAAATAAACAAGATGGAAATGGCTGAGCAATTTTGTATTTAAATTACAAATATAGTGACACCATAGCCACGCACACACCCCAATATAAATAAGATCCTATACCAAAAAAGCAAGCATGGAGAAATAAATTCGACTAACTACAATCAAAAAAAGCAGAAATCAAGAATATTATTTGCCTTTCAAAGTATAGGATTTACGAATTATTAATATTGGATATGTTGAATTTCCTCACAAGCATTTACAAAACTAGACTGTAAATAATGTCACCAGTACTTCCACATACTTCACTGTTTAAAAAGTAAAGTCAGAGTGTTTGATTTTTCTCACTATTCTCCCAAGATTCATACTTTGAATTACTCTCCATTTTAAGTGGTGGAAAATTGGGTCTCAGTGGCAACTCGCAAATTCTTCATTCTGGTTAAAGAAAACTAGATTCCTCAAATGTTCTAATTTGCCTGTTTCTTATGAAAGAGTGCTTGTGGGTTTTATACGCACCCATCTGTTGCCTAAAATGGCAATTATGCCCTTCAAATTAACTTTAGGTTAATTATTTTTTATGTTTCACCTCTGTATAAAAAATAAACTGTAGTTGAATCGTTTACATTTATGGTTAGGTTTATATAATAAAGTGACAGAGCGGCTTGATTTATTAAGATATTCCAAACACTGAGAAAAGTCACAGAGATGGTCGCATAAACTGATGTACACATCCATCTCACGTGCGCACACACATACATACACACACGCTCACTCATTTCATTTGAATGAATCTTAAAGACGACATCGCACGTGCAAACCAAAATTCCATTTAACAATGATCTCAGAGTCTTTAAGCATCTATTAACAATCAAAGTTCCATTCTTCTTTCTCCTCATTTCAGTTTGCCTTTTTGTGCACTGAAGAATGATACAGTCCCCCAATCTTCCTCATTCTTCCCCAGCATAATTTTCCCCCCATTTCAAATATTATTAGTCAAAGTATGTGAGTAAGCAGCGGGGGATGGGAGATACCCACCAATGGCAAATTCTATAAAAGCTGGAGCTAATTTCTGTTCTGAGATAGCCACCAGGATTTACAGCTGCCATCAGCCTGAGAAATGGAGGCTGAGCAAGAGGGAAAATGTTCCCCGGTCATGTTTTTATAGTGACCATAACACTACAAACAGAAATGCTAACTTCCTGTGAAGAAGGGTTAACACCGACTTTAAAGTATGTTCTCTGCTTTCCCGCTGATTTGGGTCACGACCTTAGACAAGTCATCGAACTGCTTTGTGACTCAACTTCTCAGATGCTAGGTTGGCAGAAATCCCATATGACATCTTCCTAACAGCAGCGCAATGAATATTACAGAGATAATGTGAGTAAAGACATGTTGGATTCCAGAGTCAAAGAATGACGTTTCCATCTAGTGTTAGCACACACTTACTAGGATGAAACGGACAGATGCCAGCTTATCTATCATGACTTGGGAAATAAGGAGCATTTACCTTCTCAGACTAAAAGAAACCTTGGCATTTTCATTAATCCAAGTTCTGTGGTGCGGTATTTATATTTAATAAGGTACTCCCTTACTGTTCAAAGTCATATTTAAAGATTTAATCTAACAGCCTCAAAATGAGGAGTCATTAATTCACAAGAGAGGTCAATTCTATTTGAATAAAATACTATTAAAATGATCATTTTAAAAATCTTTCATAGAGCTCTCATAATTATCAAAATGTAAATAAATTCAAGATTTTCATTAGGGATAGATCTTTTCCTCCCTATTTTGTCGTGCACACTCACTTCAGTAGAACAGAATGAGAAAGTGTGTAAGCACTCAGCTCATCGTACTGTGGTTTCTGGTATCAGGCTGATAAACTGGTGGCCAAATCATCTTGGAACTCTCCCCGGGGGCTTCCTGATTTCCTGAGATGCCTTGAATTAGATCCCAAGAGGCACTCAAAAAGATCCTCTTTCCACCCAAGCTATGCTTTCCTTTATAGAACTAGAAAAGTGGAGGGAGTCTGGGCAAGTCTAAGGATTCTCAACTGGTTTTGTCACTGGTAATCATCAAAAATAGTTACAGTTTGATCAGGCTTATAACTTTTGCACAGCAAAGGAAACTGTAAACACAGAAAAGACAACCTGCAGAATGGGAGAAAAATATTTGCAAATAATGCAATCCTACTCCTGGGCATATATCTGAAAAAAAAAAGCAAAATCTCTAACTCAAAAAGATACATGCACACTAATGTTCATAGTAGCACTATTCACAATAACCAAGACATGGAAGCAACTTGTGTCCAACAGAGGAATGGCTAAAGAAGATGTGGTACATATATGCAATGGAATACCACCCAGCCATAAAAAGAATGAAATAATGTCATTTGCAGCAACGTGGATGGACCTAGAGGTGATCATACTAAGTGAAGTCAGTCAGACAAAGGCAAATATTTTATGAAATCGCTTCTACGTGGAACCAAAAAATGATACAAATGAACTTATTTACAAAACAGAGACAGACTCACAGACAGGAAACAAATTTATTGTTACTGAAGAGGAAAGGGAAGGGGAAGGAATTAATTAGGAGAATGGGATTAACAGATACACACCACTATATATAAAATACATAAACAAGGATTTACCATAGAGCATAGGGAGCTATAATCAAGATCTTGTAACAACCTATAATGGAAAAGAATCTGAAGATGTACACCTGAAACGATACTGTACATCAAGTACAGTTCAATAAAAACAAAAACATTTTTTAAAAATAGCTACAGTTTGTCATTGGCTGCTTTTTTTGACCCTTTCGGAGCCACAAAGAACGGACTGCAGGGCAAACAAAGAATTTAATGAATTGTTTTACTCTAAACGATTCACAGGCAACCAGCAGCATTTTGTCACAGTCTGACAATTTAAAGGTAGATCGCCAGAGTAAAAGTTTTGAATAAAACATTTTGAACCTCCAGTCTAGCCTAGTGTCTGGCCCACGTATGAATGAATAAATAAATGCATGTTGGAGACAATCCAAGGTCAAGAACACAGACTTAGAGAATGAATTTATGGTTACCAGGAGGAAGCGTCCGGGGAGAGGGATAGATTGGGAGTTTGGGATTGACACGTACACACTGCTATATTCAAAATAGAGAACCAGCAAGGACCTACTGTATAGCACAGGGAACTCTGCTCGATATTCTGTAATAACCTATATTGGACAATAATTTGAGAAAGAATAGATACATGTATATGTATAACTGAATCACTTTGCTCTACAACTGAAACTAACACAACATTGTTAATCAACGATGCTCCAATATAAAATAAAAATTTTTTTAAAAAAGGAATAATCTACAGGAAGTATGAGCAAATGCAAGTAATGTTTTGATGATCATAGATTTTTAAGACTCAGCTAAATCAATTAAATAAATCAGTTAAATGTGAAAAAAAAAAAAAAGAAGAACACAATTCATACCAGGTCACCTTCACTGATACTGAAAGAGCCCAAAAACCTGGGAGAAGCTTGATTCTTGGTGATGATTCCGCTATGACTTTAAGTCTAAATTTTATCTAATTCATTTCACGTTCATTCAAAACTTGTCAATTCCCTTTCCCACGCAATACTAGTCCTGAACGTCCATGGAGAAGATGAGACACAATCTCTGTCCTCAAAGCACTAACTTCTGGTGAAGAAATCAAGTATGTGACAGGGTGTAGCATCGTGCCTGGAATAAAAATCGGCATTCAATAAATGTTTACATGACCCAGGAGCTGATTAACTATAAGCCAAGGCTGAAAAAAGTAAGTGCTAAATAAGAGTATAAGCATCTTTGAGGAAGTATGGTCTTTCTGATTTTGACATTTTACAAAAGGAGTTAACAGTTAAAACATACATAGATTTTAATTGGGGAGGATGAGAAGTTACAGGCAGCTGGAACAGTGTAGGCAAATATATGGAAGTGACGTGAGTTTGCAAGACCTCTTAGGGAAGGGGAGATGATCTCCTCTGGGCTGTGATGTGATGGACATAGCAGGAGGTAGAACCCCCTGGATTCTCTAGTCTACAGACCCACTCTCCAAACCTGCTAGGCTGGCCTGCCACAGGGTTTCTGCACCATGCTGCGTTTCTATTAAAATCACCTAAGACTGCTTTAGCTGGTTTATTCTCTATTGCTCTGTACTGAGTTTGCCAACCAACTAAAACCAGCACAGCCTTCTTTCAGCAAACATTGTCAAGCTTGGTCACATTTCTATTTTTGTCAATGATTTTTTTCAACCTAATGCAGAGTCGGACACTGTTGTCACTTTTCTTTGTTGTTATGGTGATTCATTAATTTATCAAATTTTTTTTGAATCTTAACTTTGCCACCCTCTATAATAACTACTCCTCCATTCTTTGGGCAATGACGATTTATAATTCTACCAGACTTCTTGAGAGGATCAAAAACTGAGCCTTGGTGACACACCACCAGAGACCTCCAGCCAGACTGATGGTGTTCCATCAACACTTTTAAGTATTGACTTGACGAGCTACTCACCCACATGACTCTCTGGTTATTCAGTTTGCATTTCTCCATCTTCTACACAAGGTTCATGAGATGCTTTTTAACTACATGGCTAAGATGGAAACTCACTTCCACCCAATAAATATCCAAGACTATGTTCTGTGCAGGACTGTGTTCTCTCGATGGAAACAACTGATATTTAATATTTCTACATTTTCTTATTGAGTCATTTATCCTTTCTACTAACATTTACTGAAGAACATTAGTTCTTCCCAGTTGACCAGAATTAATTCCAGAATAGCCTGTGGTGTGCTACAGCCAATTTGTACCAGTTCACCAGAACCAACTGTGATCATCTCTTCAAAACTCCAGTCAATGATTCTCCTCAGTAGGTTAAATCAGCCTCGTGGGAATATTTGCTGCATGGAAATCAGCACCTGCTATGTATCAGGGATTGCTGAGAAAACTGGTTGTTAAACATTTACCAGCATAAAACTGAGAAGAGTTCTAATAATTGTCCAAAATGTTGAGCTTCCGCCAATTCAAATAGTGTCACACACAGACAAATAACAGGTTTTGGATTTTTTAAAAAAGACTCCTGTTAATACCTGATGCATTTGAGGTTACCTCAAGACAGCTTTGAGATGATATTCAGCTCATGGGTAGAAATAAAGGAGTGAAGCACAGGGAAGAGAGAAAAGCCAGAGATGCAAGTTTGGGAACCATTAATTGGTTGGTACCAATGCTGTCCCAGACTGGATGAGACTTACAAAAGAGGGTTTATACCATGGAAAGAGCAGAAGTCTTAGTACTGAATTTTGTAGAGCACCTACTTTTAAAGACTGTGGAATACACGGAGACTTTGACGAAGAGAAAGAAGTCCAAAATGCAAAGAGAACCAATGTAAAACCACTGGCACCTAAACAAGCATCGCTAGAGAACAGGAGGAGCTTTCAGTGCTGAAAACTGGGTGCCCCTCTGCCCTGGGAGCACTCTATGCCTTTAATCCACGATGGATCCAGACACATGACTTTGTTTTCCAGAATGAAAAAAAGAATCCTCAATTAGAATGGAGACTTAAAGCATTATTGCAGTTTTAGCTCAAAGAACACATTCTGTATCAACATGGATCAAGTATAATTATCTTTCCTCATTTTGGAATCATTTGAATGTTTCTCCGATACTGGGAATCTGAAAACAAACATGTTTAATTCTTCTCTTCACCCCCCTTGGTATAGCCCAAGTTTATTTATCATCATTAATAAACTTGCTGCTTTCTTTTCAAAATAGGATTATTGGAAGAAAAGGAAAGATAATTAACACAAGTAATTCTTCCCAATACGCTTTGCCGGAACTGTTGAAATCACTCTGAGCTACTACACTGTTCAAACAAGTTCGCCTGGCCTTTTGGAATTATGGATGGTCTTGCAATCTTAATGGGATTTGTAAATCTCAAGAAAAATTTCACAGTAGTGACAAGTTTAAAATATGAATGATTTACAAAATGGTGACTTGGAAGACACATACTGCTTCCTTTTTTCCAGGTGTTTATACTTTGTTTTTAACCCGAAGCTGTAAATCTTGGGCTAATGAATGAACTATAATAAAACTTTATTCCAAGTAGTTCTGCAGTTTTCATTCCTCTCAAATCCAAAACCCTCATTCTGGATTGCCAATGTCAGTAGAAATCCCAAGTAGCAGATTATAAGCAATTCTCTTTCTGATTTTACATATTTCCCAAATTTTCTGCAGTGTGCATATTAGATTTACAATTTTTAAAACAAACCTTACCTTTAAAAAGGAGAATACTTGTTTGCATAAGCTGGAATATTCATTCAAAGCCACATTTATATCAGTTTGCTTCATTCTAGCAAAAATACAGCTAAGAAAAAAAATATATATATACACACATATATATAAGGTCTATTAAGAAACTGAGTTTATTCTGTAAAGTAGGTAAACTTGGAAGATGTTTACTTTACAATAAGAATTAAATTATAATTTCATAGTGAGTGTTGCCAATTTTAGGAAATTAAAATCGTTAAGGGCAAATATAAAATGTCATAAATACAAATTTCTCACAAATAGGGATATCTTCATCAAGAATGGGAAAAACCTCAGAGCCCCTAAAAGCTCATAAGTTCATCTACAAGAGTGGACATACAGCCCAAATTCTCAGCTTATGTTGCCATCTATGAGCGATTCAGGAAGAGCTTTAAATCACCATGTTGATTTGTGTGCAAGTGTGTCTGCATTATGTTCAACGTATGGAACAAGATTATTTTTCTCTTCCGTGATTGATGTCTTCTTTTGCTTGGTTCAAAAGATATTACTCATTTCTGCCAACAAAACCATTCTTCCAGCAACAGATGTTATATCATAAAGGAGACTTACGCATGCTAGTATAAATAACAAAGGTGTTAGCTGGAATTAAAGGGAGACATTTCCTGTTTATATACATCTCTCTTCAGTGATTACTGAGGGAGGGTAAAAAGCCACTATAAATAAATTTTATGTAAACAATATGTTTAAGAAACATTGGAAAGTCTGGCTGAGAAAGAAAATGTATCTTCAAATTAATGACTGTTTTGTTCACCCCACATCGAGTTTACGTGACTGTTACACATACACAGATTCTGAGATCTTCATTAATCACCAGCTTTGAATTAAATCCCCATTGGAAGAGCACACATGTACTTCTGGGTGTGAGTTTTATAAACACCAAGATGCCTTAACTCCCTCCCGTGTTTTAGAATCAGTTATTGCTTCCAAACCTTCCCCTGGAAAAAGCAATCGCAAATGGGAGGAGATTGTCTTGCCCTGGCCCGTCACCCAGGATAAGCCTCTGTTGCCCTGCTGATACCATGTCACACTGTCGCACACAGGGAGGTGTTCGCTCAGCAGCTGCTGGCAGCTCAGTTTCTCCGACAGCTGCTTTCTGACACGTCTAGAGGGTTATAGGAAAGCTGAATTGCCAACAGCTGTGGGACCACTGGCTCTAGAATAATGATTCTCCTATCAATCTTGGGGGAGTCTTACAGGGACTCAAGGGACAACATAGAAAAACAGTTTTAACCATTCTTCACAGATCCCCTTTCCAAATTTTTTCTTCCAGCTGTTGGGAAGTAGTATAGGACAGCACTGTTGTTGAAAAAATAAAATCCATGAGCTCTACAAACAGAAGGGTTCAAATCCTAGCTCTTCCACACCTGTACGTGACTTTGGGCAAGCCACTTGGCTTGCTTGTGCCTCAATTTCCTCTCTTATAGTTTAGTTATGATGATAACAACCTATGGGGTAGGGATTATGAGCACTTAATGCATGAAAACTTGTAAAGGACTTGGAAAAGAGTCTAGCACAGGGTATTTATTAAAGTAAAAATAAATAAATAAATAAGGAGATTTCATTGGGTCAACAGCACTCTTATGTGTGTTCCTTAATTTTCAAACACATGAGGATAACATTATCCTTCCTATTTTATAAAGATCTGAGGGATAAGAGGGTAACCAAATTGTCTACCTAAAACTAACAAGCCCACAATTTTCTATAGCGAGACAGTTTTCTACAACCCTTGTAAAATAAAACTTAATAAATGCTCAGAGCTGCTCCAAGCTACTAATTAAAATATTCACCAAGGTCATTGGTTATGCACTTATATTCTACCTTAGTCCAAAATAGGTTTCAGGAGGCTGATAAGAAGGGCATGCTATAGTAAATAAAGAAGAGGGAAATATATGCCATCTTCCAGAGCTTCCCTGAAACCCATCCTAGGGGCCCGTGACTACTCTTGGCTATGAACTCCTTTCGTGTCATATCAAATTACCAAGAAAGAAAAAAGAAAATGTTAATGAGAAATATTATGTATGTGATTTCTTTTAATTGTGGGAATAATGTAACCTCTCTCAAAGATTGATCCCCTACGCAAGCATGGGTAAGGAGGGCATCCATTAACAACTAGACTATAAAGGAGAAAAGCTGAAACACACCTGGAATATAGCCTTCAATTCTGAGCAAGCAACATTCAAAGGAATGCATGTAACTATGTGTGCGTATAAACATTTATCTATATCTATGTAATCTATCTACCAATCTTTCTATTGATACGTTTCTATGTATGTGACTCAGAAGGGGGCATCACTGGAGAAAATCTCAAATCTTTGTTGTGTAGGAAACAAAGATGTAGAGAAACCAAAAATTATCTTCTTGGCGAGAACACTGAGGGGGTAAAGAAAGCATCAAGGAAATAGGAAAAGGATAAATATTTCTTCTCTTTTCCCCATGATTGTTTAAACCAGCAAGTGCAGGGGGGAGGGTGAAACGACAATACAATATAAAGAAGTCATGGTTGTGGAAACGGGAAACGATTATGCTTGGAGCCTGAAGAACAAAAATTCTTCGTTGGCTGGGAAATCGAAATTGATGATTTTCTGGCTTCCTTAAAATGCTCAAATTCTGATACACATTTTTTTTCTTCATACTACCAAAAGTTTAAAATCAAGAAACCAAAACTGGCAAGCCAGAGAACAGAAATAAGATGTTGATAAAACCAATGAGAAGTTTTTAATGTGCTACACAACACTAAAATAAACATGAGTACTGTCGGAAAGATTAATTCATTGAGTGGGATGAAATATAGGTGAAAATAGAGGAATTCTCAGCTTTTAAGAAAATGGAACATGACTACTTCCATAGTTGGTATGTTTGCGATAATATAATTTGGTGTATCTATATATTAATGCTATTGATGCATCACCTAAAAATAGCAAATACTGTCAAGACTGAAATATTGTAGAATGGAGAATTACTTCTCCAGAATCTATGGGAACCTCATGGTGCCTGGTGTGATTACAGACTCAGCAAGCATCCAGTAAATATTTGCTGGGGATTTAAGGATTGTTAACAGGGTGGCTTCAGATATAACAGTGTTAAACACGAACAGAAATAAAGTGAATACACATAACAGTAGTACATGTTTTTTTCTGGTCCTGACTATACAAGCTAGGAAATTTTCATTTAAAATAGCAAGTGTTGGGATTTCCCTGGTGGCGCAGTGTTTAAGAATCCGCCTGCCTGTGCAGGGGACACAGGTTCGATCCCTGGTGCAGGAAGGTCCCACATGCCGTGGAGTAACTAAGCCCGTGCACCACAACTACTGAGCCTGCACTCTAGAGCTCACGTGCTGCAACTGCTGAGCCCATGTGCCACAACTACTGAGCCCACGGGCCACTACTACTGAAGCCCGTGCACCTAGAGCCCGTGCTCTGCACAGGAGAAGCTACTGCAATGAGAAGTCCGCGCACCGCACTGAAGAGTAGCCCCCACTCGCCGCAACTAGAGAAAGCCCACGCGCAGCAACGAAGACCCAACGCAGCCAAAAATAAATAAATAAATGAATTAATTAAAAAATAAAATAAAATAGCAAGTGTTTCCTCATCTAGAGTGAGTTTGTTTCTATTGTCATATTGGAGGTTTCATTCATGTGTAGCTTTTATTCTTAACAAAGAGAGCTGTACACTGACAACAATGAAAAAACGTTAGAAAAGAGAGAACAGGAGATCTGAATACAATGCAAAATTGCCAGGCACCTGCAATCAAGAGTATCAGTGTGAATAGCTGTCATGGTGACTGGCTTCTGTGATTTGGATGGTTTACACACACAACTCTGGCCAATTCAGTGTGCAGTTAACTCGTGAAAAATGCACTAATGTTCTTCTCATGCTAATATTCTCACTTGTGTGTATGTTTACAAAGCTACTAAATGTGAGGTGAAGAAACATGAAAGGGTTCTAACTGGTATGTTACCACTGGATCTGCTAAATATTTCAGCTGTGATTTCCAAATGTGGTGTATCATGGCCTCAAGTTCAAGGGGTCCTTTGCCCAGCATTTCTCATCCCATTGTTTCTCATCCCATTGTTATGTGGTTGTTATTCATGCTCTACTCCGTCTTCACCTTTCTAGGCTCTAGTCCCTCCCCAATACACACGAGTAAAATATGTAACCCAGCAGTCAATAATATTTATCCCATTAAGAGCTGTAGCATTTAGACAACTATTTCCATTGCTTCCATGTACCAAGAAGAAGGTCAATGAAATTGATGAATACTTGCACTTTCTTCTACCTTAGGAATCATGAAAGGGTGCACTTAAAAATGCAATCAGTTGTTAAAATGATTTCTGAGGATGAAATTTAATTTAGTATCAAAGGATACTTCTAGTTATTCTGATTCTTGATTTTCACGGAAGCACACTGAAGGGTAAAAAGCCTTCCTTTGCTCTTTGTGAGGGTTCCTGTGATCCTATTACCCCAATTTGCCCCCATCACATTTAATTCATTTCTACGAACAATACCATCACATTCTATTCATTCCATTCTAGGAAATGTGCTGATAAACTAAACCTTATTTTTTTATGCCAGGTTCAACAAACTTGGTGAACTATGCCCCGTGGGCCAAATCTAGCCCCACCTCTACCTGTTTCTCTGGCCCACAAGCTAAGAACGGTTTATACAGATGAATATTTTCTGCTGGTCCGATGAGAGGGAACACTAATTCCGATTAAGAAAAGTATGCCGTCAAAAAAAATTCCATTCTTATAAGCAGACCTGTATTACCAAGAACTGTACTCAATTATGTTTTGAATTTCGTCAAAAAAATTGTGCCAATGTGTTTCCTTTCATGGTATATAAGTACCCACGTCATATCCTTGATTTCACCCTTGGCCTACCAAGCCTAAAATATTTCCTACCTGGTTCTTTACAGAAAGTCTGTGGACCCATGAGTTAGATAATCAGTATGTAAGAGGTAAAACCAGTCTTCCAAAAGCCCAGGCCTTACAAAACAGATTGAGAAGACAACTTTATTGCTCCTTACAGCTGCCCCCTGGTCCTTTCACCACCTCCTCCTTTAAAAGTAAAAATCTGTCTGGTCTCCTAGTAGTTCCCGTCACTCAGGTAACAAATCTATTTATTCTCATCACAGTAACTCGCTCATACCTTTAATTAAAATCTTTCATCCCCTGGAATCAAAGACTTCAAACTGCACTTAAGCTTGAGGCTCCTTTGCATTAACCATCCCTGCTTCAGGGCCATGGTGGGCTGTGTCTCTGTTCACCCCTCCCCACTGTAGCCCCAGCACACCCCCAATTGCTAGGGGTTCCCAACCCTCCGAGGTGGAGGTAGAGCTGGGGAAGAATGAGTGCAAACCCTGCATCTGTGCATCTGAGGACCTGCACATCCTGGCCCCCTGCATGCAGTCTCTACTTCTTTCTACCTCACTGTTTTCCAAACCTCAGTGTCAGGCAAAGCGAACTCTTTAACTTTTTATTGTCCATCGAAGCCCAGCTCATGGCTCCATCTTGAAGCTCCCCCTCCATGACTCCAAGGTGGTTTCAGAGTCTCTGAGCTCTTGCATCTCCTAGATGTGCTTCTGCCATCAGGCCCTGTGGTCCACTTGTTATTTGCATCTGTCATGCATGTTCAAGGAACTGTCTTGCTTCTTGAACCATAAAAGCAGCTCTGGGAGATCATGGGTTTGTCTTATTTGTCTTCACCACTGTGCCTAGTGTGACTTACACATCAACGATTGACCAACAGATTGCCTGATTCATTTTTAGCTCTGCTCAGATGTCAGTGATACACATTGTTTGGTATATAGGGAGTGGCTGATAGTCATTAGTCTCTAGGTTATGGTCTCTGGTCACCCAAATAGATTATAAATCATTGGTTTTCATGTTGCTTTTCATGATATTTGTGGCATTATCTTCCAAATTAGAAGAACACTAAAGTAAGATTAAAAATACAAATACATCTTGAAGCTAAGATAACAATGATGAGAAATTGGGATATAGAATTCCTGATAGAATCATTATAGGTGACATGAAAAATGGACTTGACCTTAAGATAAATATTTTTCCAATATAGTGATTGTATAACGGGCAATTAGATCGATTATGCCTACATGTATACACAAAACAACTCTCCTACATATTTATCCATCTCAGTTATATAAACATAATTTTAAATGCCTTTAAATTAGTTCCTTTATCCTACTAGCAGTGACAAATCATGCAATGTTCCTATGAGCTACAGACATTCTATAACCACCTCCAAGTAACTCCTTAAAATGTTTCTTATTTTTATGTCACCACTGAACTTGATTCTTATTCTTGCTCAACTACTTGGAGAATGTTAATCTTTATTGTCACAAAAAAAGAAAGCTTTGCTGATTTCCCAGTAATTTGCCTCTAAGTTATTTCCCTAGGTTATGTTATGCAGAGAAGTAATCATTGTGTATGCTATTTCAATTAAATTTAAATTTATATTGTGGGTTAAAATTATAACTTGAAAAGTCAGTTGAAATAAAGAAAATTTATTTTCCCCATGAAGCGAATCTTTTAAAACATATATATATATATATATATATATATATATATATATATATATAAACTATACTGATTTGAGTTCTCAGATATTCTTATTTCTGAATATTTCCTTTCCAGCCTGCATAGGCATGGGTAAGAAATAATCTTAAAACAGTTCTTAATCATCTTCTCTGCTTCTTTTCCATTCATGATGATGTGATTTTTATCATCTTTTTGGGAGAGGCAGAGAGAACCTACCAGTAAATGGCCTGTGGTACAGAAGAGACTGGTCATAGCAAACAGAACCATAAAAAACCTAAGCAATCTGCATAAAGTGCTAGTTTAGGAGTGGCCACTCAGATCTCAAGGAGCAATGAGCAAGTATGACCTTTTCCCCACTGTTTTGCATGAACATCTAAACACATCCAGCTTGAGTATCTACTTCTCATTATCTACTATTGGGTAGTTGGTGCCACTAATAGGATTGGAGTTCACTGGGTAAAATTATAAGGAGAGAAAACTATTTCAAATGTAGGGGATAAACTGCATGAAGATTTGAACATGTAAACAGCATATCTGGAGAACGAGTACCGCTCGAGTCTCGTTGACTCTTTTCTTCTACTACACTTCTGACCATCCTATAACACAGTCCTCATATAGATTTCAGATTGGCCAATACAGGAGGATAAGGCTATGTAGGAGAAAGAAGCATATAATTACAATAGAAGAATTCGCACTTGACATGGCAAACTCTGATTCTCCCAAGGTTCTTGGAAGGAATTATATCTGGGGTATCTATTCTCTGGATTCTTCAGATAAACTGAACCTCCAAACCAAGAAAGTGAAATCGACCACCACAGAAAGAATGTCTGTTTCAGATAGGAACATATAGCATTCAATTGCTTTTTTTAAAAAATTGACGAAAGTATGTAGTCTCCGCGATTCTTAGCCCGAAGAGGAGAGAGTTGTTCATCCACTCTGCAGACTTAGTCGTGTGATATTTTGTTGTTGTGTCACAAAACTGTCAGGAGAGTGAATTAGGAATAAAATCTGGTGAAATGGTCATTAAATACTGAGGCTTTCCTCCTCTTGCATATATCCCCAAACCCATAAAAGGCATTCATTCTCGAATATCACTTGGAGGGAAGGTAAAATTGTACAATACCTTTGGAAGGAAATCTAGAAATATCCACCAAAATTACAGATGCACTTACCATTTAATTCAATTGGCGCACTTTTAGACTCTGTCCTACAGCTACACTTGCACACAGATAAAATTCAGAACATACAGGTCTAGCAACAGGGAATTAACTAAATAAACTATGATAAAGCCACACAAGTAGAATTCAGCTTTTAAAGAGAAGCTGATTTCCACTTCCAATCATGATAAAGCAAAACGAATGTGATTTACACTCTCACCTAAAACAACAAAAAAAAGGAAAAATATATAAAACAAAAATGGCAAGACACTGGACATCAGTTCAAAGAATAATCATCCCTGAGAGAGAGGAAACAAGTAAGTTCTGAAATTGCTTAACCTGTTGGTTTTATCAGCACATGAGTATGAGGAAACTTATAAGGGATTATTCATAACAGTGCCCAGCACAGACATAGGACCAGGAATAATGCCTGTTCCCACCCGTGAGAATGGTAAACCTCAAGATTTACAGGTATTGAGTAATACACACAGAAGGACATTACCTCAGTTATGGGGAATAATTAGCCCTAAACAGTGTCCTGGACGTGCCTCACAAATCTTCAAAACAATAAGCATTGCCCAGAGTAAGATAAAATTCACAGTGTCTGGCATCCAAACAAATTACCATAAAAGCAACAAACAGGAAAAAGGACCCATCATGAGGAGATAAAATCAAAATGCTCTAGAATTGACACTGATAGTAAGAATTAGCAGAGAGGGACATTAAATCAGGTAGTATGAATAACTGTATTCCACATGTTTAAAAGTGGAGACATGAAAAATATTTTTAAAAGATTAAACCCAAACTTCTAGAGAATAAAATGACAAGCCCCAAGATTAAACAACAACAACAAACCTGGAAACGCCAGATAGAATTAACAGTTGAGTGGATATTGCAGAAGAAAAGATATGTAAACTTAAATATAGAGCAATAGAACTGTCCAAAATGAAACATAAAGGAGAATCTAATAACATAAGAGCATCAGTGAGCTGTGAAACAACTTCAAGTAGCCTAATATATGTGTATTTGGAGTCCCTAAAAAAGAAAAGATTGAGAGAAGTGAAAGACAGAAAAACTATTGGAAGAAATAATGGCCACAATTTTTCTAAGTTTGGTGAACTGTTAACCTGAATATACAAGAAACTAAGCAAAGAGACATGAAGAAAACACCAAGGTACATTATAATCAAATCCTAAATGTCTATGCATATAACAACAGAGTTTCAAAATATATAAAGCAAAAATCCTAGAACTACAATAAGAAAGATAAAACCTCTCACTCTAATTGAGAACTTAATATCCTTCTCTCAGTAATGGAGAGAACAAGAATACATAAAGCATATTGAAGATTTACATAATATTATCAGTCAACTTGACCTTGTTAACATTTGTAGAAAATGCTACCCAACAACATCAGCATACACAGTCTTTGTAAGTGCACACAGAACATACATCAAGATACATCACCTTCTGGGCTATAAAACATGTCTCAATACACTTCAAAAGATTTAAGTCATAAGGAGATAATTTAATTCCATTGTACTCAAAGTAAAAGTCAATAATAGAAAGATATCTGGAGAATCTCTAAATATCTGGAAACACTTCTAAATAAGCCATGAGTCAAAAAAGATATCAAAAACAAAATTAGAAAATACTTTGAACTGAGGAAAATTGTAATAAAATATCAGAATCTGAGAAGCCACAGATTTACTTAGGGAAAAATTTATAACAAAAAAATATCTTTTTAAGAAACAGGTCAATCTCAAATCCGGAACCTAAGCCTTCATCTTAAACTAAAAAATTAAAAAGTGCAAAAAAGATACAGAACTCCAAGTAAGCAATAAAGTTATAGAAATAAAAAAATAAAGATCAAAGCAGAAATTATTGAAATAGAAAACAGAAAACCAATACAGTAAATCAATGAAACTAAAAGCTATTTCAATGAGAAAAATCAAGTTTGACAAACCGCTAGTGAAACTGATCAGGAAAAAGGACAAATTACCAATATCATTATGGGAGAGAAGAGGTATAACTACAGCTTCTACATTTATTAATATGATAAGGAAATATTATATACAAATTTATACCAGTAAATTCGACAAAGTAGGTGAAATGGACAAATTCCTTGAAAGGCACAAACTACAAAAACACATGCATGCTCACTCTCTCTCACACTCACACAGATAAAATGGAGAATCCCATATTCGTTAAAGAAATTAAATGTGTAATTAAATGTCTTCCCACAAAGAAAACTCCAAATCCAGGTGGCTTCACTAGTGAATTCTACCAAGGGCTTAAGAAGGAAATAACTCCAGTTTTACACAAAATGTTCCTGAAAGTTGAAGAGGAGGGAATTAATACAGTATTTCCTAAGGAATTCCTTGAGTCTAGAATTACCTTTATAAGAAAAAGATAAAGATATTATAAGACAACAATAGACCATAATACCTCATGAACATAGATGCCTAGATTCTAAACAAAATTTTAGCAAGTAGAATACACCAAAACATTTGAAAGCATAGCATATCTTGACTGTGTTAGACAGAATTCTAAGATGGCCCTTAAGATTTCAGTCCCCTGGTGTTTGTGCCCTGTATAATACCCTCTCCTTGAGTGGAGGCAAGATCTGTGGATGTGATGAGATTACAGTTTCTTAAATAGGTAAGTATGTACTAACCATTTAATGTAGCCACTTAACTTCTAGGTATTTACTTAAGGGAAATGTATGCATTTGTCCTGAGAAATGTACACAGCGGCTTTATTTTTAATAGCCAAAGACTGGAACTGATCTAAATGTCCATCAGCAGGTGAATAAGTTCACAAATTGTGGTATATCTGTAAGAATGCTATACCACACAGTAAAAAGGTTCAACATGGATGAACCTTGAAAATATTACGCTAAGTGCAAGAAGCTAGTCACAAAAGACCACAAATTGTATGATACCAATTATGAGATGTCCGGAATAGGCAAATCCATAGAGACAGAAAAGATTAGTGGTTGCTGAAGACTTGGTGCAGGAGGGTGGAGAGTGACTGCAAAATAGGTTTGGGGATACTTTTTTGGGGTGACTAAAAATGATCTAAAATTAGATTGTGCTGATGATTGCACGTATCTATAAAAGTACTGAAAACCATTGAATTGTATACTTTAAATGGTGACTATGGTATGGTATATAAACTGTAATCTCAATAAAACTGTTAATATTGCTTTCATGAATTTTTATTAAAATTCAGACTACCTGAGAGCTTCGTTTATATTCCTTATTCGTACTTTTCCATAGTCACCCATTGAGCAAAATGGATATAACAGTCCTTATTTGACAGATAAAAAGAAATAATGGATTACTCTTTCTATATTGCCAACAAGTGAGTCAAGAATAAAACCGTGTGAAAAGCCTAAACTGATGCACTTCTACCCATGTGGGATCAAAATAACTCCATCCACACTCAGTGTGTAGTTTCATATGTGGTTCCACTATTGCTTCAAAGCCATGCTGCCTTGAGACCTGACCAGCTGATGGACTCAGAAATTCTTCCCGTACTAACTCCTGTTGACAGGTGTAAAATAATCAAATAGCCAATGATGCTTGGAGACTATGAGAGGTCATCCTAGGGTTCATTTAAGTATATTTGAATTGATCAATTAACGAGGCAAACCTAATATCATGTGCCCTACCAATTAAAAGTCCGTTCCAGTTTCCTAGACTGTGTTATGGAACAGAAAATCTGAAACCTTAAATCCAGATGGGTGGTCTGGAGAGAGGACCAGCTGCGCAGAGAAAATGACAGGACAAAAAGAAACAACGTCTAAGGTAGATAAGCCTGCGATGGCAAAAGTTACAGAATTAGGTCAATAAAATGTCAACGTTTCAGCGCAGAAAAAGTACAAATTAGGATCTTAGAAATAACTTGATTAAATTAGAAGACTACAGGATAAGACCACACACA
Organism: Balaenoptera borealis; assembly: GCF_965194805.1. Taxonomy (NCBI): domain Eukaryota; kingdom Metazoa; phylum Chordata; class Mammalia; order Artiodactyla; family Balaenopteridae; genus Balaenoptera; species Balaenoptera borealis. The sequence goes on from NC_138877.1 coordinate 73,980,290, forward strand.
GCAAGTAAAAAATAAACACAGATCTAATTATTGTTCTTCCAAATTATTTAGAGAATCATTATAATTGGAAACAAAAATTCCATGATGACAGAGGTGACAAGATTCCTCAGGAGCTGCCACCCTAACGTAAAACCAGAGTTAAATAGAGCTTCTATTTATCACCACACTCCAAGACTGTTATGGAGGCAAAAACTCAAGCCTGGAGAGAATTTAAGAACAAAGCAAGAAAAAGAAATAAATGAAGCTGGTCACTTTACCTGCAGTGAATAGAAAATAAAAAGCAGGCTATTTCCCCCAAAGCTATGCACATGTAAGCCATTCATAAATGGTGCTGCTACTACTTTTCCAAGTATTTTACTCTTAATTTAGGCACCTAGAAAAAACTGTGACATTTTCTTGTTTAAAATGGGGAGGGGGCGACATTCTGAACATTTTTAAATACTTGGATTATGTCTATTTCCGAACAACCTTCCTTTGCTTTCTTTATACAAATATTAGAATCAAGAAATATGTTTATATATAGGAAAGAAGAAAGGAAAAGTTTAGAATTTCCTCCCTGGATATAAACAAAAAGAAAATCCTTCTCCCTGGCTTACAGAGCCAAGAGGAACAATAAGTGGATTGTCGTATTTGGGAAAAAGTAATGTTCCTAACCTTGAGAAAACCTGCAAGAGTAGACTCTCATGAATTTATTGCCATCTGAACATGGACCTTGACTGAGGGCTTGCTCTGACTCTGAGTACGTAGATAACTACCAGTTTCAAGAACACAAAATCATATTGTAAATCACACTATACGTTGTAATCAAGGCAACACAGAGTCCAGGGCTAATGTTTTTTTTTAAATGTTCCAATTAAGCCATTTCCCAAACGCTCTCCTCCTCTATGTGACCGCATACCTAAAAGATGCCACTTATTCAAGGCTCTACACATGACATGCAGTTGAAGACAATTCATAAACAGTATGCAAGCATCCCTTACAAATAAAAATCATGCTAGAAGAGATAGAGCATGTGGGCCAGCCATGCGATCACATTAGGGTCAGGGTGGAGAACTGTCGTCCTATCCCTTCTGCAGCCACTTTGGACTTCTTCTACTGTCACACTTGTCCTTCCCAGCCTCCCTGAGGTCACACTCCCTAGGACCCTCCATCTCTCCCCCTCCATCCTTGTCTTCATTTCTCACATTACTCCATCTTGGTCCAGAGCTAGGTCTGTGGTAGGGCATCTAGTGATGACAGAAGGTCTACCTCCGCTCCCTCCTATCTCTACACCTCATCTATTTACCACTCCAACAACCCAGCACAATTTCCTTAGGAAACCTAGCATTAAGAATTACGAAGCGTCTGAGCTTTCACCCTACTTTTAAACTATAAGTTACTATGTGACAGTTTCATGGGTACCATCAAGAGAGACAGATTCCTGGGTCCAAGAAGGACCATCTATTATTCACAGCAATCACGGTAGCCAGGGAATTGGCATTTGTGCCATTTCCTCAAGCCCCAATACCCACAGGATGACACCTGCCCAGACAGTGGGTTGGGTTAACAGCAGAGGAACTCTGAGCTCACGGAACCCGAATCTTTTATAACGAGTAGTAAGTGCCAGAGGGAGACATTATTATGCTGGAGCGTAAACATGCCTGCCCTTTGCTTCAGGGGGAGCCACCAGCTCTATCTTCCAAGAATGTGGGAACATCCTTAAAGAGAGAGTCCAGGACACCGGCAGTCACAACTCTCTCAAAAGACATGCAGAGAAATCAGAAACCCATGGAAAATTGTCTCTCAACACATCAGCACACCATCATCACTCACGAGGAGAGAAAGGAAACCTGGGAAGGAGCCCATCTGCCTCATATGAGTGCACCACAGGAGCCTAGTCGAGAAGAAAGAGAGAAATAAAACAAAACAAAGACTTTTAGAGATTTCAAGGGACCACATGCTGGCACTAGGGGCAGGAAGGGAGTACTAGACACCCTGAATAGTGTCCTGTCTTGACATGGATCTGCATGGATAAATCAGGACCAGCAGCTGTTGGTCGTCAAAAGTAAAGAACATGGATCTTGGCATTACAAGGACAGGACAACCGGTCATTAAAATGCTGGCTGAGGAAAACCAAGAAATTAACCTTTCCCTTCTACAGTGTTTACAAACGCACACACTAGGCCTTTATCCTCCCACTTCTTTGTCCTAAGGTCTCTTAGGAGCCTCACCCCACCATCCACAAGCCCATCACGCCAAAGCCCCTGCTTTGAAACGAGCACTTCTAGGATCGTAGATGCCTCCTGTAATCGCTCAGAGAAGGTAAGAGGAGGAGCCCTTGAACCCATTAGCATGGATGCAGCTGGAGTAAAGGGGTTCTGGGGCCTCACTGAACCCCAGACCCTCTTTGCTCAGAAGCCTTGTTCCAGCTGATACTACCGATGTTGCTCTCAGGCAGTGTGATGACCAGGAACATCCCAAGGTATTCAGAGTCTGAGGAACACTCCATGAACACAACCACCATGGATGTAGCTTCTAGAGGAAAATGTTTTCTAAACGATGTTCCTGAGAAGTTTTAGAATGTAGCCATTTGTTGGTTAGAGATCATCTTCATGTATCAATTGTGTGAAGACATTTACAGGTTGGCTAACTTGGCTGCTCTTGGCAAAGATTTGTATAAGGTTTTGAATGAATATATTCAATCCTCATACAACAATCCTCACTCTGAAGAAAATGAAAGTGAGAATAATGTAGCTGCAAAGAGGAAACACGTGTGTGATATTTAATTACGGATTCATATTCAGTGACTTTAGTAGAACTTGCTGTAAAAAAAGAAAAAGGGGGGGGAGGTGAGGGGAGAATAACTCGATTTCTTCTCCTAAGGCAGGAATTCTGAAAAACTTCTTCAAATGCCTTGTCTACTCTACATCTGGCTGCAAACATTGTCTAGGCAACAAGAACTATCAGGTAAATGTATGTGGTTGTGAGGGGTGAGTGAGAATCATGGAACTTTCCCACTTTTTCTGGAAAGTGAGGAGGAGCTGAAATGGCTTATAAACCGAGAAGAACTTTATACAATGGAGACCAGAAGGTGCAAACAAACAGAAGCCCCACTGACGTAGGTCCAGATCCACCTATGACAAAGCAGAAGTGAGCCCAGCAGGTGCATGAGAACCATGGAGCAAGCAATTTATAAGAGCATAACTCTGTTTGCTCTCTGGTTCTACCTCATTGTGATGCCATGTATGATAGATAAATAAGCCTCAAAACTTCCTAATACATCGGCTTTCCTCCACTGCTTCTGACTCGCGATCTTATTCCCTGGGTGTGACTAACTTAGAACATTCTTATTGATTGCAGTGTTTCTCTCCCGGGGGGGAATTCTAAGTGCACATAAGTAGTTGTTTTCTGGCCTGTATTAGACTGTGCCTGGGGATGAAAACCATTATGGACCTTACACCTTAGCATAAAGTCCCTATTTACTTGTCCATGAATAAGCAGTTGCAAATGACTACATCTGCAGAGGGAATTTGCCTCATTCTACCTGGTCCAGGAATCAGATAACCGTTAGAAGCCAAAGAGAGAGAGAGTGGAATGAGCATTGCTTGTTTTAAAAAGTAATAATAAAAGCAACAATTACAGAATATGAAAACCCTGATCAAGTATACTTAAATTATTGTAAGACATTACTGACAAATACCAACAAATCTATGTTCTTATGGCAATCCCATATACAACTTGATTCATTGATTTATTGATTTTTGTTTTATAAGTGTTTGATTTCTTGATGGGTTATCTCTTAGGTCCTAAAGAATTTTGAAGAGAGGGTCGAACATTATGCTGGCAAGATGAAACTAAAAAATAAAATGGTTAAATATTAGATGCGTTATTTTGCAAGAATGTACAGAAAGTATTGCAGAGACCATCTCTTTCTGAGGAAGGAATCTTCATGTTGTTGAATTCAACCTGGACCAGGCTCTCATCCTTGCTACCTCTCCCGTCACAGGAGGGACAGTTGAGAGTGTACCAGGAGCAGAGGCAGCCTCTTGAGAAGTATTAGCCTGAGCATCTTGGGAGAAAGAAAATTACTTTAAAATAAAGTTAATGATGACTCTGTAACAAAGAGTTGAACTCTGATGAAGAGAGAGATCACTGAATGCCTTGATGCTAATATAAAAAAAGGTGGGCACTCCTGAATGATGGAGCAGATCACAAAGAGAGGAGATAATCTGAGGAAAAGAGCTAGTTCTCTGAGCCACAGCTGGCAAAGGAGGAGGAACCCCTAGAGAGGATGGATTTTAGCCACATGACTGCAGTGCACGGCAGCTGCACTACGGTGGCTACAATGTTGTGCTTAAGGACAGACAACCTCAAATGCGTAGCACCCCCATCCCATAAGATAGGTCATTGTCTACTAATCCTTTTGTTGTCTTCCCAAAGTGCCAAATTACAGAAGCCTGCTGTATATTACAAATTACTACTCAGCACAGGTGTACCTCACCCCTCACCTAACATAATCAGGTAATATTGGCCCACAAAACCAGTGCAATTCTCTGGAGAATGTCAGCTTAACATAACTCTTCCTTCTTGGAATGTGCTATACTTCATATTTGTACCAAGCAAGAGTACATTTGGTGTAGCTACAACCTAAATATTTCATGAGTAAGAAATCTCAGGGCTGGGCTTCCCTGGTGGCTCAGTGGTTAAGAATCTGCCTGCCAATGCAGGGGACATCGGTTCGAGCCCTGGTCCAAGAAGATCCCACATGCCACAGAGCAACTAAGCCTGTGCACCACAACTATTGAGCCTGCGCTCTAGAGCCCGTGAGCCGCAACTACTGAGCATGCATGCCGCAACTACTGAAGCCTGCGTGCCTAGAGCCCGTGCTCCACAACAAGAGAAGCCACCACAATGAGAAGCCCGCTCACCGCAACGAAAAGTAGCCCCCGCTCGTCGCAACTAGAGAAAGCCCGCGCGCAGCAATGAAGACCCAGTGCAGCCAAAAATAAATAAATAAAAATAAATAAATAAATTTATAAAAGAAGAAAAAGAAATCTCAGGGCCAAGTATTTTTATAAATATGCCAATAGATCCTGATTTGTGTGTCCGATTCTAAAGACACTTTGGTGAATCAGGAAATGTAGCTATTAATAAAGCAGGCATGAGTCTTTCCGCAAAAGCTCTACCACAGAGAAAATAAAGAATGTACAAATCAATCAATTATCCCCCTATAAGAAAAATCTCTTTTTTTCTTCTTAAATAAACTTATACCTGACTAATCGCCCCACCTACCCCCCGCATCCGACCACACTGGCAGGGAGCTTAATCCTAGTGACTGCTGGGATTGCTCTCTGATTTGCTTAGATTCCAGAGTTCTACACCTCACCAAAGACCTGGAGACCAGTTTTGAAAGGATTATCGACCCACTCTTGTTATCAATGAGTCACTAAGAGTCTCCCTCTGCCTGGCCCTTTAGATCTGGCAGCTCTACCACTTCTAAGCCATGGCTGAGGCTCTGGAAGTCTTTGGAAAGGAGGCTGTGCAGAGCCAGGCCTGCTGAAAGCATGGATCACTTACCCCATATGGGACCCTGCGTGCCCTCCCCTGCTCTACCTAGAAGAACTCTACCTTTGATCTCTCTCCAGCCTGAGGGGGGACAGCTTCCTTCTACTGGTCCTCAAAAACATTTATCCCTAACTTCCTCACTTGAATAAATTTGTCACAGAAGATAGGTAGGGCTGTTGTATTTAAACAGTGTTGGTTTTGAGATCTAAAAATCTGAAGCAGGAACAAAATCTAAGTCCTCAAAAGGAACCTAGTTACCTTATGGGCTTGGGGTGCGGAGGGGCTTGTGGAAGATGTGCTACAGAGAGAAAATATAAGAAGGACAAATTAGTTTATCAATAAATTACTCCCCACATTAGATCCCGCTCTGCCCAATTATGCGACCCGGAATAAGGCACTGATCTTATTCACTTCCCCGTTTTCCTATTTGTTCTAAGGGGGAATCAAAATTCCTGCCCCTCCTTGGGATATGATGTCTTTTGCTTCTCTGTTTTATTTTCTCTGGCTCTCTTGTTTAAAATCTATGTAATTTTTACAGCATTAATTAAGAAGTCGATATTGTATGTAGAGGTGGGGAAGGACTGTTGACTTTATATTACCATCATGGTTCTGATTATGAACTTAATCACTGAGCTCTTACTATGAGCTGGACATGGTGATCTCTATGTGTCTTTCCTGATCAGGACAGCCATGGTCCCTGCCCTCAGGGCACTTACAGTCCCCTATGTTGCCCAAGTCAATCCACCTCCAACACGTCCACAAAGAAGCGAGGAAGAAGAGTTAGGAATGACCACTGTGGATCTCTTTGTAGAGAGATGTTTTAATATCTCAATATTAACAAAAGTGAGAAATGAAGTGGAGGCATGTTTTAGATACTTGAGAATATGTTTAAAATTATATCAAGTTATGTCACTCTAAATGGAAGGCGACATATAGTAAGTGTGTATTAGAAAAGTAGAAAAATTTTTAAATAGCTGTATTAATATTAAGGTGAAAATTGAAAAATAATGTGAAGCTTGATGTTTATGAATAAATGCATAAAGTTGACATTCTCATAACTTAAAAATATGCTCACAATCTTCTGAGAAGTAAAACATAGGACAGTTCTAATACAGGGTGTGGGAAGAGACAATCAACAACGTTTAGTGGTGAGAGACTTCTGAAAGCAATTAAGAGCGAAAATTGCGAGATCAAAGATTGGAGGGTAAAAAGTGTGATGATGGTATGAATGCAAAGGTGGTCTTACACATGGAGAGATGGTGAAATGGCAACATGGGGTAGGAAGGAATAGAAAACTTAAAAGTCAGACAATTACTGCCCTGGGAGTTCATGTTCCATGGACCAGCTGCAATAGCAAACACATCAGAAATAAGATAGGACCAAAGAACCAGCAATAATTTTAATTCAAGTAAGCAGAGAGATGGAATCAAGAAGATGAATATTCCTACAGATGGGAAGTAGAAGAAAAATTAAAGCATAAGAAATAGCTCATAAATTAAAGCAAGGTGAAATGAATTCTTTGTTAGGTCAGATAGATTTAGTTTTGCCTAGGTTGTAAGTTTGTATATATCCTGGTCATAAAATAAAAGTATAACCTTTAAAGAGATTAAAACAAGTTAAAGTTAAATGAAAGATATACTCTGTGCTTATTTTTGTTTAAAAATTGTTCTATAATTTTGTATGAAATACCTCCAAATCTTCTAAGAATTTTGCTTGGAAAAGATGACACAAAAAATCACTTGATATTTCCAAGAAAAAAAAAGGATATAAATAATTAGGACAGTATTATATAAATGTATTGTGAAATCAGCTCCAAATTAGCCTAAATATTTTAAAATGTTTTTTCTTAGAATTCTACAGTATTTTAGAATACTATATATATATCATTTAAAAATAACCAGTGTGTATAGTATATATCCTGATTTTAAGATTTGAATTATTTTTAAATATTTGATTACTATCTATCCAAAAATAAAATATGTATTGTTTCCATTTCTCTGTGAAGTGGTAGCCTTTGTAACTCTATTCTGCTTTTCAGACAACTTAAGTGATTTAAAAGATGTTAAAGTCAGAAACCTGTTATTTATCATGATTAGTTATCATTTATTATCAAGAAACTCTCATAATTCATTAAGTAGCAACCAAACTGGTGTATGTTCCATCAAAAGAAACTCAGAATCCATGGAAGCATTGTGTCTCCTTGAAGAAACAGGATTAGAATAGACACATATGACAGCATTTTCTACAAACAGAACATCAGCAAGCCCCTCTCTTTCAATCATAGTATGAAAATTCAGCAGAAAAAAGAAAATTCTCGGGACCCTGGTGGGTATTTTTTCCAGGGTGAGAGAAGCAATCAATAAAACAATAGTTCTCAGCTCCATTTTACCACTTGTTTCTTCTCATTCAAAAAGACAATTTGCATAAATCTAATACCTATATTGAGTAACTTTTATGTTACTATTTAAGATAACCTTTCCTTCAAGGCAAGAATATAGAACAGCTCTGGGGACTCATGGGTATTGAAAGAAGACATCTAACAGCAAATCAATAAGGCAGTGACTGCTGATCTGTGAGAATGAAATGAGGGGAATTCTAAAACACAGCATCATCATATTAAAATATTTTGTAAGATTATTCATACATATATGCTAAGAAAAGGATGATAAATGAGGGGTCAAATTTTCATTTCTCAAGCAGTCATGTTACTGATTTGAAACTTTCAAACTGAGCCATGTTCGGAATTACCGTAATCTTAAACTGGATCAGAGCTAAGTGTATGTCTGAAAATTTTTAACATACATCAAATGATTTAAAGAATTAGCCTCCCCTATAAAATGAGCCTCAGTATTAAATGTGCCTTGAAGCTACGTATGGGCCCAAATACTGATTTAGTCTAATGAAGTCAAGTTATACAAGAAAAAATATTAATAATAATGATTGTTACTCTTCCTCCATTTATGTGTTTAAACACAGAGACGAAATTGGTGGGGCTGCTAAAATCCTTCCTCAGGCACATTCTATAGATAAACAGAGGACTTTGTTCCCTGGATCTTTTCATTCAGAGCCTTTCACGAGCTGTGAATTCCCTCTAAAAGCACCTATCAGCATGAATAAACTGATAAAAGCAGATGTGTGAAATGCCTTTCACTTAGCTAACAGGCATAACTCCAAATTCTAGAACCCCCAAGGCTTTCATCTGAAACCCTAACCCATGATGATAGTGAACATGGTTTGATAGAAGGTCCTTTACTAATGTTACAAGATCTCTGGCCTATTGTGGCATGATAGTTAATGGAAAGCTTTGTCAGCCATAACCCATTCCTGTACGGTCTTTCAGATTAGCTCCTGTGAGTGTGGCATTCCATTTTGTTAAAAAAATAAATTAAAAAAAAAAAATCAGATTAATAAATCCATTCAGGCTTCCCAGAACATTTGTTCATTTGTTCATTCAGCAGCCGCCACCCTGGATAATAAGGGGGTGACAAGTTATGCCCCATGCCTTCAAAGTCCTGTAAAGACTTCATGCCTATAGCCAGGTTTATTTAAAAAAAAAAAAAAATACATGGGAAACACTGAGAGAACTGGAGGGAGATGTCGGCAAGTTGACAGTCGTGGGATATCTCAATTATTAATAGATCAAGAGGATAAAAGTATTTTTATTTACTCTTTACTCGTGAAGAGTAAATAAAAAGCTTGGTGGAAGGAATTTACCCAGAACCTCACAGAGAAAATAGGCATTTTTCTCAAGCACCCATGGAATGTTTTTTTCAATTGTGAAACTAGTTCATAAGAAAGTCTTAATATCAAAGGATTTATATCACAACGAAAAATAAGATAACAGTAACACAAAGGTAAATTTAAAATCCCCGTATGTTTGGAAAATCTAAGATCCTTCTACATAATTTATAAAAAAAGAAGTAAAAATTAATAATGAAAATACATATTGACACTTGTAGGGTTCTAAGCAGTATTTCATTTATTAGATCCTTAAACTCTTACAACAGAAAAGAGATGATGCGATAGATATCTTAATAAAACAAATACGCAATACAGAGAATCAAGAAAAGCAAAAATTGGCTCTCCAAGAAAACTAGTAAAATGGATAACCTTCTGGTGACAGTGGTAACCATAAACTTAAAGAAGGCAGAAACAGTCCATATCATTATTGAAAAGGAAGATACAACCACAGGTGAAGAGACTAAAACGATAATAAGACTATTATGGGCAAATCTATACCAACAAATTGGAAAACAGACTAAATGGACAAGTTATTAGAAAGATACACGTTTTCAAAATAGATTCAAAAAGAAATAGAAAGTCTGAAGTGTTCTAGCGTATTTGAAAATCTTTCATCAGCAGTTTAAAATCTTTGCCCAAGAAGAAAACATTTGGCTTAAATGGTTTTATAGGACTTTTCCATATTATCCTACTTTTATATAAATTCTTCCAGAAAATGGGAGTCACTCTCCAACTCATCCTGAGGTTTGTATCTGTTGCTTTGACTCCAAAGCAGACAAGACAGGGCATGGCAGAAGTTCAGAACAATCTCTCTCAGGAACGTAGAAGCAAAATTCCTAAATAATGCATTAGCAAACCAAATTGAGCCATGAAATTAAAAAGAAAAAAAAAAAAAAAGATGACCAAATTGGGTTTATACTGGGAAAGCAAGGAGGGAGGTTTTAAATAAGGAAAAAAATTCTAATATGATTCACATTAAAAAATCAAAGAAAAAACCACATAAGCATCTCAATAGATGGAGAAAATCTATTTGATACAATAACATCCATTCTTGACACAAAAGTGTTACCAAACAAGAAATAAGAGATCCTTCAACAAGATAAAGGCACCCCCAAAAAACCTAGAGCAAATATAATTCTTAATGATAAACATTTTGAAGCATTCCCTTTAAAGTCAGATTTTGAATGACATTGACTTCTGTAAATTAGAAGTCATCAGAAAGAATATGAAGGACATAAATCGAGACATGATATTTGTAATACACATAACCGAAAATATATATTAGTGTCTGTAATGTAGAAGAGAATCCAAGATATCACTAAGAAAAAGACAACCATATAGAAATCCAATAGCAATGGACACGAACAGCCATCCATACAAATGGCCTGAAAACGTGAAAAGATTCTCTGCCTCATTAGTAATCACTGAAATGTAAGACAATGAGATACTATTCTATACCCCTTAGATTGCAAAAATTACGAAGTTTGACAATATTAAGTTTCAGAGTATACGGACCAATGGAAATACTAGCAGTGTTGGAAGTAGGATTTAGCACCACTTTGGAACACAATTTGACATAAACTTTTAACATTTACTTACCCTACAACCCGGCAAATTTTCAGACAGGGAAACCCTTGCACACGTGTATGAGACAGGTACACGCATCTTTATGACTGTGACAGCAAAGAAAACAAAGATGAAACGACCCAAATGTTTTTCAACACCCCAGTGGATACGCTGGAGTGTTCACCCCCTGTGAAGTATTACATAATCAAAAGTCAAAGAAATTCATTATTTACCATCATTTTTCTCCTCCTGGAAGTGCTAGCACTGACCCGTAGGTGCAGAGCACCTGATGCTCAGCAGGAAATCTTGAGCCTCGCCAATCAGAGTGTGGACCAAGGGAGCGTCATGGGACCATCTGGGAACTCGGTAAAAATGCAAAACCTCTGGCCCCATCTCAGAGCTACTGGGTCACAGTCTATATTTTAACAAGATTTTATGTTCGTTAAAATTTGAGGAAGTATTGACCTACAGTAGCTGTGTTCATTATTCACTAGAGCATCGGGTCCTCAGACCCTCTGTGACATCCAAGTACTGCTTTCTGCAATCCTAGCATTCATTCAAATACACACCAACGTAGGAAACATTTCTTGAGTTCCTACTCTGTGCCAGTCACCTGACTAACTGCTAGGGACACAAATAAAATACTCTTGGGCTTCAGTCTCAAAGAGCTCACAGACTCATTTATATACATACAAACACATATTTGCCCAAGTTCTATAACCTGGCATGACCAAATTGCTTTTATACTTTTCCTAATGCTATGGTAATTTTCCATAATGTTTATATGATTGTGCACATATCCATTTCATTCTCATCTTCTGTCTTATATTCCTACGATGAAGAGTGATCGTGACTTCTTTCTAGTAATACAAAATATGTGTACTAAGTTTGTGTCACATCACGTTCAAACAATTTAAGAGCTTGGGTAATAACTAAATTCTGGCTTCTTTTTGCCCTTAAGCTGAGAATAAAGCACAGTTTTTCACTGGATCCTCAATTCGTAATAGGCCATACTTGCATATATATTACTCTTTAAAATGTCTATAATGTTTCCATTCTACATAGAAATATGCTGGCTCTAACCCTCATACATCCTCACTGATACAGGTGTGTTACCTTAGACTCAGACCCCACGAGTGTATTCCACCCGACTCGGATGGTAAATGGCTCTCGGTAAGGTTTGGAACCGAGAAATGCAAATATACCTCATTTTACACAAGAGTTGCATTCCTAGAAAACCCACTATTAAAGCCACATCAAAAAACCAAGAAGTAAAACAGAGTTCTTGGTTTGGATAATTTTAAGCAGGGTTTTTCGGTTTTCGTTTTTAATGTGAAAGATTATCTGGTAAGACAGTAATTTGTGCAAAATTCTGGGTAATTTTTTGTTGTGTAACACGGACCTGACCTTTTCACAATGCCTAATATCCTTGGCTTCTATCCAAGCAGCATCATGGCCTCCAGTTCATGGTGACAACAAAAATGCACCCCTCCCAAAAGCTCCCGAGACGAGAAATCCTCAGGGAGGGCTGCGCTACCTCATTGAGACCACAGCTCTGAACAGACTTGCTGGGGAATTTCCCACCTTTGACCCTACATTGCCTTTGGAAAGAAGCCCATTGTCCCTGTGCCTATAATATTATAAGTGGACACTTACTTCCATCGCTTCTGTAGTTCCTTTTCTCTGAACACACTGCGGTGTTCCTACCAGCTAGCAAGGGCAGCGATTACATATTTAGAAATTTTACAAGCCAACTGAAGTCATGTTGATAGTTTAAAATAGACCATAGTGGGAATATTTAGACAACAGAAATTGGCAAATGCTACAAAAGTCAGGGCTTGTTGTTTTGTGGCGGGGAGGGCCAGTGAGTAAATATTTAACAGTACATCCCTGATTTAATATGAAGGACCTTTGGCAACTTCCTCTTATTCTCAGTTTTACATATTCAAGTTCAAGTTCCCTTTATTGCAGCACATACACTTACTCTTCTGACTGACAACGTTGGGAGATATTACACCCGAATGAGCCATGCTAGTTTTCAATACATGATGTCAGAAGCCACCAGACACCTGCTCGGCTTTCATGATTGAAAAACTTACCCTTCATTTCAAGGTATGAAAATTGCCTGTGGCTCACTTTTTCAAGGCACTAATTAAGATCTACTTGTAACAAAACACACACACAGCTCCAATCATAGTAGGAAAAGAGTTATTATTTTTTTTAATCTGTAAATGGTGATAAGGCATTTCGTTGAAGGAAGAACTTAAAAAGGCGGGTGACAGGGTGAGAATAGAGAGGCTGAAAAATTCTTCTCCACCGTGGTTGGCCCTGCAGCCTGGGTTCCAGTTCCAGTGACTGGCAGGGTGAGGTCACATGCCGATGTAGCTGCTCAGCGTGACCATGGGGACTTTGATCCCACAGAGCTAATTTGACTGAAGACATAAGAAGTTTGGCTCAGAGACTATTGGGCCTGGGCCCAGAAATCTGCACCCTGAGGAAGGAGAGGCCTGAACACACCTGCCTATTACCTTGACCCCTAGAATTGCCACGGGCGGTGGTGGCAGTGGGGTGCCTCCCAGGCTGGGATAGGCAGTAAAATGGGAAAGTGAGAGGCAAGAGGAGGCAGACGACAGGGTGTCTACCTCACAGGGACCAGGTCTGCCAGACTGTCTGGGGGCATCTGGTTGAAGATGCTTTTTGGAGCTACTAGAAATAACCAAGATCCATTTAAAAAAAAAAACTAAACCAGGTAGAAGCTGTTAATTCAGCAGATATTTGGGTTCCATTTCAACCAGAAACACCCCTTAGTAGGACTATCTGGATACCCAGCTCTGACTTTGTGAGTTACTGTTAAACTAGTGGTTCCCTAACTTTCATGGAGGAAACGGTTCCCTGGGACGCTTAATTAAAATGCAGATTCCTGAGCCCTAACCTCAAGATCATCATGCTTAGGGCTGGGTGGGGTCTGGGGAGCTGAAGTTTTTAACTTAAGACATCAAACATACAAGCTGGACTAACCCTTTTTATTTCTGAGCAAAAAAAAAAAAAAAAAAAACAACAGTTGCTTCTATTCTTGAAGAAATCCACTTTCCCATGATCCAATAAGGTTTGTACATTAATTCTGACAAAAACGGAATTTATGCACTTGCCAGCTGCTCCTCTCCCGTAATTCTTAAGAATATCATTTACGAGTGATTAAATCAGATTTTAAGGGTTTAACATTTTGCAGAGAGAAATATCACCCCGAAGAAGAAAGGACCCGCATATGTTCAATAAACAAAACGTTACAAATTATTTCCATTCGTGATGGGCAAGCCAGCAAATCCCTTACAGCCAGGTTAGCTAACAAGAAATATAATGAATTAAATTCTTCACTATTTTGAAAGGCATATTAATTCAGGTAGAACAAAATGTGACAAAGATGACGTAAACATGTGTTCCCACTCTGCATTCCTTCCTCTTCACCACAAACCCACAAACCTGACCTTCAAATTCTCTCTGCACAACAGTGACATAATCCAGTGACAATGTCAAAAATGTTTTGTTTCTTTTTAACCTAAGACAATAGTTTATCTAGTCATTCCTTCATTCTCTCACTGAATAGATCGGCTCTGGCATTGTTTCAAAACAGTAACAGCAGAGTTGGAGTAGAAAAGCATTGTGTTCAGTGTGGAACTTGCAACGCAGAACAAATTCACCAATGTCGTATAGAAGTTTATTGGTCTCGCACCAAAACAAACCAAACAAACAAAAAGATTCCCAGTATCAAGTTCATGAGGTCTTGATTTTTAATTCTGCTTTTTAATTCCCTAAAGTTCATTATGTCCAGGAAGAATGTAAGATTTTTTTTTTTCCCCTAACTTCGAGGCAGGTGCATTTTCTAATCTTAGTATGAATGATCTATGTCCTTGACCAAACGATCATTAGCTGAAAGGGATTGCATGTGACACGTGGTAAGGCAGCTCCAAAGGGCAGTGGCCCCTTGTCCTAATTGAAATGTCAGTAGGTCACTAGGTCATCATGATGATTTCCAAGGGTATGAATGATGTGACATTTTATGTCACGTATGACTATAATTTCAGCATTCATGTTCTACTGCCTTGCATCTTAGTGCCAAAATTGTATTTCATAGCTTCACTAGACTCATACTTTGACTACCTAAAATAATTAAGACCATACAAGAGATGTCAAATGTTCGAACTCATACTGAAGATAACTGTAATTAACTAAAATAGTCAATCTGTCCATTTTTATGGTTATTGACTCACTTCCTAAACAGTATTACTGAATAGATTTATTCATCTAAACACTAAAATTTGATAGATTACAATTGAAAGTTAAAAGTATGAGTGAAATATGTTTATGTGACATAGACAATTATATACTGGACCCACCAGGTATGACTTAGGGGTAGGTAGGTTTGGGGAGACAAGAACAAGGGAATTTTGTTATGTAGTTAACGCCGTGGTTAACCAATAGCCCCCGTGACTGCCGACTGGAGATTGCTGTAGAGGTGATGAGAGGAGAAACAGAACTGAATCTTCCTCCTTATTTCTTAAGATGTCATTGTTCTGAAGACAACTAGCACTGGCCACTTAATATGATTGACTTGCCAAATGTGACGATTTAATTCTTCCAATTCAACAAAGGTTTATGTTAAGTTACAATACAAATAATACCACACCTTCCTAGGCAAAGGCTTTCTAAACCAAAAAACAAGCACTCCTAGACAACACCTTTAATTCATGTTTTTCAGAGGATGCAGATGCAAATTATACCGATATTAAAGAAAGATTTTTCTTTACAAAATCCTTTGTAAATATAAATAGCACATAAGGAGAGTTTTTAATTGATATTTTCATATGTATTTCTCCTCTTTATCATACCTCATAGCCTAGGGAAAATTGTACAAACAGTGGAAAAGCAAAAAGAAAAGTTAACAAATTAAGAGGGATTTAGCCCTCCAGGTCTCATATTAACAAAAGCAGTAAAACATTTTCTTAGCATGTTGGATAGTGGACCCATTTGGTGTTTTCCTCATTCAGGGGGCAAAGGAATAGCATTTTCTCAGAGGCATATTATAATAGCAATCTGCACAAAATTAATCATAGTACAGGAGGTTCTTCTCTCTAGGTATTAACTGTTTATTATTTTGCTAAAGTGCTTGTAGGTAGTGGTCTAACTTTCTGCTTAAAATAAAGCATACTTTCAAAGAAACACTCAGTTATAATCCACTGGGAATACCCAAAGATAGAAGGCCATGGTCTCTGCTCCTTACGTGCTTATGATCTAGTGACGGGGGAGAGATGCATACACAACTGACAGTGACACAGGCCGACAACAGAAGGGGGGTCAATGGAAATGGTATTTCTGGAAATAGTTTTGCCTTATAGCATCAGGAGCTATGGTGCTTGAATAAGTCATAAAAGGAAAAGGTTTTCACCAGGCGATGGTGCATAAAGAGGACTTTCTAGGAAACAAGATGAGAAAAGGCACAGAGGTCCAGCAAGGTGAGATGATTTGGATAAATTAGGATGTAAGAGTATAAGTGATGAGAAGAGGGACCTGAGAATCAGGGATGGCAACAGGTGATAGAGATCCTCAAAACTGCACTAGAAGTTTGAAATTCATCCTATAGGTTTTGAGAAGCCATTGTCTATGTGGCAATGACTATTTTTACCAAGAAAATGGAATGAGTAAGATTTCCTGGGATGAAGCACAGGTTGGGCCAAGAGGATGAGGTACAGGGTGGGAGAGGAAGGGATGGGGTGGTCATGAATGTTTTAAGATTCAACGACAGGGGCTTCCCTGGTGGCGCAGTGGTTGAGAATCTGCCTGCCAATGCAGGGGACACGGGTTCGAGCCCTGGTCTGGGAAGATCCCACATGCCACGGAGCAACTGGGCCCGTGAGCCACAATTACTGAGCCTGCGCGTCTGGAGCCTGTGCTCCGCAACAAGAGAGGCCGCGATGGTGAGAGGCCCGCGCACCGCGATGAAGAGTGGTCCCCACTTGCCGCAACTAGAGAAAGCCCTCACACAGAAACGAAGACTCGACACAGTCATAAATAAATAAATAAAAGAACGTGAATTTCTTTAAAAAAAAAAAAAAAAAGATTCAACGACAGGTAGAACTCAGGGTAACATCAGGGTGTCTGTTGAAGGTGATCTTAACAAAAAGGAACAAATGAAGGAATTTTGATGTTTCATTTTCCAACCCGTCCCCATGCCAAAATAACTGCACCAAATGCATCTTTTCATATTATCAGTGTCAAGATGACTGCATTAAATTAATGCGTACTTATGGAAAGGAAACAAGCCTTTCCTAAAAGAATATGTTGGTTGAAATGAGGGGCCACCAAAGGTGATGAAACCAAATAGGAAGAAAGTGTGGTAATAAGAAATGGAGGGACTTCCCTGGTGGCGCAGTGGTTATGAACCCGCCTGCCAATGCAGGAGATGGGTTCGAGCCCTGGTCTGGGAAGATCCCACATGCCACGGAGCAACTAAGCCTACGAGCTACAGCTACTGAGCCCAAGCGCCACAGCTACTGAGCCCACACACCACAACTACTGAAGCCCGAGCACCTAGAGCCCGTGCTCTGCAACAAGAGGAGCCACCGCAATGAGAAGCCCTCACACTGCAACGAAG
Source organism: Balaenoptera borealis (assembly GCF_965194805.1). Taxonomy (NCBI): domain Eukaryota; kingdom Metazoa; phylum Chordata; class Mammalia; order Artiodactyla; family Balaenopteridae; genus Balaenoptera; species Balaenoptera borealis. Next base: position 73,997,790 of record NC_138877.1, read on the forward strand.
AGTAGCCCCCTCTCATAGCAACTAGAGAAAGCTCACGTGCAGCAACAAAGACCCAACGCAGCTAAAAATAAAATAAAATAAATAAATATTTTTTTTTAAAAAAGCGGTGTTAAAAAAAAAAAAGAAGTGGAGGAAGATTTGTAATCTGTTTGGCAGGTGGTATTACGCAACTTGGTGACCAATGGTGAATGAGAGGCAAATGAGGAGTCATAGGTGACTCCAAGGTTTGTAGCCTGGTAACCAGGTATATATCTGTATCCACAGATGCTCATGTGACAGAAACCCAGTTCCAACTCAGCAGCTTAACCAAGAAGAAGTTGTATACAGATATAAACATATTAGTACACCTTCAGAAGCAGAATTACTTTTCCTTAGTGATAAGAACTCAGTCCCAAAACTTTCATGTCTCCCCTACACAAAGCATGTCTTCTGTTGCTCTCTGGGTGCAGACCCAAGCCCTACCTTTGGCAAGGTCTACAGGATGCTGGCAGTCTTGCCCACATTTCTCGAGCCTTGCCACCCTGCCCCTTGCCGTCTGAACTCCAGCATCACTGGTCTTCTGTCAGTTTTTCAAAATTGCTTTGCTGATTTCAACGGTGGTATTATTTAGATTTAGACTAAACTCCATGGGAGGAGGGCCGTGTCTGTTCAGCTCTCCAATTTATCCCCCAGCATGTAACATCGTAAGTGCTCAATAAACCTTTTGAGTAAAGGGTGAATGAATGAGTGAAAAAATGAGTATCGAGGAAGATATGTCGCCCGTTACCATAAGTTTAGCCTTGCCATCTGGAAAAAACTCCCCCCACCCAACATCCCTCCACCATATTAGACTAAGAAGCATTGGCTCTTTGTCCTGACCGAGGCTTGGCTGTGTTACAAGAGACACTTTGGAAGCTGTCACTCGTTGCTGTCTTTGCTATCCAGAAGGAATCATGCCAGCTTCAGGATGCCAGCTCTGATTAATTTTTCTTGATTCTGGGCTTCCCTCAGAGGAAGGAGGAAAGGAGTTTGCTGGTTCATCCTACCACCGTGGAAAAGTGAAAATAAATAGTTTTCATTTATCAGAGACCATATCTACCAAGTAGCACTTAGAACGCTGCAATACTGTCTCATTATAACATAACAATGCAGTTTCAAGAGAATCCGTCACTCTTTTCCTACTTCATTTGGCCCCTGCCATGACCACACAGCTTTTCAAAAACTCTGACATTCTGGTTTCCAAAATTCACTTGGAACCCCATCAGACCCATTCCTCCCAGCGGTTCCAACTCTCAGTTTGAGAATTAACGCATGAAACACATGGAAATACAATGTTCCAATCCACCTAATTAATGCATTAAGTCCCTCATTTGCATAGTACAAATTTCCCTTTATGTTTTCAGTTGCTTGGCAATTGCTTGCCTCAAGAAAATATATTAGCAGTTAAAATGCAGCTTAACAATAAGAGAAATAACAAAGACATCAGCCCTATTTCAAAAAGCATATTTCAAAAAGGAAAGGGAAAATCCATCATGTAAAAGGATTTCAAATCCTAAAGTAGCTGAATCACCCGATTTTGAAAAATAATTTAACCGTAGTTAAGTAAAGTAACATACATTACTTTGGCAGGCTACAGGGGTGTCAATTGAAGTCTGCAGAGCAGATGATACCAGCAAAGCTGTGTAGCATCTCCGCAAATGTATCTTCGTCATAAAGGGCACAGAGAGATTGAAAGCCCCCCTTGACTTTACCAGGCAAGGAGACAAAGCAGATCTAACGCCAAAGTTACACTAGCCTAAGAGTGGCGCTCCCATTAGAACCCAAATTCTCCCAAATAGGAGTAAGATTTTGAACCAAATTTAACAATGCACCAACAAAGCGCTATAAACCATACTGAATCACGGGAAAGAGGCAGATGGAGGGGCAACTTTGATCCTAAATTAATCCCAGCTTGTGTCAGAAGGCCATGTGCTCTGCAGGTGGCTGGGGAGGGGCGTGGCTAGGTAGCCGGTCACTGCGCATGCCCTTGCTCGTCAGGACAGCAGGCATTTGGACCGGGGAGCCGATGTCCAACCCTGGCGCCCTTCTTCCTCAGTCTGTGCAAGAGGCCTCTGCCCAGAAGTCAAGGCTGAAGGGGCAGCGTGACCTTTACTAATTCAGATTTTACATAAAAACAAATGCGAAGCGGCATTAAGATACACATACCATTGCCCATGATAAAGCAAGTGTTCTCCATTTCAGAGAACCCTACTGAGAACATTTCAAAATGCAGGCCTGAAAACAGATGATGAATATGTTGAAAGGCAACCTTCATGAATCTTTCCCATATTATCAACATGCAAAAAGACATTGACATGGACATATATACACTACCAAATGTAAAATAGATAGCTAGTGGGAAGCAGCCGCATAGCACAGGGAGATCAGCTCGGTGCTTTGTGACCACCTAGAGGGGTGGGATAGGGAGGGTGGGTGGGAGGGAGATGCAAGAGGGAAGAGATATGGGAACATATGTATATGTATAACTGATTCACTTTGTTATAAAGCAGAAACTAACACACCATTGTAAAGCAATTATACTTCAATAAAGATATTAAAAAAAAAAAGACATTGACAACACTGCTTTTTTGCAATGAAGTTTTTAATATGCTATTTCTAAATAGCTCATTAAAACCCAGAGAAAACTTCGTATAATTCCTATTGATACTTAAAACTGGGAAGCAGGAATTTTGTCTGTCCTCGTGTTTCAGATGAGTGCATTATGCTTCAGAGAACCAAACGATTAATTATCCAGGATATCAAAACAAGAAAGTCACAGAGTCGTGACAAAAATGAGATTCTATGATTCCAAATTCAAGCTCAAGGAGGAGGGAAAAGTTAATCTATGAAATCAGTTATGCTGAATATATACTGGGTATGCTTTCAGACACATGATCTGATGTGTAGTGTATGAAAACCAGTACAAAATGGCCCACATCACTAAATTAGAATGGACATTTTTCCAGAATGCTGTTTTTCAGTACATATATACAAATAAAGTAAACACGAGATGGGAGAAAAATTTATGATGCCACAATAAGTATAAGAAATGAAGCCAAACAAACAAAAACATCAAACTGGAGGAATATTAGTTGCCAGTTCCTAACTACTCACCCTCGTTTGAAAGTGTCAAATTCAGAGCCAAATATTCAAAGGCTGCCTAATAAATTGTCATTTTCTTTAATAGAATGAGCAGCTATGATCTGAGATGGTCACATTTCTTGGGACTGCTGTGAGGGACAGCTCCCAACTTTTAAAGTCATTGAGCCGTTTCTTTTCTTTTTTTAAAATTTTTATTGGAATATAGCTGCTTTACAATGTTGTGTTAGTTTCTACTGTACAGCAAAGTGAATCAGCTGTACGTACACATATGTCCCCTCTTTTTTGGATTTCCTTCCCATTTAAGTCACCACAGAGCACTGAGTAGAGTTCCCTGTGCTATATAGTAGGTTCTCATTAGTTATCTATTTTATACATAGTATCAATAGTGTATATATATAAATCCCAATCTCCCAATTCATCCCCCCCACCCCCGCTTTCCCCTTGGTATCCATATGCTTGTTCTCTACGTCTGTGTCTCTATTTCTGCTTTGTAAATAAGATCATCTATACCAATTTTCACTGAGCCATTGAGGAGATATTTCTACATGAGGTTTGCAGGTTCAAATATGAGTTTCCCAGACTCCAGCTTCAGAGTCCTCTGCAACTTCATTCTGATTCTTTCTGTCTTGATAGTCACCAGATCCTCCTAAGGGAGTCTCCCATTGCCTCTTGATTTTCACAGCAACCAGTGGCTCTTCTAAAACACCACAATTGTCATCCCTACTTCCTGTCTCCCTTATGGCTACCCTGCAAAGCTCAGATTTTGTCATTCCTTGACCAACTCCCTTCAAACACCTGGTGGAAAAATTCAACATCCTTAGCAGGTCACATGGCTTTCCATTATGTAACCCAAACTCACCTTCTCCCCCTACCTCTCCCCTTACAGACCTCCTCAACTGAAGGGTTCTACCTCCTTTGTGTGTCTCACATTTATCCTCCTTCTGGCATCACTCCTCTAATTCTCACTACCCTCTCCCTGCCCCCCACAGCTTCACATATCTGAATTGAACTTCTCTCTTCTCAGCCAAAAGCAAATGAGACCTCCTCCAACCTTTCTGAGCTTGTCCTTGCCGTGCAGACCCCTGCCTCCTCTGAAGTTTCATGAAGCTTTACGTAGCACTCTCTACACATCACATGCACAAAGCCAGGGAGTGTGGTGTCCGGTACACAAATTCTTACCTTCCTCCCATGATGCAAACAGACTTGGAAGTCAGCAGACCATGGGCACATCCAGTGGTAATGCTGGTAAATTCTTAACAACCAGCTCTTAGGGGTGGGGGGAGCCCCGATTTGTAATGTTTACCAATTTCCATGGTGCAAATACTCTTGTCATCACCATTTTCAAGCAACTGATGTGTTATCACTGAATGCAGAGTTGAGGAGAGATGAGCCAAAACACATCATGCAGCATTTTCACCACGCAGCGAAGGAGACATCAACTTCAAAAGCAGAGATAATAGTAAAATATAAAATAATTAGGAAGTGATGAACTGAGTATTTGTATCTTTTTTTTTTTTTTTGTATCTTTTTAAAAATATGATTTATATAATTGTCAGTTCCTCATTTAAATTTTTTTATTGAAGTATAGTTGATTTACAACGTTGTGTTAGTTTCAGGTATACAGCAAAGTGATCCAGTTATACATAAGTATATTCTTTTTCAGATTCTTTTCCATTATACGTTATTACAAGATATTGAATATACTTCCCTGTGCTATACAGTTTAATAGTGGTTATGTTTACTGATCACCTGCCAAATTCCTGGAAATTTAAAAATCTGTTCTTGTGAGATAGAACAAAAAGCCTCCAGCACAGAAATCTCTTTTCTAGCCCTAAACAGCTTTGTGTGACCTTGAAATTACTTCACTTAAGGAGCTTTAGTTTTCTCATCTGAAATATAGTGATACAATATTAAGTTATTGAAAGGATAAAGCATTAATGGCCACGCTTCAGAGATGGTTAGATCTCAAAAAATGGTAGTGCTCATTGTGGCATTAGTTCCATTTTGTAGACCCACAGTACTTAGGACTGTCTCTTATTTATAAGAAGATCTTAGTATGTTTCTGCAGATAAGTTGTACAAATTACAAATTTTATTTTATTCCTAGACATCTCTTAGTGTGCAGACTGTAGGGATTCTCTCACCATAAAAGAATTCCACCAGAGCAGAGGGACTGCCTTCCTTTTTTGTCTTAGGGCAGATCAGGGTCCACAATGGGCACACACAGGTCCAGTCTGGGAGACTGCTATATTAGACTCGGTGAAATTTGCTAATGGAAATCAACCCAATGTTCCCAGAAAAGTTTCATTTTTCTAACAGGTGGTGTTTTAGTGTAGACTTTGATTCACTGTTACCAATAAAAGCCATAACAGAGTTTTACCATTCGTCTAGATAAGTTTAATATTTTTATTTCTTTAATTTTTATTGGAGTATAGTTGATTTACAATGTTATGTTAGTTTCAGGTGTACAGCAAAGTGAATCTGTTATGCATGTATGTATACCCACCCTTTTTTTGGATTCTATTCCCATATAGGTCATTACAGAGTATTGAGTAGAGTTCCCTGTGCTATACAGTAGGTCCTTATTAGTTACCTATTTTATATATAGTAGTGTGTATTTGTCAATCCCAATCTCCCAAGTTATCCCTCCCTACCCTTTACCCCCAGTAGCCATGTTTATTTTCTACATCTGTAGCTCTATTTCCATTTTGTAGATCAGTTCCTTAAATAAGTCTATTATTATTATTATTATTTTTAAAGGAATTCCTTTATTTTTATGGCTGTGTTGGGTCTTCGTTTCTGTGCGAGGGCTTTCTCTAGTTGTGGCAAGCGGGGGCCACTCTTCCTTGTGGTGCGTGGGCCTCTCACTATCGCGGCCTCTCTTGTTGCGGAGCACAGGCTCCAGACGCGCAGGCTCAGTAGTTGTGGCTCACGGGCCCAGTTGCTCCGCGGCATGTGGGATCCTCCCAGACCAGGGCTCGAACCCGTGTCCCCTGCATTGGCAGGCAGATTCTCAACTGCTGCGCCGCCAGGGAAGCCCAAGTCTATTATTTTTAAAAATAACTTTTTAAATCTGTAGGATGATTTGTGGCTGAGTGGTCAAAGCAGAAATGCTAGAGAAGCATATGCTTATAAAGCAGACACCCTGCATCAGTAAGAACCAAACTGACACCATCTCTCTTTGCACTGAGCAAAATTTGATGTGGTAACACTTGTAAAATTTGAACAAGCTCTTGTTTTGCAATGAAGTTGCTTGTCGTCAAGTTCGACCAAAAGTGTCTTGCTCTAGTGGCACAGGGACGTATAAGGAGTAGTTGGTCCTTGCCTTGTGAAGTCCTTCTGTTTCCTAGCTCACCCAGTCCTTTCCATTTTATACTCTTTCTACTGTTTGTATCCATTCTTTTCCCACTGCTCTAGCACCTTGCTTCATTGATTATTTCATCTCCTCCTCCCGTCTCCAATTTCTCTTCTGCTGACTTTCTTCTGTTGGCCCACATGCGTTCAAAACTTCCTCTAACCCAGCCCTGCACAGCACAGGCGCAATCTCACTGGTCCTTATCATGTTGCTCTTCCTTTCAAACTTTTTTTTTAAACACTTATCCATGCTCATTACCTCTACTTCCTCTCTTCCTCGTTACCCCTACACTGAGTAAAATCAGTATTTCGGCCTCAATCCTACTGGAACTCTCCTGGTAAAACAAACCAATGGCCTCCCAATCACAACACAAAGGCTGCCACCCCATTTTCACCAGGCAAACCTCTGCAGTACTCAACGCCCCCCAGCCCTGGCCCTCTTCTTTTGTCAGTCTCCTTTTATGGAGAATTTTATTATATGACTCAACTATTACCAGTTTGCAAATAACTTCCCTGTCCATGTCTCAAGTCCTCATCTCTCCACACTCACATTTCCAACTGTGGGCTAGACGTTTTCAAATGAATCCTAAAAATGTGCTGAAAATAGAGCACAGCTGCCTCCCCTCAAAAAAAAAAAAAAAAATGTTTTAACTATTCCACTCTTTAGTCAACGGCATCATCAACCATCCAGGAAGTTAAAGTTAAAACCTGACAGTCATCTTTGATGTATCCCTTTATTTCATTCCCACTTACGATTGCACGTGAAACCCTGCAACTCCTTCTATAAAATTATACCCCCTCTCTTTCTAGTCCATTGATGCACTCTCCTAAGGCTCTTTATCATGTCCCACTTTGACTGTTTCAATGTGGTTTTCTGGATTATAGATCTCCTCCGTCTTCTCTGCCTCTAGTCTATCCTACACATTGCTTTCAAAACCCATGCTCCTAAACAGGAATCTGATATTACTCTATGCTCACAGTTCTAATGACTCCCTACCAGGTAGGGAGTAAAGTACAAATGCCCAGCCCAACATTCAAATATTTATTTGGCCTCTACCTATCTTTGGAGTATTGTTCTGCATTATACTTCACTCCCAGAACCACCTCTGTTTGCCATAATGCTCCACTCCCTGCCCCCGAAGAGACCTGGCTTTTCTCCTGTCACCCTATACCAAGACACCCCCTTTCTCTGCAATGCTTTTCACCCTTTGCCTTTCTCCCTCAGTTTATCTATCAGGGAACCAGCTCATATTCAGGTTTCCAGAAGCCCTTCCAAATCTCCCTGTTGGAATCCATCTTTTCTTCTTCCCTTGTGAATGCTCAAGGCCTCCATAGCATTTTGAACTGAAATCTATATGAAGCTATAGCAGGTCTTCAAAAATTATACACACCACACACACTCCTTAAAAGCAGGGGTCTCTGTCTTACGCTTTTATCATTCACGGCACCAAAGTGTTTCCCACAAGATGAGCTCCTTGAGAATTTGATTGCGAACCTTGCAAACTGCTTACTTCTGCTGTGCTAAACCACATTCAGCTGTCCTTACCACACCCTCAGCCATTGGAAGCAATAAAACCTGGACCCTGTCCTTTTTTTTTTTTTTTTTTTTACAGCTTTAGTGGCTTTTACAGTACCTGTTTCCTGGTCACATGTTTATTTTGTGGTCAACTGTTTAACAATAAATTAAACAAATTTCAGAACTCAGCCATCCTGGTGCCTGTGACAGCTCCTTGCAAAGCTCATGAAACTTACAGACCCTTCCCCCAGGCAGGCACAGCACATAAGTAAATACAAACATTTATATACAACTTCAGAAGGTTCACAGACACTCCCCCTCCCTTGAAACCTATTGACAGGACAACTAGGAGGTCATTGAAGATCAGTTAAGAATCCTTGAACCAGGGGGATGTTGATAGTCATGAGAATTGTAAATGCAAAGAAAAAAAAAACAAAATTCTAAAGCCACTTAAAACTTATATGACTATAAAAAATTAAGCAGTTAGCATGATTTAGAAATCTCTTGAAACATCAGGAGCTGCATATCTCACCTCTAGAGCTCTAGAAAATTCAGGAAGCAATTCTAATATTAGTTATTAATTCTAATATTCTGTAACATTAATATTTACGTTAATTATATAATCTCTAAATACATCTAAAATTCTTTAGATCTCAAAAATTAGAACGGTGCTTAAAGCACTTTTTTAGGATAGCTTTTTGAATCTGAGGAGTTATAACGACAGCAATAGAAACCATTTAAAATAATATTCTGTGATATAATTTAGTTATAATCTTGCCAACTTGTAAAAGTTCTATTTAAGAAACTAGTTATTATGTTCTCTTCACCATCTATATTAGTAGTTATTTTAAATGGCAAAGCTGACCGAAAACTTCATTGTCTTCTCAAAACCAGGGCTCTGAAAACTTCGACGTCTTTTCTAATTGCCAAAGAAATTGTTGGATTCATAATACAAAACACCAGTGAAACACAAAAAAAAGAAAAAAAGAAAAGAAAAAAGAAACTAGTTATTACACTCTCTTAAACAAAAGCCTGAGAATCCTGCTAGAATCTCTTTGTATTGTTTGTAAAATCTATTCCTCAGTTTGTTTATTGTAAAACCTCAAGATGGGTGTTTTCGATTTCCCTTATTCATTCATTCTTTCATTTCATCATTCTTTCACTGTTTGTAGGAAGCTTACTGTGCGTTGAAACAGTACTTGTTTCCAGGAAGACAAGGTTGAGGAAGATAAGTCCCATTTTCATGAAGCTTATTGTCTAGCAGGTAACAGACAAACAAACAGTTATTTTTAAAGTACAATAATTGCTATGAGATTACAAAAGGCAGGCTTCTGGGCTAGACTGTGATATTAGGGAAGGTCTCTTACAGGAAGTGGTACCCAGAGGAGGAGGAATCAAAGTAGGTGTGTGATGGAGGGGACTAGACTCCCTGACAGCTCAGCCATGGGAGCAGATTGAGAGGAAAGGAAAGGGAGTTTCAACGTACCTGCAATCTGTGTAAGAGGGGATGGGAAGGGATGAGTTTGGAAAATAGGCAGAAATCTGATCATGAACATCTTTGGGCCATGTTTTAGAGCTTAGACGCTGTGCGGAACCTCTGAAGTATTTTAAGCCAGGAAGTCACATGAGTCGATTTGTCATTTTAAAAAAGTCACCCTGACTTCAGTGAAGAAAGGGGATTGGATGAGATGGGCAGACAAGTTAGCCCACTGCTAGAGTAACCTCACTGAGAGATGGTGATGGCCTAAAGTGCCGTACAGGTGCACAGCCTGGCCTCATAGTCAGGGGGCGTGGATAGTTCTCCCAAGTGTGTATGCTTTAGTTCCAGTGCTTCTCCAAGCTGATCAACAGAGCTCACTGGAGGATCTGGAGAAATGCCCGGCCACCATGCTATGAGTCCTGTATTAATTATTAGTGACTTAAGTACTGATGAGTTTATATTCTAGGGGATCACCAGTCCCTCGTGGTCTACTCCTGACAATTCCAACTTTGGAAACCAACAGGCCATCTCACAGGGAGAGATGTCACATATCAGCTTACAAACAAATTCGTCTGGTAGCCTTTCCCAGCAGAAACCCCGAAGTATCCACCTTGGCCTCTTACAACATTCCCTGGTAGGCTTATCCCAGATGCATCTTCCACAGCAAAGATTTTGTCGATCGTTCTAATCAGACTTGATTTCCCATTCCTCTGTATTCTCATAGAACTTTGCACTCTATAAAAATCTAAACTTTTCTGGATTTTAATATAGTTTATTTAAGCTTTTTGATATACAAAAAATTGCACACATTTAACATATATATTTTGGTGAGTTTGGACATACGCATACGCCTGTAACAGCGTCACTCACTACAGTCAAGGTACAAAACAGATCACCTCCCAAAGTTTCCTTGTGTTCTTCTGTGGGCGTTTGTTGTCGGATTTTGTGGTAAGAACACTTAACATATTCTCAACATATTTTAAAGTGCACAATACTGTATTATTAGCTACAGGTATAATATAGCTCCTTAAACCCTGCAACTTGTATCCTGCCCTTTTTTGGCCAAGAATAGCCAGTAACTAGTCAGTTGATCCAATTAAACACACCACACAAACTCACTTTTAAAACAGCCTACCTCCCTTCTGTTACATACTAGTAAATTCCTGTGAGTTGATTACGATATTTTGATCTGATCCATTTTTAAAATTTGTATATAAATTTATATACAGAATTCAATAAGGTGCCAAAAAATTAAAAAGAAATAAGACAGCCTGGATCTTTGCACAGGAAAATGGAAATCAGGATGAACACTGGCTCAGAGAGGATCAGAGGTTGGAGAATATCGCATTGTCAGACGCGGAAGAAGAACACCTAATTCCTAGATTTTTTTCCCCTGGGATGCTAAAGCATCAGAATAAAGCAAACTGTACTCCAAGGAAAAGTAGAGGCAGAAAGGTAATGGGATGCTTGCAAATAATCCACTGGAGGCAAAGAAGAAAGGGCCTTAAAGGAAGCACAACATCGTAACAGTTATGGGTGTAATATTTACCATATGTCCCATATGTTTTCAAATTACAAAAGTGCAACTCTTTCCCACAGCCCATTTGCAACTGGACCTGACAACCCAGGACCACAGAAATCAAAGACTGTAATCTACTATAAATTCTGCCACGCTAGATGGAACGAATATCTGTCAGCCTTTTTCACTTAAACTTCTCTTCCTTTAAGAGAGCAGCATCTGGCTCTAAACTGCACATTTAATTGAAAAATCCTTTAATAATAGCATTAATTTTCATCATTCTGCATTCCGGCCGGCTGTGACAGGGAACAAGGCCCACATGTGTAAGGAGGCCAGACTGCGGAGAGGAGGGGGTGGGGCGCGGGGGGAGCCAAGGTGAGGGTTCAGCCAGCAACCTCTGCCAGCAGCCCGGCCCTAAGACGGAATCAGGTGCTGGGGACGCGTTATGATCAAGGAATAAAAGTTCAAGGTTTTGTTTTGTTTTTGTTTTGTTTTTTTTAATTGATGATGCCTTTTAAACAGGACAATGCTCTTGAAGCTTATCACAAGCAACCTGGGCACTTGGGAAGGACAACTTGGCAGTGATGACAAAGGCCAGGGGTCCCTATCCTTGGACTCTTGTCAGGCATAGTTCTAACCGCAGTTTTTAATGATCTTATTTTTTGTGCTCATTTTACCTCGTGTCGGTGCTTCTCTTTCTAAAGAATGTGTTCCTTTCCACAGAGAAGGTAAAAAGGGGACCTTATTGGAGTAGATGTGTCCCCCAGGCCACACTCCTCCACTCCATCCCTGGTGGGGTGGGAGCAGGGCCTGGAGGGAGGTGGGGAGGGGGAGGGAACCCCCTTGGCCCCTAGCAAGTTCTTCCCTAGAGCTTAGAGACTGGCCCAGAAAACAGGTGAGCGACTAATCCAGAAACCGAGGCTGTCCCGGAGATGCGCTTAGCTATGCACTACAGTGATACACCTGGTGGCCCAGGAGAGTTGGGAGTACAGACCAGCAGCATGGGGCCGGGACGGGGTGAAGGGCAGGAAGGGAAAGAGATTGAGGAAAGTGCCCCTTCCAGCACAGAAAAAAGAAAACCCTCTTTTGTTTGGCTTTCCCAGTGCCTGGGGAACTTGAAGATGAAAGTCCAAACCTTCACTTTTGTTTGTGAAGCACACACACCCTGGGGTGTGGATTCCTTCGCTGTTGCCATGACCAACCGCCCGTCACACTGAGTTACAAGTCCGGTTCTCTCCCCGCCCTTCTCCTGCTGGCTTAAAATAGCCTAGATTTTTACTTCTCCATTTCAGGAGAGAGAGAAAGAACTGTGCTTCTTAGGGTTTCTAAGCAGATGATCTAATTTTAAAGTCCGTTTCCCTCGGTGGCAGAGCACATCTACATGAAGAGTACATGAAGAATATCTTTTTTTTGTATTCAGTGCCTTTCAGATGTTCCTTGTTGTTTTATTTGAAGCTGTGTTTGGTGCATTAGCAATGCATAACAATAACCGCTTAACAAACACTGCAAAACGGAAACTCAAGTAGGTGGCCCCCAGGGTAAAAAAAAAAAAAAAGGAAGAAAGAACAGAAAGACAATTCTCTTGGTCTCAAAGAAATATTTTCCTAGCTATTATTTCACAGAAGTTTTCTAATATGTAACCAAAAAAAAAAAAGGAAGGTCTTTCGAAAAGTGGTCTGTGGTCTGACCTCTATTCAAATTTAAATTTTATTACCCAGTAATCATACTGCTCAAAAATCTCATTAACTGGCTGAAAAAAAAAATCAGACAAGAAGACCAGGCTTGGCTTTCTGCTCAGCCTCAGAAAAGCTTTAAAGTTCCTTAAGTGTCTAAGTGCTGACAGTAGAACTGTCTCTCCACCAGCCCATCCCCCCTTGGTCACTGCTCCTCAAAGCTACACTATAAACCCCTTGGGCCACAGATTTTCTCCCAAAGTCTCTAGAACTGTCCCTGGCACCTAAGAGGTGCTCAAAAAATAGCTGAACAAGAGAAATGCAATTGTTTGTAAAGGGGGCTTGAGGGGAGGGTTCAAAGTCACAAGATAAAGATGATACAGCTTCCTGGAAGATGTGAGAAAAAAGTCTGTGCTAGGGTTTTCGATTTTTAATAAGACTAGCTCGTTTGTTCTCCCTCTCCATCAGATTCCTTTTCTTCCCACCACGCAAGTTGGTAGTGTGAGCTAAGCTTATTTTCTTAAGGGCCGCACAAGGTCATATTCTGGCAAAAATCCAAGCATTTTGTTTCCAAAAATACCAAACACTCAACGTAGACAAAATATCCTTGCAACAATGCCCGACGAGAGAAAGATTGGAAGTTAGGAAGAGACTCTCTCGGCTGGCTGGAGGGAAGCTGGTGAGCTAGAGATCCTGGATTCTTGTCGGAGGCAGAGCTGTGAGGCTGGGTGAGCCCGGGGGTGGGCAACCAGTCAGGGCCGGTTTAGGAGGAGGAGACCTCGGGCAGCCCAGGGAATATGCTCCTGTACCAAGTGTGATGTGGGAGCCCCAGCATCCGCCGGGTCTGTCCTGCAAGCACGAGGACCCTCAGGATAGCTGTCAGAAATTGATTTAAACACGGTCCCCCACTTCCAACGCCTTGACCCTCCTCAAACTCCTTTAATACAGATCTGCAAAGGCAGGAGAGGGCATCAAACCCTGAGGTCAACACGTCCTGCCAGCTGTGCAAGAAGGGGCCCTAGAATTGGCTCATAGAAAATAAAGTGTTCTCTCACCTAAGTTGAGTTCAGGAACCGAGAGTCACCCTAGGTATTCATAGTGTTTATCTCAAAGCAAGCACAAATGGGCTTTATGTGAATTTATAACAGGAAGCTCGTCCTTCGAAGAAACATCACGCTTCTTTGGGCGTGACCTCTGCCCCACTGACCACCCTAACGCACCCACGCAGCCCCGCCGTGCACGCCTCGTGACCCCACTCTCACCTCTAACAGAGCCACTGCCCAGCGGGGGTGTTCTCAGCAGCAAGGATCTCCTTCGCGCCTCTCACCATGACACTTCCAAGGCCTTTCCCTCAGCCCATGTGTTGACTTGGCCTGTCTTCAGCCTGGCTGCCACTTTGCACTTGGTTTTCTTGTTCAGTCTTTCCCCATCATCCCCCCTGCATCTACCCCGATCCACACCTCCTCCTCACACGCGAATTACTGTAATATGTTCACATCATTGCTCTTTCCGCCCCTGGTCTCTACTCATGAATCTACTTTTTGTAATTGAAGTATAGTTGTTGTACGATATATGTGACAGGTGTATGATGTAGTGATTCACAGTTTTTAAAGGTGATACTCCATTTATAGTTATTATAAAATATTGGTTATATTCCGCATGTTGTACAGTATATCCTTGTAGCTTATTTTATAGCTGATAGTTTGTACCTCTTATTCCCCTACCCCTATATCGCCCCCCCACCCCTTTCCCTCTCCCCGCTGGTAACTACTAGTTTGTTCTCCATATCTGTGAGTCTGCTTCTTTTTTGTTATATTCATTAGTTTGTTTTATTTTTTCAGATTCCACATACGTGATATCATACAGCTTTTATCTTTCTCTGTCTGACTTATTTCACTGAGCACAATGCCCTCCAAGTCCATCCATGTTGCCACAAATGGCACAATTTCCTTTTTTATGGTGGGGTAGTATTTGTGAATCTATTTTTTCTACCTCTTCAGGGTTAGTCTAATTAAGACCTTGCATCTATTCTGTCCCTCTATTCAGAATATTTTCATGGTACTGACCACCCTAAGAAAATAGTCCCTCTTCCATTCATTCGGGCAACAAATTACAGTAGAACAGTTACTAGGTTCTAGATCCTGGAGACTCAGTGAGGAAAAGGGACAAAGTTCCTCCTTGATTTGTGGAACTTTAGATACTTCAGCCACGTCATCACTGAGATGGCAACTTACACCAAGCCCACAAGTATTTACATTGCAGCGGGGCGTGAAGAAGTAACTGAGACAGCAGGTCTGCCCCTGAGCAGCAAGCAGCCGCTTGGAGGGCCCCATTCCGTACCCACAGCAGACCCCCCTTCCAGGGCCAGAAGGAGTATGAGTCCTCCAGCTTGTGCTTTGCACCCCTTTTGCTTATTGGACTTACTGCTCATTTTAATAAAACCACCTCATCTATGCACTAGAATATAAGCCTCTGCCCCAGTGGCATAGACCCCCTCATTGGGCTTATTCTCAGCTTTCTACCCAGCACCTACCAGTGTCTGCCATACAGACTGTTCAACAAGTATTTTTGGAATAGATGAGAGATGGAGTGAATAAATGCACTGCCATTCTCAAACGGTGCCATTGCAAATGGGAAAATATCTACGTTCCTGAGAACAGGAACAGAGTATAAATTTTATTTCATGTTTTCTACTGTATATGGTCTCACACACATTTTCCCATAGATACTTATTGAGTTAAATGATTGCATTTTCTTTCTGTGGGGATAGTAAGGATAGCCAGCATACCATAAACGTTACCCAAATGTCGACGCTCATTTGAAGCATTTTACCCCTATGATTGTATTTAATCCTCACAACAACCCCTTGGTGTAGATGTTGTACCTATTTTACAGAAGAGGACACTGAGGCACAGAGAACGATGTACTGAATCTAAGATCAGTTCCTAAGTGGAAGAGCCAGTATTCAAGCAGCAGTTGGCTCCCGCATTGGACAAGCTGTCCCTGGTAGGATGGCAGGTAACCAAGGTTCTTCCTTCAGTCCAAATTCTTTGAGCATCTACAGTGTGTCAACATTTGATCAGCTGAATGAATCAAACTAACTGCCTGCTTTAAAGGCTATCATCACCTAGGGATTAAGACACAAGAACATTTTAGTTCAATGAGGTAAGTGCGCTAATGAAATCATAAGCATGGAGCCATGAGCGCCCAGGCACAAGGCATATCACCAACCACCTGGGAGAGGTCAGAGGCAGCTTTGTAGGGAGAGCCACGTTTAGGCTTCATCTTGAAAAAAAAAATGTATAACACACTATGCAGTTGACAGGGAGATAGACCTCCAGGTCATAGGAACAGCATTTGTCAATTCCAACAGACCTGGGAGCATGGAAGTAGTAGAAATTTTAGGAAATGTACCACTAGTTGTGCATAGCTTGAGCTGAGAGACCCATGTGAAGGGATTAAGCTATAATTAAAGGCAATGGTTAGAAGTGGACATCTTCGTACGCCACAGAAAGGATGATGACTTTATCTTGGTGTATTTTAAGCAGGAGAGGGATATTAGAGGTGCTTTTTTGAAAGGCTGTGGATGGAACAGACCAGCAGGAACAAGTGACTGAGGAGGACACAGACAGGGGACCGCCATGTGCTGACAGTAGGGATGGGAACAGAGACCATAAACAGAGCCTTGTTAGGAGGATGAATTATCTGACTAAATGCCTGGCCAGAACGGAGGGACTGAGGAACACTCAAGATTTCTGGTTTGAATTTTGAATAAGTGAGGGCTTTTTCCAGTGAGTTAGGAAATACCTTCTTGGGCTGGAGGAAGTTCATGATTTCAGTTTTGAAACGTTACTGCCCAGGTGGTGGTAGCCTTTCAGCAGTTGTGTGGATGCCATCTGGAGTGTAGAGGTGACTTTCAGATTCAAGGTGCAGATGTGAAGTCGTCAGCATAGAGGTGGCCATTCGTGAGGTCCAGTGCAGCCTCTGTGCAGAGAATATAAAGACTCAAGACATGCGCGTGAAGCAAAGCTGAGGGTCTTTCTGACAGTGGGACCCTGTGCGACCGAACAGGTCACATCCTCATGAAGCCAACCCTGGGGGGAAGAAGAACGGAGACAAAAAGTGGAGACTCTGGGAACACTAAAGGCAAAGGCCGTGCTTTGGAGGATGAGGAGGGAAGCGTGGCTGTGAACTCCAGTACAAACGGGAGATGAGTTTACATCGCAAGTTGGCAGAAAACTTTACTGTCTGAAGTGTGGGCATTTTCTCCCAGGAGACTATGAAACAAAGCCTGCATTAGGCTGTGAAGTTTATTAAATCCCCAGTCAGAGCAGACATTAGACCCATTATCTGAGCCTCCCAGGAGAGTCCAGCAACTGGCACTGTTACAAGAGTCAGGACATGTAGAAGACAGAAGGCTGATTCTCCCCACACACTTGCATCCAGACCACCGAGGACCCAGGCTGGAGGCCCAGCCCCTCACAGGGCATTGAGGACTTGGAGAATTTACCTCCACCTGAGATTTGGCCCTCAGCTTTACAAGCGGCTCCTTGGGGGCAGAAGCACATTTTCCAAGCTCATTAGACTAGAGCATAAAGCAAGACTGTCAATTTAATAATTTCAGAGAAATAATACTACCACACAGACTCAGCAGGACCAGTACATTCTGTCCCTACGGTTAAGCTATAGGAAAAACCAACTTGTAATCAGGAGCCTTTTCACTGAGGTACCAAGAAGAATGACCGAGTGGGGACCCGATTGGGTGGTGTGTCCAGCTCTCTGTAATGAGTCAACTTACTCATTAAATGTGAGAATTTATTGCTGCAGAAGCCCAAATACTTCAAATTGGCAGACCTGTCAGGGGAAGACAGACCATGATCAGAATGTTCTATTGTAAACACAGACTCAGAACCACATGCTTAGAAGAATTGGGTATTTTCATGGCATCGAGCAAAGAGGCACCAAGGTGTCCCCTCCCCTCCCAGATGGGAAGCCTTTAGCCATTAGGACCACAACAGTGGAGGCTTCTCGGCTACGGTCACGTCCATCAGCATCTCATCGGGGACACTAATTAGTGGAATGGGGCACTGGAAATTTTCCCAGCCAGTATCCTCTCTTCAAGGGATGCGAGCAACATATTCGTGTTAAGACTCAGTCCATCAGACTCAATTGTCTAATAGAAATACTCTCCTCCAGATATGGAAATACATTTAATCTAGTTTAGAGCTCTGTTCTGCAGGCTCAGAAGTCCTCTAGATTCCTTTAAATGGTCATTTTGCACATCTACACTCGGCTTAGTTAGGTCTTGACATTGTAGCTGAACATTCAAAGGACAGGTTTATCCCCTCCCTTTCTGAAGAAAGGTAGGCGTGTCTGTGTCCCTTAATGTCTGAAGACTTAAGAAATTCAGCATTGAAGTCAAGGTTAGAAATCTTGTGTGCTGGATCTCAGCCTGTGTTCTTTCCTCTGAAGCAGCTGTTGGTTCTGATTAAATTTGCTAAGATGGTTTCTCTGTTGTCCTTTTCAATTCTAAGAGTCTCTGATTCTGGAGGATTCTCTGTGCAGGGGCCATGAGTATGAGTGATTATGGGGAAGGAAATAAAAGGGAGATTCTACTCTCAAGGGCTTAGAGTTTTCAGACCTGTATCCTCAAGTTCTGATTTAGATTTTTTTTTTATAAATTTATTTTTTAATTTTTATTTATTTATTTTTGGCTACACTGGGTCTTCGTTGCTGCACACGGGCTTTCTCTAGTTGTGGCGAGCAGGGGTTACTCTTCGTTGTGGTGCACGGGCTTCTCATTGCCGTGGCTTCTCTTGTTGCGGAGCACGAGCTCTAGGCGTGCGGGCTTCAGTAGGTGCAGCACATAGGCTCAGTAGTTGCGGCTCATGGGCTTAGTTGCTCCGCGGCATGTGGGATCCTCCTGGACCAGGGCTCGAGCTTATGTCCCCTGCATTGGCAGGCGGATTCTTAACCACTGCGCCACTAGGGGAGCCCTGATTTAGATCTGAATCCAGGTTCTGGCATTTTTGAATCTTGAATCATATTTTAAGTTACATTCAGAATAGAAGTGACACTCAGAACTATGATTAGCCTGTTCTTTGGGTTTCCCTTTCTCCCTCCCTAGATGTCTCAGTGGTTTTGAGTATGATCTCCAGACCACAGCATCAGCGTCACCTGGGAACTTGTTAGCAACGCAAAGTCTTGGTCCCAACGCCCTTCCGCTGAATCAAACTCTGAGACAGGACCCACTAGTCTGTTTTAACAAGCCCTCCACCTGATTTGGGTGCACACTCAAGTTTAAGAACTAGTGCTCTAGCCTTTGCATGTTCTACTAAACATTAAGATTTTAATAAGAAAGATAAGGACAATTATAAATTAGCTTTTAGATGAAGTTGTGGTTATCTTTAAGTATAGTAGGTTATAGTTGGTTAAAATAATTTAACCAAGATAAGCTGCTTGTTTTCACTTAGAGAATCCCTGACCCACATTATCTTAGGCATAGTTAATATTCTAGGAAAGTCCCCCGACACTATTTGGAAAGGCTCAGATAATTTCCTGTTAAAATATATCAGTGGGTTTAAAAGAGACCTGACTAGATTGATCAAACAAAATAGTTAACATCCTCCGATGCCATTTTCAACATCCCTCCTCTCAAGCCTCAAATATACAGATCCACATAGTTTTATATAAATGTCAAGCTGTAAATAAACGCTCCAAGAATGACTATGAATAGTTACAGTTTCACAGACAGGAGGACAAAGGTCCTCAGAAAATAAGAAATGCGAATGACACAAAAAGGAGTAATTTAATATCATGTTAACTCATTCTATATGATACCAGGTAATGCTGCATCGTGGCAAAGACACGGTGTAAAGTATTCCCATATGATTCTAGGACCATTAATATCAGAATTCCATATTTCATAACATCAACAAACCAGATGAACCTCATCCACTTAAAGTACAGAACAGTGAAAAGAACAAATGTCTTGTGAAGAGTGGAAACGAGAACAATGTGTGTGAGGTTAAACAGTGGAAATAAGACGCGGATGCCAGGCATGAAGTAATTATTTCTGCAGCACCGTTCCTGTATTTAGTTTACAAGCATGTCAGGGTGTGCAATCCAGGCATATTTCAGAAAGGAAAGCCCAATCTACATGATGTGTGGTGAAAGTGGCCGCAGACAACGGCAGGCTCCATAAAAGACGTAAGATTGAAACTTTGAAGAGCAAGCTTTTCTGCCCAGAGTATCCATAGGTGAGACATGCATGTAACCCATTTAGACCCACTGTGAGCTTTCATGAATCAAATTTTGTCTTCAACTATAACCTAAATTCCTATCTCATAATCCCTTTATTTAGAAACAAAATGAAAGCAAGCTATGAAATTTAAAATTGCGACCGCAATGGATCAACAGTAAATGTGCTCTAATTTTGTTGTTTTAATCTAGGTTGATCTCATGTTCTGGATATTTACTATTTAGGTAAATGATGTATGAGATGCTGTGTTCAAGTTAAGACATAGTTTTTTTCCCTCCTCACATGAGTTTCTGAAATAAGCAACTGTATGAAGAATCCGTAAGTACTCAGTCATAGAGTATAACATTGTAAGAGTAGAAAATTCTAGACTGCTTGGTGGTATTACAAATTAAGGAACTGGGGCTCAGGCAGGCAAGTGACTTATTCACGCTCTCAGAGCTAGGAATAGTTAGATCCAGAACTTGCCCCTCAATCTAGTGACCATAGGTAAGCCCATGCTGTCCCCTCCAAAGTGGGCACTTAGGGCAGAGCTAATATCAAGGATGGAAAGTTGGAGACCGAATCCCTGCAGAATGGCCTTCTGGAAAGTTCCATGGAGGTCGGTCCGGGGTAGGACTCAGGCATTAGGCAGCTGCACAGGCTGAACTGACAGCTCAAACCATAGTTTCTGCCACCACAAGTCCTGCACTTCGGTCCCCTGTTCACACCAGTCAAGGGGCTGGGGTATCCCCAGTCATGGCATCCCATGTTGGCACTCTTCACCCTGCACCCCTGTGCTGGGGTCTGATGTCTGGCCATGCCGGGTTCCTGGGCACTGGCTTAGGAAGCAGTGGGGCCCCAGACACCCCCTCTGGTGCTCTGGTCCCTCTGAGTATTTGGAGAACCCCCTCCCCGACTCCTGGCCTGTAAGCTGCTTGTGGCTTCATGACAGTATCATGGCCATGATGCTGTCATCACTCCAAAGCATTTCCATGTTTGGAATTTCTTTTGAATCATGTCCTAAGCCTTTCTTTGGAATATTGTCAGTGGTGGACAATCTTCACACTTTATTTCTGGAAGGAGAAAAAAAGACAATGGCTATTCAGAGCCAAGTGTGGTGAATAAGGGTGAGTAATGGAGCTGGGTAATGCTACTGGGTTGAAATAAGTGCTGTACTCAAAGAAATAGATGGATTGTTATTCGGCTCATAAACTGACTCTGAAAGCAATTCCAAGAGAAGTTTTGAGTAACATCGTTACACAGATTCTAAATCTTAAGGAAGGTATTTTGAAGGACAGTACTTATTTGCATGGATGAGTTTTGTTTAAAAGATTTCAGATTCTATCCACAAAGACAAACATGATATATTAACTATTTTCAACTCATTCATTTGTATCTTCATCTCCCTAAGATAATTTCCATATACCTATTTGCTTAGCAAAACAAAATATTGACACCTTGAAACATTAAAATAGGATTCAATATTGAACCAAGTAGTAACTCTATGCCAAAAAGATAGATTAGAAATACTGCCCTTACCAAGTCCTACAAAGTCAGGATTTATGACAAGTTCAGGTCATGCTTTCCAAACCTGTGCTTCAGTAAATCCAAGTGCAAACACGTGACAACCCAGTCAGTAATATTATAAAGACTTGTGCATCAGTTATTTGTTAAGCTACATTGCACACTGAGGTTGGTGAAGTGAACTGATCAGCCTGTTGTTTCAGTAACAAATAGGCAGCCTGCTGACCCATGGGGTTCCCTAGACTCGACCTGAGATCAGAGCCTGGGGTGCAGCCTCAGGGGCACCTGAGTCAACTATTCCCAAATTCTCCATTGTGTTTCCCCTCCCTGTGGTTTCCTAGGATACGATCCGGAGGAGTGAGTGATGACAGAATGAGAGGATAGAGACAGATGTCAATTGCAATATGATTAAAAATGTGAAGTCATCTGACTCAGCAGTGGTATTAACAGCTCAGTGGTAGACACCAACTAAGTAAATATAGTGATAATATCTCCTTTCTAAGGAGAAGAACTTCGGTAGAATCAGTTTGTTTCCTCAAAGTATTCCTTAAACTACTCTTTAATATACAACAATGCCTTCTTCAGTTTGTTATTTATATTTACTTTCTTTTAGGTTTCCATGTTTATTTTGCATACATTGAAACCATTTATCATTTGATAAAGTTGGGGTATACCTTCTCCTTTGACAGTAAAGATACCCCCTTTGTTTGAAGAAAACTAAATTATATAATATGTAATTATAGTTATAAGATTATATAACTTTATTACAAATAATTATACTCAAATGCTAACAGGACGAGTGCTGTTTCTTGTGACTCATCAGCAAATGAGAGTCATCTATGTTGATTCGTAAGTGAAGCCAAAACAATTCCCCAATACTATTCTGGAGGGAAAATGAAAGTAAAAACATCTACATTTCCAATTAGAAAAAGCAACTTGCCAAAACAGTAGTAAATTCTAGAGTTTGACCTTGACTTGTCTTTACTCTTCCACACACAGGATTTAAAAGGAGAATTTTACATTTATGTTCTTTGCTCAAAAGTTTATTCTTTCAGTTACTAAACAAGTATTACAGCAAGGAACTTTGTCAGTTTTTCCTGTGTATAAGACAATAAAATGTCTTTCCATAAACTTTAATCCTCATGAAATTAAGATTCAGTCACATACTATTATAATATTGAATTGTGGGTTGTCCTCCATCTTTTTTTTTTTTTTTTTTAATGAATAGCCCAGTTTGCTTTTTTTTTTTTTTAAAGAAATTCACGTTCTTTTATTTATTTATTTATGACTGTGTTGAGTCTTCGTTTCTGTGCGAGGGCTTTCTCTAGTTGCGGCAAGTGGGGACCACTCTTCATCGCGGTGCGCGGGCCTCTCACCATCGCGGCCTCTCTTGTTGCGGAGCACAGGCTCCAGACGCGCAGGCTCAGTAATTGCGGCTCACGGGCCCAGTTGCTCCGTGGCATGTGGGCTATTCCCAGACCAGGGCTCGAACCCGTGTCCCCTGCATTGGCAGGCAGATTCTCAACCACTGCGCCACCAGGGAAGCCCTGTCCTCCATCTTTTACCCTACTTGGTCATTCAATCTATAATAAACATTTCCCAAAGATACTCCTGGTTCTAAACCGATACACCAATACAGAATTAAGAACAAACAAGAACGAGTTTACATCCTTAAGGAGAACACTATCCCGACTCAGCCTGACTGAAATTATCACGTATTTGCAGTGAAGATAAAACTATTCAGATTTAAGATATCTGAAACATTTTTAAACACGCAAATCTGGAAGGCCTGCTGAGATTTAACTCAATATCATTCGGCAGTTCGTACTTCTCTAGGGGTCAGAGTGTAGTGTTTTTTTTTAATATCTGATTGTACACCTGCCATCTTTTGAGACCAGTTCTACATTAAATGGAATACACATTTTTTTGGTTAAAAAATTAATGACATATTTTTCATGTGCTTGTAAAAATGGACTTTAGTTGATGGGATAAAATAGTAAACAGAATATTAAGAAAGGAGAAGTATTAAAAGGTATTTAATTTAAAAGCATTCAATGCCATTTGGAATTAAAATGACAGTGGCTCAAGTTAGCCATCTGTAGAATTGAACTTCAGGAGCAAAGTCACAGGAGCTACAGTGCAGTTTTCACCCTTACTTGATAAAGGCTTAAAAAGCCCTCTATGAGTTCGTAGGGTTGGATTTGAACCAGGCATCTGACTTTCTATGATCACATTAGTCTGAATAAGTTTCAGGTTTCAGCGGTCACCTTAGGAAGCAAGACCTTGAGGGAATGGTGCCCAGGGCAGGCATCTTTTTGATGGGATGAGAAAGGTACAGAGAAATAGGAAACATTTGGAGCTCAGATCCAGAGAGGCGAGAGGGAATGTGCTATATGGGGAGCGACACGCTTGCTCAGGTGGTTAAAGACAAATTTCATGTGATGATCCTCTTTCCTGGGGCCAACCCAAGAGAAGCCACGATTCAGTGCTGGGACAGAGCCTGGGAAAGATAGAGGGAAAGTGAGAATTATACTCAGGTGCTCATTCCAGCGTTTTGGCTTTTTTCACTGCTATTTTGCTGTTTCCTTGTCCCTTCATTTTCTTCTTTTCCTTAAGGTACTTTTGACAAACCAAAAAAGGGTATTTGTTCAATAGATACGCAGCACTATATATAGAATAGGTAAACCAGGACCTACAGTATAGCACAGGGAACTGTATTCAATATCTTGTAATAACTTATCATGGAACGGAATATGAAAATAGATATATGTGTAACTGAATTACTTTGCTGTACACTTGAAATATAACATTTAAGTCAAGTATACTTCAACAAAAATAAATGTATGTTTAACAACAACAGCAAAATTAGTGTTTCAAGCGTGAAGAAATTCACTCAGGAAATGGACTTTAATTCCTTAGGGTAGGCCCAAATGTTAAATCTTTCTCTGAAATAAGCCAGTTTCACCACGCAGGTGGCATATTTACTCACACACGTCCTTGAACTGATAAGTGATTCCCAACCACAACCACTGAAGTCTCCCTCATTCCTTCCCATCTGTCTGTGGTTTGAAGCATCGGAAAGACTGGCGTAGGGGGTGAGGGTAACAATAGAAGGATATAAAAAGAATCAGAAAAAGGGAAGCTGAGAGGAGAAAAGGTCAGATCAAGAAAGTGAGTGTCCTGTGGGAACAGCTTACTTTTGCTCACCAGTGAGGGAGGGAGATGGGCATTAACCAGAGTCCATCTGGAATGTCCCCTTCCTCATCTTCTCCCCTTCGTTCCAAATGCCTGCACCACACGGAGAACACGGATCCCCACCGCACAGTAGACTATGGGTTGAAATTCTACACTGTCATAACAAAACCTAGCACCCATCATTTCATTTCTGTGCTAAAGTCTTTGTTCTTTTTTTTTTTTGAAATTTGAAATTGTCTAGTTTTTATTGGAGAATTTATCAAACCATTTTAAAATCTGTTGGGTTCTCCACTATATTTCTTGTATTTATTCTCTTAGTGATTGCTCTACAGTTTATATGAAGCTAGTTATCACAATCTACTCCAGATTAATACTAACTTAATTTTAGTACAGTACAGAAACTTTGCTTAAATACTGCTTTTTTCTCTCCCCTCCTTTTTGCTATTACTGGCATGTATCTCTATCTTATAAACTCAAGACTACAATGTTGCTATTATCTCCTTATACTTCTGTGGATTTAACTTATATTGCATGTCATTTCATTTGAAGTTGAAGGACTTCTTTTAGTATTTAGTAAATTGGCTAGCAGTGCATTCTCTCAGGCTTTGTTCCTCTGAGACGCCTATTTTTCCCCTTTAGTTTTAAACTACAGTTTTTCTGGATATAGAATTTCTAATTAACGCTGTTTTCCCTCTTTCTCCTCCACCACACACAGCTCGTGCTAAAGTCGTAAAGGGTCCCACGCAGTGTATTCTCTCCCTTAGCGTGGATCTGGGGGAAAGCAGCCTCTTGACTCAAGAAAGAGGATAAGACAGGAGGCGCTTCAACTCTCCTGCTCAGTTCTATTATGTCAGGAAGGGGTCCTGGCACAAGATGTTTGAAAGGGTGAGATAGGGCACCCCAGCCTTTATGACTGGATAGCTACTTGATGTACAAATAATGAACTCAACCACTGTGGTCCATGTATTCCAATAACTAAGTAGATATCCACTTGACGTATAAATAAACTCATCCACTGTGGTTCACGTGTTCCGATAACTAAGTATCTGCGACATCTGAGTGAGATCATTCAGAGGATACATGCTTCCGCAGCTAGTTTTATGGATCTCTTGTTCGGATCGGATCTCTTCCATCCCACCCCCTCCCCCAATTCTTTAAACCATATCCAAGCCACATGAAAGAATAGATTCCACTAGGCTTGACTTACTTCCTTCAACACCTTTACCAAATTACAATCAGGAATTAAAGAACCCCAGATTTCTCTTCTGTATCCCCTGCAAAATTCCAATTCTGACTCATACTTGGAAGATACTTAAGCATCTTGGTTCTTCAGATCATTTTCTGACCTAGCTCCCTTGAAAATGACTTAGAGGTAAAACCCAGGACTGACACTTTCACCCTGCGTGACAAAGCCCTTCAGAAGTCTAAGGACGAGTCTCTCGTGCAGTTTGTGGTGAGGAAGCCTCCTTACTTGTGGTCTTTAAAATGTCTTCTTAAAGACTAATGGCTTCATAAATTGAATTCTTTTCTTTCTTCATTTATGCTTCCAATAAATAGTGTTCTCATAATTTTTGAGAGAGTCTTTGAATAGTTAATGTTCAAAAAACTGTTCAAACCTGTTTATGTAAAAAAAAAAATTCCAACGGTATGACATAGAAGACAGTGTCTATGAAAATTTGGTAAAAAAAACATTAACTCTTAGATGACCGCTTTTATGAAAACTAGGGAACATGGATGAATTTTAAGGAGAATGGCATTGGGAAGTGCATGGAAAACTTTAGGCTAAAACTAGGACAAATCAGTGTATGGAGCCGAATATAGAATAAGGTAGTTTGTCACGGAAACAAGAGTTCTGCTGAATATGCTTGTTCAAACTGTACCTGACCCCCACCTCTCTCACTCAGAAGGGCAGGGTTTCCCATCCCCCCGACCCCGATCACTGATGCATCGTCTATAGGTCCTCAGGAGAATGCTCTTGTCAGAATAAGCCTCCTAGTCTTATTTGAAAATCTCAGTTGTCCCTTGTTTTCAGGCAAAAAGCACATAATAGCTATCAACTTTTGAAGGAATCAGGAGATTCGAGACTTCACAAACACTTGAATTTCAATTTCTCCATCTCTGGGCTGTGATGCAGTTCAATAAAGCCTCCCACTGTAGTTCCTCAGTCCAGTGCAAAGTCAAGCCCCAAATGGCTGAATGAAGATCTGAAAGGCTTGGAGAAAATAAATGAACTGCCTGCTTTTCATTACGCTCTAGTCTCAGGATGGGGATACATCTGGTTTTCTGATTACACTTTCCCGTAGTAAAGAAAATTCTAGCCTAGCAGGTCAAACCAGCTGACGACTAGCCAGCTCCAATTACTGACCTGACCTGCTTCTAACCTCAAAGGGGGAAAAAAAGAAAGCCCTTTTCTCTCATTCTTATAAACTGAAATATGGGCGTAGAACGTCGTAGGGTTTGTTCCTTGATTAATTAAAGTTGCTTATTCAAATTGTGCTTTAGCACATAGTCTTTAATTATAAACAAAATAATGCCTGACTTCCTCTATAAAAGACTCAAAGACAAAGAGAAAGACTAGACTCCTTTCTTCTTGTAATAAAAAGACAACAAAAACACAGTAATTTCAATATGTCATTTGGAACTTGATTTGTTTTACTTAATGAAGAAAAGATAATAGTACTTCTCAAAAGAGACAGTCTCCTAAGATAAGGCTTTTTTGAGGTTTCTCTAAATGGGCACTCTAAAAGTTATTTCTAACTTCCAAATAAACTTCACCGTAGGTTTTGAAGAACTCTGCTAATCAGTGCCTGTAGCCTTGCTTGTGTATTTTAAAATATGTACATCTGATCCAACTTTAGCTCTGATTCAGAAGTCTCCCCATCACTTCCCAGTTTATGGAGGGATTACACAATAATTTAACATTGTTTCTGTCGAGTCTTTCAAAGCAATAGGAAAAATGCCTACCTCCACATTGACAACGTGCTATTTAGGCCAATGGCTCACAGGGGAATGCGCACAAGCCTCCCATTTCTGTTTTTAGGTTACAGTTTGAAATGTATTTTTTACATGAAGGTAGCTGTGTTAGTTTGAACCAGATGAAATTGTCAATATTCAACTTTTTGACCTGTAAATATGATCTCAAATGGTTCGACGTAATTCTAAAGAGAACCGAATATAATAAAGTCATTATATTCAACATATCTAAATAGTCATCTTTAGCCTGTTACCATAGGTGACTTTCCAAGATAGTTATTCATATTTTCCAACTAAGGAGGGTGATGAACTGCCATGGCCCCTCTACTGTATCAAGACGCAAACACTGTCTCTAAAGTGTTTTCCATAATACTTTACAAAATAAGCAAACTTAATCCCTCATTCTAGAAACAGCACAGGTGTTCACTTTGATTTACATTTTGTATTATCCCTGTGAAGCAGGTAGTGCTTTGCACATTTTAGAGATGAACCGATTAAGGAGAGATTGTAAACAAGGCAAGAGTTACTCTTTGGATCTGTTGTTATAGAGTCAGCTCCTAAAGCCTGAATTTATTTCCTTTGGAGTATTTAAAAGGCACCCCCAATAAATGAATGCTGATTCTCTAGAAGCTTTTAATGACAGTAGATTTGAAACAGCCCATAGATGCTTGCTTTATAGGCTTTTAATTAAATTAAGCCAGTAAAAATACCAGATGTGTACATTCATTTTATCATATCTGGATAGCTTCTCCCTTCTTTTTTTCTGTTTTCCAGTGTGTATATTTCAGTTCAATCTCAAACATTTTTTGGCCGCCTATTATGTACCCAGCACCTCAAAGGCTGCTGTTGAGTTTGAGACGTTACTGGGATAGGAGAACATTGCATTAATTATCTAGAATCTAGAAAGTCCGTGGAAGAATATTAGCAGAAATTTAATGAACATAATAAGCATAACATTACAGGATGGATAACAAAGCCTTATATTATAGAAGATCATGCAGAATTGTTTTTGACAGCTGCACATTGCTCGTATCGAAAAACCCTCTTTGCAACCATTTCTCTCATTGTAGCTTCAGCAGAAGCTCTGATCACAGGATTCCCGCAGCCAACCAAACATTTATAATTAAAAGTTTTCCACATGCCAAGCAGGAAGTTCCTCTCTGGGCTGGGTTCCTGCTTTTCATTCTGTTCATTCTGTTGTTAAAGCTAGCAAAAAGTTTTAAGAGAAAGTACTTTCCATCTTGCTGCCTGCAGCACAATTCAGAGCTTACCTCTTTGTCCCCTCACATCCGTCTATGAAAAACAAACTGCACCCACACTTCTCGGCTGCTCGTCTCCGACGATGAACCATTTTCCCACTTGAGGTTCATCTAATCTAAAAGGAATGTCCCTTTTGTTGTATGGAAGCTGAGATGTTGAATGTTTTCAATCAAGCCTACATCGTTTCATGCTCTCGGTATTATGTCTAGCAGAGGTTGATGGTTCAATCCAGTCTTAGTTAGCAATTATAATCTCAAAAATAGCAATATCAACTGTAAAAAAAAAAAAAGATAGTACAGCACCGCTGGCCTGCACATGCAGCAGATAAGCACACCCACGTCAATTCCAGGTTTAAGCATTGCTGTTTCCCCTCTAGCTCTCTTTCCATTTTCAGGCAAGTCTCCCTAAAATGTGCATCGCGCTACTCACATTCCCCACCCTCCCTAGACCCTTCTTATCCCACTGTCATCCCACACACCCCACCACCACCATAAGCGTCCCCTTGGAGATGACCAGTGACTTCTACGTTGCCCAACTCAATGGGTCCTAAGCAAGTTGACTTCGATCATCTTCAACATGGTATCTTTGAAGTTGATGAGAGTACCATCCCTGAAACGGTCCTGATTGGACTCCAGCTGCCTTAGTCCATTCGGGCTGCTACAACAGAACAGTTCTGGAGACCGGAAATCTGGACCAAGACACTGACAGACTCAGTGTCTCATGAGGACCTACTTCCTGGTCCGTAGATGGCTGTCTTCTCCATGTGTCCTCACATAGCAGAGGGGTAGTGAGAGCTCTCCGGGGTCTCTTTTATAAGAACACTAATCCCATTCATGAGGGCTCTGCCTTCATGACCTAATCACTTCCCCAAAGCCCTATCTTCAAATATCACCCCATTGAGGATTAAGTTCACAACATGTGAGTTTTGTGGGAACATAAATTTCAGTCAGTAGTGCTGACAATACTGGTTTATTTTCTACTTCTGTTCAGTCTTTAGTCTCCGTCATGGACCCACCTATGGCTGTCTTGCATCGAGTCTCAGTGTTCCTGAGATTCCTGTCACTGAATCCCTTTCCTTCTAAAGGTATAGGATTACCCTGAGCCCTCTCAACCCACTTCTCCCAACTAGCAGCACTGAGTCCAACCTGAATTCACTATCTCTCTCAGCACTGATTTGTTTCATGTAATGATGTCAGTATCCACTCAGCATCTTAAGCCAAAAACTTCAGGGATGTTTGACTCCTTTTCTCATCACGTAAGTTTGTTACAAAGGTCCGCTATTTTGCTTCCTAAATATCTTCAAAGATGCCTTGTTATCTCTTACCTGCTCTAGATAATTAGTTGGTTCCAGTGATCATGGTTCCAAGCTATGCTCCAAAGTAACTGTCAAAAGACTCAACATAATGATGGCACTGCCCTGCTTATACTTCTTCAACAGCTCTCCACTGGTAGACAAGATGGTCCAAGCTCTTCACCATGTAACACCAGCTCTTCACCATCTGGCCCCTCACTCGGATTCAAAGCTCTGTTTCCTGTCACGCGCACGGATCTAAGCTTCAGCTATACTAACCATGCCATACGCTAATCCTTCTAGAGTATCTCCTGCTTCTGTGACTTTGCAGATGAAGTCTCCTCCACTAGAAAACCTAGCTCACTTCACCTGTCAAGTGAATTTCTACTCAGCATGTAAGCTTAGACTAAGAAGATACTTTGTTTAGGAAGCCTTACATACAACCACCCCTCCATCCACCATTACCAAGATCCAATGCTACCTCCTCTGAGCTGTGAGGGCGCGTTATATGCAATAGCTCCATTTTCGTACTTACTGAGTTGTAGCTGTTCATGATTTGCTCCTTCTAGAGCAGGATTTCTCAGTCTTGGCACTGTTGTCATTTTGTACTAGTTAATCCTTTGCTGTGGAGGTGGTCCTGTGCATTGTGAGACCTTTCACAGCATCCCTGACCTCTACTTACTATATGCTTACCCTAGTCCTGATGATCCAAAATGTCTCGAGACACCGCCAAATGCCCCTCCAGGAACAATCACCCCCGTTGAGAAGCCCTGCTCTAGACTGCAAGATTCACTTTAGGAAAAGCTCTCATCATCCTCAGCATCAAGCACATGATGTGGAAATGCAAGTATTCTGTGCATGTTTATTAAATGATGCTTATTGAACAGATGTTGTCCTAACCCTTATGAATCAGCTATTTGAAGATAAATCTTGAAATAACATTAGATTACCTATGAATAGGTCAACCTTTGTGTATGGCATCGTGAACTTGTGAAAGGAAATGATGGTATCTTAGTTGATTCGCAAAAGATGACTCAGTCTCTGCTCTAGAGATACTGACTCATTATATAAAATAATTACTTTATGAAAGTATGTTATTTATTTTAGTGGGAAAACAGGCGATTAGAATCAGGATATTTCAGGGTGTTGTTTCCATTTCTATGAGAAAAGAACACCTTAGCAATATGTATCATGTTTCAATTGATATTTTTCCCTGCATTAAGTTACATTAAATCTGGCTAAAGTGAGGAACTCCAGCGATAATGTAACACACTTGAAATACATTCTGAGTTATATTACAACCAATCATTGGCAGTGACCCTTATGCTTTAAGATCTGTGCTTGATTAAAACTTGCATTTTAAACCTTAAATGAGGCCCACCAATTTCAAATCTCTTTCCTCTTCTTCCAAACCACACAACCAATTACATATGCATTTTCCTTCAAAAAGCCTCATCTCTCAAAAGGATCCTGCTTGCCTTTATCCAAGGATTATGATGAGAGGCAGAAAAACATGAGCTTGACTCTCTTCTGAGAGAACTACTAAGTAATTAAAAGTTTAACAAGTGAAGACTCTATCCATTAGTTTAGGACAAAGTTTGGCTTCAAGCAAAGAACCAAATTAAATTAAAACCTAAAAGTAATTGGTTGTAAGTGTGTATTTATTGAATCTTACCCCTGGTCTTTATTCTCTATAATCAATGATAACATTCTTTTATGTCCTCCAAAATGGATTAACCAACTAAACCAAGCCTGCCTCACTTTTTCCAGCTGCTCAACTGAAAGGTTTATGAAATAAAGTTGTACGTGGTCTGGTGGAACACAGTAATATGAAGCCTTCTAATTTTGAAATTAGTTATGTACTACTTAGAGAAAACCAAAGTGGTCACCGAGGCTGACAGTGTACCTGGTTGTCAAGTGTCGTTAATGGTGTTAAGTTTAAGGCATATCTTCGTCTCTGCTTTAAAGAATACATTTCTCTATCAAATAATTTTTTAGCATTTGTGATCATTTTGTGATCCTAATGTCACCTTTAAGAATGCTCTAATCGATGTATTTTACTCAAAATAGTAGGAATCTTAAAGATTGAAAGAAAGACCCCTTAGATTGTATAATTCCTCCAAAATAAGTACACAGCACTAAAATACCAACACACATGTATTTTCATGTACTATCAAATGTAACAATCTAAAAGTTAGGACTGTGGATGTGAAGAAAATCTGACAATGAACTGTTTAATAAAATAACCTGTTTGATGATGTGAAAGATGAACACAAAGAATATCGCACCAACTCTATTCCAGAGGTAGTAGCAAGATCCACAAAACCCCACGGTCAAATGCATATGACAAGACTATCAAGATTCAGCTCAGATGTGGACCCCACAGAGGAGCTTGCTCTGATATTGCCCCTTCCCCATCACACCTGGATAATGTTGTGGTCCCATGAGAGCCCATAGTATCTTTGGCCTCTATAATACCATTCATCATACTACAGCATTTAGGACATTGACCCATATTGGTGACCAGAACATTCTCCTCTGGATGCAAGGAGCCCCGTCTCTTAATACCTCTTACCTTTCCATCTCTAATTCCACCACTCCCACCAGACCCCATCATCTCCCGATCTCATTACCTTTTCACTGACCCTCATTTCTCTCCTTCCTCAGCTTAGATTCCTGCTCCTTCATTACAACCTCTGCCTTGAATAAACCCTTAACTCCCTGCCCTCCTTCATACTCCTTGGCTAAACCCCAATCCTGGTTCAATCCAAGTAGACTTTCTGGGCCAGGACAGCTGAAGGCAAGTGGAGAAGACACACAAGCATGGCGACGGGTCTCGTTTTCATGACTGGCCGCTAAGCTCACGGGGTCCTCAGTGCCCAGAGTCAATCCCCACGTTTCCTTGGTCCATCGATTTCCCTAAGACTTTCTCACCTTCTCTCTCCTTAGGCATGTGACACTTCATCTTAGCCAGCCTCACTTTCATTGAGTCCTTGAAGAAAATAAAAGCAAACCAAAAACATCTACTCACTTTCAGCCAAGTTTACAACCCAAGTTCATCTGTACTCACATCCCTGCCTTCCTAGTGCTGTAGAAGGTCAAGGCTTAACCACACGGGTACTAGATCCTGTCCTCTCTCACCTACTCAAGGGTGTTACTCTAGGAATTTTCTGCATCACTCTCTCCTGTCTCTGCTAGATTGTTTTCCATCAGCAGAAGAATGCACCAGGTTGATTTCAGTCTAAAACCCCAGTATTCTCACAACTTCCTTCAACCACTGGATTATTTTTACATCCCTTTTCAGAGCAGTCTCTTTCTCAGTGTCCTTTACTTATTCTTCCTTCTCTCTCTGGTATCTAAATGGTCAGGAACCCCAGGTCAGTCCTCAGACCTTTGCGTATACTCATTCCCTGAGTGATCTCAGGTCTCAGTCCCTTAAATACATCCATAAGTTTAGGTTTCTTCCCACAACCCCAAAACTCTTGACCAGTTACCTACTTCACATTCTCTTGCGTGTAATAGATGATTCGAATTTCACATGTCAAAAGTTAAACCCTCCATTTCCTCCTGCCATCCAAGAGTAACTCCTGCTTCTCAATGCATCTTCCATCTCAAGTGATTGGCAAATACATCTTACGAGTTGCCCCCACTAGGAAAAATTAGATTCTTTGATTTATGAGAATATCCCTATTCTCCTAAATACATAGTATATTGAGGAGTAAAGAGCCACACAAATGTAACTTATCCCCCAGTGATTCAGGATAAAAATTATATACATAGTTTGTGTATATAACATTATACACACCTATCAAGAGGGTGAAGGGGACAAGTGAAGCAAACAGGGTAAAACATAAGCAAGCATCCCCTGGACTAATCTTGCAGCTTTCTGTCAGTTTAAAGTTATTTCCTAAGACAGTTTTAAAAAATGGTATTATCACCGACTCCTCCCTCCTTCACCCACACTCAGGTCACCAGAAAAGTCCTGCTGACTCGGATAATATCCACGATGTGGCCATGTCTCCCCATTCCCCACACAAGCACCCTGGCCCAGGCCCCAGGCCCACTGCCGCAGTGGCCTCTCCCCGGCCCTCCTCTAGCCTTTGGGAACATGGCCGAATGGCATGGCTGCTCTGCTCACCACCTGTCCCTGTCTTACCTTACCATCCTGGTAAGGGCCTGACAACACCTGTGTGACCCGCCTCCTCTTACCTCACCTCACTCCACTCAGCTGTTGTTTTGGGTTTTACTATTCCTCCTGCAGGTGTCTACACAGCCAGCCCCAGAAATCCTTCAGGTCTGTGTTCAAGTGTCACCTCATCCGCATGGCTTCCTCTGACCAGCTTCTCCAAAGAGGAGTCCTCTCCCCCTCACTCTTCCCTCATCTGTCTTATTTTTCTAGATCAGGGATGAGCAAACTTTTCCTTCAAGGGCCAGAGCCAATATTTTCAGCCATATGGTCTCTGCACAATTATTCAACTCTGTTCTTGTAGCAGGGAAGCATTACAGACAGTATATGAACAAGTGAGTAAGGCTCTGTTCCAACAGAACTGTCTACATGACCAGGCAGCAGGCCAGATCTGGCCAATATGCCATGGTTTGCAGACCCCTCTTCTAGAGGAAGGCTTTTACGTATTATGTGTTTTTCCCCCAACTCCCGTTATTGAGCTGTGAGTGCCATGAAGGAGGCCACATTCTTTTGTTCATTACTGGGTCTTCAGCGCTCAGAGGACCAACTGCCACTGGCTTCAGTACTGTTGGATGAATGAATGCATTCATCAGGGTAACACTTTCTATTTCTACCTACCTTCCTAGACTTCCTTTCTCCAGTGATACGTTTTCCTTCTGATCCATCTGTCCCCTGCAGGTTGTGTTCCCATATTTTACTGTAAATGGACCCTGCTCTCCCTTATGGCAGAGATGGGTTTCTTCCATTCTTTAGTGCCCAGTGTGTATCAGAATACTTAGCGAACATACTCAATAGATTTGTACTGAATGAAGGAATCGATTGAGGAATGAAGGAATCGACAACAAGATTGAGGTAAGAATAGAGAAGGTCAAGCTGTGGTTGGTGAGAGGAGTCTCCAGGAAGAAGAGTACCTGAGGAGTGAAATTGTTAGCAATTTTCCCTGATTATAGAAAATGGAGATGATATTCTGTTCTATGTGTTGCCGGTCAACCACCAGCTGGAGGGCTTTGTTCCAACTCTGGTGTCCACACTTTCAGAAAGTTATAACAATGTCTGGTGCTTTAAGAGAAATACAGCCAAGATAGTGAAGGGCAGGAAACTTGACATTTGAAGAACAGTTGGAAAAAACTGATGTGAAGGAATTGAGACTGTTTAACCTAGGAAAGCAGAGATTTAGAGGTACATGCTAGCTGTCTCCAAGTACTTAGAGTTGTCAGATTTAAGGAGGATTAAATTCTCTTCATTGCTCCAGAAGTCAAACCACCTTGTGAAAATTATAGAGAGGCTGGTCTTAGAAGGAAGAACTTTCTAGGGATTCAAACCATCTGAAAATAGAATGAGCTGTCATCTGAAAATATGTGATTCCCATCACCAGGAGTGTTCAACCACTTGTCAGGAAAAGCCTGGGAGGATTTGGACAGCAAGTCAAGATCTTTGTCCGGACAACCAAGGTTCCTCTCAACTCTGAGATCAGATAATTCTACAGAAAGTCATGAAGGGGAAATGCATCCAGAAGCAGAACTGATGAGCCAGCATGGAAGTTGCTGCCTCGTGAGGTGGTTGGGGTCATGAGACAGGGCTCCAAACTAGTCCAGTAGACACGCCCAGAGGAAATGGTTTCAATGGGTCATCTTGAAGTTTAGACAAAGTAAAAGAGACTATGAGGGGAAAAAAAAAATCTTAGGGTACGTGAGAAGAATGATTGGTGAAAAGCCACACTACAAAGAATATTCAGTCTTTTAAATGTTAGTTATATGTATAGACAAAGAAAAAGGAAAAAATGAATGTTATCTACATTCCCATCCTGTGTCCCAGCCAAAGGAAGAGAAAGGAGAAACCCTCAGGACATAGGCTCGTATGATTGGTCCACGTTGCAGCCTCAGGATGGGATCCCGAGGAAAGGCCACACCAGCCACCAGAGCCACGTTGCTGGTGTGGCAGGTACTCACAGCCAAGGCTCCCCAGGAACCTAACCCCAGTCTCCAACGATTTTTCCTGTCTCTCTGCATAGATTTTTTTTTCTTTTTAAAGCTGACCTCTTGGACCTCCTGGTGATCTTTTTCTTTTGGCCATGCCGCGTGGCACATGGGATCTTGGTTCCCCCAGCAGGGATGGAACCCACTGCCCGTGCAGTGGAAGCTCGGAGTCTTAACCACTGGACCTCCAGGGAAGTCCCTGCATAGATCTTTAAGCTTCTCTTCAGAAGCCTTTTGCTTCCACATGCAAACATCAAAACATCTTCCCCTGATGGTGCTCTCTTCCAACAGCACCATCATTCTCTTGTCTTTCACAGGGAAGGCTACTGAATGATTTGTTTCCAGTTTGTCTTCCTCGATCTATTCATGCTACTGACACATTTTTAATCCAAACCACACCATTTACCAAGCCTCTGCTTTTAATCCTCTGGATGCCTTACTGGTACTGTCTTTATTTGAAATTCTGAGAGTGCTTGATACTGCTAGCCTCTGCCTTTTTGTGGAAATGCTCTCTTCCTTTTTTGCTTCAGGGAGAATTCCTTTTGGAGCTCTATGTGTCACACATTAAGCTATCACCTGAAGACAGATTTGGAGATGATGTATGTGGTATATATGTACACAATGGAATACTACTCAGCCATGAAAAAGAATGAAATTTTGCCATTCGCAGCAACATGGATGGACTTGGCATTATGCTAAGTGAAATAAGTCAGACAGAGAAAGATACCGCTTATATATGGAATCTAAAAAATACAAACTACTTAATATAACATAAAAGAAGCAGACTCACAGATACAGAGAACTGGTGGTTGGGGGGGAGGGGCAATGTAGGGTTGGGGGCATGGGAGGCACAAGCTATTGGGTGTAAGACAGGCTCAAGGAGGTATTGTACAACACAGGGAGTATAGCCGATATTTTTAATAACTGTAAGTGGAAAGTAACCTTTAAAATTTGTATACAAATAAAAAATTAAAAAACAAAAAGACCAAGATGGAGTGAATCAGATTTGTCTCCCAGCCCCTTGCTTGGCACCCTGCAAATAAACCCTTACTTTGCTGCAAACAAACAAGCAAACAGATTATGCATGTGGTTTCTGCTCTGAGTTTACAACTTTGTTGATGGGGGATATGAGTGTTGTGGGTTGCGTCTCCCATATGGATGACCCACAAGCCGCTCCTTATTTAAGGTCAGCTAATTAGCAATATTAATTCCACCTTCAACCTTCACCAACCCCCCCCCCCTCCCGCTGCCTTTGCCATGTCACCTGACATAGTCACAGGTTTTTTGTGTGGCCCTTATTCTGCCTATCACACAATTCATATCTACCTTGCAGACCCATGAACACTCATGCTTTTGTTCCAGTCTGGGTTACTCTGTGGGCTGCTCCCCTGCAGGGGGTACCACCTCTCATATCACCTGTTTCACTCCTATGCTCCTCAGATTCACCTTCCACATCCCTCACCATCTTCCCTGTTAACCCCCACTGAGCTCTGTAGGTTGGGGTGGGTGGTCCACCCCTCGATTCCAAAGCCCTCTGTGCTCATGCATCTCATAGCACCTGGGATGGGTTCTTGACACACCATCCCTAAAGTGTGTTCTCTGTGAGGACCGTCACCCCTTTATCTCTATACCCAGAGTGACTGGCACAAATCCTTGCTCTTAGTAAGTCCTGGAGGCTTTGGCACAGACCTAGCCATCCAGATTCATCCAGGCTGGAGTACTTAAGCCATGGAATAGACCGGACTCTGAGGTCTGCCGTGATCAAACCAAAGTTTCTTTGGGTTTTACATGTCACTAAACCACTTCTCATTTTTCTCCATTTTCCTTATTTGCTTTTTACACAAGCATATGTGTATACAGTCATGATTTTCTTCCTCATATTTCAAATGATTTATCTTAAAAAGGAACCCAAGTTCCCAGATCATCTGTAGATCCCCGGCAGTAACCTAGAAAGCAACTAGACAATTCCTTCATGTTCTCAATATTTATTTATGTCTAAGTGTTGTTGACTGAGGACTTCCCTGGTGGCACAATGGTTAAGAATCCGCCTGCCAATGCAGGGGACACGGGTTCGAGCCCTGGTCCGGGAAGATCTCACATCTTGGAGCAACTAAGCCCTTGCTCCACAACAACTGAGCCTACACCCTAGAGCCCATGAGCCATAACAAGAGAAGCCACAGCAGTGAGAAGCCCGCGCACGGGGACAAAGAGTAGCCCCTGCTCGCCGCAACTAGGGAAAGCCCGCGCGCAGCAGCGAAGACCCAACGCAGCCAAAAATAAATAACTAAATAAATAAATTTTATAATAAATAAATAAATAAACGTTGTTGACTGAGTGATACAAATTCTAAGCCTGTAGGGCAGAGCTCTTGTATAATGCACTTTGTTTATTTATAAGCACACCAGTAACAGTCTACAAACCAAATCTACAATGATTACAATATATTATTTGTACAAACCAACACGTGCCTTTATAATTAGCACATTTGTGGCAAGTTTTGTCATTTACCAAAGATGGCTACCACTGAAGTCTACTTTTCTAGAAATGAGGTCATGCTATCAAGTTTCAGAATCTTGTGTTAAACATATGACTCCATTTGGAATCCTTCTTTTCTCTCCTCTCCCCAACATTGTAACATTTTGCAGAACTTAATTTATTAATAATGTATGAATTAATAATATTTGAGGAATATAAATGATTAACATTAATGCTACTGTTAATTTTATATTCCTCAAAATATAACTATTCTGCACTGCATTCCTCACAAAAATCGAGCATGATAGCAAGTCATTACAAAGCAACACATCAACAAGTGTAGAAAATTGAAGTAAAATTCAGGAACTAAATGCAATTATTAGTGTCAGCTATGTTTAAAGTGAACATACAATTGTGTGTATACTGAAGAAAATCATGAATAATCAGATTATAATAGAATTACACCTGGAAATTTTTCCTTAGGGAAAAAATTTCTTCCAGGGGTGAAGTTGTGGAATAGGACTTCAGTGTTGAGGTGGGCTAGTACGTTATTTAATAAACAGGGAAGTAAAGAGAAAGAGAGCTAATGTCAAATGAGAATTGTGTGTCTATAAGACGAAAAACAGACAAAAGCACAAAAGATTCAGGGAAGACCAAGAAGACTGAGAAACTCTCTGACTAGATGCAACAAGATATTATTGGAGCGGAAAAAAGGAGCATTGAAGAAGTCTTAGGAAACCTATAGTTTACACTTGATTTTTAATCTTTGTGCAAATGTTCACTGATCCCCTGTTAATTGCCAACCACTGTGAAATTCATCAGCTTCTTTTGAGGGGAGGTCCTTATTATTGGATAAAGACCGTCTCCTTATCTGATGCCTACAGTGTAGAACTCCCAGGATAAACTGTGATGAGAACCTTATATTATGTAACTAACTAATTTTTAAAAGTTGAATCACAAGATATTACACTAAATGCCATTAAACTTCATCTTTCTGGTTCTGGTCTATATTTTTACCTATTTACACATCCGTTTAGCCTCCTGATACAGCCATCCACTGTATTAGCTACTCTCAGCTTTGTGCAATCCACAAATATCAGCACGGGTTTCTTAGGTTTGACTCATGTCATTAGCAAGGTCTTGAACTAGCATGTGGCTTCAAGCGTGGACTCTAGGCAAGAATGAGGAACACACAGATCCAAGGGTCTCCACTGACCTGGCAGGTGAAGTCCTTGAAGACAAGCAGCTTCTTCACTAATGCAACCAAAGAAAGGCCCAGAGAGGCAGGAAGCACTGAGGCATGGAAGGAAGGACACGCCCAGCTCTGAGCACACTTTCGGTTACAGAGGGACAATCACCAGTTGGTACCCTTTCCTTTGCGAGGGTCTGTTCCCTTCTTCTGGGATAATACTTAATAAACCAATATACTTAAGTTTCAATCACCATGTTTCTTGTTGCTGGCCTGACATTCCTACATGGTCGTGCACATCCCTTCCAAAATGGAGGGGAAAGCTTGGGATCGTGTTCTTCTTGAGCAGGCCACAGCTTTTCCACAAGCCAGAAGTTCAGATCTCTGCACAATTGAGAAAACTTCTATCACCCTGGGATTCCCCAGTTTAACATTAAGTAAGGATGGACCCCATAACCAAGACTTACTGTAGAGTCGAGACCTTGAAGAATTTCTCAATTTCCTTGTTTCTCAGCTGTAGATTTAATATTTGGTAACTCAAAAGCTCTTGGAAAAGTCTAAAATGGACTTTTTTTTTTTCTCATAGTTTCTCTAAACCAAGAGAGTTGTGGAGTAATTCATCTCTAAATTATGACCAGCTGTTCAAAGAGAAGGCACACAGAGCTACAATACTTTAACTAGGTCCATACGTTTCCTGTTTCCCCCAACGAGTATCTTAAGGACTTTCTCTCAGAGATCTCCTGAAATCCATAATATGCGAATTCATCCCATTAAAAATATCCTGTGCCTTCAGGCAAGACAGTACCTAAACCATTATTAAAGACCTCCAGTGAAGACTTTGCCATCTCCTTCAAGAACTGGTTTCAGTATTTAATAAACCTTACCATCAGCCACCTCTTAAATCTAACTTAAATCCTGCTTCCTGGTGTTTAAGTTGGGGAATATCCTTCCGTGGAGGGATCTGAAAGTTGGGAAATTACTC
This sequence comes from Balaenoptera borealis, assembly GCF_965194805.1. NCBI lineage: Eukaryota > Metazoa > Chordata > Mammalia > Artiodactyla > Balaenopteridae > Balaenoptera > Balaenoptera borealis. The sequence continues at coordinate 74,038,742 of NC_138877.1, forward strand.
ATCAGCATAGGTATTACTGCCAGAGATTAACTACACATGGAAATAACTGAAGGCTGATGCTTTTGAAAATAGAATCCCATTATTCACACTTTCTGCAGCCAAAGACAGAGCCACAAGATATTATGGTAACCTATTTGGGGAACAAATCTGGTTCTTGGATTCAGCCATGAGCCTGAGCTCCCATCTGCATACTAACCTCAGTCCAGCCAACGTGATGCAGAGAAGCCATTTCTACATTATAATACAGAACTCTAGGTTCATTATTATCTTTGATCCCCTCAGTGTGGTAATGACATGCTTACACATCTTTTCAGAGCTCAACAGAGTACTAGTAGGGATGGTTATTTACCACAAAGTTGCCGGAATTTCTCCTGAGGAGCCTTTAGAATCAGAGTTCGGCTCATCACTTTGCTTTCCCTTCATCTAAATGACCCTGTGCAAAGAATATCCTTCCGTTTGCTTTCAAGTCCCCGGTGCAGACCAGGCTAATACCATCCAATGGTTGTTTTGCATGGTGAGAAAATCCTTACCTGGTGTTCCCCACGAAATTCTGAAAGATCTTGTGTCTGTAAACTGACGATGCAGTGTAAACACTTATAAGGGCGAAAAATAACACTTGCAAAGTTTGGTTCTACAGCCGTAATCACATAGGGCATTTTTATATACAGATCTTCCTCCACTAATGATGGGGTTCTATCCCGCTAAACCCATTGTTAGTTGAAAATACCATTAAGTCAAAAATGCATTGAATACATCTAAACTAATGAACATCATAGCTGAACCCAGCCTACCATAGACGTGCTCAGAACACTTACATTAGCCTACAGTTGGGCAAAATCATCTAACACAAAGCCTATTTTATAATAAAGTGTTGAATATCTCGTGTAATTTATTGAACTCTGTACTGAAAGTAAAAAACAGCATGGTTGTCTAGGTCCAGAATGGTTGTAAGTGTATCATTTTGTTTGCCCTTGTGATCGTATGCCTTGCTTCTTCTGCCGAGAATCACAAGAGAGTATTAAATTGCATATCTTTAGCCCAGGAGAAGAGCAAAATTCAAAATTTGAAGTACGGTTTCTACTGAATGCGTATGGCTTTCGCACCATAGCAAAGTTGAAAAATCCTAAGTCGAACCATCGTAAGTCAGGGACCATCTATAAATCCTTTTAAAAGAGAGTCTTTACATATTTCCATGCAACACTGCAAAGAAGGAAATTTAACAAATCCCTTCAGTAGGTGCTAAATACCATCAACATGTGAATCATCTTTAAATCATTTCCTTAACAATAGCTACATTATTAATGGTACAAATTACTTGGCTAAAAGAGACAAGGAGAGTGCCAGCATACTGATAAACTCTCAAACTCAAATGAAGTCAGCGTGGCTGTCACTTCATATACGCTCAGCCAGGGAATGGTGGAGGGACCTCGGAAATGCTTCCAATTTTTTCCTGTGAAAATTTCCAGGACTGCTTACTAAGCAGACTTTCCCAGACTGGAGAGTGTTACGTGCCTCTGGAGGAACATGGTCTTATTAAAATGGTTTTCTCCCTGCCCCTCACCATCGCTCATCATCATTGCTGTGATAGACAGAATGATGCTCCCCCAAAGATGTCCTCATCCATAGAACCTGGGGATATGGTACCTTCTATGGCGAAAGGAACTTTGCAAATGTAATTAATTAAGGATCTCGAGATGGGGAAGTAATCCTGCATTACCCAGGTGGGTCCAACGTCAACACAAAGTCCTTCTAGGAGAGAGGCGGGAGATCAAAGTCAGAAGAGGTGTGACAACAGAAGCAGAGGTCAGACTTATGAGAAGGAGCCATGAGCCAAGGGATGTGGGCAGCCTGTGAAGCTCGAAAAAGCAAGAAAACAATTTCTCTCTTTGAGCCTTCAGAAGGAATACAACCCTGCAGACACCTTGATTTTAGCTTACTGAGACTTCTTACTCTAGAACTGTAAGACAGTAAAGTTGTATATTTTTTTTAGAATTTTTTGTTTCGTTTTATTTTGTTTTAGGTGGGTGGGCTTTCTGGATGCTTTTTTTTTTTTTTTTTTTACTGCAGTATAGTTGCTTTACAATGTTGTATTAGCACATATATGTGGAATCTAGAAAAATGGTACAGATGAACCTATTTGCAAAACAGAAACAGAGACACAGATGTAGAGAACAAATGTATGGACACCAAGGCAGGATGGGGGGGATGGGATGAATTGGGAGACTGGGGTTGACATATATACACCACTATGTATAAAATAGATAACTAATGAGAACCTACTGTATAGCACAGGGAACTCTACACAGTGCTCTGTGGTGACCTAAATGGGAAGGAAATCCAAAAAAGAGGGGATATATATATACATATAGCTGAATTACTTTGCTGTACAGCAGAAACTAACACAACATTGTAAAGCAACTATTCCCCAATTAAAAAAAAAAAAGTAAAGTTGTATTTTTGTAGCCACTAAGTTTGTGGCAATTTGTTACAGCAGCAACAGGAAACTCATACAATTGGCATGATGTACTGTTCACAGAATCAAACCATAAAACAGAGATTTCTGCAGACAGGGACTGAAATACTTCCTTTTTTAGAGAATTAAAGGTTATCACATGATCTAGCTTTTCTTTTCATGTTTTAACTATCATTCTCTATTTAGCCAACTAGGTGTTCTGAGCTCTTAAGTCTACCAGCATTATCTAAGATGACAATTTTCCCATCTTCCTGCACTTCCATAAACAGGAGGCACTAAAATGGGATTTTATTCAACGGCATTTAATCAGACTTTCTAAGGAAACCATTAAATTAAAACCTTCCACTTATCCAATAACTTAAAACTAACTTAGAAAAGAGACCTCCCTCCCCCAAATGAAAGGAACAATAGAGCATAGTTTAGAGCAGATGTTGGCTAACTACAGATCATGGGCCAAATGCACTGTTTTTGTAAACGAAGTTTTATTAGAACACTGCCACACCATTTGTTTATATATGTGACTGCTTTCATACTACAGGCACAGTGAGTACTTTTGACAGAGATAGTATAGTACACAAGCACCTATATAATATTCTCAATTTTGTCCCACAGCCTACAAAGCCTGAAATATTTACAACTTGTCCCTTTACAGAAAACACTGGCTGACCCCTGGATTAGAGGAATCACTTTGGAGTCAGACAGACACTTAAATTCTAATTGTAGGGGCTTCCCTGGTGGCGCAGTGGTTGAGAATCTGCCTGCTAATGCAGGGGACACGGGTTCTAGCCCTGGTCTGGGAGGATCCCACATGCCGCGGAGCAACTAGGCCCGTGAGCCACAACTACTGAGCCTGCGCGTCTGGAGCCTGTGCTCCGCAACAAGAGAGGCCGCGATAGTGAGAGGCCCGCGCACCGCGATGAAGAGTGGCCCCCGCTTGCCGCAACTAGAGAAAGCCCTCGCACAGAAACGAAGACCCAACACAGCCAAAAAAAAAAAAAAAAAAAAATCCTAGTTGTACCTCAGCCCCTTATGAGCTATGTCTTTCAGAGCAAAGTATTTAATCTCAGTGGATCTCACTTTTCCTTATTTGTAAAATGGAGATTTCAGCACTTACATGAGAGGAGACTGACTTTTTCCAATCCTTAAATTTGGGCAAGACTTTGTGTTCTTTCTAAATCAGGAAAATTAATTCTTCAGGTTGATTGAACTTTGACCATACCTCTTTCCAATGCTTTATTGAAATTTTATCATTTTTCTGGGCACACCCTTGGCTATCACCAGTGAGCAAGGTTAATTGGGTTTGGAGTCAAAACATCCTGGTCTGAATTCCAGCTCTGTAACTTCCTACTATGGTCATTTTAGGCAAGTCTGTACATATCCCTAACTTTCCATTTTTTCATCGGCAAAAAGGAGCTAAAAAATACTTAAATCCTGAAATTGCTGTAAATATTAAATGAGATAACTTACATGGAAACAAAAAACATTTTGCGTGTTTTTTATTGAAATAATTATATGGTAGAAATTAAATGAGGCAAAAAATGCAAACATACTCTGTAAACACTAAAGGCAATATAAACATTAGTCATTTGTATGCAGCAATATATGGAGTAAAATTGATCACATTTTAATGTGACTCAAAAAGTCATATTAAATGTCATCTAATTGTCATAGTTCATGGCAGTAATTCTTATATTAGACAAAAACTGGAAAGAATCCAAATGTTCATCAACTGGTAAATGGGTAGATAATTGTGGTATGGTCGTTCTATGGAATACACCTGAACAATATAAAGAATGTGTTACTAATACATACAATAACATGGATAAATCTCATAAAGATCATGCTTGAGTGAATGAAATTAAACACAAAGGGCTATGTGATAATTAATTTTGCGTGTCAACTTGGGTAGGCTATGGTGTCTAGTTGTTTGGTCAAACACCAGTGCAGATATTGCCATGAATGTATTTTTTAGGTGTGATTAACACTTAAATCAGTAATCTTTAAATAAAGCATATTACCCTCCATAATATGTGTGGGTCTCATCCAATCATTTGAATACCTTAAGGGAAAAGACTGAGGTCTCCTGAAAAAGGAAAGAGTTCTGCCTCCAGATTACCTTTGGACTCAAGAATGCAACATCAAATCTTCAACTTTTGCCAAAACTTCCAGCCTGCTGTCCTGCCTTGCAAATTTCAGACTTGCCCATTCCCATAATCAAATGAGTCAATTCCTCAAAATAAATCTCTCAGATAGATAGAAAGATAGATGGATAGAAAGGTAGATAGATGATAGGTTGATAGATAAATTGATAGATAGATGATAGATAGATGGATAGATAGATAGATACATAATAGATAGATAGATAGGAAAAGGAATTCTATTGCTCCTGTTTTTCTGGAGAACCCTAATACAGGCTGCATATCCTAAAATTCCATTTATATGAAATTACAGAAAAATTAAAACAATAGCAACAGAAAGCATATCAGTGCATATCAGTGATTCCCTGGAGCTAGAAACATGAGAAACTCTTTAGGATAATGGAAATGTTCTATATATTTGTAGTGGTAGTGGTTACATGATTGTATCAATTACCAAAATTTATCAAACTGTATACATGTTCCTAAAATGGGTGAATTTTATTGTATTTAAAATACAGCTCAATAGTGCTGGGAGGAAAAAGTCAGACTACAAACCTTGTAATAGGCCATAATTTGACTCTCTTGTACATCATGAGTAAGCTTAATTAAAAATTATTTTGTGTATAACTTCATCTTTTCCTGAATATAGAAAGACTGGGGTTCACTGAATGTGGATTTCTGCCTAATACATTGAGATGTTCAAGGTGAGCAAACACAGACTAAATATCTGTCAGGCAGGAGCATGGGTAATTCACATATTCATTATTATGAACAAGTTAATTAAAGTCATAATATTAATAAATTACATCCACTAAAGCCATTATTTTATTCACTTCTGATTTATATACAGTCTCTCCCTTGAGTAAATGGGAATTTTTACGTGACAGTAAAAGCTTAATAACTAATATATCAATCCACAGTAAACATCATCCAAAGGCAACTGCGATAAAATTAAGTCCCTACACTATCAGGGAAGGACAACAATATCAAAAATAAAAGTGTTTACAACTTCAAATGTAACCACAGCATTATCAGCTCTGATGTGGCTCTTTTGATCTCTGGCTCTGAAAGCATTTTACAGCAGTTCATGAGTTATCATCAAGAAATCATACACTCAGAACAAAGCAATTGACAAATGTATCAGAGCAGCAAATAAACAGCTAAAAGCCTTTGCTCCAAAGTTTCACCTCTGCTCTTGCCACTGCCCTTCTGTCTCAACAATTCCACAATAAACAAACTGGTCTACTCTTGGTTTGCTACAAATTTCCTAGATATGAGTCAACTAACAGAATCTGTTAGTGCAACCATGAAGAATGACCACCCTATGAATCCAGTCACCCCAGGTCCTTCTGCTACCAAGACAGCTGAGCCCATAGTTTATTGTCGCTACTGAGGTTTATTCAGAACATAAGAAAATATCAGAAATGGAGAATTCTATATCTAAAAAATGCCTAGTCATGTAGTTTATGGTGTAAAGTCTGTCTTGTCACTAGTAACATGGAACGATGGTGAAAACCTGGGTTTTAGAGACACACCTGGATTTTAATGACAATTCTGACACTTTGGAGCTGTTGAGTCTTAGACAAACTATTGATCACTCTGAAATTTAGATTCTTAATTTATAAAATAAGAATTATACCAACCATGCATAACTGTTTAAAGGTTCAAATATTGTTTGTAAAGGCTCCACTTCTAATACCCAACCATTGTAAGATCTCAATAAAAATGAGGGATATGACTGTTATTATTCCTAAAAAGCTAAATTTGGGGGGGCTGGTATTTGATTTCTGAGACAATTGCCACCTCCCCTAAAACTGTGGTCCTGGACATTACAGATTCTAATGGGTTCCAGTTAAAGTCATTTGAATATTAAGCCAACCTTATGTGGACGTATGCCAAGTATCGTCTCCCCTCCCAAAGGGGATCAAGATGCAGCTCCTGAAATGCAGGGCTTTCTTTAGGACATAGGACCAAGCATTGCATGTGCCTCTCAGCACTGGTCCCCCAACACTCCAGTTTAACCTTTCATTTTCAAAGACTCTAAATCAGTAGACACCAACTAAGCTTGTAATGGAATTTACTCCTAAAACAAAAAATACTGGGAAGGGTTGACAGGTATCAGTAGGTGCTGATTGATTTTTAGGAGACATATTACAAACTGAGGGTGCAAATTTGCTATCTCTGCTTGTGACCAATAACAATTTCAGTTCCTTAAAATACAGTTAGACACTACTTTGATTGTTCAGGGTTTCTGTACACCTCTCTTTTTCTGCAATTCTTTTTCTCTGTCGAATATGTCATGACTCACCAATCGGTAACAGTTATGTCTTTAGTTTTCACACTGAAGCCCACTTTTCGGAACTACCGCCGTACCATTAGCACCCCTGGAATCTCCATCGTCAATGCTGTTGACTGACCTGGCAACATCCACCAATTAGGTGCAAAAGAAAATCATAAAGGCTTCTTTATAAAGATATTAAGCTATTTTATGAAGGTTCTTGTACCTAAAATTATGATTAATAGTGCACAAATATGACACATACTAGCACATATAAGTGTACGATAAGATCTTGCAGGTGAATGTATTATCTTTCTTTGGGTTCCGAGCACTAGCAAAACATCTGGCACAAAGTAAGTGCTTAATTAATACCTGATGAGAGACTGAACAAATCCTGTGAAAAAGAATGAAATATAATGCTAAGTGAAGTAAATCAGACAGAGAAAGACAAATATCGTATGATATCACTTATATGTGGAATCTAAAAAAATGATACAAATGAACTTATTTACAAAACAGAAATAGACTCACAGACTTAGAAAACAAACTCATGATTACCATAGGGGAAACAGGGGTGGGGGGGATAAATTAGGAGGTTGGGATTAACAGAAACACACTACTAATACATGTAAAATAGATAAAAAACAAGGACCTACTGTATAGCACAGGGAACTATATTCAATATCTTGTAATAATGTATAATGGAAAAGAATCTGAAAAAGGATATATTTATATATATGTGTATGTATAACTGAATCACTGTGATGTGCACCTGAAACAAGTGGACCAACTATATTTCAATTAAAAAATGTAAAAAAATATAATGACTAAGCCACATCTCACACAATATACTGAAGAATGACAGAGACAGAATAACATCTTTTTTTCCTGTCAAAGAGAAAATTTTTGAGAAGGTGCAGTGGAAGAACTCATGAGAACGTGGGTACTGAGTAGTTTGGTTCCTCTCTCCTGCTAGTACAATTTCTCTGAAGAACCCCCATGGGTCGGTTAGAAGCACTAAAGCCGGTCTGTATCTGGGGTCACTAAATTAAGGAGCTTTGAGTACAAAGAACCAAAAAATAACATTTGACAAAAGAGCTGGGAATGTATGCTAATAGCCGCTCTCTTTGGGACCATGAAAAACAATTGATTCAACCTTTGAAATGACTGATATTCATGACTTCTTTGCAAGAAAATTATTCAGGGAAGTCTTCTAGAAATTATTTGTGCAGTGAAATTCATATGCACTGAAGTAATATGAAATTTAGACACAAGCTTCTTATTTGCAGCAGCCAAATCACACCTTGTTAGAAAGTTTTTGTATTCCCCCAATATTTAGGACTTGGCGTTTTTTTGATTGAGTTGTATATAATTAGATGTGTCTATATACTGCTGTTTTAATTCACCACACATGCATTTGCTATGATGCCTTAGAGTTAATGTCACGTAGACAAGACTATTCGAGGTTGCCTCAATTGGAAAGAAAAAAATATCCATCATATCCCACCAGGATGCTGCATCCTTTCATCCTGTGTTTTAGCCAGTTACGCCCCTGCTGCCACATGAAATGGTCCTGACAAATTCAAGATATGGATCTGAAAACAGGTCAGATTCAAATTACTTTTTCCGGGATTTTCAGTGTTTTAATCATTTCATCTAAAGAGCTAAGCATAATCTTAAGTGCTAATGATGAACAACGTTCCCCTTATTTTTCTCTCTTAACACCCCACTTGTAATTATTCGTTTTACACATCTGTCCAACAAAAACCTGAAGGCTAGTTGCAAAAACATTTATAAACACCAAGAGGTTTGGCGTTTATGTAGAATATGAATTTGAAAATGTTTACCTATGCAAATATTTGGGCGCTAGAATTTTATTCTTGGCATAAGAACTATGTTTTTTTTCCTAAGCATGTTGCTGCAGAAAACTGATATTCTGGAGGGACTGTTTACTTGGAAGAGGCTTTGGGGATAAGTTATACCAGCGTTTCATGATGGTGATCAAATATTACTTCTATGTTAAAAGAAGCTGAAGGATTTTACCTTAAACTCTTACCTAACTGTTCTTTTTTTTCATTTTAATAGTAAAAACTATGATTTTAAAGGTGGAATATTATTATAACAGAGGGTGCATTTCTTTCTCAATTTCACTGACATCAGTGGAAGCAAAATGGAATGAAATTGCATACTCACTTGGGTCATTAAAAAAGTAAACCATCTAATTTCAGTGTTTACTCAATAAACAAATTGAATAATATTCACACCCTCATTTTTGAAGGAGTCGTTTGAATTTTTACTTTAGTGAAATAGAGCCAAAGCCTCAAGCCGTGGTGGCCACAGGTACACCCCAAGGTTGCCACGAAAATGCAGGTGATAATAAGTGTGCAGTTATGTGGGTCTCCCAGGTTCTGTCCTGAGATTTCCAGCTCTGAGTTTCTCTGTCTTGACTGATCACTAAACAACCAGGGTATTTATGTTTTATTCTCAGACATCAATTTCATGCTCCCTTTGAATGTTCAAAAAAAAAAATGTTTTCTGGTCGCATGTTTAGTGTTTACCCACGCATATGTGAAAATAAATACTTGAGATTCCATCTGTGAGCTACCTTTTGCGTTGGTTTCTGCTCTAGTGGGGAACCTGCTCAACCAGTTTTACCAAATTCTTAGAAGAATGTTTTTTTACACAAAGGAAGTATTGTTCAACAGGACAAGATAGGTAATTATGAGATAATGGATAAGTTTGTCTTTCGTTTGTGAAATTACATAAAATAGAAATAAAATGGGTGATTACTGATTACAGAAGTTCTCTTACTTACCAGGGAACTTGTAAGAAAAACAAAGGAAATGCACTTACCAAAAAGGGCATTCAGAAAAGGCTCGGTTTGTAACCCAAGCTAATGAAAACAAGGAAGTAAAGAGTTAAAGACTGACTTCCAATGCCAGCTCACACCGGGTGTCTTCTGAACGGCTTTCCTCAGATGTCCCTCTGAGTCTATGGAAGGGAGGGAAACTTAAACTGGGAATTTCCTTATTAGTTTCTGTCATGACCTTAATGTACTTTGAGTGACTTTTTGGTTAGTACATTTAATTTCCTCTCTTTAACAACACAGGTATGACCTTCATAGGATAAGCTACCACAACTGAGATTCAATTATCACCAAGTGCACAGATTGCTCGAGTTGGAGTCCCAGGCGTGGTGGTTTTCCTTTGCTACCAAATCCCACTAATCACCATAAAGGGGCTTTTTGGAAGGCTCTATCTTTATAAAGTTGTGTCTCATATTAACTATTTCTTTTATGATGTTAATAAAATTTTATATTTAAATGCTTTTTAACTTCATGGATTATTGTTTCAAAAACAAGACTGAGAAAGCTACCTTCTGTAGCTACATACACACACTACTGTATATAAGATAGATAACCAAAAAGGACCTACTGCATAACACAGGGAACTCTACTCGATATTCTGTGATAACCTATATGAGAAAAGAATCTAAAAAAGAATGTATGTGTATGTATAACTGAATCACTTTGCTGTACACTTGAAACTAACACAACATTGGCAATCAACTATATACTCCAATAAAAATTTTAAAACAACTATACAGTTGATAACACAAGGCCACATATTAGAAGCATGATATTTTGCAGATAATGCTGACATGGTATATAAGGTCTCTGAACCCGTCAGAGACACGCTGTAGAAAATATCAATGAACTAATGTGAGTAGTAATTAGAATTCATTATTTGATGCTAGCAAACAAAACAGAATGTCATCACTTACGTAACTGACAGAATGTTTTCATATAACTAATAATATACATGACTTTTTTTAAAGATGATTTTTTTTAATTAATGTTTTTTAAATTGTTGCTCTGTCATTAATAACGGTCATTTTTGGAACAAATAAAAGATAAATGAAGAGAAAATTATTAGCAAAAGACAGCACAAAGAATATTTAAAATCTTGACCTTTCATTTCCTCCCACCCAGTGAAACTCATATGTTAAGGTGAAACTATATCTTCTTCCAAATTTCCTATCCGTCAAAGATACAGATAGTTATATATCATCTTTTCCTCATAAACATGAACACTTCCCTGAATGACAGCAAAGTCAAACCTTACAAATATCATTTAAAAGCAAGAGGAAGGCTGTCTCTAGAAGAAATGTGACATAGATGATCTTCTGTTCTAGAAATTCTACTGCTCTAATTATTCATAACCACAGTTTTACATTTGATTTTTGTTATTTTAAAGACAAAACTGGAGGAGACCACAGTGGTGGGAATAATATTTTAAATGCTCTGCAGCTGTATTCATGAATTGCACGCTCTTTGAAGTATAGAATTAATAGCTAAACTGTATACCTCAAAAAGGGCCCCAAAAGGTGACCAGAGCATGCTAATGCTGCAGTTTTAAAGCATGACCATTTCCAGAGGTGTGCACACGTGGGTGCTGGTAGTGTTTCCATCTGGGGCTTATTCCCCCTGCCAGCTATACGTAGTCTTTGAAGTCTAAAGAATCCTTGAGGGAAGATGGAGAGACATTTTTCCAGAATAATGGGCCAGGGATATTCTCGGTACATTGCTCTAGAAACAAACAAACAAACAAAGATCGTGAATCACAACTACACTGTAACTTAAGTGCAGCATTTTTCCCATGAAAACTCTGAAAGACTCTATATATGTCTATATAGGTCCTCCCAACACAAGTAAATTAGTTTTCATGACTAAGATAATGGTTTTTAAAGGATTTCTTTTTTTTTAATTAATTTTTATTGGCGTATAGTTGCTTTACAATGTTGTGTTATTTTCTACTGTACAGCAAAGTGAATCAACTATATGTATACATATATCCCCTCTTTTTTGGATTTCCTTCCTTGAAAGGGTAGAGGGGAAAAAAAGTAAGTGCTATAGGTTGAGAATAGTTTTGGTGGAGACATAAACAATGAGATACATTTCATGACAATGACAGCATTAATTACCAAGTGAAGTCTCACGATCTCTACCCACCAGGCCACCCCACACAGACACAAATGACTGAGAGAGTAGCTCCAAAACACACAAGTCTGAGCTGGTTACTCTTCTGTTTAAAGCTCTCCATGAGCTTTCCAGCACCCACAGAAGAGACCCAGACCTTCAGCCTGGTGTACAACATCTATGCAACCTCATTTCCTGACATTTCCTGGCCCCTTCCACACACCCATGCCACACACACACACACACACACAGACACAACTTACACTCAAATCAAGCTGAATAGCTTGCAGATAGAGCTTTGCAGATGTTGTTTCTTCGAAAGCAGGGATCAGCAAGTTTTTGTTGTTTTGTTTTTCTGTAAAGGGGCAAATAGTGAATATTTTTGGCTTTTGAACTATATGGTTTCTGTCTTTAACTACCCTGCCATTGAACACAAATGAATGGGCATGGCTCTGTTCCAATAAAACTTTATTTGTGGCTACTGAATTTGAATTTCATATAATTTCCATAGGTCATGGAAATTTTTGCTTTTTTTGCTGCACCACTGAAATATAGAAAAACCATTTTTAGCTCCCAGGCCACATGAAAACAGGTAACGGGCCAGATCTGTCTCACGGGCCATAGTTCCCCAAGCCCTGCTCTACCTGTATTGCCTTTCCTTACTTCCGTGCCAAACTTGCTTTTTAAGACAGTTCTGGAACATTCCACGCCTAAGCACAGCGCCGCCGTGGCCATGTTAGAACATCTCTCTAACACCGCTTGTTTCAATGTCCTAAATGATTTTTGCTCTCTCTCCCCGAAGCCAGGCTCTGAGCTCTTTACAAACAGGAAACACCTTCAGCAATTCTGTATCCCTCCAAGCCCTCTACATGTGCCAAATGCATCATCACACAAAGTGAGGGGGCTCTGATTTTTAGAGTCCTTCTTTCTCTTCTACAAAATATTTCTGCTGAGTCATCCCTCTGTGAATAAAAGGTATTAGGTAGAGCGGAACTGGGAGACACTCAGACTGGGAAACCCGAGCCTGTCAGTGTGGAATCCCAGGTTCTCAGTGGATGGTAACGGGTAGTAAAGGATTAGGGTGTGGCTCTGGCAGTCACTCATCCCACAAACATTCCAAGGCTGCTGGGCGTTAGGACTCTAGCTAGAACAGAACACAGGTACTTCTTACCCTGAGGAATTTATACACTGGTCAGGAAGAAAGACTTCAAAAGCTAGTCTGCTGAGAAAGTAAAGAGGTGCAGGAGCACTGAGCAGAGGAAGCCAGTGCTGGGGGAGGGGAGAGGTTTGGGAAGCATCTCTGAGAAGCGACGTGCACACCAAGACCTGCGGGTGAAGTCAGAGCTGGCCAGGTGAAAAGAGAGGGAAGGGTGACTAAGTAGAAGGAACAGCCTGTACGAAGGCTCAAAGGTAGGAGAACCAGAGAGAGAGTTTCTCAACCATCCCGCTCCATTAACCTTTGCATTAGGCTTTACAAGGGGGCCTCAGGGAACTAGCTGCTGCCTGGCCCGAGTCGGGCTCCATCACCTGCAAACTGACAGCAGCCAGTTAAATATATCCAGGTCCTCCCTGAATATGTTTGTTCTAGATGTTTCCTCTGTTCTTTCATGGGTTTTAGCCCTCTTTGTCTAATGAGTTCTGTGGGTTTTGCTCTTGTGATTTTTTTCATTTGGGTTTCCCTTCTCCTTCCTTTAGATTTTAAGGGAATAGACGTTATTTTTATAGCATTTCTTTAACTCCATATGCTTTGATGATGTCATTCATTCAAGAAGTATTTATTCAGCATCTCTATGTGTCATGCACTGTTCTAGGTGCCTGGGATACATCAGAACTAAAAAGGCAAAGATCTTGCACTGGTGAATCTTGCCCCGGGGGTGGAGAGGCAAGAAGAGGAATGGATTAGTAAATTAGATATTAGGCAACTGTGAGGTAAAAAAAAGATGTAGGGCAGGTCATGGAGGCTGTGGGGTTGAGGATGCATTTTAAAGAGGGATTTCAGGGTAGATGTCTTTGTGAAGGAGATTTTGAGCAAAGGTGATGGAGGGGAGGGGATTAACCATGGAGATATTTTCAGGAAGAGAGAACAACCAATGCAAAAGGCATCAGGCAGGAGAAGGTCCCATTCCAAGAGCCACAGGAAGGACCTGGTGACAAAGTCCTGAGGGGGATTTGGCAGGAGGTGAGCTCTGAGATGTAACCTGGGCAGCTGTGGGGTCTGATCCTGGAGTGTCTCATAGGACCCCACGACCATGTGGCTTTTATTCCTGACTCGGGGAGGAGCAATGCAAGGGTGTGAACAGAGGTATGACATCAATCACCTTTGTTTTAAAGGGGTGCCTTTGGCCATGGGGTTGAGACTAGAGGGCTGGGAGCAAAGATGGAAGCAGAGAGGCTGGTGGGGACCCCATCGTCATGATGGGGGTGGGACCAGAAGGAGCAGAGAAGCCGTGGGCTCTGGGAGCCATTGCAATCAAGTCAACAGTCTTTCCTCACTGTCTGAGCATGGAGTCCAGGAAAACAAAAGAGACAAAGGGGACTCCAAATGTTTGGCGGGAGCATCTGGAAGGTTGGAGTGGTGCTTGGTTGATCATGACGTGGGCTTCAGCAAAGGAGCACATTTGGGAAGCTGATCGGAAGTAGGATTTGCTGAGAATGAAATTTCTCTTAGACGTTTAAATGAAGTTATCACAGGCAATTGAATCTATAGGTCTGTAATTCTGAAGAGAGTTCTGAGCTAGGGATATGAATTCGGGTATCTTTGGTAAGTAGACGGCCAGCAGGACAGGAGACAGGGCGAGGACACCAAGAAGATGGATGGGGACGGAGAAGAGAGGAGGCCCAGGGGCTGAGTCCCGAGGCCCCTGACACTAACATGATTTATTGCCATCATTTGTGAACTAATTGATCACTGGCTGACTTGGGTAACAAAATAATACAATTGTCTGAGTAATGCATTAGAAGTGTATGTCCTAATTGCTTTCATATTACAACAAATGATATTGCATTTCATTGATAATATGGTTTGGCTCACCCTATTCTGACAAAAAAAAAAAAAGACCAGCTTTCAGCAATGACCATGAACAAAGTGAAAATCACACACACACACACACACACACACACACACACACATTTCAATAGGAAAATAGTGCAGAAAACTCTATTCGGCAACTCCAACTCTAATTTATAGTCTAGGTAAAAAACAGGAACCAGGAACACAGGGACAAACATAAAAGCTGACTGATTCTGAGAGGAAACTGCAGCTAATGTGTCACCTCCCTGCTTGGTGAGGGTTTCAGGGCCCTGGGAGCAGCATTGACAGCTGCTCATCCCTAAGCTAAGACCTTCCTGAAATTGACTTGATTCTGATGAACTCCAAAAGCTGAAGAGCAGGACAAGATCAAAGTTCTCGGTCCAGCCACACCTCCCCTTCTGCACTTAGAGTCTCACTGTAGATCCTGCAGGAATCCAAACGGCCATACCACCAGCAAAAAAAACAATTTTGTAAAACTATTTTTGGAGATATCTGGGGAAAATATTTTCTGTGCTCAAACAGGTCAAGTCCAATAGCGATGTAACAACACCGACACGACCCACGGCCAAAATGTGAGTGTTTCAACCCATTATCAAGAGGGTGCATAATCCCAGGGCAGCAGGGAACAGGCACCCCTTCCAAGATCAACTTCCTGCTCTTCATGAGAAAACACAGCCCCTTCCATTAATGCACAGCGCAGGATCAGAGGGGGAGAAAAGCTTATTGTGCTGTAGGAAGATGTGAAAGAGGGAGAGTAAAACGGGAGTGGGAGCTCTCTCTGTGCACTTAGGAAAAATTGCAGTGTTTCAGCAGAAATCTTTGAGAGTACTCAAAGATACAAAAGCAATATGTCCTACTGAAATCCTAAACATTTTGAATGCAAGATGCCTTACTTTTTTCCCCCCTCTTTTTTCCTTTCTTTTTTCTTTTTTCTCTTTGAACAGCCCTGCAATTTACCAGAGCTGAAGGCACTTTCTTCCTGACAAGGTAAGATGACTTTTTTTTTATAGGGCATGGAGTGCTGTTAGAATAAAACACTAGACGCTAACTTCTCAGGCTCTGTTCCTAGTTCTGACTGTGGCAATGAGGAAGCACTGTGTCTGGGAGCCTATAAATATATGCCATAAATGTGTCATTTCTACTTAGACTCTATAGGAATGCTGCTATCTCTTGGGAGAATAATATTACCATCATTACAGTGCACATAAGCCAGTTGTGGTTTCTAAAATTTTTTAAATATATACACCATAGTTGAGAGGAACATCCCCGAATGGCAGCAATTGTGTTCACCCTGCAAACAATTGTTTAGACAACATTTAACCAGGTTTGCCATTCTTAAACTACTTGACTAGTACCTTACATGATGAATTTCAACGTTCCATATTGTTATCAGTAGGAAAAAAAAATGAACACACGTTTCTGTTTTTACATTACCAGTAGTTACCAGTTTATGAAATGAAAATGACTCATGGGTGAAAAAGAATTGAATTATTCTTCTATGCTTATTAAGTCACTTACATGGGATTTTAATTTCCTATGTGACTCTTTTCACTTCGGATTCGGAAAATGAAGAGTAACAGCAGATTTCAGTCTGCTTCCTTATTCAAATGCAATGGAATATTCTCAATAAAATTCTTCAAATCCACTGACAATTAGCATGTTTTCTTGAAAATTTATTTTTGGATAGCAACCTCACAGTCTTCTTTGCTTTTGCTGCATTTTTTTTCACAAATACTATTTTACTGTGTACCTGAGGTCTCATAAAATAGGCACTAACAAAACCAGAACACATCAGGTTCTTTTTCAATCAGAGGACTGACAAATTAGGGCAGGAAGGATGGGAAATAGCCCCAGAAGTAGAAGAGGATTCTCCTCAGGTGTCTTAGTCATTGTCAATTGCAGGAAATTCCCCAAGGAATGTTCCTGAATGTTGAATCCAGTCTGGCTTAAAATGACTCAGGTATGTACCAACTCTCCAAGAATTCTCCTGCATAGACTCTTCCTCAGGTGTACTGAAATCACAAGCACCATTTCCTTCTTTAATGTATGAAATTAAAATCAGCAAAATTTTAAATTAACCTAATAAATTTCCTTCCTGGTCTGGCTTGCAACATAATTTTCAAGCACAACTAAGACATTTACTTTATTGAATTC
Source organism: Balaenoptera borealis (assembly GCF_965194805.1). Lineage (NCBI taxonomy): Eukaryota > Metazoa > Chordata > Mammalia > Artiodactyla > Balaenopteridae > Balaenoptera > Balaenoptera borealis. The sequence continues at coordinate 74,055,794 of NC_138877.1, forward strand.
CTTCCACATCAAGCAACGAACGGATGCTATTTTTAATACATTTCATGCTATAAATTCAGTATATGCAGCAAATGCTAAAAACAATTAGGTTTAAAAGACATAAACTGCCTTGGGTATTTCTGTTTGTAACTTTAAACCCTTTAGTGTAAAATATCCTGTTCCCGACTCTTTTCTATATTGGATTCAACACATAGCTTGAAAAATAAATGTCAATGACTCCTTCTGTACCTGTGTGTTTTTCCTTACTTTTAATATCTTCTTATTCATTTTAGAACAAAGAGAAATTTCCAGCGCCAAAGCCATGACCTTTAATTTTAAGGGATTTTTTTTTTTCTTACAAATCTGCTATCATTATAATCCTCAAACTCCAAAGGTAGCTAAATTATCTATCCTCTTTTCCAACCATGACAACTACTAAACTTTAACTTTGATTAAGATTAAATCAGAACCCCAGCAAAAGGTTTCAAGAGGAGGCTGCGGAAGGCTGGCACTGGATGTGCCCAGCAGCTGCTCCCTGAGGTTTAAAGGGCAGGGCTGGAGCGTAGTGCAAGGTTGCTATGAGGAACAGTAAATAATGATGATAAAATGCTTGGTAAACGCTTTTAATGTGACACATAAAGGCTCTATAATAAAAGAATCCTCCAGCTGGCACAAGGGGACCCTGTGTGGTGGAGGCATTGGCCTTCAGATGAGTAATAACCATGGTTCACAAAAGCCTCACAGCCGCTCTGAGAGAGACAGGTATCATGCCATCTTGCTCAGTGCATTCCCTCCAAATATGGGAAAGTTCTTCTTCATTTCCTCTCCCAAAGCTTGGCTTTTGATTGAGAACAGTGGTGCAGAAACTTGCTCTCTGACGCCATCCGAGTGAATCACAGCTGTAGAAATGATTGGATTTAAGAAAGGCGACTGTCTTTCTTCGGTAGGGTGAGTGGCAGCCGCAGAATACTGTTTCTCAAACCACACACCACGCCTCCTTTCCTTGGGGTCTCTTCCTCTAGTTATTTCTTGTTAATTCGACAGTCACTTGCGTATTTCTTGGTTTCAACATAAGCCTATTCTCCTAAATCTCATGAAATTACTCCCTTTAATGCCAGATTCCCTCTCCAAATGTAAGCAGGCACACATTCCAAAACCCACGAACAGTGCCCTTAAGCCTTGATGCTTCATTTAAAAACCATTTCCTTTAATCAATAAAGTTAATCATTTATCCATATCAAAATGACTCTTTTTAATTTTCTGCAGCCAACTTTTAGGCTAATTTTTGCTTCATGTTCTAGATTTCCTCCCCTTGGTAAGTTATTAAAAAGACATTGTTCCTACACCTTTACAGCAATTTATATTAATATAAATATAATATAATTTGTCCCATAATATACTGTACATGTTACTGATGATATTTGTCACAAAATTTAAATAAAGATCCTACCCATGCATAACCCTAGGGATGTTTATATCTCATGTTCCCTGTTGGGTTTTTTTTTTTTTTTTTTTTTTTGGCCGCACTGCACAGCTTGCGGGATCTCAATTCCCCGACCAGGGATTGAACCCCGGCTACGGCAGTAAAAGCCCAGAATCCTAACCACTAGACCACCAGGGAACTCCTGCATGTGCCTGGTTTTATTGCATAAAATTTTTCCATCAAACCCGTGTATCCAGGACTATACCTTTTGCTCAACCTCCCCCTCTATTTGGGTCAGTCTGCCATTAAGATTCTCATGTAGGGACCAGAGAGGCAACCAGGGGATGGACCCGAGGAAGAGGATAGATTTGTACGTCCCTGGGAGACAGAATACTTTTATCTTCTGGGCACCGGTTCCAATACATGTACACACCACAGAGATTAACTTATTCATTAATTCAGCTAATAGCTATTGAGAATCTTCTATAATCCGGGCTCTGCTCTTGATGCAGGGGTAAAACACCACAGAAATGGGAGCTGCTGAGAGGCATATATTGTGCATAGAATCATGAGGAGACCTCATGGGCTGGAGTCCCGTAAGCATCATTCACTTTTATTTCAGCATTTCTCAGGCAATTATTCAATCTTTCTAAAACTTATTTTTCTAAAAGAAGTCTTCCTATGAGATCTTGGATGAGTTGTTAAACTTTCTGGGTTTTACTTTTTCTATCTATGTAATCAAGCAGTTGACTTGTGAGGAAGCATCCAAATATGGATACCTAGACTTTTCTTGTCAAATGCTCTTTTCATACAAAGTTAATGTGTCTATATCACTGTCTTTAGCATACAGCAGCTAAGTCATCGATAGGCCCCCAAAATGTTCAAAAATGGCAAAAGTGGCCATGTTAATAGCTTTCCAGGCCCTCTGCATTAACTCACAGCTCTGGTAGAGTTGAGTCTTATAGATTCTCATCACAGTTACATTTCCACATACGTTGAATTGTTCTTTTTTTTTTTTTTACTTTATTTTATTGAAGTATAGTTGATTTACAATGTTGTGTTAGTTTCTGATGTACAGCAAAGTGATTCAGTTATACATATATATCTATATATCCTTTTTCATATTCTTTTCCGTTATGGTTTATTACAGGATATTGAATATAGTTCCCTGTGCTCTACGGTAGGACCTCAATGTTTATCCATCCTGTAGAGAAGAGTGTGCGTCTGCTAATCCCAGGATGGACGGGGCGCTTGAGATTAGCAGACGCCGAAGTTCTCTGAACACTTACCTAGTCTCTTACCTCTTACTTGCACAATAACAAAAATGATGAACTATATTTCAATTGCTATATAAAAATTAAAAAGACTAAGACCCTTGATTTGGGGGAAGAATTTAGGGAAACAGAATCTCCGTTCAAGTTGGCATGAGTCTCTCTGTTGCAGCCCCTTTGGACGGCAGTTTGGCAATATGGAGGACAAGGGGAAATGTGCGTGATCGATGAACACATGCAATTTCATCTCCAGGGAAGCCCTCACATGTGCACAGGGAGACATGTCCCCACATGTTTACTCCGGTATGTTTTGGAATAGAAATGGGATAGTCCAAATCATAAATTGGGAGCCCGAACATTTGGAAGCAACCATCTGGATAAAAGGTGTTATGTGCACGCAGTGTATCACTGCATGATGGTTAAAATTAATGAACTAACTGTATGTGTGTTTCATCTCAGCAAAATGATGTTAGTAAAGAAAGCAAGGTTCAGGATGACCCATCAAATACGACAGGGAAGCAAGTGTAAAACAGTACCGTATTCTGTTTATGGCTATGGATATGTAGGTAACATTGAAAGCATTCTCATCAGACTGAAGCTGCTTGTTGCTTAGTTTCTGAAAAGGAAAGGAAGGGAATGAGGCAGTGAGGGGGGTTGGGCAAAAGGGGTGTTGGTGTTACTGCAGGATATACTGTCTCTTTTCTGTCTTTTCAAAGGCAATTAATGCATTCATTCTTTTTTCTATTTTTGCCTATCTTTTTTTCCCCAACAACACGAACGCATACTTTTCCTGCTGTGTGATTTTTAAAGGATATAGATAGAAAAAAGACACAGGCAGCATATATTGCAAAATATTTAACAGTTTTAAGTGTGAGTGATGAGAGCATAGTTGTTATATTATTCTTTGTACTTTTCTGTATTTTAAAAATTTCTCCAAATGAGGGGGGGAATGTCAACTCTAGAAAGAAGCTACCAGTGTTCTAGTTTCTCTAAGACACACACACACACACACACAAACACACACACACACACACACACACACACACACAGAGAGAGAGAGAGAGAGAGAGAAAGAGAGCCACCATTCATTAGCTGTGAGATTTGGAGCAGATCACTTAACCTCTCAAGACCTCAGCTGCCTCTTGGGGGTAATGATACCCACCCCCCTGAAAGCCGAGGGCAACACCAGATGGTCTCTTGAGATCTCAAGTTTTCAACACTGTGGTATAAGCTTTGCTTGCCTTTCCAGGGACAGAAGTCACAAATCTCACCTAGCCTCCCCTACCTTGAGTTGCCGCTTCACTCTGCAACGTGTCACCTGCATCTGGGAGCTGGCAACACAATCCTGGTCTGAGTTGGCTGCCGAGACCCCTCTGGAAACTTCCCCTGCGAGAGGGCAAGGAGGCTGGGAACCAAGGGAAGGGGACAGAGACAGAGGGCAGGGAAAGTCAGCACCGGGTGGGGACCAGGGAGAGGGGAAAGGGGAGAACAAAAGAACCGCCTGGGACAGCAGACATGCAGACATCAGGAAGTGGAGAGGACAAGCCAGGGAAAACATAGTTTTCTAGGCTGACATGCCAGCAAGCATGTCATCTGGGTGTGAACAGTGCTGTAATTTTAAAAAGCACGACTACTCGCAACTGAGCAAAAGAAATAACCATCCAAAATGCTTAGGCAATGATTCTCCCAAATGCAAACACCTGCACGCTTTCTGCATCTTGACACAGTGCTGTTGCCCTCTCACCCGATAAACAAACCACCCAATGCCTCTGACTCTCACTTCCTTCACCCACTTCCTTCACTTCACTCCATCATCACACTTCAACTGAGGAGGGCAAAACATGACCATCTTAACTGTGGTGACTAAGCCATGATTTAGTTCCAACTGAGTAAATTTGTTCCTACAGGTCTTGTGAACAGCCCTGGATATTATTTTTTTCTGCCCATTTCATAAAGTAGGGAGGGAAATATGGAAGGATCACCTTCCATTGTAGGTTATTTCTATCATCCTTTTATATCAATATAAAATTTTTCAATTTCATCCTTTTTAAAAAACAAAAACTTATAAGCCTCTCCCTACCCCACAGAAACAGGTGTGTCAGTTGCCATGGCAGTTAAGTCAATATTAATTTCTAATGACCTAGAAGGAACTATTAGACTAAGCAACGCATGATATGTATATATTCAAAGAACGATTTCTTGGCCAAACTTATACCAAGCTTTCTTTGGCAGCCAGCAGTGCGTGTATAATATGTAACAGTAAGAACTAGACAGGAGTTATTTCAACGAATCCCAGGTGACTGGCCTCAAGTGACTGTTATAAGTAGGGTTTCACAACATGGGAGCTTAGCTCTGTGAATTGACTTTTCTCCACCGATTTAAAAATCCTTTCACCAGATGAAGGTTTCAACTACACTTAGATATACCATTTTCTTATATATAATTTTTCCCTTAGTTCTCAAATTCCATCATAAAATGGGAAGAGTGATACAGACACTGTTTCTCTATTTGGAATTTAATATGTAAGATAGAGTTTTTTTTCCCTTCTGGAAAAATGTGAACCCACATTGTTCCAACAGTTGGAAAATTATTCGTCTCGTGCCAAACCTATAACAGAGCAATAAAATGTGTAGCAGTTGGGTGGAGCGCCCCAGATTCCAGAAGTCTGTGAAATTCAGAGGCCCCCAAGTTTAAAAAATAACATGTCTGTTTATTTTGTCCTTAACACATTTCTAATTTGTTTTTGCAGATTGTTCTTTATTAACAAGGGAAAGCTATTTTTGTATTGTTGCCACAGACTTCAGAAACCAACAGCCTGATCAAAATAATAACTTCCTGTAATGAACAGTCTTGCTGGTTCAGAGATATTTAATTCTATAACTTTTTTTTCTGAAAATGTAAATTAAAGGCTCTTAAGCCTTGGTGACATGACAGTGGAGCTTTGGAATCTTATACTAAATCAGCCTGCCCTACTTTCATTGCTATATTGGGCAAGGTAAAGAACAATGCTTTTCTCTTTGAAACACTGTAACACTTTTGAAAGCACTGACAGATTTATGTATTAGTTGTAAATATTATTTGCTAAAGGTTTCTTTAAAAATGATAGGCTAACAAAAAATATACTCCAAAAAAACCTCTGACACACTGACAGCGTGACATAACTTAATCAGTCCTAAAATAAAGTTTGAAATTTAAATTTTGCTTCTTTATTTTTCTGAAACTTCACATACACAAGGTAGGAAATAAGTTGCCAGTGAGACAAGCTATAATATGATGAATTCTTCTCCCACAAAAGAAACTATAAAATGCATTTCTTGTTGTACATATTCTGCACTAAGAATGCTAGATCTTCAATAATGTACGCCAATTACCTTGTAAGATAGACTCTTATAATATCACACTATTGTAATAGCAAACTGTATTATGATAAAGTTCTAGTGATATTTGCTATAAAATCTCCTCTGCACTAATTTTGTGTGTTCTTTTTCTATACACACCTCTAAGTTTCTTTGAAATTCGCTCATCAGTTTGGTCTGAGCTGGAGAGCCAGTATTATGAGACAGGAAAAAGACAAATTATTGTGCAGAAATGTCACTGTCAGATGATATATTAAAAGGTAAAGGGCTTCCCTGGTGGCGCAGTGGTTGAGAATCTGCCTGCCAACACAGGGGATACGGGTTCGAGCCCTGGTCTGGGAAGATCCCACATGCCGCGGAGCAACTAGGCCCGTGAGCCACAACTACTGAGCCTGGGCGTCTGGAGCCTGTGCTCCGTAACAAGAGAGGCCGCGATAGTGAGAGGCCCGCGCACCGCGATGAAGAGTGGCCCCCGCTCGCCGCAACTAGAGAAAGCCCTCGCACAGAAACGAAGACCCAACACAGCCAAAAATAAATAAATAAATAAATAAAGTGTAAAATTAAGAGGTAGAAACAAAATATTAAAAAAAAAAAAAAGATAAGGAATTGAAAATGCATAGTTTGGAGTTGATACAATAGCAACATGCAATGATGCAATGGTGCTCATGAAGAAATGTCATAACCTTAGGTATGTTTAGCCTGGAATAACTGACAGGTCGAAAGTGAAACAAAGCGATGCTTGTTTTTCCTCTGGACCATCTCTGCTCCCTGCCTCACTTTGGTAGTGAAGCAAAAAGAAAAGTTCACCCACATTATTTTTTAAATTACAGAAAAGTGCTGTCATTAGAGTTTGAAGAAGTAATTAAATTTCTTTTTTGGTCCAAGAATCCCTTTCATTGCCAGGGTCTTTCTTCTATGAATTCAATGAAAATAAACCCTTGAAAATTCATACGCTTTCTTTTTTTCTTTCGTAAACTTATTTTATGAAAGCACAACCTTACAGTCCAAATTAGACCCTGTCCTAGCCAAATGTCTGCGGAGTCAGAGGTGATGAATAAATCTTCTCGCCTCATTTTCTCTACGAAAGTATTCCAGACCCAACTCAGAGGCCATACACAAAGTCCTGGCAAATTGTCAGTACTTTAGAGCAACGAGTAGCTCTGCTGAGACCCGGTCAGCTGAGAGAAATTCTCGTGGTACTCTGGCTCCTACAGAGCAATGGCAGGGACCCCACGAAGGTTCACAAAGATGCTGAAGGCATCGCGCTTGCCCGGTAACCAGAGACACTAAATAATATTTAAAAGCAAAAATATTAACACAGGACAGACTTTCTTCTTCCAAAAAGTGTTAAAATAGACATATAAGCCAAAAGTCATGTAAAAAAATAAAGGAGGCATCCAAGTCACCAGAATAGGGGAGATCCCCTATCAGAAAACAACCTACGACGAGCTCTTGTTCTCATCAGACACCAAGATTAACCATAGACAGTTGAAGAGTTTAATGTCTGTGACATAAAAACAAAAGCCCTAAAAGAGCAAGAAGACACAATTTAATATTTTTTTGTCTGACTCTAATGTAGAAACTTTCTGAACACCAAAGCAATGGTAAAAATTGAACATTTTTGATATTTCACATAAACTTCAGGAAAAAAAGATCACTAACAACATTAAAAGATAAGCAAACTAATAACTACATTCACAGTAAATATACATTAAATTTGTTAATACTTGAATTTTTAAAGAACACCTATATAGAGAATGGATAAACAACAAGGTCCTATTGTATAGCACAGGGAACTATATTCAATATCCTGTGATAAACCATAATGGAAAAGAATATGAAAAAGAATATATATATATATATATATATATATATATATATATAATGTACAACTGAATCACTTTGCTGTGCAGTAGAAATGAACACAACATTGTAAGTCAACTAAACTTCAATAAAATAAACTTAAAAAATAAAATAAAGAACACCTATACATCATTAGGAAGAACACGAAGACCTCCAATGGAAAAATAGGCAAAATTACCAGCATGGAAATTACAAAGGAGGAAATGCAAATGGATGATAAGCATATGTAAACAAATGTTCAACTCACTAATAATCAAGGAAATGGGAATTAAAGTGCAATGCCTTTCTGATAGCTAGCAAATAAGTATTGGCTAATGATACTAAGCTTCACTGGTGAACATTTACTGGAAAATATGTTATGGCCACATTGGTCAGAATGCACATCAGTTAATTAATAACTGACTTGGTATGGGCCTAACCAATCAGATCAGAGGCAGGCCACAGAGGTGGAGAAGGTTCTGGAGTTTCTCCTGAGCTTTGGGGAAGTCTGAGGTTTCCTGGGAAGAGGCAGGATGCCTGGGGGCACTGGAGGAGGGGCTCATCCAGCAGCTATTTACTAACCAGTCCTACACACGTATTTTGGTATTTTACCAAGTCTGTCCATACCCATGTGTTATGGCTGAAAAGCAGTTCAAGTATTATTTAAAGAAATAAATTGCAAAAATTAAAAGACCAAAATTTTGATTTTATGCTTTGACCTCGTGGTTCTATTACTGTATATCTAATTTCTAAAAGTTGACACAGATTTATGAAAATGTGTTGATCACAGTATAACAGTAACATACTAAGAGCTAGATTTACAATGTGCCTACTATCCGCCAGGCTTTCTAAGTGATATACATAGATGGTCCCATTTAATACTAATGACAATCCTGAGACATAGGTTTTATTATTATCCCCATTTCATAGAAGATGAAACTGAGGCACAGAAAATGGAAGTCGTTTCCTCAAGGTCAGATGGTTAACAAGTACAAGCACCAGAATTCAATGTTTGCCCCCAGATCTGCATTTACCCATTAGCTATGTGGTTAATATTGTGGTGCAGTGTGAATCAGCAGGGCTTTATAGCTTCTTAAATAAGAAGTAATAATTAGTCTACTTAAACTATATTTAAGCCTCCTAAATTTTCATCACCTGGTCCCATTTGCTGTTACTTCCTACTCACTATTTTTACACTATTCTCACACCCTGTCCAACCAGCCATTATCCATAAGATAATATTATACTTTGGCAATAAATTATGAAATGGTCGTAATTCAAACTATCTGCCTGCAAAAACTACATGCATTTCCCCTTGTTGCTAAAAAATAGTAAACATGATACTATTAGATTCATAGTAAAGGCATCAGAAACAAGGGATTCATTCAAAGCAATAGCATAGGCACCAGTAAACTTAAGAAAATGCATGTTTTGGGCGTTCCATTGTATTTGAAGCTCCATTAGCAAAATCGTCACTTCCTTTTGACTCAACTTTTGTGCCTCATTCTACCATCTCCAGCCCCACACAGGGGTTGGCACTCTGGCCTTTGACCTGCTCACTCAGTTGATTAGGAACCCCAGCCGTATTTAGACTAAACCCTAAACCCTAGCACATGCCATGTGGTCTTCCCTGAGATGACCAGTAACCTCCATGGCACTAAATTGAATTGGCCTTTTTTGAGGGGCTCACTTCAGTTAACCTCCCATTGCCTGTGAAAAAATTTCCCCTTCGGATTCTGAAACAACCCTCTCCTGGCTCACTGGGATGATTCTTTCTTAGTTTCCTTTGCCAGCTTATCATCTTCAACTCAGGCTTTGGATACTGAGGTCCAATACTTGGTCCCAGTGCTCTGTTCCTCTCACTGCATCATCTCTTCTGAGGCAACATGATCTCCATCCATCATTTCTCCCCCTTTTCATCTAGACACGGAATCCCAGGGTTCTATCTCCAGTCCAGTCATACTACACCACTCACATGTCTCAAAGACACTTCAAACTCCCCGGATCCAAAACCTCTCCTCCAGACCTGATCCTTCTCCACTGTGCCTCAGTTTATGGCACGACTATCCACTAAGACTTTTATGCCCCCTAAGAGATTTGCACTTCTGTCCTGGTTTCACCATCTCCACTGCCTACTCCAGCCCAAGGGCCGTCATCTTTCCCTAGACAACTGCACTCTCAGTGCCCTGGGCTGCCTCTTTACTGTTCATATTAGTTCCCTCTTTAGAGCACCTTCGTGGCTTCCACTGGTCTTGGGATAAAAACCTAAGGGGGCCCACACATGCCTACATGATTTGGACTCTCATCCCACCTCACTCTAGCCTTTCTGCTTGGTGTCCTTCAGCTCAAACATCATTACCTCCTAAGAAATTTTCCTGGTCTGGGCTGTCCTATTAGGCTCTCCTAGACTCCCCTATAACTCTCCTTCGGAGCACTTGTCACAATGTGTAACTACACGTTAATGGGAATGTGTCCAGTCTTTCTCCCCCGTGAAACTATGAACTCTGTGTCTACAGTGGTCATTGCCATATTCCCCATGCCTAGCACAGTGTCTGGCATAGGGAAGCCACTCAACAGCATTTGCTGAAAGAATACCTTGATACTTGGAAAGGTGAGTTCAGTGAGCTTAAGGCTTCTTTCCAAATCTTACTCCCTTCTCTGCCACTAAGCACTTTGTCCGGCCTGTATTGGTTTGCTAAGAGGATTACATGTTCCCAATCACTCAGTAGCAAATGCTGCCTTGCCCTGTACCCCTCAGCCCACTTGGGTGGGGTCCCTGGCTCTCTGTACCATCTGCTGCTGGCTGGGGACTGGTTCCAAACCCAACAGCCTTTGGAACCCAGCATTCTCTTATGCCTGACCAAAAATCCTACTGCCCTACCCCTCACACTTGCTGGATATTTTTGGCGATGGAATCCAATGTGGATGGAGTCTGCATTGGCTCCTTTGTCTCAATGGACAACCTACAGCTAGAATGGGCCATTTATCCCAGACCACATCCCTTCATAACTTCATGTCTTCCCACTCAGCAGCATTGGAACATCCCAGCATTGACTTAGGGTTAAACTGGCATGGATATTGAAAGTTTGTGACACCCTCATTTTACTCAATAATTTCCAAAAGAAACTTTTTGAGCAAAGTTAAGTTCAATCAATTTGCTGGCTTCCTTATTGGCTTTAAGGGGAAATGCAAAAAGAAAAAAAGCACAGTCTCTGTGGTTACACAGTCATACAGCAGAGCTCATGGTCTTATGAGATAAGTAAGGTATACCTTCATGAAGGATGTTTTAGTAGTGGGCCATTTCTTTTTAAATCTCTAAGAAACATAATCTCCAGAGCATTATTTTACTGGAACTAGATATTTTTCTTTTCTAAGTTTTAAACCAAAGTTCTCTTTCACCACCAAAACCACGACACCAGTTTTTGTAAACTTTTGTTATTATGGAAATTTGTCACAAACAAGCCTCTTCAAATAAATCTTGGTCCTATTTTATTCTTTGCCTCTGTGTAGCTGTAGCAGCTAATAATTCTAGGACGTGCAGAGATTCCCTATGGGGAGTGTGTTAGAGAGTTAGCTTTCTGTGTAAAAAAATGTGGTTCATCAAGAGAGTCTCATCTGGAATCCCCTATGGAAACTCCCCTCATGAGAACTACTTAGTCCATTAATATACCCTTGAGGAAATGATACAAGAAACTCACGTCAATCTCATTCTGCAGATTTTACAAGTTCTCTGGGCTGGTTACATGTTTGTGGGAAAAAAAGCTCAGTGACACATCCTGGCTTTTGCTCTTCCTTAGAGCCAATGAGCTCTGGATTTGTTCCAGGAATTTGTGTTTAAACATGAAGCCCCAAAAGAGACACCTCGCTTAATCTCAGGTTCTTTCTGTCTACCGTTCACTCAGCACCACCCAGAAAGTGGACATGACCCAAATCACTTTGGAAAGTGACGGTGAAGGTTAACAAGCAGGGGGGGGTCTTCAGAGTGAGTGCAGGCTGTCTATGGTGGCAGTGCTGGACCCCGGGGATGACACACAGGAATCAAGAGGAGCCTTGTGGGTATCCCCTGCCAAAAGGGGATAGAGAGGAGCGGCTTGCTATTTGGGAAAGTGACAACAGGGAGGATGGTGACTGCTAACGTTTGCTGAGTGTTTACTGTGCATCAGGCACCCACGTGTTTCCAGTGGACGAAAACACTCGGGTAACACCAGTTCCGTGAGCCAGGTTCTGTCATTAGTCCCATTTGACAAATGAGGAGGCAGGCAGTCATGAGGTCACCTGCTCGGGTTGGAAAAGGACAGAAGCACGTTTGGACCCTAAACCTTCAGGGTCCAGAGCCCGGACCCTGAGTCACTGAGTGTGGGATCCTACCTTCTATTCCAGTGCCAGTGGTGGAAGGCCTGGTCATGTCAATCAAAGTGTGGGATCTTCAAGAACATTCCCGTCCCTCCCAGGCAGGCCGTTCAGGTCAAAAATGTCCCTGGTGTTTCCTCTGCGGAGACAAGCAACAGGTCATAGCAGGATCCCAGTGAAATATGCAAGTAGCTTCAAAACTGGCTTTACTTTTCCTAAACACCCCTGTTTCTTGGCATAAAAGAGAAAATAAAAGTTAATGTGTGAATATTAGTCAGCCATAAAAAAGAATGAAATAATGCCATTTGTAGCAACATGGATGGACCTAGAGATGATCATACTAAGTGAAGTAAGCCAGACAGAGAAAGAGAGATATCATATGATATCGCTTATATGTGGAATCTAAAAACAAACAAACAAAAAAAGATACAAATGAACTTATTGCCAAAACAGAAAGAGACTCACAGACATAGAAAACAAACTTATGTTTACCAAAGGGCAAAGGGGGGTGGGGGGAGGGATAGGAGTTTGGGATTAACATATACACATTCATATATAAAATAGATGACCAACAAGGACCTACTGTATAGCAGAGGGAACTATACTCAGTATTTTGTAATGACCAATAAGGGAAAAGAATCTGAAAAGGAATACATATATATGTATGTGTGTATATATATATATATATATGTGTGTGTGTGTATATATAAAGGAATATATATGTATTCCTTTTATATATCTATTCAGTTGTATATATATATACAACTGAATCACTGTGTTGTACACCTGAAACTAACACAGTATTGTAAATCAACTATACTTCAATAAAAAATAAAATAAAAAAAGTTAACGTGTGATAAAATTATATACATTCAAATATCAAATTTCCTAATTCTTGAAAAGATAAAATGTGTGTCTCTGTACACAGATCTCTATACAAACATCATGTATTTGTTCCGCAAATATTTCCTAAGAACCAGCTGTGTGCCTGGTCACGGTAAATTCTGGACTTGAAGAATAAAAGCTCTACTGCCTGCTCACAGGGGTCTCCTAATCTAGCCCAGGACCCAGATGAATAACCCAGCAATCACAGCCCTGAGCTATGTGCTGCTACATTAGGCCCAGCGCATCAGGCGAACGCAGAGGGCTCCCAGGCCCGGCAGGGAGCGTCAGGGAAGGCTCTTCCGGGAGGGGGCAGAGGGTCAGGGTGATGAGGGTACCTTGGCTGAGTCCTGAGGATGCTTAGGAGTTAACAAAGGTTTGGAGAAGATTGTTCCAGAAGGAGGAAGCAGTCTCGGATACAGAGAGGGTGTAGTTTTCCCTCAGTGATTCCACGTGATGGGTGAGTAGATGGAGAAGGGCAGAACCCCCAGGAGAGAAACGTGGGAGGTGCCCAACGGGATCTGCAGATCTGAGCATTTTGGACGTTCCTGAAGGCTACAGGGGAGTCACTGAGAATTTTCTCCTTCAAAAAGTGTAAGAGGGACCTCCCTGATGGTCCACTGTTTAGGACTTGGCACCTCCACTGTGGGGTCAAGGGATCCATCCCTGCTCGGGGAACTAAGATCGCGCAAGCCACGTGGCGCAGCCAAAAAAAACACTATAACATAATCAGATTTGGTTTGTAACAAAAGCATGCTGATAGTGGATGGGAAAAAAATGGAGCAACAAGGCTGAAGGATGGGTGAGGCCTGTGGTGAATATAAAGGCTGAATACTTTGACTATTTTAATAAATAAGGGCATAAAAAAAAGCAAAATAACAAATAATATTTCTTCTATGCACTGCATTAAGATCTACTACCTCGATTTTAACCCTTCATAAATTTAAGAGTCTGAATTCCACAAGTGTTTTTGTGTTACCACCCACCCATCCCCTAAATAAAGCTCTGACCTATACAATGTTTTGGTGGGGAAGAAAGTTCATTGTGTTTCTTTTGGGTCTTCCACACCGCAAATTAGTGACCTCCACCTTTTTGTTCTTGGCTGTTAAACTATCTTCATGTGAAAACAAACACATGCCAGACAGACGGGACATGAAGAAGTTGGGGAAATAAAATAATTTATGTTTTGAGCTGAGGTACAGGGATATTATAACCTGTAAATCCTACCAGAAATAAATATGCAAACTATAATAGTTCTAAAAAAAATTTAAGTGGCTTCTGCACATGCAAAGCAAATGAAAGCTTTTATATATGTCAGTAATCCTAGTACTCAAAGTTCTTCCCATGGAATTTCTTCTATCAAAGAACAAGTATTCATTCACCTCTTAAGAGTTTGTAAATTTCTAGGCTAAGATATTTCTGAAATCGTCCAGCATTCTCTAATCCTTTAAGAGAGCAAACTCTGCAAACTGCTCGTTGATGACAAGCACCAGACATGAAGGTTTTGGGCCAGGAATTTGTACAGGTTGCAATTTCAGAGACTCTGTGTTATTCTGTCCTTTTTTTGCCAGAGACCTACTTTTAATATCTTCCTACCGAAGAGGAAAAGATAGAAACCTGAAATAATAGTCAAATTCACAGGGAACTGCTCTGTCAGCTGCCCAAGCCCTTCCTACCCTTCCTATCAGCAGATGGGCAGCAAATAAGTTTGTCTTCCCCTCCAACAACTTGAAAGCTTTGCGCTCCCTCCTGGCTTTAGTACGAGGGCATATTTGCCTTTGTGGGCAACCAGGTTTGGGGAGTAGATTTAACCTTCCCGCTTCCAGTAACTCTCCCAGGGAATCTCACCTTTTCCCACTTGAGAAAATTCCCATCGTACCCAGCAGTTGGAGTCTGCAAGTGTCTAATTCCCCCCTAAGTTGCAGGATCGTTTATGTAACGTTGTCTTGAAGATTTTCATCCGACTCCTACATGATCTTAATCCAGAAAACTGTAAATTGTTTAGACTAAGAACTTCAACATAAGCTGCTTTCAACATAAAAGCTGAGATGCAGCAAATAAGAATTCAGCTTTTTTTTTTTTTTTTTTTTTTGGTCTTTCCATTCAGAGACTTAAAACAACTTGAAAAACTTTTATTAAATGAAAGCAGTGTAATCACTTCAGACGACATAACATAATAGACATCAAAGATACACACAAATAAGATACGGATTGCTGTAGTTGAACAACATGAAAGCATGCATGCTTGCATTTGGATTTTGTTTTACATGCATAGGCTATATACAACAGATTTGCTTATTTGAGTCAGATGTGGGTATTGGCAAACGACTCTTAACATTTTCGGTGGCCCGTTTAAAAAAGAAAAGAAAAAAAAAGTGTTTCACCTTATCTGCTGTGAGAGGTCCCATTTAAATAAGGGTCAACTCTGTTGTTTTTCCTCTTGTAAAAATATTCCCAGCTCTTTATAATGCCTGAAAAACCCCAATTTTTCTATAGATTTCCCACCTGCTTGTAGAGAGAGAGGAAAGCCTACTGATTCAGAGCCCTGAGGGGAAGAATGGCACAGCGACTGTCTTTGCAAAGTGCAATTGTATCCAGACAGTACTGAATCTGGGCGTGGGAGATTCTTCAACCTCTAGCGTTATGGGCTACTCAACACTACTGGCCAATCCCCAGAAGAATGAAGTTATGGAAAAGCATCTTTGAAATGTCCCAACATGCCAGCCTACACTCCTGGAACGTGTACTACCTCGTTATCCAATTTCCAGGGGCAGAACCCTTGAGACCTGCATTCCAAGGCAATGAGGCTGAACCAAAACTCTGTCACAGTCGATGGCTTCCACGATGCCTAGAGATCAAAGCCAGGGGACAGGGGCTAGGGCAACAGGTGTATGTGATCCTGGGCACAAGGTGGGGCGGTGCCGGGAGCAGAGCCCGTGCCCCCCAGCAGGCCGCTGGGCTGGTGCAAAACAGGTGTGGACCACAGGTGGGATCAAAGCGTTGTTTGAATATGATTCTGAGGAGTCGAGTTGGCCCATTTGTGGGAGTCACACCGTAGAGCCTGGAAGCCATGGCTTAATTATCTTTTACCAGGAGTACCTTATTAGGAAACGTAGGAGGTGAGTGGTGAGCTCCTAACTGCACCTTGTCGAACTTGCACCTGAGGCCAGCACCTCTCCTCCCCCGCTACGTCTTTGAGATAAGCCACCTGGGGTGACTTCATCTTCCAAACGAGTGTTTCTTGATCCCGAGTCTTTCACATCAGAAGGAATGTGATAGAAGCTGGGAGACGACCAGTTTGTTGAATTATACCCCATTCTCCTGTACGTCTACAAAAGAGAAAGGGCAATACGAGCAAACAGTCGCAGGTTGTTTTATGTTTCCCTGAAAGGAGAGAAGACCCAGGAATGCCACAAAGGACCGCGGGGTTCAAAATATATAAAAACTTTCTTTACTCTCCAAACAAAGCCAGAATGGTAAAGAGAGAGGCAGGAATTAGCAACCGCCTTACCAGGGACCTGGTTGCCTCTGCCGACCAGCCACTGCTGTTTGGCACAAAAAGAGCCAGCTGTGGTCTTGTTCCTGTATTCTTGGAGGTGTCTGAGACCCAGAAAGGGAGGGACGTGCCCTGAGAGCATAAAACATAGTTTATCTACCTCCCGGGGTTGAAATGTCCCCCACCCAGTGCCAAGAGCGTGTTCCAGAAATCTGTGACGTTTCAGGAAGAAATCATTGTTTTCGTAAGGTGTTGCCTGTGTCCCGTCCTTGACTTGGTGCCAAACAGAAACAGGGCAAATAAAACAAGATAAGGAGAATTTTGGAAGCATGAGGATGCTTCATTCCAACAGCTAGACGGCTGATCTCTTATCAAGTCTTTATCGTGGCCCATAAAGGTTTCAGACTCAGCCAGGACGTACAAGGCGTGGGCCAAAACAGAAGTCTGTGATCTAGGTATTTTATGGAAGTTGTGTGCAGGCTTCTGTGTCCGGCGCTCTACTCGGTGCCATGAACACAAGGAACTGGAGGAGGTCCCGGTGTGGAGCAGCCCACAGTCTGTTGCCACATTGTCACTTAAGAGCAGCTGGAATAAAGTAAAAAGCAGATGTGCCAAAGAGCCCCAAGAAGGAGGAAAAGGTTAACAATTCCACATGGGCTCATCTTGAGAGATGCATGAGAAATAGAAAAACCTTTTGGGCCGGGGAAACGAGCCCTTATATATTTTGTTCCCTCTGCTTGGAATATGCTCCCGAGAGCTTTGCTGGCAGCTCCTCTCTTTAAGATTCAAGTCTCTGCTGAAAGGGCCCGTCTTCAGAGAGGCCCCCTCTGATTCCACTCCTGCATCACTCTCCAAATTCCCCTTCGCTTTGTTTACTTCGTGGCACTCATCGCGATAGGAATTTCAGATGACTTTTAATTATTCTATTTGCTGTTTGCTTATGGTCGCTCCTACTGCGATGTAGACTCTCTGTGAGGGAGAGGACTGCTTCTCTTGCTTGCCTCGGTCTCTCCAACAGCCAGGGGGCTTGCACGTCATCGGGGCTCAAGAAATATTTGGATAACTAATAGAGAAAGCAGCCATACTTTATTAGTCTGTTTCTAACACGGGCAATTTGTTTTCATCACTGAGAAAAATAAGGCGAAGCTATTTGCCGATGCAACAGAAGAGGGCTTAGCATTTCAAACAGGCGTGATTTCAACCTTGTATAGGAATTACAACCCCAAACGTGTTTTGAGACTTCACTTCAAGCTAAAAGCCCCAAGGTAAGGGGACTACCAGCCCCTTGCAACTCCCTCCACATGCTTTCGATAAGAAAAGGCCGTATAATCTGGCAATTTTATTGATGCAAATTACTTTCTTAACAGCTTCATGGTCAATACTTTATTTCTAGAATGTAATATGGTTTAAGGGGGGAAAATGTTTTCTTTCCCACCCACAGACTCAGAAAAGTTTAATGCATCCTAAAGTGTGAATTTATTGTGAGTTCATCAGCTTAAGGATAGAAACCAAAAGATTTCAAATTCAAGTTCTGCTTCTATTATCCTCTTCCATCTAGTGCAAAGTGAGTGAGTGTCTGTGTCGGTTTCCCTCACTGCAAAATTAGGGTAATAATAGCTTCCCTCCCCCATCTCAGTGAGATGTCAGGAGGATTAAAAATCATCACCTTTTTAATTTGTGTAGAACGCGCTGCGATTTTAAGGAAGGTGTGAGGTTCACACGGAATAGTGTTCATCTCAACTTCCTGGAATACTTTAATGGAAAAAACGGTTAGAAACGCAGCTGCTAAGAGAAAGCACAAGCCAGCGAATCCTCTGTGTGATTGATGGGGAGAGTCAATGATAATAGTATACACATTGGACTTGGCGGGGATTTTCCTTCTAAAGAAGTTAAGTATTGTATAAATATTATCTCTTTCATCCTTTTAAACTTCCTGTGATGTGGCATTTATTACTCTCAGCTTCCAGATGGACAACCAACCGCAGGGAAAGGTCTGATCTTCCCAAAGACACATGATGACTGGCCTCTGTGTGCTTGGTGAAATGAGTTCTGGCGGATGGAATCACTCATTCATTTGCTCATTCACACATTCACTCAGCGGGAGACGTGGAGAATCCATTATGCGTCAGGCACCCCCCTCAGGACGTGGGGAGGAGGCGGGGATGGAAGAAGCACATTGGCTCACGTGGAGGTGAGGAAGCTCACAGAGGCAAACGCAGTGCCACAGGAAGAGAAGGTGAGAAGCCCTCAGACAGAGAGGTGGAAACTGTTGTGATAAACAATAAAATATCAGGATGACGATGATGATGTGCTTATTTGTAGAGATACAAACACGCCTTTATTGACACGGGAAGATGTACAAAAATACTGCTAGGTAAAACCCAGGTTAAAAAAAGAGTAAGAAGGGCATGCTTGGTGTGTGTCCTTCATGTAAATGTGTGTGTGTGTGTGTGTGTGCATGCGCATCAGAAAATAGATAAGGCAAGTGTCAAGCTGTTAAGATAGGCTATGTCAGTATGTAGAATTACGGGTCATTTTTCACTTCCTTTTTTATACCTTCAGGTATTTTCTGAATATTTTTACAGCAGGCATGTATTGAATTGTAAATGGAAATAGATTGCTGATTATAAAATAACATGTTGATTGACAAATATATCAAATGGTGAAAAATAAAAGTGGTTAAAATAGGAAGTAAAAGTTTTTTCTTAATCTCAACTATCAGAAATAACTACCATGATCAATGTGTTTTATAGAAATCTACATTATTATTCATATATATATATTTTAAAGGGGATTATCACTGGGATTCTGTTACAAAATTATACATGCCTCTCCAGGTTAATATATGTTGGTTTTTTTCATTTTTTTAATGGATAGACCAAAATATATTTAACCAAATTTCTATTACTGGACTTCCTTTTTTTCCTTCTTTCTTTCTTTCTTTCTTTCTTTTTCTTTCTTTCTTTCTTCCTTCCTTTCTCTCTCTCTTTCTCTCTCTCTTTCTTTCTTTCTACCAGCAGGTTGTTATTACATAACCCTGTGCATATATCTTCTGGAACTTTTCAGAGTATTTCCTTAAAATAAATCCTACAGGTGGGATTAATGAGTCAAAGACCTATTTGCCTATCACATACATTGCAAATAATTCCTGAAGCTATATCAATGGAAGAAAAAAACTTCAAATAAGTGCACTTATTATTCTCAGATTTGGAAAGATACATCACATGCAGTTACTTTAAGCAGGATACTACAAGAAAAAAAGTCAGTAAGTATCCCAAGAAATTAAAAACACTATTTTAAAAAATTTAAATGATCTGAGAAGCAAAGAAAAACAGATAAATAAACAGAAGTACATGAAACAAAGGGATTCTTCCAAAACGCATGGAAAGTGTGAAATTAGTTTTTGAGAAAAGGTTAAAAGACAAAAACAAAAGTGATAGATCCAGTACTTTAACCATACAACAAAGAGGTGTTCTAAAAGAAGAGAGTGAAAAGAGTGATGGAGATGCAGTGGCGGTGGGGAAGGGATAAATTAGGAGTTTGGGATTAACAGATACACATTACTGTATATAAAATAGATAAACAACAAGGTCCTACTGTATAGCACAGGGAACTATACCCAATATCTTGTAATAACCTATACGAGAAAAGAATTCAAAAAAGAATATATATATATATATCTGAATCACTTTGCTGTACACCAGAAACTAACACAACATTGTAAACCAATATACTTCAATAAAAAATAAAAATTTAAGAAATAAACAGAAAAAGAAAGTTAAACTAATTCTTATTCTAAGTTGATCCAGATAGCAAAAGACTCAAAAAATAAGAAATGGCTTCAGGATGAATATTATATCCAGACTACTATCAGTAAAGCATGGCCTCAGTGTAAAGACTTTAATAGTGTGATTATGCAAGCTTTAGATGCGCCCTCAGAATATTTTATGTGTGTGCCTGGCAGGACCTCGAATAATCTTAAGGCCTTTACTCTGAGATCTTCTCTCTTAGACACTGGGTACTGTAAACCCTGAGACGCTTCAAAGACCCTTCCAACCAAGCAAAACGTTTTCTGAGATCTTAAGGGTATTTTCCCACAGCATCCTGACTCTTGGCTCATATAAAGAGGCTGTATTAGAAAAATGTGAGTATGACTTTGTCTCCTGAATTGTACTATAATGTGATACACAAGGAATCTATGATGTTTTTAAAAGAATTATATCAGCTTGGACTGAAGGAATCAGGGGCACTTTGGTTACCCCCTCTTCAAACTACAATGGACAGAAAGAAAGCAGAGGAAACATTCAGATGTGAACAGTCTATATTTTATGGAAAAAGAAAGATGACTTGAAGGAAGAAACAAGAAACCAGGGCTCAAAGCCAAGAACCATGGAGAATCATTCCCAGGGAGCAGATGATTCAAAGAATTGGCAATACGTGCCCAGCTGGATTTCATAATTGCTGTGGACCAATGACTGCCAAGTGCCCCCCATTTTCCTCACTTTTGAATGGGAATGTCATTTGTGGTTTTTCTATGCCTGTCCAACATTGTATGTCTAGTGTGTATGTGTAGATAACCTGTCTCTTTGGTTCACGGGCCTTCAAATAGAGGGGGTTCATGCCCAAGGAGACTCATCCACACTTGGGCCTGATTTAGATCATAAAACCCTGACCCTTGAAATGGAACTTGAACTTGAAGCTATCTCGGTGTAAGTGAGACTTCAGGTGGAAAGGGGTTGTTAGGAAGTGGTGGCAAAGGCAGGGGCTGTGTACATTTTGCATGTGGGAAATATGTAAATGTGTTAATAATTTGGGGTAAGAGAGTGGACTGTGGTGAACTAAAGAGGATCACATTTTTTTGTAATATTCGCCCTGTCTCCCCCATTGAATCTGGGTGGGCTCCCTACTGCTTTGAACAACAGATTATAGCAGAAATGATGTTGTGCTACTTTCCATGCCTAGGATTTAAGACTGGACATTCTGCATCCTGTCTCTTACAATACTTGTACTTTGGAATAAGCCACCAGGCTGTGAGAGCCCAAACCACATGGACAGACCACATGGAGGAACCCTGGCCATCAGTCCCAAGTGAACCCCTAGCACAGCTGCCAGGGACAGATCACACCACCTGCCACCCTATGTGGGAGCCTAGTGGATGGTCAACCCAGTCAAGCCTTTAGATAACTCAGGTCCCAGCTGCTCCTTGACTGTAACTACATGAAAGACACAAAGCAAGAAAACCACACAGCTGGGCCCAGTCAACTCACAGAACTGCATGAGATAATAATACCCTGTTGATTTAAGCCTCTAGGGTTTAGGGTAGTTTGTGACCCAACAATAGATAGATGGAAACATATATATATATACAAAGAATTAATATCCATAATATGTAGAGAGCTGCTGCAAGTGGATAAAAAAAGACAAAGAGCTCAATACAAAAAGTGAGCAAGGAATATGAAGAGGCAACACACAGAAAAAAATATAAATATAAACAAACCCATAAAAAATGCTTACCAGCTCTCAGAGAAATCAAAATGGGACAACTGTTTTCTTCCATCAGATTGACAATAATTAAGATGACTGATAAATCTAAAAGAAATCCAGAAAATGACTGATACATAATACCAAATATTACCAGCAATGGAAATGGAGTCAACATCACGTTGGAAGATAAAGGGGGTGTGAGCTTCTACACAGACCACATCTTTACAAGGAGCAGGTAGTGGAGGGTTATCTCTGAGATTTCAAGATGCCTCACCTACTACCACCAAAACACACACACGCTGACACACACACACACACCCCAACTGCGGGGAGAGTATGTGTCTGCACATATAGGCAGCAGTTTAAAAGGAAGATAGATTCAAGGAGAGAATTTTGCAAGTGAAAGACAATTCAGCTTGCCTGAATGTTGAGCAGAAGAATGCAGAAGAGCCAGGCGTGGTGAAGTTTCTAGAAATGGCTCAAACAAGATCTCTGCCAGAGCAGGAGGGAAAGGGATCCAGAGCCCGTGGGGGGATGCTGGCCATGCCTATGACTATGGGACTGACCTCAGAAGACTTTCAGACGGAGGGACCCCGCCAGCAGTGGCACAGCAGATGCAGAAAATATCAGAGGCTTATTTCTTCTACTTTCTCCAATACAACTAACTGTGCTAGGCTAAAGGAATACATTTGCATTTAAGGTTAGCCCAGATATAGCCTTAGTTAATTTACCAAATACTTAATAACCAAAGTAAGATCCCCTCCTACATCTCCAGGTTCAAGATCTCTCTGTCCCTGCCTCCTTGCCTCCAAAAGGCTGTATGGGACCACGATGCACCCCCAGGATTAATTCCTGAAGAGCAGAGCCATCTCAGTAATAAGGAAATAAGCTTGGAATTCACCCTGGCTTGAGCTTTGCTTTGGATAACAAAAACGAAGTGCCCGTCGAGATTTCGCTCTTCACAAGAAGGTGTCCCCAGATGAACCCCCGGCTCCAACCTGGTTCTCCGGCATCGGGACCACAGGCACCTGCTCGTTCTCCAGCTGAAAAACCTCACCCACATTTTGAAAAAGATCGTTCACAGGAAGGGTTTCTGACGGTTGTTATGGCTCTTGTTCTTTTTTTTCCTTTGTTGTCATGCTTCTCAAGCTGCAACCCATACACGTCTGAACAAACACTGCTGTTTGCTTTCTCCCATGTCAGCATGGCATCCTGGGGAGAACAGGGTGGAGGTCAGGGTCCTCCCATCCTGGGTCAGTCTTCTCATCGGTGACCACTGGCAGCCTCCTGATTTCCCTATATAGCAACCTATTCGTTAAACACATCTCTTAAAACGTTAAAACATGGAAGTACAGCATCTAGTTCCATTTTGGGGAGAAAATGCAGTCTTTCTGTTACTATCAAGCCTCTGGCTTCAAGGAACGATGAATTCCTCCTTGGTATGAGAGACCCTGACCTCTGCCCTGTGCAGACCGCAGCCTCACTGCAAAGACATGCCAGCTTCTACCAGCTGCTCATTTGCTACCTGCAGTGATGGCACCGCTGCCGTGACACTATATTTATCCAACGCGTACTGGGAGTGGTTTACCAGTTCCTGTCGCCATGTAATTATCACAAAGCCCTCATGCACTGTGGCAAATGTGATTTCTCCCTGGCCACCGCATGGCCTGTTCAGGCGCTGACTATTTTTAGGCAGAGGTTCTAGTGCCTGGCTTTATTCCCAAAGCTGTCTCCTCTTTTAATGCTCCATTTGGCGCCAAGAACCAAACCATGCCCATCGTGTTCCCACGAGGTTTTTGCAGAAAGGCAAACCTACTCCCACTCCTGAATTAATGAACCCCTCTTGCTGTCAACTGTAGTTTAATGGATTTCACCATCCTGTGTATTTTCACACTCAGAACAGAAAGTCATACAAAGGTAACTTAATTCAGGAGTGACCTTTGAGTTCATTGCCTGGCAAGGTTGTAAATCTTGTGCGGTGCCAGGTCTATGCCTTTGTCCGTGATTTCCATAGGCGGCTTCACCTTATGTGTGGCAGTGACTTTAAATGGCTGCAAAAATGTTGTCTCTGTCTAAAATGGCTGATAGTCATTACATTTTATCAACCCTGGTGATCACTTATCCCCATTCATTCCCCAAGTTTATCATTTCACTAGACGATCTTTCAAAAAGATCGTGCTCCCATGGTACAGAATATTTCAAGCAACTTGAAAAATAATTTCTCTTCTCTTCTCTTCATTGCTGCATCTTTCTTGGTTACTTTCTCTCTAAGGCTCAAAAATTACCAAATGTGGGGACTTTACTTTTTCACTTTTCTTTCTACGAAGTCAGTTCATGATCAGTAGTTAACCTCATCTTTAAAATTCAATGCAAATGAGCCAGAAT
This sequence comes from Balaenoptera borealis, assembly GCF_965194805.1. Lineage (NCBI taxonomy): Eukaryota > Metazoa > Chordata > Mammalia > Artiodactyla > Balaenopteridae > Balaenoptera > Balaenoptera borealis. The sequence continues at coordinate 74,080,262 of NC_138877.1, forward strand.
TTGAATTTGAGATGAAAAAAAATATCTCCAAAGTGAAGATTTGAAACTCCAAGAACCGAGTTTCATGGATCAGATATAAACTAATTTAAAACAGTGAATTCCCAAACTACCCCTCCTTTGTTTACTCTCTCCACAGATATTACTGATCACTTGCTTTTTGTTGAGCATTAGGTAAACAGGTGCACAAAAGTGCAGAAAGAGTTTTCCCCATCTTAAAGATAGTCCCAGCTAGTGGGAAAGACAATCACGCTTAAAAAGAATTACAGCATCTTGTTATAAAACCATGAGAAAATGTATAGTGTTTGGGGAGCAAATAGGAGAGGCAAGCAGAACATGAAGCAATTTGTTGCCATTTCTCCAGTATCCGTTCTTCTCTTTCTGGAGACAGCATCCTTCTTTGCCTGGAGTGCTGCTCCATCATCCTCTCCAGCCAATACTCCCACCTCCTGGCCCTTCCCCCACAGAGGTGAGCACGTAACCCAAGGATGGCCCATCATAATGCCCCATCCTCCTGGCCACAGTGATTGGTCCAGGGTGAACACATGACCCAAAGTGGACCAATCAGAAACACTTCTTGTGATTTTCTTCATGGATGCTGATAGAGAAAATCTCTAATGATAGCAACTAGATGCACATTTTTCTCAAGTTTATTTGACTTGGTTTTTGTTCACTGTCAATTGAATGAGTCCTGACTAGCACAGAGGCATCCTAGGAAGAGAAAAACCTGTGATGACACAAACATGGCACATCCATGATACAGCAAATACAGAAAAAGGTATTTGTAACTTTCCTTTCCAACCCACCATTTTGACCATATTATCTTGATATTTTGATCCTGCCATTTTAACCATGTTCCTTATTCTGTATTCTGCCAAAATATGGACTGTAAGTGTCAGAGAAAATGGTAGGACATACACAAAAGAAATAGATTATCAACACAGTAGATCATCTGACCGTTCTGAACAATCTTGGAATGCCTGAGAGAACTGTTCATTATAGTCCTTTCAATTAAATGAAGATACATGGAATAAGTTTTTAATTCAATCCATAATAAATAATATTGGAAATTACAAAGAACAAAATAAAAACGTTAATAAGGGCTAAACCTAAACACCATACATTTTTAGTCTCCAAAATTCTACCCAGAAAAAAAAAAAAAAAAAAAAAACAGACTTGAAAGAAGGAACTGGTGCAATGTGAAGCTTACAATGGAAGAAAAATGAATTCGAAATTTTAATTTTGTGAAAGAATGTGTTAAGTGCACTGATACTGTGATGTCTAATTAACAAATCAAATATCAAGTATAATATTAACACACGAGATAATCTTCCCAATCAGATTTTTTCAAGTAAATAAAAAACGCAAAATAAACTGTATACAATTCAATTGTGCTACATAAACCTTTAGACAAGCAATACTTTGATTTACTGTATCAGCTAGAGAAAACATTCTCTCGATAAAAATTCACTTTGAAGTTAATTCAGTAGGATGAGAGCCTATTGATTCCATATGTGCATCACTTTGGCGGAAGTGTACATTTCAAGGGAAGAAGTGTCAAAAAATGAAGCTGTAGAAGTAGGAGGATAAGATTATGAAGGATCAGGCAAGTAATACTAAAGGCTTTGGACTTTATCCTGAATGCTATTAGGAATCTATGAATCACTTTTCAAAGGGGAGTAATCTGATCAGCTCTTCAGTCAAGTCAAATCCCCGCAGTAGCTCCACGGAGAACGGAGAGCAGAGGAATAAGATTGGAGCCCAGGACACGAATGAGGCTCTGATCCACTAATCCAGGACTGGGAGAGAGTCTGGACGCAGGGAGGGGCCAAGGGAAGGGAGGGAAGGGAGAGAGGCAGGAGATAGCATGTCAGTGAATTTGACGGGGCTCGACTGATTAGACGTGGGGTGGAGGAAGAATGACAAATGGTCCCCGAAATCCCACCTTGTGCATTTGGACACACTTTGCCAAGAAAGAAAATCAGAAAAGACTAAAGGGAGGTGATGAGCTCATCCCGGTCTGAGGTGAGTGCAGATATCCATTAGCCAGCTTGCATCTATTGCTCAAGGAGGTGTGGACTGGGGCAAAGTAGTCCAGTGTATCGATGTACAGTTGATCCAAGAAGCCATTTGAGATAACTGTTTCATTAGCAACAAAGAGGACAGACTTCAGAGGGAAAATCTGTTTGTTTTCTTCTTAAAGTAATAGCTATATAGAGCTCTGTGTGCTTTATGTATTTTATTTCATTTAAAAGAAACTTTTAGGAGACTTCATGTTCTTTTGTTTGTTTGTCTTGTACATTTTAATTCGCTTAAGCTTCACAGCAAGCATAGGAGATGAATGCATCCTTTTCATTTTTTTTACTGTTGAAAAAATACTGAGAAACAGAGAGGTAAAGTATTCTGCCCAAGGTAACAAATAGAGTAAATGGTACAGTAAGGAACCAAACCCCCATGATCTGGACTCAGTCTTCATTCTAACCACCAGGCAGTACTGCCCCTGACTGTGTTGACACCACATTTAAGGGACCAGCAGAAGAAATCCAAGGGAGGAGAAACCAGAAGGTACAATCAGAGAAGAAAGAGGGAAAGCAGAGGGTGTGGTGTCACAGAAGATCAAGAAAGGTTGGGTGTCAAGGAAGAAGTCACTGAGAACGCTGTGACACAGAGGGTACCTTGAATATCAGGGCTAAAAAGTGGCCCCTGGGCTGGGATGGGTGGGCTTTCCTGTATTTTCTGTGGAGAAGCAAAAGCCATGAGATAGTAGACAGAGCAGAAGAAGGGAGGAACGGAAATGAAGATGACAGAAAACTCTGTCCTTCCCTGCACAGCGATGCTTCTTCAAAGAAGTGACAGCAGTGAAGGGGGACCTGAGGCCCTTTCAGGTTGCGACAGGAGAGAAGGACACAAGAAAGCTTGGGGGACTTCCCTGGTGGTCCGGTGGTTAAGACTCTGTGCTCCCAATGCAGGGGGCACAGTTTCGATCCCTGGTCGGGGAACTAAGATCCCACAAGCTGCACAGTGCGGCCAAAGATTTAAATTTTTTTTTAATTTTAAAAATTTAAAAAATATAACCCAAAAGCTCAGGAAAATTAAAAAAAAAAAAAAAAAAAAGCTTGGATAGGACACCTGGAGAGGAAGGGGGACGCATGGGGACAGAGTGTCTGCCAAGTAACTTTAATTTTACACTTGAAGTTAGAGATGAGGTTATATGCCAAAAACGACAAGGTGGATGAAGGACTAGGGAATTTAGAAAGAATAAGAAAGGGCTGAAATGTCTACTGTGGGGATTAGGAGAAAGACTTGCCTAGAGATGTCTCCTCTGAAGTTATGGCTCCTCTGGTACTGCAGGGGCAGCAATCCATCATGGTTTGCCCAGGAAGGTCCCAATGGGCACCGATGATGTTTATATCATTGTTTTTCTTTCCAAAGGGTTCCTTTTTGGAGGTTACTGTAACCCTAATATTAGGACATGTCTTAAAAAAGAGGCTTATAATAATGTTCATTCTCACAATGTTACCAAGGATGAGATTCATTTTACACACTGTGATTTCAGTGGGAATTCATGGGAGAAATCTTACCAATCTCAGTATCCATCTATTAACTACTTCAGTATAGGTACTGTGTGTCTTACAATCAACAGCACAACCCTTTACGCGTTGATTTCTAAGAAATTTAGAGCAAAATGTATGGCACACTCCAAACAAATATATCAAAGTCGTTGACGTGTCTTTTGTGTTCCAACTTTATCTCCTTTAGGTCTTTACTTTTCAACCCTTACATTTCCATTGTCTGTCATTTTAATTTTGTGCTTATTTTGTTAAATATACATAATTTTGTAAAAATATCTTAAATTGTTTCTGGAACTAGAGGTTTCCTTCAGTCTTTCATTCATTTTTTCACTTTTTAAAAAACAGTGAAGAGGGTTGAAGATGGCGGAAGAGTAAGACGCGGAGATCACCTTCCTTCCCACAGATACAGTAGAAATACATCTACACATGGAACTGCTCCTACAGAACACCCACTGAATGCTGGCAGAAGACCTCAGACCTCCCAAAAGGCAGGAAACTCCCCACGTACTTGGGTAGGGCAAAAGAAAAAAGAAATAACAGAGACAAAAGAATAGGGACGGGACCTGCACCAGTGGGAGGGAGCCGTGAAGGAGGAAAGGTTTCCACACACTAGGAGCCCCTTCGCAGGCGGAGACTGTGGGTGGTGGAGGGGGGAGCTTCGGAGCCATGGAGGAGAGCGCAGCCACAGGGGCGCAGAGGGAAAAACGGAGAGATTCCCGCACGGAGGCTCAGCAACGAGCATCACTCACCAGCCCGAGAGGCTTGTCTGCTCACCCGCCAGGGCGGGCGGGGCTGGGAGCTGAGGCTCGGGCTGTGGTCGGATCGCAGGGAGAGGACTGGGGTTGACGGCGTGAACACAGCCTGAAGGGGCTAGTGCGTCACAGCTGCCGGGAGGGAGTTCGGGAAAAAGTCTGCAGCTGCCGAAGAGGCAAGAGACTTTTTCTTACCTCTTTGTTCCGCGGTGCGCAAGGAGCGGGGATTCAGAGCACCGCCTAAACGAGCTCCAGAGACGGGCGCGAGCCACGGCCATCAGCGCGGACCCCAGAGACGGGCATGAGACGCTGGGGCTGCTGCTGCCGCCACCAAGAAACCTGTGTGCGAGCACAGGTCACTCTCCACACCGCCCCTCCCGGGAGCCTGTGCAGCCCGCCACGGCCAGGGTCCCGTGATCCGGGGACAACTTCCCCGGGAGAACGCACAGCGCGCCTCGGGCTGCTGCAACGTCACGACGCCTCTGACGCCGCAGGCTCGCCCCGCCTCCTCCGTACCCGTCCCTCCCCCCGCCTGAGTGAGCCAGAGCCCCCGAAGCAGCTGCTCCTTTAACCCCGTCCTGTCTGAGCGAAGAACAGACGCCCTCAGGCGACCTACATGCAGAGGCGGGGCCACATCCAAAGCTGAACCCCGGGAGCTGTACGAACAAAGAAGAGAAAGGGAAATGTCTCCCAGCAGCCTCAGAAGCAGCGGATTAATGCTCCACAAACAACTTGATGTGCCTGCATCTGTTGAATACCTGAATAGACAACGAATCATCCCAAATTCAGGAGGTAGACTTTGGGAGCAGGATATATTAATATTTCCACTTTTCCTTTTTTTGTGAGTGTATATGTGTATGCTTCTGGGTGAGATTTTGTCTGTATAGCTTTGCTTTCACCATTAGTCCTAGGGTTAGGTCCGTCTGTTTTTGTTTTTGTTTTTTTAACTTAAAAAAATTTTGTTTTCTTAATAATTTTTTCCTTATTTTCTATTTTTAGAAATTAAAAAAAAATTTTTTTAATAAGTTTTTCATATTTTTTATTTTAAAAAATTAAAAAAATTTTTTCTTAATAATTTTTTTCTTATTTTTTATTATAAAAAATTAATAAATCTATTTTTAAAAATTAAAAAAAATTTTTCTTAATAAATTGATTCTTAATAATTTTTTTTCTTATTTTTTATTATAATAGCTTTATTTTATTTTATTTTATCCTCTTTCTTTCTTTCTTTCTATTTTTTATCCCTTTTATTCTGAGCTGTGTGGATGAAAGGCTCTTGGTGCTCCAGCCAGGCGTCAGGGCTGTGCCTCTGAGGTGGGAGAGCCAACTTCAGGATACTGGTCCACAAGAGACTTCCCAACTCCACGTAATACCAAACGGCGAAAATCTCTCAGAGATCTCCATCTCAACATCAAGACCCAGCTTCATTCAACGACCAGCAAGCTACAGTGCTGGACACCCTATGCCAAACAACTAGCAAGACAGGAACACAGCCCCATCCATTAGCAGAGAGGCTGCCCAAAATCATAATAAGGCCACAGACACCCCAAAACACACCACCAGCCGTGGACGGGCCCACCAGAAAGACAAGATCCAACCTCATCCACCATAACACAGGCACTAGTCCCTTCCACCAGGAAGCCTACACAACCCACTGAACGAACCTTAGCCACTGGGGACAGATACCAAAAACAACAGGAACTACAAACCTGCAGCCTGTGAAAAGGAGACCCCAAACACAGTAAGATAAGCGAAATGAGAAGGCAAAAAAACACACAGCAGGTGAATGAGCAGGGTCAAAACACACCAGACCTAACAAATGAAGAGGAAATAGGTAGTCTACCTGAAAAAGAATTCAGAATAATGATAGTAAAGATGATCCACAATCTTGGAAATAGAATAGACAAAATGCAAGAAACATTTAACAAGGACGTAGAAGAACTAAAGAGGAACCAAGCAATGATGAAAAACACAATAAATGAAATTAAAAATACTCTAGACGGGATCAATAGCAGAATAACTGAGGCAGAAGAACGGATAAATGACTTGGAAGATAAAATAGTGGAAATAACTACGGCACAGCAGAATAAAGAAAAAAGAATGAAAAGAACTGAGGACAGTCTCAGAGACCTCTGGGACAACATTAAACGCACCAACATTTGAATTATAGGGGTCCCAGAAGAAGAAGAGAAAAAGAAAGGGACTGAGAAAATATTTGAAGAGATTATAGTTGAAAACTTCCCTAATATGGGAAAGGAAATAGTTAATCAAGTCCTGGAAGCACAGAGAGTGCCATACAGGATAAATCCAAGGAGAAACACGCCAAGACACATATTAATCAAACTATCAAAAATTAAATATAAAGAAAATATATTAAAAGCAGCAAGGGAAAAACAACAAATAACACACAAGGGAATCCCCATAAGGTTAACAGCTGATCTTTCAGCAGAAACTCTGCAAGCCAGAAGGGAGTGGCAGGATATACTTAAAGTGATGAAGGAGAAAAACCCACAACCAAGGTTACTCTACCCAGCAAGGATCTCATTCAGATTTGATGGAGAAATTAAAACCTTTACAGACAAGCAAAAGCTGAGAGAGTTCAGCACCACCAAACCAGCTTTACAACAAATGCTAAAGGAACTTCTCTAGGCAAGAAACACAAGAGAATGAAAACACCTACAATAACAAACCCAAAACATTTAAGAAAATGGGAATAGGAACATACATATCGATAATTCCCTTAAATGTAAATGAATTAAATGCTCCCACCAAAAGACACAGACTGGCTGAATGGATACAAAAACAAGACCCATATATATGCTGTCTACAAGAGACCCACTTCAGACCTAGAGACACATACAGACTGAAAGTGAGGGGATGGAAAAAGATATTCCATGCAAATGGAAATCAAAAGAAAGCTGGAGTAGCAATTCTCATATCAGACAAAATAGACTTTAAAGTAAAGACTATTACAAGAGACAAAGAAGGACACTATATAGTGATCAAGGGATCAATCCAAGAGGAAGGTATAACAATTGGAAATATCTATGCACCCAACATAGGAGCACCTCAATACATAAGGCAAATGCTAACAGCCATAAAAGGGGAAATCGACAGCAACACAATCATAGTAGGGGACTTTAACACCCCACTTTCACCAATGGACAGATCATCCAAAATGAAAATAAATAAGGAAACACAAGCTTTAAATGATACATTAAACAAGATGGACTTAATTGATATTTATAGGACATTCCACCCAAAAACAACAGAATACACATTTTTCTCAAGTGCTCATGGAACATTCTCCAGGATAGATCATATCTTGGGTCACAAATCAAGCCTTGGTAAATTTAAGAAAATTGAAATCGTATCAAGAATCTTTTCCGACCACAACGCTATGAGACTAGATATCAATTACAGGAAAAGATCTGTAAAAAATACAAACACATGGAGGCTACACAATACACTACTTAATAACGAAGTGATCACTGAAGAAATCAAAGGGGAAATCAAAAAATACCTAGAAACAAATGACAATGGAGACATGACGACCCAAAACCTATGGGATGCAGCAAAAGCAGTTCTAAGAGGGAAGTTTATAGCAATACAAGCCTCCCTCAAGAAACAGGAAACATCTCGAATAAACAACCTAACCTTGCACCTAAAGCAATTAGAGAAAGAAGAGCAAAAATACCCCAAAGCTAGCAGAAGGAAAGAAATCATAAAGATCAGATCAGAAATAAATGAAAAAGAAATGAAGGAAACAATAGCAAAAATCAATGAAACTAAAAGCTGGTTCTTCGAGAAGATAAACAAAATTGATAAACCATTAGCTGGACTCATCAAGAGAAAAAGGGAGAAGACTCAAATGAATAGAATTAGAAATGAAAAAGGAGAAGTAACCACTGACACTGCAGAAATACAAACGATCATGAGAGATTACTACAAGCAACTCTATGCCAATAAAATGGACAACCTGGAAGAAATGGACAGATTCTTAGAAATGCACAACCTGCCGAGACTGAACCAGGAAGAAATAGAAAATAAGAACAGACCAATCACAAGCACTGAAATTGAAAATGTGATTAAAAATCTTCCAACAAACAAAAGCCCAGGACCAGATGGCTTCACAGGCGAATTCTATCAAACATTTAGAGAAGAGCTAACACCTATCCTTCTCAAACTCTTCCAAAATATTGCAGAGGGAGGAACACTCCCCAACTCATTCTACGAGGCCACCATCACCCTGATACCAAAACCAGACAAAGATGTCACAAAGAAAGAAAACTACAGGCCAATATCACTGATGAACATAGATGCAAAAATCCTCAACAAAATACTAGCAAACAGAATCCAACAGCACATTAAAAGGATTATACACCATGATCAAGTGGGGTTTATTCCAGGAATGCAAGGATTCTTCAATATATGCAAATCAATCAACGTGATACATCATATTAACAAATTGAAGGAGAAAAACCATATGATCATCTCAATAGATGCAGAGAAAGCTTTCGACAAAATTCAACACCCATTTATGATAAAAGCCCTGCAGAAAGTAGGCATAGAGGGAACTTTCCTCAACATAATAAAGGCCATATATGACAAACCCACAGCCAACATTGTCCTCAATGGTGAAAAACTGAAACCACTTCCACTAAGATCAGGAACAAGACAAGGTTGCCCACTCTCACCACTATTATTCAACACAGTTTTGGAAGTGTTAGCCACAGCAATCAGAGAAGAAAAAGAAATAACAGGAATCCAAATCGGAAAAGAAGAAGTAAAGCTGTCACTGTTCGCAGATGACATGATACTATACATAGAGAATCCTAAAGATGCTACCAGAAAACTACTAGAGCTAATCAATGAATTTGGTAAAGTAGCAGGATACAAAATTAATGCACAGAAATCTCTTGCATTCCTATATACTAATGATGAAAAATCTGAAAGTGAAATTAAGAAAACACTCCCGTTTACCATTGCAACGAAAAGAATAAAATATCTAGGAATAAACCTACCTAAGGAGACAAAAGACCTGTATGCAGAAAATTATAAGACACTGATGAAAGAAATTAAAGATGATACAAATAGATGGAGAGATATACCATGTTCTTGGATTGGAAGAATCAATATTGTGAAAATGACTCTACTACCCAAAGCAATCTACAGATACAATGCAATCCCTATGAAACTACCAATGGCATTTTTCACAGAACTAGAGCAAAAAATTTCACAATTTGTATGGAGACACAAAAAAACGCCAAATAGCCAAAGCAATCTTGAGAACGAAAAATGGAGCTGGAGGAATCAGGTTCCTGGACTTCAGACTGTATTACAAAGCTACAGTAATCAAGACAGTTTAGTACTAGCACAAAAACAGAAATATAGATCAATGGAACAGGATAGAAAGCCCAGAGATAAACCCACGCACCTATGGTCACCTTATCTTCAATAAAGGAGGCAAGCATATACAGTGGAGAAAAGACAGCCTCTTCAATAAGTGGTGTTGGGAAAATTGGACAGGTACATGTAAAAGTATGAAATTAGAACACTCCCTGACACCATACACAAAAATAAACTCAAAATGGATTAAAGACCTAAGTGTAAGGCCAGACACTATAAAACTCTTAGAGGAAAACATAGGCAGAACACTCTATGACATACATCACAGCAAGATCCTTTTTGACCCACCTACTAGAGAAATGGAAATAAAAACACAAATAAACAAATGGGACCTAATGAAACTTAAAAGCTTTTGCACAGCAAAGGAAACCATAAACAAGACCAAAAGACAACCCTCAGAATGGGAGAAAATATTTGCAAATGAAGCAACTGACAAAGGATTAATCTCCAAGATTTACAAGCAGCTCATGCAGCTCAATAACAAAAAAACAAACAACCCAATCCAAAAATGGGCAGAAGACCTAAATAGACATTTCTCCAAAGAAGATATACAGATGGCCAACAGACACATGAAAGACTGCTCAACATCACTAATCATTAGAGAAATGCAAATCAAAACTACAATGAGGTATCATCTCACACCAGTCAGAATGGCCATCATCAAAAAATCTAGAAACAATAAATGCTGGAGAGGGTGTGGAGAAAAGGTAACCCTCTTGCACTGTTGGTGGGAATGTAAATTGATACAGCCACTATGGAGAACAGTATGGAGGTTCCTTAAAAAACTAAAAATAGAACTACCATATGACCCAGCCATCCCACTACTGGGCATATACCCTGAGAAAACCATAGGTCAAAAAGACTCATGTACCAAAATGTTCATTGCAGCTCTATTTACAATAGCCAGGACATGGAAGCAACCTAAATGTCCATCATCGGATGAATGGATAAAGAAGATGTGGCACATATATACAATGGAATATTACTCAGCCATAAAAAGAAATGAAATGGAGGTATTTGTAATGAGGTGGATGGATTTAGAGTCTGTCATACCGAGTGAAGTAAGTCAGAAAGAGAAAAACAAATACAGTATGCTAACACATATATACGGAATCTAAGGAAAAAAAAAAAAAGGTCATGAAGAACCTAGTGGCAAGACGGGAATAAAGACACAGACCTACTAGAGAATGGACTTGAGGATATGGGGAGGGGGAGGGGTGAGACGTGACAGGGTGAGAGAGTGTCATGGACATATATACACTACCAAATGTAAAATAGATAGCTAGTGGGAAGCAGCCGCATAGCACAGGGAGATCAGCTCGGTGCTTTGTAACCACCTAGAGGGATGGGATAGGGAGGGTGGGAGGGAGGGAGATGCAAGAGGGAAGAGATATGGCAACATATGTATATGTATAACTGATTCACTTTGTTATAAAGCAGAAACTAACACACCATTGTAAAGCAATTATACTCCAATAAAGATGTTTAAAAAAAAAAAAAAACAGTAAGTAGGACAGGTATAAAATGTGGAGTCATGAAAAAAATCAGATGAGTTTTTTTATTGTTTTAAGTTTCAGAAGATCTTTCTAATTTGTTAAAGACAAATCAACCTGGTAACACAAATGTGAGCTTTACGGTTAGGTAAAGTGATGGGGACCAGAATTGTGACATGATTCTGATGGCCGTTTGCAGAGCTGAAAATGTGAGCAGGTACTATCTGTTTACTACAAGCCTCTTTTGTCCTTTTTTCCTCAGTTTACAGAAACCCGATTTGTTGAATGGGGTCAGACCCTGTTCTGACCAATTCAGTTGTCATCTGGGCATCTTCCGGGAAAGATGTTCCTCCCTGATGAAAGGAGAACTGCTGTCCCAACCCAAGCATGTGTTTTCCTCCCCACCACACTGTCTTCCTGCCTTTGGGGAAGCATTGTGGAAATTCACGATGTCTGTAGCCACGGCCACTTTGAGACAATCGGGAGAGGACTGAAACGAAGTGAACCCAGAGTCCTGAAACCATCCCACGGGAGGTGACTGGTCTTCTTGTTAAGTGAAGAAAAGGAAGCCCTTTTTGTCCACACTTCTCTTAATCAGGTATTATATCACTTGTACCCGAAAGCATCTTAACTGATGCACACGCATTCTATATATAAAACAAAAAAACACTCCACTGGGCTCAGCCCAGGAGTTCCTAGAAGTTTCATCCGACAGCCCGTCACCTTGGTGAGGACAGTGAAGAAACAGGATGTCACCTCCTGTACTGAAGTCCCCTCACTGCCCCATTACTGTCCCAGAGATGCAACACACTTTTAGACAACTAAAATCAAAACACATTCCTGAAAGAATTATTTTAAGTAAAATAATTATGTGTATGACTTGCAGCAAGATAAAACACTGAGGTGTAAGTTTATGGTTGTGTTGAATTTTCTTTTTGGCTTCCTCCATCTTTAAGCTGTTGTATTCTCGCCATAGACTACTTTCATAATCAGGAAACAAAACAAATCTTATTTATGAAATAAATAGTCCCCACATTATCATTTCTACACTTGGCATTGAAAACCCATCAAGAACGAAAGTCAGGGTGGGACCAGCCGACAAAGCTTAATTTGGGAGGATGTTTTCCCAGCCTCTGGTTAGGATAGGAATGCAAGATACAGCTTAGGTGACAAGTGTCTATCTACCTGGCTCATTCCCCACATCAATAGCTTGAAAGCAGTACCTCTCCCGCCTCTTCCTCGTTGTTTAATTTCGGTGTCTGGGACTGTCTGTTTTCATCTTCCTTTCTTCATATACCTCCTATTCTCATTAGTCAATGCACTAAATTCTATACAGTGCATATATTCCTAATAGGAGCCTGTTAACATATTAAAAGTGTAAAAATAGTTATTTTGTCATGACTTTGTAAAATGTCATATCAAACACCTATCAAGTTGTTTCACATGAAAAGCCTTAATTTGTCACCAATATAAGTCAATTTCAGTTAGTTTCTTCCCATCCATTCCCAGTCTACTAAAGTACATTGAATAAGAGATAGTAGCCTATTTTTAATCTCCTGGATTACAGCTTTAATGACCATTTGAAGGATCATTAGGTGGCACTGCCTGAAAAATTTTGTTATGAGTATAATTTTAGAAGCAGAATACATGGCTTAAATAAGACCTAAGGGCCCTTCAGAATTGACGGCCCTTTAAGCAGCATTTGAAAAAAAAAATAGCTTTCAGAACTTTGTACAGTATGTGTTTAGAAATGGTCTTTCCATAAAATCTCTAGGCTGAAAAATAGAGTTCTCCAATGAATATATAGGCAATCAAAAAAATGCCACATTATTAATTCACCTTATAGTACTTTGATGCTTTCAACATTATAATGTTCAGCTAGAGAAAAGAGAACATAGCGGAGGGGGGTAGCCTTTCATTTAAATTGGTGCTTGAGCTTTGCAATTACTTCAAATGTCATTGCTGATATTTGAAGAGCTTTCCAGTGGAATTTTTCTCAAGTTGGGTATTTGACTGACATGATTAACCTTAGGCCCCATCTTGATGCCACTAGACTATATGATGAAAAAATTAATTTTTATCTTACAATGTGTGCCAGACTTTCAAATGGTGAGGAAACTAGAATCAAAAGATTATTCTGGGACAAAGATCATCATATGAGTGATTAAATTTTAGATCATGGGCAACTTTCTACTATTAAATTGGTTCATTTTGCCAAACTCATTTTGCAAATACCTTAAAGCAAATAAAAGTATGCATCAAATGTGAAAAACAGTAACAAAAACAGGAAAACTTAATAAAAATCTGTTGTTGTATATTATATTCATTAATTAAAGGATAATATTATATAATACACATAGGACATTTGTCAGTAAAGCAGTTTATATAATTTTTTTGGCTAAAAGAATCTTTGGAAAATGTTCATTTAATATTTTTAAAAATTTCCTCTTCCAACTTCACATTAATATTTGTTGATGATTTCTTCCATTTTAGTTGTTCATTATGACTTTGCAGGACCTGAAAAGACAATTTTAAACATAGCTTTAATTTATTAAGCACTTTCCCATATAATGTTAGCAACTGATTAAAAAAAAATAATAGTACCTGAACTGTTCATTGAGTTTCAGAGTTCTATTATGTCTTACTTGAAAACGTTTCTTTGAATCAGCCTAGAACACAAGAAAGTTCATGTTTGGTTTACGACGTAACTCTGTCCAAGGAACCCAAATAAAGAACAAGAGCTTGGAATTTGGAAATAAAACAGGATGGTTGAGAAAAGAATAGTGTGAAAATTAACTGACTTCTGGACTAACAGTATCCTTCCAAATAGCACGGCTACTGACGAACCACAGATCCAAATGTCGGTATTAAATTCTCCCACAATTACACAATGTTACTTCATATTCCAGGGATAGAAATAATCTTGTAAAACAGGACGATTAAAGTACTGTAACAGAACTCTATAGTATTTAATACCTATGTCTTCGGAAGGGCGTGTTTTAGAAATTTTGATCATAATGCAATCAGCTCAAAGCTGTTAAAATATGGATAATTTCACTCATTTTTCCAGTAGGTTTCTGCCTTGAATAAGTAAACAGTGGGTAATGATTTGTGCCAAAGTCCCCGTAACACTCCATTAAACCTAAAGCATGACAATCTGATCAGATGTCTCTTTTGTAGTCAGACACTGACTTGTGACATTGTGAGTTACTCAGCTACATCAGGTCACATCAAAAGTCTTGTCTTTTCATCTTCCCCAAATCCCTGATGGTTTTACATCTGACACATCTTGAATCTCGGCATTTTGACCTTACTCTTCGACCCAAATTTGATATAGTCTGAGAACTACTATTGAAATAATACTATGTTATTACTTAAGGAGCTGAATGGATCAGCAAATAACATCGACATTAGCAGAATTTCAAATTTTTACATTATTTTTTATCAATGTCTGGCCCAAATAAATCACAATGATGCATATATATATATATATATATATATACTGAGTCTCATACAATATAGCTGAATAGCTGACACTAGATAGTTCAGATCAGTCAAACCAAACTAAATACCACATCAAATAATTGGATGTACATTTTATGAATATCCTGACTAAAATTTTGGAAGTTCATTGCTGAAATTAATATTCAAGTGAAGTTTTCAGTCTTCAATTACAATTCATTATAGAATGCCTGATTGTAACCCTGGATTTTTATTAATTAATAAAATTATATGGGGGGAGGGATAAATTAGGAGTATGGGATTAACAGATACACACCACTATATATAAAATAGATAAATAACAAGGATTTACTATATAGCACAGGAAACTATATTCAATATCTTGTAATAACCTATAATGGAAAAGGATCCAAAAATACATATATATGTATAACTGAATCACTTTGTTGTATACCTGAACCTAACACAATATGGTAAATCAACTATATTTCAATATAAAAAAAATTATATGTACAAATGTTTGGCAATTCCTGAGCCCAAGATGATGACGATAAAACTGTTTATTGAATTTCCTCAGATTTTAGAAACTTATTTCCTATTTACTCTTTTTGTTTGTTTGCTTGTTTTGCCATAATGTCTTTTTTCAGGCTTTATTGAGATATAATTGACATATAACATTATGTAAGTTTAAGGTATACAACATAGTGATTTTACATATGTGTATATTGCAAAATGATCACACATATTTATTTAGAGATTGCTGTCTGCAAGGCTTGTAGCATCTAGGCATCGATGATTGGCTTCTACACAAGCCTGGGAGGCAGAGAGGGTATTACAATAATGCCCTTTCACACAGATGAATCTGTGTGAAAAGTTTTAAGTTTTAGAAATATATGGTTTAGGAAAAGAAAGTCGCTCATAAAGCCTCTCTCCTGAAAAGCTCTGAAAACTTCAGGGTGAAAAAACCATGCCAGTTGATCTTTATGTATTATTGAAAGTTCTGAATGCTTCTAATTAGTTATTGTCACTCAATAGAATCACATAAGCCTGAATATCTTCTATTTGAGGAATGGAATTCAGGAAATTCATGAACTTAGATAGGGAAATGAATAAAATTGTACCTTCCCTTTCACTTCCTTCAGTGATGAAGATAAGCAAAAAACCACAGTAGCACCAGCCATACCTGGCACTTTGTCACTAATTGAAATTATCCGTATTTTCATATCAGATATCTCTATTCATCATGCTCATCGAATAGACCCACACCTAGATCTTATTAGTCACGTATGCATGATGAAACACACAGACTACTATGTTAAAATATGTTTTTTCATTATTTCATAATTGTTTTTAAATATTATTTGTTTCCTTTGAAATCCTATGTATTTTATGCATTTAAGAACATTGTTTTGAGAAGGGTTTGCCAAAAGGGGTCCATAGCACAAAAATAAGTTAAGAGTTCCCATCCTGGACTCGCTTTAGTGACTTAATATCTCGTAAGAAAGCCTATATGCATCTCTCAAACACCTTTCAGGGGTGATACATGTACCCTTAACTTGAACTGAAACCTGCCTTTTTATAAATTCACTGGAGATGTCTTTAATGACTTCCCATTTCCTACAGAATAACCTCTACATTATCTTTTACAGACAGTACGGTCCATGCCACTGACTAGACCTCTTCGTTCCCCAAACTACATGGAATTTTGAACCTCTTTGCTCATAACCTATCCTTTCCCCGGAGTCCCATTTCCCTGCAAATAGTCACTTGTAGTGATCTGAGGCCAGTTTTACTTATCCTGAACTTATGCAATTGTCGTTTGCAAACTTATTCAATTTAATTTAATTCTACACTAGCAATATCATTTTGAATTTTCTTCTTACCCTCTAACACAAAACTATCCTTTCTGATTAGCAACATAAGTCTGTTTTATACAGAAGAAGCTCTCCTAATTGATATGATTGACACCTGTACTTAGTGAAAAAGTTGATTAAAAAAAGAGTAAGATGAGGGACTTCCCTGGTGGCACAGTGGTTGGGAATCCACCTGCCAGTGCAGGGGACATGGGTTCGAGCCCTGGTCCGGGAAGATCCCACATGCCGCAAAGCAGCTAAGCCCCTGAGCCACAACTGCTGAGCCTGCACTCTAAAGCCTATGAGTCACAACTACTGAGCCCACGTGCCACACCTACTGAAGCCTGTGCACCTAGAGCCCGTGCTCCACAACAGAAGAGGCCACTGCAGTGAGAAGCCTGTGCACCGCAACCAAGACCCAATGCAGCCAAAAATAAATAAATTTATTTATTTTTAAAAAAGAGTAAGATGAAAATGATACATGCTTATTGTAAACATTTTAACTAAAAACAGGCAAAGGAATCATCTTTGCCAGTGAATGAACGTAGGGCCAAGCAAGACTCATTCTCTGAATATGGGTCCTCGGGTTAGAGTTCAATGTGATCTTTCTCACTTAGAAATGTGATGTCCCTTTAGCACATCACTCGCGATTTCCACGTGTTTGTGTCTTTAAAGTGAAGTGAGATCACAAAGGTAAGTTGTGAAAACACCAGAGGGCACAATCTGTCCAAATTTTGATGACTTTTCTTCTTCCATGGACTTGTCTATAATTAATGGGCAGCAATTACTTTAGTGATGAGCTTTTACTGAATCATTGCAAAGCATTTGACTTAGTTTTCATAGAAACAATGCTCTTTCCTTTCTGCACTTGTTTTCCACCATTTTGTCCTACTTAATTATATCGTTTAATCACAAACCTAATACAATTAGCTTTACCAAGTTTGGGCAGGGGGGTAGGGGGGATTTGCAAACAACTGATTCTTGGTAGTAGCTGAACTGGGACGAGTGGCATGTCCAGGGGCCAACAAGGGAGAGACTCACCACCATGGAGTAGAAATTGGCACATCAACAATGACTGTCAGTGAGTTTTACAGAAAAAAGAGACATGTTGTTGAATCTGGCAAGAAAATTATGTGCTGAGAGCTACCACCATAAAAAATAGGATGTACCTCACTTTTATTCACTTTTACATTTCCAGATTCTAACTACCTCAGTCTTTTATATAATTTCTATAAAGTAATCTTAGAAAAATAAGTGTTTTTAATGCAGAAAGTTTCAGAGTTTTTTATAAAGGAAAAAATTGGCAGTGGAATCAATGATTCAATGTTAGACATTGAAGTCTGAACCCATCCCACTTCGAAAGAGGTGTTTAGGCACATGGGGACCTCACGTCTCCCAGGCTCCAAGGCCCCCCTCCAGTTTGGCAGAGAAATTTACTTATAATTGACCAGCGTGTGAAATGAATGGGCAGTAGAACAGCATATATGCAAATGTGACACCTCCTCAACCCAAACAGCTAGTACAAAATGTTTAAAGCATAGGTGCTTTAAAACTTACTTTTCAAAGACAACACTTTCACTAACTTCTAAATTGGTAGAGAATAATGAGATCTGCCTTCTAGCAAATTTTACTATTCAGCATCAAATATTACATTTAAAAAACCTGAATGAAAAAAAAAATTCAAGGACTTAAATCCACCTAGTTTATACTCCACACATACAAAAAAGAACTATTTCTGAACTTAATGGGAAGGATTTTGAGTAGAACAAAGCAGCATAACAGAAACCAGAGGATGCAATAATACTTTCCAGCAGACCTTTAAAATGACAGTCTTTCGTGGACACATATTCTAGAGATAATCAGTAGCCCCTGAAAACATCACCACATTCTTTTTTTTTTTAATAGGTCTTTATTGGAGTATAATTGCTTCACAATACGGTGTTAGTTTCTGTTGCACAACAAAGCAAATCAGCCATATGCACACACACGTCCCCATATCCCCTCCCTCTTGAGCCTCCCTCCCACCCTCCCTACCCCAGGGAGATCGGCTCCGTGCTTTGGGAGCACCACCACATTCTACTGCAACACTGGGTTTTCACTAACTTCTCAGTTTGTGAGAGTGTTTTATATGGTTAAAATTACTAGAAGTACAACCTTGGAAAGCCACTCGCCTTGTCCTCACGCTGAAGATGAGAAATGGTGTCTCATAGGTTTCCAGGGTATAGGTACAGAAAATCTCCACAGTAATTTGCCTGGGGTGCTGCAAGCAGGCACCCGTCCAAGGTGGCTGAGTGGCTGGCACACAAGCACTCAAAGGGCAATCGGCTCTCTGACTCCACCAAGGCAAAGCCCAGGCTATTAAACACCATGGGCGTTGCACCTATTCACGCAGCTGGCAGCTGGACATCGCGAGTAATGCCTGGATGCACTTGCCCTCATTGATGGCCCTACAAACCCCCGAACTTACTATGCTGGAGAAAGGCTGTGAGAACATTCTCTCTTTGGTGTCCCAGACTTCCTAAAGCAGTTCTATTATGGACTGAATTGTGTCCCCTCCAAAATCTGTACATTGAAGCCCTAACCTCCCAAAGTTGACTATATTTGGAGATAATTAAGGTTAAATGAGGTAATAAAGGTGAGTCCCTAATCCAAAAGGACTAGTGACCTTATAAGAAGAGAAAGAGATGCCAGAAATGTCACACACAGAGACAAGGCCGTGTGAAGACACAGTGAGAAGGCAACTGTCTACAAGCCAAGGAGAGAAATCCAACCAGAAACCAACCCTGCCAGCACCTTGGTCTTGGACTTCCAGTCTCCAGAACTGTGTGACAATAAACTTCTGTTGTTTAAGCCACCCTGTCTATGGTATTCTGTTACAGCAGTTCGAACAGACTAACACAAGCTGCTAAGCCAGCACCACCATCATTCGTATCTCCCCATAACACCCCAATCCCCTTCCCTCCTTCCAACCTTCTGTTTTCCCTCCTTGGGCCCTTGAAGAGAGAAGCCCTTAAACAAAATATCCCTGGGAAAAACCTACAACCAAGATCACTCTACCCAACAAGGTTCTCATTCAGATTCAATGCATAAATTAAAACCTTTACAGACAAGCAAAAGCCAAGAGAATTCACCACCACCAAACCAGCTTTACAACAAATGCTAAAGGAACTTCTCTAAGCAGGAGACACAAGAGAAAGAAAAGATCTACAATAACAAACCCAAAACAATTAAGAAAATGGTAATAGGAACATACATATCGATAACTACCTTAAATGTAAATGGATGAAATGCTCCCACCAAAAGACATAGACTGGCTGAATGGATACAAAAACAAGACCCGCATATATGCTGTCTACAAAAGACCCACTTCAGACCTAGAGACACATACAGACTGAAAGTAAGGGGATGGAAAAAGATATTCCATGCAAATGGAAATCAAAAGAAAGTTGGAGTAGCAATTCTCATATCAGACAAAGTAAACTTTAAAATAAAGACTATTACAAGAGAAAAAGAAGGACACTATATAATGATCATGAAAGAGAAATTAAGGAAACACTCCCATTTACCACTGCAACAAAAAGAATAAAATACCTAGGAATAAACCTACCTAAGGAGACAAAAGACCTATATGCAGAAAACTATAAGACACTGATGAAAGAAATTAAAGATGATACAAACAGGTGGAGAGATATACCATGTTCTTGGATTGGAAGAATCAACATTGTGAAAATGACTATACTACCCAAAGCAATTTACAGATTCAGTGCAATCCCTATGAAACTACCAATGGCATTTTTCACAGAACTAGAACAAAAAATTTCACAGTTTGTATGGAAATACAAAAGACTCCGAATAGCCAAAGCAATCTTGAGAAAGAAAAACGGAGCTGGAGGAATCAGGCTCCCAGACTTCACACTATACTACAAAGCTACAGTAATCAAGACAGTATGGTACTGGCACAAAAACAGAAATATAGATCAATGGAACAGGATAGAAAGCCCAGAGATAAATCCACACACCTATGGTCACCTTATCTTTGATAAAGGAGGCAAGAATATACAATGGAGAAAAGACAGCCTCTTCAATAAGTGGTGCTGGGAAAACTGGACAGCTACGTGTAAAAGAATGAAATTAGAACACTCCCTAACACCATACACAAAAATAAACTCAAAATGGATTAAAGACCTACATGTAAGGCCAGACACTATAAAACTCTTAGAAGAAAACATAGGCAGAACACTCTATGACATAAATCATAGCAAGATCCTTTTTGACCCACCTCTTAGAGAAATGGAAATAAAAACAAAAATAAACAAATGGGATCCAATGAAACTTCAAAGCTTTTGCACAGCAAAGGAAACCATAAACAAGACGAAAAGACAACCCTCAGAATGGGAGAAAATATTTGCAAATGAAGCAACTGACAAAGGATTAATCTCCAAAATTTACAAGCAGCTCATGCAGCTCAATATCAAAAAAACAAACTACCCAATCCAAAAATGGGCAGAAGACCTAAATAGACATTTCTCCAAAGAAAATATACAGATTGCCAACAAACACATGAAAGGATGCTCAACATCACTAATCATTAG
This sequence comes from Balaenoptera borealis, assembly GCF_965194805.1. Classification (NCBI taxonomy): domain Eukaryota; kingdom Metazoa; phylum Chordata; class Mammalia; order Artiodactyla; family Balaenopteridae; genus Balaenoptera; species Balaenoptera borealis. The sequence continues at coordinate 74,101,392 of NC_138877.1, forward strand.
TGAAATGTAAATCAAAACTACAATGAGGTATCACCTCACACCAGTCAGAATGACCATCATCAAAATATCTACAAATAATAAATGCTGGAAGGGTGTGGAGAAAAGGGAACCCTCATGCACTGTTGTTGGGAATGTAAATTGATACAGCCACTATGGAGAACAGTATGGAGGTTCCTTAAAAAACTGAAAATAGAACGACCATATGACCCAGCAATCCCACTACCGGACATATACCCTGAGAAAACCATAATTGAAAAAGAGTCATGTACCACAATGTTCACTGCAACTCTATTTACAATAGCCAGGACATGGAAGCAACCTAAGTGTCCACCAACAGACAAATGGATAAAGAAGATGTGCACATATATACAATGGACTATTACTCAGCCATAAAAAGAAACGAAATTGAGTTATTTGTAGTGAGGTGGATGGACCTAGAGTCTGTCATACAGAGTGAAGTAAGTCAGAAAGAGAAAAACAAATACCGTATGCTAACACATATATATGGAATCTAAAAAAAAAAAAAAAAAGGTTCTGAAGAGCCTAAGGGCAGGACAGGAATAAAAACACAGACAGAGAATGGACTTGAGGACACGGGGAGGGAGAAGGGTAAGCTGGGACAAAGTAAGAGAGTGGCATGGACTTATATACACTACCAAATGTAAAATAGATAGCTAGTGCGAAGCAGCCAAATAGCATAGAGATCAGCTCGGTGCTTTGTGACCACTTATAGCGGTGGGATAAGGAGGGTGGGACGAAGACACAAGAGGGAGGAGATATGGGAATATATGTGTATGTATAGCTGATTCACTTTGTTATAAAGCAGAAACTAACACACCATTGTGAAGCAGTTATACTCCAATAAAGATGTTAAAAAAAAAAAATACACACATTCGGAAATCAACGCATCACATCTCTCCAGCTTGTTTAGAAATTTAAATGTCATTTGCTCCTGGAACATGATTTTCTGATTCCATCAAAGTGAATGTCATGATTTTTGACTAAGAGGCTCTCAGTGGACATTGAGACAATTTCAGGTTTAAAATATCAGAGATTTAAATTGGAAATGGACCTTGTTTTTATCTTCTAACATACTAATCCAGCCTTTGGAAGACTGAGGAAGGGTCTCCTCCACAAAGGTGGTGAGTAGGCTCCAACCCAGGAAGAAATCAAATAGGAACTGGGTAACTTTGGGGTAGCAAGAATTTGCATATACAGGAATAAGGTCGGCCATTGATTAGTGGTGTGTACCCTTCTCCCCCAACCCGCTCAGATAAAGTAACCCCATAAAAAGCAGCAAACTCCGGTTTCTCTGCTTTGGGGGTTTTCATTCCTCAAAAGCACAAGGAAACCACAAACTTCGTGACGACCTCCTTAAAAAACTAAAGGAGAAAGATAACATCCCACCGTTGCATACACTCACTTTTGTCTGTGATCTTTTTTGTCTCTGCACTGCTTGTTTGTTCATTTGATAGTAAAATGAATCGAAACAACATTTTGGAGTCTGAAGCATCATTCTTGCCCAGCTTTGAACCCAGACCAGCCCCTGTGGTCAGGCCCAGTTCATTTCTTACTTGACAGAATAGGAAAGTGAGGTTCACTGAGCAAATCACATCTTTCATTTTGTCAACGGTGAGGTCCCCTGAAAACCAAATGGCTCGAGCTTGTAGGGAATATTTCACCATCGGAAAGATAGAGCACAATGTTGGTTAAAGTAAAATTTTTGTGGCAGTCATCTAGACCACTAGTGGCATGAAAAATAAATTCACACCATGTTTTCTTCCCAAAACATAGAAATATTAACCAGAGCTTTCTGATGAGGGTTTCTGTGAGGGAAGAGTGGACACAGCCCTGCAGAGGGAATTCTTACACGTCTGAGGCTCTTTCCTAAAGCCACATATCTCAAGTTTGGGGTGCAGTAAAATCCCCAATTGTCCTCCCGAACACATATAACTGTGTGTTTTCAGAGAAATTTGAACCCATATGTTTCTGATTCACTTGAACGGCACTGCCCAAAAGATTTTACAAGCTTTTCTCAGGAAACTTTTTGTATTTCAAACTCAAGAGTTATATTTAACCAAAATTAAACCAAATGTAAACCTCTACCTAGGGGGCATTAACTTGAACCAAAGACCACAAAACTACTTTTAAAGAGAACAATTGGTTTCTGGGACATGCAGGGCCGAGAGCCATATTCTCTCTAGGACCTCTCTAACTGAGCTTGGTAAACCACTAAAAGGAGCCCTTTTTAATCAAATTGAGAGAATAAAGCTCTATGGTAAATCCAAAATAGCACTTTCTTAAATCCCTACTCCAAATAAAAGATGTTATCATTATTAAACTTGGTTTAAGAAAAAAAGCACATTTTTTTTTCAAATGGTTAAGGAAATTGTCATGTAATTTAGTTAGCCTTTCAAGGTTAAGTCCATCTGTGATATAAATTGAAAATTAAGGATTTTTATCTGAATTAAATCCTTTTAAAACATTCACAATTTTAATAGTAACCTCTTGTACCCAGGGGATTTCAAATCCTTGCTTCTAATATCCACTGGATTTCAAAAGCAAATTCTAGACCAAATATTTGGAGTAACCTGAGTTTTGCCTATATACTATCTTCTTACTAGTTTAAAGGAGGTTTACAAAAACGGGACTCTTGAGAGAAATGATTTCTTCCCAGCCATAAAACCAGGTGCACGGGAGGGTTCGTTAACCATCAGCACTAAACTGGGGCTTTCCTGGGAAGTCTGAAAGTTGTAAGGATTTCCTCCAGCAGTAAAAGGAAATAAATATCAATCAGTTGTACTATCTAGTACTGGTAAAATCCAATGGAAAGTAATGATGAAGGTCAAAAGTATTAAGTGTATGGAAAGTCGTGTGTTGGAGTACATATATATGCAACACATATTTTATATATGTATAAAATCTACATATGGGGAGAGATAAATTAGGAGTTTGGGATTAGCAGATACAAACAACTGCGTATATAAAATAGATAAACAGCTAGGTCCTCCTTTTTAGCACAGCAAAATATATCCAGTATCCTGTAACAAACTATAATGGAAGAGAATCTGAAAAAGAATGTATCTAACTGAATCATTTTCCTGTACACCAGAAACTAACGGAAGATTGTAAATCAACTCTAAGTCAATAAAAATTTTTTTCATCTGCATATATAGACAATTAAGTAAACATTGGATAGAAGCAATTATTACCAAAATAATAAAAAATGTAGGACCCCTAGGGATAATCCCTTGTGGTATGAACCTGCACGAATGTACTAGAATACCATGAGCTGCCAGTTGACATCAAATTATGAGGGGATCACTTCTGGAGAGTCTATTTATGTCTTCTTTAACCAACAATCCCCAGCCCCGAAATCACTTGCATTTTAGGAAAAACTAAGATAGAAGAAAGAAAGAAACAAGAAGTAAATTTTCCATTTTCACCTAATTCAGACTTCAAGTTCTCACAAACTAACCCTCTGAATAGGAAAAGATAACATTCCTCAAATTATAAATGTATTTACTCGGCCATAAAATGTAAAAGGCTGAGATTTTTAAAAATTGCATGCATGATTTTCCTTTAACTAAAAGGTAAGTGCCACCATATTTTAAAACAAAGAAGATTATCTTCCTTTCTCTGTAGTCTTTTAACTCAAGGAAGATGGGGAATTTTCTGCTGTTGGAGCCATTACCCTTTGCTATTGAAGAGCCCTTATAAATCCTCCTTCAGACCCATTCATTTCATGAAGCTTTTCATTCCTATCCACTCAGTGATGCTTTACTCCTTCGCACAATGTGGTGAGAGAAATGACAGAAGAAAGACAAAGGAAAGTCGACTGTAGACACAATTGTCTGCTGTCTCTGAGATTTGTTAACCCTCGGTGTTTTTTTTCACTTAACTTCTCTGTGTGCTGCTATTTGTACCATAAACCACCAACCAACAACTCTGCCTCTTTGAATGAAAAACAGAACAAAGATGGGACAAAACTGAACATGTTGTCCTGTGGTTGGTTGCCTATGATCAAATCTAAGCCATGTATTGTGTCTTAACACAATAATTTTCCTCAAGGAATAAGGTGACTTCCTATTTCACAGCATCAGATAATATATATTTAATTTCAGGAATTTATTTCTCCCATTTTAGAGGAAGAAACTTATACATTTAATTCTTTGGAAAATAAAAACACATATCCCACTTCTTTATGATACTTTTTTTACTCTTCTTTTCCTTAAATGAGAATGATTAGGTAGGCTCACTCATTACAAACATATGATATATACATGTATGTATTTCAAAGTGCAGGGAATTCCCTGGCGGTCCAGGGGTTAAGACTCAGTGCTTTCACTGCCATGGTCCTGGGTTCAATCCCTGGTCAGGGAACTAAGATCCCATAAGCTGCATGGCACGGCCAAAAAAAAAAAAAAAAGCATTAATTCTTTCTGTTTTCTCGGGGAAACCACCAGGTTAAGCAGTTCTTCAAGAAATTGGCCCCGTTTTTTGGATGAGACCGTTGGAAAGGAAAGAGTTACAAGGACGCTTTAGGGTCTTCAAAGTGAGCCATTCTGTAATAGACTGTGATCTGTCGGAAATTAAAATAATGTGCTACCAGACGTTTATAGTATCTCTGATAAGGTTGTAGGTCCAAGGGCTGCACTTGCAAAGACCCTCTTACATGAGACTAAAATAGATTCACATCTTCCCCCTCTTTATGCTTCGCCCAAGAAATAAATGTCTGAAAGTTCCCACATGGAGAGGACAGAATGGATATAAGTATAAATTCTGATTGGATTCCACTTTTTTTTCTCCCAAGTAGACCCACCTGCAGAGCTGAGAGGTGCCTTAGATGTCCTCCAAGACATATGCCTGCTTCCAGGTAAAAAGAGGCAAAGTGGCATCCATCTGAATGCTGAGGTCACCACGGAAGATTCCACTTCCTGCCCAGCAATATCTCTCAGTGTCTAACCACTCCTACCACCTAGATAAGAAAGGTTAGGAAAGAGCTGGGGTTCCTATATCTAAAGGTATTACAATATTGATTGCTACTGACAGCTAAAAATGACTTGCTATGTCCTTTGAGGGAAGACTGAGCCATACAATGTTTCCAAATTGCAAGACAAGCACCACAGACAGATGAGATACATTCTTCAGACTTACGACATCATACACATTAGGCAAGGTAAGATGAGTGTTCTCTATTTAACTTAGAGAATACAATTTTCCCCCAATTTCCCTCATTTCAAATGAATACCCTATTGGCAACTTTTCAATGCTTTTTTTTCCTGCTGGAATTGATTGTGAAAATAGGCTGTGGAGGGGAGAGAGAGAGGTGGTATTCAGTGATGAATCTGAGTGGCTAAGCTCTGCCCCCATTTGTGAAATAAATGCGTGGAAAAGAGGAACTGAAGGAGACGGGTGTGGAGGGATGCGGCATCATGAAATATTAAAAATGAAGCCTAGAAGCGTGCCGTCCTGAGAATCTGTTCACCAGCACTGTACGTAGATTTCACCACATTCTGGTGTGTTAAGATTCCCAGAGCAGATAGTCAATGATACTAGTAATAAAAATATTCTCCTTTCTGGACCCCTAATGGGAGGTAATAGTAGCAAGAGATCAACATTGAAAATCCCATCCAATTCCACTACACAGACACTAAGCAAACCAGTAAATGATTCCTATAGTACTGGATTAGGCAATTAGCACAATAAATAAGGTCATAGATTTTTTTGTTTGCTTGTTTTTTTATTGAAGTATAGTTGATTTACAATGTTTCAGGTATATAGCAATATGATTCAGTTATACATACATATGTATTATATATATATATGTTCTTTTTCAGATTCTTTTCCATTATAGGTTAACGGATAAAGAAGATGTGGTATATATACAAAATGGAATATCACTCAGCCATAAAAAAAGAATGAAATAATGCCATTTGCAGCAACATGGATGGACCTAGGGATTATCACACTGAGTGAAGTCTGACAGAGAAAGACAAATACCATATATCACATATATGTGGAATCTAAAAAAATAATGCAAATGAACTTATTTATAAAACAGAAATAGACTCACAGATATAGAAAACAAACTTAGCTTTACCAAAGGAGAAAGGGGGCAAGGGATCAGTTGGGAATTTAGGATTAACAGATACACACTACTATATATAAAATAGATAAAAAATAAGGACCTGTTGTATGGGAACTATATTCAATATCTTGTAATAACTTATAATTCAACTATATTCAACAGGGAACTATATTCAATATCTTGTAATAACGTATAATGGAAAAGGTCAGAGATTTTTAATACTTTCAAACTCTAGCAAGGAAAAGAAAAGTATTTCAGTCCTCTTGTCTTTTACTTCCTCTGAATAACCATAATTCCTTCCAATTTCCAAGGGCTGAAAATGCAGTTTCACTTTAAGAAAGTGCTCAGCTACCTTTTATCTACAGTAAATGTAATTTGCAACTTTAAAAAATGTCTTAAACCAAACATCTTCCATGTCCTGTTTATGTGTTCAACTTAAATTACACTGTTTTGCATCCATAAATATGCAATATGATCATGTTATTGAGTCATTGGATGTTTTGATCATCACATCACAAAAATGTAAACTCCCCCAGGTCAGAATTGCCTCATTTCACAGGCGTCTAGAGTACTATGCATTCTAGAGAGGTTTAACAAGTGATTGGAATTTGTTAATTGATCGATCATTCTGCAATTTCAGAAAAATAATGAAGTAGATCAAAGAGATGGCAAAGAATAGACAGGAGGCCAAGGAAAGAATGAGGTAATTTGCTTGAACATGATGAGAATCTCCAAGAATAACAAGCAAAGGCGTTCAAGTTCTCTCTCTCTCTCTCTCTGTCTCTCTCTCTCCCACTCTCTCCCTCCCTCCCTCCTTCCCTCCCTCCCTCCTCAAATCTTGATGTCCAGATGAAATTTAAAAATTGTGTCACTCGTTCAGATTGTGTATCTAACACCAGGCATCTGGATATTTGGCAATCGGGTGCCTGACCATTTTTTTTTCTTTTACTTTTTATTTAGCTCTTACAATTTCAGATAAAAGGGAAAAATGAAACTTTCCTAACTGAAGTGATATTATGATTAAAAAAAAATAGTGGGTTAAGTTATTTTGGAAGCCGTATTTTGAATTCAGAGTACAGAAGAGAAAGGAGAGAGGTGAGATTCAAGGACGTGGAGGAGAAATGGGGTTGCTTTAGTTATGCGATAGGTTGTCACACATGAAGATAACAAAGTGTTCACACTGAGGGTATAAACCACCTCTTTTTTAAACAACAGTAGATTTTAAAGAGAGGACAGTTTTAGAATCACACATATCCTCACAATTCTCTAATAAATGGCAGCCCGCAGCAGCTGGTACGACCCTACCCCAGCTTTTCAGCATTTCCACTCACATAGTAAACTGAGCTTTCCCCTTTGCCTCAACAAACCCTTGCCTGCTAAAAATGGAGAGTTTGACAGATTCCTAGAAATGTTGCATGAATCCTAATTTCTGAGCAACAGTTGGTAAGTGAGCATGCCAATTAAACCAAATAGTGAGTGTTAATTCATTGGCATGGCATTTCCATGTGGAAAGGAGAAAAGAGTTTGAAAGCAATAATGGGGAAGTGTTTACTGATTGAGTGTTGCATCATATATGAGTTTGCATTTCTTGATTATTCGCCAGTAATTGTTTACTGAAAAAGTATCTTGCACAGTAATTTACACGTTAGTGAGGGTCTGCTTATCATTTGCTTTGACACTTATTTCATTTAGAATAACAATCAATAAAACAGGGTCATTTCCCAAGGAAGCCTTTTCATGCCAGAAGCATGCAAAATTGTCAAGTAAATGAAAATGGCCATCGTGCATTGTTGAGCTCCTCAGTGTCATTTCAAATTAATCTCTATAAGCCACTTGATACCATTGGACGATAGCTGTAATACTCAGCTTTCTTCTTTTCTGCTCACAGGAGGGACTGAAAATGTTGGCATGGTAAGAACTTGAACGCCATCGTAGACAACAGACGGAGAGATAACAAAATTCCCCATTGTTCACGTGAGGTGCAGGGTGGGGAAACACACTCCCAAATGGACATGCCCCCAATTCTTAAGACAGAGTGTGTTCACCTCTGTCAGGAAGGGCCTGCCCAACAGATAAGCAAAGGGAGTGACTGTACAATGCTCTGCAGTGCAGGAAGTTGGAGCTACACAATATGTCGCCATTTGCTTTCTTTGGGGCATTGTGTGTCTCGAGCATTGTATAAATAACTGCAGCTTTGATATCTACTAAAAAATTACCCCTTTTCTCTTTTATTTTAATTAAAACAGGAGACCAGAGTCACTTTTAATTGAAAACATATTGGAAAGTTTTCTCTGAGCAATTTATATGTAAAGTTCTTTTTTGTTTTCTGAAGAAAAATGAGAAATATTTAAAGTCTATGTTTTGTTTTATTTTTGTTCTTGTTTAATTTTTATTTTATATTGGAGTATAGTTGATTAACAATGTTGTGTTAGCTTTAGGTGTACAGCACAGTGATTCAATTCTTAATAGAGTGAGAAATCTACTAAAGAAAAGACACATCACATATTAAAAATGGAAAAACTATACCCCTGCTTTGTCCCTCCCCTCTTCCCTCTCCCCATTAGGGGTTTGAGATTAACAGACACAAAATACTATATATAAAATAGATAAGCAACCAAGATACACTGTATAGCACAGGGAATTATAACCATTATCTTGTAATAACCTATAATGGAGTATAATCTGCAAAAATACTGAATCACTATGCTGTACACCTGAAACTAACCCAATAGTGTGAACCAACTATTTACACTTTAATTTAAAAAAATGGAAAGGTCAAAGTCTACAAGAATGAAAAGTCATCAGTTTTCAGGTTTATTGTTTCTTAAGTAAATTCATTCATGATGAATTGTCAACAAGTACATGAACATGGTAGGAAAGTCATAAAAGTAACACTTTTAAAGCAAAACTCTCCCAAACTTCACAAGTTGTACCTTTATATCCATCTGTTCATTGTCACCAGGTCACCACCAATGAAAAGAAAGTGACTAGAGTTTCAAAGTTCATTAAAGATTCCAGGAGGGAAGAAATAGCCTGCATTTTGAAGGAGTGTACAGTGACATTAGGGGAAGCAGCTATGGTTATTGAAGGGGAAATACAAGTCATAAAAGTGTGAATGGGTCTTTTGACTCTTTGTCACGTATGTAAATGCAGTGAAATTAAGGGGAAAATCATAAGACTATTCTAAAAAGTGAATATTAAAAATGCTTTCTGAAGCTTGCAGGAAAGGTTATGCTATTGTTTTGTGTTCCCAGACTGGATCCCCTAGCCCATGTTCCACTGACTTGTATAACAAGCTAGAAATATCTTAGCTCAGGAAGTAAACAGACATTCAATCACATTTCTTTCAACCACCCAATAAGTTAAAGTGAAAACATTCCGGTATTGATTATAAAGGGGTCAAAAGGCAAAAGCGGTTTAGAAAAAGCAACATTCACTTCAAATGAAAAAGAATCCTACGTGGCCCAGACTATAAAGGTTTCTACCTAGAATAGATATACTTTTATGCTAAAGAAAAAAAAATCTGGGTCAGGGTTATTGAATGAGAAATAGCCAATATCCATAAAGGAAAGAGCAAAGAAAAGACAGCCTTCTGGGGAATGGCATATAGTTTTAAAAGTTGGGCAGTAAATTGAATAATGGATAGAATCTATACAGATATATGCCAGGCACACAGAATTGCTATGCCAATAATCTCTGGATTTTCATATTTCATTGCATCTGTAGCTGAATAATGATGACCGGAACTACATTTTTCATTTCATCCCCCCCAAATAAAAATTTGCAGACAAGGTGAAAACTCACCTTAAAGATGGCCTCACATAGCTCCTTTAAAATTATTACAGCAACCTACGTCTAAAAAGCCCCAATACCACAATTCTGAATGCATTCAAGTGAAATACAAATTTGTGTTCCCGACTCCAAAACTCAAAACTATAACGTCTGTGCTATGTGACAAAGAAATGTTATGTCTTTGAAAGGAGAAAGAGCAACCGACAATGAAAACTGAATCCCGGAAATAACCAGGTGATTTAAAGCTTTTTAGATAATCACCAGCAACTAGAATGATAATACTTTAATAACATATTATATTTAAACAGCACCTTTCAAACGCCATCATGTTAATCTACACAACATGTTCACAGGTAAGAAGGAATGGGTATTACTCCTATTTTAGATTAGGAAACTGAAGCGTAGTAGAGGATGGCCTTACCAAGATCTCTCCCCGTCCAGGAAGGGGATTTGGGATTAGATATTGAGCTGTACTTTTTGTTAGATTTCAGTGCCTCTGGACTGTTCTAGCCGGTGGAGCTCGTTGGCTTCCAGTGCATTTTTCGGCGCCCCCTCCATAGACACGAGAATCTATCAGTGATTTGGCCAAATCTCAGGCATCCTCTACTTCCTGCCACAGCCTGGTGGGCATTCTTTGATGCCTTCCTGAGACCTACAGAAACACCCAAATTCCCCTCAAATCATGTCTTAGTCCTAAGGCTTTGCCGCAAGCTGAATGCAGAAAACCAAGCACGCCATGTGCTAAGAAGTTTTCAGGGCAAACATCCTTCTCCATGTTTCCTTGGCTCTGCAGACATCTACCCAGTCCTTGGAAGCCAGCCTCTCCTTGACCTCACCCCTTGAGAAATGTCTATTTTTATTTTTACTCTATTTTCGCTCCCAGAATAAATGGACAAGGCTTTCAGGCCCCAGCCTACATTTGCATCAATACAAAGCTCAGCCCCCTTTCCATAGTTCAGAAGAATGCAGGCTCATTTCTTCGACATTCTGGGCCACGTGGATAACTTGAATTCCAACCTGAAGGCATTTCTAGTTTGACCAATGATGCAACGGAGACTCAGAGTAGGAAGAATGATTCTCATCGACGCACCCACTGTAGGCTAGAACCTGGGTCTTCAGACACCAGATCAAGATAGTCTTCTAGCATGAATGACTACCAGCCACTCCCAGCTCAAGGGCAGCAGTGAGTGCCATGGTGTGTAATGGGCATCGCTACCACGGGGAGTGTCCGCGGTAGAATAGTGTGAAGGCAGGAAAGGAGCTGGTAAGCACTGAATGGACCATGCATCCTGCTCTAGCATCTTCACACACCCCACTTCAAACTCTTGCCTGTGTTCTCAGAACAGCAAGGTCTCACCTTGGTTCTCATTTACTGCACGGCAGGGTCCAAGTGCTCTTTAGACAAGTGTTTCTTTCTTTCTCTCATTACAAAGAGCTCCAGACAAGTACTGTTTATATTGAACAGTTAGTAGATGACATGCTGTCTACCACAAAAGGACATTTTCTGGTGAATAATCAGTAGGATGTTTCATAAGTGGTTTTAGGGAGATGCTCTAATCCATGTACAAAGTGATGCTAAGAAAAATACCTTCCTTTAGGGCTTTGTTATGTGTAAAGCACTTTCACAGAAATCATTGCATTTGTAGGCAAATTATTTAGCCTCTCTGAGCTTTATTTTCTCCACATGTATAAATAAACAAATGTTTAATGATATATGAACATATTTAGAAGATTATAATTCAGTTATAGGACTGACCTGAGAATTCAAACACCATTTATACTATTTCTATTGGTAATGCATTTGTTTTAAGTGAGAAGTGAGTTTTTGATTATCTGCCAATTGTGAACATCAAATATAGCCTTTTAAAAAGTCAGCACATATAAGCCACCTTTAGAATATTGCTAAGGATTTAGCAAACTATTCAAAGTTCTCTAAGGATCTTATTTAGTCATGATAAAAATTATAAACTTTGAAGGTAACAGTAGCAATAATTCCTTAAAGATAGATATTTTAAAGCTAATCCCACTTGATATTGAAAGATTTGTTCAATCTGACATATTAAGTCATCTTATGGATGGGGTTGTCTACTGATTGTATAGAACATTCTTTCTGAGCGATCTAATCCATTCACTTGGCTTAAAATACCACTTAGATACCAAGGGCAACCAACTTCGTGTCTCTAGCCCAGACTTCTCAGAATTACTGGTGCATCCACCCAATGTCATGCTTAACATATTCACTTAAAATCACTTCTTAGAATCATTTCAAAATTAAGCTGTATGAAATTCATCGTAATTTGATTTTCATGCCAAAAAAGTCAAACTAGTAAAATTTAAACTACCTTTTGGGGTTCTAATGAATGACATTTTGTTATAGTCAGTGGCGTTTTCTGTAAGTTACATTGGTTATTTCTTTTTCCTAATGGCTTCTTTCAGAAGATTCCTGCAATTTATACACACACACACACACACACACACACACACACAAATGCTCACATATGCCCACTAACATGTATAAACATACATTCCCAGGGAGGATTTTTACCAAAAGAGAAATTTTGTCAGTTTAATAACTCTGAAATTGAATTGTTAAAAGGTTTAGAAAACAAGGCCTTTTCAGTCATGATAAGGCTGATTCGAATATTGGGGATAAAGGCATTTATTATGATGCCCCAGATCCCAAGATGCAGGTATGGTGTTTTACAGGTTGAATGAAAGAACAGCAGGAGCACATTATCAGCTAGGAACAGATTTCCTGTTTGTTAGTTTAGGAACTCTTCTTGTATGTGTTGGCTGATCGCCTATGAGAAGCGATTATTTTATTAATGAAAAAATAGAGGAAATAAAATCATCCATCATTATGTGTCCTAACAGTGTCTCTCAGCTTCATCATCACTTCTGCATAAGGTATTAAATTCCGTGGACAGGCAATTGCCCCTCACAGACCAACACAGGCAAGCCACGCCCCTTCTCCAGCTTTCCAGAAACACCGTCACACCAGGCATCTCAGAACTTTTTCTCAGTTCACTGAGACCGTTGGGGTCAAAGTGGGGGATCACTTTACACAGAGCAGGATGTTCTTTGAAAAATTCCCAGTAGACCACCAATGATTATGACTCCATTTTGTGGGAAAGGGCACTGAGGATTAGAGAGGTTAAACGCTGTGCCCAACATCACAAAGCTAATCAGTGATACAGCCGGACTTGAATCCAGCTCTGTCTCCAGAGACTCTGCAATTAACAATTCCATCAAGTTCATAATGATACACCCCTGAGTTTTAAAAAATAGGCAAAGTTCACTTTGTAATCTAAGAAAGGAGGCAGAGCGCAATACCATTTTTAAAAGAATTCTCATCATTAATGTAACGTTTTGAAAAACGTAGCCTATTAGTTCAAATTTAGAAAGGCAGGATAATTGATTGATTGGTGGTCAAGAGAGTTAGGTTCTCCTGCCTTGACCCCCTTCAGACCCCAAGTTCCTCATCTACCAAATAATGGGATGAATGGAAGAGTTCTAAGATCTCTCCAACTCCCCGTGATGAACTTGGTAGGACGTTTCCTTGCCCAGTAACCGTGAGGAGGGGAAGGGTTTTAGTGAAAATATCAACACTCTCCCCATCATAGGCACATGACACGTACTCACACCTACAAGGGAAGCGTGGGAACAGACAAGCTGTCTCCTCACCTCCCCACCTCTCATCCCCCGACCCTGGCTCTACAGACCATCTGAGACTCAGAGGTTCATACTTCCACTTGCTGTTGTTAGGGATCCCTAAAATTCCTTAAATTCTTTGTTGTGCAGAAGAGAAAACTGAAATCTATTAAGGTAAGAGCTACATAGCTGGGGTCACTGCTCAGCTCAAGGCTCCGTTTTCCGATCCCCCCAGTTGAAAGCTCATCCCGCCCCCCATCCAGGGCTTGAAGGCTCAAGCAGTGAGAATTGAGAACAACAGGAAATCCAAATTCTAAAACTCCCAGTGGGTAGCAGAGAAGAATAGAAAAGCTACCTCGCCTCACAGGTCAGGACACAAGATCAGGCCCAGAGATCTTACAAAAGAGGCAGCTAATTCACAGGCCAAGCGTTTTTAAAACTTTGCTGAAATGGGACCTGATTCCAGGGTGGCTACCCTGTATTTTGCAGATGGTGACATATAATTGCAACCACACGTATGAGGTGGTCATCCTATAAGCAACAAGAAATATCAGCTTCCAGAAAATATAAATGACTTAGAAAATGGTCCCCTCATGAGACCCAGTGGATCCTGCATGAAATCCACAAGGACAAGGATGTGTCTGATGCAACCTTTATGCCCAGCCCCTAGCTTGGCGCCCACCATAGAGTAAACAGTCAGTAAACATGTGTTGAGTGAAAGAAGCAAGGAACAGTCATGACTATTCTGGTAGGTGAGCATACCAAATGTATGCAACTGGTTAACCAGTTCTCAATACGTGTTTGTTTAACTAATGACTCAATTGACTCAATTCTTTTATTTCCTCTGAATTCCTCATGCATGTATATTCATGTATGTTGTATAAGCTATGCTAGCTCATATTGACTTAAAGATTGCTTGAATTATTTTGGACTCATTTTATTTTTAATTTTTTAAATTGGTTCTACCAAAAATAAGACATTCTTAATGATAGAAAGGAATTTGGCAATTGTTTTGTGTGTCCCCAGTAGGAAACTGCAGTAGTGGAGTTGACCCTCATCAGATTATATGATTCATCCATTTGGTTTTGTCTCTGCAGAGCTGGGGTACATCAATTCAGAGACGTATTCTCAGTGCTTAAAAGCACTTAGTAGGCACTCGATAAATATTAATGTACATGTGATTATGCCAACTCTTTATAATCTAGCATCACTCATGAAAAACTTTCTAGTAGTCATTCTGTCTTCATACAAAGATCCCCCTTAAGAGGAACTCTATAGTGTAAAGTGGGAACACACATGGCAAACTTCCAGTGATTATACAACAGACCACTCCTCTTCAGACACACACACAAAATTTTAATTAAGAAATGCATAGAAACAATTCCATGAATTTTGGTGTCATTTGCTGAGACGAGGAAGATTAGGGGAGGGGCAGATTTGAGGGAGAACCAAATGCTCTATTTTAGACATTTTAAGTTTGTCACATAAGAACAGTCAAGAGACAGTTGGATATATGGACTTTTTTTTTTTTTAGAAATTGATTTAAAATTTGAAAACTATTCTGCAAAATATCAAATGTTTACACACAGCATGACCCAGTTGGGGATCAAAGACAGATTTTGTAATAAGTCTAAAGTGTGCAAAATTTTCTTATATATGCTATTATTAAAATTGTTTGGGCGTATGGTCCCAGAGGAGACATCATTTTTCTTCACCCACACATTCACGTGTGCATGCACTCACACACACACACACAACTACCCAGGTGTCAAAGTAATAAGCCCTTTGTAATGTCCACATATGCATAACCTAAAACACTAACATCTGTTATTCCAATAACACATCTTAACTTTATGAGCCTTCCCTTCTCAAGTGAAATTGGCTTTAGAGAAAATATTAATTCAGCCCTCTTAGAAAACCTTAACAACATCTAATAAAGGCAAGTTTGAAAAACCAACTATCTATTCACCTTTCACAGAATTATATACATGCAGGAACATTTTGTTGTATTTTGTAGCACATTGATTTTTCCCAAATACACAGTATCAAAAACATATACCTTCTCTATATTATGCATAAACCATACATGTACCACCTGCATGAAAGAATCCCAGAAACTTCATGCTGAATTCGAAATCTTTCTAGCCCATTTTAAAAATACACCTACTTTATGGTTACCTTTCATTAAATAAGGATTCTTATTTATTTTACCATTATCATAAGAAATGGGAACCAAATATCTAGCTATCCATATAAGTCTGATAAATACATGTTTTTTACAGAGCATTTACAATTAATTTTGTCCTAATTTCTGAGTTTTCTTTCCTGCTTGAGTTAAATTATAGATGTAATAGCCAATCTATGTGTACTTTGTGATAATAAAAAATATATACTTAGTTTTCTATTGATCTCATGTAAGAGATACCCATGTAGTCATATTTACAATTTCTCACATGCTTCTATTTGAATATTCTGACTGCAATTTCTGGATGTGTTTGCTTTAAATTCTGAAATAAACTGTATCCAATAGCAATTCTCTGTCATTTCAATATCAAGTTCCAGACCCTTAACCTCCATGCCAACAGCACTACAAAGAAAATACTTCCTAGAGCACGGAGAGAAGAATCAGCTTCTCCACTTGGCAACTGATCCTGTGTTGATGATTTTTAAAAGAATAAGTGTTCACTTCAAGGGCCCTGGAGAGGCTGATGATTGTATCTCTGGTCATTTGAGGGAAAAAGGAAAGAGATTTTTCAAAGCTGGGGGCAGGGGCATAGAATAAAAGACATCTCCCTTCATTCAAAGAAAAACTTTAAAGCAAAAACAAGTTTTGAGTAAGAACATATGTAGTTCCTTATAATTATATTAAAATCACATAGATACATAGATTCATGTCTTTGATGTGTCTGGATTTCAGATCAATTATACACATGCTAATGTTCGATTTCCATAAGAATAAAGCAAATGACAATTATATGTTGGCCTAATTTTGTTATGACAAAGACACTCTTCAGACCTCTTAGCAAGAAGCTTGGTTCCTTTCCAATGTGGGTTCACTCCTAGAATCTATAAAAGTCCATGAAGGAGAAATTAACTAATTTGTATAATAAACAGACCCAATATTCTCCCATCAGACTTTGGGGTCTCTTTGGTCATAAAATAAAAAGCGGAGGAAGAATCATTGATGGTTTGTTAATCTCCCTTCAGAAGAGGCCTCTGGAGAATGGACTGGGAAAGGCATCTGGACCTTTCAGGTGCCCTGGAAAGATGTTCAGAGTATATGACTGACCCAGCCTCTCATTGGCTCCTTTCCCCGACTTCTCTTTGTCTCTTCTCAGGGAAGAATGTAAGGTCGTTTTCCAGAATAGAAAAATGTTACCTAATGTAACTTTACCATTTAAAAATAATTAATTAAAAAATTAGGGATAAATTAGGAGTTTGGGGCTAGCAGATACATAAGACTATATATATAAGAGATAAGTAACAAGATCCTACTGTATGGCACAGGGAACTATATTCAATATCTTGTAATAAGCCATAATGGAAAGAATATGAAAAAGAATGTGTATATATATGTATATGTATAACCAAATCACTTTGCTGTACACTTGAAACTAACATGACATTGTAAATCAACTGTACGCCAATAAATAAATAAATAAATAAAATTTTCAATTACTCTGTTGGAAAAGGATAGTTAAAACTTGAGTAAGGGTGGGTTGACCCCACCCCCCAGAAAAAAATCCCCAAACCTTGATGTAATAATGAGAAAAACCTGGTTTCTGGCTAAATCGATGTGTAGCTTTGATTAGCTCACAATCTCTCCTGGTTGATACAGTAGAGGGCTTCCACTAAATAATTTTTTGGATTCTTCTAGCTCTAAATTTCCAAGTTTCTAGGCATAAGGAAAGTTGTTTGCACTCAAGGGCTGACAGGCCAGAGCTGATGAGCACTGTCTGGAAAATCTCGGCGGAACTGTGGCCTCCGTCTCCAGCACAGATACAACTCGAAGCACAGTTCATCTCTGTTTCTTAGTTCTTGAGAAGGTGGAGGTGACCACTCACAGGGTCCAGAGAGAATGGAATGGACAAGGGGATGCCTTGCTGATGGAAATGTCATCTCAACACCTGCATATCCTCCTGTGTATCTCCTCATCCTCTCCCCACAGGTGAGATGGCAGTGAGTGAAGGGCACAGGGGGCCCTCTGCACGGGGGTTTGTTTGTGTGGTGTGATGTGGAGCTGCAACCATGGGAGTAAAACAGAATGTCAGCTGAAACTTTCTCTGCCCAAAGAGTCCAATACTGAGATGATCTTTGGACAAAATCAAAATGATCTCCCCAAATATAAAATGATGGGTGAGGAGAGAACCAAGGAAGACCTCAGGGTCTTCAGACACTCACCCCACGACTGCCACCTGGGCTCCTGTTCCAACACTAAAGAGTCTCTGCTCTTTCAAAGCCAAATCCTTCATCTTCACAGGACAGAATGCAAATGGATGTGTTGAGACTGAAACTGAAAGGCAGCTTGATAGAAAGGCATCTCTACTTCTTTCAGACTCTGTGCAAAGAGTCACAAATCTCTGGAGGATGGCATTCATTGCCTCTCATAATAATTTCTTGGTCATTAAGTTCATTGCCTTTTACTTTACACTTTCTTTATCAAGTATACAAAACCCTGTGCAATTTCCCCCAGGAGTCCGGCTGCCATATCAGAAAGGCTCACACTTTCAAAGGATTAATAACACCTCTCTCGTGCTTTTAAAAATCCCTCACTAATCTGCACACTTTCACTTGGGCGGACCCTGTCCGGCCAGGCTTCTGTGTGCTAGTGTACACTGGTACAGTCCACGGAGGGCAGTGGTCTAGCTCACCGCAGATGAGGAGAAATCACACCAGGGCAAAAAGGATAAGCCAACTCGTATTCTTTTTATTTCTCCTGCTCCTGGAAGGGATAACAGCAACAACAAAAGTCATCCCCAGATGAATAAAGTGGCCTTTTAATGAAAGGCATTTGAAGGGATTGGAATCCTTGTAACAGGCATCCTCTGTCAATGGACCACTATAACTTCATCCAATCATGTTAACTCAGCATACATCACCCTAAGAACTGGCTTGAGGGGCAGAAGCAGAATGATTGTTTTAAGCTGCATCCTTCTTAATGATGTTAAACATCCATGAAGTTGGTATGGACAGTTCCATCTGCAAACCCTAGCTATTATGCCAAGATGGAGATGTTATTTATTGATATCAACCCCAAATCCCCTCACACATACTGGATCTGATTTGTTTCTCATCTAATATGTTGTAGTGTTTTAAGAGGACAGTGCAAATTAATAAAGTTTCTTTTATTTGTCTTGGGAATTATGACTCTGTTAGCAGGTGTATCTTAATTAACTTCATTGGAATTTGTTCATTTATTAATCATCCAGCATGTAACGTAGTAAAGAAAAGAGCTGGAAAGAACAAAATGGTCATAGACATCCCCTGCCATCATGGTGGGCATCCCGGGAACAGTGTCGGGCTTCAACAGCTGTACAACTGGGGAGAAACTCCCTCCATTCTGCTCTAGCTAGCTATGCCTTCCTCTTTAATACTTTTAACATAGATACTAACTTATAGACATGCAAACATAAACATAACCACATGTAGTAAACACATTACTTCCAATGCATTCAGCATGGGTAATTCATGGTTGAACCATGTTTTCTTCAGAAACCTTAGAAAAGTAAATGAACCTCTGTAATCACTCTTTCACCCATTTATATAGTCTATAAAATGGGCTAATAATCCTCTGAGACCTTGTAAGATAGAGGTGAATATTTTCACAGTTTAAAACAAAATCCTCTCCCGAACTTTGCAGTTTCAAAAGGGTTCACAAGTAGTGTGTTGCAAAAATAGTTAACATAGTCAATTGTGCAAAGAAAGGGAGGTTTTTGTATTTTTCTATAATTGGCCACATCTTCCTTGTACCTGCCCACAGAGGGGCAGAGAAGCAAATAGGCCACCAGCTTCCGGTGGATTCTCCTCCTAGTTTACCACAGTACCTTCCAGGTAGGAAGTCAAGTCTTCAAAGCGTCACCCCTCCACCGCTCCCCACCAAGGCAGCTGATCTGTGCCACCAGGGAAGTCGCCATGCCCGTTCTTCTCTGGATCCTCACTGACCATTGGGGCAAAAGCATCCCCAGTGCCCTGCATGGCTCAGTCTGCCCTCATGCCAGGGATGCCTGCAGCTGGTGGATTCCCAGTCTGTTCTTTCTGAGCTGGATCAGAACCAGGCAGAGTGCCCACTGGCTCAGCCCCACCGAGGCCACTCACACTGTGGAGAGACTCAGATCAGCCTGAGAATCCCATTCTGTCCCTAGCCTGGCTGGCCCATGGCGCCGTGACCATGGCAACGTCCCCAGCAAGCATCATCAGCTTCTTTGCACAATTCCTCCAAGGACCACAGGCCTCCTGGATACTAGCCACCTGCATGCCAGCTGACGGAGCTCAGCTCAGGCCCTCCCATCAACCTCGGCTATGGAATGGCCAGTTTTATTCTAATAGTCCCAAACTCTGTGAGGACAGAACCTTCCGCTTTCAGCCTTCTCCACAGCCCTCGGGGATGTTAGCTTTGTACGCCTCCATCTAATACCCCCATTGCTGCCTCTTAGCTCCTAACACCATGCATTTCTCACTCAAGGACACTGGGAAACCCCTGTGCAGGACCTCGGGGTCTCTCCAGTGAGTGAATTCAAGTTAGAAGAGAGGCCATCTTTCCTTTATTTGCATTCTAGCTCCCATAGGCAGACTCAGCTGTTGATGGGTCTGATAAAACCCTCATCTTACAATCCAGATTCAGTAGCCAGATCCCTGTGAGGTCTAGCTCCTCATATTCTCAGTGGCCGAGATTCTTCCACCTTCCCGGGAAATAGGCTTAGCTTATCCCAGCCACACCGAATCTCAATTCCAACTCACCATGCAGTGTAGACGATACACACCATTGTTTGTAAATGGATCAAATGCTGTGGCCAGAGCCGTAAGGTGACCTTGAGGGAGGGCTAGACTACAGAGCCATCAAGAAAGAGAGAATCCAAATTCCTGCCAGATGCCTTTTTTTTTCTCTGAAAGCTAAGCTGTTTCCTATCTTTAAATATAATTGTCGTTTTACTTTTTTCAGAAACGTTTTTGAAGTGGCAACTGTTAACGGAACCTCGTGCTCGATTTCATATGTTTCATTGACAGATGAGATACTCTTTCATTTCCTCGACTTTGGAGTATAAAAGAACTCTTTCAACTGAATGACTTGATGATAAAGTATCCAATAGAACGAAAACTGCCATTTATTCAAGCGCTAGCATCCTTTAGAGAAGTTAAATGTATCTCTAAGGATAAGTTCTTCCCTAATGATGATGATTCTTCCCTCCCCAAGACATTTAATTCTGTAGAATTAAGGGAAATGATCATCTGAGCATAATCAATTAATCAGTGAACATTTATAAACATTGGGTGATCCCAGTGCTAAGTCATGGAAACTCAGAGAAGGACAAAACAGACCCTGTCTTTGTCTTCAGGAAGCCTGTAGTCTGGCAGTCATTTACTAGAGAGAGAGCATTGGCTGCAAATTTAGAATAAATGGGGTCTGACCTGCTAGCCAGCCCGTTAGTATCTGTGCGATCTTGGTTGATCATTTACCCTAGGACTTGGTTTACTCATCCATAAGATAGGGGTAATGCCGCCTGCCCTATCTATCTCAAGATATTATCATGAAGCTGAGATGAAACAAACCACAAACATAAAATAACCGAGTGAAGGGCAGATGTCTCTTCTAGGACATCAGAGGATAACAGAGGGTGTGCAGAAACTAAGTGGGCTCATCACCATGCTGACAGAGTCATTCTGTGAGCCAACTCCGAAAAGGTGATTCTTGCTGGGGCAATACATTTTCTTGTTCTGGTGGATGCATGGTACTTGAAGCCCTTTATAGACATTAAAGAAAGGTTCGTTTTGCTTCCAGCCAAATGGTATTGTCTCTAAAGACAGACGAAACCAAAACTATAAATCAAATCATAATGGAATACTACACTGCCATGTAGTGTTTAGAAGTTTTCAAAGCACTTTTACTCCTTTCCCTCATTGAGTCTCATTTAATTCCAATCTCCCTGTGTTTTTCTGGAAGGGTCATTTTATTCCTATGTAATTTATTTACAATGAATGTTTGAAAAGGTAAAATGCAAAAAGCTTGCCTAATTACCTTCCAATAGTGTTGTGAAAATAAAATAGTTTGGCCAATTTTTAGGAACCTACACATACAGGACTGCCTCTTTTTTTTTTTTTTTTTTTTTTTCATTGAACTCTAGTTGATTTACAATGTTGTGTTAATTTCTGCTGTACAGCAAAGTGATTCAGTTATACATATATCTACATTCTTTTTCATATTCTTTTCCATTATGGTTTATTACAGGATATTGAATATAGTTCCCTGTGCTATACAGGATGACCTTGTTGTTTATCCATTTTATATATAATAGTTCGCATCTTCTAATCCCAAATTCCCAATCCATCCCTCTCCCACCCCCTCCCACTTGGCAACCACACATCTATTCTCTATGCAGGACTGTCTCTTTTTAAAGGCAGCCTGTTCTGTACAATGCTGTGTTCTTTCACATTGCATTTCCCCAGGACTCGCAGGGCTGCCCCTTGGCTGTATCCCTCTGCTGATGAAGGCTCTTGACGCTAATTTAAAATGCATCAGCAATGCATCAGAACCTTATGGCGGGCAGACCACCAGGAGGCTCTCAATCACTTGACCCCTTGCCAAGTGGCGAGGGCTGAGGAGGAGGCTTTTCTGGGGGCACTTTAGTTGAAGGAAATGCAACAGCAGAAAAGACTCACTACTCTTTCTAACTAACATGGGAGAAATCAACAAGCAGGGAGCGCTGACTTAGTGGAGATGCTTGGTGGAGAGGAATGAGGAAAGGACACAAACAATCAATTCTGTATTACACTCTTCTTGGCTCTTAATTGAAATAGAATGCAAATGCACTACATTGTTTGCTCTGATGTGTTATCTCTAGTTTATTTGGCATCTATAGGAGATCTGTTTAAACCATGCCTTGAAAATGTTTCACGTAAAAAATGAAAAGGTATATACATCTAAGTTTATTTCAGATTTACTTTCATTCTGTATTAAATCTATAAGCTTTGGGTCAAAAAGCTCTGCATTTTGGCAATATATTATTTTCTTAAGTAATCAATAGCTCTAAAACTTTTCCTTAGTCTCTCTAGGATAAGCTAAAGACCTTAAGAGTAGAAAATGATCAGATATCTTCGCAACCTCATGCACCCAAGGTGGTTCTTCCACATAATAAGATACTCAGAAATTGTTTGTTGAACAGAAGATAAGTTTTGAATAATGACTTTAAATACTTTCAAAAACGGCCGCTTCATTTTGGACTGCATTTCTAAAAATCATCACAAGGAGGATGATTTTGAGGAGGGGGAAAACTTTTGAGAGCGCTTTAGGTTATTTGAGATAAAATAAGGCTATAAAAAGTGGAGTTCTAAGGAGTGATGTTAGAACTGGAAATAAACTTACATTCCTGATCTACTTGCTGGAGATCAGATTTGTCTATCAAATCAGAAAAAGGGGAATCAGAAGCCAGAGCTCACCAGCAGCCAAGCATTAACTGAGTACACAGATGGTCAAAGCAGAAGGGGAATTTGTAAACCTGACAATCTGACCTGAGAGAAGAAAACTGAGACTCAGCAAAGTAGGGTGATTGCTCAAGACTGCAGAGCTAGTTGGAGGCACTGAGGAGGAGAAAACTGTTCATCATTCATACGTCCCGAGGCACCTTACAGTATGTTCCAGCCCTGATGAATTAATTGCTGCACTGGAAATCTGAACAATTTAATGCCCTCCTAAATACTCTCAGAATCACTAAATCAATGTTAAGTTTGATAGTATTTTCATAGTTTCCAATGGTCATAGTAACATCTGTCCTCACTACAAGTGTGTTACCCAAATTCCAGCTATTGATCTTACCCATGTTACTCAGACTCTGATGCTTACCTATGCCATTTATTAAATAAACAAAATAATACTTTTTCTGCTATGGCTGTCCCTCCACTGCTGAGCAATATTCCAATTTCCCCCTCTGGACACACAGTAGGGCTGATTGTACTTCCCATGCTCCTGAAATTAGGCAATGGCCATGTCACTTATGCCAGTGGATGTGAGCCTATAGGACATGTGTCAATTCAAGGTAGAAAACTCTAAAAGCCAGCATGCAATTTGCTAGTCCTCTTTGTCCTGCCAAAGTGATAAGTGACCTGCCGGGTGGTTCCAGGAGCCTCCCTCAGCCTGCATCCCTGAATGGAAATGATGTGGAGGAGAGCCCTGGATGACTCAGAACAGACACGTAGAATGAGCAATAAAAAGAAGAACAACAAAGTTATTGTTTTCAGCCAGAGTACTGGGGGTTATTTGTTACACAGCATAAACTCATCTGCCCTGACTGATTCACCTTTGGGATTCTTCTAACATTGAAACTGTTGTGTGTAAAGTGGACACCATTTTGCATCCAACAGGCACTCAATCCAGTAGTGTCACCTATATGTGGAACCTAAAAAGTGATACAAATGAACTTATTTACAAAACAGAAACAGACTCACAGACACAGAAAACAAACTTGTGGATACCAAAAGGGAAAGGAGGGGAGGGATAAATTAGGAGTTTGAGATTAGCAGATACAAATTACTATATATAAAATAGATAAACAACAAAGTCCTACTGTATAGTACAAGGAACTATATTCAGTATCTTGTAATAACCTATAATGGAAAAGAATCTGAAAAAGAATATATATGTGTATAACTGAATCACTTTGCTGTACACCAGAAACTAACACAACATTGTAAATCACTATAATTCAATAAAAAAAAAAAAAATAGTGTTACCTAGTTCAAACACCAGTGAAAGAATTTTTATTTTTAAACTGGAAGAAAGAAATTTCTGAAGCAAATCAGTGTTTTGTTTTGTTTTTTAACATCTTTATTGGAATATAATTGCTTTACAATGGTGTGTTAGTTTCTGCTTTATAACAAAGTGAATCAGCTATACATATACATATATCCCCATATCTCTTACCTCTTGCGTCTCCCTCCCTCCCACCCTCCCTATCCCACCCCTCTAGGTGGTCACAAAGCACCGAGTTGATCTCCCTGTGCTATGCGACTGCTTCCCACTAGCTATCTATTTTACATTTGGTAGTATATGTAAGTCCATGTCACTCTCTCATTTCATGCCAGCTTACCCTTCCCCCTCCCTATGTCCTCAAGTCCGTTCTCTACATCTGTGTCTTTATTCCTGTCTTGCCCCTAGGTTCTTCATGACCATTTTTTTTTCTTTAGATTCCATATATGTGTTAGCATACAGTGTTTGTTTTTCTCTTTCTGACTTACTTAACTCTGTATGACAGATTCTAGGTCCATCCACCTCACTACAAATAACTCATTTTCATTTCTTTTTATGGTGGAGTAATATTCCATTGTATATATGTGCCACATCTTCTTTATCCATTCATCTGTCGATGGACACCTAGGTTGCTTCCATGTCCTGGCTATTGTAAATAGAGCTGTAATGAACATTGTGGTACATGACTCTTTTTGAATTATGGTTTTCTCAGGGTATATGCCCAGGAGTGGGATGGCTGGGTCATATGGTAGTTCTATTTTTAGTTTTTTAATGAACCTCCATGTTGTTCTCCATAGTGGCTGTATCAGTTTACATTCCCACCAACAGTGCAAGAGGGATACCTTTTCTCCACACCCTCTCCAGCATTTATGTTTGTAGATTTTTTCATGATGGCCATTCTGACTGGTGTGAGGCAATAAGTCATTGTAGTTTTGAGCAAATCAGTTTTTTAAAGTTTGAAAAATGTGAAAAAACGAAGAAGACAACTGTCATAAGTAATGTGCCCAGCTAAGCACAGTCCTATGTTTTATATTTCAATTGCTCCTAGAAGTGACAGAATGGATTTTCTCACATCTGAGTTCCATCAGATGTAGTCAGTCTGTTAAGTAATAACACTAAATACTACCCACAACAAGTAATCACACCCATTATACACAATGAATTACACAAAAAAAAGGAAATAATGATTTCATACAAGTAACACACAGCACTTTCTACCTAAAAAACTACCACCTAAGCACTACTAATTTATTTGTGTAGAGGATTTTGTCTGTCCAAGCATTTTAAAGTCTGTTATTTCACTTGATCAAAATAATTATGAAGCATAAAATACTTACATGAAGAATGCTCTTAACCTATTGTGGGGCAGCTGTCCCTTATAAGAAGTTAACAAAAGTTAGCAATCCTCTTTTTGAAAAGTTACATGTAATCACCAATGCACACTTTGCACATTGTTGTAGAAGACTTACAAATTCGATAGCAAAGATCAATAAAACTAAAAGCTGGTTCTTTCAGAAGATAAACAAAATTGATAAACCATTAGCCAGACTCATCAAGAAAAAAAGGGAGAAGACTCAAACCAATAGAATTAGAAATGAAAAAGGGGAAGTGACAACTGACACTGCAAAAATACAAAGGATCATGAGAGATTACTATAAGCAACTATATGCCAATAAAATGGACAACCTGGAAGAAATGGACAAATTCTTAGAAATGCACAACCTTCCGAGACTGAACCAGGAAGAAATAGAAAACATGAACAGACCAATCACAAGCACCGAAATTGAAACTGTGATTTAAAATGTTCCAACAAACAAAAGCCCAGGACCAGATGGCTTCACAGGTGAATTCTATCATTTAGAGAAGAGCTAACACCTATCCTTCTCAAACTCTTCCAAAATATAGCAGAGGGAGGAACACTCCCAAACTCATTCTATGAGGCCACCATCACCCTGATACCAAAACCAGACAAAGATGTCACAAAAAAGAAAACTACAGACCAATATCACTGAGGAACATAAATGCAAAAACCCTCAACAAAATACTAACAAACAGAATCCAACAGCACCTTAAAAGGATCATACACCATGATCAAGTGGGGTTTATCCCAGCAATGCAAGAATTCTTCAATATACGCAAATCAATCAATGTGATACACCATATTAACAAATTGAAGGAGAAAAACCATATGATCATCTCAATCGATGCAGAGAAAGCTTTTGACAAAATTCAACACCCATTTATGATAAAAACTCTCCAGAAAGTAGGCCTAGAGGGAACTTACCTCAACATAATAAAGGCCATATATGAAAACCCACAGCCAACATCATTCTCAATGGTGAAAAACTGAAACCACTTCCACTAAGATCAGGAACAAGACAAGGTTGCCCGCTCTCACCATTATTATTCAACATAGTTTGGGAAGTTTTAGCCACAGCAATCAGAGAAGAAAAAGAAATAAAAGGAATCCAAATCAGAAAAGAAGAAGTAAAGCTGTCACTGTTCGCAGATGACATGATACTATACATAGAGAATCCTAAAGATGCTACCAGAAAACTATTAGAGCTAATCAATGAATTTGGTAAAGTAGCAGGATACAAAATTAATGCACAGAAATCTCTTGCATTCCTATACAACAATGATGAAAAATCTGAAAGTGAAATTAAGAAAACACTCCCATTTACCATTGCCACAAAAAGAATAAAATAGTTAGGAATAAACCTACCTAAGAAGACAAAAGACCTGTATGCAGAAAATTGTAAGACACTGATGAGGGCTTCCCTGGTGGCACAGTGGTTGAGAATCTGCCTGCCAATGCAGGGGACATGGGTTCGAGCCCTGGTCTGGGAAGATCCCACATGCCATGGAACAACTAGGCCCGTGAGCCACAACTACTGAGCCTGCACGTCTGGAGCTTGTGCTCTGCAACAAGAGAGGCCGCGATAGTAAGAGACCCGCACACCACGATGAAGAGTGGCCCCCGCTTGCCGCAACTAGAGAAAGCCCTCACACAGAAACAAAGACACAACACAGCCAAAAATAAAAATAAATAAATTTTAGAAAACAAAAAAACAAAAAAAAAAATGGAGTTAGATTGAGCCTCAGGTTTAAAAAAAAAAAAAAAAGACACTGATGCACTGATGAAAGGAATTAAAGATGATACAAATAGATGGAGAGATATACCATGTTCTTGGATTGGAAGAATCAACATTGTGAAAATGACTACACTACCCAAAGCAATCTACAGATTCAATGCAATCCCTATCAAACTACCACTGACATTTTTCACAGAACTAGAACAAAAAATTTCACAAATTGTATGGAAACACAAAAGACCCTGAATAGCCAAAACAATCTTGAGAAAGGAAAATGGAGCTGGAGGAATCAGGCTCCCAGACTTCAGACTATATTACAAAGCTACAATAATCAAGACAGTATGGTACTGTCACAAAAACAGAAATATAGATCAATGTAACAGGATAGAAAGCCCAGAGATAAACCCACACACATATGGTCACCTTATCTTTGACCAAGGAGGCAAGAATATACAATGGAGAAAAGACAACCTCTTCAATAAGTGGTGCTGGGAAAACTGGACAGCCACATGTAAAAGAATGAAATTAGAACACTCCCTAACACCATACACAAAAATAAACTCAAAATGGATTAAAGACCTACATGTAAGGCCAGACACTATCAAACTCTTAGAGGAAAACATAGGCAGAACACTCTATGACATAAATCACAACAAGATCCTTTTTGACCCACCTCCTAGAGAAATGGAAATAAAAACAAAAATAAACACATGGGACCTAATGAAACTTCAAAGCTTTTGCACAGCAAAGGAAAACATAAACAAGATGAAAAGACAACCCTCAGAATGGGAGAAAATATTTGCAAATGAAGCAACTGACAAAGGATTAATCTCCTAAATATACAAGCAGCTCATGCAGCTCAATATCAAAAAAACAAACAATCCAATCCAAAGCTGGGCAGAAGACCTAAATGGACATTTCTCTAAAGAAGATATACAGATTGCCAACAAACACATGAAAGAATGCTCAACATCATTAATCATTAGAGAAATGCAAATCAAAACTACAATGCGATATCATCTCACACTGGTCAGAATGGCCATCATCAAAAATATCTACAAACAATAAATGCTGGAGAGGGTGTGGAGAAAAGGGAACCCTCATACACTGTTGGTGGGAATGTAAATTGATACAGCCACTATGGAGAACAATATGGACGTTCCTTTGAAAACTAAAAATAGAACTACCATAGGACCCAGCAATCCCACTACTGGGCATGTACCCTGAGAAAACCATAATTGAAAAAGAGTCATGTACCACAATGTTCATTGCAGCTCTATTTACAATAGCCAGGACATGGAAGCAACCTAGGTGTCCATCGACAGATGAATGGATAAAGAAGATGTGGCACATATATACAATGGAATATTTCTCAGCCATAAAGAGAAATGAAATTGAGTTATTTGTAGTGAGGTGGATGGACCTAGAGACTGTCATACAGAGTGAAGTAAGTCAGAAAGAGAAAAACAAATACCGTATGCTAACACATATATATGGAATCTTAAAAAAAAAAAAGTGGACATGAAGAACCTAGGGGCAAGATGGGAATAAAGACGCAGACCTACTAGAGAATGAACTTGAGAACACAGGGAGGGGGAAGGGTAAGCTGGGACAAAGTGAGAGAGTGGCATGGACATATAAACACTACCAAATGTAAAATAGATAGCTAGTGGGAAGCAGTCGCATAGCACAGGGAGATCAACTCAGTGCTTTGTGACCCGCTAGAAGGGTGGGATAGGGAGGGTGGGAGTGAGGGAGACGCAAGAGGGAAGAGATATGGGGATATATGTATATGTATAACTGATTCACTTTGTTATAAAACAGAAACTAACACACTATTGTAAAGCAATTATACTCCAATAAAAACGTTAAAAAAAAAAAAAAAAGACACAAATTCGGTGTGGCCCATGATAGATTCCTGGCTAAGAATTTGGGCATTAATGTTCTAGGATATTTCCACATTTGCTAAGGTTCTGTAACATCTTGGAATAGTCATATCTCACTCATCAGTATTTATTGAACAGTTCAGCATCCAAAGCATTTGAAAAGGCAAAGGAAAGAATTTCATGAAGCTGTCAATTACATATTCCATCTTATGCCATCTGTTAGGAGAAGCTCTAATAATCTTGGGATCTTTTACCCTGAGCTCTTCAAAGGAAGGAGGTGGTCCTCTCTTTTCCCAGTATTTGAAGGTTCCACATGAACAATAACTTCGGAGCTGTCATAGGCAAGAATCATAACGGAGGAGGAAGAGGTAAGAGTAGAGGTAAATGATGCTGAGAGTGGGGACTGTATTTTGGAATCTCTAGGTCTCCACAGAAATGTTGAGTCATTCAACAGCAGAAATGCAGAAAAGAGTTGCCAAGTTTTGAGATTATTTTCTTTTTTCTGGCTGAACGTAAGCACTTAGAAGATTTCCACTGGTCCTGCAGAAGCACTAGAGCTTTATGACAATGGGTAAGCATGACATACCTATCTTTCATCTTTGATCTAAAACCAAAGATCAAAGATCTTTGAGAGATCTACCTCTCAAAGATACTGCCTCAGCATCTGGGACCACCAACAATGAAGGTAAAGAGGGACCGCAGGATCGTTCAACCAATCAGATTCTCTCTGGCCCATTGTGTAGCTGTAGGAGTGGATTCACAGGGATGAAAATGCCTTACTCATTATTGGATTTTACAACCTGGATTTCTCAGGAATCTGGTGTAGACCCAAATTCACTTCTTAAACCAGAATCAGACAGTAGAATTAACTTTAAGACAGAAGTTTAAATTCTCAGTAAGGGAGATAATAGATTTATCATTCTTGTACAGAAGTGCCCAAGTTCATCTGTGTGTTATATCCCCGCATTCCAAATGAGCTGTGGCTCTGATTCAGCCCAGTTTCTGAGCTCTTATCAGCCTCCACAATGTGCACATAGCAACTCACCACAAGAAGATAAAGGAACGTTGATCTCTGCAGCACAGCAAGAGTTTTGATGAAGATCACAACAAAATTTCACATGGAGAGGACTTAACCCACTGCCTACGTGTTGGTGATAATTTCTACTGAGAACGCTTTGTTCTTTCTTGTACCCACTTTCCCACACAACTTTGCTTAGAGCCTTTGCTTGTAAGTGTGTGTGTTCACAGTGGGTTACACGGCTTACACACACACGTACAAATGAGGTGTCAGCATGCATACCTTGCTAAATACAAGACTTCTATATACAGTGTTCTTCATTTTGCTTTTTTTTTTTTAATTTATTTTTGGCTGCATTTGGTCTTCGTTGCTGTGCGTGGACTTTCTCTAGTTGCGGCGAGCGGGGGATACTCTTCATTGCAGTGCGGGGGCTTCTCATTGCAGTGGCTTCTCTTGTTGCAGAGCACGGGCTCCAGGTATGCAGGCTTCAGTAGTTGTGGCACAAGGGCTCAGTAGTTGTCGCTTGCAGGCTCTAGAGCGCAGGCTCAGTAGTTGTGGCACACGGGCTTTGTTGCTCCACAGCATGTAGGATCTTCCAGGGCTAGGGCTCGAACCCGTGTCCCTTGCATTGACAGGCAGATTCTTAACCACGAGGGAAGCCCTGCAGTTTGCATTTTTTTAACTTTATAATATAACTTGAAGAGCTTTCCCCATCAGCACAGATAAATTATCTTTTAAAAAATTAATAAATATAAACCTTGTACATCATTAAAAAAAAAAAAAAGATTCAAAGAATGTAAAGGGAATAAAGTGAAAACCAAGCATCCTTTTAATCCCAAACACTCTCCCAGTCTCTTGGCCCAAAAGCAGTCATTGCTAAAGATGTTAACAAGAACTAATAAAAATACAAATATTCATACAGAGAGAGGGAGAGAAAGAGGATTAAAGATGGCTACAATGTACTTTCTACCCTCTCATATACAAGTGGAGTCTTTTTCTCCATCCCCTTGAATCGGGGCTGGTCTGGTCACTGCTTTAATCAATTAAATAGGGCAGAAGAACACCAAATACTGTTCTGGGCTAAAGCTTTTGAGGGAACTAGCTGTTTCCTCTCCTTGGAAATGAGATGCCACCATAAGAAGTCTCACCGCCCTGAGACTGACATGCTGTGAGATCATTCCAACCACAATACATTCCAAACACGGTGTTCAGGAATGACTGGGGTCTCCACACACCCTCATCAATACAGTGTGTTATGCAATCCAATTATTTTAGTCTATATTTCTTGAGCTGTGGCCAGCTTTAAAGCATCTTTTTTGCAGCTTTGACAGGTTTTTTTTGGTGTGTTTTTTCTTTTCTATGTGAGCTCACTTATTTGACCCTTAACATTGTTAATCTTTTTATTGAATTATAAGGCTTTTATATATTGGGAAAATTAATTCATTTTGTGCTATGAATAAATTTTTAATATCTGTGTAATCAAATGTATTCATCTTTATTCTATGGTCATAGTTAGTAGGATTTTTTTCACTCTAATATTAGTTCCTTCACATATTTTCTTTCAGCTATTTTATATTTTTATTTTTTACATTCAATATTTAGGATTTTGTTAATTTATATTGCTATAATAAGTAACATAGAGATCTAGTTGGAGTCCTTTCCAGGTGGCTCTTTTTCCCTAATTTTTTTTTTTAATGTGTATTTATTTATTTATGGCTGTGTTGGGTCTTCGTTCCTGTGCGAGGGCTTTCTCTAGTTGTGGCAAGCGGGGGCCACTCTTCATCGCGGTGCGTGGGCCTTTCATTATCGCGGTCTCTCTTGTTGCAGAGCACAAGCTCCAGACGTGCAGGCTCAGTAATTGTGGCTCACGGGCCTAGTTGCTCCGCGGCATGTGGGATCTTCCCAGACCAGGGCTCGAACCCGTATCCCCTGCATTGGCAGGCAGACTCTCAACCACTGCGCCACCAGGGAAGCCCTTTCCCTGATTTTTTTAAATGCTACCTAGATATATGAATTTCTCATGTCTATTTGGATTTTTTTCTTCTATCTTTTAATTCACACACAAATTCTTGGCTTTAGTTTCTTTTTAATTTTATGATTTTCAATATGAAATTATAAAAATCATTTGATAGGTATAGATGCCATTAATGAATTTGAGTTTACACTTTCAGTGAAAAGATTCTAGCAAGGTTCATATAAATTCCAAATGGTCATCAAATTATTATATTATAAAATCATCTTCCAAAAACTGTAGAGAGCTTGTTTTTTTTTTAAGAAGCTCACATTCCCTGAAGAACAAAGCAAGAAGGCTATTTTCACTTAATGTTTGCTAGCACAGAAACACAATACATAGAATATTTTGTAATTTTGGGAATTAGTGAAATTAATTCTAAATATTCAACATATGGGTCATGCAAAATGAGAGGTTAATTTATTTGAGCAGACATGGGCCAATTTGCTCTGTAAAAGTAAAAGTAGCCAGTAAAATATACAATGACTTGAAATCATAAGGAAAGCAGTGCTCATGGTTCTGTTCTTTTGTATTGTAGTTCGTAGTTTCTTCTGTTTTATATTATAGCCCACTTAAAAAATGGATGCTCTTCCTTCCCCTCATGAATGGAAGTTCAGTCATTAAAGATAGAAAAAAAGTTGCTTATTTTTCCTTGAATCTCCTCTGGGCTGATCACAATGCATTGAATATAATGTGTATTAAGTAAATGTCACATCAATGATATGAATGTATGGATCCAATGCCTTATATTTTTATCTGAAACTTCATTTAGCTCCCAAAGTCAGACAAAGTATGCCATAGAAAAAAAAAAAAGAAAGAAAGAAAAAACAAACCTTTTAAGATAACTCTACTGAAATTGTCACAAATGTTTGTCATTGGATCCAGGTATGGCTAGACCAGTGAAATAACAAAAGATAATGATTTGAGAATTCATTCCTCGGTATGTATATCTATTATACATCTTTTTTTTTCTATCTATCTATACATATCTATCTTTTAATTAATTTATTCATTATAAGTATATTCATAAACTAGTTATGCCTATGCTCTGGCGATAAGCCTGGAGATAAGATGGAAAGCTGTCAATCACAGAGGCTCTGATGGATTTTTATTCAGGACACTGAGTGAAGACTTCCTACAATAATACACAAGCCGTGCTAACCTAAAGGCATGTACGCAGGTTTAGAGCAGGAAGCAGAGGACATACACAGAAGGTCTGGGAATGATGCAATGATGCGTCCAAGGAGAGGCAAGAGAGCTGGTTCTTGAAATAGAGGAAGCACATTCCAGGGAGAGGGAAGAGTGGACAAATGGTACTACAGATGAGCTAAACCAACAAACAGAAAATCACTGTTGGTTAGGGAATGAGTCTCCTGGATTTAGAATTAGGAACTATGTGTTTCATGTTTCACTGGTACAACTTGACGTATACGGTTTTTTTTCCCCCTCTCTTTTTTACTTCTATCCTGGCAAAGATAAGTTCAGAGACCTTTCCAATTTTGCTTCTGTGCCACCCCGCGTATTTAAGCACATACAAAAGAGCAGCTCAGCTCTGCTATTCACCAGCCTGAGACACGGAATTCCTATTGAAAGGAGGAGGAAAGGCCTTCTTTCAGAGGCAGTCCCACTTTATTTTACAAGGTAAAAAATAACCATGTAATAGCAACGTAAATACACGACTGTTGACAATGTAAGTGCCATGTAACAATCGAGTAATTATCTAGTTCTCTCCTTTTTTAAAACAAAGACCGAGCTGAAAGTCTAAGAGCTGCAAGTTGCATGATGATTATTCCGTTCATTACTTGGTAACTGGAAGTATAATTATCAAGTAATCTGCATGAACATAATTACGTATTTACATAGTCTTTGCCGTGTAATTATAGAGGAGTTCAGTGATTATACAGTACACTCCTTGAAAAAGAAAGTAATACCAAAAACAAAAAAATAAAATCTGTGTGAAGTAGTCATCTCAAACAGAAAGAATTAAATATGAGGATGATTTAACTTAGAAAAGTCCTAAATTATAACATAAGTGAACAATAAAATTAGATCAGTTTCCAATTGTGAAATCCGTCAGAGTCCTTTTCATGAGTTATGAATCCCTACTGACACAGTCAAACCATTTCATCCATTAAGGGCTCAAGGAAAATAGTAGCATTTGCTTTCTTATTTCAAAATAAAGGTTTTTTTAAATATATTTATTCATCTAATCATCTTTATCTCAGTCTTCTTTCTCCCGCTATTCAAATCACAAGTATCTCTTTTAAATTCCAAGATGTTTAATAAGTAGGTAAAGAAAACTGAGAAGGGATAAAGTTGAATAGTATTGATCACTTAACAAAGTTCTGAGGCTTTTTCTCGCTACAAAAAGAGCATTAAGTACTTTGTTTTTGAAGACCTTTAATGTGAATGGTTTATAAAATGATGTTCTGGAATTTTTAAGCATTTTGATAACTACATCCTTATTTTTTAAATCTCTCTAGTGACTGGTAACTGACCACAATACCCCTGCTGTTTCCGACGGATGTTCAAGACTACAGTCAATAACTGGATAGCATGTTCTGTAGAGTGAAGATTATCCCTTTTAGGTCATCGTCTGAAATCACTCACACAAGACAATAGTTCAGTCTGAAATGAATGAAAAGTGACTTCTGTTGTATATTCCATATATGGATGAGAACCTGTAAACTGCAAAATATACACATTAAACCAACACAAATTGAAACTTGTGATCACTTCAGATTAGTCATTGGTCCTCTAAACAGAGGTATTCTTCCAGGACGTACAGTGGCTTTATGTTTGAGTCTAACAAGCTTGGCAAGCTGACTTTTTAAATTCTCTAAATGCTATGTAATACATCCACGGAGTAATTTACTGCTATTTTTCATAGTTAAAGCAACATCTGAAGGTTGGTGACTGGCAGTAAGAAAGTAATTTAAATAGGAGACAACTGGAATGTGAGGCTTTTGTGAATCTTCATTCCAGACAAGTATATGAGACATTTGATCTGTAGCCATTTTTGCTGAAAATGTTACAAATTCGTTTTTATATTTTTGGTGAAAAAAGCCAACATCGAGTCTTTAAAGAACTCCTAGATTCACAGCATAACAAATGTTCAAGGCCTATTCCCTGTGTTTCTATCAAATGTTTGTTTCTTCTACAAGGAGAGAATCTTCTTTCCTGGGCACAGTAATGATAGCCAGAGCACAGAAAACCTCCAAATAAGTTGGAAGACACTTCCTAACTCCTTGGACGTCTGCTACCTAATTCAGAGACTCATTCTACCAGCCAAGGAAAATGGGAGTGGTGCTTCCCTGAGAGCCTGCCCTGGGCTCTGCGGATCACAAACGCACACTAAACTAATTTATACATTAACACACAGGGGTGGCTTCTTGCTGGGGATTTGTCCATGACTCACACCATTCCAGGTCCCTGGAAACACTTCTTCATGGCTCTTATTCTGTATCTTTGAAACAGGATTCAATTTCGTTTGAATGCTGTAGTGGTTTGTGAGATGCGCCTCTGCTCTCCTCCAAGATGGGCAATGCTTGGAGGTGCAGAGAGGAATTAGACAGCAGAGCAGTTGGGTGAAGAACAAACAGAGTGAATAACATGTGGATTTCTTCCTCTGAGATCGCATATAGATGCAGTAGATCCCTGTACATATAACAAAGTGCCAGCAAATTAAGAGTAACATATCAGATTCAAAATCCACATAGGAGACAGGGAAGAGCAGAATTCACACTGAAGAAAATGAAACCGGTAGCATGGAAGGCAAACTTGGAAAGCTGCCCAAGGATGAAGAGGAAAATGACAAAGAGATGGAAATCTCTAGAGAGAGACAAATAGCCCTGCGAGAGATACAACATAGACATGATTCATACTCCAGAATATTTTTTTTAATGAAAAGGAAAGGAAAATCAAGAGGAGAAATTTCTTGAGCTAAAAAAAAGATCTACAATATTTAGGTGAAAGAATTCACTGCATTGTCTGTAAAAACCAAGAAAACATTTACTACACCTAAATATATCCGGGCCAAAAAGATTTTAAAATAATGACCAGAGGGGGAAAAAAAATTCCTATAAACATTGGGCAGAACTGAAGGTGGAGGGAACACAAATGCAAAAAAACAAGAATTAAAGTCATCATGGACTTCTGGATAACGAATGCCAAGACAATAGCTAGAGTTCTCTGGAAAAGAGGCTGTGATCCACCAATTGCTTCCATGGCCAAGTTATCTTTCATGTGTGGAATCAACAGAAAGACATTTCCATACACACAGGGACTCTGAAAAGGCATTGCTTTGTGCCCTTTTATGAAAATAAAACTACGTGTGAGACCATCAACATTCAAAATTCACCACTGGGATGATCAAGGCAGAGAGGTCCTAATGGTCTGCCCCACATCGTGGTCAAAGGCTCAGAAATGAAGTCCCTCAGCCTGATTTCAATTCCTGACTCTGATACTAGCTTTTAACCTCTATAAATCTAGTTTCCCATCTGTAAAGTGGGGATGGTAGTATCTCCAGAAAATCGTTGTAAGGCTTTAGTGTATGTAAAATATTGATTATAGAGCCTATCAGATACAGAGTACTCAGTAGGTGTTCAATGACATTGTTATTGGCTCCACACATGTATAATATTTAAGACTAAAAAGAATTTGGAAAGGAATAGATACATGTATATATATAACTGAATCACTTAGCTATACACCTGAAACTAACACAACATTGTTAATCAATTATGCTCCAATACACAATAAAGATTTAAATAAATAATTGAATAAATAAATAGCAAAAACCAAACAAACAAACAAACAAAAAAGACTAAAATTAATTGGCCAGCCATTTGACGGAGCTACTTAAATATATGCCAATCTCTTCCATGTTTTATGTATGGAGACCTACGCTCACCCTGAAGATTATCTTTTTACTTCTGAAAAGTACACTTGAATGATCTCCTCTTATATGAATATTTATATACATGTATGTATATTTTGTGTATTATTGTAAGTATTATTACTTATTATTATTGTAAGTATTATTGTGTAAATATAGGCAAAGGAATAGGATGTAGCAGACCTCTTATTAACTAATCAAGGTCTATATCAACTGGTCACAAAACTAACCACTGAAGAAGAAGTGGATCACCTCTTTATGGAATGGGCCCAGGGCCATCCCAACACCTACTCGCTGATAACTGAAGCTTCTGTGAGTTGTTAAGGTAGACCAAGGTAGCCTCAATCAAGATTCTCGCTCATTGACAAAAAAAGGCAGTAAAAATGCTGGAATGTAATCCCCATGTTTGTCTATGTTGGTGGTTCAGAGTCAATAGAAAAGCTAAGTGTTGAGTGATTATCTTTGGAGCCCCACCGAGGGGTACCACCTGGCTAGTGCAGGAACCTGGACCAGCAATTGTTTCCCTGCCATGATGGATGGGAGTGGCCTGGGGAGACAGGCCAATCCCCAAAAGGACACTGTCTCAGAAAAAATAAACAGTAGTTGCTGACGCCTGGAAACAAGAATGATCTATTGCTTTGGAAACCTCAGCACAGGAAAGACACTGGAAGCTCGAGAGTAACCGGAAAAAAAGAGGATGCGACCACATGTGTACGTACCTAGAGTTGATGAATCAAGTCATACAAGTTAAAAGTGTTTGTGAAATTAACAAATACATGATAAACGTCATGAGAGTTAATGTGTCCCCACCATCCACAGCTCTTCCAGAGAAGGGTCCTGGCTAGTTTTCTTAGTTTAATAAAATCATGCCTCCAACTTATACAGTCCCCACAGTTTAATTAAACCTGACTTCTTGCCAAGACTTTGTGTTTTCCAGAGCGTCACTCTTTTTAAAATGTTGTGAGTATAACACCCATTTAAAAAACAATTACAATGCACTTCCTAACATAAACCCAAACGTATATATTAATATACCAATACTACTGATTCAGAGTTCATGGAGAATATTCTTCTTGCCTGCAATGGATTACCTGTGTTTTGAGTCCTTTCTGAAAACCTGTCACAACTCAATTACACCCATTACATCCTGGAAAACCTCCCACCAGGTTCTTTGTAATCCATTAAACATCGAGTCAGAAGAACTCCCAAATCCATTAAAAATAACATTAGACTTTACCAAAACTGAAATACAATTTTCTTCAAATTCGGAAACAGAATTGCTGAGAAAATCAATTAACTGGAATTTTCATGTTCTTCTGTGATGAAAAATGTAAATATAAGCCAATCCTGAGTGAAATTGTTAAACAGGCAAAGTATCTTCAAGCCTTTTCCATTTTCAGGCACTCAATGTTTTCATGGCGTCTAGTCTTCCCCCATCGCTAAGAGAAGAATTTGTCAATTTATTCATACCAAGGTGTTGTGAATTGACATTTAGATAACCTCAGAATTGAAATATGTGTCAGAGATCATCCAGCCCAGACTTCTACCTAATATAACAATCTGCTCTTCAATACCCTGGAAAAGCAAACACCTCTGTCACGTCCAAGGATCAACTCACTCCCCATCCCACTGCCCGGCAAGCTCTCTCAGAAAGCTCTGACCTCCTATGGGTCAAAGTCACCTTCTTCAACTTTCATCCGCTACCCACCCTTTGACGCCACAGACTATGTCCAGCCTTATGTGTGACAGCTCTCCGGGTATTTGAAGAAAGTTATTTTATTCTTAAGTGATTCTTTCACTGACTTAATTAACTCCAGTAATTTCAACTTTTCCTCTTATGCCATGGTTTCCGGATGACTACCAACTTGATCATTCTTACTTGAATGTTTCTTAATTTGTAAATATTCTCCTCCAAGTATGCCACTCAGTAAAGCTTCATTCTGATAACAGTTTCTGGAGAGGTGTCACAGTATTTTTGGAAAGAGCTCAGACATCGAA
The DNA here is from genome assembly GCF_965194805.1 of Balaenoptera borealis. Lineage (NCBI taxonomy): Eukaryota > Metazoa > Chordata > Mammalia > Artiodactyla > Balaenopteridae > Balaenoptera > Balaenoptera borealis. The sequence goes on from NC_138877.1 coordinate 74,140,788, forward strand.
ACCATATAGATTCCTAGTTTTTTTTTTTTTTTTTTTTTAATTTTTGGCTGTGTTGGGTCTTCGTTTCTGTGTGAGGGCTTTCTCTAGTTGTGGCAAGCGGGGGCCACTCTTCATCGCGGTGCGTGGGCCTCTCACTATCGTGGCCTCTCTTGTTGCGGAGCAGAGGCTCCAGACGCGCAGGCTCAGTAGTTGTGGCTCACGGGCCTAGGTGCTCCGTGGCATGTGGGATCTTCCCAGACCAGGGCTCGAACCCATGTCCCCTGCATTAGCAGGCAGATTCTCAACCACTGCGCAACCAGGGAAGCCCAGATTCCTAGTTTTGAATCCAGGTCTTACACTTACCAGCTGTATGATCTTGAACAAGTTACATAACCTCCTTGTTTTCTCATCTGTGAAAGAGAAATTGTACCACCTGATAAAATATAGTGAGAACTAGAGAAAATCAGAGTGGCATCAAAGCATACCCCCCAGCACAGAGTGGTAAACCCTCAATTAATGACAAGTATCATTATTACATATCATTTTTGCATGCTAAAAAAGGGTGACATCAAAAGATTACTAAGTTGTCATATATCCAGATGGGTATGTGAATATTCTAGAATCAAGAAACTGAGTTTGTATATCCCCCAGGAATGACTTCTCTGTTTTCAGTATTCTTTGTCCTGACTCTAATTCAAGGGTACAGATTAATCCATTGTTTTTAAGTAAAGTGACACTTTCTATATGTCAAGTATTTCAACTCTGGGAATTGAACAGTAAAGTTTTCCAAAATTCCAAAGTAGTACTTGGGTTTTCTAATTTTATTTGAAATATATGATCTCCCAGGTCATAAATCCTCTCTATCATCAACTAGTTCTGCCCACAGGTGCTATGGGAGAGATTTGTGTTATTGCTGACACTAAATCTACACCAAACACCTCTTACTTTTGCTATAAAAATTACCATGAATATGGAACAATTTAGGAGTTCCACTTCTAAGTGTTCCATGATAGGGCTAGTGTGCAGAGAAAAAAATCAGAAAGAGAAAGAGAGAGAGAGAGACAAAGGCACTGCACCATTTGATCTGCTCACGCAGTGGAGATTAAGAGGCCCTCCCATACCCATACTGGTCCTTGCACAGGTGGCCTCTGTGAGACCATGATCGATCTAAAACGGCATTGAAGTTGAGTCAATTGGATTTTTAAACCCGACGTGCTCTGGAATGCAAATGGATCTCATTTCAAACTTTATAGGAAAAATCTGACCTTAAAAACCTCTTCCTTTTCTAATTTCCCCATCTTGGGATCTCTGGTTTCGAGTTCTGAGGGCAAATGGGATGTAGAGGAGGTATCCTAAGGTTGCAAAATCCAGAGAGCTAGTCCCAGCATACACAAGAGAGAGTAATTGGTTGGAAGGGGCTGGAATGATGGCTGGATCAGTGAAGACAATCAGAATCATGTCCGCTGGCTCCAGTTCCATTCCCAGGGAAACCAGAGGTGCCTACCACCACCAGACTTCAAGGCTTCTGAAATTTCTCACAAACATTATCTTAACGTCTCTCTAAAAATACTTAGCAAACCTCCAAGCAAGCAAGACTTGAGAACTTATTTAGAAATATGAGTGAAAAGAGCAGAGTCATAGAAATGCTGTGGACTTCAGGGAGGATCTCAAGCAGAAGAATAGAAAGTGACAGAGAGGACAGTGACGAAGAAACCAATCTCCTTCCCAAAAGAGGACGTTACCGCAAATAATTCCTATCTAGTTGGCACATGAGGGTTTCCAAAGTCCTCTTCCATTCCTAATTTCATTTGAGGCTCACAAAGTGCAATGGGGCACAGCCCGCAAGGTACTTTCATGAATGAAATAATGGAGCCATCACAGTGGGGCTCAAGCAGACAGGGGTTCCTTCTGTGTAAAGTCAGAGAGGAAGGAGGCCTGGGAAGGCTTTACAGAGATGGCGCCCAGAAGCAAAGGTCTATGTTTAAGAAGTCCTGGGTGATTTCCAAGGGCACAATAGTTACGTTCCAGAGTCTGCAATGAGACCCTTGCACTGAGAGCTTAGGTCTGCCTCCTACTGGTTTTGCAAACCGGGATGCGTCTGTACAATACCAATCACAATAGGGTCCAACCTTTCCTAATGCTCTCGGTGCTCTGAGCTCCCGATCTGCCCCTTCCCTCTCACATCAAGCCGTGTCCTATTTGAGACTCAGATTACAGGTAAACTCAGAGCCACATGCTGGGCATAGAGGACCAGCCCCTCCTTCTGTCTGGAGAACCAGAGCCGCTACAATGAGGCCTCACGCATCTCATGAACAACCGGACAGGATTCATGTGTCTCTAAACTTCAAGTAAGACTTAATTCATTGGCTTAAAAATTATTTATGCCCTTCATGCATGCATTTTGAGCAGATTAGAAAACACCGGTACATATGATTTTTTACAAAAGGAGCCATTAAATATCGTGAGAAAATATATGCAGGGTAAGATAAATGTTAGTATGTGGAGGGAATTGCTCATTGCTTCCCATCCCGGTTGCCCTACAATTGCTTCTTGTATTTGCTTTATTCTTATCGATAAAAATATTTGGGAACATTTTTTACCACATCACTCATTTCTCAATTGTTTCTAGGTATTCTCTAAAAATAGCCCAATTTAATTCCTAGGAGTCAGATTGTTGAATCAAAGGGTTTGTACATATTTAATTTTATGAAACACTGATAAAGTCTTTCTCAAAAATGTAAGATAATAATGTTTAAGAGCTCTTTTCCCCACATTTTTGCCACCACTGGATGTTATAACTATTTTTAACTTCTGCCAACACAATGGGTGAAAATTGGTATTTTGGTTTTTCATTTTCATTTTTTTTATGTTTTTTGTTTGCATGTGCATTTCCCTAACTACTAATGACATGAATGTCATCATACACGTGTTGATCCTTTGCAGTTCTTTTGCTATAACAAATCCTAGCCTTTTACCTAGATGTATGTGGAATCATTCATCTTTTTCTTGTTTATTTGCTTATTTTTCCCTTTAAAAACAAAAGTCCCAGCCCATGAATTTACATGAATAAGTTTGCTCCTTTCAGCACTGTTGGTAATGATTGCAAACCAGGAACAACCTGAAGAGCCATCAGTCAGGTTATATTGTTTAAATTATGACGCATACGTCTGAAATGCTTTTGGGACCTTCAAAGATTAAGATAGATTGATGCATACTTACTTGGAAGGACTCCATGATAAAATTGTTCGGGAAAACCTGCTAATTTTAGAATGTCATATACAGAATGCTTTGTAAAACCAAAAAACAAAAAATATTTGGACATGTTTGTACATAACTTAGTACGCAAAGGAAGAAAAGTACACGGCAATTGTTACCAAGTTACTACGAGGGGTTAACACTGGAAAAGGAAAGAAGGAGATAATTTGTTTCAATTTACACCTACAACAGCTTGTGAAGTCCCTAAAATGAGCACATATTATTTTGTAAGGCAAATGACTAAAATAAATTTTAGATTATAATTAAAACATAGAATTGTGAAAGTTTTAGTATAAGTTTTCTGTACTTGTATATGTTTTATGAGAAAGAAAAACTTGAGTGTAGAGATAGAAAATAGTGTATTTTCAAATACATCGAAATTTTTTCCATCAGAAAAGGAAACCTCCTTCCACTGACAATGGACCATTTATGGGGAAATATGAGAAAACTAGTTTCACAAGATGAGCATTCTTAGAACATTGAAACATTTTCTAAATGCAAAGACCAGTATCGACCCATCACAGACAGGTATATTTTAGCACCAGGGCATTGCAAAAAAATAACTAAAGATTTGCCAGCGAGATACACTCTCTGATGGGAAAGTCAAATGTTATTAGTTAATAATATCAAAGGACTTAATTTTTTAAGAGATTCAAATGATTAGTGTTATCGTGACAGAGGATCCGAAGAGCCTGAAGTTTCCTCATACGAGTTTCAATCTTCAAAAATTTAACTCCCTTCAATTTGTTTATGTAATCCTGGTTTGGTATGGAATTATCTATATTAATCATCAATATTGGTTTGATGGGGATCTGTATATGAGATGGATCTTATCTGATCTTATAGGCTCAATTACCATCCATTGTATGTCCCGTTCAGAGCCCCCAACCCACTGTCTCCACCCTACCCCACCCCCTGCCTCCTTCTCTCTCTCTCTCTCTCTCTCTCTCTCTCTCTCTCTCTCTCTCTCTCTCTCTCTCTCTCTCAATCTCTCTCTTTCTCTGGTCCCAGAGTCCACACTACCCATCAGAGACTATCTCACCAGCACCTCCAGCTCAGCAATTGAACCCTTCATCCTCTCTCCACACCTGCTCTTCCCCCAACCCCCGTAGTTGTCCTCCTCCGTGAAAGAGCAAGTTGGGGTATTTTATTACATCACTGTATAGCAAAAATAAATAAATCTCCTAGGAAAGTGTGAAATGAAACGTAGTACGAAGCTATGATTTTATAGGAGATTAACACCATGGTTAATTGCACATCCGTTGCACCACAGCTGCACAAGCCAGAACCAGCACCTCTGACTTGACCTTCCCTGGCTCTCCGCCCCCACATCCAGTCCATTGCCAAGTCTTGCCATTGCGACCTCCCAAATACCGCTGCATCCCACCCACTCATATGCCTCTCCACCGTAGCTTGCACAGGACACTGTCACGTCCTAGGTAACTCTCCCTTGTGTGGTCTGGGCTTCCTCTAAACCACGGCCCTCATTGCGCTCGGTGACCATTCTATGCACTAGTTCTCTTCCTCCCTGATAATCTCGTCCTGCGGTACTGTCCTCCCAACATACAAACATTCTCTCCCACCTCCAGAAATCGCAAGGTTTCTCCTCTGCTCCCAATGGACTTCTTTCCCTTAGCTAACTCCTGTCTCTCTTCAGATCTGGGCTTAGATGTGACTTCCTTCTTGGACCCTTAAGACCAGCTACGGACTCCCCAGGTGCCCTGCAGTCAGCCCTCCCCACGTGTTTCCCCTTGGGGAGATTGTACTTGAAATTCTCACTAACCTGTGATTTCGTACAGGCAGGGGCTGGGTCTTGTTTACTATTGGATTCTCTACACCAGACATAGTAGGAGCTCTAGAAAAGTTGGTTAAACTGAAGGAAAATTTACCAGAATATCCAGGGTTACTTGTACAATATTCTTTACACACAGAGGTGAAGCTTATGCCATATTATTGGTAAGACACATGCTTTGCAATAATGCATTCATGAGCTTATGACTTGGTTCAGGTTTAATTCTATGACTATGGAACAGGACAAATCCATTTGTCCCTCCTGACTGGCGCTGACACCGGATTCTATTAGCATATGGAAGATAACAGCGACATCTAATACTTGTACACTGCTTTACAGTTTACAAAGTCCTTTCAAATCCACCATCCTAATTAACTTTACCAACGTCGTGTTCCTCTAATGGTTCATTATCCTTCATGCCTTCAGGATCAATGTTCGTGTTTCTAAGACCTCCTCTGTCAGAAGCTTGATACATGATGTGGCTTAGTTTGACTGACCACTCCAAACGGTGTTAATAATTCAACATGCCTTTTCAGTCTCCCTTTGCACCAAATTGCGTCCACTCCAAAGAGGTGAAAGGCAGCTTCTCAACCTTCAAAGACTCCCAAACGTTTCAGGCTCACTCTCTCCCGTGAGTCATGGTTCCCATTTCCACTTCACAAGCAAGAATGTTCTGCCACAGGAGCAGGAGGTTTTAGGGGCGCCGGCCGCGCTGTAGCCTCGTTTTTTCCCAGATCTTTTCATTTTCCTCCTAACTTACCTCTCTGCCTCTAGCCCGAGGCCCTCTCGTTCACTCTCCTCTCTGTTGCTGAAGCCATTTTTCAAAACCAAAACTCTTGGCATGTCACAATCTGCTTTAATACCCTTCAGTGGTTCCAGCGCTCCAAAGAGCTGACCCCAGTGTGCGATGCTTGTGATAATACGGCCTCCATCTTTCTCTGGGTTCAGCTCCCACTGTCCACTTCGCAAGCTCCCTGACCCCTGCATTCCACACTCCAGCCACATCAAGCCATTAATCGTTTGTAAGCACATCAGGCTGCTTCCTGCTTTCATCTGTTTTCAAAGACTTCTCTTTATTTGAAATGCACTCTCCTGCTCAATGAACATGGGCAACTCCTATTGATCCTCCAGGAACCTCCCGCCCAGTAAAGCCCTCTCTTCTCTCCAAGACCAACCCCAATGGAACCACCCTGGTGCTTTGTCTTCACTTGTTATATTGTGTCATGGCCAGGCGTTTACACATCTGTCACTCCTTTCCAGCTAAGAAATGCTAGAGGACCATTCGGGTTTTATTTTTCCAGGCACACTGTAGGTGTGTTGATTACATGAATGAATGAATTAACACATCAATCATGAGAAGCAGCAGAAACTCAAAACTGTTAGAATTTTTCCAACCACATTATAAAGGCACTGACTCTAGACATTGGCTCAAAGTTTTCACTTGGTTTTGATTAAGGCCAGAGGCCCAGTGGCAGGACCATCTAAAGAAAAATCCTAAAAGTCATTAATCTCCCTGAGAAATCCTAATTTTTCCTGCCAGTTGTTTTACTAAGTCTTATGACTATTCACCAGTCTGGCCCATTAAAAATTATAAAGACCCGTACAAGCTGAATACTGTTCTAACTTGTCCTAAAGCACTGAAGTTACCATATAAGACGCCATGGAAAGTCCACCATTAAACAAAGTGATACACAAACAGGAGGAAAATTACAAAGTGAGGCCAAGAATTGATCTGAGGAAAAAAATGTACATTTGTCTCAGAATTCAAGACACTTCTTAAAAGGAAAAAAAAAAAAAAAAAAAAAACCTCCCACACAGAGCTCCATCAGCCCTGGTACCAAGGGCAGAGTTAATGTCTATCTAGGAATTTAACATGACAGGGAGAGGGTGGGGAAAAACATAAGCTCCTAGCTGTATGCTTCAGTTGACACAGTTTTCCAGAAATTCCATTCGATGGGGAGGAAAATCAATTGGAACTTCCCCCATGGCGAATGGTATCGTGATTCTGACAGGACACGTCCACAGGAAAGAGAAAAGTACACACCTTGAGACTTGCTATCTGCCCACAATCTCTGAGTCTTAACATCCTGTGGCAACTCATTTGGTTTAATAAACTACAGCAACTTATTCAAATGTCTGAGACTCTGCTAAGTCGAATGAGATGATTTGACTGGAATAACGAGTTCTCAATGCTCTGCAATTTAAGAGAGGGTTTACGCTACTTTCCACTGGACCCAGTGCATTCCACAGAGTCTGCCCCCAATTGTGCTAATGGTGTGACCGTAGAGCTTATATAATATTTACTCTTTCAAAGTCCCATTGCATTTAAAGGGAGAGTCAAGAAGTCAAAAATGTGTTTCGCCTGATTAGTTTATCTGGCAGGAGGTTTCTACCTTTTTATATTATAATACATTAATCATTGTCAATATGTGTTATTACACAGACATAGGAGATTTTCTATAAGCTCATTATAAGAAAGTTTTGTATTCACATCAAATTATTTTATCCTATAGCTATTATTGTTACCTAGGAAAAGGAGAGAGGGATGGTCAGGGCTAAGATATCAAGGTTTACCAAATCTTTCCATACTTCAAAACAGGTTTCTATTTCAGTAGGAAAAAGTTTTTTTTAAACAGACAAGAAAATAATTTAATATCAACAGTGAGTCAAGGCTCATCTATTGTCTAAACTCTCAACCTAGAGAGTGCAGCCTAGAATCTATGATTTGGGGCTCAGCTGACTTACAAAAGCTTCATACAGAAACCAAGGTCATTTCCTCTTTGCCTAACTATGCAAGAATATCAATGATAACCCACCTCTGCCCATACCATCGTCCAGGTCACCGTGAAAGCCCCAGCTCTTAGGGCTCACCCCAGGCTCTTTGGAGATGCCAGCAGGCAAGCTATAAAATAGTATGCATTCATTTTTTTTAAAGAATAACACATTTAATTAAAATCTAGGAATAAATCCATCTGTAACAGACAATTAATACCTTTGCTTCCAGAGAACCTTGCAAGGTGCCAGCTCTCTTGTATGGCTTAAGCTCCAAAATGACCCAAAATACATTACAAAGGGATGTAATAGACCTTATATATTCTGAGTTGCCATGGTGTGAAATCTTGAAAAGATTTTCTGTCTCAAGAGGAGAGAAGGTAAAAATAAAGATCACCTTTCTTAACTTATTTTTTCATGAGTAGACTCAACAAATGATAATTATTTAGGGGAAAATAACTACTGGTCTTTCATAAGCTAAAAATTACATTATTAAAAGTAAAAAGTTGAAATGGATTTCTCTTTGAATCTTTATTTTTCTAATGTACTTCAGATAAAAACAAAATTTTCTGGTTTTTTCCAACTATAATCAGCTACTAATGAATATGATGAATGAAACTTGCTATAGTGAAGAATTCCAGGATAACATAGATTTAAAGTTGGAAAAGTCTCAGTCTTCCAATATCAAGAATGTCATAGAATAATCCTAACCTACATTGCATCATCTCAGGTGTAAGTGCTTCTACTTCTTCCATGTGCTTTGGATCAATAATATGAAAGAATCAGATCAATGTTTTGTAGGGTTTTTGTTCTTTGTTTTTTTATTGAGGTATAGTTAATTTACAATGTTGTGTTAGTTTCCAGTGTACAGCAAAGTGATTCAGTTATATATACATGTATATTCTTTTTCAGATTCTTTTCCATTATAGGTTATTACAAAATATTGAATATAGCTCCTGTGCTATACAGTAGGTCCTTGTTGTTTACCTATTTTATATATAGTAGTGTGTATCCTTTAATTACAAACTCCTAATTTATCCCTCCCCCCCTTCCCCATGGTAACCATAAGTTTGCTTTCTGTGTCTCTGGGTCTATTTCTCTTTTGTAAATAAGTTCATTTGTATCACTTTTTTAGATTACCCAAATAAGTGATATCATATATTTGTCTTTCTCTGACTTATTTCACTTACCAAATCAATGTTTAATACTCAGAAAAGAATTAATTTTTTTTTAACTAAACCCTTATCATAGAACTAAAATGTGAAATAAATTAACTCAAACCTGGGTTTTTTCTCCTGCTTTGAGATTTACAATAAATATAAAAATGTAAATAAGTTACAAACTAGAATTTTACTTAAATCCATTCAAAGCCTCATACTGAACAAAGATTTTAAATCTATAAACCAAAAAATAAATCACAATATTTCCCATCCAGGCAACACTTAGGTTATAATTAGGAATTTTTAATGAGTTAAAAATGAATTTTTACTTGCTCTAATGCATTCATAAGAAACACGCACTATTGCATGTAGGTAAAGCTCTATTGATTTGAAAGTTTTCTTGATGTTGTTCTCTATATTAAATAAGTTCCTGTAGAAATAAAACAAAGGAGCAAAATCAATATTATATCATTGTGAAGTTTTAGGAAACAGATACTAACTGAAATTAGAATTCAATCAGGAAAAGCCTTTCAAGGGAAATTTAGTACGAGACCTTTAAATAAGCCCAAGTAATAAGACACTCAGTACATTTGCTTTCCTTTGTTTTCTTGCTTTCTTTCACTATACTTATTTTTTAACGAAGATAAGAGAAAGGCAACAACTGCCCAAGAGTAAGAGAAAAGGGACTTTAGCAGTGTTGAGAAAGTAAGACTGTGGAAAAGAGAACTGCAGAAAAGAACTGCAACTTTTGGTAAACATTGAGTTTAACAGAACAGATTTCTGACATGTCTAACTTGTAAATCAAAATTAGGTTCTTCATCCTATATTAACATAAAATAAGAGATGCCTAGGTTTAGGTAGGGCAAAATAAGAAGACACTGGTTCTGGTCCAAGGAGAACTGGGCAACTCTTTTAAACAATAAGAACACAAGACCCTCTATATGAAAACAAGGAGGCTGTTCATGTCCAGTGAAAAAGTAGGTACTGGACCTTATTTTTAACAAGTTGCCTATGTTGTAAGGAAAGCTGCCTGAGGATGTGATAATACCTGAGAAAATGTCCCAGATTGTATTCACTAGCCAATAAGGGGAAGAAATATGAAGCTCAATGATTACCTCACATTGTGAAAAATGGACCGTGGAAGGAAGGTCAGCCACCAATTGACCAGAAGCTCTAGGACTGCATCTATACCAAGACATGAGCAGTGGCCCAGGTGGAACAATAAGGCTGAATCCACTTCAGAACAATATCCCTGGCTGCCTCAACTACAGAGCAGTAGGGTATCCGACCATGTTTGCAACCCTGAGTGTACAGTGTGTCCCAGTGGTAGGAGAGAACAGGTGAGAATAAAAACATGGGACTCCCACCTGAGAAAGAGGCAAATGCGAAACAGACATCTCCCTAATATGATTCATATTTTCCTTCTATAATTTAATTCAGTAAGTTAAGTAATTTAATTCAACAATGTACATGAGATGGCAAAACCAGAACCTGTTTATGAAATACTGTCTAAGAATTTAGTAAAATATTTAGTAGAATAACTAAGTAAGTAGCTAAACATATCTTTTTAGTAAATTATACATATATTCATACATTACTTAATAAAACATAAAGTATACTGGAAAGTGATCCTACAATAGGGAATGTTTGGACTCTTTTTTCCTTTTTTTTTTAAATGCTTCTCCTGCATGAGATGCACCTATTATCATACATAAAGAAAATTTGCTTTTTCATTCCTGGTGTATGTCAGTTACTCATATTAAATATAAATCTATTAGAATGGAAAATGCAATCTGAATAGCATTCTTGTCACCTATGAATTAATTGCAAATTTAAAACTATATGCTATTGTACTACGACACATGAAAGTATTTAGTATGCTAGCCGAGTATTTTTCAAGTCCTTACAGTAAAAATCATTTTACTTAGTACAAAAAATTTGCAGTGGAGTCTACATAACTATAATTATTCATGCAAAATACTTCATACAGCTTCTTACAAAAACAAAGTGATTAAAAGGCTGCCATTGTGGGGGGGAAAGAAAAATATGTTTATAAGCTTAGTCGTTTGGTTAAGATCAAAATGTATATAAATTCCAGACTTAAAAATGAAAATTTTGATTTAGTGAAGTCGAAGCTTTGAATCGTGTCAAATTGATGCTCCTTAAAATTTGACACATTTTTTCCAAAAAGCAGTATCAGAGAAACTCCCATCACCTTCTTCTCCCATCACACACTTACTCTCCAAAGAGCAGAGCTTTCAAGCTTCTCATAATTCACTTCCAGCCCAAGACGCTCTTGAATGTAGCACGGGCTGGCATTACTAAATCTATCAGGAGTTGCATTTAGAATGCTTAGTTACTAACAGGTAATATATTACCAGGCATTCTTTCACCCAGACCGGACCCCCCAGGTGATTCTGACATAAATCCCACCAAGCTTTCCTCTACATCACTGGTTCTCCAAGTGTGTTCCCTAGACCAGCAGCAGCAACATCACCTGGGACCCTGTGGGAAATGCAGACTCTCAGTTTCTACCCAGACCTATTGAATCAAAAGTTCTGGAGGTGGGTCCCAGCAACCTGGGTTTTAACATGCCATCCATGTGATTCTGCTGTGCTAAAATTGGAGACCCACCGCTCTACATCATATAACAAACAACCTATGTAGGTCCTGAGAATGAAGTTGGGATGAAGGATGAGCTATAGGAGGCACCTTCGATTTGGTTAAAAAATTCAAAGTTTTGGTTTCAAGGTAGTCACAGCTGTTTGAAGCCAATTCCTCCCTTATAGAAAAGAACTAATGAAATGGTACTGGTTTGCCCAAAGGCCCCCAGTTGGTATTCCCATGACCCATATAGCCCTACTCTGCCCTTAATTTCTCATTCTCATCTAGAAAAGAGGCCTTTTCAGGGCCATTCACTATTTACCTGTTTCTCTCCATTCTCTAGTCACATACACCAGCACAGAGAAAGCTTCTGAGGGTTGGTTGGTTGGTTTAATTTAGCCTGTCTTTCTAACTCTGGGGAGAAAACGGGCCTCCTCAGTTTATCTTCTTCTGCAGACACAAGAGACATCGGGGCCTGACATAAACCTACCTCTACAATCCCTATCCCACCCCCTTCTCTTCCATGACTCTCCAGACCCAACTGTCCCTTGAATGTGGCAAAATTCTCCCCCCTCAGACACTTAGTACTCACTGTTCTTTTGCATGGAACGTTCTAGAAACCCGACTTTGCAAGGACACTCCCTCCTGGTTGTTCATACTTCAACCCCAAATTCCGCTCTTCAGAGACACCATCCCAAGACCATGAAGCCAACCCTCGCCTTAGCCATTCACGGCTTCATCACCTCACTCTGTTTGATTTATTTACTGTCCCTCTGAAATGCTCTCTTTTTATTTATTCCTTGACTTGTTTGGGCTCTCTGGGCATGAGTGTAAACTCCATGAGAGCAGAGACCTTGTCCATCTTGTTCACAACAATATACCCAACCCCAAATAGCACCCAGCACTGAAGACTGGACACTGTCTGGATATATGATCAACAAGTCAATGGATATATTGCCATAATTTTATATGTATCCCATTAGCTAGAACTCTTTTGATTGAAAGTAATTGAGACCATTTCAACTTAATTTAGTCAAAGAGAATATTTGTTAAAGGTGACAAGAATATCTGGCAGAAATCCAGGAAGGGAGCACAGTCAGGTCTTCAGAACATCTGGAATAGGGTGTAAAATGACAGTCTAGGCTCTTCCCTTCTACCTCTTCTCTCATCCCTTGCTTTGGGTCAATCTTTTCTCTCTCGTCAAATTGACGTACCTCACTTCTCTGGTCCACGTGGCAGAAAATGGGACACCCGCAGCTTTGAAGTTGTGTGTGTTCCCATTTCAGCCTGGAGGAGAAAGAATGCATCTTCATTCTCATTCCCACCTCCAAAATTTTCAGGAAAGCATGGCATTTGACCCAGTTATGCCAGGTTCCCAACCCTGGCAGAAGGGAGGAGGGTAGTAAGAGAGAGGGTCCATACATACTGTCATGAAAATTTCTCAGTGACCTTGCAGGTTTAGAGAAATGGCAGTTCTTCAGTAAAGGAAGGTGATTCTCAAAGAAAGAGAGACGCTGAGCAGACAAAGCATTAGTCCCCTCTCTAGTTGAGTAGTGTTCATGACATTAGGCCATCGGGATGCCCATGGATAAACTAGTGAGAGGCAACACAGCATTTGGTGAGGGCTGTAAGCTTTACAGCCAATCCTCACAGCTTCAAATCCCAACGCTGTCACCTACAATCTGTATGAGAAAGATTCTCATCCTATCTGTGCCTCAGTTTTTCCTCTATAGAATGAGGACCACACAAGGCCGTTGTGAGGATTAATACAGGAAGAGAACTTTCCACAGTGTTTAGCACATAGTAAGTGCTCAATTTGTGTTAATTGTGTTCTTTCTTACTGATTCTGTGTTTGAATTAGTTAATATAGCTTCCGAAACAGCCTGACAATTCAAAGGAAGCACTGACACTACACATCACTGCCAAACAGAATGGCTCTAACACACTAATAAGCCATCTGCAAACGAATACTGTCAAAAGAAATGCTAGACACACTTCCGTTTGTCCAGATACGTTTCCACGTATTAGTAGAAATACTGTCATCTTAACATAAAAACGGCAATCACTTGGATATGTGAGTGTGGGTTCATGTAGAAGACAGAGAAAGAATGTTCTTCTATGAATGGACATGTGAGGGAACCCTAGGTGACGAACAGACTTCATGCTCATCCTCAGGGATCTCAGGGATCTCCTGCAGGACTTTCTCTTCATTACCCCTTCTCACTGACGGGCCAGGTCCTCCCTTGTGGACACAGAGATGAAGTCTGTGAAAGCTGCTCTAGACAGAAAGGTTCAGAGACATACATGAAGAGCCTGTTTCTTCAGTCCTAAGACTAAATAAATGATGGTAGCCCAGGGCTTCCCTGGTGGCGTAGTGGTTGAGAGTCCGCCTGCCAATTCAGGGGACACGGGTTCGAGCCCTGGTCTGGGAAGATTCCACATGCCGCGGAGCAACTGGGCCCGTGCGCCACAACTACTGAGCCTGTGCATCTGGAGCCTGTGCTCTGCAACGAGAGGCCGCGATAGTGAGAGGCCCGCGCACCGCGATGAAGAGTGGCCCCCGCTCGCCGCAACTAGAGAAAGCCCTCGCACAGAAACGAAGACCCAATACAGCCAGAAATAAATAAATAAATAAATAAATTTATTAAAAAAAAAAAATAATGGTAGCCCAGAGAGAAGAGGAGGAAGAGAAGCGTGGGGGCAAAGGAGGCAGCAGGATCGCCTTGAAGCTGGGAGGGAGCAGACCCTCAACGAGGTCCAGGTGGAACATGGGAGCAGATGCCCTCCAGGGCCGACTGTACCCTTTCTCCCATCAGGGAGACCCCAACTCCCAAAGAGACATGAAGGGCAGAGACACAAAGGGCAGCCCCATTGGGACTAACTTTCGCCACAAGGATTACACCAACCACAGCCCCCATACACACCCTCACCAAGTTCTTGATTGACCATCTATCCATTGGACACTTGTAAGCATGTCCAGAACTTGGACCCTTTCTTTCTCTAGATCTCAAAATCCTTCAAAACAATTTCCAACAGCTAATATTTTCAGGCCACACAGAAGATATGTGATTTTTTTAAATTCAAGAATTCTTCATAAATATCATAAATTTAAGCATCTATTAATAAATCACATGTGCAGATGTAACAGTATTTGAGAAATTGCCACTATCTGAAGCAACAGGACTCTCTCCTCAAGTTATAATAATCTGACAAAATAAGAGGCTCTTAATAAATGCAATTTAAAATAGGATTGTCGTTATATAGTTTTAAAAATAATCAAAATATCTACCTTGAAGTTATGTTCTCTTATCACTGGACATGCTCTAGAATTTACTGTCAGATACAGAGTGATATTTTTTAAATATTTCAGTGTGTGGTCAGGAAAACATTGTCTCATTCTTTCAAAGTCATTCAGGACCAAAGATGCTGAACTTAAGGCAAATTGATCTAGTCTCATCTGTTGGCCCCAAACTCCTGAAATCAAGGCTGCTCTTGTTGGCCCCAACTTGATTTCCCATCGGCCACTCAACTCACAACAGCTTGTATGTTGAGACCTTTTACTTCATTGTGGTGCTTTGTTAGTACCCACCCTCTGCTTCTCTGGAGCATGACTTTGTCTTTGCTCTACTCCGCTTCATCCCCATCTGATCCACAGCACTTCACAGGAGTGTTGCAAAGGAGAATTCCTGCTGAGGGGGTTGGGTCTAAAATTACCTTCAGAAACTCTTTAAAAACTAAGATTTTTATGAGCCACCGAATGCATGAATAGTCAAGAGTAGACCCATTCAATTGCCAGTGATATGAACAGACTGTGTCCAGGTACCACTCCTCATAAAGTTGCAGAGAGCCAAACGGGAATGTTCCCTGAAAAAACGTGGGCAAAGTCATTCCCTAAAGGATCAGCTGTATCTGGAAACCATAAAGAAAAGCCAGGCATCAAAATCACATCTGTGGTAACTCCAAAGATTAACTCTGTCATCATTGCCCTCTTTAAATATGAATAAAAATACAAAGCATGGTTGATATTCATTTTGCCTTATAGAGTCCTAGGAAAGATGAGATATATCTTGTTTCTTATTATACATCAATGCTTTTACATGACTTGCAATATTGGATTACCTCATTCTTGAAAACATGCAAATGTCTGCCAATGACTAAAACATTTTCCAATTTAAACGTTGTACAAATATTTATGAATAACCACAAAAAATAATAATTTTAAAATTGAGGATGCCTTCTGGTTGGTCATATGGAAATAACACATTGACATTAATAATGCTGTGAAGGACCCTAAACACAGTAGATTGTTTGAATTTACAGTAGCAACTCAATAGCTGTGAGATTCAAGAACATATTTTTAATATAATTTTGTTTTCTTTTAGATTCTCCAGAGGTATTTCTGCACCACAACTTATGTTTTAAAAAATCCCAAAGTTGTCATGATACATACCAGAGTTGTGAAGCATCTCCCACCTGGGGGTTTCCAATATGTTTTGCTGCATATTACCATGTCTCTTCAATGAACAAAAATTCATTTGATTTTCCTTATCAAATCCTGAATGTCTACAAAAGCAGGGTGGGGTGGCCTGGGGGGAGCCTTTATATATTCCTGCCCAACAGAGCAAAGTACAAGTTTTATCTTGAGCAAAATTCCACTCTGCCTTACCCACCACACCCCCAAATTTTAAACAAATGTGTGAGGTTTATCCATGAATCTCCAACTAAAAACACAAGGCATAATCATCATTTCTAGGCAGCCAACTGATGAAATTGCTCTAGAGTTTATTTGTATTGCTCTTATTCTGCTTAAATAGGATTGAGTATGTCAGTTCCTTCTTGCTTCCTAATCCAGAATGCTGAATAGCAGTTTCTGCTGCAGTCAAATCCATTCAGTGTAAAACTACTGACAGCCAAAGAACAGTGTACAATCCAACTACTTCAGCCATTAACAAAAATTGTCCTACCAATATGCAGAACCATGGACCAAGATAACATATTTGACTGTTTACCAGGGTAACCGTTGTCATAATGAAGATAACACGTGTTTTCTGTAATGGACACAACCTTAGTCAGAGCAGAACTGAGCTGGGTGGGTGTAATTACCCCACTTACTTTGCCCCAACTTCCTTACAAAAATCACACATTCTGGTTAAAATACAGACTCAGCTTGTGTAACTATATATATTCCACATTTTCTGTGATCAGCCAGCATATCATATTTTGAGTGATCAGAAGTATTGGCAAGCAAGGGATTTCATTTTTCTGGACATTTATATCCATTTCTGATCATAGAAATAGAATTTTTAGAAAGTGCTGTCCAAAAACGTATTGTTAAAGAACACCTATAGAAAGGAGCTATTTCTACACAATCGATTTGGTCACTGGGGTTAGTTTTTTGCATGTAACAACATGAACATTTTGATGGTGCCTTGGAAAATATCATAAACAAGCAACGAATTCATAAACACACAAACCTTTTCTAATATTCTTTTCTATTGTCATGTAGTAGGCACTCTTATGTTTGCTCCAAACCAATTTTGTATCAAATATTTCAAAACAAATATTCTAAACCTCCAGAAAATACCTCAGATGCTTTTATTTAAAATCAGCTTGGCCACTAAGGAACCGTTACTTTATAGTGGCTATTGTCAAATAGAAATTTGAATGACCTTGCTACCCATTTCACGAGAGTCCATAATAGTCAGATACACATGACTTTCCAAAGTTAGTTTATTTTGGATTACAGCTTGATTCCCCAAAGATTTGGATATTTAACAAGGAATTACTACTGACTTAAACAAGTTTATGAAAGATACCAAATAGGCTATATGTGCTCCACACAAACACAGTGAAGTATCCGCGATGGCCAACATTCCAATAAATGTGCAATTCATTTCAGTCTGATTAGCAACGGTTTTCAAGAACGGCTTCATTAATCCTTACACCACCACCTCCCACCTCAACCCAGAACCAGGAAAATCTTCAGCTTATTTAAGCTTGAAACTTGAGAAAATAATCTTGCACTCTATTGGAACCCCAAATGCAGCTGTACGTATCCCTCTGAGACTTTCACGGGGCTGGTAGACACTTCAGTAAAAGAGTTTTATTAGCATTTAATTTACTTAATTTTGAAGGGATTAGACGAAATGTTAGCATAACGGACAGCCATCCACATTCCACCAGCACCAAGCTTCCACCAAGAAAATGACCGTGTATTTTGAGAATGGCTTTCTATAGTTAGCATGTTTTGCAGCTTAGGGTTTCTCTGCAAGGAAAAAAAAAAAGACGAATACTTTGAGGTTTTTCAGCTAACTAGCTCCTTAAGAAGGAAGCAGTCATAAGCCAAAACCTCAGTGAATCATGTCAACCTGTTTCAAGGCAAATCTGTGTCTTTCTCATTTCTATCTAAAAAAAATTATTCTTCTCAATTTATTATACAAGTTTATATTCATTGCCATGCATCATAGGGGTTATGTACAAAATTAGAATGCATCGGGAAAAAAGAAACCTTCAGGTCATAACTGAGCATTTAAACAGCTTTTCCGATTTCACTGGCATAGTAAGAAAAGCATTAACCCTTGCAATAAAGCCTTTCAGGTTCAATTTTTCAGGAAGCAAATCGGTCAGAACCCACATGGGTGATATATCTCACGCACACAAAACAATCTTGATGAAATGCATTTTTTACTGATTGCTTCCTATGTACCTGGTATTTTATGTACCAATGTATCATGGACACAGTATTTCCAGAGAGTGTTTCCAGCCAGAAAATTAACTGTGAATCATGAAAGGGGAAAAAAAAATCATCCCTCCAAACAAAGAAAATTACCTGCTGGTTTCATACAAATCAGAGCTGGCATTGGAAACACAGGATTCTGGCTTTTCTGGGAGCATCCAGTTAAGCTGGCATCTGACGGCGGTGAGCCCATTGCCAACATCAGCTGCACGCCAACCCTATCACTAGTCAGGCTGGCAGCCCTGAAATAAAACAAAGACCAGATTACTGGCCTTGAAAATATCAAGAGGGAGGAACTGCTGCTTAAGAGGCATTTAAATAATCTTCCTCTGTTTCTTAACGAGATTACCCCTAAAAGCCCCTGAGAAGTCAGCTCCTTCCTGCCCCATGTTTTGTGCTCTCCTGGTTAGAAAGCTTCATTGAGACCTATTCTTAGCACACCTCTCCTCCAAGTGTAGAAGTTAGACCCCACCAGCTTGGCTTGTCACTCTTAATAAGGATGTTGTCAGACAACCGAAACCCATGCCGAGAGGCTGGGGTGTAATACACCTCTCATCCAGCCAACAGGAGGGACTTGGCTGAGCTGGTATACTCCAGGGCCGAACGCAGGTTCCTTTTATTGACCTAGCATTTTCCTTTTATGGGAATGCACATCTTACCCAGCAAACCTATGAAGCAAAATGAAGGTTATTTTCCCCATTTCCAGTTGGAAAAAATTGGGACGGTAAGAGCCAGGTGGTTTGCTGGGAAGTGTTTTTTTGCACTGAGCATCACGTCTCTACCTGGGCGCTCCAAGCCTTCTCCCTGTACAGTTGCGAAAGGGATTAATTTACACAATGTCTCAATGGCAAGTGCATGAGAGAATCATACATTTTAGTCATATTCAACATCAAGATGGCTGGCACTTCCCACTTTAGGTTACAAATGTCAGCTTAAAAGGGCTACTGGTATACCACTCCATGGAAATAGAGAACTCATCCCCCCAAACCATCTTCATGCAGGATAGAGCTCCCTTTTCAAATCCTGGCAACTCTATTAATTACGTTTAGGATTAACTAAATCCCTATGCTTTTAAATGCCTATCATTCTACCAAATGATTTCTCAGAAAGAATTTTAAATAACAGAGACTCTAGACCGTTCATGGGAATAGCCATATCACCTCCAAGTTTCCTAACATGTTCTATAGAATACCATAAAGAATTGCTTTTAGGATGATAACACATAACTATCAACCATGAGAATGGAGTTCAGGTCATTTTCTACACACATAGCCATAGTCTGTAAAATCCGCTAATGAAAATGCCCCCCTCCGCAAAAAAGACAGGACATAGATTCTAAAAATATAGAAACATAGATCAAGTCCGCTGTGGGATATTGAATTTCTAAGATTAATGTTAATCCTCAATTGCTCAGAAACATTGTTTGTCTTTAATTATTATAATATTCTCATTCAATTAAAAAAAATTAGGTGCTATAATTCAAACTTTTAATTAAGCGAATTAGCTTTTGACATTTTCTTGGAAAAAGATGTTCCCAATGTGGCTTTTTCCCTTTACTTGCAATTAAACGTTCCTTAGCACTATTTAAATACTTTGGTAAGAAATATGCAATTTATAGCAATATGCCAACTTTTTTCAGACACTGACGAGGCAGCTATTAACCTCAGGCATCATACATTTTAGGGAGAGGTGGAAACTTGCAATGAATCTGAATGGCTTTTTTACAGTGATGGATGCAAACAGCACAGCAGTACCTGTAGCAAAATCATCTTTTGATTCTCGATACAAGTGCTGCTGGCCCTCCTAAAACTGCTGCTCCAATTACTGAGGCGTATCTTGCCATACCTAAGGATGTCTTCACTTTGCTTTCATGTCTCAACCATACATTTCTGCTGCCACATCCTGTTGTTTCTGTTACTTCAAGTTGTCAGAGGAAAAAGTTAACTCTGTCATGGAACAAAGGCTTCTTTATATTTGCCTGAAGTGTAGCTGAAGTGAGCCCTGTGAACTGCAGGGGAAGGATTGCTTTGGCCACATGTGTTATAAGTCACATGATATCACACTGCCCCTCATAATCGGTAGGGGACAAACAAAACCGGCCATCAACTGTGGAGAGATCATTAGCAATATATTCTCACTGCCTCTGTCATTTGAGTGTTGGTTTTTATGTTGGAGCTAATGAGTTTCATTCTTGGAGCTCATCAAAGGTAAGTCTTTGTATTTTAGCAAAAAAAAAAAAAAAAACCCATCATAATAATAATACTTTATTTCTCTTGTGGTAAGTACCCACTCTGACATTTCTCTAATTAAGAAGTTAGACTCCTAGAACATGTTCTGTTTGTCGCCTGGGTACAAAAGCTTCAACAGAATGAGGATGGTTAGTGAGGTGTGGTCTTGAAATAAGCACTTTTGCCTCTTGCACAAGCCTTTCATTGAAACGCCCCTTCCATTTGGGTTACTTGATTCAGTTCAGGAGCACGGAGAACTGATCTGTTATGACTCATAAAATATTTGCTCCTTCAAAAAGAATGAAGGAAATAAAACACAAGCGATGGTGTAGATGTGTATTTGTGCCTATTTGAAATCAAGCTCTTTGATATGCAATACCGATCTTATCACCAGGGAAAAGAAGAAACATTTTAAAGAACTCTTTTTTTAAAAAAAGGTCCCACTTCATTTCATAAAACGTAAAAATCTCTAGAAGTCTATCTAGTTATGGATCTTTGAAGTCACCTGCTCAGTCAAACATTCTTAGCTGTATATCTCTGGTTTCAAATGTTTGCTTTTGTAATAAAACAATTCTAACCTTATGAGACTGTCAACTCTACAGAATCAGATCAGCTAACTAAAAGCTTTTGCTTTAGCTTTTCAACAATGCAGTAGAAAAAAAAGAAAAGAAAAGGAAGCCGAGGACAAGAACCACATGGTATTCAAACGACTCGAATGCTTATGGCAAAAGAAAATTAGACGACTGACGCTATTGAAGAAATGACCTGCGATCTTATCAATTTTCATAAGTTAAGCAGGTTGAAACTGGTCAGTGTTTAGCTAGCAAATCTGAGTGACAAAAAAAGAGACTGATGAAAAGTAAAAACCATCAACTCGATTTTATCTGTGGGCAGATTTACCAACCTGTGGGTTAGCAATGCTATCTGATCTCTCGCCGACCAATGGGCCGTTGTACTGTTCTGAAATCCCAGCCACCTGGGGCTACTAGGAAACCTCTTATCTGTCCCCACTGGGCCACGCTGGCTATTTACACCAACTGAAAACCATCTCCTCTGGCCAATCACTGCAGTGAAAAGAACGAAGAGAAATTACTTCTCCCAATTCAACACCGTAGGTATGATTCCCCACGTTTTGGTGTATGACACTTCTCTTTTTAAAACATGTCAGTTCTTGCACATTTTGTGCCAGGCACTTTGCCAAAGACATAGGTATGTATTATCTCATTTAATCTTCACAACAACACTATAAGAAAGAAACTACTATAATTTTTATTTTAGAGGCAAAGACAGTAATTTCAAATAGAGTAAAATCACACAAATAGTGGATGGGAGAGGGAGGATTAGAACCCATTTGTCTTATTCCAAAGCACTTTTGAAGAAGACATCTATAACTTTGGCCCATTCACAATTTCTTGGCACTTTCTTCTGGTACCTCCCACTTTCCTTTGGGAAACGATATCTTCCTCCTTCCGTGTGGTAGAACCCATGGTCTCAGAGGCGGCTCATGGCCCAGGCTGGGCTAGTCGGATTCTCCTGGGCGTTTGTATACGGAGCACAGACCTTGGAGCAAGAAGGGAACTGGCGGTTAATCACCAGGTGACTGAACGAAGAGAGTCAAAGAGCCTTTACAAGGAGACCAATGAACTGCTCTGGGGGCTTCCCTGATGGCGCAGTGGTTGAGAATCTGCCTGCCAATGCAGGGGACGCGGGTTCGAGCCCTGGTCTGGGAAGATCCCACATGCTGCGGGGCAACTAGGCCCATGAGCCACAACTACTGAGCCTGCACGTCTGGAGCCTGTGCTCCACAACAAGAGAGGCCACGATAGTGAGAGGCCCACGCACCGCGATGAGGAGCGGCCCCCACTCGCCACAACTAGAGAAAGCCCTCGCACAGAAACGAAGACCCAACACAGCCATAAATAAATAAATTAAAAAAAAAAAAGAAGCCAATTCCATGCTTAAAATATTAAAAAAAAAAAAAAAATGAATTGCTCTGGTGGTCATCTTCTCGTGACCTGGTTGTTCACCTCTTCGTCTGATTCCAGGAGCCACTCAGGATCTTTCCATTAAACCCCCTTTCTTGTGTTATTCAGCATTGGTTCTGGTACTTGTGAGCAAAGAGTACCTCCCAGAGGCTCTGTCATAAGGATGTTCATAGCACATGTACTAGGTTCTTGGTACCCAGGAATAAGGAAGACATGTTCCAGCTCCTCGAGGAATTCAGAATCTAGATGGAGAGACACACTTGAGTCTAGTCCAGACTCTCTCAGGGGTACGAAAATATATTATCCGAGCATACTTGAATCAACAGCTAATTCTGCTTAGCAAACTTCAGAGAGAGTTCACAGAGAAAAACTGGTGGTTAATAGAATGTAATAATTATGTTCTCCTTAGTACATGAGATCCCCTGGCTGAAATATCATACCTCTTTGTTTGGAGCAGCAATAGAACTTCTTCATTGACTTATTTTTATATATATTTTTTAATATTCACATATTGAGCAACTCTTTTATTCTCTTGGATCTAGTACTATATGAACAGGGAATGTTAAAAATAAATAAATAGCAATAAACAAATAAACCTACCTTCTGGTCTCAAAGAGAGTCACACGTGTATCAAATACTTCCAGTGATGTTTTGGGTACCTGGTAGGCTGAGAAGCCATTGTAGAAGGAGAAAAGAGGACAGATTTTACAAGACAGGCCTGAGTTCATGGGCTGCTCTGACATTAGCTCTGAGTATTTAGACAAGCAACCTAAAAATCTCTGAGTCTTGAATTCTTCATTTGTAAAATAAAAATCACAACCCTTGCCCCGTATACTTGTTGAAAGATTCAATGAGAACACCTGCGTCTGTAGGTTAGATGTCTGACAGGTCTCACTGGGCTGAAATCAATGTGTTGGCAGGACTGGTGTTGGCATTCCTTTCTGGAAGATCTAGGGGAGAATTTGTTTTCTTGCCTTCTAGTGTGTAGCAACTGCCCACCTCCTTGGTTCAAGGCCCCCTTCCATCTTCAAGCCAGCATGGCTGGTCAAATCTTCACAGTGTATTACGCTGACTCTCTCCATTTCTTCTTAGTGCCTCCTCCACTTTGAAGGATGCTTGTGATTGTGGTGGGCCCGCCTGAATAATCCAGGATAATCTAGGATAACCTCTCCATCTCCAGGTCAGCTGATTAGCAACCTTAATTCCATCTGCAATCTTAATTCCCCTTTGCTGTGTAACCCCAGATATTCACACATTCCATGGAGTATAACATAAACATCTTTTAGGAGCTGTTATTCTGTCTACCACAGTAATGAAAAGTATAAACCACAAGCAAGCCAGTACATATTCTAAGAATTATGTTTACCATTGCCAGATTATTTATTTAAGAGTTATCAATATTTAGGAAGTCTGCTTATTTTACACATGCATGTGTGCTCATTCATACAAGTTTTGGACACAGTACTCTAAATAAATTTTGCATTATAGAAAGATACTAGCACCAATTTTCTATCACATGGCCTAACTGACAGTATGTTTCTGTTTTGAAAGTCTATTCTTTCTGTGTGCATGTATTAAAGTTAGTATCATACAACTTGTCTTTTGCTTTGTTGGTTTGTTCATCACTTTGGTCTAATCCACTTTCCTGCCTTTAGGAAATCTAGCAGAACTACAATTATCATATTTCACCATTCCCTAAAATACACTTTGAAATCAATGAAGTGCCTAATAAGTAGCTGAAACAAAAATATTTCCTTCAAATGAGCTTGACAGTTTGCCCGTGTACTGATAAGAAGTGCTAAGGAAATTAATTAACGCAATATTTTCTTGATTAACTCCCAAATTGTAGGTTGCAATATAAAACACAGTCAGTTGCATGTAGTCCTCAGAACACTTTGAAGAATGGGGAAATGATCAGTGAGAGGGATGTATAAGGGGAAGATTTGGGATTAACATATATGCACTACTGAATATAAAACAGACAAACAACAAGGACCTACTCTATAGCACAGGGAACTTTACTCAATATCTTGTAATAACCTATAAGGGAAAAGATTCTGAAAAAGAATCTGAAACTGAATCACTTTGCTGTACACCTGAAACTAACACGACGTTATAAACCAACTATATGTCAATGAAAAAAAAAATTGTCACAAAGGTTCAACTTTGCCTTTCTAAGCCAAATAAGAAAGAAGATTAACCTTTGGCTTAAAATTCTTTCCCTTTATAAGGCAAAACACTATTACCTGTTTAGTAGCTTTTTGCTAATCAATAACACATAGGGCCATGGCATTATTTTAATATCACTCTTTAAAACTGAAGCAGTGAATACTTCTTATCGGATGATGTAATGTCTTAAAATACCAGTAAGTCCCCTACATACAAACCTTCAAGTTGTGAACTTTCAAAGATGCGAACGTGCCTTCACATGTCCAATCACCTAAGTTAGTTCACGGGTCTGGCGTACATTGTCACATGCATGCATCCTCTACAAGTGGTTGTGCTTTTGTGTACTTTACTGTACAGTACAGTATAGAGTACAGTAGTAAAGTATCTTTATTTAAAGCCTAGGGTGTCCGGAAGCAAGTGTAAAAGCAGCGGTATATAGCCGATTGTGTTAGTTGGGTAACTAGGCTAACTTTGTTGGACTTACAAGCAAATTGGACTTAAGAACGCACTCTCAGAATGGAACATGTTCATATGTAGGGGACTTATTGTATTGGTAATAACATTTCTAAACGGCCAAAAATTTAGCTGAAGTGTTTAAGCAAAAAATAAATACTAAATACATAATTATTTATACAATTAAATCTTTATCAACATAGGATGTTAAAACTAGACGTATGATTTAACATCATACAGTGTTGCAACTTTTTCTTTTGCCTCCTTAATTCTCTGAAAAAAAGAACTTAGAATAAATATGACTAGTGCTATAAATATTCAATTAAAAGAGACACACCTATCTTGTATTTTTTTAATTATACTTTAGAAATTGTAATATTAGTTACAATTAGTTACAGAAAAATAGTAACAGAAAAATAAAGCTGCTCCCCCCCAAATTATATCAAGTCCATGATTAATTTGTCCTGTAAATGAAAATTACTTCTCCATATTTACAGGAAAAGTATAGTACTAAACTTCAGTAAAAAACTTTGATCAAGTTCCTAGTCCCACAGCAATGCTATATGTGGTATGAAAACATCTATGGATGAACAAAAATGAAAGCTATTGTAATACATTCATCTCAATGTCTGTCTCAGTGTTTTTCTCAAGCATTTTTTCATTATCACCCCCCATCTAAGTAACTTTCTAGAGCCCTTTTTTCCCTAACTGCCCCCCACCATGAAATTGTAATGCGGCAGGAACACTGTAAATGTTTATGTACTATATGTATACCTGTGCTTTATACATAAAAAGAGTAAGATATTTTTGCTCCCCTCCCCCAGCCCAGAACTGATACTGTCTTGTGGAGAAAGCATGCTTAAGTGATGCCTACCTACATTCACTTGTTAATTCACCCCACAGATGTGTATTGGATGTTTCCTATGTGCCAGGCACTCAATAGTAAACAAACCCCATTCTCATTTTAGTAAAACAGACAGATTAAGCACATCAACATATAATGCATCCCAATGTTGATTTTAAGAAGAAAATGTCAGGAGCAATAAAATGTTTCTGTGGGCAATCTCTTTTAAACAACAAGGTCCTACCGTATAGCACAGGGAACTATATTCAAGACCCTGGGATAAACCATAAAGGAAAAGAATGTATATATATGTATAACTGAACCACTATGCTGTACAGCAGAAATTAACACAACATTGTAAATAAACCATACTTCAATAAAATTAAATTAAAAAAAAAAAAGAAGTTGATCTCCTGCCGCACTCCCTTGCTATTATGTCTAAGGAAATCACGGATTCTTGAAAGTAGCAGGAGGTTGACACTAAGAGGGGTTTTTCAGAGCTCTGGATCTGTGAGGTTCCCAACCCCCTGTCCGAGGCTGGCTCTGTCACAGAGGGAGGGTCTTCGTCCAGCACGTTCTGGAAGGCACAGAACTTGGAGGAACAAATAATTCCTGAAACAGGACAGTAAATAAGGTTGAACTCTATGAAGCCAGCCAGATTCCTCTTTCTTCCTTAACAATGTTGAAGACAGAACAATGAAATCTATAATCTATCATTAATTTTTAAAATGTTTGAGAACTGTCACGTAGACAGAATCTGATATAAAAAGAAAAAATGACCATATTTTAGAGTGAACAACCTCTGGCATTTTCCAGTTTTTTTAATAAAGTATAATACATGAAAATGTCCACTCCCTTGATAAAATTTAGAAGATAGAGAGAAGTAGAAAAAACGAATGATGACCTCAGAGCCCTATTCCACTAATAGAAGCAAATGTAATATTCAGTTTGAAGCCAGGGAGAACGCACATCATCAGGAAGCAGAAAGCAGGAGGCAGAGAGAAGGGAGAGGACCCAGGAGTCAGTGCGGGGAAAGGGACATGGCCGGAGGGGCTGAGGCATGAGCCTGGTGGGACACCGCTGGTCACCGAGCATCATGGCCACTGCCAGCTGTGGTCAGAGCAACTGTGGTGCCCTAACCAGCAATGAGTCATGTTTGGTTTTCCGGCACACTGGCCATGAGGGTGCTGAAATGTCCTTTGTCTTGATGGTGTTAATCAGCCATTAACTGAGATACCCAGGCTGTTTCTCTTCCTTGAACCTGCAAGGGATTAACTCAACCTAATTTGTCAAGTGATTCCAGTTCTAAAGGTATCCCTTTTCATTCAACCATTTGACTCAAGATATGAAAACTAAGTGGTGTTTCTTTTCCCTCTTCTTTTCTTAAAACAAACTTCTTTTTCGATATAGCTGAGTACTTTCAGCACGAGCATCTTCCCTGTCTGGGCATGTGGCCAGCCAGCGAGGGGGACCACTGAACCAGTAAGAGAACCGGGATGAGGTGTAAGTGGGGAAACCTAGAAATGAGGTGAACTGGCCTGAACCTCCGGGGTGGGGAGCAAAGGGTGATGAAGTCCAGTCCCGGGAAAGTCTAGGAGGATGATCTGATGCAAACTAACTTAAAAGGAGCCACAAAGCCAGACAGAATGAAGAACAGGCAGCATACAGAGAGTCACTTAGAGGGTGGGCCCTGGGCCCTCACCATGCGATGAATACTGCCTCTCACACTTACCATTGCACACACCTGGACAACTTACCCGACTTGTGTACCTCAGTTTCCTCTTTTGCAATATGTGGATAATAGATAATAATAATTCATCTCATGGTGTTGCTAAGTAGTAAATACTACTGATTCATTCATTATTTGTAAATTACTTGGAACACTGTCTTGTACATAATAAATACTATGTATAAGTGTTAATTAAATAAATTACGTGAATAAATCAGATGAGTGAAGAATGTGAAAGAATAATGTCTTGGGTGCCCCAGAGAACACGACTCTTATGGGGGAGCCTCTGGCTAAATCCTTGGGTAGAAAATAGCAGTTAATGGTATCTTGTCCAGGACAGGTTCGAGTGGACCCTGAAAAATAAAAAAGAGGAAAATGTAAATCAGGAGCACGTTTTTAGAGACAACACCATCATTGTAATTCCCATCACAAAATAGAAGTTTGATTCAACGTTCGTGGCAGTGCATTTTACACCATCCCCGCGTGATCAGCTTCGCAGAGTACTGCCACTGTTGGCGCTGTCCCTCACTGGTGTTCCTGAGAATAGGTGACCTACAAAACTGATGCTCCTACCACAGTGTGAGATTGATCATTTTCATCAACAGCAACAACTGCAACAACAAGACACTCCATCCGGGGCTGGTGTGTGCAGGGAGCAGAACTCCCATCTTATGGGTCTATTTCTCTCGTTTATGATATTTTGAGAGGTAGCAAGACTTTCATTCATGCTTTCTCATGCTATGCTCCCCAGCCCGCGGACTATGTCCCAGAAAAATGGCGTTGGCGGAGCCCCTATCTCACTAGGAATCTGTAGACTTCTCAGAGACCTCTGTTTGTCTCAGCAGAGTTTTCCTGAGTCTCCATGAGATGATTCACAGACTATTTTTCTCTCACTACATCATTTTTTTCCTCTCCAGTATGTTTCCTATTTTACTATTGATACATTTCTACATGAGGTACATGCCAGTCCATTATTCCTATTTAAAATATATTTACTATATTCCAGGCACCGTATTAATTAGCCTCTAGTGTAATATGGTGGACAAGCTAGTCATCTCCCTGCCTCCTGCCTGGACTGTATTGACAGGTGTATCAGTCAGAGTTCTCCAAAGAACCTGAACCACTAGGGTGTGGATAGACAGGTAGGTGGATGGAAAGATACATAGATACATAGATATGTAGATAGAGGTTGATTTTAAGGAGCTGGCTCATGTGATTTTGGGGGCCAGGCAGTCCATAATCTGCAGGGCAGGCAGCAGGCTGGAGACACAGGGAAGAGTTAATGTCGCACTTTCAGTCTGAAGACAGCCTGGAGGCAGAATTCCCTCTTCCTTGTGGGATCTCAGTCTTTCCTCTTAAAGCCTTCAACTGATTGGATGAGGCCCATCCACATCACGGAGGAAAACCTGCTTGACTCAAAATCTACTGATTTAAATGTTAATTTTGCCTAAAATACACCTTCACAGCAATATTTAGACTACTATTTGGCCTGGCCAACTTGACACACAAAATTAACCTTCCCAAGTGGCAAGTGGGCATTTTTCATCTAAAGTGACGGATGTCCAAACTCAGTACTATCCAAACACAAAGGAGAAACCCAATCTCAGACTCCAGGGGTCACAGGAGGTTTCCCTGAAGTGTGACATCTGATCCAGGGGTCATGTTTAGATGTAAAAAATAACATGTACTAAAGTCACATGGAACATGTGAAGACCTCAAAGTCATCTGACTGATGTACTGGGAACAGTGTGAGTCTTGACTCCAGGAGCTAAAGAGAGAGAGTTCATAAAAGATTCTGTTGACCAAGCCAAGGAGTTGGGTATTTTTCCTAAAGGCAAGGGGGAGTCACTGAGGGATTACAAGAAGCCACATGATGAGAATTAGATTATACATAGTGACTCTCATTTTATTGTGGAGAATTCGATTTGGGGTAGCAAACAATGAGTTAAGTTTGGGATAAATGGCATGAGTTGCTATGGTGACCTGTGTGTGAGTATTCCCTATGACAGAGGTCAGACAACATTTTCTACAAAGGGCCAGATAGTAAATATTTTAAGCTCTGTGGACCATGTATTCTTTGTCACCAAAATTCAACTCGGCAGTTATAGCAGAGAACAGACATAGGTAACACACAACAAATGGGCATGCCTGTGTTCCAATAAAACTTTATTCACAGATAAAGGATATGTGGCACATATATACAATGGAATATTACTCAGCTATAAAAAGAAATGAAATTGAGTTATTTGTAGTGAGGTGGATGGACCTAGAGACTGTCATACAGAGTCAGAAAGAGAAAAACAAATACTGTATGCTAACACATATGTATGGAATCTAAAAAAAAAAAAAAGTGGTTCTGAAGAACCTAGGGGTAGGACAGGAATAAAGACTCAGACATAGAGAATGGACTTGAGGACACGGGGAGGGGGAAGGGTAAGCTGGGACAAAGTGAGAGAGTGGCATGGACATGCATACACTACCAAATGTAAAATAGATAGCTAGTGGGAAGCAGCTGCATAGCACAGGGAGATCAGCTCCGTGCTTTGTGACCACCTAGAGGGGTGGGATAGGGAGGGTGGTAGGGAGATGCAAGAGGGAGGGGATATGCAGATGTATGTATACGTATAGCTGATTCACTTTGTTATACGGCAGAAACTAACACACCATTGTAAAGCAATTATACTCCAATAAAGATGTTTAAAAAAAGAAAACTTTATTCACAGAAACAGAAGGTGGGCCAGATTTGATCTGCAGGTCACAATTGGCAGGAGGATGGAAAGCCAGGGACTGGTTCAAGATTATTTAGGAGAGGCAATCAACAAGAAGAAGCGACCAATAATGTGTGAGGGGGAGAGGAGAGTAAGCATCAAGAATGATACATTTAGGAATGCATCCAAGTCAAGATGCTCAGTTAACTCTTGAACGTAAAAGCCTAGAACTCAGAAAAAAGTCTGGACTGAAGGTTAGAGTAGGGAGTTTTTTGGGTATAGATGCTCATCAAAGTAAACAAATTAGGAGGAAAGGGTAGCTGGAGAATGAATGAAACCTCAGAAAAGATATCAGGCAACTCCTAGCATTCAAGAGATGTACAATGGAAGAGGAATGAACAAAGGTGCCTGAAAAGGAATGCCCAGAGAGGGAAGAAGAACAGACTCTTGGTATCCAAGGGACAGAGGAAGAGAGGTGTGCTTTGAGAGAGAGATAGAATGAGCACTAATAAAAGCTGCTGTGAACAGAATCAAGTTCAGACCCAAAAACATGAGTGGGTTTAGTAAGAAGGAAATGTTTGGGGAGTGTGCTCCAGTGGGTTTCCCAGTGGAACAGTGAAGGAGGACTCCACCTTTAACCCCTTTGCCGATATCTTAACTACAATGTCTTCGGCAGCTCTACCAACACGCAGTTGGTATGGTTTTGCGACTGATTATCACATTCTGCAAGTCTTTTTCTTGTCCACTTAAAAATTTTATTGATATAGCTTTTTTATAATTGAAGTACAGTTAATTTGCAATGTTGTGTTAGTTTCAGGTGTACAGCAAAGTGATTCAGTTATACATACACGTATATCTATTCTTTTTCAGATTCTTTTCCCTTATGGGTTATTACAAAACACTGAGGATAGCTCCCCGTGCTGTACAGTAGGTCCTTGTTGGTTATCTGTTTTACATGTAGTCAAGTGTATCTGTTCATCCCAGACTCCTACTTTATCCCATCGTAAGTCTTATTGCCTTTTGTTCTTTTGCTTCCAGTTCCTGCAAATTCTTAATTGTGCAGATTTGAAGAAACAGTGTGGAAAAACCTTAACCAGATACAACGTTACTCCAAGCATTATTTTTAGAATCTCCCATTAAGGTTCTGCTCTTACGATGCCAAATTGCCCAATGAAAACTGGAAGGAAAAAAAAATCTTACGGAGTTTTTCAGTTATTTTAATACTTGGCATTGTATGTCTTAACCCTCTATGGTGCATGATAGCCCGTGGAAAACAGAAGTTTCGTTGAAAAACAATATAATATTACAATTATCACAATGATTAAGATAGCTTATTATATCTTTAGATTATTATATATTTTAGATGTAGAATATGTGTGTGTGTGTGTGCACACACCAGGCTTTGTTAGCATTAAATAAACCCAAAGAAAAGTTCTTCTGCTTTAATTAATATGTGTAGGATAAAAGTCTGATGAGGAAATTTTAAGTGTGTTTCATTAAGGGGAACCTGTCACAATTTTTTTCAGGTGCTATTTTCAGCCTCCCCTGCTTGCTCTGAAGCATCTCGTATAAACAATATCCTTTCTCTTCACACCTTTCTTGAAGCTTGTGGGAGTGGAGGTGGAAACAGATCTAGGCGGAGAGAGCAGAGATGTGCAAACCTCCTTGCTTTCCCAGCCCTGATTAGAGAATGGACTTGAGGACACAGGGAGGGGGAAGGGTAAGCTGGGATGAAGTGAGAGAGTAGCACTGACATATATACACTCCCAAATGTAAAATAGATCGCTAGTGGGAAGCAGCCGCATAGCACAGGGAGATCAGCTCGGTGCTGTGTGACCACCCAGAGGGGTGGTATAGGGAGGGTTGGAGGGAGATGCAAGAGGGAGGAGATATGCGGATATATGTATACATATAGCTGATTCACTTTGTTATACAGCAGAAACTAACACAACATTATAAAGCAGTTATACTCCAATAAAGATGTTAAAAAAAAAATGTAGCGTTCATTTCACGTTGGCTCCAGGAAGACAAGAGCCCGTTTTGCCCACACAACCAACATGACTGACATTAATTGGCTCTTCACCGAGCTTAAGAAAAAGAAAACTCAAGAGTCAATTTAACTATTGTAGGTAAGTTATATTTTTCCTAAGGTCCAAACAACTTCTGAGGTTTTCAAACTTTGAAGTAATCTCAAAGCATTTCACTTTATTTTCCCATCAGTTACTTTCAGAAAGAAATATATATTTCCTTTGAAACTAAAAGTAACCTAAGGATTATTGTTTTAAACAGCAGATTAAAAATTATTTATTAAATGGAAGAGTCCAGAAAAGATCATCCTTTGGATGAAATAATATTTAGAATTAGACATGGTTGAATAAACTTTAGACCCTTCTGTCTAGTTTCTCTAGGAAATAAAATGAAGTTCAGCACCACATTGTACATAATGACTTTTAAGAGTGCATTTTGCAACTATAGCTTGGCTATTAATTTCATTTGAAATAAATTACAATAATGGAGTTTCTTCAACCTTATATGTAATTTAGAAACTTTTTCCATTGGTCTCAAAATGAGAGTTTACAACCATTCTAATAATAAAAAATTTGATAAGAAATGAAGAGCTTGAATTTCATTATGTATAAATCAATTTCTTCCTTTATTAGACTTTCTCCACAAAAGGTAGTAGGTAATTACCCTGTTGTATAGTAATTCATGCACATAAAGTATCTCAGCGATGAAGGTTAATTGAAGCTCCCTCCTCATCTTTGTAAATGTCTCTAAACTGCTTTGTCTTGGGCAAATTAAAACAAAAGATATTCTTTAATAAATGCTCAGAGAAAATTGATAATGGAGCAATACTAACCTCATAAATGATGTTCCCTGATATATTTAAAGTTTCATTTAAACTTTTATTTTCCAGACTTGTTTTATATCAAGCATAATGCATGCAGACAGAGCAAATAAATTTATGGGTCATATTTTATTTTCTTAATATAAAAATCCAAGAGAGAAATAAAAATTACTAAGTATCTTTCTAACAGTTTGATTTTACCAGGTGCCATTTATTTCCCTTTTTTCTTTTGATTTTATTCGAAACTTGTGCAAATAATCAGCATACACTAATATGTATAAAATAGGTAACTAATAAGAACCTGCTGTATAAAAAATAAATAAAATAAAATTCAAAAAATTTTTTTAAAATGACTTTTTCTAATGTGTTAACAGTTTTATCATATTTTCCTGACTTTTGTTATTTCATAGTGGAAACTTATTTAATTTGTTATTTTCTTGTATTTTGAAAAGTAACCCGAGTAAAAATGTATAATGATTTGTCCTTTTATTTAGAAAAAAAAAAATTAGTTGCACATACATTATTTGTTAACATGTCATTAGGGGATGTATATATTGTCAGGAACAAATGTGGTATTATCTGTCTCTCAGGAGCAGGAAGGAGAATTCATCTAATATTATGCCTTTGGAATCTTTTTGTAATAATATATCTCTCCCTTGCTTATTCTAAAGGCTGCTAGATATGATTCTAGGAGAATAAAGCAATTATAAAAATAAAATCACAAAGAAATAATTACAAGTTTTCACCTATTACATAAGATTAATTTAAAACTGAACATCAGTGGAAATAGAAATATAGGAAATGTCTTTAAAGATTCCAACTCAAATTTCAAAGAATTGACAGAAATAACCAATCCAGGGAAGTAGCTGGGTGTAGAAGAGGGGCAGGGAAGCTTTGCCTAGGTTGTCACATGAATGGCTAAAATAAAACAAGGTCCTCCAAATAGCTGTAGATTAATATTATTAATAAAGTTACTTTTTCCCTCCTTCTTTCCTCTGATATCCAGTCTTATTTCAAGTCCTGATGAGCTTAAAAAATGCCTGAATTTAACACGAGAATAAAAAGAAGTAAGTTCTTATTAACCAAAAGAAACCCAGCCGTCAGTAGGCCACTGCAGTTCAGACAGAGACATTTCACTCGTGATTTACATTCGTTAAATTTGAAGAGCATATATTTTCAGGCACCTTTATTGTCAGGGTTTATTTATGAAGATGTGGCCTGCTTCTCAATGGAACTTCAAGCACTTTTTTTTTTTTAACTTAATCCACCAGGGCCAGAGACTGGAATCTTGATTGGAAGGTTCTATCAAAGCTCGTTTGAGTGATAGTTGCATTTTTCATCAACATAATCCATAATCCCCTTTTCCATTGGCCGCCATAATTCATTGTCACAGACACACACACACCCTCTCCTGGGCTCAGGGAAGGAGCCCATCTCACAAAGAAAAGATGTTTCTGCGTCCAATTCTGGAGCCATTTGCAAGCTCCTGCCACTGATATATAGGCTGATGTTCACAAATGATCTAGTCAGAGCCTTCCTAAGAAGCACCTGCACAATGTAATTCACCCCCGAATTTACAGCGTGTCAGGAAAGCCATGCCCTTACTGTACTGTGTCAATCATGGCCTGAAACCTTTTACTCAAAATCGCCTAGCTGTTTCTCACACCACCCAAGGAAGTTTTGACATCTCATAAAAATCCAAAATGAATTCGTGTCATAGAGAGAAAAAAAAAGAGACAGGAAGGCTTCCTGATTCAATGAAGACGAGACCCATGGAGTTTCAATACCAAGTCCATTCTCTTATTTCGAATGCTAAACTTGATAAAATCTTGTTGATCACAGGTTCGTCTCTTTTCTTATTTTATGTATTTTATTTTACTTTTACCCTTTAATAGTGAAAAGGGAGATATACAGGACTACATTGGGTCACAAGTCAGAATTCTATTGAATGTGATGAGTTGGAATTACCGATAATGACAGAACAAGTGGTTGTGTGCACACGTGTGTGTGTGTGTGTACGAGAGTGAGGACAGACACATCTTGATATATGCTTATTTCGGGGGAATTGAAAAGGGGAAAAATGTTTGCTGTCCCTCCCAAAAGCAATGTTACCTACATGAGAGTTGCTGGCTTTATACCCTAGGGCTTTCTAACAGGAAGTGCTGCCATATTGTATTTCGCTAAGTGTCCCATCAAGTGAGAGACTGGAACAGGACAAAAGGTGAGCAAGTGCCAGCATCACAATCCCAATTAGCAGAGTGGGCGATGCAGCCAGGGACCCAGGGGTTGATGGCTGCTTGTGGGCAACTGAGGACCCAGGAGCAGCAGAAAGAGATTTCTGAATGGAATACAGAGGAGGAGACCTGGGGCCGCAGGGCCAAGGGCCTCACCTGAGCCTCCTGCGAGAAAGCAGCTCCTGGGATGTCCTCACCTGGAGTTGGGAGAAACAGAGCTGCCAAGCAGCAGGACTTTGGCTGACTTAAAGGGATAAGCTCCATCCTCAAAGTGACCTCTCCCTCAGCACAGGGCTCCTCCAAGGCAATCAACATGCACGAGAGCGTCCCAAAGGAGGGGGAAGGCTGAGCCGGCTCCCATGGATTTGCAGCTGTTATTCCCTGGAGTCCAGGCAGCCTAAGCCCTCTCATCCAGTCCTCGGAGGGCAGCCCGTCACAAAAGCCCGCTGCTGATGCATTAGCGCTTCAGAGCTGATGGCTTAGTGGACACCTCGCTGGAGCATCTCAGAGGAAGGAAGCAGCAGAAACTCCCCCCGGAGTCACCGATTTTAGGAGGAAGTGCCTCTAAGACTCTTGATCTGGGCTTGAGGGCTTTGATTTCAGGAGCTGTCCACCGCCAAGAAAAAAAGACACTTTAAGCCTTAAAAAGACAGAAATGTGTAATTAAGAGGCTGTGTGTCTGGGTTGTCACCTTGACGGCTAAGATGTCGATTTGACTCATTGCTGAAAGGATGCTCTGGACAGAGCCTTTCCACCAGAATTCTTGTTTTTCTTTTTTCTTATTCCACATCCTAGTGAAAAGCTTTCATTCCATGTGAACTTAGGAATTCTAAATTATTGTGTGGCATCAATTTGAAGTTTTCTTCCTGGGTTCGTGTAAATCTGTTTATACATATATTCAAAAAGTAGTTTTACCACAGAGCAAATGGCTCAACACAGGTTCTCACTAAATATATTAGTACAAAGAGCATGCCTAACACTCAAAAAATGCAAAACTTAGTAGTTGTGGTTATAAAACCTAAATACAATTTAAGAGCTACCTGTGAATGCATCTTTCTCATTTCCTTGAAAAAAGGTGTCATTCTAAATAATAGTTGTGAAGGAGAGAATATATCATCATAATTAAATATAGTTAAATATTAGGCAATGGGGATAAACAATAGGTAGATGAGGCCAGTTTAGTAGCAAAAACCACATACTCTAAAACCAGACAGGCTGGGTCCCATCCCAGGGCACCAGTTACCACTGTGCAACCTTGGACAGGTGACTCAACCTCTCTGTGCCTCAGATTCCTTATATATGAAACCATAAAAGCAGAAGACTCACAGCTTCGTTGTGAGAATTCAATGATGGAATATATGTTCCAACACTTAGAACGGTTCCCTAGATGAATTGAGAGATTGGGTTGATAAATATATACTAATATGTATAAAATAGATAACTAATAAGAACCTGCTGTATAGCACAGGGAACTCCACTTCGCTGTACAGTAGAAACTAACACAACATTGTAAAACAACTATTCCCCAATTTAAAAAATTTTAAAAAAAGAACAGTTCCCTAAATCAACATTAAGTAAATCAGTTTTGTCCATGGACATCTTTCAGGGAATCCTTTCAGGGGACCCAGGAGGTCAAAATCGTTCATAATGATATGAAGATATTTCCCTTTTCCATTGTCCTGACAATTGCACTGATGAACCAAAAACAAGGGTGGGTTAAACTGCTGTCACCTTAGCCTGAATCACGCCACTGGGACCCAATGGTACTAGCAGATATGCTATTCTTCACCACCGTGCCCTCACAATAAAAGAAAATTACCAGTTTCGTCTCTGGTGTTCTTGATGGAGCAGTACGAACTATTAACTTTATAAATCTCAACCTTTGATTACCTGTCTTTTTTAATATTCTGTGCTGCAAAATGGAAAGCATTTCTGTGGCAGACCGAAGTACAATGGTTGTCTCAAGGAAAAGCACTCAACTAGTCAGTACTTTTTTCAGGGAAGACAATTTTACTTTAAAAATGGGTAAAAGAGCCACTCAAAGTGCAAGATAGACCAATAGGTTTTGATGTAACGTCTCAGGAAGTTCATTTATGCAGTTTCAGATTCCACATGATAAGTAACTTGTACGTAATGACCAGCTGTTGAGTTTGGTGTACCGTCCACGTAGATCGATCATAATTACCTGCTCCCACCACACATCTGGGTGAGGCTGGATTTTCTTCATATTCTTCAACCAAGACAACATATGGTAACCAATGAAAGAGAAGCAGATATGAGAATTCAGCAGTTCTTTTCTTAATCTCGACATTAAAGAGAGGTGCAGATATGTCAAAAATGTCATTCTTCTTACCATTTTTTTTACGTTAGAAAATAGTTATTTTTTCTTAAAATTGTGTCATTATACTCTAAAAAATCTCAAATTACTTGAATCACAGGGAAAGTGAAAACACTGACCATGTGAACGTGGATAATGTGGAAGGAAGCAATAACAAATAATGCCAAACCCCCAACAGGTTTTTCACTGATTATGAATTTTTGCTATTATCACTAACAAAGGGGCATCAATCTCTTAGTTTCATTTATTAATGAATTTTCTTTTTATGTTTCTGATCTCTAAGCACAGCAAAAGTCCCTCAAGAATGAACTGAAATGACCTGATTTGCTGGTTTCTGAGTCTCGGTGTAAGAAGGTTTGGCGGGGCGGGGGGGGGGGAGGGTGAGGAATGTCCTTGCAATCCTGGTCCCTCATGCAGCTTCATTTCAGACAGCTCTTTTTCGCTGCAGGTAAAATGGTTTAAGGTCATCCCCCTGTTATGGACTGAATTTTGTTCTTCCCAAAATTCATGTGTTGAAGTCCTTACCCCCAGTACCTCAGAATGGCACTCTTTCGGGGCCTTTAAAGAGGTGATAAAGGTAAATGAGGTCATATGAGTGGCCCTAATCCAATATGGCTGGTGTCCTTATAAAAGAAGATTAGGACGGAGACAGACACAAACATAGGAAAGACCTTGTGAAGACACAGGGAGAAGATGGCCATCTACAAGCTAAGAAGAGAGGCCTCAGAAGACACTGACCCTCCTGACATCCTGATCTCAGACACCTAGCCTCCAGAATTGTGAGAAAATGAATTTCTGCTGTTAAAGGCACCCACTCTTTAGTCTGGTGTCTGTTATGGCAGCCCCAACAAGTCAATACACCCCCTTGCTTTCTCTTCACAGCTGAGATCCATCCAGCACCACGTCCTAAGCAGACTTTGGAATGTGGAATTTTCACAATTAGAGAGTTATCTAAATGTCTGGTTTAGACATTTGTTTCCCTGATCTTGGAATTTAATCATAAAATAATCCTCATAAGCATATATAAATTCCAAATAACCCCCATTCATTTTATGTTACATATAATGTTTCCTATTCAATTTAACCTACCTTTTTCAAAGAATTAGAAATGGCTTAAAATCAAAACCGTGCATATAATCTTGCCAATGGTGAGGAGAGGAGATTAGAAGTCGTGGAGGAGGAGGAGCTGGAAGATGACAGAAGACATGATAAGTAAGGAGAGGTGTAGGAACTGGGCAGAAAATCAGGGCTCTGAGCTGTTGTAAACACAGATAAGTGTAGACTTCAAAAAAAATCTATCAGATATTATAGAACCCCAAAGACTTCTTTGACCTCAGGGGGACTATAAATTAATAGTGTTGAAATAGTGAAACTTAAGTTTTCAGTTCCCAAATTATTAGCACTAAATGAATAACCTTCAATTCAATAGGTTTTAGTACTTTCTTGGAATAAATAAATCCAAGAAGCGTAAACATTTCTTCAACCTGTCACACAGACCTCACCGTCACTCTCTGGCTTCAATCAGAGAATACCTGTCACATTTAAAATACCGTGTGCTACCACAATACAGCAAAACAAAGTCCATGATGGTATAATATCCTAAACAAACATGCCTTTGCTTGTCCAAACAGGGCAAGTTTTCCTTAACTTCAGTTCTCATCACATGGTTTCCAAATGGTTTCTCATATGTATGATTAAAAACAAAAACTAATTTGATATTGACCTTGACCTCCAAACATCC
Organism: Balaenoptera borealis; assembly: GCF_965194805.1. Lineage (NCBI taxonomy): Eukaryota > Metazoa > Chordata > Mammalia > Artiodactyla > Balaenopteridae > Balaenoptera > Balaenoptera borealis. The sequence goes on from NC_138877.1 coordinate 74,180,363, forward strand.
CTGCTTTTCCTTCCCTCTCAGATCATGGCAACTCCATCCCTCCAGCTACCTTGGAATCATCCTTGACAACACAATTCCTCTCATACCTGGAGCCAATCCAAAATGAAATTCTGTTGGCTTCACCCTCAAAATATATCCCAGTGTTACCACTTCTCTTAACCTTCATTGCCACCATCCTTGGTGACACCATCTCCAGTGGGGTCTATTGCAATGGTTCCCCAACAACATGGCTCACTGCTTCCAATTGCAGTCTCCTCGCAATATGTTCTCCATGCAGCAGCAAGAAGGATCTTGTTAAAACATGTCAGATCACGTGACTCCTCTGTTTAAAATCACCCAGTGGTCTCCCATTCCATTCAGAGTGGACTCCAAATTCTCTTTCACGACTTACAAGACTCTACCCAACCTGGTCCCCTGCTACCTGTGTACCACATCTCTTTAATTCTTCCCCCACTCACCCACTCCACTCCATCAGCCAGCATGTTATTCCTGAAGTGGTCAGGCTTGCTGCCAGCTCAGCACTTTCTTGTCCTCCTTTGTCTGGAATCACTGTTTTCTCCCAAATATGCGTAACCCATTCCCCTACCTCCTTCAAGTCTCAGCTCAAATGACACTTTCTCAGGGAGCCCCCACCCCTCCTGTTTAATAACGCAACCTCACCTCCACCACACGTGCTCGTGACCCTCACTCTGTTCTCCCTTTAACAGCACTTAACAATTCCTAACATACTCTGTAATTTCTAACATACTATATAGAAATAACGTATATTTAGAAATCATTTCTTACCCGCTATGTACTTTCCTTATTATCGTCACCGTCTGTCTTCACCCACTAGAATGTGAGTTCCACAAAGGTAGGAATTTTTGTCTGCTTTATTTGCCAAGGTACCCCCAGAGTCTAAAAGAGTGCCGGCACATGAAAGGAGCTAAACCAAAAATTGTTGAATCTGTTCAACCTTTCTATACACCACTCAAGTTCAGTTTTTCAGCATAACAAGAGTTCCTGCAGAGCAGAAATCAAATATTTTATTTGCTTTCTTTCCATAGTGCTTTCTGAACAATAGGAAACGCCAAACAGCCAAACACATCAATGGAAACTCCAACAGGCATTCAATTATTCAGATGACTGGTCTGTCTCAAACAAAAGTGACACAAAATATGATTTTTCAGAAAGAATAAGATCCTGGGGAAAAATTTCTTCAATCCCCATTATGGAAGTTCTTTGCTACTTCTCCAAATATTCAGGATCTTTTGATTTCTATCTGGTTGTATAGAGGCCAACACATTGTAGCTCAGAGAGCTGTCTCTCCTCCAAGAACCTCCAAGTAACTCTTAATTCTTGGCAAGACCCTCCCCTTAACCAAATGCCTTTGTACTCAGGGCAATTGCACTCCCTAAGGTATTTTGGAGAAAAGCAGTCTTTTTAAGAGTAGCTATTTTAAGATGCAAATGACTAACAGGGTTAACCCTTTCTTGGACAGATGTATTTTAAAAAGAGAATTTAAAAACCCAGCTAAATGTCTGCTTGTGCAGACAGGGGACAAACTTCTGATAGTCCTTTCTATTCCTGGCCCTATCTGGTACACAAAAAAATAAATTTTTCTGACATAGTATGCATTTCTATAAAATTGCAGATCTCCAAAAAATATGATCAAACTTGGAAGTCTGGATACTTGGAAGTTTACCTGCTCTTTGATACCATTGCTAACGTGATCACAACACTGAGAAAAGTATCTCATGTTCGTATTTGAGCTTGTTGGGGGGATGTTTATATTTGTTGTCAAAACATTGTGAAGTGGATCTATTCTTTCAGTCTGATAATTGGTCTACATTTAAGTATCAAAGGGGAGAGAAAATGGGAAGGCAAAGTAAAGGTGAAAAAATATGGTGTTTAGTGTGGATTGGGGTGAATCATTACAGTATTCACCTTTAAACTCTAGTGCATTGACATTGCATATAAACCTAACCAAACACATTTGTGCACCTGACTCGTTTAAAAGTTTTATAAGCCTTTCTTATTGGCATGATTTTGCTGCATTCTAAACAGCCTTTCAACTTACATGTGCTTTAAAAAGGTCAAATGAAATGCTTAATAGTGCTAAATAATATTTTAACAACATTATATGTGTATTAATTAAATAACTAGAATACAGAAAATGCAAGTAGAGTATTCATTTCTTCAACAACTTTTATTGTTGTTAGTAGTCTAGGTGGCTAATCAGTGTCTCTGGGATTGTTAAAGGTATTTTTCCATTGTTATTGTTAGGATATTGTTGATTTGATTTATCACAATTATTTATTTTTTGTCTGTGATTAAAAATGGCATATTTTCCACCATGCTGTGTGACAAAGGCAAACAACAAATCCAAACTTGAACTTGCCTTCACTGGAATTTTGCTGAGGCTGGTAGAGTTCCTTTTTTAAAAAGTACTATATAAAAGTGGGGAATTCTACTACACAGAAAGGCAATGCAATATGTTGGTGAAACAGCCGAGTATAGATATACTAACCTAGGTTCTCAAGATGGGTTTAGCAATAGATAGGTGATGACAGGAAAAAAGGCTGTGAACTTGAAGATAGATAAATAGAAATTATCTAATTAGAAAAAGAGAGAAAATAGCCTAAGAAAAAAATGAACAGAGCCTCAGTGACACATGCCATAATAACAAGTGGTCTAACGTGCACATAACTGGATCCCAAACAGGCGGGGAAAGAGAATGGGGAAGAAAAGTATCTAAAGAATTAAGGCAAAATTTCCCAAAGTTCATGGAAAACATCAATTTATAGATTTAAGAATCTCTGTGAGCTCCAAGCAGAATAAACACAAAGAAAACTACACTGTATGAGTTTGCTAGGGCTGCCATAACAAGATACCACTACTGTGTGGCCTAAACAACAGAGACTGATTTTTCTCACTGTTCTGGAGGCTAGAAGTTCATGATCAAGGGGTCAAAGGTTTGGTTTCTTCTGAGAGCCCTCTCCATCATTTGCAGATGGCTATCTTCTTGCTGTGTCCTCACATGGCCTTCCCTCTGTGCATGTGCATGCCTGAGGTCTCTATGTCTGTTTCCTCTTCTTGTAGGGACACCAGTCAAACTGCATTAGGACCCACACTAAGGACCTCATTTTAACTTAATCACCTCTGTAAAATGCCCTCTCTCCAGTCTCTTTCTGATGTACTGGGGCTTAGGACTTGAATACAGGAATTTTGGGAGACACAATTCAGCCCATAACACACATCTAACCCTTTTATAGTCAAACTGCTGAATACCACCAAAGATAAAGAGAAAATGTTGAAAGCACTGAGAGAAAAAGGACACCTAATTTATACAAGAGCACTGGTAGAAATGGCAGCTTACTTTTCAGTTAAAAAAAAAGAAGCTAGGAATAATGACATCTTCCATTATCACCTCAGAATTCTATATGCTGTAAAAATATCCTTTAAAATGAGGATAAAATAAACAGTTTCAGATACACATAATCTAAAAGAAATTATCACCAGCAAACCAGAACTGCTAAAGGAAGTTCTCAGGCAGAAGGGAGATTTGGACCTACACACAAGAATGACGAGCCCCAAAAATGGTAAATATTTGGGTAAATATAACAGCTGAGTGTTAAAAGCAAAAATATTAACACTGTATTGTGGTATTTTTTAATGTATTTGAACGCAAGTATATGACAACCAGGGAACAAAGGTCTAAGGGGTAAATGAAATTCTGTAGCTGTAAGGACTTGACAGCTTTTGTAAGATGTTATAATATTAACACTAAGTTAAGGGTGAATATTATAATTCCCAAAGCAACCTTAAAAAAAGAATGTAAAGAAACACAGCTTAAAAACCAATAAAGGAATTAACAATGAGAGCTAAAAATATTCAATATTCAATTAACCCATAAAAAGAAAAAAAAAAAAAAAAAAACTAGGGAAACCAAAAACGGATGGGAAAATTAGAAAATAAACCACAACATAGACATGAACCCAAATATACCGATAATTACATGAAGTGTAAGTGAACTGAACAGTCCACCTGGGTCAGAAATTCTCAGATTGGAGACCGGGAGGGGGAGGGGTGAGCAAGGACCAACTCTTTGCTGCCTGCAGGAGACACACCTGCATATAAAGACATAGGTTAAAAGTAAAACGATGGGAAAATACACCAAACAAACACCAAGCCTAGAAAGTTTGTGTAAATTAGGAGTTGAGGTGCTTTTTCAACATATATTTTTGAAGTTTTTCCAGTTTTTGGGGGGAGGGGTGGTAAAAACCTTTCCTTTTCCCATTTTCTTCAATGGTTGCCTATGAAACATGGAGACTGGTGGGGAGGAGGCATGAGAGAAATCGGCAGGGGCATGCTCTATATCTTGATTGGGTATTGGTTAGGAAGATGGAATATGTGTGTACAAACTCAACAAATCACCCATTTAAGATGTGTGCATTTCACTGTATATAAATTATTCCTCAGTTTTAAAAAAAGAGAGACTGGAAGACATATCAGCTAATCCTAATGGATAGACTTTATTTAGATGCTGATTTAAAATTTAAAAACCTAACAATTGGCATGTCTAAGGAAAATAGAAATGGAGCTCTTAGGTATCTGATGACATTAAGAAATTTTGGTTTGCTTTGGCTGAGTAGTGGTATTTTATTTTTGCTTTTGTTTTCTAGGGTCCTTATCTATCAGAGAAACATTTTGAACATGCAATGGTGAAGTGATCTAGTGTCCGGGATTCAATTCTAAATAATTTGAGAGGAGTTAGCTGTGGATAAGAGTATATACGAAACCAGATTGTTCAAGAGGTGATGATCGTTGAAGTTGGAAGACAGACACACACACTAGGGTTTAGCATACCATTATCTTCTTTTTTTTTTTTAATTTTTAAATTTTATTTTATTTATTTATTTTTTTTATTTTTATTTTTATTTTTTTTAATTTATGGTTGTGTTGGGTCTTCGTTTCTGTGCGAGGGCTTTCTCTAGTTGTGGCAAGTGGGGGCCACTCTTCATCACGGTGCGCGGGCCCCTCACTATCGCGGCCTCTCTTGTTGCGGAGCACAGGCTCCAGACGCGCAAGCTCAGTAGTTGTGGCTCACGGGCCCAGTTGCTCCGCGGCATGTGGGATCCTCCCAGACCAGGGCTCGAACCCGTGTCCCCTGCATTGGCAGGCAGATTCTCAACCACTGCACCACCAGGGAAGTCCCCATTATCTTCTTTTTTACAGTTATCTGTAATAAAAACATCTAAAAAGAACAAACAAGCCACGTCTTCTTTATTCATTCATCTGTCGGTGGACATGGAGGTTGCCTCCATAACCTGGCTATTGTAAATAGTGCTGCTGTGAACGTTGGGGTGCATGTGTCTTTTCAAATTATGGTTTTCTCAGGGTATATGCCCAGGAGTGGGATTGCTCGGTCATATGGTAGTTCTATTTTTAGTTTTTTAAGGAACCTCCATACTGTTCTCCATAGCGTCTGCACCAATTTACATTCCCATCAACAGTGTAGGAGTGCTCCCTTTTCTCCACACCCCCTCCAGCATTTATTGTTTGTAGACTTCTTGATGATACTCATTCTGACCGGTATAAGGTGAAACCTCATTGCAGTTTTGATTTGCATTTCTCAAAGATGTGGGATATACATATATATATATATATATATATATATATATATACACACACACACACACACACACACACACACACATACACACTGGAATATTACCCAGCTATAAAAAGTAATGAAATAATGCCATTTGCAGCAACATGGGTAGACTTAGAGATTATCATACTAAGTGAAGTAAGTTAGACAGAGAAAGATAAATATCATATGATATCACTTATATGTGGAATCTAAATGATACAAATGAACTTACCTACAAAACAGAAATAAACTCATAGACATAGAAAACAAACTTGCGGGGGAGGAATAAATTAGGACCTTGGGATTAACAGATACAGTACTATATATAAAATAAGTAGGGGCTTCCCTGGTGGCACAGTGGTTAAGAATCCGCCTGCCAATGCAGGGGACACGGGTTCGAGCCCTGGTCCGGGAAGATCCCACATGCCGCAGAGCAACTAAGCCCATGCGCCACAACTACTGAGCCTGCGCTCTAGAGCCCACGAGCCACAACTACTAAGCCTGCGTGCCAAAACTCCTGAAGCCCGCGCGCCACAACTACTGAAGCCCATGCGCCTAGAGCCCGTGCTCTGCAGCAAGAGAAGCCACCGGAATGAGAAGCCCATGCACCGCAACGAAGACCCAACACAGCCAAAAGTAAATAAATTAAAAAAAAAAAAACTTTAAAAAACTAAATAAGTAATAAAATAGGTAAACAACAAAGGTTTACTGTATAGCACAGGGAACTATATTAAATATCTTATAATAACCTATAATGGAAAAGAATCTGAAAAAGAATGTGTGTATATATATATGTACATATATACACACACACATATACCTATATATATACTAAATCAATTTGCTGTATACCAGAATCCAACACAACATGGTAAACCAACTATACTTCAATTAAAACATTCAATTAAAATTAGAAGAACACACAAATACAAAACCTCTGCCTTTGTACCCAGTTTCTGACAAGCAGGTCTTTGCACTCACTGTCTCATTTAAAGTGTAGCAAAATGCTTCTCCTGCTTTAAACTCACTCTCAGGTGTCACTTCCTTGTGAATCCTTTATTCTCTCTTGTCCCCATTCTTCCTCAAGCATAATCTGTGACTGTTCCCCAATGGTTTTCATTACTCCGAGTTAATGGGGCCCTGTTTCCCTTCAAACCAGTACTTCCTTCAAAGTGAGGAAACAACAACCCCAAAGAGATTCTTGAGTCCCGATAAAAAGCTGAAAAAGCTGAATGATTTTTTTATGTTAATAAATCCCTACATGTATCATCAAGAAAACTCTTCTTTTAATAAATATAAAGTATCATCTATATGCTTGATTGTCGCAATGTTTCAGAACTAATCCACAAGGTTCAAAGTCAGAGTTACCTGGGAGTCAAAACATTTCAATAATGTAAACACACACATTTTGGGACAGATGTACACAAGCACACTCACACTCACACACACACACACAGTGTTTAATGAACATTACCAGTGTGGATGATGGGATTCCATCACTTTTAAGATCTTCGCATCCTTTCTCTCCCTGAATGTTTGTAACTATTATTGACCACTTTTATAATCAGAAGACAGAAGAAAACTATTTTTTAAAGTCAGGTGAATGATTGATTATCTTTTAATCAGATGATGATAAGAATAAGGCACCATTCATTAGACTCAAGATAGGAAAGAAGTTGAAATACAGTTAAAGACGGTTAAACAAATCCAGTGTAATGATGGATCTCAGCATGGCTCATGTTGGGACAGCCATCATGATGTGTCTCCTATGTGACTGAGTGTGAAGGTCACAATGTCATCTATGGAAAATCTCTTGCCAAAAATATTTAATCTAAATGCAATTAAACCTTTAAACCTTAATTTCAGTTAATAGGATATACAGTGGATAGAGAAGCAAGTTAAACACCCTCATGAGGAATCAGTCACACAAATCCAGAAGGCCAGATATTCTACGGGAAAGCAATCCAGGACATTTCAATGCCAAGGGGAAAGGAGACAGGCCAGGAGTGGAAGCATTCACATCAAATGGGATATGGAAACCTTGACTGTGAAACTATAAAAGACATTTTGAGGGTGAATTAGGAAAAGATGGGCATGGACTTGATGTTAGATGCTATTAAGGAATTGACGTTAATTTTGTTCGGTTATGGAATCGTGATTATGTAGGTATATGTTCTTGTTCCTCTGGGATGCAACCTGTAATATTCAGGGGTAAATGTCACACTGTCAATAACTTAATATATACAGCAGAGACATAGGGCAAAAATTAAATGTAGGTTATATATTGTGGTACGCTGAAAAATGGCTGGTCCCTTGAAATATATTTCCACATTCTAATCCCTGAATGTTACCTTATGTGCCAAACAAAGGGAGCCCTTAATGATGTGATTATGTCAAAGGTTTTGACCTGGAGAGATTATCCTTCATTATCCAGGTCAGCCCTAAATGCAATCACATGTATCCTTATGAAAGTGAGGCAAAGGAATATTGACACTCACAGAGGAAAGAACAATGTGAAGAAGGAGAAGAAGAGATTAAAAGATGCTGATCTTGAAGACTGGAGTGATGTGGCCACAAACCAAGGAATAGTAGCAGTCACCAAAAGCTGAAAGAGGCTAGGAACAAACTCTCTCCTGGAGTCTCCTGGCAACACCCAGATTTCAGGCACATGATACTGACATCAGACTTCTGACCTCCAGAACTATAAGAGAATAAATTTCTGTTGTTTTAAACCACGATGTTTGTGGTAACTTGTTACAGCAACCCTAGGAAACTAATACATATATTTATAGAAGTTTACTATGACTTTATCTCTTTCTGAATGCTTGAAATTATTCATAATAAAAAGATTTAGGTCTGTAAATGCTTCATTTTTAAAAAAGCAATTGTAGCTGTTTTAGGGAGAAACAATTTTAAAACTCCTTCAAAGAGATGATACTACATACACCAAAATACAGGCATTAATAACAGATCACTGTCTAGATTACTAGTTATTAATGACACAAAAAATTTTTAAGTCATCCTTTTCTCCGTTTTTATTTTTAATACATCTTTCTTATTTGACAATCATGAAATACGCATAAAAGCTGGTGAACCACATATTATGTCATGGAGATAAAATATGAGGCGCTAACCCTTCCAGAGCCAATTACACCCAAGTGATATGAAAAAATGGCATTTGTAAGCTTTCTGATTCTTTTAATATTGTGGATTCCAAGTCATTCTTAATTTGTAAACTGTGTTTTTTTGTGAATTTCCTCTCCTCCAAAAATTATCACATAAGTTATCCAAATTTACTGCCATAATCCGAGTGTATTTTGGCAAAGAGAGGTATTGGCATGAAATGAAAATTGTGGCTCAGGAAAGTATGGAAACCCCTTCAAGTGATCTATCATATTTTGCATGAGCTTTTTTTCCCCCCCATCACAAGATATTTTGGCCTGGAATTTAATAACCTAGCAAGAACAGATGAACTGTTATATCATAACACACTAAAGGAAGACAGAATAGAATACATCTAATTTATAATGAATTTTCAAATTAATTTCCTTTTTTAATGGCACTGGATTTTGCAATGTCGATATACTGTAAGAGGTTGGCACAGATGTACAAGGGTGAGCCAGTAGAAATTTAGAAGCAGCTTGAAAAGAAAAATTATACACTCACCCATTTTTTAAGCCAACTTTTTTTTCTAAGAAAGAGCACATATTTTAATCTGTGTATGAAACAGAATTATAGGTAGGGAATTGGGAAAGAAGGGAGCTGGAAGTGGAGTGAAGTTGTGGAAATATTTAAAGACAGTGGATAATCTCAAATGTAACTGAATTTAGAATGCAAATTCACTCTTACATTTTAATGTAAATGTGTCTGGTGTCCTTGTAATTCACAACACATAAACAGAATTACAAATCCACATTTTGCCAGGACAACTAAGTCTTGAGTCGCTGGGAAAAGGTCCCCCTTTCTCCACCTTCCCGTATTTTCACCTTCTCTCCACTTTGCTGTCTACGTTAGGAAGGCTTAGCCCATCTGTCAGGTTGACATGATGCATTAGGGAACCACTCCTCCCTCCAAGACCACTGTCCCAGACCCTCCGTTTATGATAGGTAGAAAGAGTAGAGAGAAATTCCTGTTTCCTGATACACAGGGTTAACAGTTTGGACTTGTGCCACAAGCTCTGCTTGATTTGTTATGTATGTAGTGACTTAGGGACCACTCACATGCAAATCAAAATACATGTCAAAGCATCGAGTGGACCCGTGCATGAGGACTGTCAACATTTCCAAACCATCGTGGAACTGCCTCATACAAGGAGAGGATTACAAATTGGCAGAAGCAAAATCTTCAAGTCAAATTCAGTTCTGCTGCCATGTCTGAATATTCTGTAAAAAGAGTCCCAGTCTAATGTAATATGAAAGTCCAAGGCACTAGATTAAGCACGCGATACAATTCTCCTGAGTAACATATAAAAGTTATCATTTGTTTATGAATAGGAGTACTCAATATTGTGAAGACATAAATTCTCCACTAATTAATATGATGGTGAAGCATGATCATGGTCAAATTTCTAAAATAATATTTTTTTAGAATTTAATAAAATTATTCCAAAGTTTATTTCGAAGGATATGTTCTCAAATAACCAGAAAAATTCTGAGGCACAGAGAATAACAGAATTCTAAATAATATTTAAAATGGCACAGTGGCGATACAGAGCAATAGTGATGGGAGAAAATATAGAGTCCAGAAACATCTACGTATGTAGATATAGTAAACAATCAAGAAAGCATTGCAAATGAACTGGAGGAAAATGCTTTTATTTTTACAGTGTTGACAGAGCTCACTAGCGATTTGAAAAATAAAGGAATAAATCTGCATTTTTTTAACCTCACTTTCTTACACTAAAATAAAATCCAGATGGAATTAACACTTAAAGATAAAACATTAACATAACGGAAGAAAAACATCTGAATATTTTTGTAATTTTGGTGAAGTAAAAGTTTTCTACACCCAAGGCAAAGCCTCTAAAGTAAAAGATGTATATTATATAATTTATATAAATAGATCTAAAAATGGAAATTAATTCTGCGTCAAAAAATAAACTTTAAAAAGTGAAGGGGGCTTCCCTGGTGGCGCAGTGGTTGAGAATCTGCCTGCCAATGCAGGGGACACAGGCTCGAGCCCTGGTCTGGGAAGATCCCACATGCTGCAGAGCAACTAGGCCCGTGAGCCACAACTACTGAGCCTGCACTCTAGAGCCTGCAAGTCACAACTACTGAGCCCGTGCGCTACAACTGCTGAAGCCCGTGTGCCTAGAGCCCGTGCTCCGCAACAGGAGAAGCCACCGCAGTGAGAAGCCCACGCACCACAACGAAGAGCAGCCCCCGCTCGCCACAACTAGAGAAAGCCCGCACGCAGCTACGAAGACCCAACACAGCCAAAAATAAATTAATTAATTAATTAAATTTATTTTTAAAAAAAGGTGAAGGGCGAAACTGAGAAAAAATATTTACAACACTTCTGACAACAGCTAATTTTCCTGATATTATGAAACTTTCTTATAAGTCAATAGAGAAAGGATGCCTGATCTGTTTTTAAGTGGGAAGGCATATAAAGAGTTATTTCACAGAGGACAAAACAGAAGTGGCCATTAATCATTTGAAAACCAATCAAACTCACAAATGATTAAATTCAAATAACAATGAGAGATCATTTTTCAACTATCAAATTGGCAGTGGTTAAAAGATTAATAATTCCCAGGGTTGGCAAGAATATGGGAAAACAAGTTCTGTCATATGCTGCTAGTGGGAGTACAAAAATTTGCTAATTTTTTGGAGGGAGAAATTGCAATATCTATTAAATGTTTAACATTTGCATTCTTTAACAATTTCGCTTCTAAGCATTCACCCAATTGAACACACAAAGTTACAAAAAAAAATATGGACGCTCTTTCCAACATGGTTTCTAATGTTGAAAAAAAAATAGAAACCATTTGAATTTTTATCAGTAAAGGATAATTAAATATACTGACACAAAATGACATCCAAGATACAGTGCCAAGTATAAAAAGATAAGTTACCAAACTAGATAACCTCTATGAAACCATTTTTGTTAAGAAATTGTATGTTTGGGTGTCTATGTGTATGCAACATACATATATTCAGATCAGAAATAATACACACCAAACTCTTAACAACAATGGCTTCTGAATCTTAAAACTGTGAAAGATATTTCTGGACAAACTTGGAATGTGGAAATAGAAAGTATAAACTAGAAGACCATGCAGGAAGGTGAAAACAACTAGACCAGGACAAAGGCAGCCCCCCAACACAGATAAGTACAGAGACCTGAGTCAGCACCACCCCCCCAGCCCTCACCCACCGTGTGTCCTTGTCCTGACCTTCCCCGAAAGACTGAGCCTTGGGCTGCCAGCCCCCGGGGGGGCACTGGCGGGAAACTGGAGAACAAGAAGAGAGAGGTCAGACTACTTCCTGCCCACTTCCTTCCTGTTTTGATGCTGTGTCTTACCAAAATTAAAATAAAATAAAATAAGTAACTAATGAGAACAGACTGTATAGCACAGGGAACTCTACTCAATGCTCTGTGGTGACCTAAATGGGAAAGAAATCCAAGGAGGAGGGGATATATGTATACTTGTGGCTGATTCACTTTGCTGTACAGCAGAAACTCACACAACACTGTAAAGCAACTATACTCCAAGTAAAAAAAAAAAAAACAACCTGGATATAGTAAGGAGAGATTTTATTCAGAAGCATCACTGCAAGGGGTCAAGGAACTGTTGCCATACAGAGAATGTCCTGGTAAGATCTGCAAGCATCTCCAGAGTTAAGCAAAAGGGGGTTTCCCTTTTTTCTAGAAGGGAGTAAACAAGGCTAGGAAGACCCAGGTGTCAGGGGTGGGGGGAAAGGGGGGCTAATCAGATAGGAGATCAGAGAATGTTCTATGGGGGCCAGCCTGTTCTCAAGAGGAGCCGTCTGTTGGCTCAGGCTGTGGATGGGCAAAGTTCAGGCCCCTGGGGCAGGAGAGAAGCTTAACCAAAGTTGAACTAACACGCATTTTGTTTCCATTGATCCATGGGAATAAGCAGTTCGGCTAATCATTTATGAGGCAGAGAATGGGCCTCGGAGGGTCTGCATCTGGCCTTGTCCTGAGCAGACAAACAGGCATCTGAGCCTTATCTAGTCCCATCGGGAAAGGTGGTTCCTCGCAGAAAGCCGCTCCCAGAACACAAAGGGTGGAAGGTCTCTTAAGTTTTGCTGTTTCCCAGGGTCGCAGGGGCCTAGGTAAAGTTCAAGACTGTGGGCCCCTGGCAGCGTCTGCATCTCTGCAACCAGAGCTCTCCGGGGGTCCCCCTCCACACCTGGGTTCACCAAGCCTTGAGGACGTTTCCTCTGCCTGCCTCCCTGGCCTAGAGATGGGAGTCTTCCCCTGATTGCCGGTGCCTCAGCATCCCTGTCGGCTTCCCGAACCCCCTCTAGAACTGTCCTCCAAGAAGCCCTCATCATTTGTCTGGGTTTAATCACTTGTGCTGCCGTGGCCCTAGCGGTTTGTAACAAGCACTTGCAAAATTTATGCTGCCCTCCATTTCTGGCATGAAGTTTCTTTGGGAGAGGGCAGCCAGTTACTGGAAAAACAAGGTTGAAGTTGAGGTGCCAATAGAGAGAAGAACCTTGTTTCATCTATTCTAGAAAATTCCCTAAGATATCACAGCTGTATCGTGGTTAATATATTGTAAAATAGTCTGAGAAATGGAACATTGCCTGCCATATCAGTAAACAAAGGATGACACAGTCCTCAGCGATTGCAGCCACAGCCTGCGGTGAGCTGGTGAGCCCTGAGGGAACTCAGGAAGGAAAGAACACCTGCCATCGAGCAGCCATCAGACTGCAGCCACTCCCTACGGTGAGCCCGGAGGACACTCAGGATGGGAAAGCACAGGGTACTGGCCCCAGACAGCTGAGGTGCACATCAAAGGAATGATTTCAGTGAGCCCAGGCTCTTGCATCTTCCATACGTAGAAAAGCCCTAAATTCCTTAACTTGGGATATCTGGTTTCCTTTAACAATAATCTTTTGATCTTCCCAACTACCTGCCCTTTGTTGCAAAACTTCTATATAATCCTAGCTCCCCCCTCACCTCCTCGGAGCAGTTTTCTCAGGGTTACTTGAGATGCTGCCTCTGGGCTTGTAGTCCTAAAAATTCCCGCCGAATAAAACGTAACTCTCAATTTTTAAGTTGTGAATAATTTTTTAAGTCCACAGGTCCTAATTAGCTTTCTGCTTAAATGCAATACTTAACCATGAGCTCATCATTATCGAAAAGCGTTATGAGACACCTATAGGAGGCACTATTAATTAGAAGCATCAAAATAAATGAATAAGTAGGGCACTTTAGGCATGATAGGGTTTTGTTGTTGGTTTTCAATGCATCACTCTCCCCAGACCGAAGCCAGGGTTGGGGGCGGGGGAAATTGGGGGCCACCTCTGCTGGCTTACCTAGCCTCCACCCTCTCCTTCCTCTCCTGCTGCAAGAGGGAAGAGGCCCTTCTTTCCCATCTTTTGCATCATGCCCTCCTCTTGCCCCCAGAAAAGCCTTCCTGGTTTTTCTAAACAGCAAGAGACTCTATCAGTCATGGTCTCCAAGCTCAGTTGTTAATATGGCCAATGTGGAAAGAGGTGAATTTGGAATTCCATTCTCAAAATAACAGCCTGTCTTACCAAGCTATTGTTTTCCGAAACGCTTCAGTTTTGAACATCAAGAGCTGAGTGTCTCCTTGGTCTTTCCCTCTGCATCCCTTTGGTAACAAACCTTCACCTCTATCCAAGCAGAGGATGTCTCAGGTGATGCAGACTCAGATCATACTCATTATGGCAAAGAAAAAGCTCATTACATGATTTTTAAATATTACCGTCATTACGTATCACAGCAAAGCACAGCATCTAAGTTGAAATGTGCTGGTGGCAATTATTACAATATGAGGATTCAGGAACACTTCAGCTACATAGCAAAGGGCAGTGTCAGGCAAGACACACAAAGCTCATCCTCACGTGTGATGCAGGATACCTTTTTTTTTTAATTGAAGTATAGTTGATTTCCAATGTTGTGTTAGTTTCAGGTGTACAGAAAAGTGATTCAGTTATATATATACATATATATACACACATATATATATTATTTTTCAGATTCTTTTCCATCATAGGTTATTACAAGATATTGAATATAGTTCCCTGTGCTCTCCAAATAGATAAACAACAGGATACCTTTTGTTGTGATCAATTAAGGCAGAAGAAGGAGGTGTCAGAGTAACACACAATGGAATTACAATTCTATTTACATAGACAACAATTACGTACAGAACTATCCCAGCTAAGGTTTATGTGGCATGTTTGTATTGACACAGCGGACATAAACCAACAAGAATTACCAATCCTTAGTAGATATGAAACAATTAGACAACAAAGCCCCGGGACCTAACATCATATTACAAGACACTTCAGGAAGCTTGAAAATGAGACGGGTTTGTGGCCTTTGAACACACAGCCTTGGAGGCATACTGCATAGCAAACTCACCATCACTCTTGGAAAGCTTTTGCATTCAAAGGGAGCACGAGATTCACATCTCTCCACTTGTCTGCATAGTTTTATGCAACAGGAAGAAGAATAGAACAACAGAGCAATGGAAATGAAGTCTATTACATTCTATAGTTGTGGCAAAGAGGTTCTGAATCTTAAGATTGGACTTTAATCTTTGCAAACAAGGCAGAAGATCGTGCAAACCAGTATGAAGCCAGAAAAAAAAAGAGAAGCATGGACCAGGGTTACTATTCATCCAAATTCTGAAAGCTTCAATGATCTTGAAACTATGTCTCCTTGATGCTCACCAGTCACTCATCAAGTGGCAACATCCAGTTTCAGAAAATCCCCTTCTGTCCAAAGTGCCATCAATACGTGATCTTCCCAAATCCCTCTTACTCACTAGCAACCGAGGACCTATTTTATCAAGTTGAACTGTCAAGGATTTTTGACAGGTTCTTTGTGAGAGATGGCCTTCCGGTTCTGCAAATCCACTAAAGCTGCCTCAAATCATGGGCTCGTGTGAATTATCAGTGTCAGGGTCTGAGAGCTTATAAGTAACCTCAATGTTGGAGCAATCAGTTTCCAAATGATCCTTCTTGGTAGAGGTTAGTTGCTGTAACAGGACACAGCGGACCTGTCATCTCACCTGAGACACAGGCTGCTCTGGTTGTCTATTGAGACACCTTGCAAGTGGATGCGGCAAACTGAAGACAGAACCAAGATGACTAAAGACAGGAAGCAACCACAGGACACAATCCTGGCCGGTTCTGTCTTCCAGTTGCATGGATAAGACAGAGAAGAGAGGTTTTTAGTTAACCTACGATCTGCGAGGTAATTGTGCCATAAATTATGTATCATTTTCTTCAAGTATCTGTACATGATTTAGCTCTTAAAAACCTCTCTGGAGTTCTATGCAGTTCATCCCCGAACGTGAATTCAGTTCTTCACAACTAGTCCTTTTGTTTTTCTTTTAACCCCAAATTAAAAGAAGCTACTTGGATATTACAACAGAAAGTTACCTCAACTTCTGGCACCATCCTAGGGTCCAGATTAAAAACACAAAGTAGCACTCAGCCCATAGACAAGGGGGCTCAATTCAAGACTGTCCCTCTTTTATCAGCACATAGAATTTCAGGAAAAAAGAAACTCAATCAAACTTATGTATGTTTTTTAAAAGCTATAATGAACATCCAAAGCATTAATGCTATGACCCAGTCACTAATTTCTTTCCGCTATTTAATTTCAGTGATTATCTTCAAAGAGTTTTGATTCATAAATAACCTCAAAGTGGAGAAAACTGAAATACAATTCATAGCTATATCATCATTTGCGTATGATGAGAAATTGGGCAAAACAACTCTCTTAACCAACTTCTGAATAAATCAACCTGAGGGACTTGATAATTGTCTGTGCTTATTTCATGTAAAAATAGGATCAATAGTCAGAAAAAAAAGAAAACAGTACTGAAATGTTAAGGCCAGGTGAGTGCTCTTATTCATTATAAAATTTTTTTTTGGCTGCGTTAAACAATGAACTTGTCCAATTCTCCCACTAGCCATTACTATCTTATTTTATTAATGGAAGAATGAAACTATTCATACAACTTGACATCAACCTGGCCAGAGAATGTCACTCATTTAACAAAGATTGAAATGTATTTGATTCCTAGTCTTGTGTTAGGCCATCTCTTAATACAAATGCATGAAGAGCATATCATTTGAAATCTGTTCTGATGCGTTGAATGTAATGATCTAATCACACTTTCGTCCTAATTATGAAGAACTAACACTTGTCAGGTAATGGAATTAAATTCAAATAGAAATGCTCATATTTTTAACTGCTAATTTGGAAGAATAGGGTTTTAAAATTCAAACTTCATTTAACAAAGAACTATTGAGTAATTATGTTCATGAATATAGCACTCTAAGAAACACGTGAGTGTTTTAAACATTGAACATTTTAGAGGCACACACTAAAAAAAAAGCCGTCTGTTTTAATACACCTGCCCACTATTCGGTTGGTTTCTATCTCAAATTTTCCTACTGTTTGACAGATCTTGCGACCCTCTTTTTTCCTTAGAGCGGATCTGCGCAGCTCCTGAGTTCACTTTAGAACCGACGTTTCATCCACTTATGCCAGTTTCTCGTGAATTAGGTCAGCGTTTTCTTATCTCCAATCCGAGTCCTTTTCCCCCTCTTGGGCTTCCTTCCTCATCCACTATGGGAGACGGAGGTTATTAAAACCCTGAGTCTGTTTCACGCAATGGGATAGGAATAGATGACAAGTGATGCTCTTTTATGCTTCAGTATCACAAAGGGTCAAAGCTAAGGTAAGAAGTGTATCCTTGTGCTGCAGCTGACTCATTTCAGTGGCTCGCAAAAGCCAGCTGGTAAACTTTCAGGAATTTTGCAAGCAGGCTGTTAAACCATTGGTAGCTTGAAATTGAGCATAATGGGAATATTTAGACAATTTTCCCCATGGAAATCAGCAAGCATTACAACCAGGGTTTGGGCGAGGGAAGGGGAGCCCTTTTTTAAGCATTTACCAGCATGCCACTACGTTAGAGAAGCAGCAGTATAATGAGTGTCTACTATAGGATGTGCCACTGTCATTAAAAAATCATTGTACTTAATTCTCACATTGACACTGCGAAACAGGCACTGTTACCGCCAATTTTTTTTTCAGTTTTCAAACAAACTGAAACTCAGAGAAGGTACTTGCTAGAATGTAAACTACTGCCCGAAGGGTTATAAAGTCTAAACTAGTTGTCTGCTTTGCCTCACTAATTTCTACCAGCTTCACCCTTTATTCCCATAGGCTTTTTGGACTTGAAGACATCTTAAATGTTCTCTGGTCTGATCGGCCAGTCACTCAGATCTGCATTATAATAAATCCCAAATGGTTGTCCTGCCTATGCTACAACACATACAGTGACAGAATTCACATTGAGAGCCCCTATTCTTAGAAAGTGCTTTCTTATTTTGAATGAAAATTCCCTTTTGCCTCCAACCATTGGTTGTTTTTTTTTTTTAACATCTTTATTGGAGTATAATTGCTTTACAGTGGTGTGTTAGTTTCTACTTTAAAATAAAGTGAATCAACTATATCCCCATATCTCCTCCCTCTTGCGTCTCCCTCCCACCCTCCCTATCCCAACCCTCTAGGTGGTCAACCATTGGTTCTTGTTCAACCCATAGAAAATTCCAGAATGGTAGACGCTCTTCAGGTTTCTGTAAGCCTAGGAGACCCACAGATAGAGCAAAAACAAAATGCACTTGTCTCAGCTTCACACCCTGCCTTCACATGCCCCCACCACCCATCCTGCAAACATTTGTTCATCAGCTAATCAGAGACATTCGCCAGACTACACGCTGATATACAAAGATGAGTACGATAGTGCCTGGCTTAAGAAGCTCTCCTGCCGAGACCCTGCCGCTTCAGATGTGGTCCTCACATGAGCAGCAACAGCAGCACTGAGTATCTTGTGAGAAATGCAGAGTCTTAGGTTTCTCTAAGACCCCCCAGACCTCGTGAATCAGAATCTACATTTTATACGACACAGATGAACTCATCTAAGAAACAGAAACAGACTCACAGACGTAGAAAACAGACTTGTGGTTGCCAAAGCGGAGGGGGTTGGAGGAGAGATGGAGTGGGGGTTTGGGATTAACAGATGCAAACTAGTATATACAGGATGGGTAAACAACAAGGTCCTACTCTATAGCACAGGGAACTATATTCAATATCCTGTGATAAACCAGAATGGAAAAAAATATTTTAAAATGTATATATGTATAATTGAATCACTTTGCTGTCAGCAGAAATTAACACAACATTGTAAATCAACTCTACTTCAATAGAAAAAATTTAAAAATAAAGAATCTATGTTTTAACAAGATCTCCAAGTAACTATTTTGCTGAGAAGTCTTAGCCTTGGCTGAATGAAATACTTTACTTCTCTAAAGCAATATGCTTCCATTATTCTCCATTATGAATATTTTCATGAGGTATTTTTCTTCAGATCCAAGAAGCACCTACATAACTCTGGAGCTGGTGGTCTTTATCTACATAATTCTCTTTCTGTTTTGAAAGTGGTTTTGAAAAGGTGACAAACGTATTCCACAAGCGTTTCACCTAAAGTTCACATCATTTGTCAGAGTTCATGGGCAGTTTTCAATGACCATCGTAAAAAGCACCCAAAGTGCTGTGATTCCGATATATGATGCATGGATCAGGGGTATTTTTATAGCTGGATTTGATTGCATGTGTATGTTCACACTGCAGTTTGCCTTTGAGGGTGTCCTACAGGGAAGGACACTGCAAACGGGGAAATTCTCTTTTTTATCACACAGAAACTGTCAGCCCTTCTTAAGGGAACCACGGCAAGACCCGTCCAGAGTCGGAAGAGACTAGTTTTCTTTTTTGCTCTTCAGGAGTTACTAGACACATTTATCTAGTCTTTGAAGAAATGGCCTTCGACCTGGGAGTTCACCCCCTAAGAGGTCAGAAGTCTTTTCAGTCTGTGATGGTTGACTTAATACTGAAACACGGAGATAGAAGGAAAAAAAATCCACAATAAATACACATGACAAAGCAAGGCAGGGTTCGAGGTGACATTTTAACCTGGGACCTTTCAACACATTTTAAACGTACAGGTTTGCTTAAAAACCTAACACATCACAAGGAACTGCCCTCAGCTATACACACACATCACTGTTATAATAAAGGTCATCTGCTTTCAAGCCTGAACATACACATGCACTCTGCACCAATAATACCATTACCTATAATCTGCCCTTTCCTCTAAGAAGGCATTTTTGTTGCTAGGATTACACTCCTTTTTTCTCTGATACATAGTAATTAAATTAGCCCTGAAAAGTAAGAACATCACATTTTGCATAAGAAATCTTCAGAAAACTAGTCATTCTAAATGACTAAATTTTTAGCCCAATTTACATCCCAAACCACTTTTTGGTTTGTTTTTTATTCAACTCACTTTTGCTTTCTTTACCCCTTTTCATTCTTGAAGTAAACGAAACACAGTTCACTGGCAATAATACCAAGCCCTCACTTTGTTATGTGGAGTAGTCTACTAGGGCCACCATACACAGCATACCACAGACTGGGAACTTACACAGCTGACATTTATTTTCTCACAGTTCTGGAGTCAGGAAGTCCCAGATCGGGTGCTGGTGGGTAGGGTTGTCCTGTGGCCTCTCTCCTTGGCTTGCATTCGGCCACCTTCGCTGCTTCTTCACAGGGTCCTGCCTCAGTGCATTTGTGACCTTGGCATCTTCCTCTTCCTATAAGGACGCTACTTATGTTGGATTGGGGCCCCACCTTAACAGCCTCGTTTTAACTTCATCACCACTTTAAAGACCCTGTCTCCAGATATGGTTACATTCTGAGATACTGGGGGTGGAGACTTCAGCAGATGGATCTTGGGGGGACACAATGCAGCCCCTAAAACTCTTCCAGGCACTCCCTATGATTCACAGTAGGAGCTCATTTAACTGCTTGACAACGATTGGAGGTAGACACGGTGAGCACCCCCATCTCACAGACATGAGACCCGGCACAAAGGCAAACAACCAACCCCAAATTGGCGGGGCCAGGAGCCTGTTTTGGGGTCGATGCCCTCAGCCAGCCTGGCTTTGATCTTTGTTCAGAGTGTCATCCGCATGTAATCAACACCTGTGTCTACACTGAGAAGAACAGCTATTGGCTGCCATATTCAACAAGTCCAGAATGCTGAGCTTTCTGTGGCCTTCAGACAGTACTTATTGTTTTCTGGCTCCTTCTTCTATGTGGTCCATTCTTGCTACTGCCTGTACAGAAGCCTGTGGGAGCTCCTGGTGCCTCCTGGAAGCTGACCACGCCCTTCTCTTCCCTCCCCACCTTCAGTGATGTCATGCTGGCAATGTGAAAGAGGCCATGGAATGAATATTTACACAAACACCACAAATCAGGGCTCACACTTTGCTAGAACCCAAACCCTTTCCCCTTGTCATTTGCTCATAAGAAACGTGATGATCTCTAAGAAGAGCCCCCTGTGATGAATTCTTACCCTGAAAGTGTATTTATTTAATGCATGAACTTTGCCACAACTTTTTATTTTTCTCTTTAGAGATGATTTTTTCCTACTTCATCTGTTAGTAAAATATATAAATATTCACGGTGCTGATTACAAAATGTTACAGTGTGTTTTCCTTAAATGCTATTTAACTACACTTTATTACCTACAGATAACCAGAATGTCATAGATGTTACAAGCTTTTCATACAAAAATTTACATGTTATGTAAATGTATATACATAAATACGTAGGTACATGTGTATAATATATGTACCAAATTCAGTTAATCATGTTCAGTTAATGTAGAGTTACATCACTGAATATAATCCTAAATCAATGACATCAGAATTATCAATATAAATTTTATATCACAAATGACTATGATGAGGTTTTCTTCAGTCTCTGATCATATACACTGATTTCTCTATTAATAAAGTAGATGAACATCCCTGACATTTTGGGGGTAAGTGTGCATTACTACAGAAAGAAATAACAATGTCCCACACTGGAAGTATTCTAGGAGGGCGCAGGAAGAGAGGACCTCAGATATCCCATTCGGCACTATTAGGCTAAGATTTTTATTATTCTTTTTAGATCCAGAGTCCCTCCTATCTGGTCATGATACTAAGTCTTGTTTCTCTCCCAACCCACATTCCATGAGGTCCTCCAGGGGAGAGGAAGCAGCTCAGGGCACCTGGCCTAGGATGGTTCCTCATTCCAACCACCGATGTCATGCAAACTCCCCGCTAGGTTGCCCCTGGTACTAGCCCCACACTAAGTGCCCAGACATCCTCCCATCTGTACACACACTTTATTAACACACGCTGGGTTCAGAGGTATTGTGTTTAATTAAGCCATCTGTATAATAACTATGCCTAAAAAGGAAAACTGATCTCAGATATTGGACTTTGTAATAAGAAGGGACAGAATTTCCAACTCTTTTTTTAAAATATTTTATTTATTTATTTATGGCTGCATTGGGTCTTCATCGTTGGGTCTTTGTTGCTGCATGCGGGCTTTCTCTAGTTGTGGCGAGCGGGGGCTACTCTTCGATGCAGTGCACGGGCTTCTCATTGCAGTGGCTTCTCTTGTTACAGAGCACTGGCTCTAGGCACAAGGGCTTCAGTAATTGTGGCACGCGGGCTCAGTAGTTGTGGTGCAAGGGCTTAGTTTCTCCGCGGCATATGGGATCTTCCCGGACCAGGGATCAAACCTGTGTCCCCTGCATTGGCAGGCAGATTCTTAACCACTGTGCCACCAGGGAAGTCCCAGAATTGCCAACTCTTTAGCTTGTATTAGAAACCTACCAAAAGGCTGGGTCCTTGTATTTTGGTGACAGAGGGCAGGCAGGAGAAAATCCACTTTCCATCTCTGCCACCTTTACAAACAGGCTACATTCACTGGCACGTTTGCTGAGGACCTACTATGTGCCAGGCTCTGGGACCAGGGCTTCCTCACATCATCTCACTTGGTCCTCAATGCAAGCACGTGAGGCAGAGATTACATTTTCATCTCATGGAGGAAGAAACTGCAGCTCAAATGAATTGACTTACTTGTTCTGATTCAAACCCAGAATTATCTCGTTCCAGAGCCCGACCTCTCTCCCTCAGTCACACCACCTGTAATTCTAGAATCCAAGGCAGAATTTTAAAACTGGAAGGTCATCAAGTACAAGATCCTGGGGTCCAGGAAAATCAGAGGTTTGGAGGGAAAAATCCCTGTGGATGGGATGAAATGGATCTCCTTCCTTACACCTTTGAACAGACAGGGGGGTTCCTGCTCTGTCATTACCCCCCTGTGAACCTCAGTGGAGTCCTGCTCTGTATTCCTTTTACTCATTTGTAAACAAGATTCATTCTTACCCCCAACCTGCTTCACGGGTGGTGCAGATGAAGTATATAATGTCTGTAAAAGTCTTTGAGCACATCAAAGACAGCACTGTATAAATACTATATTATTATACACGTTCCCATAGGAAGCATCTCCAGGACCCTTTGATCCATAAATATTTCATTGACTCAACCCAGCCAAAGCCATCTTAGACTCTGAGGCATCTTAAGGTAATTGACCACAGAAAGAGTTCAAAAAGTAATGCATTCTGCATCCGTCTCACAGCTGTCTCTCTTCTTAACTCTTTAATTTCAACTTGTTTATTTTAAATAATTTTGTATCATTTTTCATATTTTCAATTTGGGGGTAAGCATGTACCTACACATAATATATGTTCCATGCGAATACAGTGAGTATGATGCTAAAATGTAAAGTACATACAATACAAAGGGTGCTGACACGTAAAAATATATATATTCATATTCTTAAGGGGTAAGAAACCCTCAAATATTCAGGTCTCTGCCCTCAAAAGTAACATTTGACACTCCTAGATCTATTTTTTCTGCTTTTATAGCTTTTGGGATTTAATTTCATTCCATTTCTAAAGGAAAGGCAGCAAATAGATTTTCACATCATTTGAAGAAGGAATAAATTTAAATTATACAATTTCTAAAGAATCGAGTTCATTGTTACTCTCTCTATATCATTTTTGGGATGCTCTAACTTATGAAAAAAATATAAAATATGTTATATTTAATTAAATTAACTTCATTTAGTTAAGCTCTCCATCTTCAAACCCAAAAGGAACCCTGGAACAATTAGCAGTTGGTGATAATTGTTACAGGTGACTGTTCTTCAGCAAAACTGACAAATTTTAGTGAACATATTTAAATGCAAATCATTCTTGAAAAGCACTAAATATTAAAGAAAAATTTCAGAATTTTGAAGTAATAGTCTAATAACAGGTTAAAAAGAGTCTAACAAATATAAATGTCTGCAATTCCAGGAAAAAAGAGCATAACTAAAAGCTACAGTTAGCTGGTTTAATCGTTTCATCTCAACCATTTATCTGACTTCTACTCTGCTGACTCAAAAAAAGAAAAAAAACAAGGAAGAGGAACTGATGAGGGTGAGTTCATTCCCCTAAAGCTTACATCAGTGGGAGTAAGAGTTCCCACTCAGCTTTGTAGCAGATGCGGACTGACGCTTATAAAGAAATGTTAATCATCAAGACCATTACCAAAAGAAAAGGAAAAAATTGATTTAACAAGCATGTATTTGCATATGGTATTCTATTAGACCAACATGGCCACAGAAAATACAGATTTCTTTTTATCTTCCTACTTTGATAAGTGTGGAAAGTTCTGGAAGAATATTTTATTATTACTATTAAGAATATTTTATTCTCCTGCCCCCACCCCTGTTGGTCTCCTGTTTTATTCCAGCAATACCTGTTCTTTGTTCTCCCAGCCAGGATACCCAATTTAGAAGTGTTTAGTTACCCATCGCTTCACGGACGTATCACCAAATCCACTATGACAAAAGGATCATGCTTAAATCAACGATAACATTTTAAGGACATGGATGAAATTTCACATGCAATTCACAAGCCACTCGGGCTCACATGTGCATATTCGGAAATCTCCAGCAGTCCTGTGAAATGGTGCCTCCTCCGGGACTTAGAAATGCTGTCTCGTGGTCTCAGCTCTCATCTTGGACCATGGCCAGTATAAAGAATAGTCATATGTTCACCAAAACGTGCTCAGTATACACCAGACACATCAAATTTGTCATTTTTATTAGCCCCTAAAACACATCCACTCAGTCATTACACAAATAACCATTGAGTATCTGCAAACGTTCTGGGTGGTGGAGATAAAACACAGAACATAGAGCCACCTTCCTGGATGAGGACGTGGATCATTAACAATCAGGCAAATTATCAATAGTATGAATTCAGAGACTTGGATCATTTATGAAGGAATGAAAACGTGATCGGAGGGTACGGACTGTCTGGTGGGCTGAGGAGGTTATCAAGAAAACTTGCCCAAGGAGGTGACATTTAAGTGGCAACTTGATTGGAGAAAAGGACCAGACTGTACCGAGATCTGTGGGAAGAAGTCCAAGGTCAGGCAGAGCTGGAGTCCCACTGAGACCAGAGCGTGATGACAAAGGGAAGGGATTAGGTCTAGAGGAAGACCAGGATTTGATCCTGTAGGTGCATTAAGGTTTGGATTTTCATCTCAATGTAATGGAGACCCTTTTGAAGTTGTATGCAGAAAGTGAAAGAATCTATTTACATGTTTGGAGAATCGTGATCTGTGTGACAAATAGACTGTCCAAGAACAAGGATGCTTGCCAGAAAAGTATGTAAATGTTACTGGAGGGAGGGGTCCGGGAGAGAAATGATAGCAGCCTGAGGAGGGAGGTCACAGTGGAAACTGGGGGCGTGTTGATCTGGGTCTTCAGAAGCAGATGCCAAGATGGGATACACTGGGCAAGGATTTTTTTTTGAAATTTTTATTGGAATCTAGTTGATTTACAATGCTGTGTTAGTTTCTGCTGTACAGTAAAGTGAATCAGTTACACAGATACATATATCCACTCTTTTTTAGATTCTTTTCCCATATAGGCCATTACAAAATATTGAGTAGAGTTCCCTGTGCTCTACAGCAGGTCCTTATTAGTTATCTATTTTATTTATAGTAGTGTAAACTGGGCAAGGATTTTATTACAGGAAATGCCTTCATGGAAGGCAACGGAGAGGGAGTCAGAATAGGCTGGGAGAGTGGTCAGAGGGCCATGCAAGTGACGGGCTGGGTGGAAGCATCCTGGACCCCGCAGAGTCTCCGGGAGGCGATCCTGCGAGGAATCCTTGAGCCAAAGTCAGCCGGCAGGGAAGCGCGTGTCTCCCAGGAACGGCTGCTTTAGTAGCTCTGCCCCTCAGGCCTTTGCATGGAGCAGCCCTCAGAGGTTTGGTTTTGGCACAAACACAGCAATGGATCTCAAAGCCCAGCTGGGGCCCTTGTTCAATTACACTCCCTGTAGGAGTTCTGTGAGATGCACGCTCAGGGCCACCAGGGGTAGAGGTCAGGGCCAGTGTACGGGGAGGGGGTGGGGGGTGGGCCGGGGCTTGGGCTATGATTCCAGGAGACGTTAAATGATGGTGCATACATACAGTAGACGACCTCACGGCAGTGGAAACAAAGAAAAAGTTTCCCGGAAGCTGGCAAGGAAGGACTTTTTAAGTGAGAAAAACAAGGTGTAACATCCATACAACAGAATGCTATTCATCAATAAAAAGGAACATACTACTGATACCTGGTCCATCTGGATGGAGAGGTAAACACGCTAAGTGCAAGAAGCCAGATGCAAAGGCTACATCCCCTCTGGAACAGGGCAAAACCGTGGAGATAGAACTCAAAGGACAGGTTGCCGGGGGAGGGCTGACTTCAAAGAGGCACGACGGAACTTTTATAAAGGGTGATGGTCCATTCGATATCTAGACAATGGTGGTGCTTACACAATTGTATTCATTTGTCAAAATTCATGGAAAAATACACATTTTCACGGTCCATTTTACTGAATATAAATTACACTTTAATAAACCTGACTTGAAACAAGGTGCAGAAAAAGAATATGTTTCGTATGCTAACTTTTGGGTAAAAAAAAAAGGAGAAAATTAAGAATATATGTTTGCATTTTCTTAGGTAGTTATATAAAAGTCTGGAAGTATAGGTAAATGAACAAGAGTGGTTATTTGTTGGAAGCTGGAACCGGGTGAATAAAAGGAAGGTAGGGTCTTTTGTCGTTCTTGATCAAAGGGATGGTTAATTTTATATGTTAACTTACCTGGACTAAGGGACACCCAGATAGCTGGTAAAACATTGTTTCTGGGTATGTCTGTGAGGGTGTTTCTGGAAAAGATCAGTATTTGGTTTGGTAGACTGAGTGAAGATCACCCTCACCAAGACAGTTGGTGTCGTCCAATCCATGAGGGCTTCAATAGAACAAAAAGGCAGAACAGGAAAGGGACTCTTTGCTTGAGCTGGGACATCCATCTTCTCCTGCCCTCCGATGCTGGCCTTCCTGGTCATCAGACCTCTGGACTCAGACTGAATTACACCACCAGCTCTCCTGGGTGTCTGGCTTACAGGTAGCAGATTGTGGGGACTTCCCAGCCTCCATAATCACGTGATCCAATTCCTATAATAAATCTCCTCTTATCTCTATAGCTCCATATCCTGTTTGTTCTGTTTCTCTGGGGAACGCTGACTAACTGAGATGCCTGTTAGACTTCGGATGGGGCAGGTGAACAGGTTGGGATCTGTACTAGTCTCACATTCAGGGGCGAGCTCCAGGTGGGAGATGAATGTCATCAGCATATTGCTGGTGTTTGAAGCCACCGGACAGGATGAACCCTTAGAGACAGGGAGTGTAGAGAAGGAAGCGGAGGCCTGAGGCAGTCCCCCAGGAAGCACGCGTGGAAGAAGATCGGCTGGTGATGTCAGGGAGAGAGCTGTCCCGGGGTCAAGTGAAGACTGTGTCTTAAGGAAGAAAGTCTGGTCCAATGTGTTAGATGCCTCTGAGATTTCTAACCAATGGGGAACCAGAATTGATGGCTGGATTTCCCGTGACACTCATTGGTAATTCTGACAAGAACTGTCTTAGGGCAAGAGGTCGGGGCAACACTTGGTTGGAATGAATTTATTAAGGGGAAGATGGGAAGTAGGGATTGGTGGCAGTGAGTACACACCACAGAGCTGTCTGTGTAAAGGGATATTAGGTTAAGAAAAATTGGTTTTTGTCTGATTCATGTCACCCCATGTCTGTGCACTGACAGAAATACCACAGTGGGGAGGAAAAAGAGTTTGCAAACAACCTGAAATTCCCAATTTGAGTGAAGTTATTTTCAAGATGTTGTTCCACAAATTTCCATCTGTAAGTTCTGTGTACCCAATACATTGCCTGAAAGAAATATTCTGCTGTGGGTTTAAGTATCTATTTGTTATGACCTAAAACAGCACAACCTCAAGCTCTTTCAAAATAAATGATTCCGTACAGAAGCAGCTATTACTTTTCAAAGTCTCAATTTAATTAAGGTCCTTACAGCTATTTCAATAATATAATTTTCATTTGCTTTGAATACATCTCAGCATTTTTCTTTCTTTGAAATTAGGTGACCTTTTAGGGTATATCCTCCTTGGGCACAATGGGTCTACGATGGCTGTCAAACCCTTTACCTAAAACCAAAAGTATTCATTGTAGTGTGGCTTTTATAATAGTCCTTTTTAAAAATATATTTATTTATTTATTTGTTTGTGTTGGGTCTTAGCTGCGGTTCACTGGCTTCTTAGTTGCAGCACATGGGCTCCTTAATTGCAGCAGGCGGGCTCCTTAGCTGTAGCTCGCCAGCTCCTTGGTTGTGGCATGCGAACTCTTACTTGCGGCATGCGTGTGGGATCTAGTTCCTGGACCAGGGATTGAACCCGGGGCCCCTGCACTGGGAGCGTGGAGTCTTAACCACTGTGCCACCAGGGAAGTCCCTATATTAGTCATCTTAAAAAATCATTCTTTCAGAGAAGGAGCACAAGAAACGTAAAAACAGGTAAAACAATATCTTCCCACAGGAAATTTATCATCTGAAAACGGGAGTTAAAATATATTCATCAATCCCTAAAACGTGTTATGTGTTAAGTTCCATAAAAGAGGGACAAATGACTCCAGGGACTTGGACTGAGGAGAGATCAATTTCCACCCCATGTGAGGAAGGAAGATGTGGCAGTAAGTGTCTCTGGAGAAGACAGACGGGGCTTGCAAGTTAGGGAACTTTGAGAATGTTTATTTACAGAAGGAGCTCTGTAAATAGAGGTGTGGGTGTTGGGAAACCACAACCCCGGTACCCTGGGGCCAGCGGCAGCAGGAGCTGTTACCACCTGAGCTCAAAGGGACAAGTGTTCACTCAGGGGTGAACAGAGAAAGATGGACTCCTGCAGAGAAGCAGCGAGCTTTAGTCAAAAGCTATCACCAGCCAGAAGTGACCTCACAGTGGGAGCCAAGGACAAAATACCCTGACCTCTTGCTCTGCTTCCCCTGACCTCCCACCAGGGTCCCCACAGGCCTGGGGACCTGTCCACACAGCCCAGACAGCATCCTGAGACCCAGAGATGGGGGACTCAGAAGGGGAAATGGAAATAGCTGGAACAGAAGATTTCATGAAGGAGGTAGCATGAGGCCTGAGATTTAAAAATGAATAAAGGGAAGGAAATGGGAGTTTGGGATTAGCAGAGGCAAACAATTATATATAGGATGGGTAAACAACAAGGTCCTACTGTATAGCACAGGGTACTATATTCAATATCCTGTGATAAACCAGAATGGAAAAGAATCTGAAAAAGAATGTATATATATATATGTGTGTTGATACAAATGAGTCACTTTGCTGTACAGCAGAAATTAACACAACATTGTAAATCAACTATATTTCCATAAAATTTTTTTTAAAAAAAGACCTTCACATACACACACAAAAAGAATAGAGACTAGGTGTGCTCTTCTTCGCAGAAGTCATAGCCTGACCAAATGAAAACTGCAAACAAGAATTACGGTTTGCCATCAGCTTTGAATACATGAAGGGTTAGATACAGAAAGAAGAATAGGAAATACAGTTCGGAGGATTTGGACAGGGCAATAAATACTGTGCTCAGGGTTTCAGCTTGATTTTGTAGAAAATGAAGAGTCACTGAAAATAACTATTCTGCCAGTGAAGCAAAGAGAAACGGAGAGAAGCAAGAGATTAGAGGCCGAGGAAAGAGAGAGAAACTACCTGGGAAGGTGCCGAGATGTGGACCATTGTATTTCTCTATTGTTCTCCATAGAATAATCTAATTAAAATCATTTTCATCTGAGCAATAATTTAAATGAATTTCCCAGAATACCAGAGATTCAGCTATAATCAGAACATTTCCATTACCATTAGCATGATGAATAAGAAATATTTGGAGGAAATAAAATGACTACCTTCATTTTATGGCAAAATGCACTTTAGAACTTGACCAGATTCAGAATCCACATTTTCACTCTACAAAAATGGTACAGTTGCTGTGGAAAACAGTGTAGCAGTTATTTAAAAGGTTACACGTAGAATTCTCACAAGACCCAGCAAGTTTACTCCCAGATTATAGAATCCAAAAGAGGTGAAAGCAGGGGCACCAATAGATATTTGCACCTCATGTTCACAGCAGCATTATTTACACCTCATGTTCACAGCAGCATTATTTACAAAAACCAAAAGGTGGAAACAATCCAAGTGTCCATCAACAGCTAAATAAATAAACAAAATGTGGTATGTACATATAATGGAATATTATTCAGCCATAAAGGGAATGAAATTTTGATATATGGTACAACTTGGATGGATCTTGAAAACATCACACTTTGTGAAATAAATCAGACACAGAAGGACCAATATTTTATAATTCCACTTATCAGATGTACCTGAATTGGCAAATCCATAAAGACAGAAAGTAGAGTAGAGGTTATAAGAAATGAGGGAAGGGATTTTGATTGTTTAATGAGTACAGAGTTTCTATCTGGGACAATGAAAACATTTGGGGTATAGATAGTGGTGATGGTTACACAGTATTATGAAAGTATTTTATGCCATTGAATTGTATACTTACAAATGGCGAAAATGACAAATGTTATTTATATTTTACCGCAATTTAAAAAGTAAACTACTGGGACTTCCCTGGTGGTCCAGTGGTTAAGACTCTGCCCTCCCAATGCAGGGGACTGGGTTCAATCCCTGGTCAGGGAACTAGATCCCACATGCATGCCGCAACTAAAGATCCCACATGCCGCAACTAAGACCCAGCACAGCCAAATAAATAATTTTTTTTTTAATAAAATAAATAGTAAACTACTGACCCACATAACAAATATATGCATCAATATTTATTTGTGCAACAAATACGTGCAACGAATCTTGCAAGCAATATGGATATAACATTACATCAGTATTTCTTCTTGATGTAATTTGCATCAAGGAGAAAGAGTCCCTGTGTTAGAGTGTTTTACTCACCTTTTTTCTTTTTTTTTTTTTTTTTTTTACAAAAAGAAAACTCAAAGTCTAATTTAATTGTGTGTGTGTGTACCAAGGATTAACAATGTGCAGTAAAAGATTTATAAACGTTTTTCTTTATGAATAAATTCATTAAGCCGACTTTGTCAAAAAATTGTAATATAGCTCTTTTTTTAAAAAAAAAAGCATTGTAGGTATACACCAAGTCAAAAACATATTTTTCTCAATGAGTGTGTTTTTGTTGGGTTTTTTTTTTAGTAGCATTTCTTAAATTACCATCCCCTATTAAGGGAGTGTATACCAAGTCCAGGCAGCCATTGCTCATGCTGTAAATTCTGGAACACCACTAGTAACACTGTTGTGTAGCAAGCATATTGCCCTTATTCCCTTGTAAACAAAACAAAATCTCACACACACACACACACACACACACACACACACACACCAGGAGGGGACTCCTTTCTTTCCTTATTCTAAGACACTATTCTAAGAGACCAATTCACATGGAAGTAACGACCTCGTTGTACAAACTGTGGTAATTTTACAAACCACACATTCTGGGCTTCCTTTAAGGAAAACGGTGATTTTTAAGTTACACAAGAAAACCAAAGAGGGATCATTCTGATGCAAATAGGTCCTTCCAAGCCATTCACCAATGGAAGGTTTCTTGAATAGTGCAAAAGTTGAGTTGTTAATAAGGTTTGTTTAATTGCTTTTAGTTGTTTCTTTTTTTTTTTTTTTTAGTCTGTTTTACTTTAATCAGAGTAAAAAATAACAGAGAAAGAAAAAGGGGTTAAAAAACCTGGTGCTATAGTTCAGAACTTTTAAAAGTGTCTATTTTACATTACAAGACACTGGAAGGCACATTTCCAAGTGGAGGAGGGAAGCCAAGAGGAAGAATTGAGTATGGAGGGAAATAGCTCTTCCTTAAGTCAAGACAAGGGGAAATCACCCCACAAAAGCAGAGACCTAATTTAATAGAAGCATCATTACGTAGCCTGCATATTTAAAATCTTTTCTTAGTCTTTCAGCAAGATTCATTTTCTTCTACTCAAAGAATAAATTTAGAACTTACACATTAAAGACCAAAACATAAAAGACGGACAGCATCTTCATGTCTAAAAACAGCCATTTCTTCTATTAATACGTTTTCTTTTTAAAAAAACAGGTATTTCAAAAACATCTACATTATTTTCTGTTAAGATAAATGAAAAGCAAAGGTAACTTTGTTTTACACCTGCCTAAACAATGGCAAAGGTTGTTTGCACCAAATACACCACAGAATCTTCACTGAGAAATGAGTGACAATTTCATAAAGGAAAAAAACTAACAAATTTCTAATTTATTTTAAAGAACAGTGTTTTTAAAAGAGAAAATTTCTCTAATGTACATAGACATAAAATTTTTTCTAAATAAGTACTTCCTGTTTCACTTTTATTCACCATAAAACAATCCTAAAAATATTAATACTGATTCTTTAGACCCATATTGATAACAATAAAATTTTGCCTCTTTGTAAAGGAAAGCACTGAGATTAAATTGTTTTTTTGTTTGTTTTAATTTATTTATTTATTTATTTATTTTTGGCTGTGTTGGGTCTTCATTTCTGTGCGAGGGCTTTCTCTAGCTGTGGCAAGCGGGGGCCACTCTTCATCGCGGTGCGCGGGCCTCTCACTATCGCGGCCTCTCTTGTTGCGGAGCACAGGCTCCAGATGCGCAGGCTCAGTAGTTGTGGCTCACGGGCCCAGTTGCTCCGCGGCATGTGGGATCTTCCCAGACCAGGGCTCGAACCCGTGTCCCCTGCATTGGCAGGCAGATTCTCAACCACTGCGCCACCAGGGAAGCCCCTAAATTGTTTTTTTAAAGTGTTGTCTTGTTATCCAAACCCATACTTGATCCTATGGTAAAGTTTGGCAACTGTGCCTTATGATTTTAGGATAGTCATTGACGAGGAAGATTCTCAGTTTCCTGGGTGAATTTCCTTTCATAGCAGTTCTGTTTTCCATTTACTCAGCTCTGAGCAGCCTCCTGCAGTTAGAAAAAACAAGGAGCACCTTGGAAACTGTTGCAGCACATTGGAAACCGTAGTCCACATCGGCAAGATGTTAAAATGGGTCCATCTAAGCAGTAATATTTTTAATGTCGAACTTCAGAATTCTACCCTGGTTTCCTTTCCCCTTTCTCTTTGATTCTTAACTGATGAAATAAATCTCCTGAATGACTTATCATCAGTCCAAAAAAACTATCTTTGCGATCAAATGGGCCACAAAGGCAGGAAAGATGACTCTATGGGAGGTCCTGGAGGGACCTGAAATACCATCTCTTTCAGGTAGCAACACTTTGGCCTTTTGAATACAATGGGATCTAAGAATTTGCAGCAAAAATATTTTAAAGAAAAAAATAGACATTTTGTACATGAACACTCTGATTTTTAGGTTTCTCCAAATTTCTCAAACAAAATTAAATTTCAAGGACAAATATTAAAATGCGTGAGAGATCATGCCTTCACCTAACAAATAATTTTCTAGTTTACACTCCTCTGACATTTTTCCCCAGCACAATGGCTTGTGTAATGACATAACCACCACCTTCCAAAACAGAGATGATTATTATTCTGGAAACCATCACTGATCATAATTTAAGATTAGATTATTCATAGTGTTCTTTAATGATTACTTTAGGATTAAAATCTAACATTTTCATTATTTTCCTTATCAATTAACTATTTTGTGAACGTTGATTTTACCTTTCTGAGCTCTGGGTTAAATGTGGTAAGCTACCTCCAGATTCTTGTTTCATATTTACATATTATTCATATTAGAAGTCTGAGGCTTTTTTAACTTGGCAAACTGAGAGGTATTATCGGTTCCGATCAAGTTTCTTGGCCTCCTTACCTCCTAAATATATATAGTAATTGTACTCTTGCTTATTTTTTAAAGTTTTCCATCAACTTCAGTGATAATTATATAATTAAATTTTGGAGCAATAGATATTATTAATAATGTAGGTTTGCCTCCCATATTTTAACATAAGCTAGATGTCCCAAATTTGCATTTATGTTTCCTTATAATTGGAAAATGTTACTACTATTTGTTTTCTCAAATTTTTAAAAAATTATTTCATAGTTCAAATAATCTACAATATTTATACATTTGCTATTTGTAGGAAATAAAACGTAATAGTGTTTTATTCATATTTTATATTTTTATTTTTTGTTTATTGTGTTATATTCATATTTTAACTGATGCTAGAAAATTTTGAATACCCTTCAAAGAATACCATCAAATGTCCTTTCAACTTTCCCTATTTATGAATAATGCCAATAACTAGCACCCAAAGTCATAGAACGCTTTATATCCATTCTTCTATTACTCTCTGAATTATTTTATATAGATACTCTTAGTAGAAATATCAAAGGCAAAATGAATACAAAGACACACTAACAAAAATTTCTTTCACTTTCTAATGCCAGGAAGAATCACCCCATCTTTAAACGTCCCTCCAATTAAGTGAAATAATGTCCTCTACTTACCTTCAACTTAAACTGACTACCCCTTAAAAGGCATTAACAGATTTTGAAATATAAATTCACCTAATATTGGTGGGGGAAAAACCCCACCTCCATAACTACAATGTCCACAAACTAATTATCTTCAATATAATTTAAAAGGGGAAATCTTTGAAAGAATACTTAACGGGATTGGTTTTTTTCCCTTCATATTTAGGGTTATTATCGTCTTTGACCTCATTCCTTTTTTTTTCCCCTGAAACATCCAATCACTGTTAAGATTTTAAAGCACACTCTTCAGCCTGAATCCATATACCCATCTCATTTCAAACAGCACTTCTATAAATGTGTGTCAGCATTCCCCATGTACCTTGGGTTTAATACTAGCTCAGTGGGAACATTCTTTAATTGAGACTGTCGCATTCTGAACTTTTCCATGAGACCTTAAATTAGAGTCGAGGAGAAATGTTATTCTAAACTATTTAGTTGGACTAAATAGTTTGGACTATTACAGAGTTGGACTTTCCAAAATTACTATTCTTTTTAAAATAACTTTAAAAAATAAGAAATGCCTTGAAGAAATATAACTCTATTGCCCAAAGTGGAACTACACAAAACTCCCCAAAATCTTCACTCTTTATTGTCATTGTATATTTATAACAATCTTTTAGCAAAAATATGCTGAGAACTGGAGGATTTATTAGTGAGAGGGTCACTTACCTTTAGATGATATTGAAACTTGAACACCCACAATGTTGACAGAAGGGTTATTTAAAATGCAGAGGGTGGGGTAGATAAACAGAACATGACAGAACCAAGGGGAATTCAGCAGCATGTGCTTGTCTTTATTTATTGAAATGTTTTTAGTGCTGTTTAGTCATATCTTTTAGCATTGTCTGAGAACATATGGCCTGACATCCAAAGAAAACCACAAAAGATGTATAGAGTTCATGTTTTCAGAGAACCAGAGAGGCAAGTTTTTAATCACTTGTTTAGTCTAGTAAAGTTGATATTAAAAAGTAGAAAATGAATAATCAAGAAGAAACATACATGTACACAACATTGTAAATCAACTATACTTTAATTTTTAAAAAAATTTTTTTAAATGAAGAAGAAACATACATGCAATTGACCATGGTTCCACATATATTCAAGATTTCTACCATTGAAGCTGATGTAGACAGGAAGCCAGTATGTGAAGACCATTTATTTCCAGGTCTATACCCTTGCAATTTGCATTTTGAAAATGAGAAGTCTAAAGAGGAGAGGTTTACTTACCGTTCACACCAACCATCAATCATATCTGTAAGTTCAATCCTCCATTGATTTTCTCCTCTCTTACATGTATTGTTCAGTCTCTCCTTCAGCTAACAGCTCTTACCCTATGATTATATTTAAGCTCAAGTCTCCCCATTTATTAAAGATAAGAACAACAAAAGGCAAATGCGTTTTTTAAATTCCCTGAAGGTTACAAAGGAACCTGATAAAATCAAATGCTTTGGAATAGAGAAACTGAACGGCTGAGGGACACGTGTGGGAAAGCAATTTTTCACCCTCTATCCTTTTGTACCTTCTGAACCACGTGAATGTATTGCCTATTCAAAAACTAAAACATTTTTATGTGCGGATTCCTGGACCGAACCCCAGACCTATTGAAACAGAATCTCTAAAGGAGGGCCCTGGAATCTTCATTTTCACAAGCTCATCAGGTGAATCTGATGCATAAGTAAATAAGCAACAAATTATTGCAAATATAAACACAGATGGCCCAGCACTGAGAGGCCCTGGGTCAGGTAATACAAAGAATGCTGAAAAACCACCACTGCCAGAAAGAAGCCTCCTCGCCAGCCTTCTCTGATGTCTGAAATTCTTTTGTTAGACGTTCTGTCTCCAATATGTGCTTGTAAAATTGTGATGTCAGGGCAGGGTGGAGAGAGAATTCTTGACTTCACCGAACTCACCCTTCAATCTACTTTCCCGATGTTATCTAATCAGCACAAAATCTTCTTTTAAGAAACAGGCTATGCAAACTCTCCATGATTTCATCACCCTTACATGCCCACTGCAGTCACTTTTGATACTTAAGACTTGGCTGAAATGCTTTTCTGGAAGGTCACCAATGATCCTCCACACACCGTGGCTTTTTCTCATTCCTGAGTCTATAGACTCCATTCTTCTTGACTCTCTCTTTTCCCAGGAATTAGATCATACTGGGTGGTCCTGATTCTCCTCTTTAATTAACGTGTGCTTCTCCAGAACTCTTCTGCCTCGTTCCTTACAAGCCATTCTTCGGACCTCTTCTCTCTACACCATCTTTCTAGCCATCATTTTCACGCAGTCATCTCATACATAAGTATTTCTCGCCCTGGGCTCTCTCTCCTGAGATAAAGGACTTCTCCTCCTGCCCTCCTGAACATCTCACCTGGACCTTCTATGGAAAACTCCACCTCCACAGCTGTATCCACTAGCTGTATGCCAGGCACTTGTCTACATATTTTACAAATACGAGCTCATTTAATACTCACAACAATGCTATCTTAAGCATGAGGGAACTGAGATACCTAAAAATTAAATCACTTTATTCAGGTTGCATCGCTATTATATGGTAGATCAAAGATTCATACCCAGGCAGGCTGAGTCTAGAGCCATATTCTCATTGATCATGTTATATTACCTCTCACCGTTAGTTTAATATTCATCAGCAAAACTTCAATCACTTCCTGGTCATAAACTTTTGACGTAGCCTCACTGAATACTGAGATGTTTAAAAATCTGTAATTGGGAACTTAAAGCTGGAATATGATCTTATTTCTACTTAATTTTACAGACATATCTCCCATTATTCTCTTCCACACAGTAAGTATGCTAAACAATGAATAATATTGATTATTTACCAGTTTCAGGATTATAATTTAGGTGTAAGTGTAAAATAGGTGCAGGAAAAATAAAAATTCAAACCAGAGGGACAGAAGCATTTATCCTCTCAACTGAAACAACTAGTAAACCAGAAACATACATATGAAATGATGATTTGCAAGACCTCAGACATCAGACGGCAAAGAACAATGATGCCAGTAGACACAAATGGGGTGAGTTCTATGATTGCTCCAGCTTCCTGCCTGGAGAAAGTTTCCAAGCTGAATCACTGGAAGGGAAAACCCAGGCTGAGTCTGAAGAGCTCTCTGAGCTGAGGAGACAAAGCTGGATAAGTCTGGAGGTGCTGAGGGTGCTCTAGTTCTCAGGTAGAGCCTCACCCAGCTACAGGACAACTTCTGGAGTCCTAATGGAAGTGTAGTTGTGGTACCCATAAGTAGAGGGGAGAAGGAGAATGAAACAAAATCAAGGAAGTAATAGCCAAAAACTTTTCAAATTTGATGCAAACTGTATATACACACATCCAAGAAGTTCAACAGGCCCCAAGCAACTGAAACATGGAGAGAACTACACAGAGACATGTCAAAATCAAATTGCCCAAAACCGGTGAAAAAGAGAAATTCTTAAAAGCAAGAGAAAAGAGGCATATGATGTACAAAGAAACAAAGATGAGAATGATAATAGATTACTCACTGGAAACAATGTCAGAAGACAATGGAACAGCATGTCTAAAGTAATGAAAGAAAAAACTATTTGAATCTCTTAAAAGCAAACAGACTCTTTAAAGCAAAAAATAATAACAATGTATTGAGAGGTTTATAATGAATGTATAAATAAAACATGTTTTAATAATAGCACAAAATCAAGATGCAATAAATGGAAATTTATGGTTACAAGATTCTTACACTATACATAAAGATTGTTATAAGTTCCAGTCATACTCTAAAGCATATGTCAACCACCCAAAAAATCACAACGAAGAGTTATTATTAACAAGCCAAAAAGGAGTTAAAATGGAATCACCAAAATTACTAATTTGGGGTCACAAAATTGACCCAAAAGAAGGTAGGAAATGAGAGAAAAGAAAACAAGGAACAGATAAGTACAAAACAAAAGCAAGATGGCAAATTTAAACACAGTCATAATAACTACATTAAATATAAATGGTCCAAACATATCAATTAAATGCAGTAATTGTCAAAATAGACCAAAAGGCAAGTTCTAACTCTGTGCTGCCTTCAACATACACACCTTAAATATAAAACACAAGTAGGTTAAAAGTAAATGAATGAAAAAGATACCATGCTGACTCTATCAAAAGAAAGCTGGTATGGCTACATTAACATCAGACAAAGCAAAGAAAATTATTAGAAATTTTTTTTAAAAAGTCATTTCATATTTGATGAAAACTACATAAATTCACATATCCAAGTTCAACTCATATATCCAAGAAGTTCAACAAACTCCAGACAAAAGAAACGTGAGAAAACTACACAAAGGCTCAATAAAATCAAACTGCCCCAAACGAGTGATAAAGAGCAATTCTTAATTCCACACCAAAATCAGCAAATGCACACACCATCTAAAAACACACTTTGAAGCAGAAATGTGAAAGCATAGAGGCTTATGTATGGCAGAAAGAGCTACCAATGGTTCAGTGCTGAAACACATGCCAGATTTATAGGACACAGTGGGGGAATAGGATAACAGGTAAGGAGTTAGCAGTAGCAGGGATTGGGGGAAAAGTAAGGGCAGGTAGGGATGTGAGTGGTAGAAAGATCAGGGAAAAAACTATTGCAAAACTCCAGAAATAATGAGCCTTATAACTACTCAATTACAATCTAACTTCTCAATGGTACAGTGAACATCTGGAGGGCATGGAATGTCTTTTATCTTTCTCTCTCCAGCACCAAACACAAAGCTTGCCATACAGATTTTCAGAACAAATAAATTAATAAATTTGATAAAGACTTGTATTTTTATTTACTTCTTAAGTCAGAGACTCTAATATTTATAACTCTAGAAGCTTCTCATTTGTAAGTTTTGGGGAGAAATAATATGCTCCATCTAATGTTAGTCATATCTTTTCTTAAACATTGCTCAGATTGTATAAGTAATCAAATATATTGCAGATTTAACTACAATAAAATGATAAATTATATTGGTATGACTCAAGAACAAAGCCATAGGTTTGGTTCGTGTCTTTTGAAAGCAGTATCATAATTGTATTGGTTTCTTGGGAAATATCACACCCTCTAGTACACAGGAAAACACACACACCTTATTTAGAGCAAAGACTGGAGGAAGAGAACAAGAAAGAAAACTTCTTTAGTCATAATTTCAGGCTAAAATTTTACCACTGGCAACATTCCCATTTTTCATTGAATTTTCTTCCATCTCTACTAAATTGAATATCATTTTAGAAAAGGGAACTTCAACAGAAATTAAAAAGCATTAACTAAAATTTGGAGATGTTCATGCTGTGTCACAACTTTTGCATTTGAATTTCTCCCCAATATAAAAATGTTCCCGTTTTTAATCTCAACTATTTTTCAATCATTTTACTACTTTTTCACCCAATCATCTAAAAGTGTGCAAAAATCACACTTTTAGCAGAAATAAATACATCCTTAAGCATAGTGGAGGAAAAACCAAAAAAAGAAAAAAAAAAAAAGAAAGCATAGTGGAGGAGATTTGCTCATGATTAGAGATTATATAAGA
Organism: Balaenoptera borealis; assembly: GCF_965194805.1. Lineage (NCBI taxonomy): Eukaryota > Metazoa > Chordata > Mammalia > Artiodactyla > Balaenopteridae > Balaenoptera > Balaenoptera borealis. The sequence goes on from NC_138877.1 coordinate 74,220,683, forward strand.
GAATGGAAAAAGCCAACCTTTGGAATCACAAAACCTGGTTCTGTGAGTTAATAGCTAGGTGGCCTTGGTTACTCTCTGAGACACTCAGTTTCCATATCTGTAAAATGGGGATGTATTAGACACTTGTACGTGACTCCAAGTATTCTCTACCCCACCTCTTATTCCTGCCACTACTGGAGAGAACAGTTGGGCCCAGCTCCCACCAGCTTTGAGGAGGTACAAGGGAAGCATCTCAGGTCAGGCCTGTGTCAGGGTGTCCTTGGCATCTCTGCAGGTGGTACCCATGGGAACATACTCAAGCAGGTACAAATGGGAGGGGTGGGGCAGTTACCAGACGTGACTGATGGGAGGATGGATAAACATTCCCCCCTTTTGCACCCCAAGTAGACAGTTCCTGAGTGTGTTTCTTAAGCCTTTTCAAAAGGCCCCGCGGAATCACGCCCAACCTGATGGTAGACAACAATGTGCATCCTTACGTTGATTTTCCCTCCGTCCTTGTTTCACTCCCCAATCCTTGAGGCCTGCTCTCAGGTATTATTTATTAGTCACAGGTTTTGCTTTTAAAGGACCTCAGGCTAAGGCAGAAGATAAGAAAGAATGCTTCTAAGCTCACAGGGCAGGTAAGGATAAAGTAAGATGATTTATGTGCATAGAGGACCTACAACATTCCATGCATTGTTTTAAGTGCTTTGTATACGTTAACATATGTAAACCTCCCAACAATCCTATGAGGTGTGTACTACCCTTATCCCCTTTTCGTAGAGAAGAATGGCACAGAGAAGTTAAGTATCTTATCCAAGATCACACAGCTATCAAGTGGCTCGGTCCTCTCAGCTGCTAAGGCATGCAGTAGCTGCCAGATACGGGTGGCTTAACATTCTTAGGGTACTATTTCAGACTTAACAAGGGCTTTGAAGGTTGGAAAATTATGAGGAACACGAAGGAATATAGAGCAATAGGGAATATAAATCTGCTTCCACCATAAATCGGTACTGGAGTCCACTTTGATCTCTAAGAGATGAGACATGAAGCTGGCCTCTGTTCCGTACACTGGCAAATAAAAATAGTAGTGAGACTAAATTGATTTAGATGTTGACTTTCCTGATTAAATTCCACTTATCCTATTGACTTTAAACATAGCCTTTTGCTTTCAGTGTAGATTTTCCCCATTATCTATCCCCCAAGGCAACTCCCAGGAACAGATGTCTATCTAGCGCCTATATACAAAAGCTTGAGGTCCAAAAATCCCCTTATCAAAGGAGATTGCAGCCTTTTTTCCCAGTTTAAAGGCAACTGGTATCTAGGTACAAGACATAAAGATAGAGCCCGGCAAGTAAAACCCACGGCCCCCAGATCCTGGCTGTGTAAGCCAGATACTGCTCTCCTGACATGAAATAAAGATAAGAAAAGCTTCTAGGGTAGCAGCAGTCATATCCTCGCTTCCCTCCAGAACTCTGCCCAGTAGACACTCAGCATCCAGGTATCTAAAAATCCAAACCCAGGAAGTGGAAACACAGTAGCGGTTCCTGAATCATCAGTGTTAGCGTCAATTCCCTTTCGGTCACAAAATCTAAACATCAAACTGTCATTTTTGAATTTCCAGGCGCCGTAAAACTGAGCCCACGGGGGTTCCCAATCTGAGTCGGCACTCAGATCTAGCCAGAGATGCAGGCCCACTTCACCTCTGGGACCCGCAGGAGCTCTTTTTTGGTCTTTTACATGAAAAAGGAAAGACATTGCACTTCCTCGTAAGAGAAGCAAATCAGAAAGACAAAAATTCAATTTCATAATAGGCTTTTAAAGTTATCACCCAAGACCATAAAAATTTAACACTGGATAAAGAAAAACAGACTCATAGAAGAAGACATGCAGTCAGCTGTAAGTTTATAGGATTTCTCAAGTTAAAATGCTGCTTTTGATTTGTAAATGGAGAAATCCTATAAAATATTTGGCATCCAGAGACAAGGAACTAGCAAGGGTTTTCATAACTGTAAATAAGGCTGCTTTTATTTTTCAAAAGGCTAGCTGTCCTAATATATCCGGGGGATGTAACAGGCTATTTGGTCCTTGCCCGGCCACTATTCCAGCCCTGCCTTCAGGAGATGAAGCTTGACAGACACTGGGAGGTTTCTAAGAAACATGCAAATTTAAACAAATTAAATTAAAAAGAAAATTAAATTTCTTAGGACTGCATTTCCTTCTTTAAAGCTGTGCTGATTTTATTAGGAGGGAAAATATCTTCTAAATATTATAAAGGAAAAGACAAGAGGGCAGATTAATCCACCTGATGAAGAACTACTGCCCTGTCAGCAGGAAAAGCAATTTTCCAAATATAGCCCAATGAATCTGGTCATGACCTCCACGTTACTTTAAAGTTCGTTTTCATAGAAAATGATCAAAATTTTAACTCGAATGTTTTCTGCAGCTGCTGTTGCTTGCTGTTTCCTGAAATCTGGAATTTTACTTTTTGAGAAAAGATAATTTCTAAAGGATCTTTTTTCAGAAGTTTATAGTATATTCCCCTTGGACATTTCTTTTTTGAGCCTATAAAATATTACCATATAACTCAGAAGTGACACTATGAGTATACATTTGTCCCTGGCAGAAATATATACATTAAAGTTTAAAAATAAACTAAAGAATATCAAACATTAAAAATAAACTCGACTGTAAAACATCTCAATTTACCATAACTTGAGAGACATTTACAGAGTCTACATTTGCAACAAATATATTTTAAAATCTGCCATGACTGCTACCACAAATCTGAGAAAAGCTTTGCTCTCCCATTTACAGACTCCATTTTTGTAGAAAGTAAAATCAAATAAATAAACCAAACCAACAAAAATTCCTGTATAATTTACCTAATACTTTACCACCAACTAAAAGAGAAAGCATTTTACATGAAATTCTCTTAGTGGACCAATCTAATAATTTTCACCACCCAGTTGCTATTTTAATTTAATTCATGGGGAAAATCAACTTACAGCACAAAAAGGTTAGTCACTGACAAGGGCTGAACTGTTCCAACATCAGTAACATGTCATTACTGTTAGCAAAACAATTACTTTGAACACGCTCTAAACCTTATTTACACTATATGAATGCAGGCAATGAAATGTGCATTCAGCAGACCCTCAGGTACTGCTCTGAAACAGGTAAAATGCAACAGAATGCAGTGCTCTTATGTAAAATAAACCGAATTGATAACCAGAGACTTTGTCCAAGCCCCAATTTAAGAAGTTACCTTGTAAAATTAGTAAATATACAATGAATATATTTTAAAATAATGAATTATGTTTTACCCTAAAAAATAGTCTTTGAGAATGTAATACATTCAAAATCTGTGTTACTTTTGCCAAGAAAAACAGGTAATGATGAGCATTCTAGAGAAATATGTATGATATCTGCTTCAAAGTCACTTAAATCCAGGAAAGCTTTGCCTTCGCATATAAAAACCAAGCTGGCTCTACGTACCAGGAATGGCAACCAAGAAGCAGTCCAGCACAAATGTTAAGTTATCCAGGAATCCTAATTCTTGACCCTTCTTTATAAAGGTCTTGCATTTGATTAAAAAGATTACGAAAAAACTTTCTGTTTTGCCTAAACTCTAGCTTTAAGGAATAATAAAAATAAAAGAGTAATTAAAAGACTGGTATCAAAAATGTTCAGATTCAAATTCTGCATCCATTTGAAACCATAATCTAATTATTAGCTTAGGAAAGTCCATACCTAGATTTCAGAAGTTGGTGCCTTGTACCCTGGGTTGGAAGGTATTTAAACCTCACATAGAGCCTTTGCCTTGTAAAAGGAAATTATGCTGAAGCAGTCAATGTGCGGATTTGTTTTAACAAATGGCATACCATTCCCTACCACCTCTTGGAACAGACTTAATAGGTGTCCTATGCGTATACCAGGTGCATAAGTATTGATGCTTTTAATAACAATCACAATTATAAGCTACACGTAAACACTATTTGTTAAAGTTACTTTGTTAACATGTATGATGTGTGTATTCTACTGTTACTCACTGCCTTTCATTTATATATTAACTTAGTGCCAGCGACATACGATGACTTAGTGAACAAGCAGAACCCATGATGTGAAAAGAATGAAATAAAGAGGATTTTACTTCTTTGTTTTAATACAACTTTTGGTCTAGATTGAAGAAATAGTAAAGGGATGAGCTGGGGAGAAATCAAAACTGTAAAAAATAACACAGAGTTTCATAAAAGTAATACATAGGTTGGTTTCATTGAAACAATCTTGATGGGAGCATTTAACTCAAATTTTGTCTAAAATTCTTTTTAACTTACATTTTTTTTTTAATTTTTATCCTCATCTTAGCAAGCCTAATATCAAATATCTTTCAATAAAGCGCAATGATATTAAAATGTCATCTGTAGTCATTTGCACTATTTCTGAAGAAATATTAAGAAATTGAGAATATTAACTTTATATTTTAAATGCTTCTACTAAAAAAAATTGGCCAATAAACAGAGTAATGTAAATAAAATATAAAATAAAAAGCAAATGGATATTTTATTTTAATTTCAGTCTTTCTAGTTTTCTAGGACATGAGAAATTTTTAGTCTTAATCTCAAATATTTTTCACAAAATTGATTATTTAGGAATTTTTTAAATAACCTATGATTAGAAAAGGGTCATAAAAGCAATGTAGCTTTTGAACTGTAAGAATTCTTACCCTCTCTAGGGAAAAAAAAGAGTCCCATTTCCCACAATGCCAATGTTGCACCACTAATGGAGCTTGCCCGGTAAAATTAATAATGTCATTGTATTATTTTCTATTTAAAATGGATACAAACAAGTAAAAAAAACAAAAAAAAGAAAGAGAGAGAGGGAGGAATCTGGCACTTCCAATTGATTCTGGCCTCTACTATTTTTAAAGGTCTCAGGTTAAGCAACAAACACACATTTAGTTTCTGACAAAAACATATCTTCTCTTCCTTTCTCTATTATTTAACAAATTAAAGTACCAGACCTGGCTTGTGTGAAGCGTTCAGCCAATTGAGTTCCTGGAACTGACAGGAAATATTTATTTTTAAAAGCTGTTTATCAATCTAAAAATTTTAACAACTGATGATGCCTTCTTTTAAAATATGGATTATCCATTTTTAAATAATGCAAACAAGAATTTCAGCATGGAATACTGTTAACGTCAATTAAGTGAGTTCACAAATAAGTTGTTCTGATTTTTTAAGTTCCATAAAGGACTAGTATTTCGCCCTAGTCACTGTGAAATGTTTGAACAACAACACTCCCTATGTGAATGTGTCTTTTACTGTTTTAACGCTGTTTCAAGTTAATTAGTCCATATGACTAATTACAAACACACACACAAACAGATACTGTTGTTTTTAAGCTTGTTCTCACAGCTGAAAAGAACCAAACTTGGCATTGTGCAGTGTACAACCTACCGGAATGTATATGGCAGACCTGTTAATTCTAGATTTAATCATTTTACGATTATTATTTCAAGCAAAATTGTGATGCTATAACTAAGTCCCTTTTGGTCAGGGCCATACTTTAGATATATTACCTATATTGTGACATGCCACAAAAGAGAACACAGGGCTTACAGCAACAGAGGCAGAATAAATGCCTCGGTGAGATTCCAAGAGCATTAGTCATTTGACAGCTTGAGCTTGTTCACGACAAAGCAAGGGCAAGCTCAGTACCTCCTGATATACTGAAGGACAGGAGCAGACAAAAGGCTGATACTAGAGTCTGATATTTAGGAACAAATGACAACTCTTACAATGTGCCGTAGCTCTGAAATGCTCGAGAAAATATGAAAGTAATTTTCCAAGCCTATTCCTTGATGTTTCCTTTTTAAAAGAAACATGATCTCTGGAGCCTTTGATTAAAGAAGGGTGGAATCATTCTTTTTAATTCACTCTGATTTCACCTCAAAAGGGACGCCCAAGTTCCCTTTACTCCAGGTTGGCTCACATCAAACCAGAGGAAGGCAAAAAAAAAAAAACGTCAAGTGAATTTGAAGAACCCTTACAAAACTGACCTATACTCACATACTCAACTGTACTGCGAAAAAAAAGAAGAAGAAACTGATGGTCCTTATCGGTCCTTATCGGCTACGGGATAAGTCAGAAGAATTTTTAGAATTTTCGTTTAAATAGTGTAACACGGACTATACTACAGCTCTTCCTGGCATATGGAATAACGCTTAAGTCAGGCACCAACTATGTGTACTTCAAAGGTCACTCCCGTTGTGTATGTGCATTCGCTCATATCTCTAGGGTGAACATGGATTGCTTTGAAAAATAATAATAATAATGAAAGTTGCCCTTATTGAAACAAAAAAAAAAAACTAATGATGAATTATATATTATGTTTGGAGATAAAAATCTCAGGATCAGCATTCATTTCAGGGCCAGAGGTGAGAGATGCTGCTTGATACAGCAGGATGCCAGGAGGAGGAGAAGGAGAGGACCGTGGTCCCCGCGGTGGTAATTGATAAATACACGGCCGGCCGCATAAAAGAATGGAAAGGGGCTGGGAAGCCGGGGCAGTTAACACGCCAGAGCTGAGGAGTCTGTCCAACTAATCGGCCCGTTTGTTTTCACAGCTTTGCTGGGAACATTTGCAGGGCTGGCCCGGCACCCCTGCCGAGCCTGAGACCGAGTGGCCAGCCAAGATACCAGCAGCACATTGTTTCACCTGCGCTGCCAGAGACGCGGGCAGAAAAAACACACACCGCTTTGTCAAAACAGCCGCGGCCGCCGCGCGCTCGCTTTTCCCCGCAGCCCCGGTCCAGGCTGCCAAGGTACACGGCCCGGCTTTATCTCGGCGCCCGAGAGATGCTCTGTGAGATTCCGGGCCAGGCTGGGGGGGGATGTGACTTAGGAAAGGAACCGGAGTGCCCGCCGCACCCCCCCCCCCCACCGCCCCCCGGGGATGCCGGCTCTACCTGGGAAAGCCTGTGCCAGACGCATTAAATCAGGTTCCCATAGCCCTCAGCCTGAGTCAGCACCTGGCCGTGAAATGACTCAGACGCAAGGAGACCAGAGGCTCAAGGCGGGGCTCCCAGCTGCAGGGCTTTTTAATTCCCCTCCTACTGCTGGAGTCACATGATTCAAAAACAAAAAAAAAATTCAGCCCGCACATAAACCTAAGGCAGAACTGGTCTGCCTTTGTCTTCCCTTTGTTATCCTGCACAGCCAACCTCAGGACTGCCTGTGTTGGGTTTCCAATCCACCAGCCACAGAAGCCCCTGTGATAAGAACTTTCTGATTAAGCTCTAAACCTTTGGTACATACCAGCTATGGCTACTGATGAAAGTCTCATGATATGTTCTTGTGTTTTTCTGACAACCACATGTTCCGCCTCCCGGAGGCATCTGGGAGTCCAGAGAGAAACCAACAGGACATCTCAGGGCACACGGGGGGCGGGGACCTGCCTTAAACCGTCCACACGCAAAGGGGGCTGAAGTCTTCATCAGACACACACCTAGCGAAAGAGAAAACAGCTTATACGCCCAAGCCGTGTGTTTAAAGTAAATTTTGTGTCAGGTTAAAAAAAAAATCAAGTGTTGCTTGGCAATTAAAATAAGCAGAATGAGGTTATCTTTTAATTAACATTCTTCAAGTGGCAGGGGATGTTCAGATGTTGCCATTGTAAGATTTCCTGCCTCGTCTTCTGTCTTCTTTAGATTATGTATTTCTAAAAATACCTTAGGTGACAGTTTAACAGGCAGGAGACTGCAGATCGTTGCACTGCACATATGGAAATATGCTCTGGTGCGATACCTGGAACAATGATGGCAAAATCTATATCAAAGGAGATGGGACCTGCATCGCTTTCCTTTTGTGTGAGGTGTGTGTCAGCCCAGAGCTCCGGCTGGAGGTGCCACTCGGAACAAATGATGCTGGGGGTCCCCTCCACTCTCCACCCACAGGCTGCCTGAAAATTACACAAAAGGGGCTTTTCCGGAAAGAGATTTACCATGTACACTTGATCAAAGCACAGGCATTTGCCTTCACTGAAACAGAAGAGACACCAAAAAGCTGTCTCTGTGCCCGGGACTCCAGGGGGCTTCCTCCTTAGCCTTCTGGGGAAACAATTATGCAATCCCTTCCCCCGACATGCTTCAAAATAACACTTTTTAGAAAACAATTTTGGGGTCTTACACGGAATTCAGAGGATGTCCATGAAGCCATTTTGGTCACAGCCTCTGGTCCGAGACACTGGCCAATTGGCTCAATGACAGCAAATAAATGGGCGAACCCTCTCCCCCTGGACCCGAGCTTTCACTCAGAGCATCTCACCTAAGGACCTCACCGCCACCTCTCCTCCACGTACATTCCAAGGAATATGAAATACAGGTAATATCCGAATCTTTAAAAGAAAAGATTAAAAACAGAGGACTTCATCCAGCTCCATTTTCCAGATGTCAAAGTCATTACGACTGCTTCTGCTAGCTCACCATGGAGCTCAGGGCTGTACCTCTTCAACTTTTGGACTCAGAAACACTTGAAAAGTCACAATCCTGTGACTCTATTGTTGCATATTTTCTGGCCTTTCACTAAATTAGCTCATTGAGACCTGCTATTATAAAATTGATACTTTTAAAATTATTTTTCCCGGATTGAACAAATAGCTGGCTTTTTTTTTTTTTTTTTTTTGGTATGTTATCACCATCAGGTCTAAAGTTTCCATGAAAAAAATTAAATTTCTCATTTTTTCCCTGAGGTGTGTGAATTGTTTCCAGCAAAGAGCAACCTTTAAATCTCTGAAGCCCTCCAAACGTTAAGTTTTACCAGGAATCAGAAGAGATTTCCCTTTGCCCTGGAAGGATCTCAGTCCATCAATTCCTGGGGACTGGTGTCTGCTGGTCCCCTCATTGCACGCAGGCACCTACTGACAGCAGAGCAAAAATCACTTTCACTGATCAAGGAGAGGTGATCCCCGATCTTGAAAACAGTTTTCAAAGCTTCAGCTAATCGTCAGAAATGGCCTCAGATGTGCAGCTAATCTCAGCATTCAAATTTCCTGGTTGTTCTGTTTTTCCCTGCTTGATAAGACTTTATCAGACTGTAATGGAACTTCACTCTGATCTGGAATCAGGCATTGCAACGAAATATATACATACCTTTCATATCTTCCTTTTTGGAAAGCCAGCGAATTTAATTGATAACGTGCTAAAATATGAAGCTGGAGTCCTGAAGTCTAGACTCAGTTTCAGCCACCAAACTGTAACTCAGTGGCTTAGTTTGGTATTAAATACAAACAACTGGAAAAATGTGCTATCCTGGGCTTTCCTCAGCTAAGTATGTAAAGCAAAAGGGAAAAATACAAAGAAGAAGTATTTACAAGGAAACTGGAGAGCACTTTTGAAACATTGTATTAAAAATGAAAATTTTAAATTAACTTTAAATTTATTGATACCTCTAAGAAATTAATATATGCGAAAAAACTTTAATTCTTGTATTTGGATTTTTCTTTAAATGAGTTCTTATTTTAAAAAATTAAAATAACAGATATATGTGTCCTCTAAGATCTCTCTTTTTTTAAAAAGCAGAATATAGGCAAGAGGATTAATAGAAGACTCATAAATGTTGCGAGCACCTGACTAACAAAAAGATTGAAACCAGGGCTGTAAGTATGAAAACCAAGTCCAAAAAATTAATAACAACTTCGGAAGACTGTTCGGTGATTTCTTACAAAAATAAACGCACTCATACTATACAACCCAGCATTTGTGCTCCTTGTTACTTCCCAAATGACTTGAAAACTTATGTCCATACAAAGACATAAACATGAATAGTAGCTTTATTCCTAATTGCCAAAACGTGGAAGCAACCAAGATGGACTTCAATTGGTGAATGGATACACAAGCTGTGGTACATCCGGACGGTGGAATATTATTTAGCAATAAAAGGAAATGAGCTATCAAGCTGCAAAAAGACTAGGAGGAAACTTAAATGCATATTACTGCAGGAAAGGAGCCAATCTGAAAAGGCTACATACTGTATATATGATTCTAACTGTATGACATTCTGGGAATGGCAAAACTTTGGAGACAGTAAAAAAGATTAATGTTTCCCAGGGTTCCGGGGGTGGGGTGAAGGATGAAGAGATGAGATACAGGGTTTTGGGGGGCAGTGAAACTATTCCGGGTGAGGCTGAAATGATGGATATATGTTGCTATACGTTTGTCAAAACTCATAGAATGTCCAACACAAAAGACTGAACCCTGTGGAAACTACACTCAGCCCTCTGTATCTGCGGGTTCTTCATTCACGGATCCAACAAACCTCAGATCAAAAAGAATCTTTTAAAAAATCCCAAAAAGTTCCAAAGAGCAAAGCTTGAATTTGCCACACACCTGGGCAACTAGTTATGTAGCACTTACATTGTATTAGGTATTATAAGTAATCTAGAGATGATTTAAAGTATATGAAAGGATGTGATTAGGTTATATGCAAAAAATATACTGCTTTATATAAGGGATTTGAGCATCTTGGATTTTGGTATCCTCGGGGGTCGTGGAACCAATCCTTCGCAGATTCCAAGGGATAACTGTATGTATTTTAGTTAATAATAATAATAATGTATTAATATTGGCTCATCAAGTGTAATAAATATACCCCACTAGTGCGAGACGTTAATAATAGGGGAAACTGGGTGAGGGAGGAGAGTGAGGAAGGTATTTGGGAACTCTCTGTACTTCCCTTCCAATTTTTCTCTAAACCTAAAACTGTGCTAAAAATAAAGCCTGTTCATTTTTTAATAAACCGTCCTAAAAATATACACTAAACGTAAAATGTCATTGAAAGTGTCACCCCACAAATAGGCCTTCAACGACTTAGCATTTTTAATATCTATTGTTCAGATTGGAGATGAGAGTCACCACTAATTCTTCTCCTTCACCAATAAATTATTTAATTATTAGCATGGGGAAATTATTATTATAATTTGGACCCCCAAAGTACTTTATTTTTATCACCTAAAGGAAAAAAGAGTTTCAGTACCCCACTTTCCTTTACCAATATAAGCCCAGCTCAGTGAGACGGCTGCCACTTGCCGTACTAAATCTGTTCCACTTTGACAGCTTATTACTTTGTAGACACAACCTTACCAAGAATGCTCTTAACCCCATCATCCTATTCAGTGATGGATTATTATCCATTTCTCTAAGACTGACCTCTCGTTACCCTTAATCAGTGTGTCCGCACTGGCCAATCTACCGCCGGTACATTAAAAACCACCTTGCAGCGGGGACTTCCAGTGGCTTTCACATGGGGCCTGGGTCAGCCTCTTTGTGTGTGCCAGTCCTCCCCCTACCACCCTCCCTGAGCTGGAAAGAAAACCGGAAGGGTGCTCGGGACCCCTTCTACTTTCTGTTTTCCGTGCTGAAGTTCCAAGTAAAATTTATTTCGCAAAAAAAAAAAAAAAAAAGACTCTACTGCCAAGATGCTTTTTTTGAACCATTCATATAGACCATCTTATCTGCCTTATCGTAAAGAAATCAATAGAATTTCCCTTTAATTTGCTGTTGAAACTGCTCACTCTGCTACTAAGGTCAATTGCCCCTTTAAAACAAAATACACCAATGACTGAAATTGTAGCTGGTAGCTACCACCCAGCAAGACATGTAAGGGCAGCACTGAAGCAGCTCAAGGCAGTAGACACTGACCTAGAAAAATTCTGGGAGCTGGGGACCTAGAGACTTGAAAAAGAGAAGGATTTCCACGTTACTTAAGATTTGCAAGTGGCAGGGGAAAACTCTGTGAAGAGAGGGCAGGTAGAAATAGATATTTATCCATCTCAGCAAAAAGATTTTGCTGGAAGGAAAGACAACGTATACCTTGGTAGAACCGATGTCAGTTTTATCACTGATACACCTGGGTGTCCTGCCCACTCAGACTCTCAGACCGTCCAGTCTTCTGGTAGCAAAATGATGGCTCAAGCCCCTATCCCACATAACACCAAGAGCTAAACACATGTACATGCACATAGAGAAAAGGCTCTGTAAGGACACAGCAAGAGGGCAGCCATCTGCAAGTCGAGGTGAGAGACCTCAGAAAAAACAACTCCGCCGGCACCTTGATCTTAGCTGTTCAGCCTCTGTGCTATGGACTGAATGTCTGTGTCCCCTCATAATTCGTATGTTGAAGCTCTAGTCTCCAGTAGGATGGTATTTGAAGGCGGAGCCTTTGGGATGTGATTAGGTCATAAGGGTGGAGCCCTCATGAATGAGATGAGTGCCCTAAGAAGGAGAGACATGAAAAATGATTGCTCTCCCTGCCATGTGAAGACACAGCAAGGGGACAACCTTGTGTAAACCAGGAAGAGCGCTCTCACCATGAACCTGACCAGGCTGGCACCTGGACCTCGGACTTGCAGCCTCCAGAATTGTGAGAAAATAAGTTTCTATTGTTGAAGCCCCCCAGTCTTTGGTATTTTGTTATGGCAGCCCTAGCAAACTAATACAGCTTTCAAAAGGCTGATAGTCCTAGATATCATTCCATATCCATCCAAGATAGACTAAACCCCAGAAAAGAAAACTTGGAGACCAAAAAGAGAAGTCCTTTTCACATCCACAGGGTTGTGAGGTCAAGGGTATGGCTGACAGTAAGACAAAGGAGATGTTTTAAGAGGCTGAGACTCTCCCCAGCTGTGGCCTTTCCGCACCCCACTCTCCACGGCATCCCCAGGTGGACTCAGCACCCAGGCTCCTTCCCAGGTAAGACTCTCACCCCACGAGGAGGTCTATAAGGAGAGTCAAGAAAAGCAGCGACAAACAAAGCTATATTTACTTGTAAGAAGACAAAAAACGATGACTAACACCTTCTGGGTGTCTTGTCTCTTTACCTCTGGGTCTAATACTTGGGTTCATCCCCTCCGTTCTCAACAGCAGGGGCATAGGCCTGTGTGCTTGCCTTAGAGGCCTTGGAGCCAGGGAGAGAGCTGCGGAGAGCTTCAGTGGGCAGAGGAATTCCGGTCGGAAGGAGGCAGTTAAGGGGAGAAAGGGTCCATCACATGCCCGACGCCTTCGTGAGAAAAGGGTGAACAAAATTGGCCTCAGGGTTTGGAGGATCAAGAAGGAATTGTCTGGATTGGGTAACAGACCTGAATTCTGAGGGGGAATTACCGCAGAAACAGCCTGCCGAAGAGGATCCTTTCAGAAAAGATTACCCAAGGGTAGGATGTAGAGCAGAATCAGGTAATAAATCATCAGAGGGAATTTAGAACGAAGTCAGAGAAGAGCTAAGATTCTCAAGGAATTCGACGTCATATTAAAATCCACAAAGACTTGGAAACAATATTAGTCTTCTAATTAGGGTCTTTGAATGCAATTAGGGATAGGATATGTTGATAAAGGGATCATTGAGACAAGGAAGAAATAATAGAGCTAGCGTCAGGCAGGGTTCCAGTAACAGCTGGCAAAGTTCTGACTGAAGCTCATTTAACGGAGGGTAACGTGGAGGATGTGGGCAGGGGCCGGGCAGCACGCAGGGATGCTGAAGCACCCAGGGACCGCGGAAGGCCGATGTCAGCGCCGCAGGCCTGGAGGGACGACGCAGGGGCGTGGTGTGAGCAGAGCTACATGGAAGGGGGGCCACCGGGGGCCAGAGCTGGACCCGTGGAGACATGCGGCTCAGCCAGAACGTGGGGAGCCATCTACTGGGAAGCAAAGGGTGTGAATCAATGCCTGCCCCCATCCGCTCCCACCCTCTAAAATCACACGGTCCTCCCATTGGTCAACTAGACTGGAAGCCACAAGGCAAGAGAGCCTGGGGCTTTGGTCCCTGGGCATGACCTCCCGGTGCAGGCAGCAGGGCTGGCAGAGACATGTGGGCTGAGCAGGGGGGCGAGAGGAAGGGCCAGGCGCCCAGCCTCCTCTGTTAGATGGTTGCACAATAAGAACCAAGTACCTTGACTGAACGTTGGTTAACTAATAAGGAAAAGAGTCTTGTCACGGACAAGGCCCCAGACAAAACCCTCCGGAAACCTTGCCCCTTCTCTCTCCCCAGCGCACTCAGCATTGACCTCAGGCTGGAAGCCCAGGAAAAGGGAGGCCTCCCCGCAGCAGAGACGTGTCAAGGGCGAGGTGGGGGGCGACCGCCCCGCGCAGGGAGTTGGGGGTGCGTGATCTGTAGTGAGTACGAAAGCAATAATAAAGCCAACTCAAAGCCCAACTCAAAGTTTTCTGTTATCGCCCTGCGCTGGCAAAGCTAAACAGGGTCCGTGAAAAGAATGTCTCCCCCAGAACAAAGCTTTTGTGCCACAAACGCTAAGCAAGGGCTTTAGTGACTGTTAAATTTTAGTAATCCATGCGTGCTTCAAATTAGCACTTTTTTTAAAAATCGAGGTATAGTTAATTTACCATGTTGTGTTAGTTTCAAGGGTACAGCAAAGTAATTCCGTTATACATATATATATATTCTTTTTCAGATTCTTCTCCTTTATAGGTTATTAGTTCTCTGTGCTATACAGTAGGTCCTTGTTGTTTACCCATTTTATATATAGTAATGTGTGTATGTTAATCCCAAACTCCTAATTTATCTCCCCACCGAAAAGAAAAGAAAAGAAAAAAAAAAACCCAAAAAGTAAGTTGCATGAACTTTTTTCCCCAAGTGAACTATTATCTCAGTAAGGACAGATAACGTGCCATTTTTTTTTTGTGGGTTTTCCTTTCTACCATAGTAATTCCTACATAGTTGGTATTGATAAATGTATTGATGGATGAATTAGTTCAGAGAAAAATTAAAAGCCTTTAACACATAAAAACATTAGCACAATTTATTACTTATTCCTTAAACAAAGTATCAGAAAACCCCTGGGGATATACTTGGTCCCTTATACACCAGGAACCAGTACCGCACAGAAGTTTCGAGAGGAACTTCCTAAAAATTTGGAATAGTTTGAACTCACATCAGACATAGCCCTGTTGTCCCCAGCCCCTGAGATGCTAAATATCCCAGAATTTAAACAGGGGCTTGGAAATGATCCATGAAAGTGCAGAGATTGTATACATATCAGAGTCTGAGATACTTCACTTCTGTAAATCTACGTGAAAACTTTGAGAGATTAAAATCTCTAACAGTGAAACAGTACGAACCCAAGATGTAATATTTTTATTCAGTAAGCGCAAACTTTATTTCATACGTGAACTATTTCATGGAGGTTGACTACCTTTTAAAATGGAAGCTTCTTTTCTTACATTGTTAGCTGCTCGTTTCAAAACTAAAGAACAGATCAAGATAATAATTACTATGATTATTAAATGATTATAGCAGAAAACATTTTGTCAAATGGAGAGGGGGAGTCTTAAAAACGGATTTGTTCCGTGTGTCAGATACACACCAGGCTGGCAGTGCCACAATTCCAGGTGGAACACCCATACCCAACAGGGGGCTGTAGGAGAAGGTGTCGCCTCTTCTGGGGAAACTTTTATCTGCGAGAAAAAAATCTTACAGAGCTCTTACCAGACTTCCCTGGGGTCTCCTTTGCTGAACTTGCCCTCAGGAGGATGCTTTCACCCATCATGTGCAAGGGCCGTGGTCCACCTGCTGGACCCAGGCTGCCAGGACCTGCCCAGCATGCGAGAGGCCCCGGCTGCTGCTCCCACAGCCGTGGTGGGTGCCTGAGGGGGGAGGGGGAAGCTGAGGTCCCAGGCAGAACCACCATATTCGTTGTCGTCCTGTTACACCACTGCTTTAAGAATCAAGCTCAACACTTGAAACTAACAGAACATTGTAAATTAACTATACTTCAAAAAAAAAAAAAAGAATCATGCTCAGTCTCATTTACTGTTTATTATTTGCATACCTTTCTTGTTTTAAATGACACATCGGTGCCAACTTGGGTCTAGACCTGGTGTTGGAATATAGGTGACAAAGATATCTCACCACTTGGGCTTGGAATTTAACCTGTTTGTGGTCTCAAGGCCCCTGGGGGACACAGCACAGGTCAGGCACCTGGGAGACAGCCGAGGCTGCCCGCTGTTCACACAAGTTCAGGGCTCCTGAAGGTCCCAAGGGAGCTTCAGACAGAGGTTCATTACATCACAGGCATTTGCATTATTACAATCAGGGGAGGTGAACCGTTAGAGTACCATTAGATCCCCTGTGAAACGCCCCCAGGAACCCCCAGAAATGGGGAGTGGGGACTTTGGGAGGGAGGGGTCTGAGGCACTTTGCCATCACCTCCAGGTGCACAAGTTCACAAAATTGAACGTTTCCTGTTGATGGGATCTCATTAATATCCCCAGGCTCATGAGACCTGCGGTGAACTCAGGTTACGGAATAAAGTAATAGATATCTTTAATATACATAAGGAATGGAAAATGTATGATTTAATCTGGGTGACCCTAGGACAGAAAGCCTCCATCTTTAATCTTCAGGAGCAGATGTGCTTTTCCATTCAAACTCTGAAAAGGCACAATACCAACTGATGGATAGCAATATAGTCACAGGCAGCTACTAAATGATTAAATCTGTTTGAATCTCAAACAGAAAAGAAAAAAAACAGTTGAATTTTGCACAATTTTTTAGAGTTAAGGAAAGTACTCATACTAGTGCCTTTTTGAAACGTGGGCAGTTTATTTAATATTTCTTCCTTCTTATTTGGCACATCACTTTATCATCAAAAAGATAGATGCTTAGGAAATAATTTTGTACACATGCATCAGCTAAGAACAGATTACCTGATTAACAGTAACCTCCATGAACAGATTTAGACATGCAGAAGTCAGTGGCCACTGGTCTTGGTTCAGCAACTTGGCTAGTGTCTCTCTAACTTCCTTGACTTTTCCTAATGACTCTTGCTTCAGAATCACAAGATGGCTGCTGCACCTCCAGCAATCAAGTCCAAATTTGTAATAAGATGAATGGTGAGGGATGAAGGGCTTTCTCTTCTTACGG
The DNA here is from genome assembly GCF_965194805.1 of Balaenoptera borealis. NCBI lineage: Eukaryota > Metazoa > Chordata > Mammalia > Artiodactyla > Balaenopteridae > Balaenoptera > Balaenoptera borealis. The sequence goes on from NC_138877.1 coordinate 74,237,593, forward strand.
CTTCTACTGATTATCAGGGAAGGACGGTTCTCCCCAGAGATACACTCCTGAATGTTATTAGCCCAGAACTATATCCTAAGGCTATCCCAAACTATGAAGGAGACTAGAAAATCAAGTATTGAACTTTCCAGATTCTATATGCCTTCCTTCCTGAACTGTAAAAAACAAAAGACAAAACAAAACAAAAACCGAATTCACTCATTTCTCTTCTTCCACTCCCATTTTTATCACACTTGGACTTAATAGGTTCATTAGCAAAAGCCAGAATTTCTGAGCCATGAAATGACCCTGTTAACTCTGAGTACAGAACCCTCAGGCTTTGCTGCACTGGGGGTAACAAAGCCCAAGGCCCAGGATGTGAGGTGAGCCCTGAAAGTCTGTAGGACATGCCAGACACGGTCCTGTCATCTGATGGCAGATTCAGGATTCTGGAGCCCTGTTTAGGGGTTCTGGGTTCCAGCTTCATGATGTACTAACTGGATTACACTCTGAGTCTCAGTTTTCAATCCTATAAATGAGGAACAATAGCCCCTTCCTTTCCCATTGGAATACTGGGAGGTTCAAATAAAATATTTCCAAATGGTTATGAAAACCAGAAAACATTACAGCAGTGCAAGGTAACATCAGAGCCTCCGTGTTAAAATTAGTCCTAAAACAAGAGTAAGAAAAAATAAGTAAATAAGCGTGGCCGTATTTAGCTCACTGCCTGTGCTGAGGGCCTTCCCCTTCCATTCCAATTTCCTTTACAATCCAGATCCTCACCTTCATCTTCAAACGCATGTGTCACTTCCCAGACACAGCCCAGGTAGCTCTGCTTCCTTTTCAGCACGTCATCTTTAATTCTCTCTTCTCCCCAGCCAGCCGTCTACCCCCAGGAGAATTCACTCTGCAGACGTACTGTTATTTTCATAAACAAAACCACCGGCTCTGCACGCCTGGCAACAGCCAATACTCTTGGGGCTGAATCGCACTGCCTTTCATGTCTGAACAGGACGAGTGACACAGAATCAGTATTCAGATCTTCCAGAAATACCCTCCTATGGAGTAAGATAACCGCTCTTCCATCAGAATATCATGAATATTAGGTGAGATAAATATACTGTTAAATGTAATGACATCCTCTTCCCAGCTCCCTCGTAAAGAAGTATTGAGAACACGTAATTGCCCTCAAAAGATGTCTATTTTATGATAAATCATTACCTAAATATTACACACCAGAGACTTGCACTATTAAAGAGAGTTGAAATTACTCATGAAATATTAGCTGTGTTTTACTTAAGCTCTTTGGACCTAATTCATAAAAATTAATTCATGGTGTATAAGAATAATCTCTAGTCCTTAATAGAATACTTCTGCAATTCATTAAATTCTTTAATCCCATCACCCCTCATCATGTACACTTGAAGTCTAGTCCTTCAGAAGGGAAAAAAACACTAACTCTCAACAAGTAGAAGAAACATCAGAGTTTTCAAAAGGGACCCACATCTCAAAAGATCACAAAGAAACTTACAAAATACGGAGAACTCGGAGTGAAACAAAAGCCAACCCAGTTTACATCTGCTTTTCAAATTGACTTTTGGGGAGTAAACCTAAGTTAACAAAAATGTTAATTTTTGAGGAATTTCTCGGGGAATTACGTGGATCCTGTCTAAGGAGGGAAGCGTGATTTCTAAATTTTCATGGCACATCCCAGGTTTCCTATAATCACTTCACTGGTTTTTTGGTATCTTTAAGATGTTATCAACAAGGAGCTCTGGGCCCTTTGGGGAGACCGTGGGTCTGTGTGTGCCAGTCAGCTTTGCACCAGTGTCATCAAGGAAACAATATTATAAAATATCATTTATTATTTCCCACAGTTAACAATTAAGGAATTGTTTGCTCAGTTTATTGACTCACGTCTGCCTCTACCTCTGTGCTCTGACACCCATGAGGGCAGGGCCTTCTTCTGTCTTGTTGACCTCTACATCCTTTGCCACATGGTACAATTTCAATCAGTATTTTTAAATCGAAAGCTAACATATTTCACTAAATTTACTCTTGTCCAACCAGAGTAAATAATATGAATTCAAGTCACAATACATTGATTGATTTTCCACTAAAAATAAAGGCTTATAAAAGGGAGGAAAAGAACCCTTACGTTTGTATTATCCTAAAGAGTTGACTAACTTTTCATGTGTATCATGGAGTGTTACACTCACGTTAACCTTCTGAGGAATTAGGGTAGATCTTTTTCCCTAGATTTTATAGATAAGGATACTGAGATTCTGGGAGATAACTGGCATCATAATGCAAACCAGGTACGCAATGGGGGAAAGGTAGCTGGGTGAAGCAGAAGCATATATGGGTTCTGGATTCATATGCCACTATTCACATCAGACAAGTCACTGAATTTTGGTGTCTTCATCAGAGAAATTAGGAGGATCAAGATGGCCTTTAAGTTCCTCTCTAGTTAAATTCGTCTTTGCTGTAGGATACTTGGGGTTTTTTTTGCTTTTTTTTTTTGTTTGTTTTTTTTTGGGTTTTTTTTGTTTTTAATTTATTTATTATTTATTTATTTTTGGTTGTGTTGGGTCTTCGTTTCTGTGCGAGGGCTTTCTCTAGTTGCGGCGAGCGGGGGCCACTCTTCATCGCGGTGCACGGGCCTCTCACTATCGCGGCCTCTCTTGTTGCGGAGCACAGGCTTCAGACGCGCAGGCTCAGTACTTGTGGCTCACGGGCCTAGTTGCTCCGCGGCATGTGGGATCTTCCCAGACCAGGGCTCGAACCCGTGTCCCCTGCATTGGCAGGCAGATTCTCAACCACTGCGCCACCAGGGAAGCCCTGTTTTTTTTTTTTATAAATTTATTTATTTTATTTATCTTCGGCTGCGTTGGGTCTCCGTTGCTGCGCGTGGGCTTCCTCTAGTTGCGGCGAGCGGGGGCTACTCTTCGTTGTGGTGCATGGGCTTCTCATTGTGGCGGCTTCTCTTGTTGCAGAGCACGGGCTCTAGGCGCGCAGGCTTCAGTAGTTGTGGCACGCCGGCTCAGTAGTTGTGGCGCACGGGCTTAGTTGCTCCGCGGCATGTGGGATCTTCCCGGACCAGGGCTTGAACCCATGTCCCCTGCATTGGCAGGCAGATTCTTAACCACTGCACCACCAGGGAAGCCCAGGATACTTGTTTTGAGAGATGTTCAGAGAGAGAGAAATCCAGGTGTGTATGGTATCTCGAGGATGCTGCATTTGGCCTCGCAGAACAGGATCTGAAGGTAGGAGTGTGAGCAAATAGGGGCTATTTTCTCACGTGGCTCATGGTCGAGTGGCCAGCAGTCCCAGGCTGGCCCAGCTGCTCATAGTGAGTCAGGCCCTTTCCTCCCTCATCCTTACAGGGAGATTCCCATCTTCATGATTAACGGTGACCACTCCACTTTCAAGAATCTAAAAAAAAAAACAAAAAAACAGCCTCCTGGAACTAAGAAGTGAGTTTTGTAAGACTGCAGGATATGAGACCCACACACAAAAATCAGTCGTATTTCTGTATACTAACAATGAACAGTTGGAAACCAAAATTTCAAAAATCAATACTATTTCCAAAGATCCAATTTCTTATAAAATTAAACGTATACTTACCATATGATCCAGAAACCCTGCTCTTGGGTATTTACCCTAGAAAAAAGAAAACTTATTTTTACAATGAAAGACAGACACAAATGTTTATAATAGGTCTATTCATAACCACCAACAACTGGACGCAATCCAAGGTTCTCCCACAGGTAACAAACTCTTGTACATCCATATGATGGAACATTACTGGGCAATAAAAAGGAAGAAACTATTGATACACACAATTTGGATGAATCTCAGAGCCATTAGTCTGTGTAAAAGAAGCCAGTCTCCAAAGATTACACAACATATGAGTGTGCTTACATGGCATTCTCAAAAGGATAAAACAATAGAGTAGTGCCACCTGACTGGTCAGTGGTTGCCAGGGGTTAGGATGGGTATAACCACAAATAAGTAGCTTTGAAGAGCAGTAGAATTGTCCTGTTTCCTGATTCTGGTGATGGTTACACACATCTATACACATGCAAAAATTCAAAGACTAAAATAATGAAAGGTGTACTTTACTATATTAACATAACATTTTTTTTAAAAAAAACATCAATTACATATGCATCTTTAGAGGATCCATAGCACATACTGAGAAAAGTAAGAAACACAAAACCCAAGCAAAGATACCATTATGAGATGTGAGTATTTTAAAATATTCATTTCAGAGGCAGCTCTTTCACCCATCCTGCTACTTCTATCCAGCCCACAAACACATTCAGCCATTAGTTCAATAATCCCAGCATCTTCATCCATAAAAATGAATATATTTGTCTCAAAATTTTTCTAATTAACTCATTTGATTTAGCCTGGTACACATAATCCCAGAAATGAGGAACATTTTAAGTATTGATATTCATTTATATTTTACTAGGAAGAGATTTAAATGACTATTATTATTAGCGAGCTTAGTGCCTTGTATACAAAGTAACAATATATTTCCTTGAGTAAAGAACGAAATCTGGGACTCACTCCAACAGGTTCCCCTGAGACCAGCTGAGATGACCAGTGGCTTCTGGGTGGGGCTGGACCTGAGCAGTACCACCAATCAGTGACTGGTATTTCACCAAGCACTACGTGGTAGCCTAGACCACATTTTCTTTTTAGATTCTGTGACTCTGCCTTTGTCAGAATAATAAGAGCGTTAGACAATTCTTCCGAAATGGGGAGGAAAGAAAAAAGGGACTAGCCAAAAGTTTCCCCGCGTTCTCATCATGTTCAGCTATTTTTATGGGTTAGCAAAACTCTGAGAAGTGGATAAAGATTATCCATTTCTGAGAGGAACCGGGCTGCACAGTGAGAGGTGAGCGGCGGGCGAGCAAGGGAAGCTTCATCTGTATTTACAGCTGCTCCCCATCGCTCGCATTACCGCCTGAGCTCCGCCTCCTGTCAGCATTATGGTGAGTCGTATAATTATTTCATTATATATTACAATGTAATAATAATAGAAATAACATACACAATAAATGTAATGCGCTTGAATCATCCTGAAACCATCCCCCCCAACCCGGGTCCGTGGAAAAATTGTCTTCCATGAAACTGGTCTCTGGTGCCAAAAAGGTTGGGGACCGCTGTTCTAGGATCATTCCTAGAACTGGAGTAGCAGAAATAGTTCAGAGTTATGAACATTTTAAATTATAATAAATATTGCCAAATTACTCTTCAAAAGTCTTCTACTAATTTACATACCATTAATAACATATCGGAGTGCCTGTTTCCCCAAACCCCCCGTACAGAATGATCAAATTTATGTATTAATATCTGCCTTTTCAACTCTGAATATGTCTTTTGTAGTGATTTGGATTTCCTGAGGTTTAGCATATTTTATATTAGGTATTCTTATTTCTTATTCTGTGAGGTCCCTGCTCATATCATTTGTCCATTTTCCTGTTGGAGTGTTTTATTACAGACATTTAAAACCTCTTTGCATACCATAAATAGTAATTGTTCCCTGGGATGCCTCAATATTTGTTTCCAGTTCTTTCGTATTTTGACTTGGAATTTGAATTTTCCATTCAGACCAACTGATCGACTTTTTTACGGCTTCAAGATTTGCCTTCTCATTTAAAATGTCTTCCTTACTCAGTTACGTCTTCCAAGAGCAACAGTGAGCCCTCATTTCAGTGGTTTCTGCCATCTTGGTAGGAGCGCATCTGTCCCCTGATGTGGGTACAATTGTCTCCAGGACCTGGAGCGCAAAATAAGCAAACCGAGTTTGTTAGCTTATTATTTTAGTTGCTGTGATTCAGAGGGTCTGAATGTTATCTGTACTGCGAAGGCTTCCAGCTTCTCCCGGGGAGTCCCAGACTGGACCTCGGCTCAGTGAGAGGTCTCCAGAGCAGATGTACCCACCTCTAAACTGAGATTACCACTGGACAATGGATGACATCAATAGACTGAGTAGACAAAAACTTGCTCCCAAGGGAATGCGTCCTCTTGCCCTACAACACTGTCTCAAGTATGATCTTCACCTCTGCTCTGAAAAACCCAACTGACTTTTTACCAGTTGGAGACCATTTCATCACTTGGCATAGAATTCCTTAGCGTCTAAAACAGTGAAGGCTGGCAAGTGAAAAAACAACACTCAGTTTACCTGTGGCTACATGTTGTGTGTACGTGTACGTGTGTATATGTGGGTGTATACACATCTGTGTGTGTTTGTATATTAGCCCTTCTCTCGTTTTCAATGGGATTTTTAATTTCAAGAAAACCCTTGCTAAAGTCTTCCTATTTCAAAGAACCACGTAATTTGGTTGGGAATAGATGAATCACTGACCACCATCATACAAAACTTCCTTATGCACATATGAGAATTTCTCTTGGTTTCTTGGTAATAATCAAAGCATAATGATAGCCCAGTTTCTTGAAAATCAGCCTCCATCTGCTTGTGTTCATGCCTGGCAGTGGGAGTTGCATCTTGGTAGTTATGGCCTTCAGAGGAGCCTGCAGGAAAAGGCTGAAAGTTCATGGGTCAAAGCATCCAGATTTTAAACAGAGTTTAGCTTTTTCTTCCTGCTTCAGCCCAGTAGGGGTATATTTCCCATGAGAGGCTTGGTTTTTTCTTTTTTTTTAAGAACAGTCATAGGAACTGGATCACCTTGTAGAGGATTAGTAAAATCTCCCCAGGAAGTGTTAATTTAGCGCAAACTATTGGGTCCTGGATGGGTGGATCGCAGTACAAACTTCCCCCTTCTCCCTGATCTGCCAGAAGAGACACAGGAGGACTCAGGAAAACAAATAATTTATGATGAGCGCTGACCACATTAAAACACTTTGTAGTTGTTATTTTTAAAGTCCCAAGCTTTCAAGAGGAAAGACTTGTTTTTCTTAGGAAAGATTAACAGTAAGATGCTAGGCGGGTGATGGCCAAAGGGAACATTCTAAGGGATTACAGAGTCCCTTCTGAGCACTTAGGGAAGCAGGAGACTTTCCTGCGTTTATTTGGAAAAGAGTACTAAAAGCAAAAAATTGAAGTTGTTTGAGGTAATATTTAGAAAAGCGTTTATTTAAAGGAAGGAAGGTATCGCAAACTAGTGATGTTTTTATTTTGATCCTTCGGATGAAAAAATTTGTAATCAATGATAAAGAAATATGAATAAAAGAAAAGGTTGTATACCTAATTAGTTTGAACACATTTAATTTGTAGCTTAGCACTAAAGCTATTAGTGAATTTAATGGTGGTTCTGCCTACTGATAAATTACGATGAATCCCAAACACATATTCCATTAACCGTGGTAACTCGGGGTTAGAATCTTGGATTAATTGGATTCATTTGAATTATCCCTTAAGAATATCTATTGAGAGTCTAGATATTAATCCTGTATACTTTTGAATGGTTTTCTATGTAATTAAAGCAAATGCATATTAATCCTCTCAGATGAAATATTTTTCCAGAAATAGACAATGGTAACAGATTGAAATGTTTTGGAAGCGTGATCTCTATCTTTCAGAGTTGAGCAAATGGTAGATGACAACCTTGAAACATGGGGGGAAAAAAAAATACTTTCTGCCTTCTGTAACTGTTGATGCTTGTCACATTTGAGATGTTTTTATTTAAGAAGTTTTTAAGCATGTTAGCCGGTTGTCTGAATTCTGAGGCATCGGTGTCCGTGATCCTGAGAATGTCTGGCCAGAGCAGCAAATGGAGTGGCCAGCAGAAAACCAGGGCGTAGATAATCAGGGTCCATGGCTATCTTCTGGCTGCCATCCGAAACCAAAGGTCTTCGCCACAAAGCCCAGGACACAGGGGCCCCAGAGGAGGTACGTGTGAGGATTGCCTCTCCTCCACGCTATGCCAAACCCCTGTGCCCTGCTGAGGGGTCACCCCGAGGCCTAAGTGCCCGGGGCCTCTCCAACCAGCAACAAAGGGGCAATTTCTGGAAAAGGGGGCAACTCCATCAGCTGCACAGGGTACACACTCCTGCTGATGTGGCAGACGCTCCCCCCGCAGCGGGAGGGGCCTGCAACCCACTCAGCCGTCTCCACGCGGGGAATCAGTTTCAGCAGAAGAGAAGAACTTTGCTAGTTCCCCAAGCCGCCAGTTGAGATCACACTCGAAATAGATACAAAATAAGGAAATAAACAAACACGTGCAAAGGAAGCGCTGGCTCATCAGAGGATAATCCAGGATGACAAAAGCCTTGCGAAGAGCGGGCTTGGGAGGGACATAGCTGAGGGCGGGGGACCTTGCTAGAGACACCCATCCTAGGGCTTAGAGCAAAAGAGACCCAGCAGAGATGTCCCAGCTCCGCAGACAGCTCTGGACATTATCCAGTGTCCATAATGTGATCTTATGGTTGTCAATTGTGACTTGTTTCAGGCAAAATTTCAGAAAATTGTAAATGAAAGAACTGGTTAATATAACAAAATCGCCCACTTTTTGGTAACCCATAAAATAACATCAAACACCAAGAGAACAGGCAGATTTCACTTTAAAAATGGACATATTCCTTTCCTACTTCTCACAATGCCAGAAATACTCTTTCATGGATACCAAAAGAGAGGAAATCGATTTACCTAGATGATTTTAAAGTGTAATTCTTTTTTTTTTTTTAATTTTATTTATTTATTTTATTTATGACTGTGTTGGGTCTTCGTTTCTGTGCGAGGGCTTTCTCTAGTTGTGGCAAGCGGGGGCCACTCTTCATCGCGGTGCGCGGGCCTCTCACTATCGCGGCCTCTCTTGTTGCGGAGCACAGGCTCCAGACGCGCAGGCTCAGTAGTTGTGGCTCACGGGCCCAGTTGCTCCGCGGCATGTGGGATCCTCCCAGACCAGGGCTCGAACCCGTGTCCCCTGCATTGGCAGGCAGATTCTCAACCACTGCGCCACCAGGGAAGTCCCAAAGTGTAATTCTTAAAGAACCAATAAGTATGTTCAGGCAAAGATAAAAGTAACAAATATCTGGGTTCTTTTATCATAAAAATATAGTAGTTCTTATTGTGATTATAGCTGTGCTAACAGATGGTTTTTAAATGTTTTACAGCTAAACTTAGTAGTTAAAACATGTTACATTTGTATCTTTTTCATAGTTTATAGTAATTTAATCAGTGAAAACTATTTTACAACACCATCCCAGCAAAGTAAATGATAGAGAAAATAAGAGGTTACAAATAACACAAATATCCTGAAAAATCACGAACTCCCACCAGATCCTCAAACACAATTCCTGCCATGAAAAGACAGCTGTGTTCGTCTGAAGACTGTATTGGGCCGCGAGCAATAAAAGTCATGAGCACTCCAGGAAGCCAGTAAAAACGTTGCCGGATTCTCCCTCTTGGTCATCCCTGATTCACTCTGCCCTTTTGTCCTGAGCCCTCAAATCACAGCCTCTAGTTATTACCCTCCTCTTCCCGAGCCAAAAATAAACCAAGATCTTATTGTATTGAAACCCTATTGACAGAAGAGGGTCATCTGTTCTCTCCCATAGGCCATTAAGAACCGCCACATGCATTATATATACACGAGGTCGGAGTGCGGATCCCAGGTGGACATAGATTTCCTATCCAACGGACTTGGAAAAAGAGAAGGGTGCTTTCTATATCATTTGTACCAGCGTCAACACTGCTGGCTTTTTGTGTGTTTCGGTGCTAGAAAATCACACAGTTCAGCCCACACCTGCCAGTGGTATCTTTTTCACTCCTCTGCCTATTTTGGAGGTGTTAATTTCTTGACAATACCAAATCAATAAACCTAATTTGAAGCAACATACCCCATTACAGCATTTTTATATCACACTTCCAAAAACCAGAGGTCTAGAATCTTGACAATTTTAAGCCACATACCAGCTCCCAACATTTAGATCTTTTCCAGTAAAAAATATAATAATCAAGTTTTTTTTATATACAGTGCAGTTTCCGCCTTTCCTACTTCGGTCAATAGTATCATTTCAAAAAGTCACCTGGGCTTCAGACTTTGTAGCTATTACCTTAGATTCCCTCTTCTTCCGTGTGTCTGTATCTTATCAGGCACCAAGTCCCATCACTTCTTCAGAATGTCTTCTACCTTTGTCCATTCCATCCATTTCCAGGGGCATTTTCCTCCTCCAACGCCCCATCATTTCACACCTGAATTAGCACAGTCCTTTCCTAAGCCATCTCTCTATCTCTCGTCTCTCCCCGCTCCGATTCATTCCACTTAAGCGCTGCCTGACTGTTCTGCAAGAAATCTTAATCTTTCATTTCACTCGCTTTCTCAAAACTTTCAGTGCCTCAAATTGGCATTCTCATCCTTCCAAGGTCTCCCCAGTCCAGTTTTCCAAGCGACTCTCCCCTTTCTCCAGCGTAGTGAGAGAGCAGACACTGCACACACCCTGAGCACCCAATGCCAATGCTTCACACCACACATTTATTCATACGCTGTGTCCCACCAGGACGTGCTTCCCAATCTTCTCTCTTTATTGAAAGTGTGCCTGTCCTGACAGGCTCATGGCAAATCCAGCCCCCTCCATAAAATCCTCAAACATTCCTGCCCACAAGGATTTCTCTCTCTGAATTTCTCCTGTCCACTTTCTCTCCAGACATAACCTGTGCATTGAAATGTACCCATCCTATCTTTATCATCCATTCACATACGTAGATATAAACGTATGGATACATATACATCCATATACATGTATAAATATGTATATTTTCCTTATGTAATTGTAAAGGGAAGAACAAATCGGACTCCATTTTGGATCTATTTCTTTTAGCTTAACCTTTGTATTCTACTGCTTTTGCTTGCAATTAAGAATGTTGCCTAGAGCCTGAAATATACAGGATAGCCCAATTCTCAGGGCTCTGACCTTTAAGGGTATAACACTTTTCCATTCATATAGAGATAAAAAGTTGCAGAGCACAGAACAACATTTGTCTTGCTGGAGGTCTACAGGAACACGGTGACCTGACCTACATAGACAGCTGCAAGAACAAAGGATTGTGACACCAAGAAGTTTGCAACAATCAACCACACGCCTCCCCGTTCTGGTAGAAAAGAAGCCTGAGTTCTGACTTGGGTAAGACGGTTCTCTAAGACATCAGTTAGCCGTCTTCTGAGACTCCCAATAAAGTCATTATTCCCTGGCCCATAACCTCATTTCCAGATTTATTGGCCTGTCACGCGGCCAGCAGAATGAGCTTGGACTCACTAACATAATTGCTATTATATATAAATATTGTTATGTAACTTGTTTTTATTTTCCTTTTTTTTTTCTTCTTTTTTTTCTGGCTGCACCCACAGCATGCAGGATCTTAGTTCCCCGACCAGGGATCGAACCCGTGCCCCTTGCACTGCAAGCTCAGAGTTTTAACCACTGGACCGCCAGGGAAGTCTGTGACTTGTTTTCTTAATACGCTACCAATATATGTTGAAGATCAGTCTCTATGACACCTGTGGGATAATGAGTGGCTATTTCTTTTTTATATGTCTTTATTTTTCAATTTTTCTACATTTATCATGTATAAACTTGGTAATGAATGAAAACATGTTATTTTCAGACCACAAAAACAAGCAGACAAAGAGAAGATTTTGACATAAGGGATCATGATCTCAACTTTCTAGCAGGGAAAAAAGAGAATTTCGATCATGATAAAAATGGATAAATGCAGAACACAAAAGTGTATCACCTTCGTAATTCAAAGATTTTTGTAAAGGAACTTAGGGTAGCTTTTCCATGACAATATTCACATTTTTGCTCAATGTACATTCAAGTACCTACTAGGTTCAAGGATTGTGCGGTCCAGTGCAGAAATGAATCAGCCCCAATCCCTGCTCCAGGGGGACGGTTTACAGAAGTTTGCAGTAGTGATCCCACACATATTTGTGTTTCTTTCATGGGAGCTCTCATTGCAAAGATATTATATCTTTTGAAAGAAGGTCATTTGACAACAAGGGCTAACCTATCAACCACAGTCTTATAGATGAGTCTATAATTAAGCAACATCTAGAGTTAATTGCTTGATTTTAATATCTAAAAATTGATACCTTAGGCTTAAAGTGCTTTTGACTTTTTAAAGCATCTTTATAACTGTTACCTCACGTTACATTCACAGCAACCCTTGCGGTAGGTAAGGTATCAGCATTCTGTAAATAGGAAAACAGACAAGAGGTGGTCCCAGGACTTGCCTTAACTCACAGACTAGCAAGACAACAGCGGAAATCTCCTGGCTTCTAATCTCACGTCTTTCCCTTGAACCAAGCCAAGGAATGAAACCTTGTGTTGACAAGAAAAACTCAGTCCTGGTCCCAGAACAAATTTTAACATTAGAACTAAGTTATAAATAGGTCGCATGGTGAGGGCTTGGTACACAGCAGTCTCTGTTTTATGGCCAAGTTCATGTGACACGCTGAATGTTCTAGCCTGTCTTTCCCATGACGATCCTGGGTAACTATGAACCAGAAAAGAGATTTATTCAAGCATATTCTATTTGACAAGTGCAAATAAATTTATTCAATTGCCTATATTCTAAAAACTATCCCAGCAGCACCACCATCATATAAATAAAAGAAGCCAAGTTGGAAACAAACCTGTAAGTTCAGGAACATGAAATGCTTCAAAAAATACTGATCTTAATATCTGATCAAATGCTGACAGTGAGTGGGAGTAGGGCACACACACGCACACACACACACACACACACACACACAAAAAGACCATCTGTTACTTATTTAAGCCATTCTTAGACAAGAATATATTACTTTTCAGGGGGAAAAATGTTGTTCTTTCCAGAGGAATAGGAATGTGATATAAACAATGAGATGAGATAAAGCTGTTTATATCAAAGGATGAATCAGTTTATAACACTGAAAAATAGTACACATTTCCTGTTATTGCTGCTATAAGTAAAACAGTATTTGAAAGACAAATTACCATGTTACTATTCTTGAAAACCCCATGCTCTTCTGTAAGTAATGACATCTTGGTAGACATGAGACTAACCAAGGGCAGACATATCTCCATCTACATAACTTAAGGGAGAAAAGTCAATCATTTCTCCCTCAAAGAGAGAATACTTTTTTCCTTTAAAACTTAAGGAATCTAGAAAAGCTTACATTTAAGACAAACAAAACCCACAAACAGGGAAGGGAGATACAAGCAGCAAATATGCTCACAGTGGGAGCACGGCCACGTCACGGACAGCAGGCAGGAGGACAGAGCAGGTCCTCAGATCGGAAGTGTCTGCAGCAGTTCACCAGCCTCCACGACCACAGCTTCAACAAGACTCGCAACCACAAAGACTGACGTCCTCACCTGTGCATCCTCACCTGTCCATCCTCACCTGTGGCACCCTCGCCTGTCCATCCTCACCTGTCCATCCTTACCTGTGCATCCTCACCTGTGGCACCCTCGCCTGTCCATCCTTACCTGTGCATCCTCACCTGTGGCACCCTCGCCTGTCCATCCTCACCTGTCCATCCTCACCTGTGCATCCTCACCTGTGCATACTCACCTGTGCATATTCACCTGTGGCACCCTCGCCTGTGCATCCTCACCTGTGCATCCTTACCTGTGGCACCCTCGCCTGTGCATCCTCACCTGTGCATCCTCACCTGTGGCACCCTCGCCTGTCCATCCTTACCTGTGCATCCTCACCTGTGGCACCCTCGCCTGTCCATCCTCACCTGTCCATCCTCACCTGTGCATCCTCACCTGTGCATACTCACCTGTGCATCCTCACCTGTGCATCCTCACCTGTGGCACCCTCGCCTGTGCATCCTCACCTGTGCATCCTCACCTGTGCATCCTTACCTGTGGCACCCTCACCTGTGCATCCTCACCTGTGCATCCTTACCTGTGGCACCCTCGCCTGTCCATCCTCACCTGTGGCACCCTCATCTGTGCCATCCTCACCTGTCCATCCTCACCTGTGCATCCTCACCTATGGCAGCTGGCAGAGCACTTTCCAGAGCACACTGACACACATGCAGTTGGCTCCAGCACTCAGACCTGGGTGCCCACAGAAACCACCTGGGTCTTGGCATGGACAGATGCTGGTTTCAGCAAGAGCTCAAGAACAGGCCCCACCCCAGTCCCACTCCCACCCTGCCCCCTCTTATTTGGAAGTTCACCTCACCTCACCTCTTAGCAACTCCCTGATTTCCCAAAGGATAGAAACAATTGCAGCAACAAGCCTGGCATATCCACTGCTCCCTAAAGTCCGGGGAGAAGCTGGTTCTGTGGACTCCTCCTTTCTTGCTGTCAATTGGGGAGCATCAGTGTCTCAAAATTAAAATGATCGTCTAGCAGCCAAAGCCATTTCGATTGACAGCCTAACAGAGAAGCTACCTGGTACCAACCGTCCAGATTGCCCTAAGCTAAGGGGCTTCCCGGAACACAGGGCTCACTCCCCAGGAATGTCCTGGCAAACATGGACTGTTGGTCTCCCTATCGGCATCATCTCTGGGATGTATCAAGGTCCTAAATCGGCTCACAGGGGCCTCACCTCCAAGAGTCCTTCCTGGCAGATCCATGATGGCCTTTCTGCTGTGAGGGAAGAGAGACTGCTCCAGAAGCCCTGGGGGACTTCTGAGTGTCTGTATGTTTCTGACTCCCCAAGGGACTGTGCAATTACCAGGGTGTGACCCGGCTTTTATTGGAAAGTAGTTCATCTCTCCTTTGTAATCCACAGTAGTTTGGATGATTACAGCTGCTTGGGCAAATCCTTCAAGAAGAAATGTCCATGCACTTGGCCTGGAGATGAAGGAACAGGTCTAGAGCAGGGGTCTTCAAAGGAGCAGTTTTGCCCCAGGGGACGTATCTGGAGACAACGATTTTGGTTTTCACAGTGGGAGAGAGGGTGCTCGCGGCATCTCCTGGGTGGAGGCCAGGGTTGCTTACCGTCCTCCCCTCCAGCCTGGATCCCCACAGGGGAGATACATCTGACCACCTTCCCAGACATCCTCTGCCCATCACCCTGCAGACAAACCAAACAGACAGGAGAGAGGAGGCGTGTGGTCACCCTTCCTGCATTATGTCCAATCCATATTTCACGCTGAAAAATGTGTTCTATAATGTTAAAAGAAAGCCCAAATTATTTTTATTGAAATTCTTCAAAACTGGGATCACTAATCAGTTTACACTTCTAATCAGTAGTAAGTTCAAACTTTTAAATTAGTTTGCCCCATTTTGTAACCCGCCTAAAAAATATCCAAAGTGTGGAATGAGCACATTTCCTACTTAGAAAACTAGAGGATCTGTCCACACCCTGGTTACCCTTGCTCGGCTCCTGAGCCGGAACTGGATCCGGCCCAATGCCGCCTACACTGCCCGCAGCGTCCCCAGGCTCCCAGCTTGACTCTGCTTGACTCACAGCAGTGACGCTCCTTAGCCCTCAGGGTCCTTCTCCCCGGGTGATTCAGGAACACGACCCACAAGACAATCGCGTGAGCATCAGGGCTGGGCTGGAAAGGGGCCAGCGCATTCCCCACAGTTCTCTGTTGTTCGGGGGAAGATGTGTAACTTAGCAATGACTCTCTCAAGACAAGGGCCCGCCTCTGTTTCTCAGAGAGAGGCTTTCTCTGTAGAAGAGGATTGTGTCCATGTGTGCGAGTGTGTATGCGTGTGTGAATGTGTGTATGTCTGTGTGTTTCTGAGTGTGTGTATGTGTGTGTATGCGTGTGTATGCATGTGAATGTGTATGTGTGTGTCCATATGTTTCTGAATGTGTGTATGTGTGTGTATGTGTGTGAATGTGTGAGTGTGTATGTGTGTGTATATGAGTGTATGTTTCTGAGTATGTGTGTGTGTCTGTGTGTGAGTGTGTTTATGTCTGTGAATGTGTGTACATGTCTGTATGTTTGTGTGTGAATGTGTGTGATTTTGAATTTACATGTGTCTGTGTGTGTACATGTGAGCGTGTGTGTGTGTGTGTGAGTGTATGTTTCTGAGTGCATGAGTGTGTGTGTATATGTAAGGAAGGGGTGCTTTCCTTGTTCCCGGGGGCCCAGGTGAGAGGCCCCTGTGGTAACAGCACCTGGGCCACTGTCTGTCTACACCCCTTGCTCCTGAGTCAGGCCCTGTGGTCACGAATTCTTTCTTCAGAAACTACTCATAAAAGCAGGCATGCATGACTAACCAGGAGATGAAGCGGAGGACGTATCTCATCTGCCGAGCATGTCAGCTCAGCACTAAATGGGGAGATCCTGCCACCAGTTCCCAGGGTGGAAGAAGACAAGGAATTTGGAGTAGTCATCATTTTCCTGGGCGGCTCTGTGCCGTCTCTAAAACCACTACCTCCCAACCTTTTACCAGCTCCCCAAGGCTTGTTTGGCTAAATTCTCAGACTAAAAAAAGACAGAATTGGTTCTGTGTTCTTCCTGCCCTCAGAGAGTCTGCAACACCAAAGTCCCACATTGGTTAAAGGCCGCTCCCCATCCTTGTAAGTGCAACTGTGAAAATTATTTCTAAATGTGTTATGCAAGGGACGGGGTCATTTAGTTGTAATTTATCAAACCAGCCAGTCAAAATATGCGTTCATTCATTCATTCCTCAGTCCATCATTCAAAGCTCAGGTATGTAAGTGACTGTCTCTGGATTTTGGAGTCAGAAAGACCACAGTCAGAATCTTAGCTCCACCACTTCCCAGTTTAATATTCTGATCCTGGAAGAGCTATTTAACAATCTGAGCCTCAGAATCATCACCTGTAAAACTCAGGAAAAGAACACAAACCTCATAGGTTTGTTGTAAAGATTAAATAACGTGACGTATGCCAAGTGCCCAGCACAACATAGCGTCTCGGTGGACGTCAGTGCCCTGACCCAGAATTCCAAGGTAACGGCGTGTCGGCCATTTGCATCAGAGAAAGGTCCAGACCATGAATTGGGCATAATGTTGACATCTGATGTGCAAAATCCACGTTTCGCTCGCATACAGCTCTCCCCTAATCTCTGCTTCACATCCAGCTTCTTGGTGTTCTCCTCAGTCCTCTGACCTCAGGGCTGTTTCTGCTTTCCCACCTCGTCTCTGGCTGACTCACCATTTCCAGCCGAAACTCCTCACCCTGAGTGGAGGCGCTGGTCAAGACTGGACCACCTTCCATCCTCAGCTTACCCAGTCACGTGGGTCCGAACTCAGAGGGAAAGGAGTCGCTCCGGGCTGCAAAGGTCCTATACACCAGCTGGACCGGGCAGTGAGGTGTCCACAGGGACTTTTCGCGCTGCAGAATTTGAGAAGGAATTTAAACGATCCTTTACTTGCAACTTTCTCATTTTCAGGCAGGAAGGAGGTCCAGAGAAGTGAGGGTCCCACAGTTAGTTAAATGGCTAGATTTCCCCTCCCTCTGTTAGATGTAAATAGTCTCTTGATGCACCCTGAACCATACCTACACCCCAAAACATCAGGTGCTTGTAGAAACAATATCACATACTCCGTGACAGCAACTTCAGGATTTCCTGACAATACGCAATAGGCCCCAGATGATCACTAAACCACATTTTACATTTTGACAACTGACACTATTTGGGAGCCAAGCACACGTTAGGAATTGGATTCTGGTTAGCACACGCCCGAGGTGACACACCACTCCACACTGCCCCAGGGACGCCTGAAGTGTGTCTGCCGTGGGCGGTCTCCACGCTCAGGGACGGAACAAAGACACTTCCAAGAGTTTGCTTCACATCTGTCTACACCCTGAAATCCAGTACCTTCTTTTAGTAAAATAAGACATGGATAAATTAGGAGTTTGGGATTAACATACACACACTACTACATATAAAATAGGTAAACAACAAGGACCTACTGTATATCACAGGGAACTCTACTCAATATCTTGTAATGACCTAAAATGGAATAACCTGTACATATACATATATAACTGAATCATTTTGCTGTACACTTGAAACTAACACAACATTGTAAATTAACTATACTTCAATAAAAAAACTTTTAGAAAGAAAATAATACATGGATACAGTTAAAAGTAGAACAAGAGCATAGTGTGTTAGACAGGGTTCTCCTGAAAAATGGAACCATTAGGACATATAGCTATATATATAGAGAGAGCTATTTTAAAGAACTGGCTCATGTGATATGGGGGCTGGTAAGACTACAATCTGTAGGGCAGGATGGAATTGCAGGCGGGATTCCTATTCCACAGTCTTGAGGCAGAATTCCTTCTTCTGTGGGAAACCTCATTGTTGACTCTTGAGACCTTCAATTGATTAAGTAAGGGTCAGAGTAAGGGGGTAACTTGCTTTACTGAAAGTCAACAGATGGTAAAATTTTTTTTAAAAATTTTTTTAATTGAAGTATAGTTAATTTGCAATGCTGTATTCATTTCAAGTGTACAGCAAAGTGATTCACATATATATACATATTTTTTTTTCAGAATCTTTTCCATTATAGGTTATTACAAGATATTGAGTATAGTTCCCGGTACTAGACAATAGGTCCTTGTTGGTTATCTCTTTTATATATAGCAGTGTGTATGTGTTAATTCCAAACTCCTAATTTATCTCTCCCACTGCCCCCCACCATCTCTTTTGGTAACCATAAGTTTGCTTTCTACGTCTATGAATCAGTCTCTATTTTGCAAGTGAGTTCATCTGTAATGCATTGTAAATGTGAATCACATCTGAAAAATACCCTCACGGCAACATCTATCTACCTATCTATCTATCTATCTATCTATCTACCTATCTATCTATCTATCTACCTATCTATCTACCTATCTATCTACCTATCTATCTATCATCTATCTATCTATCTATCATCTATCTATCTATCTACCTACCTATCTATCTACCTATCTATCTACCTATCTATCTACCTATCTATCTACCTATCTATCTATCATCTATCTATCTATCATCTATCTATCTACCTACCTATCTATCTATCTATCTACCTATCTATCTATCTACCTATCTATCTATCTATCTATCTATCTACCTATCTACCTATCTACCTATCTATCTACCTATCTACCTATCTATCTATCTATCTATCATCTATCTATCTATCATCTATCTATCTATCTATCATCTATCATCTATCTATCTATCTATCTATCTATCTATCTATCTATCTATCTACCTATCTATCATCTATATACAAATATATATATATATACAGTACCCAGTCATTGTTGACCAAACAATTGGGCACCACAATCTAGCCAGGTTGACACAGGGAGACAATGAAAGGGGTGTCCATCCACCCCAGACCCTTTCTTCCTTTCTCCAGAGATCAGCCCTTTAAATGACCAACCTCATCCTTTCAGGGACAGACATTGGTCCTCAGACCAAAAGGTCTAAGTTTGTAAGAAATCACTGGGCTTTCTTGATTCTTGACATTTATCTGTTCTTTGCTCTATGCCAGTCCCGGTGATGACAAGAAATTTTCAGTCTGCTGACAGAAACACAAAACCATTTGAGCCATCTTTACTAAGGAATTAGAGGCAGAAACAACTCCAGAAAAAGTTTCAAAGTCATCTTTGGCACCAAATATTATTTAAAGCACTAGTATTCTCGAGCCCCTGAGTGACACCAGAGGGACCTAATCCGGGCCTTGCTTTATTCACGTCCCTGTATAGGCAGTAGCCCTATTTTAAATTATTGATTATTTTGTGTTCCAAATTAAGCTGTAATGTGACAAGCCAGCTATTTTACAAGGCAATAAAAAAAAATAATCATGCTCCCTGGTGAGTAAAGCACAAGGCCAACAGGTAAACTGTTTATATCGGTGACAGAACCACATTACTGCCTTGAAAAATAGTGGGTACGTCCTGTTATCGCTGCTACAAGTGAAAACAGCTATAGAAAAGAGCAAGATCAACTGGTTACCAGCCTCCTTGAAAGCACCTATTTTTGGAATAATGACAAAACTGTCTGTGTTTGCATAAGGAGCAAAAGTGATTGATAGACGGTGTGGAAGGAGCCAAGTCCTAGACCTGAATTAGGGCCTCGGGATAAAGGCAGGTGTTGAAAGGCGGAGCAGAAAAGATGCTCCCTGGGTGTGTGAAGGGCAGAAAAATATAATAGTCGATTAACCTGACCTGAGGGTCCCATCTTCTTCCCACGAGGAATAAAATAGATCTCAAATTCAAATTAGCCCAGCTATGGACAACGCAAATGGTACGATGAACCCTGCCTTGCCATTACTGTGGTTCCTGGGAAGCCAAGGTGGTTACATATGGCCACCAGACGGCAGCTGGTCTTCCAAACAAAAATAAAATACACCCAAAGCTCTGCCCCTCGAGGGAAACCAGAAGACCTTGCCTGCTGAGAGAGGGTCCACGAGGTTCAGCTGGAAGTAGCTGGTGACAAGCGAGCCCAGGGGGGAGAGGAGAAGAACCGGGGGAATGAGTTACAGGGCATTTTCCTCTCCCCTGGGGGGTTGGTACAGAGCCCTTTGTGTGCTGTGGGTTTGTGTGTCTGGGGAGGTTGCAAGAAGCAGGCGGGAAGGGGGTGGAGAGGAAACAAATGGGGTTTTCATTGATTGAGCCGTGACCATAACAGAAGAAAGCGCCCTCCTCCTGAACTTCGAATGCAGTCTCCCTGAGAATGGACTACCTGCCCCGTCTTGTGTCATTCACTCTGTGTTCCCACTGTCAAAAGCAGGGCCTGGCCCCAGAAGACACTCCATGCCATTTGTCACATGCAAGGATGAGTGAGTGCCAGGTGGAATCTAAGAGACTTGTACTTTCAGCCTCAAAGCGTATGAGTCCTAGTTCCCTAGTCTATGAAGAAATTTGGTCTCTTGAAAAGTGATCCCCAAAGAGCTTTCCCTGGTGGTGGTGGGGGGGGTGATGAGGAGGGATGGATCGAGAATTTGAGATTAGCGGATGCAAACTATTACATATAGGATGGATAAATAAAAAAGTCCTATTGTCTAGCACAGGGAACTATATTTAATACCCTGTTATAGACCATAATGGAAAAGAATATGAAAAAGAATATATATATGTATAACTGAGTCCCTTAGCTGCACATCAGAAATTAACACAGCACTGTAAATCAACTATACTTCATTACATTTTTTTTTAAATAAAGAAAAAAAAAAGCTTTTCCTTATACATAGAAGAGAAACATACTGACATGTCCTCCTAACTTTCTGCTGGAACCTCTCACGGGTGTCTTATTTAATTTCTTCTCAAGTAGCCTCATCTTTTGTTCACTCCTTCCATGCTTTTAGGCTTCCTTGTTTCAAAAGCTAGCTCATGTTATTTTTTAAATCTTTGTTCACACATCCCCAACTAGGGTATGATCTGCCTCTGGCCAGTAATGTTTGTAGACCCTGCCCCACCCACCAAATCCTTGCCTGTATCAGGGCTCCAATAAACAGGATTGGGTCACAAGGAAGAATTACCAGCTAAGAAAGCCGACGGGTTACATGGACTCTGTCAGTTTGCAAGAGAGAGGGCTGTGCTCAGGACACCTGGGGTGGCGAGGTGTATTACTGCAAACGTAGAGTGCGGCGGTGTTAGTCAGCCCGGGCTGTTAAAACTAAATACCACAGATGGGACAGTTTAAACAACAAACATTTATTTCTCACAGTTCTGGAGGCTGGAAGTCCAAGGTCAAGGTACCAGCAGATTCAGTGCCTGGTGAATTCACTTCCTGGTTTGCAGATGGCCATCTTCTTGCTGTGTCCTCACATGGCAGAGAGAAAGACCCTGTGTGTCTTCTTTTTGTGAGGGTACTAATTCCATCACAAGGTCCCCACTCTCATGAACTAATTTCACCCTGACTACCTCCCCAAGACCCCACTTTCAAACACCATTGCATAGAGGATTAGGGCCTCAACATGTGATTTTGGGGGGACACGAACCTTCAGTTCAGAGCAGATAGACAGTCCTCCAGGATGGCCACATTCGATTCTTTAACATCCAGAGGTAGGACATTTTTCCTCTCCCCTTGAATTTCGACTGGCCCTGTACCTTGCTTTGAGCGACGACATGTGGAAGGAGTGAAGCTATGTCTCTTCCAAGCCCTTAAGCCTTCTCTGTCCTCCTTCTTAGAAGCCAATCACCTTTCGAGAGGTCTGACCACCCCCAGGCTGTCAAGCAGTGAGAAGCCTGACCAGACGACATGGGAGAGACAGGGGGCGTCGAGGGGCAGACTTGTGAGCAAAGCCCTCTTGGCTCTCCCAGTTCAATCCCGGTACAGACACAGGGATGACAAGCCCAGCTGGCCTCAGGTGGGGCAGGACCTCTGAGTTCCTGACCCATAGAATCCTGAGAAGTCATGCTGCTTTAAACCACTAAGTTTTGAGATAGATTCGTACGCAACAGTAGATCATCCAAACACACAGCAAGGTTAAAAAATGTTTAACCAGTAACCAGGACTCGTGGGCTCATGGACCCTGCGGTTCTCTGCGTGTTTCTTTGTCTTGTTAAACTCCCAGGTCCCTCTCAGTGGGTCTCCATGTCAGTCCCTAAGCGAGGGTCAAGTTGTCCAGTCCCCCCGTGTGTCTGAGTTCTAAAGCCACGCTGCCTTCTAGGCTGCTGCTCAGCTTAGGGATGGCTGTCACCTGACGATAAGGTGGTGGGACACACAGTCACGATGCTTGGCAAGCAACTCCTGAGACTTTAATGGACCCCAGGAGCTGGAAGTGTTATTCCCTTAGTCTCCTCAGGCTGAAAGCGGTACAGAGGCCTGGGCCACAGCCAGAGATGGTCACGGCCTCCACCTGCTCCTATATTCACCTGGATCCCCCATGATTTGAAGGGCCCTCTATATGGGACCCAAGAGACAATCAGGAATGAAGAGGAACAAAATTCTTGTCTCCAAAACACGGGACAGTCGCCTTTCATGACCTAAGAGATGTTTGGCTTCTTCACAGCTGGAGGTGGGGCTGTTATCCTGGAGCGTTTTCTTCAGTTTTCACTAAAGTCCTGGATTCCTTTTGTGAGTTTGGATATGGACGTGAATATTTTCCTGTCACTGGGAAAACAAATTAAGTCTAAGAGAGTTGCTTGGAATTGCTAAGACTCTCTCTACCAACACACGGTGCAAATAAGCGGCATGGGACAGATGACGCCTTGTGTTTGACACCCCATCTGTGAGGCGCCCTGGGGAGTTTTTTGACTTGGGATTTCTCCTTGGACGAGGTCACACCTCCTGGATGACTCCTCGTGGCCCTTCTCACATCCGATGTGCCTCTTGCCATTTTAAAAAGAGACACAACCCGCCCCCAGACAAAGGCCATCGTTTCCTAAAGGCACACCTGGAGAATGAAATGTTATTCAAGGGGTGGATCACTGATTTTAGATTATTATTCCACTGCAGGTCCTGTCCCTTCTGGTAGGCACTCTCCGGCCAAAAAGCCAGCTGTCAGTATTAAAAATTGAATATTCACACAGAAACCGCTACTGATTCATTACAGGTAGCACCCATCTCCCCATCACTTCATGAAGTTTAGTCTTCCTGGTTAAAGGAACCAGAGAGACTGGGGATTTCACAGACTTCCCCGGGGAATAAAAGAGAAGAAATTCACTCCCACTCCCAGAAAACGTGACTCCTCCCAGATGGAACTAATTGTGCAAAGCTACATAAAAGTAAAGACTACTTGGGGTGAAGTCGATTTAATGTTTACCAAATGCATTTATTAAACAGACTTTCTCTTACTGAAGATTTCCATCGTGGGCCTGGAAAAAGATCAAGGGCAGTTCTCATTAATAAGCCCATTTTATGCAAACTTCCATGTCAGTCAGCCAAAAACAGTTATAAAGCATTCGGAGAGGGAGAAGCAGCGCTCGCCCTGGTCAAAACCGTGAACTTGGCCAACTCTAACTCTGGCACCTCCAAGCTCCCTTTCTCACCCCATTTCTTCCCTCCCGGGGGGCCTTCACTATTTTGTTCATGATAGGGTCATCCCTGGGCCTGCCCACTACAACTCTATCCAACCCAGATGGCGCAGCAGACACTGACCATGGAGAGTGAACGCAAGCTAAGGACTTTTTTTTTCCCTCCAGTTAAAGGGAAGGCAATGGGGTGGAGGTGGAGTTTCCCAACATCACATCAAGGAAGAGGATGCCAAGTCTTCTCACGTGGATGCCAGGCTGAGGGCAGAGAATTTTACATTCCTCTGGGATCTGATCAAGCAGTGGTTCCCAAACCACGAACCGGGAACGCAGTAGAACTTCAGAGCTTCCATCTATTTTCTTAAAGGACACTGAGAATACAGCTCCTGTTGTGAGAAAGGGAGAAGAGGGACTTTTCATTTTTACATTAAAAGAGGAGTTTTTGGCTGGAAAATGTTGTAAAGCACTGTAATTTTTAAAAAAGAACAGGAATGATCCCACCAGAGAACCGGTAGTCTGATGGCAAAGTTGGTCAAGGAGATGGAAGAAAAGTAGTTCGATATAATATGGAGGATTTCAATATAGTACTGGGGATAGATATTATATGTATGTGCTATTTATCCATACATATATTTCCACTCTGTCGGTAGATGGATGAAAGGAAGGATGGATAGACGGATGGAGGGAGAGAGGTTATTCCCTGCATATTTACTGAACTGAATGGAGATGGTGAGGTTACTTGTGAAGTTCTGTGGAGCAGTTGATATTTGAATGGATGTTTTTAATTTGGTGTCATTTCATTCATTCAACAAAAGCATCATACCAGGCAGTGCTGGGACTAGGAAGGGACTCAAATAAGTAAGCGTGGCCACTGCCCTCAAGATATTTCCAGTCTAAGGAGACATTAGGACCGATGCTCACATCTCTCTGGTGTGATCCACTCTCACTAGACGGGGAGATAAATGCAGTGACGCTGACACTTCCCAGTGAAGCACGTGAGCGTCCGCACGCGTTCCCAGAGGCCAGACCAGCCTCGCCTCCCTGCCAGCGTGGGCGGGCGGGGAGCCCCCAGCTCCGACTCCAGGGTGGCGGGCATCGCTTTCTTTCATTTCACCCTCTGGCGCCCCGTCCTTGGTCCCCAAAGCATCAGTCTGGGTCAGATGGTTGGGTGTATATGTGGCTCCAGCTTCCGGCAAAAACGGTTGCTGAGAATTTTTTTAAGTCGTACCCACTCCGCGTCTCCCATCCTCAGCCGGGGTGCTGCCAGTGGGCCATGTCTGGGCCCCGCTGCTCGCCCCGTCGTGTCTCCCACTTTGAAAGAAGAGGCTGCTGCAGGGGCCGCAGTCCCTTCCCTCCCAAAGGCTTTCCTGCTCTTTATGGAAATCCCTGTCTCCTTTCCCTGACGTTATAAATTCCCAAAGGAAGAACAGCGTCTGCTCAAGACGGAAGAAAACCTATGAAAAGATGATTCACCTGTTCGGGTCCCCATCACTTGCCCAGTCTGGGGTGGGCGGGGGGGTCACTTGCGTCACCTCCACGTGGCCAAGGGGAGGAAGTTGAATGATTTCTCCCACAATTAGGGAAATCTGGTTCAGGGTGATCTCCTGCCCACACCCAGAGTTTTAGGAGATAAGGGATTTTTCTTCTAATTTCATCTCACCAGCATGCCACACACACAAATGATGATGGAATAGTAATTGTGACCAATGTTACACCAAAAATCACAAGGTAAATGTATGAAACAGGGAACTTGAGACTAGTAGACGGAGACTGTGGGTGGCAGTGGTGGAGAGCTGGGGTGCACGGGAAGGTTTCCTGGGGGGGTGGGGATGGAGTTCTCCAGGTAAGAAGTTCTCCAGGTAAGTGGAGGGGTGGGTATAAGGTGTGCGAAGGTCTGCAGTGAGAAGGAGCCAGCTTGTTCAGGAAACTAAAACAGCAAGATGACAGTGATGGCAGATCAGGCTGGGGGGAGGGGGGGACCTGGCCAGGTCCTGATGCTGCGCCCGGACAACCTCACGCAGGCAGGAAGCAGGGCTGCTCGTAGAGGGTCCCAGAGAAGAGGCACAAAGCACACGGCTGGCAGAACTTCTGAAGTGCAGGTTCACAGACCTGGGACCGTCCACTGGCCCCAGCAGTAGAAAAATAAGAATAGTGTTGGTGGGTGACAGAATTTCTGGTTTTCCCAGAATAGTCCTGGCTTATGCTTCTTGTCATTCCCCTTTCACTATGGAAAAAGTGCTTGTTTGCTGCTCAGATGGTTTACAATAACAACAATAATAAAGCTTATATGTGCACATAAGAGCAAGAACGAAAAAGCAAATGGGCAACACATTCAAAGTAAGTGAATCTGGAAAGGTGCGGGAGAGGCATAAATGAGGAGTTTGGGATTAACAGATACACACTACTATATGTAAAATAGATAACCACAAGAACCTACTGGATAGCAAAGGGAATTCCACTCAATATTCTGTAATAACCTATATGGGAAAAGAATCTGAAAAAGAATGGATATATGTATGTATAACTGAATCAATTTGCTGTACACCTGAAACTAACACAACATTGTAAATCAACTATACTCTATAGAGTATAACTATACTCTAATATAAAATAAAAACTAAAATAAAAATAAATAAAACAACAACAACACAAAAAGTAAGTGAACCTGGGTTTATTCATTTCCTATTGTTGCTGGAACCAATTACCACAAACAGTGGTTTCAAATAACTCACATTTATTCTCTTAAGGTTCTGGAAGCCAGAAGTCTGACGTTGGTTTCAGTGGGCTGAAGTCAAGCGGTCAGGGGTCGGCAGGGCTGGGCCCACTGGGGGCTGTGAGCAGAGAGCCATTCCTGTGTCTTCAGCTTCCAGCGGCTGCTGCTTCCCTTGGGTTGTGACCCCTTCCTCCATCTTCAAAGGGCATCACTTCAACCTCGACCTTTGTTGTCATGTCACCTCCGCTTCTGTGGTCAAATCAACTGCTGCCTCCCTCTTACAAGGACACTTGTGATGACATTTAGGGCCAACCTGGGTAGTCCAGGATAATCACATCTGCAAGGTCCCTTTTTGCCGTATGAGATGACACAGGCTCCAGGGATTAAAGCCTGCATATCTGGAGGCGGGCGCGGCAATCATTCATCCTACCCCTCTAAGTACAGAGAAAACAGGAGCTCTTTATAACTTTTTATTTTGGGTAAATTTTCTATATGTTTGAAATTATCTTAAAATAAAATGTTTTTAAAAGCTGAACAGGGCTTCCCTGGTGGCGCAGTGGTTGAGAATCTGCCTGCCAATGCAGGGGACACGGGTTCGAGCCCTGGTCTGGGAAGATCCCACATGCCGCGGAGCAACTGGGCCCGTGAGCCACAACTACTGAGCCTGCGCGTCTGGAGCCTGTGCTCCGCAACAAGAGAGGCCGCGATAGTGAGAGGCCCGCGCACCGCGATGAAGAGTGGCCCCCGCTTGCCACAACTAGAGAAAGCCCTCGCACAGAAATGAAGACCCAACACAGCCAAAATTAATTAATTAATTAATTAATTAATTAATTATTTTAAAAAAGCTGAACAAGTTTAGAAGCTAAATGATATGGTCATCCTAATAAAGGACATAAACTTCCCTTTATCTGGCCCCTTCAATCCTTCCCCCTTTATTTCATGAAAAATATTTATTAAATCTTACATGTCCCACAGCATCTTGATTCTAACACCCACAAGCTTAATTTTACTTTAAAGGCAAATGCTAACACAGCACGAGCCCAACTGCTATCTTTCTAAAAGGCTGAGAAAAACCTTTAAGAAAAGTTTTCCCAGCCTTGAAATGTATAAATTTAACATTGTCAGAGAAGGCACGCTTTTACAATCTTACAAAGGCTCTAATAATTAAAGAGCTAAGAGAGAGTCTCAGGGGCTTTTTTTCTTCCCTGAACATTCTCGCCTGTGCAGTGAACTAACAACCCAACGCAATTATAGGTGTCGCTCTGCGTCTGCTCTGGGTCTCTGCACAACTGCTCATGCAGGCCTGTCCCTGGGGTCCTGTCCCTTCACATTTACGTGGGGGAGCCTCTCCTTCTTTTCAGGCTGCATCCTTTCATCCAAATGCTCGTGAACTACCTACAAACTCTCTTGTTTTACTGTTACCTTGTGTTATTATCATTAAGGCCTCTGTGTGGTGGGAAGGATAGCAGGACAGAGGTTCCAAAGGACCAAGGAGCACGTCTCCCAGGATTCTGCGACCCACCACTTCCCTGACCTCAACCCACTCTTGGGCCAGGAAAGATGACAAGCCAAGTGATGTTCCTCATTACAGACACTAAGCAACAGCTTTCAGGGGAAGAAGAAGGATCTGGAAAACCAAGCAGGGCTCAGAAATCACCCCCAGCTTGAGTTGGGGTGGATTGGGCACAGCTGGGCATGGAGCCCCGATGAGGTAGCTAATCAGGGGGATAGAAAACAGAAATTCAGGTTTGGGGTAAACAACTCCATTCTAGGTAAGAAGGATGCAAACTTATAATGAAACAGTTGAAAACCTACACAAAGCAATTTCCTGGAGAAAGTGATTTGAATCACAAAGCAAAAGCAAGAAAAAAAGCTTTGACAAACAGCCAAATGTTTTCATTTGGGATTTGAATGAATTCCTGGACAAATAACTAAGAGATATTAAAATGTAGTGTAGGGTAATAAAGGTATTTTGCAACTTGTTCCTTTATAGTATTTCCATAAGAAAAGGAAGTCTTGAGGATTTTTGCCCCAACTATTTTCATAGAATAAGAACTATTGTTCAGCGTTTTGCTTCTCAGCGTGGGGGGGAGGGGGGAGGGGGAGGGCAGAGATTACTGTCCAAAATCCATTTTGCTGAATACACACAGAACCCCCTTTCCTCAGTTCAAAAGTCACTTGCTTTCCTGAATTGCATTCCTTTAGGTTCTACCTTACCAATTTCCTTTTCTATGATCTTCCCCAAAATCAAATGGGAAAAATGACACCATCAGCATATGTGAATATTTGTCTTCTCTTCTAACCATGCAATAGACTAATGTTTGTGTCCCACCCCCATCACCAAATTCATATGTTGAAACCCTAACTCCCGATGTGATTTTTTATTAGAAAGTGGGGTCTTTGGGGGTGATGAGGTCATGGGGATAGGACCCTCATGATGGGATTAGTGCTCTTATAAAAGAGAGCTCCCTCTCCCCTCCCACCAGGTAAGAGCACAGCGAGAACCAGGAATCAGGATCTCTCCAAACACCAAATCTGCCAGCAACTTGATCGCAGACTTCCAGCCTCCAGAACTGCGAGAAACAAATTTCGGTTGTTTATAAGCCACCCAGTCCATGGTATTTTGTTATAGCAGCCTGACTGGATTAAGACAAACTATAACAATTTTGTTCCTTTATCTGATGAATGACACCCTAGGGATGGCTACTCATACTCCAGACATTTTCCAACTGATACTTTAAGAAGAACCTGGTAACTGTAACAACTAGGTTACTATTCATACAAATGCACTGTCATCAAAAACAGCTAGTACTTTCCTTTTCGCAGACATCACCTTTCAGATCTCTGCCATCTTCTGTTGCATACAATTAGAGGAGAGGAAGTTCATTTTTTAGTCTTCGGTACACCTTTATCTCGCTCTGGATTCAAGGAACTCTTAGGTAACCAGAGTGATTTGAACCTCTTGCCCTCTTTAACCTTCATCTCTTCTCAGATCAGAATCACAACCTATGCAGTTAACTAGCTGGCTGCCCTGACTCATCCCTCCTGACCTGCAGGACATTTCAGCAAGGTACCTGCAAGCAGGAGGTGGGCTTTGGCTTTATCTCATTGGACATCAAGACAAGTTATGATGACATCCTCTTTCATGTTAGTTTCTTTCAAACCGCACAGAGAGAGGACTTGTGGTACCCCAGACTCTCATCCTTGCCTGTCCTCTCATTTTCAAGCTAAAAAAAAAAAAAAAAAAAAAAAACTCAAACTTCCTCCTCCTTCCCCTTTCTCCCTCTTCCTTTTTCTTTAGATTGATTAATGGACAAAAGGGCAACTGCAATTTTATAGATGCACATGAATATTAATGAGCTCATAGTTAGTGTGTTATATAACAGTGTCTTACAGAAAACTACTTTCTATGAAGATGTTAGGATTCAACAGAGAGGAGTTCTTGCAAAAGCAAAATCTGAAGAGGTACTGGTATTTTTAGATGTTTAGCTTTCTGGCCCCAGTGGGAAGGTTAGTGAAGAAAGCCGTGTGCTTTGTCCCTGGAGATCCATTTGTGGGCTTTCTTCCAGCGACAGACATG
The DNA here is from genome assembly GCF_965194805.1 of Balaenoptera borealis. Taxonomy (NCBI): domain Eukaryota; kingdom Metazoa; phylum Chordata; class Mammalia; order Artiodactyla; family Balaenopteridae; genus Balaenoptera; species Balaenoptera borealis. The sequence goes on from NC_138877.1 coordinate 74,267,693, forward strand.
AAAGATGCTCCACTTGAAGTAAGTCTCTCGAAACGTGAAGGATAGGTATTGTGCTGTATCACTGGTAAGAACCGTGAAAAGCAAAGCTTGATGCTGAAATATGGACAAATCTACAATAAACTTCTGAAAACACAGTGAATTTACCACTATTAAACAACTGACTTACAAACTCAGTTTTTAACTCAGCCACCGAGTACACCCTCTTCTTTATACACACGTCTTAACCTTATGAAATTCAAAGCTCGCTTATTCAAACGATACCAAACTTGAGAGCAGGTTGGTGCCTCTTGCGGCTGGGAGGGAAATCGGTTCTATGCCCCTCCCCTTGTTTCCGGTGGTTTCCAGGCAATGTTTGGTGTTCCTTGGCTTGTAGAAGCTTCACCTCCCCTCTGTCTTGATGTTCACATGGCATTCGCCCTGTGTGCACGTCTGTGTCCAATGGCCCCCTTTTAAAAGGGTACCAGTCATATTGGATTAGGGGCCCACCCTGCTGCAATAGGACCTGATCTTAACTAATCACATCTGCAAGGACCACATTTCCAAGTGAGGTGACACTCGGAAGCCCTGAACCTCTGAATTTGGAGGGGACCCCAATTCAACCCACAGCATGCAGCACCCTTTCCTCGCCCTCGGAGACACTTAGGGAAGAGAAGTCCATTTTGCCACCAAGGTTGCTAGAACCTTCCAATCACCCGTCGCTCCCCTGCACACTGTGAGGGCCTCCGCAGGACCTCTCTTCCTAAGCAGGACTGCGCCCCGTGCACCCCACTCTGAACAGTCCCCCACGTTAAAACTTGCTTTCCACAGCTGTACTGTCTGATAACCGATGGGGTTTGTTATTGAGACAGCCTAGGTGGAAAACTTGTCCTCCTCAATTCCTTGCCTCCAAAGAGCCAGCATGTAATTGGTGCAAAGGAAGGGGGAGGGGAGGGAGTGGGCGTGTTTTCCTGGTGCCCTGCAAACCATAGGCCAAAGGTCAGCGCCAGCTTTCAGCACTGAGCTCACCTCTACTTTTTCCAACTTGAACGTTGCATCCAGCCCTCCCTTTCTCTCTCTTGCCAACTGTACATCCCAATCATTTTTTGAGTTTTCCCCAGTTGCTGAAACATGCCAAACTTTCAACACTCCTTCAGAGCTCGCCTGTACTGAGAATGGGTCGATCCTTAAAATTCACCTTGTGAGGCATTCCTGACATCACAGTGTTCCTTCTGCCAGGGACCTGGGCAGCTGGGCATTTTTTATTTTCAAATGACTCACTTTGGGGACACGCTGCGACTCTACATTCAAGAGTCAGCGTCCAGGTAGCTTTAGCACTTACAGGAAGTGTCATCTACTAAGTAAAATCACTATGTCTGCTCCCTTATTAGTGTAAAATGTCAGGGTCACCAACTAAATTAGTAAAGATTCCTTTATAATCAACTACGATCATTCTCAGAACAGGAATACCACTATCAAAAAAGTATCTTATTGGTAAACTTTGGTGGCGGAAGAGGGATGGCCAGAAAAATCCTTTTGTGCATAACCATCGAGAGGTCTGTAAGTTATTAGAAATGAATCCACTGTATTTCCTGATGTTTAATTTGCCTTTTTAATGTTATTTAACGTTCTAAACTAGAATCATCATTATTATTGATGATTATTAATGATGATTAATCATTATGATTAATGATTAATCATCATTAATCATTCTAAACTCATCACATCTTCCTGAAAATATTCTTTTAGAACTTACGCTGTTTTTAAAAGATGACACTCAGGACATCACAAATATAAATGTAATAGTAACGCTCACCGCAAACCTCAGACTGCTCACGCCGAAAGCCCAGTAAATATTTAAGTAACTGTCTAGAATATTTAATCAACCTGATTTCTCTTGCTTTTAGGTTCATCCAGAAAATTCAAAGAGGAATCCCCTCACCACAGGCCATCTCAGATTATTCCTGCTCCATCAGAACCTGGATTTTCTTTCACTGTGCGTCACTCTGCAATCTGCAAGGCTCCCAGGGTCAGCCGTTACCCTGCTGATTGCTGAGGATCTAAACCACTGCAGCAACTGGCCCGTTTGCAGGTGGTGTCAGAACAATGGAGAAGGACCGTCACTCACTCACCTAAGACTGAGCGTGGGCTGCAGACTCCCCCCCTTGCTTGGCGACGTGGGGCTGCCTTGCCAATCCCACTGAACTACAAACCAAGTTTGCAGAACGGTTCTGGCAACAGGAATCAAAACTCTGCAGCACTTTTTTTTTTTTTGGTAAGCGATCTAGATATTACTATCAACAACTCTCTTCCCTTTTTAAAAACATTTTTAAATGCAGAAAGAAATTCTGAGAATGGCAATGCACTCCCTTTTTAATTTTATAATAAGATGGTGTATTGACATTTATTTTCCTCCAGTAAATACACACATATACACACATGTGATGAAACTACATGTCTGCTCACATTCTCTCTGCCAGTATTGTGGGACATCCTTCTTGTCCAAACATTCACAAACTATAACTGGAGTACCAGTTCCCCTAACACCAGCATTCCTTGTGTATATAGATGGAATATGTATACAGAGCGAGGGAGAAGAATCTATATATTCAAATGCATGCATGCACACATACACTTCCTTTGGGGCCTTCAAAATAAAATATGCTTGAAGTAAAGTCACCTTAATAGTAAAAAATCAAATTGAAAAAAGGCCAAGTTAATAGCCTGGCTCATGGCTATCAAAAAAACAGTAGTGTGTTTTGAGCAAATGGGCCTTTTTCAGTGACCAGAGATCATTTCTAACAGCTTATTACCCACCTGAGCATGCAAATTTTAAATACCTCGCTCTGTTATATCCATTCTATTACATCAATTCTTCCAGCAATTTCCTTGTAAAATTAGATTTGTGCTTTTGCTCTCCCCCTCAGCTCACTGAACCAAGCACCCTGGTAATCTCAATTGCCTTTCATGCCAGATTTAACCTTAAGATACATGCCTTAAATACAGATTAACATCTTGTCTCCGAGAAATTTACATTTAGTAGACCAGCCAAAGTTTCATTAAAATATAAGTCAATATACAATCCATGAAAAGAAAACTAGCCAGGTAGAGTCTGTGTTCTTCTTTAGAGGAAAATACGTTTCTCCCACTGAGCCCACAGGTAAAGTGGGCTTATATTCAGGACAGTGAACCAAATGGATTTTCCTAAAGTCGTGGAAATGAATAAAATGGACTTTTCCAGGCCCACACATCTCAATTATGTAACTGATTATTCAAAATTAACCTGGGAAATCCAACCTCATTCCAGTGATCTCCAACACTCTGTTTTGGTGAACGGTACCTTAGATTTACTTCAGTGTTTCTTTAAAAACCACAAGAACTGGGGATACAATTTCATCAGGAAAATAATTCCCCTCAGGAGTCTCCCTCAAGGCAAAATGAAAACTTACTCTATATTTCAGGCCAGATGGACAGTCCTGTAATTGCATCGTAGCAATTAGATGAATCTTTTCATTATTTCCTAGAGCAGAATAAACACAATTTCAACACGAGAGGCTCTGTCCCCTCTCCTCCTCTTGTATGACAGAGAGATTCTCGCAAAACCCCAGGAAGTGAGAGTGACAATCAACTGGGGACAGGTACAGAAAAGTAACAAAAACTGCCATTTGTACCAGAATAACAACCACACAAAGATGTAATCAATATGTTGGAAAAAAGTGGCTAAAAAAAGTCTATGATTTTCTTTTTTTTTAAGTCACATTACAAACCCTAAGTTTTCTACTCTCCTTGCATCGTTGTATCTTTTCTCTATACTCCAAATCATAAAAATCACTCCTCTTTCATTATTTCAGTGTCCCTTGGAGATCTAAGCCTATGAGCTTTCTGTAACCCATATTCTTTTTCTTAATACTAAGAAATGTAATTCTTAGAGTCAACACCAGAAACTGGCTTTCCATTTGAGTTGGGCCATCTGAGAAATTTATTCTTATTTTTTCTATAAAATGAATATGTTCGCACTCAGTTGTTTCAGTGGAATATTTAAGAAGTAAACTAGACTCTTTATGGTAAGATGTGTTGGAATAATTATTGTGGGTTCAAGTTCTATCTGCAGAATACCTGTTTTCCCTGAGTAAGCCAAGGACACCTTTCCTTTTCCTGTCTCAAACCAAATTGCTAATGAGATGATTTTTTCCACTGAATTGACAGTTCTTTTCATGCATCTGTGTGACAAAAATATTGATGGATACAAGATTAATCACTCCCATAATTATAATATTTGTGCCTAGTTGGAAATACCATTTCAGCCACATAGAATATTTTCATGGCTGGATTTATGAAATAACTATGCATTTACTGGGTAAAAAAGAATCTGGCTCTACAAATGTATCATGCTAAGGTAAATCATTCCTAGATCTGGTCTCCATGGAGACCAGTTTCTGAGCACCAGGAAAGTATTACCCATAGACCAAGGACCACCACAGAAATAGTTCAGTGGTAGTCACAAGACTCGATATCTTGGCATTATTTGCAAGAACTTCCTAGCATATCTTTAATTTGATGGTAGGGCAAGTTGAAATAAAAGAATCAAACTCTACAGAAACATGTTCAGACCACTCTGTTTTTATAATGCAGACAAATGTGAACAAGCTGAAATTCTGCTTGTGAATAACCTTCTTGTTTAGGTGCCCATGTCTGGCTCTGGGAACTTACTTGTGAGATTCGTATCCCAATTGTAGATGGAAAATGGCTTGCAGACTGGTGCAAAGGAGACTAAGAAAGTGTGAAGCCTGTGGGGCCAGATGAGATAGCAAATATTTCCCTTGCTCATCTTTTGTCTAGACCTTAACTAGCTCACTTACATTCATGACTGTCCCTGCCTGGCCTTCGAAGGGACAGCTGTACCAGATGGACTAACTTGAAAAAGTGCTGAGCAGAGTCTGCTTATCGCGAGGAGAGAGAAGGATAAATCTGCTCCAGCAGGAGGATACCCAGACGCAGCTCTGCCTAGACGAGTTTTCAGAGTGGATTTTACAATGTGAGTTTCAAACTGCAAACTATCAGAAATTAGGAGCGCTTTTCTGCTTTTGCAATAGAGACTTTTGTTCCAGAATATCTAGAAGGAATTCTTAAATTTATACTTACATTTTTTTCCTCGCACAAGTGCTAAAACCACGGTCGTGATAAATGCAAACATTTGCATAACCGAATTTCTAAGTTCCTGCAGGATCTTAAAGACTAATTCTTCCAGAAAAGTGTAATATTCCTGTAAGAGGTTTATACGTAATTACGTTTCACAGATAGTATAACTGAGCAGATAAAGTCAATCTAAGGTCAAAGACCCTGAAGCCAATGTCACATTAGCTCTTCAACAACTGATTGCTTTCAGTCTGCAGACAAATTTTTTTTTTAAACAGTGCTTGGGACATTCCATCCAAAACATAAAAATATAGATTCATAGAATGTGAAGAACAAATACTACTTTTTTTTACACCACTATCCAGAGCAATGTGTAAATTAAATGAACTTAAACCCCAAATAAGGTAACTGACTTGCTTTTTCTTACATACAGGTTTTTAGGATGGTAATCCTAAATCATGACCTTTGGGTTACTCCCTGGAAGTTTGGGACTAATCTAATTAAGAAGATTTGAGGTTATTTCGTGATAGGAATGTCCCAAATATAACAATACCCCAAATATAAATTACGTTAGAAAATGCTGCTTCAATGGCAGGTCTTGCTTTATTTCTCAAACAGAAATAAGAAAGGTAGCTGCCATGGGAAGCAGGAAACATCAAAGGAGAGTCAGAAGCTGTGTGCCTTCAAGTTAACCATCACTGCATCAGAAAAGCCACAGGGCAGCTGTGCAAAGCCAAACCCATCCAGGAGGGGAAGTGAAAGCACAGCGGCTACAAGTCACACTTCATCCACCATCTTTAGAAAGGAACTGGTGATCCCCTTAGGAACAAAACCAAGTCAACAGAAACACAAAGAAATAGCTGCAGGGCTAAGCTAGATAGCCAAAAAAATAAACACAAAGTGATGATTGGAAAAAGTATATTTAACACCTTAATGCTATTAGCATTCTACAAATCTAAAAGACAGCACTAAATCATATCCAGTGGGATGGAATGGAAATATTGAACAAATCCATAAGGAAACACACACACAAAAAAGATTTTTTTTGTTTAATCAGTCATCAATTTTATACACATCAGTGTATACATGTCAATCCCAATCGCCCAATTCAGCACACCACCATCCCCACCCCACCGCGGTTTTCCCCCCTTGGTGTCCATACGTTTGTTCTCTACATCTGTGTCTCAACTTCTGCCCTGCAAACCGGTTCATCTGTACCATTTTTCTAGGTTCCACATACATGCGTTAATATACGATGTTTGTTTTTCTCTTTCTGACTTACTTCACTCTGTATGACAGTCTCTAGATCCATCCACGTCTCAACAAATGACTCAATTTCGTTCCTTTTTATGGCTGAGTAATATTCCATTGTGTATATGTACCACATCTTCTTTATCCATTCATCTGTCGATGGGCATTTAGGTTGCTTCCATGCCCTGGCTATTGTAAATAGTGCTGCAATGAACATTGGGGTGCAGGTGTCTTTTTGAATTACAGTTTTCTCTGGGTATATGCCCAGTAGTGGGATTGCTGGATCATATGGTAATTCTATTTTTAGTTTTTTAAGGGATCTCCATATTGTTCTCCATAGTGGGTGTATCAATTTACATTCCCACCAACAGTGCAAGAGGGTTCCCTTTTCTCCACACCCTCTCCAGCATTTGTTGTTTGTAGATTTTCTGATGATGCCCATTCTAACTGGTGTGAGGTGATACCTCATTGTAGTTTTGATTTGCATTTCTCTAGTAATTAGTGATGTTGAGCAGCTTTTCATGGGCTTCTTGGCCATCTGTATGTCTTCTTTGGAGAAATGTCTATTTAGGTCTTCTGCCCATTTTTGGATTCGGTTGTTTGTTTCTTTAATATTGAGCTGCATGAGCTGTTTATATATTTTGGAGATTAATCCTTTTTCCATTGATTCATTTGCAAATATTCTCTCCCATTCTGAGGGTTGTCTTTTCATCTTGTTTATGGTTTCCTTTGCTGTGCAAAAGCTTTGAAGTTTCATTAGGTCCCATTTGTTTATTTTTGTTTTTATTTCCATTACTCTAGGAGGTGGATCAAAAAAGATCTTGCTGTGATTTATGTCAAAGAGTGTTCTTCCTATGTTTTCCTCTAAGAGTTTTATAGTGTCTGGCCTTACATGTAGGTCTTTAACCCATTTTGAGTTTATTTTTGTGTATGGTGTTAGGGAGTGTTCTAATTTCATTCTTTTGCATGTAGCTGTCCAGTTTTCCCAGCACCACTTATTGAAGAGACTGTCTTTTCTCCATTGTATATCTTTGCCTCCTTTGTCATAGATTAGTTGACCATAGGTGCGTGGGTTTATCTCTGGGCTTTCTCTCTTGTTCCATTGATCTATGTTTCTGTTTTTGTGCCAGTACCATATTGTCTTGATTACTGTAGCTTTGTGGTATAGTCTGAAGTCAGGGAGTCTGATTCCTCCAGCTCCGTTTTTTTCCCTCAAGACTGCTTTTGCTATTCGGGGTCTTTTGTGTCTCCATACAAATTTTAAGATGATTTGTTCTAGTTCCATAAAAAATGCCATTGGTAATTTGATAGGGATTGCATTGAATCTGTAGATTGCTTTGGGTAGTATAGTCATTTTCACAATATTGATTCTTCCAATCCAAGAACATGGTATATCTCTCCATCTGTTGGTATCATCTTGAATTTCTTTCATCAGTGTCTTATAGTTTTCTGCATAAAGGTTTTTTGTCTCCCTAGGTAGGTTTATTCCTAGGTACAAAAAAGATTTTTTTTATCCCGATATGTGTTACTTCCCGTAATATGTATTACTGACTGTACAACACCAGCAATTAACTGAGAACGTAAACTCTGACACATTGAGGCAGATGCTTGACACCATAGTTTTCTTCGCATGATTCATTTTTAAAGCCAACAAACATGAAAGTCAAACTATAGGTGGGAGAGACAAGAGCAATTTTACAAAATTTATGGTACAGTCCAAACCTGCCAGAGATGTAAGTGAGGAGTGATGCAGTAATAAAGATCATATAGGACCATAATCACTTATGTTACTGCAACACAGGGAAGGCGTAACCTGTGACCAGTTGCTCTGATCATCTTAAGACCAATAGTACATTCCTTTCACATCATGGGAGGTACTTACACAGTATATCTAATATGTCACAACTTTTACAAATAATATATATTAATTATTCTGTTACACTGATTTTTTTTTCTTGGTTATTTAATAAATATGGGTTGAACTCTATAATATGCCCCAACAGAAGTGCTGGGCACTTCTGGGTCACAGTTTCTATACTTCACACTTCTGTTTAACACAGGTTAATAATATCTCAGAGGCTTTACCCATGCAAATTCAGTGATAGGTTTAAACGGCTTTTTAAAATCCATGCAAAAGCTTTATTTTTCCTACCTGCAGAATATTAAAACCCTGTTTTTAAAGAATATTTGAACAACTTATAATACTCGGGCTGCACTGCTAGGTGGAAACGTAGTGGGCAGTGATATCTACAGGGGGTACTGCTAATGTGATAGCACAGAGACCCACACACAGTCATGGAAGAATGAGTGATTCTTTTGCATTTCCTCTTAAACTTTTCCTGTATTATACATGTTTTACTAGTTGTATGCATTATTTTCTAACCAGAACACACACACACACACACACACACTCAAGATGAAATCTTTTTCCCTCTCATAGCAGAAGCAACACTTCTGCATGTGATGTTGCTCAAAAAACTAGAAAAAAATCCAAGAGTGTTTCCAAACTCAAAATCCAGTCTGATCACCGCCTGCACATCCTCAGCTCTGACCATTAAAAACTCATGAGAATGAGCCACGAACCTTTATTAACAGTTAACCATTCGCTGAAATAAAAACAAACAAACAAACAAACAAAAAATCCAGGATTTTAGCTCAAAGCATCCTGGTCTGTGCACACAAAGTTTGAAAAGGCTTAGATGAGGGCATACCCATGGACCAAAGGTCACTGGGATTGCCAAGTCAAAATGTTACCTGCTTGGAGTCTCCTAGACCTTGCTAGGAAATAGTCACTGTGATACAGCTTGTGAGAAGTTGTGCTGCTCTCTGCATTAGGTATTATGTGTTATTAAAAAGCATCTCATTACAATGGAAATTATGACCTCATCACCAACACTATAAATATCAAGAAATACCTCTTTCAAAGAATATATTGTCTTGATTATAAAAAAAAACTCTTTGCTTAAAAAAAAAAACTTACTGTTTTCATTGAAATCTTTTTATAAAAAGATCTGTAATGACTCATAGCCATTTCATAAAGCTCCTTATAACACAACCTCTAGAATCAAAAGAGAAATTATATATACACACACACACACACACACACACACATACAATTCAAGACAATATCTAGAAGTCTGGATTTTCCTCTGTAAATAACTGGCAATTGCACACATAAATTATTTGACAATCTAAATACTATAAAAGACTATATCATCTAAATAAAATATTACTCTTCATGAAGTATTCCCCAAACCTTAACATTTACACAATTTTTGTTGTATCAAAGTAATGTCTACATTACTATTTCCTAATTCCTTAAAATAGATCACTTTGTAAAAACCTAAATGTCTACTTCAGCCTCAAGGATAATATTGGTACAATTGATAACATTGATAAAATATTGGTAAACTAATAGTAAAATCCTGGATTTAATATGCTACTTCCACATTATTCCTAATATATATGATATGAACTCTTTTGAAAAAATCTAATGGATGAGTATACTAAATATATCATAGTGTATGAAACATTGATAAAAGGTATTTTTTTAATCTAAATCCTCCCAAATGTATGTATGTATGTATGTGTGTGTGTGTGTATACATATATATATATACATATATATATATATATATATATATATATATATATATATATATAAAACACTGTATAACTCAGTGTTACAAAAAGAGATACCCCTTCAGAGCTTAGAACACAGAGCTTAGACCCTTGTCATGAGGCAGAGGGAAAGCCATTGGGCTTGATACACAAGTCCTGGACCAGTGGGCACACGATCCCTTAGCCTCAAGGGATTGATGTTCTAGCCTCCCTCATGCCTGTGTAAAATGAAGATAATGTTGAATCCTGAGTCTAAGGACTGGTTAAGCCAACACATATGCAGGTTGCTAATAACATGTGTTTTGCAAAGACAAGCTATTATACTACACAACATGACATAAATACCAGAGCACTCTTGTGTGTGACAAACTCAGAGGTAGCCCTGCTACAGCCCAGGCACTCTGGAAGTGGTGGTGGGGTGTGGGGATGAGGAAATTAGACACAGGCCCCACCATCAGGAGAAACTTCTCTCATTAAACCTCACGTGCCTCTGATCATCAGTATCGTCACTCCTTAATGGTGATACCATTGAGGAGTTCTCACTGGAATATATGCCTTTGACAAAAGAGATGGTAGAAAGATAATGCGAGCCTCCACTTTCCTTTGAATATCATGTGTCTTAGCTCAGGCTGTTATAGCAAAATACCACAAACTGGGTGGCTTATAAACAACAGAAACATTTCTCACACTTCTGGAGCCTGGAAGTCCCAGGTCAGGATGCTGGCATGGGTGGGTTCTGGTGAGGACTATCTTCTGGGTTGCAGGCTGCCCATTCCTTGTTGTATCCTCACATGGCAGAGAGGTTCTTATAAGGGCACTAATCCCATCATGGGGGCCCCACCCTCATGATGCCAACTAACCCTAATCATCTGCTAGGACCTCCCCTCCTAATACCATCACATGAGGGGGTAGGGTTTCAGCATATGAATTTTAGGGGGACACAAACTTCAGTCCATTACATCACTGATTTGATATTTGAGATTAGACCACATAGAACACCATATCTGTGTCAACTATGTAGATACCATCACGCTGTTGCAATATTTCCCAAACCAACGAAAGTCAGATGACTAGAGGTGCCAGTTGAAAACACAAATGTGTCCCCCTTCTGCTGAGTCAAGATCTCTCGGGGTGAAGGAGGAAGATTCACTTGGATAGTGTTTTTTGTTTGTTTGTTTGTTTGTTTGTTTTTAAATATTTTATTTATTTAGTTAGTTATTTGGTTGCTCCAGGTCTTAGTTGTGGCAGGTGGGCTCCTTAGTTGTGGCTTGCAGGCTCCTTAGTTGCGGCTCCCGGGCTCCTTAGTTGTGGCCTGTGAACTCTTAGTTGCAGCATGCATGTGGGATCTAGTTACCTGACCAGGGATCGAACCAGGGCCCCCTGCATTGGGAGCACAGGGCTCTTAACCACTGCACCACCAGGGAAGTCCCAGGATAGTGTTTTTAAAAGAGGACATAGGCAATTCTGTGATCAGGTCTGTTTAAGAGAGTGGCTCTCAAATTGTGGTCCCAGGAACAGCTGTATCAGCATCACCTGAGAACTTGCTAGAAAGGCAGAGCATCAGGCCTCACCCATACTTACGGAATCAGACTTTCCGGGGTGGGACCCAGCAAACCCTCCTGGTGATTCTGGTTCCTCGATAAACTTTGAGAACCTCTGGTTTAGAATACAGTGTAAATGTGTAATTAAACGCAGATGATGGTTCTCCAACTTTGAGAAACACCACATTGCTACAGATAATAATAAAAAACTCTAACACACTGGTTCTCAGCCTTTCAGCTTGATTTGAAAGCATCACTTGGGAGCCCCAGTACCACACTGCAGACCAGTTTATATCAACAGTGCTGGGAAAAGAACTGGGCATCAAGATTTTTTTAAAAATATATCTTCCCAGATGTTTCATTAGAATAGAACAACTCTGATGTTTCACTCAAATTTAAAAAAATTATGATAGAAATATGCTGATTTTTATCTCTGTTCCTTACCCCAAACACATAAAACATGAACATCCATTTAAGTTGGTTTCTGTTTTATTCTGAAAATTAATAAAGCAAAGAAATGACACTACGACTTATTGTGTAAAGGCATTGTGCATGTACCATAACTATTGATACATGATATACTTGCAAACATGTTTAGAAATGGAGAGTTTCAAGCTTGCATTTTTGAAATTTGTTTTAAACCGTCTAGTCTTGAAGCTGCTGAAGTGTATTTTTGTGATTACGGAATGTATTTCATTTACACAAACACACATTTTTGTCAATAGGCTATAGGACTTTTATCTTTTCAAGGAGGTCAAGTGTTAAGTCAGAAACATCTTTCAAAGGAAATGTGATAAAAGTAATGTCAAATTCAAGCAAGTGATCTATTCCAGAACAAAGTATCCCATTTTCTCTCTTCAAAGGTTTCTAACAAGTAGGTATTAAACTTCATCTTAATGTTTAACACACAAATTTATTTTTCAAACTGCTGCTTTGAAAGCAAAGCCTGTGAATTCTGTAATGTCATTGCATTTCTTTTTTGATTCCACCCTGCAAAGGCTAGAGCAGCGGTGACTCCCAGTAGGATTTTTATCCAGGCAAGAGGCAAAACTAAACGCCAAAAGAGATCCCACTGTGCACTAATCCCAAGGCTAATTTGTCAGATCTGCACTTCATTTGCTTCCCTGGTTTTATAGAAGTTTATTGATAAGCCATTTTTGTCAGCTTCCCAGGAATTAGATGTCAATCAATCTACTTTGCATCTCAAACTCCTTCATAATTAGTGACCCAGTGGGTCTCCTGCAGGAAGGGTAAATTTGAGGATGAGTTCTATTAAGTGGCTCTTACTGTAAACAATTTGCTCTTTTGCAAGTTGCTACATTTTGAAGGTTTATATTTTTTTCTTAAGAATTTGTTCTGCTTCAGAACCTCCTTAAAAGCGATGTCCACCTTTTATTTACTTCATTTCTGTTGACTGCGTTTGGGGCAACTGATCCCAAAAGATAGAAAACATCTGGGACCGAGAGATCCTTTTATGAAGATGGTGTTGAAAGCAAAAAAGGAAACCCCTGACACCACACCTCTCAGCAAAATCAAAGCCAAAGCTGTCTCTGAAGGTCAAGAAGCCGGTGCTGAAAGGCATTTGCGGCCAGAGAAATCCATGGTCACTCACTTTTCCTTGGCACTAGCCCCTGGGATGGCAGTAGCAACCCGTGTACCCTTGGAAAAGCCCCCCCATGGAGAAACAGTTTCCACCACTACAACCTCTTCAAATTCCCCAACCACGGAGAAAAGGATGGAAAAGATTGAGGGCAACACCCTAGCGGTCTTTGCAGAGGACCAGGGTGTCAGGGTCAACCAGCACCAAGCAAGCTCGAAGAGCTCAGTGCAGGATACGCTCAAGGTCAACACCGCCTCAGGGACTGGAGAAGTGGAGGCTGCCCTACAAAGCACCACCCACCAGCTGCCCACGGCATGCTTTGCACTCTGCCAACCACGTTGGCGTCCTCTACGCTGAGGCCAGCTGGCTGGTTCTAAATATATTAAATTTTCCCATCATTCAAAATGGAGGAAGGAGAGAAGAAATTCTGACCAGTCCAACAACATCCATCCCAGCCGTCACCTAAGTTCTCCCTGCAAACATTTTAAGGATGCTTCCAACACACCCTTAATAGGAACCACACAAGCTATCATTTCAAAGAATCACAGCAGTTTGTTCACTTGCTATTTCCTATCTGAATCACATCCTCTCCTTTTGCACCACCCACCTCCCTACCACCTCATGCCTCACCACCCGTCTCCTCACACACAGGCAAGGAGCAGAAAAGTCACACCCAGTCTGAAGTCAGATCAGCAAAACATCATCGTGTCTCAGTTGCTAACTGACTATGCACCCACCCTTGGGGAAGTCTCTTTAGCTATAAAATTGGCAGAACGAAATTTATTTGTAGGAATTTTGAGGTAGAAACAAATGAGTATACACATTGTTCCTGGACACAGAGTAGGTGCTCAGAAAATGCTTGCTATTATTAGAAATATGAGCTACAAAGGACACCTCAATTGCCAAAAAGAGGAAGGAGGAGACGATTTAGCAAGATTCCTCAGAACAGAGAAAAGTAAGAGCTGATAAAGAACAAGTGAACTAAAGAATCAACTTGGACACTTAGATCTGGGGGTCATTTTCGAAAATGTGGGAGGATCTAAGTATCACATATTCAGGGCTAATATTCAGCTGTTGATTCCTGGGGGTGAGGGTGTGGGCCGGAGGAGGTTCGGCCCTGGGGACACACAAGCTGGCAGTGACACCCCGCCCCCAGGCCGTCTGCAGATGGGGAGGCGCCTCGGAGAGATAAGGGACTGGGAATAATTTTTAAATCGTTGCATGAAATGACAACCCCTCTTGCACCTTCGTGGGGGTTATTTTAGTCACTTAAGTAGATCAACTGCTACCCGAGGGAGCAGTACCCGGGCACAGAAATAGCGAGAAAGCCGGCCGTGGGAAGGAGATGAGAACCGGTGTGCAGATCACGTAGCGACATTGCCTTCTCATTTCACCCCAGCGGCAGCTGCTCTTCCGATGCTGGAATGTTGTTGACTCAGGATTGTTTTGTGCGACCACATACCTGTGCTTGCCTAGCTGCCCACCCCGCCCCCCAGAATCCCTCCTGCAGCTCAGCTAAAGTCAGCCTCCTCATAACATCAGGGCATGTCCTAATCTGCTTTCGCATTCCTCTCTTGCTAAGAGAAAAGAGAGAAGATGACAAGGTGAGCTATTGAAGGCATAACGTTCATGAGTCCACTCTTCACTCTGCTTCGTTTTTCGTTTCAGTAGATTCAGTGCAGTATTTTCAGGATTCCACTACCTGGAGGGTGTAAAGGACTCTCTCTTGAATACCAAGACTCAGCCATGTCCTTTCTCAAGAGTTTGCAAATAAGTAATTTAAGAGACATTTTCATCATTTAATAAATTCCATGTCATTTTTAAGGCATTTAATTCCTCCATCCCTTATCCCCACCCCCTTTATTGTGTAACTACTTATGTGCCATATACTGGGGACACAAAAACCATTATAAGATAAAAGAGACAGCATCTTCCCTCAACAAGCTGAGTGTATAATGGAAGTTATGATAAATAAACCGATCATTAAATAGTAAGTAATTTTTTTGACTTAATAGTAAGGGCAAAGTTTGAGATGCACTGTATATACAATATTATGAGAACAAAATCTCTACCTGGCATTAATGGGAAAAGTGAGGGAGGTTTCTGTGGTAGATGAAACAATGGCCCTTCTAAGATGTCCACCACCTAATTCCCCAAATCTGTGAATATATTAGATTATACAACAAACAGGAATTCGGGCTATAGATTGTTTGCTAATCAGCTGAGTTTAAGGTCAAGAGAGTATCCTGCAGTGTAGGGTGGATCCAGTGGAATCCAAGGGGTCTTTGAAAATGAAAGGGGGAATTAGAGGAGGAGATCAGAGTGATCTGGTGTGAGGGAGACACAACCTGTCCTTGCCGGTGGGGATGGAGGATGGGGGCCGAGGAGTGGGGGGCCCTCTAGGAGCTGGAAAAGCCAGGAAGCAGGTTCTCCCCAGACCCTCTGGAAAGGAATACAGCTGTACAGACACCTTGACTGAAGCAGTGAGACCGTGTCAGACTTCTGACCTACAGAAGTGTAAAAGAATAAGTCTGGGTTGTTTTAAGCCACTAAGTTTGTGGTAACGTGTTATGGGAGCAACAGGAACTAATACAGTTTCCCTAAGGGGGTGATGCCTGAGCTGAGCTCTCACAGAGGAGGATTTAAGCCAGGCAGGGAGGTGATGAAGCACGTCCTGAGTGAAGACGGCCGTAGTTAGAGTCCTTGCACCGGGGCATAAAGGTGAAGGCAGTGAGTTGTGGGAACTGGGGCTGGAACAAACAGACAAAGCAGTACCAAGGAGAGCCTGGTGACCATACAACTGCCCACTGACCACCATGCTGTACCAAGGAGGGCCTGGTGACCATACAGCTGTCCACTGACCACCATGCTGTACCAAGGAGAGCCTGGTGACCATACAATTGTCCACTGACCACCATGCTATACCAAGGAGAGCCTGGTGACCATACAGCTGTCCACTGACCACCATGCTGTACCAAGGAGGGCCTGGTGACCATACAACTGCCCACTGACCACCATGCTGTACCAAGGAGAGCCTGGTGACCATACAGTTGTCCACTGACCACCATGCTGTACCAAGGAGGGCCTGGTGACCATACAGCTGTCCACTGACCACCATGCTGTACCAAGGAGAGCCTGGTGACCATACAGTTGTCCACTGACCACCATGCTGTACCAAGGAGAGCCTGGTGACCATACAATTGTCCACTGACCACCATGCTATACCAAGGAGGGCCTGGTGACCATACAACTGCCCACTGACCACCATGCTGTACCAAGGAGAGCCTGGTGACCATACAACTGCCCACTGACCACCATGCTGTACCAAGGAGAGCCTGGTGACCATACAACTGCCCACTGACCACCATGCTGTACCAAGGAGGGCCTGGTGACCATACAATTGTCCACTGACCACCATGCTGTACCAAGGAGAGCCTGGTGACCATACAGTTGTCCACTGACCACCATGCTGTACCAAGGAGAGCCTGGTGACCATACAATTGTCCACTGACCACCATGCTATACCAAGGAGGGCCTGGTGACCATACAGCTGTCCACTGACCACCATGCTGTACCAAGGAGGGCCTGGTGACCATACAACTGTCCACTGACCACCATGCTGTACCAAGGAGAGCCTGGTGACCATACAATTGCCCACTGACCACCATGCTGTACCAAGGAGAGCCTGGTGACCATACAACTGCCCACTGACCACCATGCTGTACCAAGGAGAGCCTGGTGACCATACAGTTGTCCACTGACCACCATGCTGTACCAAGGAGAGCCTGGTGACCATACAGTTGTCCACTGACCACCATGCTGTACCAAGGAGAGCCTGGTGACCATACAACTGTCCACTGACCACCATGCTATACCAAGGAGGGCCTGGTGACCATACAATTCTCCACTGACCACCATGCCGTACCAAGGAGAGCCTGGTGACCATACAACTGTCCACTGACCACCATGCTATACCAGGGAGGGCCTGGTGACCATACAATTCTCCACTGACCACCATGCTGTACCAAGGAGGGCCTGGTGACCATACAACTGTCCACTGACCACCATGCTGTACCAAGGAGGGCCTGGTGACCATACAATTCTCCACTGACCACCATGCCGTACCAAGGAGAGCCTGGTGACCATACAACTGTCCACTGACCACCATGCTATACCAAGGAGGGCCTGGTGACCATACAATTCTCCACTGACCACCATGCTGTACCAAGGAGAGCCAGGTGACCATACAACTGTCCACTGACCACCATGCTATACCAAGGAGGGCCTGGTGACCATACAGCTGTCCACTGACCACCATGCTGTACCAAGGAGGGCCTGGTGACCATACAACTGTCCACTGACCACCATGCTGTACCAAGGAGGGCCTGGTGACCATACAGCTGTCCACTGACCACCATGCTGTACCAAGGAGAGCCTGGTGACCATACAATTGTCCACTGACCACCATGCTGTACCAAGGAGGGCCTGGTGACCATACAACTGTCCACTGACCACCATGCTGTACCAAGGAGGGCCTGGTGACCATACAATTGTCCACTGACCACCATGCTATACCAAGGAGAGCCTGGTGACCATACAGTTGTCCACTGACCACCATGCTGTACCAAGGAGAGCCTGGTGACCATACAATTGTCCACTGACCACCATGCTATACCAAGGAGGGCCTGGTGACCATACAGCTGTCCACTGACCACCATGCTGTACCAAGGAGGGCCTGGTGACCATACAACTGTCCACTGACCACCATGCTGTACCAAGGAGAGCCTGGTGACCATACAATTCCCCACTGACCACCATGCTGTACCAAGGAGGGCCTGGTGACCATACAGCTGTCCACTGACCACCATGCTGTACCAAGGAGGGCCTGGTGACCATACCGCTGTCCACTGACCACCATGCTGTGCCAAGGAGGGCCTGGTGACCATACAATTCTCCACTGACCACCATGCTGTACCAAGGAGGGCCTGGTGACCATACAGTTGTCCACTGACCACCATGCTGTACCAAGGAGAGCCTGGTGACCATACAATTCCCCACTGACCACCATGCTATACCAAGGAGAGCCTGGTGACCATACAGCTGTCCACTGACCACCATGCTGTACCAAGGAGGGCCTGGTGACCATACCGCTGTCCACTGACCACCATGCTGTGCCAAGGAGGGCCTGGTGACCATACAATTCTCCACTGACCACCATGCTGTACCAAGGAGGGCCTGGTGACCATACAGTTGTCCACTGACCACCATGCTGTACCAAGGAGGGCCTGGTGACCATACAGTTGTCCACTGACCACCATGCTGTACCAAGGAGAGCCTGGTGACCATACAATTCCCCACTGACCACCATGCTATACCAAGGAGAGCCTGGTGACCATACAGCTGTCCACTGACCACCATGCTGTACCAAGGAGGGCCTGGTGACCATACAACTGCCCACTGACCACCATGCTGTACCAAGGAGAGCCTGGTGACCATACAGTTGTCCACTGACCACCATGCTATACCAAGGAGGGCCTGGTGACCATACAACTGTCCACTGACCACCATGCTGTACCAAGGAGGGCCTGGTGACCATACAATTCTCCACTGACCACCATGCTGTACCAAGGAGGGCCTGGTGACCATACAGTTGTCCACTGACCACCATGCTGTACCAAGGAGGGCCTGGTGACCATACAGTTGTCCACTGACCACCATGCTGTACCAAGGAGAGCCTGGTGACCATACAATTCCCCACTGACCACCATGCTATACCAAGGAGAGCCTGGTGACCATACAGCTGTCCACTGACCACCATGCTGTACCAAGGAGGGCCTGGTGACCATACAACTGCCCACTGACCACCATGCTGTACCAAGGAGAGCCTGGTGACCATACAGTTGTCCACTGACCACCACGCTATACCAAGGAGGGCCTGGTGACCATACAGTTGTCCACTGACCACCATGCTGTACCAAGGAGGGCCTGGTGACCATACAACTGTCCACTGACCACCATGCTGTACCAAGGAGGGCCTGGTGACCATACAGCTGTCCACTGACCACCATGCTGTACCAAGGAGAGCCTGGTGACCATACAATTGTCCACTGACCACCATGCTGTACCAAGGAGGGCCTGGTGACCATACAGTTGTCCACTGACCACCATGCTGTACCAAGGAGGGCCTGGTGACCATACAACTGTCCACTGACCACCATGCTGTACCAAGGAGGGCCTGGTGACCATACAATTCTCCACTGACCACCATGCTGTACCAAGGAGGGCCTGGTGACCATACAATTCTCCACTGACCACCATGCTGTACCAAGGAGGGCCTGGTGACCATACAATTCTCCACTGACCACCATGCTCTACCAAGGAGAGCCTGGTGACCTTACAACTGTCCACTGACCACCATGCTGTACCAAGGAGGGCCTGGTGACCATATAATTCTCCACTGACCACCATGCTGTACCAAGGAGGGCCTGGTGACCATACAGCTGTCCACTGACCACCATGCTGTACCAAGGAGGGCCTGGTGACCATACAATTGTCCACTGACCACCATGCTGTACCAAGGAGGGCCTGGTGACCATACAATTGTCCACTGACCACCATGCTGTACCAAGGAGAGCCTGGTGACCATACAACTGTCCACTGACCACCATGCTATACCAAGGAGGGCCTGGTGACCATACAATTCTCCACTGACCACCATGCTGTACCAAGGAGGGCCTGGTGACCATACAGCTGTCCACTGACCACCATGCCTTAGTCAAACAGACCCACTGGCCATTTCAAAAATGTCCTGTTACCTTGCAAAGCTTTGTGCCTTTTGTCACACCAGCCCTTCTACTTTAAATAACCCCCCTGCCTATTTCTACTAGTTTAAACCTTACCTTCAGACTTAAAAGGCAAATTCAAATGTCCTCTGATCACCATGGCTAAAACGATCCCACCTTCCTGAGAACTTCTGCAGCATTTTACGTTCCTCAATTATGACTCATCACCCTACTACCTTGAAGGAGAATTACTTGTGTGTCTAACTCCTATTACTATTCTTAGCTTCTTGCCACCAGAACAATATCTTCTTGTTCCACCCTTCACAGCTGCTCTCCTTGTGCCATGATAAATCGCCCTTGATAAAGTGTTTAGGAACAAATAAAAGGGTGGCCTCAAACACAGTAGATGCCCTCCAGTCTGGAGGAGAAGAACATGTTACTAGTGTGTGAATACAAACAGTAGGTTAGGCAGCTAATCATAACCAATAACTACAAATACCTTAAACATCTTGCTTCACATGAAACGTCTGTTCACCAGAATTTTGGGCTTAGGTCTTCTGATTGGTGTTCTGTCTTGTCTCTTCGCATAAATTGCCCTGCAACACATCTGTATGAGTTTGTCAAAGCTGCCATAACAGAACACCACAGGCTGGGCAGCTCAGGCAGAAATGCATGTTCTAACAGTTCTGGAGGCTGGAAGTCCAAGATCAAGGGGTTGGCAGCTTTGGTTCTTCTGCGGCTGCCCTCCATGGCCTGTGGATGGTGGTCCTCTGCCTCTTCATGCGGTCTTTTCTCTGTGTGTTCATGCAACCCCATGTCTCTTCCTCTTCTGGGGACACCAGGCATATTAAGTTAGGGCCCCACCTTAACTACCTGATTTTAACTGAATCACTTTTTAAAAAGTGATTTCCAAATACAATTGTATTCTGAAGTCCTGGGGTTGGGGCTTCACCATAGGAATTTGGGGGAGACACAGCCCATAAGAGTATTACATATACTGTTCAGTTTCATTTGCTTTAAAAATAAATCAAGGACTACAATTGCATGCGGAATCCTTCTAGATTTTTACATTTTTCTCTTGGTCTTTTAAAAGTTCCTCTCCCACATCTAATTCAACAGCAATTTTTCACTGTTCTCATGTGGCAATTCTCCAAAGCAATCACTTCCATTTCATGGAAATAACAACTCCCTTCTTATATTCAGATATCATAACTATCCCCTTATAGTTAATTAAGTCATTTAATGACAATAGAAAATAAAGTTGGCATAAACAGGTCTGGGAACAAATACAACCGACACTTAGTGAGCTTGTAACTCAACTTTTAGAAGCCTAAGAACACAAGCATAGGCCAAGGAGAGAATAACCAAACAACGATCAATGTTCAGTATATGGTGAGCCCAAGTCATGTGTTTTGTGGCTGGCACAAATGGAGAGCCATCCAGTGGGTGGATTTTGAGAGCTTTCACAGTAACAGAATCTGGGAATTGGACAAGACCATAAAGCTTCACTCTCCCAGCCTCTCTTTCAGTAGAATTTCTATGTCGGGTTTATAAGGTTCTTTTTGATTCTAAAGTTTAATGATTCAGTGCAAATCCCTGATGGTGGTCCTCTAACATCTGCTGGATTCTGTCCAGTGATGGGGCTTATCTGCTCACAAGGTCAGCCTATCCCTTTTTCAGGTGTTCTAATTTGTGAGAAATGCTTGCTTCTTCTGAGGCATACTATGCTTCCTTGCAATTTCCATCTATTTTAACCCTCAGGAATTTTATCCCTCTTCTAAATACATTGCTTAAATGTTATCCTTCTTCAAACACTTAGAGACATTTTTCTTAATCTTATGTAACATCCCAGTTCTGTCTAATCATTCTGCAGGGGTAAGATCTCCATGTCATTTTCCATTCGATTGCCTCGCTCTGGACACACTATACTTTGCCAATGTTCTCCTCAAGCTGTGGCACCCAGAACTGTCGTTCTGCAGATCTGGGCCAATAAATCCAAGATAAGGTGAAATTATTTCCTTCCTTGTTCTCTACACTTCCACTAAGATAATGGAAAATTACCTTGCTTGCTCTCAAGTAAACACTCAGATCTTTTTCGAATCAACAAGTATGTGAACGAGTTGGTCCAAGATTTATATTGTATGAAAGTCCAATAAAAAGTTCATTTGGGGGGCTTCCCTGGTGGCTCAGTGGTTGAGAATCTGCCTGCCAATGCAGGGGACACGGGTTCGAGCCCTGGTCTGGGAAGATCCCACATGCCGCGGAGCAACTGGGCCCGTGGGCCACAACTGCTGAGCCTGCGCGTCTGGAGCTTGTGCTCCGCAACACGAGAGGCCGCGACGGTGAGAGGCCCGCGCACCGCGATGAAGAATGGCCCCCGCTTGCCGCAACTGGAGAAAGCCCTCGCACAGAAACGAAGACCCAACACAAAAATTAATTAATTAATTAATTATTTTTAAAAAAGTAAAGAAGAGCCCTCTATTTAAAAAAATAAAAGTTCATTTGAACATCATTTGCTTTTTCAAGAGTCTGATATAGAAGCGACATTACCACAGGAAGAACAATTCATAGGGTTGTGACATAGAACCAGTTACGTCACTTAACAGCTGTGTGATTTGAGCCCTATTTCCCAAATTTCAGCCATTCGCTTATAACTATTGTGATGCTTGCTATATCTTAATACTACTATTCAATTATTTAATTAAATAAACTAATTTTCAAAAACTTAAATACATTTAAATAGGAATTTTTATTCCATTAAAAATCATGGACAACTTGTATACCATACCTCAATTGTCATACCACCTAAACTGAACTACTGATTTCCCCCCCAAAGTCTGTTCCCATCTCAGTTGAAGGCAACTCTATCCTCCCAGTGGCTCAGGCAAAATAAAACAACAACAAACCTACCTAAGAGTCATCCTGGACTCTTCTGTTTCTGTCCTAAGGCCAACTGATCAAAAAATCTTGTTTGTCCTACCTTCAGAATATAGCCAGAATCTAATACTTCTCAATAGCCAAAGTGATCCCCTTTTAAAAGATACATTGGTTTATGTCACTCTCTCCTCAAACTTGTCCAGTGGCTTAACATACCACTAAGAATAAATACCTAAATACCTAAGTCCTGATAATGTCTACCAGATCCAAGACACTCCATACCCACTGCAATCAGCTACTACTATGACCTCATCTCCTATTTCCTTCTCTCTCTCTCTCTCTCTCTGTCTCTCTCTCTCTCTCCCCCCCTATCTCTACTCTCTCTCTATCTTTATCTCACTGCTCATTCCACACTGACTCACTTGTTTATCCTCAAAAAAAGGCCAGGCACTTGCTAATCCTGAAGATTTTTGCACTGGCTATGCTTCCTGCTAGAATGATCTTCCCCAAGATAGCTGCACAGCTAAATCCCTCCTCCCCTTAAAATCCTCACTCAAATGGAACTTTCTCAGTGACCTTCCCTGGCCACTCAGTTTTAAATTGTAACACCCCCTATTCCCAATCCTCATTACCCTGCCTCTGTTTTATTTTTATTTTTTTCTTTTTTCCATAAGACTCATCTCACTCTAATGCACTGTGTAATTATCTACTTTGTCGGTTGTTTACGTTCTGTTCCACCCTCTCCCTCTAGAATGTAACCCTACAAGGCCACAGAGCTCTGCTTTGTACCCCAAAAGCACCTATGTGCCAAGCACATAGTCTGCCTGATGATCTCCACGTTAGTTGAGCAGAGCGGTTCAGAAAGGGACCCTGATCTCATTTCAGCTGCTTTTCATATCAGCCAGAAGATCACATCACCAACATCACCACTATAAAGAAATAAGGACATAGGAAAGAACCTAGATGCCCTTGGGTATGGTGATGAGTTTTTGGATACAACACCAAGGGCATGACCTATGAAAGAAATAATTGATGAGCTGGACTTCATTAAAATTAAAAACTTCTGCTCTGTGAATGGCAGTGTTAAGACAATAAGAAGACAATCCACTGAACTGAGAGAAAATATTTGCAAAGACACATCTGATAAAGGAGGGTTATCCAAAACAACCAAAACAAAAGCAAAAACACTTTTAAAGCTCAACAATAAGAAAACAAACAACCTGATTACAATAATGGGTCAAAGACATTAACAGACAGCTCACCAAAGAAGATATACAGATGGCGACTAAGCATATGAAGAGATGCTCCACGTCATAGGTCATTAGGGAAATGCAAATTAAAACGATGAGATACCACCACACACCTAATAGAAATCCAAAACACTGAAACACCAAATGCTGGTGAGAATGTGGAGCAACAGGAACTCTCATCCCTGCTGGTGGAAAGTGGTACAGCCGCTTTGGAAGACAATTTGATGGCTTCTTTCAAAACTAAACATCCTCCTACCATACAACCCAGCAATCCTGCTCTTTGGCATTTATTCAAATGAGTCAAACACATGTCCACACAAAAACCTGCACACGCATATTTATAGCAGCTTTATTCATAAATCCCAAAACTTGGAAGCAACCAAGATGTCCTTCAGTAGGTGAATTGATAAACTGTGGTGCATCAGATAATGGAATATTATTTCATTCAGCACTAGAAAGAAAGGAGCTATCAAGCCATGAGAAGACTTGGAGGAAACTTAAATGCATATAAGGAAGTGTAAGTAGCCAATCTGAAAAGGCAACGTCCTATATGATTCCAACTATATGGCATTCTGGAAAAGGCAAAACTATGGAAACAGTAAAAAGATCAGTGGTTGCCAGGCATTGGGAGGGTGGGGAGGGGTGAATGGGCAGAGCACATACTCAGTACGATACCATAAGGTTGGATACATGTATAAATACATGTCTTTATACATTTGTCCAAATCCATAGAATGTACAACACCAAGAGTGAGCCCTGATGTAAACTGTGGACTCTGGGTGGTAGTGATGTGTCAGCGAAGATTCATCAGTTGTAACAAATGTCCCCTCTGGGGGGGGGATGTCGATGATGGGGCAGGCTGTGCACGTGTGGGGTTAGGTGTGTATCGGAAATCTCTGTACCTTTCCTTCAGTGTTGATGTGAACCTAAAACTGCTATGAGAAAATAAAGTCTTAGTTAAAATAAAAAGAAAAAAAGTCCTTCCCTTCCAAACACACACAATCCATGGTAACTCACTAAAACTTTTTCCCTCCTCTGCCCACCTCCGGCTCAGGACAGTCTTTGGAATAAGGTGCTAGGCTACAGTACAATTTTGTGATATACAAGGATCTTATTTTTATTATACAGTTGACCTGAAGATAAATTTTGTTTAGAACTCCCTGGTTTTCTGATAGATATATGACCAATAGGTAGCTATTGACTTGCGCTCTGTGCCAGTGACATAAGGAATAATTTACCAGGTGCAAAGATGTGATTTTTCTATTCCACTCTTTCTCTCTCAACTCACTGCCATAACTTGAGTTTCTTATATATTACTCATCCACACAGCAAGTCTCTTCCAAGGAGCAAGAGACTGGGTTAAATTTTTCTCTTGCTTTGGAATATTCTTCAAGAGACAACAGGAGGATTTAGTGGGAGGCCAGCCATAGAGAGTCAAGACACTCATGTAAGATGTAAAATCAAGTATGAAAGTGTGTAGCTTGGTCCCTTCCTGAATCTACAATAGCTCTATTATAAATAAAGTAAAATAACTTGAACAAAGAAACAACGACAACGACCATAAAAAAAAAGAACCCATGGCCATTAGCAAATCCCACCTCAGCGGTCTGGGAATCATAAATATCTATCCCATGATGTCTAGGGGAATAAACCTTCCTGTAGACCACGTGCTGTCACCTCCTTCACTATCTCGAGATGGGTATTTACAGTAACTTACAGCTGCACATTCTTAACTGTATGGCCATATGTTTTATTATTTACCCAGATGTCGGCCATAAAGCTGTTTTATCTGTTTTGTGGTTTGCTTTGTGCTAATAAAACAAACTCCAAATACTGAACTTTGCGGCTGTTCTGATATGGTAGCCCTTCAGCAAAGTACAGCTTGGCAGTCTAGTATGCTCAAGAGGTTCTAAAATCAAAGTATATTTGGGAAGATATATTCCTGCCCCTAAAGATTTCATAAAGACCCTTGCAATTTGGATGAATTGTGGTGCGCCATTACTGGTTTTTCTATTGATTTCTAGGCTGATGGGCCATAACCTTCATTGATGGTTCCTTTTGGCTTCCTTCAGACTGAAGAGGAAATGGCACTAAGTCTGTGTTCTTCCTTGGAACCTGCATTATTGATATTCTTTCATCATTATGTTGGAGCATAAAGCTTCTGTTACATTACAATTATTATGTGTCCTTACTAGGATGTAGTTAGTGAAACAAAAATAGACAGCATACCACTGGGCTGTCCCGCTGGTCTCTGCTACACTGAGTACAATACACAGAACTCAGAGAAAACTCCCCATTCACGCTGGGTTTTTGGCAACACTTACGCAAAAGGAATCTTTCTAAAGTTCTCACAAGCGAAAATATCATAATTTGCATTTTAACCCAATAGGGGTTAGGCAGAAGATCTGAGTCAATGTTCATAGAACTGTGTATTATATTTTTTCAACTCAAGTCGTCTCTCTCTCGATACTCTTTTATGGATTTCATACCGTTTTTAAGAAGTAAAATAATGAAACACGATCATGAAACTTCTACAGGAAAAAGCTGACAAAATTTAGCTAGATTTTAAAAATCTTTTGAGAGGTCTTCCACTTGATTTTATCTAAATGCCCAGAATATTGGAAGCAGTCCTGTCAACCTATAGCCATTTTGATTCCTTACAACATATGAAGTTAAACATGCATAATAACAAACACTTTTATGCCTTTTATTATTCTTATTATTCATTAAAGAAAAACAAAAAGGTCTAATGATCATGTGTGTGTAGCAGAACAGATACTTACCGTTCTGAGAATAACCACCAAAAGGTAGCGTACGTTAACTCAAAGTCAGAATGGATGGGGGTTGGCGGAGGGGGGCTGAGTGCCTTTGCCATGGTTTCTTCCTGTGATAGCAGGTATCTGTTTTTTGCAGAATATTTCTTGTTTTATCCCCATTCCTGGTACTGGGTGAGACCATGTGACTAGTTCTACCAACGCGTTGTAAGTGGAAGCGATGGGTTGCTTTCGAACCAAGCGTTTGACTGTTGGTACACGACCCTCCAGGGCTGTCTTTTTCTCTCTGGCACAGCCATCGGGGGGTTCCAGAGGGACCGTGCTGACCCCCGGCATGGACATAAATAAACCTGTGTGGTTTTAAGCCACTGCCATTTTGGGGTTGGTTGGTATGACAGCATCATCTAGCCTATTCTTGTTAACCCAAGTTCGTGTGCCTGACGCACAGTGAGGCCAAACAAACTGAAACGGTAGAGTTGGAGCAGAGAAAGGTTTATTGCAAGCCTTTGCAAGGTTATCAGGTGGCTCATGCCCTGAAAAGCCACGAGCTCCCTGAAGGGCTTCGGCAAAGAATTTTTTAAAGCCGGGAGAGGGTGGGGTCACAGGATACGCGATCAGCTTGTGAACAGTTCTCTGATTGGCTGGTGGTAAGGCAGTAGGGTGGTGTCGCAGGGGTTAACATTATCAGTCCTTAGGCTCCAGGAGGCCTGGGGCTCTGTGCTCCTGGTCACCAAGCAGGTCTTCCATCTTGGGGGGGGGGGGAGGCGGGGTGGAGGGAGGAGATTTCACATCTGCAAAACAACTCAGGACATTTGCATCAAATACTATTATCTAGGTACTTCGGAGAGGAACTAAAGCAGAGGATATGGGGAGAAGACCTCTCCGGGGAAGGCCCCAGAGGTTCCAGCTGGGTTACATTCTGACAGATTTTGCCATGGTTGAAGGCAAAATCTCTCCTTGTAAATACAGTTGTCTTCATTAAAAACAGTGTGACATTTTTAGAGGCCCTCATATCCCTGAGCTACTCTACACGGATAAAAGGACAGAAACTAGGAAATGACAGTGGCCATAAAGACAGTCTTTCTTCTTCACAGGGAACTAGAAATGCCTGGAGGATCCGGTGGCCATGGCCCCGGGCTAAGAGTTATTTGTGCCCTTTTTCACATGAGAAATCTGCTTATAATGAACTTCAGAAGTTGCCTTAAGAGGAAAACAAAACAAAAAAAAAGGATGGGGGGGATCTAATATACAGCTAGACCCAAGTAAGTAGGCAAAGGTACCTGCTATTGATCTACTCATTATATGTATGTGAATTTCAGAACTTTGTTGTTGTTTTTTAAGTAACAGCTGTGACTTCACATTGTCCCCCATGTTGTTCTCTGGTCAGGGAAACAGATTAGGGACCTCAGGGTTAGAGTGTTCATTTTCCCCTGGGGGACTCCGGGGAAGCAGGTGTAGCTAAAGATGAAAAGGTATGAGGTTCCTTTGCTCCCTCTCACCTCCTGCCCTCGCAGCTGTAAATGTCCAGCTTTCTCCCAGCTCTGTTTCGACCACAGGAACACTCACGTTTCACTGGCTCAGAATAATGTGGAAGTCAAAAGCTCAGTGGTCTTGATCTCTTGAACTTCCAGCAAACCCTAACTTTCAGCGGGTTACCTTTCATTTTCAGAGCACAAGTGCAGTTTGGACCCCTTCCTCCCTGCACTTAGCTCTGTGTCTTCCATGAGCTACTCTGACAGATCTTCTTCTCGCCCCTGGCAATGTAAAGAGATGGTTTCTTTCCCTCTCTCCCTCTCGAAATGACAGTATCTGGTTTGGAGGCTTCTTAACTAAGTTTGTTCTGCAGCACCATCAAATTTAAACCTCTGTCATTTATATCAAGCAGCTGACCGAGGGCTCCATGTTGAATTGCAATTCCATCCCTAAATATCTTGCGGGGGAAACAAGTTGAAAAAGAGTTCATTGTCTCTTCTTGAAGGGAGAGGGTCCTAATCACCAAAGGACCCTCTGTTTTCTTTTCCCACTGAGAACATGTATTCAGTGTTTTCTAGTAATTTCCCATTTTCTGTCCCACTGACCACTATATTTAATGACTCTAAATCACTCGCCACGTAAAGACAATGATGGGCTTCTGAGAGCCATTTCAAGGTATTGTTTCGTAAATGGGTTTGTCTATCTGAAAAGCACTGCCCATTTTCACCAGTTTTGGACCCACTGGGTGTCCTCGGCAGGCAGCATGGATTTGTCATTGGTTAAGTGCAGTGTACGGGCGCTGGTGCCCTGACCTCCTGAGAGACCAGCGCTTTGCCCTGGCTCCACCTGCTCCAGGAGACGAGCAGAACCAGAACCGATAAAACATAAACATAAAATGTCACTAGCTATTTAAGCCGAAAGTGATAACAGATGACTATCATTAAGACCCCTGGACCTCTGGAAGCAAAGAGAGGACTAAGATTTGATTTGCAAAGAGGCTGGGACAGCTCCTCAATACCTATACCCAGCTGCAAAGCTCAGCCTTTACGGAGCAGGTAAAATGGAATTGACTAAATATAAAATATCTAGATGGCCTCGTGCCACTCACAAAGCTCTCACGGCCATGTGTTCGTCAAGTGATGGTATGAAGCAGCTTATTTTTTTCCAACAAGAAGACTAATGTCTTCCTGTTATTTCCTAAGTTTAAAACTGTTTTAGTTACAATTTCTATAAAAGATTAGATAATGTGAGAATATTTATTATGTTTGAAAAACATGGGGGAGGGATTAATTAGGAGTTTGGGATTAACATATACCCACTACTATACATAAAATAGATAACCAACAAGGAACTACTGTATAGCTCAGGGGACTGTACTCAATATTTTGTAATAACCTATAAAGGAAAAGAATCTGAAAAAGAATATATATATATATATTATATATTATAATATAATATACATATTATATTATAATATGTATATTATATATATAACCGTATTTTTAAAAAAGAAAAATATGCGGTTTTCGGTCAAAGTTTTTAAAACGAGCTTGCTTAAGAAATCTAGTATTTAGAAACTCAACCTCTTCTGTATGAAATTCTTTTTTTTTAATTTTGTTTATTTTTTTATTGACTATAGTTGATTTACAATGTTGTGTTAGTTTCTGGTGTACAGCAAAGTGACTCAGTTATACATATATATACATATTCTTTTTCATATTCTTTTCCATTATGGTTTATCACAAGATATTGAATAGAGTTCCCTGTGCTATATGGTAAGACCTTGTTGCTTATCCATTATACAAACTATATTTGATAATTTGCATCTGCTAATCCCAAACTCCTACTCCATTCCCCGCCCCGCCCCCCGAAATTCTTTTTTATATGGGTAACATACCCCTTTTTGGTGTGTGACGGTCATTCAGTTATTCATAATGCCAATTCCAAAGCATAAAGAAAGGGAGGAAAAAAGTAAACTGAAAACAGACATGGTGGTGAGGAGCTTCTGCAGCGTTCAAGTTCGGACTGCACCCCTAACCAGCTGAAGAACCTTGGCCAAGTTATTTACCTTCTAGTTCTCTGTGTTCTCAACCTCCCAATGTTGGTAATAAATTCTCCCTCACACAATTGTTCTGGAAATTACATTAGACAGGCAGGTAAGGAGCCTGGTAGGCAGGTTAGTTGCTAAAAAGTAGCTAATTCCTATTATTTCCAATAATTTCTGAATATCAGTTTGTGAATATCACTGAATGCCCGAAGTTGTGTTTCTTTATCGTTTCTTGGCAAAGAATATGTGATCTTGGCCCCAGGTTTCTTTCTCTGGGTGGTTTTCTTTGAGATTTGACTTAACATGATCTGTATTTTTCCATTCTTATAGGAATGACATGTCTTGCTTTTGTTCTCAGTTGGTGGGGTTTTAATGAAATAGAGAATTGAGGCCCCTCCCCAGTTAAAGTTGACAAATGAGGCTCATGCAAGAGGTTTATTTTTCAAAGCTCAGAGCCATCCTGAACCCATTATTCATAAGAACAGTATTACACATCAAAATGTCCTGTCTAGCCCACTCAAAATTAGCATTAAAATAAAACTTGGTTAGGTAGACCCTTTTAAGTCTTTTTTACATTCTGAAGAACAAATCAAGAGGGTGCTTTGCAAAACGCAACCCTTGGGCAGAACCTTCTTTCTAATCTAGGATGGTCAACTGTTTGGTCCCCTGCAAACAATCCCCCTCCAACCTCCCCACCTCCAGACAGACAACCCTACAATTATTATCTTTAATTGATACTAAAATCAATAAGCACATTTTTAAAGTAAACCTCAACCCCATAATGAGACACTAATATTTTGCATCCTGCTTTTTAAAAAGTTTTCGCTCTAATTCTAAACGGGGAGAATATGATTTAAATATCAATGCAACCAAGTAGTACAAAAGTTTCCTAAAAGTCAGGTTTAAACAAAGAGTGATTCATTACAAAAAGTGTTAGGATGGTCTTACCACTTGCAATAAACAAATAACTTACTTTTTATAAAATGTATAAAGTCACGACCAGATGTGTGATTATAGATACATGACTGGTAGGTGGCATTCATTTGGGACCCCACCCATCCTTAGCTTTCATATAATGGGACTTAACGTGTCAGTATATTACCAGATAAACACTGATGTGAAACTCGAATTTGGACTTTAATTAAATTAGGCCAACTTTTAAATTGTATGCCTCACTAAGCTAAGGATAAGGAAAACATTACAAAATGTAAAGCCTTCTTGAATTGACACTTGAAATTTTCAAATGAATTCAGCTCTTTTGAGGTTTGAATTCCAGTCAGTTTGGGCAAACTGGCATTGCAGGGGGAAATGTTTTGGAGGTGGTTTATTGGAAAACCTCCGAAAATGTCCAATACTTCAGGATGCTTTTCAAGGCAAACAAAAATCTGAAGAGATGAGTGAAAATTCAGCAAATCCCGACAGACTAACGTCCTCCTGGGATAAGCTCCACCTGGATGTAGACTCTCCCAGGATCAGCCTTGGAAGACGTGGTTGGTATTTTACCCAACCCACAACAATCCTGGTGTTCTCAGCCTCCACCATAAACAAACTCGGGAGAACTGAGTGTGTTTTCCTTCAGCTGAGCGGAGAAAAACACGAGAAAGGAATTTGTTTTCCCTACTGACTTCAAAATACTCATGAACACTTCAGTCAGGTTTTTTGTTTTTTTTTTTTTTAATCTACGTTCATGATGGAAGCTGTAAAGCATTTCCCCCACACTCTTTAGATTTTTCCAGAAGCTTGGTAGAAAACATAATATTTTCCAATGTGCATCAGAAATGAATATGGAGTTATACCAGCTATACAGTAGTTAGTATCTGGACCTATACTCTGCTTTCATAAAGTAGTATAAATTTACTGACAATCCTAAAGACAAATACTCAAAGATAAATGAATAAAAGTGGGAACTGGTAGCTTCTATTTAATTTAATAGATGTACAAGAACTGAAAAATTACAAAGCAGCAAATGAAATTTATTCTGGGGATTGCCCAAAGAATAGGTAAAATTCTATCAATTCCATTTTCTTTCTTCTTATAATTCCTTTCTGAATTTCCTAAAAAATATTCCTCAGGAGGGGATTGTACAAGGAGTGTATAGAGCAGCTGATTGAAAAGAAGGTTGGAATTAGATTTAATGATTAAAAAATAATATTTACAGTATTTTTACAAATATGCGGGGAGAAACTTCCACATTGAAAAACACTATAAGGGACCTCCCTGGTGGCGCACTGGTTAAGACTCCTCTCTCCTAATGCAGGGGGCCAGGGTTCGATCCCTGGACAGGGAACTGTCCCACATGCATGCCGCAACTAAGACCTGGGGCAACCAAGTTAATTAATTAATTAATTAAAATAAATATTAAAAAAAGAAAAAGACTATAAAAGAATGAAAATACAGTAAAGAGTTAATTTAATAGTGTTTACTTTCAGACAAGGAGTCTAAGGGCAGTTTTTTGTTTGGGGTTTGTTTTTCCTTTGTTTTTTTGCTTTTTTGTACTTCGTGTTTTCTGTATTTAGTATTATTATTATAAAGAATATGCGTATATCTCTTTTTACCTTCTTCAAAGGTAAATAGCAAAACATTTTGATATCCATATATTATAGAAAATAATTAAGGTGAGGTGATGCTTCAGAATCTCTTTAAAAATTCCATTCTCCTGATATATTGTTGATATTAAGCATATAATATAGTTGGGTGACTCTATTTGCCCTGTGCATTTATTTTTCAGTAAGACTTTCCTTGGCGGAGACTTTGGCAGAGACTAGATTAGCCTTTTTGGTGTGTCTCTAGCATCTTAATATCTTAGCAGAACCTCAAACTCAACAGGTGCAAAGCAAACTATACTCATCTTCCCACATCCTGAGTCACACAGACACACACACCTCCCAACTTCACAACTTCTATGAGTATAGCCACCTCTCTGTCACCCTTGCAGGTTGTGGAATTAAGATGGATCCCGCCTTGCCCC
Organism: Balaenoptera borealis; assembly: GCF_965194805.1. NCBI lineage: Eukaryota > Metazoa > Chordata > Mammalia > Artiodactyla > Balaenopteridae > Balaenoptera > Balaenoptera borealis. The sequence continues at coordinate 74,300,988 of NC_138877.1, forward strand.
TCACCTTCTACGGTGAGATTCCACCTCCACAAACTTGCTCTCCTTTTTATTTCCATCACAGCTGTCCCTGTTCCTAATTCATTATCTCTCTGCTTGATGATTACAGCCTCCTTACCCCTGTTCCTGTCTCTAGATGCTATCCTTCCACCATGTGACCCTCTCTCACATTGACTACAACCATTGTTTACTCTCTGAAACCCCCTCAAGTGACCTAACATTGCCAATCAACAGCTTCTTCAGCCTCGCTTTCTAGATCCTTCATATGAACCCAGCCTGGCTGACCACGAGTCTACATCTTCTCCTTACATGCGGCTCCGGAAACCCGGTGACTCATGGCCCCCGCAAAACAATCCCTGCGCTTCTCTCTCAGTATCAGCACATTGCTTACGCTCTTCCAGCCTCTTAAACATGCTCCCCTTCTGCCTCTGCCTTTTGAAGCTCTGCTGTCCCAAAGCTCTGCCCAAAAGTTGCTTCCTACATGGTCCAGCATCCCATCCTGATGCAGGTTCCCACTCCTTTGAATTCCCACCTCCAGCACTTTCTTTGACATCTATCAAAGTCTGCCAGGTGATGCAGTTCCCCGTAAACTCATCTAATCAAGCCCCTGAGACTGAAACCTCAGGAAGCGACCCAGACTTCCTCTTCTTTGCACCTACGCTTTGCATAATGCAAGCCCTCTGCCCGAGTTGGGTGAGTTTGAAATACTGATTGCCAGGATACGGAAGGCCCTGAACACTGGAAAGCTGGAGGTTTCAGTTATGAAGGTGATATTGTGAAGCTCTCAGAACAGTGCCGGGCCCACCATACGCCCTATATAAACATTAACCATTAGTCCTACGAGCCACTAGTCCGTGCTCAGATACAGTGCAAGGCAATGAATGACTCAGATACTGAGCGCTGCATGGAAGAAACACATATTCTAAAATTCAGAGCCTACAACACAAATCACCTCATAAGTCACCAGTAAAAAGCCCTGCCCAACTGAAAACAAAGCTTCCTAGGGCTTCAGGGCAAACAAAAGCCAACCCAGAGCCACCTAAGGGAAGGTGAGCTGGACCATTGCCTGGAGGGGACATTCCTGACCATACCTGACCTCTGACCCCCAGCCTTACCTCTAGGGCTGGGAAGGTCACTCAAGACGGTATCTTATCCAGATCAACAGGTAGGGCCAGCAGCAAAGGGAAGATGGGCCTTTTTACTGGTTTAGTGAAAAGTGAGATGGGGGAGGGGAAAGTTGAGCTAAGATGCCTTCTGGAAGGTGCCTCCCCTTCAAACGTCTTTGCATTTTTGCCCGAGCTTGGAACCTTCACCTGAAGACACCTGGTGGGCAGGCTGCAGGCACTCACCTCTGTTCCCCCGCTGCCTGCAGAAAAGCAGATACCCAGCCCAACGCCCCTCAGCAGGCCACGGAGAAAGGGTCTGCTTGAGAGTACAGAATAGTTAACTTTATTCCCAGAAGTCATCACCACGATTACCAAGACAGTGGGAGAGTTTTAATTTCAGGAAAGGTGTTTGCACATAAATACCGTGAACCCTTTTTCATAACGCAGATGTCAGAGAATGAGAGTAATACCTCTCTTGGAGACAAGTTCGCTGCCCAGTTTTTTTCGGGAAGCAGTCTGTGTCATGGTACTTTATTTGAATCAGAAGTTTAAAAATTCATGCAATCCTGAGCCTTGTTATGAGTCTTAATCAATACTTTTGTGTCTAATATTTATCAGGAAGTAGGATTACCACATTAAAAAAATCTCTCGTTTCAGAAATGGTAATAGAACCTTAGCAAGAGCAGTTATTGGAAGTTCTCAGCTCTGGAAAACAAGGATTCTCAGGAGAAAGTACAAGAGATTACATGGCAGTAAGCCAGCTGCTCACCCTGCACCATGTAAACTCAAAACACTAACAAAGTCCCAGGCACTTCGCTACCGCCATATCATCTCGTTTAGTCCGTACTACAATCAGAAAAAGTAGAATATCTATGCAATAATAAGCTGACACACTCAGAATTAAAAGTAAGTTTATCGGGGCTTCCCTGGTGGCACAGTGGTTAAGAATCCGCCTGCCAAGGCAGGGGATACGGGTTCGAGCCCTGGTCCGGGAAGATCCCACATGCCGCGGAGCAACTAAGCCCACGCGCCACAACTACTGAGCCTGCGCTCTAGAGCCCACGAGCCACAACTACCGAAGCCCGTGTGCCACAACTACTGAAGCCCGCATGCCTAGAGCCTGTGCTCTGCAACAAGAGAAGCCACCACATTGAGTAGCCTGCGCCCCGCAACAAAGAGTAGCCCCCGCTCACTGCAACTAGAGAAAGCCCGCGTGCAGCAGCGAAGACCCAATGCAGCCAAAAATTAAATAAATGAATTAATAAATAAATAAATTTATTTTTTAAAAAAAGTAAGTTTATCATTAAAAAAAAAAAGTAGAGAAAGCCAGAAGGGAAGGACCAGTTAGAAACTGGGGATCAACAGTCCCCAGACTGTTAACTCATCAAAATCTCAGGCTTTCTTTTACACACGAGTTCAATCAGATATTCCCTCCAAGAAAAAATGGCCTTTCCTCAACCAGGAAAGATTTGTCTCAAGACACAGCTATGGGAGAGGAGACCTCATGATAATTCCTATGAGAGGGGAGGAAGGAGCTTGTATTAATAAGCTACCAAATTTCAAGAAGGCTTTTAGCTGACAGCGTACATTTTAAAAGGGTCTCAGTATTTGCCCAGCCAAACTTTTCAGATGTAGAAAGTGATCAAGTGTTCATCCAGGAACATAAAACCTTGATCCCTTTACATTTACGATTTGTTGAGACATTAACTTTCTTTATCTAGCTTCAGGCCAGTAGCAATTGTCTTCTTACAACAAGCTGGACTTTCACCAAAATTCATCCCCTTTGGTTGTGATAAAGCTCAGAGTAACTTAGCCTGCATGGAAGGCCACGCCTCATTAGAAAGCCCCAGATCTTTGTACTTTTCTAGTCTACCTCACCAATTTGTTTATCTGTAAATGGCAATCGTGTCATTTTCCTCGGAGGGTTTTGAAAGGAGTGAGGTAATAATATATATGAGAGATTTGGCATAGATTATGGGCTGAATTGCGTCCCCTGAAAATTCATATGCTGAAAGCTTAAAGCCACTAGCTCAGAATGGAGACATTTGGAGATAGAGCCTTTAATGAGGTAATTAAGGTCACATGAGGTCCTATGTGTGGGCCATAATCCATTCTGACTGGTGTCCTTATAAGAAGAGATTAGGACACAGACTCACACACAGAGAAGACCATGTGAAGACACAGGGAGAAGACAGCCATCTACACACCAAGGAGTGAGGCCTCAGAAGAGACCAACCCTGCTGGCACCTTGATCTTGGACTTCCAGCCTCCAGAACTGTGAGAAACTACATTTCTGTTGGTTAAGCCACCCAGTCTGCGGTACTTTCTTACGAAAGTACCTAGCAGCCCTAGCAAATGAATACGGTGTATGTTAGGTGTCCAATAAATGTGAATTTCCTTCCCGTTGGCAACTTGGATCAAGAGCTTTTTCCACATCCAAGACACAAGCCAGTTCCTGACTGCTTTGTGACCACATCCTCTGCTGCAGTGATTGTGTCTCATTTCTTACTGGTACGTCCCCTCCCAGGCCCAGGGCCCAGCGCTTTGCTGACAGCAAGAGCCTTTAAAAGATAAAAAAAAGCTGTCTCTCAACAAGGCCCCTGGCATGTAGCAGACCTCCTTGAGAAATCGTGTGAGCCTTGGAGACCCCACGCCTTGTGCCCTAAGCATGATCAATCCACCTTCTCAGTACAGAGGACAAATATTTGAGTTTGAAGGAGTAAACGAAGATGCCTAAACTCCCTACTTTGTTCTCGTGGCATAAAGGAAATGGTGGGAAAATCCTATGCTTTGATTGGTCATAATAAATATTTAGTCATAATTTTTGAATGAATAATGATCCAAGTCTCGCATTTTGTAGCTTATCACGATAACAGTAAAACTGACAAATACCTAAACTAATTTAATGTGAAGAAGGATCGGATTATTCCCCACAGTGATTGGGAAGAGGTTCAGTACAGCTTAACTAAGCACCTTGGCCACTACCGGAAGCACCCTGGAATTGTCACATAAACAAGGGACTGAGGGAAATGAAATGTCCTTTGGAAACCACTCCCAGCTCATGGGAATAATCTTACCTACCCATCCCGGGTGAAGACTGCTTCCTTAGTTCCCATACAGTAATCTATGAAGCCTCAGACTCATAAAACGCAAGCAGAGGCACTGATATCACCCTCTTCAGCTGTTCTAATCCTTCCTCGAGAGTGACAGAAGAGCATTTAGGCCACAGTCTACACAGCGACAGGTCTGAACACTGATTTAAAGAAAAAAATTAAACCTAAATTTTAAGGCACTGGTATGTGCCTTAGAGCTGATCATTTTTAGAAACCCAAGGAAGAGGAATTGCTCTTGGTAGTTCCTGAGTCAAATACCCAGGGTAATATCACAAACTTTTGGTGTTAATAACTCCTTACTGAGTCTGGAGGCTTAGGAGCAGAATACTAAGAAAGAATACTTTCTTTCTGTTTGTTTGTATGGTTTTGTTTCTGTTTTTGTTTTCTTTATGAGCAGGTAGTCTATCTAGATATAATGGAACTTAAATGGCTTGTTTAAGAAAATGGTAAAAATTTCATTAAAATGGAGTTTTATTTAAAAATTCCTTGAAAGTTTAATATGCCATCCAGGAGTTTAGTGGTTTAGAGCACAAGCTTTGAAATCAAGATGCATATCTAGTTACTAAGACTGCCGTTTACTACCTGTGACCTTGAGCAAGTTATTCAGCCTCTCTGCCTCAGTTTCCTCATCTGTAAAATGGGGATAATAACAATATCTTATGTCAAAGGGTTATTGTGAAGGCCACATGAGCAAATGCGTTAAAAAGACTTAGAACAGTTTGTGGCACATAGTAAGCACGCAAGAAATTTTAGGTATTATTTTTCATGTCCTGCCAAAGGCGATAATACTAACAGATTCACAATTTGGAAATCTTCCCCTTTTCACGGTTTTCAAAAAGACAACCCTGAGAAAGCAATAGAAGCTGTAAATAGCAGCACCTAGATGAAAATTCTAGAGCATTGAGAATATAATTGCATTAATTCAATATAATGATTAAAGAGCTTCCCAGCAATACAACTGCCTCATCCAGACAAGTTCTGATTAACCAGCAAGAGGTGTGAGAAAGCAATTATGGGTCAAAAATGGATAAGAAACAGTCAAACAGGTTGTGGAAAGTTGTAAATGATATTTATTAGCTCTAGCAAAATGATACGTGTTGAATATAAACTATACAATTATTGGCTAACAGTGTAAAACTTGGTTTGTAAATGAAGATTTGGAAGAGAACAGAGAATCATAAATCAAGAAGAAAATTAAGCATTTTATTTAATCTTAGATTTGACTCTCAAGCATTTTTAAAAATTATTATTTAAAGCCAAATTATTTGTAATCACCTATTGTATTTAATTGCAACATTCACATACACATACATAACTTTAGAATATTATAAACTTTCACAAAGTCACTAAATGTTAAAAAAAGGCATTGAACCAAAAGCCACATAGCCTTTATATTATAGTAAGCAGAGAATTCTACTCTATCCGCACACATTTGGGAATACTAGTCTTAAGAGATGAGTCTTGTTCAATGTCCTGCAGAATAACAAGCTGACGTGTTCCAGAAGAGCTTAGTACCCAGCGGTCCAGGAAAATGCACATAACCTTGAAAGGCTTTGAAGAGTGGCCAGATTGCCTGAGACATCCCTACTACCTAGATTAGGCACTTGGCGAATTTTTTTCAGAAGAGAAACAGTATACTTCAGTAACTAGTTTAATGCAGCCTGACTGGTAAATATCTTCTCTCTAGATATCAATTTCTCCAGGGAAGGAGATGGGACCTGATTATCTCCAAATTATCATTTTGGTTCTTTGAATCTTTGGAAGCAAGTCATATATCTTGCTCCATGAGCAACTCCTCATAAATTTTAGTATTTAAGAATGAATGAATAGGGCTTCCCTGGTGGCACAGTGGTTAGGAACCTGCCTGCCAATGCAGCAGATGCGGGTTCAAGCCTTGGTCCGGGAAGATCCCACATGCCGCAGAGTAACTAAGCCCGTGTGCCACAACTACTAAGCCTGCGCTCTAGAGCCCGCAAGCCACAACTACTGAGCCCACGTGTACTACAACTACTGAAGCCCGCATGCCTAGAGCCCGTGCTCTGCAACAAGAGAAGCCACTGCAATGAGAAGCCCGCGCACCGCAAAGAAGAGTAGCCCCCGCTCACCGCAACTAGAGAAAGCCCGCGCGCAGCAATGAAGACCGAAGACAGCCAAAAATAAATAAATAAAATAAAAATAAAAATAAGTCTTAACTGCAAATGCTTGTCATTTAAAAAAAAAAAAATGAATGAATGAATATGTTATACTCACCCTTCCCCACATGGTATATAAAACTCTTTGAAGACTACCACTTACATTGAATCAAACTTTAACTCCTCTTATCAAATCTGATGGATTTTGCTTCCAAATAAACTTCTCATGAAACAAATTAGAAAAAACATATAAAAACGTTTCTTTGTTTTGATTCCTTGAGTAAACTGGAGCTATTTGGTTTAAGCCATGTTGCCGTCCCTTCAAACTAACTGTCCATGGGCCAATCACCTTGGTGTGTGTCCCCTAAACCATCTTTTATTTTCCTGGGTTTCACTTTTTTTTTTTTAAGGTGATTTAATACTTTTCAAGGTGTCCTAAGTTTGCCTGGTTTTCAGATGAGCATCTTGCAAAGTTCGGAAATTCATTCTTCTCTGCCTTTTAAGGTGAGGACAAGTTGGCAGCAGAGATGGGAATGATGGCCTGAACAGGATGAGAACTAGAATTATGGAGGGAGCGCTATCGGGTGGTAGGTTTCCATTAAATGCATGTCTTGGGTTTGCCATCCTTCATTGTAATTGCTGTGTCCAGGAAGTTGACTGTCTCTAGAGATTAATCTATTTTAAGTTTAATGGATCAGTGGAAACCTTTGAAGGACTGGTACAACTCTTTCTCCTTGACTTTTCCAGCCCAAATGAAGACACTACTATCTGTAAAGCTGTATGTGTTTACATGCCAACATTCCATCTCCACCCCACCAGAGACAAACCACCTTCCATGGACTTTATGTCGTGGAACGCTTTTATGGTAAGTCACTTGAATGTATTAGTAATAATATATTTGTTTTCCAATATGATACATATAATTTTATATAGATATACATATATTTATATATATATATATAGAGAGAGAGAGATTCTTCTGATCAGTGCAAAAGAATTTGTATTACCAAATTGAATTGCTGCAATGCCAAGAACAAGCAAAGAAAATCCACATGCGTTTATTTAGTCTAGATGTGTTTGGACCTTGTTGCAGCTAAATGTGCAATTTCCATGAGCTTTTATTTAAAAGAACCTTGGCAGTCAAAGATGTAACCTTCGTGGATTAATAAAATGCCACCTTCAGTGTTCATGGCACAGAGTCGTTTGTCATTTTTCTGAAGAACAGATGTTAATCATGTGCTGGTACGTGGTGAAAAGTCACTTTGTTAGTGAGGAGTCCAACCAGCTCCACGTACCGAAGTCCTAAATGATCAAGAGGGCTGTCATGGGTTGAATTGTGTCACCTCAAAATTCGTATCTTAGAGTCCTAACCCCTGGTATCCGGGAATGTGACCTTATTCGGAAACAGGGTCTCTGCAGATGTGATCAAGTTTAAAATGAGGTCTTTAGGGTGGACCCTAATCCAATGTGACTTGTGTCCTTATAAAAAGGAGAACTTGGAGACAGGCATGGAGAGAGGAAGAACATGCAGACTTCCATCTACAAGCCAAAAAAAGAGGCCTGGAACAGATCCTTCCCTACAGCCCTCAGAAGGAACCAACCCTGCTGTCATCTTGGTCTCAGCTTTCTGGCCCCCAGAACGATGAGACAATACATTTCTGTTGTGTAAGTTGCCCAGTTTGTGGTACTTTGTTATGGCAGCCCTAGGAAACAAATACAGGCCCTTCAAGAAATGAAACTAGGGGATTCTCTGACAGTCCAGTGGTTAAGACTCAGCGTTTTCACTGCTGAGGCCCGGGTTCAATCCCTGGTCAGGGAACTAAAGATGCCACAAGCTGCACAGCAAAAAAAAAAAAGAAATGAAACTAAAGAGGAATGTTGTAGACCATGTTGAGGATTTTAGATGTTTTTATCCAAGTGCAATGAGTGTGACATGGTCCAAAATGGATGTCTGGAGACCAGGAAGAAGGCCATCACAGGAGTCCAGGTAAGAGATGACAGTGGTATGGAGAGAAGTGGCTTGAGTCAGGGTTTATTTTGGAGATGGAGTCAACAGGACTCAGTGATGGACTAGATGTGGGGCAGCGGGTTATGGAAACAGTGGTTTCAAGAATGACTTACCGGCCTTGGGTTTACACAACTGGGTGGATACTGTCAGTTCTTCAGAAATGCGGAAGAGTGGAAGAGGGGCGCATTTTGGGGATGGGCCAAAGGTATTTTGGAAATACTAAGTTTGAGATACTTGTGAGATATTTAAGTGTAACTTTCAAGTAGACAATTAAATATCTAGATTTGGAACTCAGAAAAGAGATCTCAGATGAACAACAAGGTCCAACTGTATAGCACAGGGAACGATATTCAGTATTCTGTAATAAACCATAATGGAAAAGAATATGAAAAAGAACATGTATGTATATGTATAACTGAATCACTTTGCTGTACACCGGAAACTAACACAACACTCTAAATCAAATATAGTTCAATTAAAAGAAAGGAAAAGAAAAAAAATAAAAAATATTACTTGGCAAAATAAAAAGTTGCAACCATGAAAAAAAAAAAAAAGGATAAGAGATCTGATCTGAAAATATAAAATTGAGATTTGTTAGTGTATAAATGTTATTTAAAACTGTGAAAAGATGAGATCATCTAAGGAGAGAATGTAGAATGAGAAGACAAGGAGTCCAAAACTGACCCCTAAGGAGCTCATATGAGAGGAAACTTAGGATTCCTCAAAATGTCAGGGCTCAGCTGACATTTTGGGCCAGATAATTATTTGTGGAGGGGGCCGCCCTGGGCATTGTATGATGTTGACCAGCGTCCCTAGCCTCTCCCCACTAGATGTCCCCTCAGTTGTGACAACCAGAGATGTCTCCAAGCATTGCTAAATATCACCTGGGGGGGGGGCCAAAGTCACCCCTGGTTGAGAACCACAGGTGTGGAATCAGCAAGAAAAGTAAAAGTATAAAGAGTAACTCAAGAGGGAGAAGGACAAGCAGATGGTGTGAGGTATCATAGGCTTCGAGCAAAGACTATCTCAGGAATTAGCAACGTGCAACTCGATGCAGAACAGTCAAGGAAGATACAGACTAGGAAGCATCTGGTAATTATTTATTTATTTATTTATTTGGCCTCACGCATGCGCATGTGGGGTCTTAGTTCCCTGACCAGGCATCGAACCCATGCCCCCTGCATTGGGAGTGCAGAGTCCTAACCACTGGACCACCAGGGAAGTCCCCGGCATCTGGTCATTTTGCAACATGAAGATCACCAGTGACTTGCAGGGGGAATTTTGGTTGAAGCCATGGGAGCACAGACCAGTGTGGAGTAGACTACAATTATATTTTTATTTCTAGAGTTGGTAATATATATAAACGTAATCCAGTTTTAATAATATTTGTGCAGGGTTTTTAAAATTTTTTTAATTTTTATTTTATATTGGAATATGGTTGATTAACAATGTTGTGTTAGTTTCAGGTGTACAGCAAGGTACATATACCTTACAGTCTATTCATGGGAAACTGCTTACACCCTGAGGCGGAGACCCCATTCTCCCCGCCAGTGATTGGTTTAGGAACAGACCTGTGTGATCGACAAAGACATGAGAAGAAATCTAAAGGCTTCCCGTAAATGTTTCCTTGCAGATACAGACAACGAAGAAGGGACATCTGTATTCCTCTCCAGGGTGTGGCTTCCCAAAAATCCCTGGAGAATTTGGGGCACTTTAACACAGATTTCCTCTCCGCTGTGTAAGGAGAATTCACCTGAGGTAAGTCAAGTAGGAAATGTAGCAGAAAGAAAAGTGGGAAGAACACGGGTTCTTGAATGAAATACTTAGAACTTGGAATTAACCAACCTGGAATCCTTCTATAGTCAGACGTCTTGAAGACCAAACCTAATTGCCTGCCCCCCCACCACCCCGGTCTGTTTTCTGTTGTTTTAATCCATTTGTTTGTTTATTTGCTTGCATTTATCATCACCACCCAGCACATCTTTCCCTTGGGAAACTTCATTCTTTTGTCAACAGCCTCTGGAACAATGCGATCCTTCTCCTCTGATATTCTGTTCTCCTAGGCGGAATCCTGCGTTCCCCATTTCACGGTTTTCCAAAACAAGGCAAATCAGCCACAGTCACCTGCTGACCCCTGATCTACTCTCTTCCCTGGTTCATCTCTTATGAAGTCGGAGCCTCTCAGAGCCCCCTCTCCATGTGGGTCCCAGCTGTCCCGTGATTCTCGCTGCCTCCCCTCCCTCCGCCCCACCCCCCCACCCGGCACCTCCGGAGTCTGCACCCTCGGTTCTCACTCCCTTCCCGGAGCACTGCCCCAGTAACCATTTGCTTTGATGACCCTTGCAAGCCCCTACCCTCACAGCTTCAATGACCTCCCGTGACCTTCAGCTACACCCACCTTACACCTCATCATCGCCTGAAGCTGCTCCACCTCCAAGACCTGAAACTCATACATTCTTTCCGCTGTTACAACATCCGATGGCCTTCCGGTGCAGCCTCAGTGTGACCTTTGATGATCCTCAGCCCCGCCCTAATCTCCCCTGAGTTCCCTTCTGGAAGTAAAAGATAAATGGAAGCCCTTAGGAGCTAAAAAACACCATGAACTCTAAGGTATTATGACCACTTCACTGTTACACCTTTTTTTTTTTTTTTAATTTAATTTTTTTTGGCCTCACGCAGCATGCAGGATCTTAATTCCTCGATCAGGGATTGAACTCAGTGCCCCCTTGACCAGGGATTGAACCCAGTGCCCCTTGTAGTGGAAGCACAGAGTCCTAACCTCTGGACCTCCAGGGAATTCCCCATTGTTACACTTTTAGAACCATCCAGCCTGGGAGCACACTGTGTTCAAGCATTTCAACTAAATTTTTACCAGCATTCAGGATCCCTGCATCCTCTAAACCCCCTTTGTCAGAAGCCAAGGAAAACTCACCATGAGTTGTCCTCACTCTTGATTCTAGGCTGTAGAAACTGCAAAAGAAAATTAAATGACCATGTGTAAGCCAACATTCATGCCCCAAATGTCTAAAAAAAGGTTCATGGAAAGTTTATTTCAAGAAAAAACAAACCAAAAAAAAACCTAGTGTGTCCTGCTAGCTGAAGAGGAAAGCAGATGCCATAAAGAAGATGCTACAAAATGTGTCTTCAGTTTTCCCATCGGGTCACCTTTCTGGGCATACCCAGCCAGCCTTGGTTGGCCGCCCAGGCGTTCCTTTTTCCCCTGATTGCCCTTCTTCCCTCTTCCTTCACTCTGGCCAGCACTTGAGATGCTGAGACTGAGGCCATGTTGCAGGCGCCATTCTGGAAGTAACAGCAGGCACTGCGGTCAGCACGTCCTAATAATGCTCCACAGGAGTCAGATGAGGTCTTTCAGATTCTTCAGAAAAGGACAGCTCACCTACCCTCCACCCCCCACCAAAAAAAACACCTTTCTTTCTTAATATTGCTTGACTCTATCAACAAATTTTGCTACATTACATTGGAGTTGTGTCATCCAAGCATCTGTTGAACGTAGAGTTAATATCACAGCTCAATGAAATAATGATACATTTAACACAAAGTGGTATAACTTTATGCTGACCATTCCACCCAATGAGCCTGATTGGGGGGCGGGGTGAAGGGGGTAGAGGGGAGGGGATGAGTGAATATGCAATTTCCTCATTAGCCTCAGTCCCCATGGGTCTCCCGCCTTGTAAGTGTCTCAACCACAGCAACTGTGACTCTGTTGTTCATATATATGAGCATATATGTGTGTGTCTACACATACATATATATATACGACCCTTCAATTCCAGTTGATGGCGTCATTCCTTGCTCAACAATAGAAACACTGCTCTCTTCCAATCCTGAAGACTCTTGTGCTTACGAGAGACAGTAACGTGAGTCACCCATATGGTGTCACCACGAGAGATTTTCAGGAATAAGTGTGACCTTCTGCTACTTTTGCCTTACACACTGATTTAGACTCTAAGCCCGACTTGATTTTCACCTCTGCTCTCTCACCCTAAAAGACCCCTTGTCCACCGGAGGTGAGGTGAGCAGACTCAGAAGCCGAGCAGGCTGTCATCATACCATCGCAGAGACAAGTTTTGTAAGTCGGCTGGACCATCCGGACACCCCAGCACCACGTCCTCACAGGAAATTGACTTGATCTCTGACTCTCCTCAGACACTTTCCCAATCCTCTGGGGCCTTTGCAAGCCCTGGATCTACTGTGGGCCTTTCCAGGATCACCCAGCCATCTCATCTCTTTTTTTTTTTTCTTTTAAATAATTTTAAGAACTCCATTTTAATTTATTAATCGACTTTTTAGCTATACATTTTTGCATTTTTTTTTTTTTTTTTATTGATTGATTGATTGCTATGTCGGGTCTTTGTTTCTGTGCGAGGGCTTTCTCCAGTTGCGGCAAGCGGGGGCCACTCTTCATCGCGGTGCGCGGGACTCTCACCATCGTGGGCTCTCCTGTTGCGGAGCACAGGCTCCAGACGCACAGGCTCAGCAGCTGTGGCTCACGGGCCCAGTCGCTCCGCGGCATGTGGGATCTTCCCAGACCAGGGCGCGAACCCGTGTCCCCTGCATTAGCAGGCAGACTCTCAACCACTGCGCCACCAGGGAAGCCCTCATCTCTTTTTTAACTGAAGAAACATATATCACCAAGCTCCTCGGATTCCCTTCCGTCCACCTGAAGGAAAATTTATAAATCTGTTAGTTTTTTGCTTTATGTCAGTTTCAGAATGCATCTACCTTTCCAAGGTCAACCACCTCTCCCTGTGCTTTTTTAAAAATATTTTTCTTAATGTGGTAACATATATACAAACATAAAATGTACCCTTTTGACCGTTTTTAAGTGTGAAGTAGCATAAAGTACACTCACAATATTGTGCCACCATCACCACTGTCCATCTCCAGAACTTATTCATCATCCAAAACAGAGTCTCTGTCCCCATTAAACACGAACACCGGGACTTCCCTGGTGGCACAGTGGTTAAGAATCTGCCTGCCAATGCAGAGGACACGAGCTCGAGCCCTGGTCCGGGAAGATCCCACATGCCACGGAGCAACTAAGCCTTTGCACCACAACTACTGAGCCTGCGAGCCACAAGTACTGATCCCACAAGCCACAACTACTGAAGCCCGTGCACCTAGAGCCCGTGCTCTGCAACAACAGAAGCCACTGCAATGAGAAGCCCACGCACCGCAACAAAAGGTAGCCCCCGCTCGCAGCAACTAGAGAAAGCCCACGCACAGCAACAAAGACCCAACGCAGCCAAAAATAAATAAATAAATATTTATTTATTTATTTATTAAAAAAAACCACTAACACCCACTCCCCGGGCTTTTGAGGGTATGAAATACTATGACATCTTGATTTCCTCTCTCTTAATGTATTTTCTTCAGTCTATAAACATTTTGGTTTCTCATCCCAGATAGGCTTTTCTCAACCTCATTTTTCTTGCCCTCCATCATCTGCCCATCAGACCACCTGCCCTTCTCACTCTTCTCCTTCATTAAACTGGAAAATTCTTCAAGGTCAAAACGATGACTTTCCCACCCATACCCTCAGCACCAGACTTAGCATCTGACACAAAATAGGCAATAAATATTTGTTGGATGAATAACTAAAGGAAAACAATCACTCCGGTTGTAAGAACACACTGAGCTCTGCGCTGAACCATTTACATGGATTTTTTTCATTACAGGCAGGTGCTTTCATTCATCTTATTTTGCAGTTGAGAAAATTGAGGGTTCTCAACTAGGACGTGGTAAAGCTGGGTTTGGTCTCCTGGGATTCTGACTCCAGAGACTGCACTCAACACTTCTACAATTCTGCGTCTGTCTAGTCCATGATACAAATTAACCTACTCTTGATGGTAGTCTCTACCCTCCAGAATCTTTGTAGAAAAGATACTTACATTCCTACCCAATCTCAGCACTTCATGAACATCCTCTTTCAAGTGTTAGAGGTAAGCAGTATTAGGTGATTTGTTTAGATTGAGTTTGATGTCCTAAATTAGTAGCAGAAGTAGAAGAGCGATTGGGCTTCCCTGGTGGTGCAGTGGTTAAGAATCCACCTGCCAAGGCAGGGGACACGGGTTCGAGCCCTGGTCCGGGAAGATCCCACATGCTGCAGAGCAACTAAGCCCATGTGCCACAACTACTGAGCCTGCACTCTAGAGCCCACAAGCTGCAACTACTGAGCCCACGTGCCACAACTACTGAAGCCCACGCACCTAGAGCCCGTGCTCTGCAGCAACAGAAGCCACCACAATGAGAAGCCTGCGCACCGCAGCGAAGAGTAACCCCCACTCGCCACAACTAGAGAAAGCCCGTGCATAGCAACGATGACCCAATGCAGCCAAAAAATAAAAATAAAAATAAATTAAAAAAATAAATAATTACTAAAAAAAAAAGAAGAGTGATAGTAGGTGAATTAATACAGCAGAGGAAAAAAATGTATTATTTTCTTTCACATTTTCATAAGGTTTTATACATTGTAGTAGATTGTGTTTACTGATTATTTTCTGTCCTCCTTGAAATAGGAGTGTATTTCTCCCTCACTGGCATCCAGGCATCTAGGCATCCAGGCCCAGCCATTTGGCTTGGTTTAGCCAATGAAGAATATGTCCCAGAGAGTGGACCCTCCTTCAGCCCGGATTCAAAATGAAGAAAACATGCAGAGCCAGCAATGTGAGTAAGAAGTAAGTCTTTGTTCTTGAGATTCCGGGGTTGTTTGTTACTAAGCATAATCTAGTGATAGTTGACTGATTGATTCATCCCAATTATATAAACTCAATGAGAATACAGTTAGAATTTAAATGTAAAGAATGTTCCAAAGTTAACCCTTTAATGGAGTTACTGATAGTCCTAAATAGAGCAAATAGAAAATTCCTAAGACATCAAACTTGATTTAGTATGTATGACTTTTAACTGGTTTGAGAAAGATGTGATAAAATGAAGATTTTAAACCTCAGGTAGAAGTTATGATTTCAACAAGATATTGATTTTAATAAAATATACATGTTAAAATGATTTGAATATTCTGTTATTTATTTTTCTTGTAGTAAGTGAAGTCTTTCAAATTATACCTTTTCCTCTAACATTCACTCAAAATATTTAGGACATATGCATTTTCTGTACAATAAAATATAACTTTAATACTGATCTCCTTTCCCCCAAGGATGAAAACGCATTCTCTCTACAGGTCATGTGTTATATGTGAAAAACATACAGTCCTAATAAAATGCTTTAAAGCCCAGGTGAACGCCACTGTGAATTGGTCCAGCTTCTTCAGCATCACTTTTAAAAGATCTATAAATATATCTGTCTTTATACCTTTGGCCTTCTCAACGCTGGGGCTATGCATGGGCTGACTCATAAATGAGACTCTATGTATGATTTGAAGAGGACCACAGATTCAACACAAGTTGTCCTTTGCCCTACACAAGCCTGACAGTCAAGGACTAATTGTATAATATTAAAGCGTTTCATATTTGAACTAGTAAAGTCAAGATGGCTGAAAGATCGATCCTTTTTTATTAGCCAAAGCAGATTTTAGTGTATCACATTAGCTGAGCTCTGCCGAGGATATTGGTAAGTTGTTTCCCAGGTGGAAAGGTGGAAAAGGTATTAAAATTCTTCAGTGTCTCCCCAGACCCTCGAGGAAAAAAAAAAAAATTCTTAGCAAGACAGACTTAAATCCTCTGAGGTCTGGCCTCTGATTTCGTCCCCAGACTCATCTGTCTGCCTCCAGCTAACTGAATGATTTAAAGAGGACATTTCCAAGTCCTCTTCTTCTGGAGAACTCTAACTTTCCTGATTTTCCATGTGGCCTGTATTTTATTTAGGAGAGCTAATGCTAGTTGTGACAACTGAAAAGCCTGAAGACTTCAACGGTTTATACAAAGAGCCCCACATGGACCTGGTTTCTGTCTTCCATTTTGTGTTCACATCAGCGGGAACACAGGCCTCCGCGGTGTCCATGTCAAGGAAGAAAGGGAAGGAGGAGGAGGCCCCTGGTGGGAGGCCAGAGCTCAGAGTCCAGGGCTAGAACTAGTCCCACAGCCCCAAGTTCGCTACAAGGGAGACCGGGAATTGGAGGGGTGGATAGGAGTCTAGCACCCAACCCCAACCTGTGCTTTATCAAGGCCATAATTGCACCACACTGAGTCAAAAAACATCTGCTTACTCATCTCCCTTTTCCATTCCATGAGGAGTGCTTTACAGTTGCTTTTGTACCTTAATTGTTTTTACACCCAGAGCTCCCAGCTCCTTCCCCACATAGCAAGTGCTCAATAAATGCTTGTTAAAATAAAAATTATACCATACGACGCAGCAATCCCACTACTGGGCATATACCCAGAGAAAACCATAATTCAAAAAGACACATGCACCCCAATGTTCATTGCAGCACTATTTACAATAGCCAGGGCATGGAAACAACCTAAATGCCCATCGACAGACAAATGGATAAAGAAGATGTGGTACATATATACAATGGAATATTACTCAGCCATAAAAAGGAACGAAATTGGGTCATTTGTAGAGATGTGGATGGATCTAGAGACTGTCATACAGAGTGAAGTAGGTCAGAAAGAGAAAAACAAATATTGTATATTAATGCATGTATGTGGAGCCTAGAAAAATGGTACAGATGAACCGGTTTGCAGGGAAGAAATAGAGACACAAATGTAGAGAACAAACGTATGGACACCAAGGGGGGGAAGTGGCGGGGAGAGGGGTGGTGGGGTGAATTGGGTGATTGGGATTGACATATATGCACTAATATGTATAAAATGGATAACTAATAAGAACCTGCTGTATAAAAAAATAAAAATAAATTTTAAAAAATTGGATGGATGGATGGATAGATGGATGAATGGATCACTGTGAGGCTCTTCAACACCTATGGGGAACATATGTTAGGCTCAATACTTTCTGGAAAACTTCTGCTCTGAGTGGAAAATCTTCAACATTGAGAATCCTGACTCCCCAAAGTAGAGCCCAGGAAATTGAACTTTCTCCAGTCTTCTGTACCACAAGAACACAGGTGTGGGATCTGAGTTTCACTGGTCAAATAGACTCACACAAGGCTTTGGTGCAGAAACAAGCCACAGGAGGAAACAGGCTGTGCATTTTCTTCCCTGCAGGGGCTGGAGGTAACAGAGCTGAGCTAGTAGTACCCGTAGAAGCCAGTGATGCCACAGTTGTCATCCAGAGGAGTTCCTGGTGCAGAGGAGAAATGGGAGAAAGATGGTACCCATAGCCAACCAGCAGAGGTGCCTTCTGATTAGGCTACCTCTGTGGTTGCAGCTTGGGGCATTATTCCATGAGGTTTGGCCTCCAACGTGGTTTTGCAGCTCTCCCAAGATGTCTGTGATCTACTCAATATTTCTTTAACTGAATCCCTTTTTACATAACTAGAAAGAGTCAGCTTCTATTGCTTGCAATTAAGAACAAATTAAGGGAGACTTCCCTGGTGGCGCAGTGGTTAAGAGTCCACCTGCCAATGCAGGGGACACGGGTTTGAGCCCTGGTCCGGGAAGATCCCACATGCCACGGAGCAACTAAGCCCGTGCGCCACAACTACTGAGCCTGCGCTCTAGAGCCCGTGAGCCACAACTACTGAAGCCCATGCACCTAGAGCCTGTGCTCCTCAACAAGAGTAGCCACTGCAAGGAGAAACCCGCGCACAGCAACAAAGAGTAGACCCCGCTCACTGAAACTAGAGAAAGCCCGCGCACAGCAACGAAGACCCAACGCAGCCGAAAATAAAATAAATTTAATTAAAAAAAAAAAAAGAACGAATTAAGATTAAAAAAAATAGCCTGAGGCCACAGGACATTGGAACTGGGAGAGTGAGTGTGGTGTGTGTGTGTGTTTCAATCAAAGGGGAGGGAAAAATAAGCAAAGTCATAAAGGTGATGGCAAATGAGCACTGAAGTAAATTTTGCTGACTTCACCCTGTACGTCTTTTTTTTTTTTTTCTCAAATGAGACAGTCCTGGTACATTACATTATAAGGATTCAGGGATAATGGTCCATTCATAATCTTAATATTTATCTATTAAATTCATGCCTCATTCCTTCAATCTACCATTAAACTTAATAATTATTAAATTCATAAAGTTGTGCTTTAAGTAAAAGTTGTTGTGGAAGCTTCCAGTGGTATGCACATTCTTTGGTCTTTCCAAAAAAGTGTACATTTGAGGACGACCTCAGATTAACAGGATTTCTGAGCTAAAAGAAAATGAGGCCCAGAAAGATCTATTGCCTCACTCCAAGTATCAGAGTTTTGCTGAGTCAAAGGTCTAACGTGCTTAGAACAGCGAGAGAGTCTTGGAAATAGAATTACAAGAATATTCTGAAGGAGACAGTGCTTCTGCTTCATAATACTATAACATTATGTATGTACTAATAAATATTGACTCAAGAAGAAGGAGCTATCATAATTTTGGAAGGGACCCTTGAATAAAAGAGAATTGGGAGTTTTGCCCAAGAAATTTTAACTGGATAAAATTTTTGGTTTGTTTTCGTAAAATATTTATTTCCACTAAAAGTTCACAGACTATCAAAAGTTGGCTTTCTAGGGGATGGCTTTTTTCCTAGTGGTTAATACTTGTCCACGTTAATGCCATTTTTTAAATTTTAAAAACCAATATTTCAAGCAACCCACCAGGGCTTACCACTCTTCCCCAAAAGTGCCTTCTCGAAATTTAAAAAAAAAAAAGAAAACTTTAATGTTGGAAATCCCTTGATGTACGATTTTTCAAATTGGCTCATTGGCAATGGGCAAATGGTATAGCTATGAGATAATTGGCTTGTACCTGCAATTATGCTCACAGTTTAAAGGAGTGTAATTGACGCGAACATCACTGCTTCTAAATGTTTTCAAGGTATTGAAAAGACTAGCTGGAAATGAAGGGTTGACCCTTTCTGAAAGCCTGAATACCGGGAGGTTTCCTAGTCATCCGTCACAGCCAGGGCTGGCTCTTCCTTTAAAACAGGTCCATTTTTCAAGCTGTTGTTGGGATTGCTATAGATCCTGGGGGCCTGACCGAAAACAAGCTCATAATTGAGCCGTAGGAGGTCTGCTTAGCCGAGGACAGGGAACCCCGTCCAGTGAACGCAGGGAGCAGTGCACCTGCTGGAGACCTAACTGATTTTAAAACCTTGCTGGTAAAAAGGTGTGGAGCAATGAGTCTGAGTGTCTTATGTTTGGGGACTTCGGATTTGGTGTGGGCATGGAGGCTGGGAGGCCCTATGGAGTGGGCAGAAAAGACATAATTAAAACTATTCATTTTGTTAAAAAAAAAAATCTGCTTCATCTCCCCAGTGGGCCTTGATCTCTTTGTTACACTGTATTTGGAAAGTTCTATTGAAATGTCATTCAGGGAGTGCTACTTGGAGGCCTCAGAGAAAAAAGGAAAGGCTAGTCAGGGAATAAGAGGCAGTTGAAAGATAAAAGCATAAGTGTTTTAAAAGAGTACTATTTCCCTCAGAGCCTCTTTAGGAAGTGCTTACTGAAACCTAAAAACTTTGACCTGGTTTCCAATCAAATTCTTTCCTATAAACAAAATGAGATTTTAAGGAATTCTTAATTTTGTATAAAACCGGGTCTGATTGGTCTCCGTCACAAACAGGTTAACAAGGAGATTGCACCAATGTGCAAGGAAGATTTGTACCTAAGGGGGGGGGGGGAAGGACAATAATAAAAGAATAATGCCCATAATTAAAATAAGTCCAAATATAGATTTGGTAAGTATGTTGGTGTAATGAATAATTAGCTGGTGAACTCCATGCTTTGGTTCTCAGCTAATTGATACGAACCTTCAATTTGATTTTCTTATTCCTTTTTAATGCCTCTAAATAACCTCTTTCGGCTACTCAAGGTCTCCTGTTGACATAAAGGGAGTCCCTTGTGTACAAGAGGAGACAGCGCAGGAGAACAGAGTTGAAGGAGGGTTAGGGCTGCAAAGACCATATTTGTTGGAGCTAATTTTGAATGAATGCACAAGCAGTATTAATATGCGCTTAGTGTAAATATACAATTATCCAGGGGAAATATGACCACCTTTCTATCCTTCATCCATAAAACTAGCTCTATAAAAGCTACGTATTTCAAGAGTGTAGGAAGTAATATCATCATAGACTCATTGAAAATCGTCAATTATTTTCATTCTCTGAAACCAAAGGAATACAAAGCAAAAGCAATTTTGAAAATTCAGAGTAATGAGTCCAGTCTAGGTTATTAATTGGAATATGGGCAATCTGCTCGTCTTCATTAAAACTTGTTGCCGAGAGAAAGGGATGTTTAGGGGAGGGGTGAAGAAGGGGAGGATAATCTTCTTATAAAGAATTTGAGTTTCATTTTCCAAAGTTTATCTGTGTTCTGCACTCTTGCCGAAATATGAATTTGTAAGCTCCAAGTTAGATAAAACGCAGCACAACTCACTCGCAACGCTTTCATTTATGACTATAATTAGACACTCAAGTGAATCAAATAGCTTGCCTGGGGTTTCTCTGTAGCTCACAGAAAGAATAAAATTTCTTTTTCGCAAAGAAAATAATTTTCTGTCATATAATCAATGTATTTAATAATTGAGTAAATTGGAATCATTTCCTTCTCTACCATCAATAATGTTGTTCACCCAACTCTAATGAATGTGGCATCATGTAAAATTTTATTGATGGCTAAAAACAAAAAAGGAAGAAAAATCATTTAGTCTTTTAAAAAATAAATATAGAAAGAATCTGAACACAGCCTGTTAGAACTTTTGTGAAACTCATTTGTTATTAGGAAAAACTGGATTCTTACATTTTAAATAATTAAAAATTTTATAGTTGATTCATTTTTTTAGAGTGAGAAAGTTCCAAATATCTTGGTAGAAATAAATCTACTGAAATTTACATATATAAAAAAAAACCTATGTATTTCAAGTTTCTTTGGGATTATAAAAAATAAGTGTTTAACATTATTTGACCATTTTCTGAGGTAATTTTTCTATATTACCTGAAATTTTGAGAAATATCAAATCCCTGCTCTAAAAGATAATAACATTTAACATGTTTCTTATGTAGGTGCCATAATTTTCACACTACTGGTATTAAAAAATTTAAGCAACCACCTAAGTATTCTCTCTCTATATATACCACAGTGCAGTAAAGCATTACAGCAATTTAAAACAACTTAGGTAGCAAAAAAGAGTGAGAAGTATTAAGAGAATGATGGCATCTTGTGTACCTCAAAGGTGGTCTTAATTTATAATCCAAAAGGTTTTATTATAATATAATCAAGCTGCATAATCCCCACTCTGAAACTAAAACTGCTATTCAGGATACATATTGTAAATCCGTGACATCAAAGACTGTGATTTTGAAGAAAATTATTCTTTAGAAAGGAAATACCCTACACTTGCCTAAAAATAAGTTTTGCAGAAGGACATCAAGACAGTGTTTCTTTGTAGGTTGTGAATCCTTTCAAAGAGGTGGCACCCTGAATATTAACATCATCTCACATGTTCCCAAGATGTGTGCAATTACCTCGGAGAGAAGAGCCGGGATTGTAAGATCTTGAGGGCTTAGATAATGACATAAAATAAATTGCAATGATTACCCGTGTACTTTTCTAGCAGACGTATTATTTAAAACCAATCTAGGACTTCAGGATGAAACACAGAGGAATGTCCACTTTATGAAATCGCTATTCAAGTGTGACCTGGAGTGGAAGACAAGGTTAATTATTGGTTTTTAACCGAAGTATCATTCTAATTTAATATCAGTGCCCAGGTTTTAAATATTGAAGCAAGTCACATTTTTCAGGGACAACTGCCTTTGAATGACAGGGCTCTGGTCTTTGCTGACCCTTACAGCTCCTGCAGCGCCATCCATGGCAACTCCGTTACTACGGCAACCAAGGAACACGCACAACAACAGGATAAGACCGTGAAATCTGATGTCATACTTTCATAAGATATAAATTGCAAATGATAGTCTAAAGTGGATTTGTTAAGGGTGTGATCTAAATTATAAATTAGTTGGAAGTGAACATGGCACTTTCACTGGGACCACGAATTAAGGGTCCTGTGTTCAAGGATCCTCTGTGTGGCACCCAAGGTGAATAAGACGTAGTTCCTGAAGATCTTTCCTCCCCTTCACCCTCACCCACTTCAACCAGAAGCTGAAAGTTAGTTCACTGCTTTGCTTAGAGGCTTTGTTGCCAAAAATAATGTATTTTGAAAGACTTCCATTGGATTGGTCAATATAAAATCCATAACCAGATCTGATAAGAAACAATCCCACTACTGGGCATATACCCAGAGAAAACCATAATTCAAAAAGACACATACATCCTAATGTTCATAGCAGCACTATTTACAATAGCCAGGGCATGGAAACAACCTAAATGTCCATCAGAAGAGGAATGGATAAAGAAGATGTGGTACATATATACAATGGAATATTACTCAGCCATAAAAAGGAATGACACTGGGTCATTTGTAGAGATGTGGGTGGACCTAGAGTGTGTCATACAGAGTGAAGTAAGTCAGAAAGAGAAAAACAAATATTGTATATTAACACATATATGTGGAATCTAGAAAAATGGTATAGATGACCTTATTTGCAAGCAGAAACAGAGACACAGACACAGAGAATAAACATATGGATACCAAGGGGGAAGTGGGGTGTGGGATGAATTGGGAGATTGGGATTGACACATATACACTATTGATACTATGTATAAAATAGATAACTAATGAGAACATACTGTATAGCACAGGGAACTCTGCTTAATGCACTGTGGTGACCTAAATGGGAAGGAAATCAAAAAAAAGAGGGGATATATGTATATGTATAGCTGATTGATTTTGCTGTACAGTAGAAACTAACACAACATTGTGAAGCAACTCCAATAAAAATTAATTTAAAAAAAAAAAGAAAGAAATGATCCAGATCTTTGCCAAATTTCCAAGACCGTTTCTGTGTTAGAGGTTAACTCTCGGTTTCACTTTTCCACCTTGAAAAACGGACTTAAGTACTTTTGTGTCTCTGGTTCCCACTCTAGAAGACGAGGATCCTAATTAATTCTGTGGGTGTTTGTGTTCTTTAAGGACTTGCAGTGCCTTTCATCCAAGTATCTCTAGAACTTCATCATCAACACACATTTGGACAAGAAAGTGAAAATGGGAATTGTTACTGGTCTTAGTTTATTGGAGTTCTACAATTAGACTCTATAAAGTCTATTTTCCATCTTATGTTGAGGACAAAACATGGAACCTAGGATTGAGCTTTGTGGGAAGGCTCTGTTAAGAGTTTTTTTAAAAAAATAAACCTGAGATGAATGTGGCAATAGTCACAAGGATGTGTCTTGGCCATGACCCTGCCATTGGCTCTGATCCAACTCATCTCTAGATTAAGACTCACAGCCAACTTCAACTTTGTAACCCTGGAGACAAATGTCTTAGCCAGTCCTTAATTTGCAAACTCTACAAAAGGAAATACCAAAGACAAAATAGAAGAAAGCAAAATCACTACACATGAAGTGTCTGAGTGCTAGAATCATAGAATCGTAAGAATATGCTATTTTTTTAGGTCAGAAACAGCTAAATCTTGTTCAACCTAGTATAAATTAATAGATATCTGATTTAACATTAAAAAAAATCACTACACTTAAGTGACCCTTTCTCCATCCTGGTTCACAGATTAAATGTAGGTAGTTCTAGCTGTTGCATTCCCCAACACCCCCAGAACCCCATGGTTGGCATGATTAAGAAGCACTCCCCATCCAAGTTCTAAACTGCTCTGCCCCATCCTGTTTCCAAGTCAGATTTCTGTAAATGGCTCTTTTCTCTCCAGATCTGTTTATGTTGCAAGTACAACCCTCATGTCACATATTAAAAGAATATAAAGGAAAGCATATTTATACTTCATAAGAGGTTAGAAGCAGCAAACAATCCTGCCATCTGAGAGCTGGAATCCTTCATCCATTATAAAATATCAATTAAGCACCTTTTGGCCAAGCATTCATGTGCCTTAAAGAAATACAGTCCTCAAATAAATTCACAGTTTGTGGAGGGAATCAAATACCAGACCTGCTGGGTAAGCACCGGTTATCAGAACTAGAGTTAAGATACACAGAGCCTGCAGAGAGAATGCAAGGCAGGACACCAGCTTCACATTGGAGGGAAGAGCAGATAAGGGTTCCTAGAGGAGAGGCTTGAGTTCCGCTTTGCGTAGGTGCAAGGGGGTCCATACAGCGCACAAGACTTTGCAGCATTGCGGTGGGATTGGTGATGTGCAGCGCGGCTGGAGGTCTGCATGCCTGCAGGAGATGGAGGCACGGGCCACGTTAGGAAGGGCTGCACTGAAGAAAGAGTCTGGTCTTCATCCTTTCAAAAAAACCCAGAGAGCCTTTGATGATACTCTTTATCAACTATCTCCAAGGAGTGCCCGCCAGGCCTGTAGCGCAGCCCCGAGACAGCCCCAGCTCTGGCATGGTATCAGTCATCCTCTGCCGCATAACAAATTACTCAAAAACTTGGCATCCTGAAACCGCAAACATTCATTAGTTCACAGTTTCTGTGAGTCAGGAATGCAGGTTGCCTCTGGCTCAAGGTTGCAGTCTGGTCGGGACTGAAGGGAAAGTGCTGCAAGGTGGCTGAAGGATGTGTCCCCAAGCTCACTCCTGTGGCCTCTCAGCGTGAGTGGAGTGGCTTCCCCCAGAGGGAATAACCCAAGGGGGAGTGAGACCCACCCCCGGTGAAGGACACCCAAGGCAGAGTGACGTATTTTTGCAACCTGTTCTCAGAAGCAACATCCTGCTCTCCTGCAGGAGCAGAAAGGACAATGGAGCATCCTTTAATTACATTCATAACTCCAGGGACGTTTTATGTGCACTTACTAGAACCCAGGCATGGTAATAAACTCATTGTTCTTTCTAATTCTTAGAACAATCATGTGAGGTAGGAAATATTGTCTCCATTTTACAGTTGAGAAAGGTGTCATTAATTTACCCAAGGAAAAAGAGCCAGCAAGTGTTAAGAATATTATTGGAGGGCTTCTCTGGTGGCGCAGTGGTTAAGAATCCGCCTGCCAATGCAAGGGATACGGGTTCGAGCCCTGGGCTGGGAAGATCCCACATGCCACAGAGCAACTAAGCCCGTGCACCACAACTACTGAGCCTGCGTGCCAGAACTACTGAAGCCCTCACACCTAGAGCCTGTGCTCAGCAACAAGAGAAGCCACCGCAATGAGAAGCCCGTGCACCGCAATGAAGAGTAGCCCCTGCTCGTCACAACTAGAGAAAGCCCGCGCACAGCAACGAAGACCCAGTGCGGACAAAAATAAATTAAAAAAAAAACCTTGAAGGATAAAACTAGATTTATTTGTGCAACACTCTGTTTTTTTTTTTTTTTCCAGTTACTCATCTACTATGTAATGAATATATTTTTTAAAATGAAATAAAAGTTGAAGAATCTAGACGAGGTAATAACATTTCTAAAAGAATGTAACTAGACTTATATACTGACATGGAAAATTGTCCGAGGTATTTAGTCAAGAAGGAAAAAAAAGAACAGTTGTAGAATTCCATCTTGATTAAAAAATTATAATAATTTTTATGTCAGTTAATTAACTTTTTTAAATCTGAGGGAAATACATCTGTTAACCATGGTTATCTTGGGAGAGGGGGAGGTATGAGAAAAACCTCACTTTTTTATATTCCTAATTTTTCTTTTGTTTTAATTTTTATAATGAGCATTTTTTTTTAATAATCAGAAAAAACAATAAAGAAAAAACCATTTTGTTTCTCACTCCTAAGTAATGTATGGCTCTTACAGTCTGAGGAGTGGGTAAGATTGCCCAAGCATTTTTTTAGAAGTCATTTACATGCTAGAAAGGGGCTCTTTGAGGTGTCTTGTTCCAGAAGGTTCCCTCCTGCGCAGGGACCTTCATAAGCTGTCCCAGCGTTGGCTGCCACACTGCGAGGGCAGAGGAGGCTGTGTTCCCACCCAGGTCAGTGAGCTTTGAAAGCAACAAAGCAAACCCAAACGCAAACCAGAGGGGTCCTTCCAGGCCTTGGCCTCATGGGGGCTCCACGTCCTGAAAGCAACCCACCCCCCAGGGCCAGATTCCCAGGCTTTGCTGCTAAAAAACTGAACCGTGGACTGTTTTTCCCCAGCTGGGAAAAATATGTTTTAAGCTTTTCTCTCACAAAGAGTTCTTAAACCTTTGGAACCTACTACCACTTGCCTTTCTTTAATTTTTTTTAATTAAAATGCTCTCTGCTTTAACATTAAATTACATGTTTCTTGGATATTTTATGTAGTTTTACAAAACACAGCAGGACATCCTGGTGCTTCCCCACCGGAGCGTAATCCATAATGTCTAAAACATCCCCAGCAAGATGCTCGGGTCCCCCGTCTGTTCCCTGCCCCCACCTACCTGGACTTTTCTGCACCTTGTTCCTTCTGCCTGGATTCCTCCTCCTTCCTCCTTCCCTCCTCATTTCAGACTCCATCAACCTTCACCTTCTCTGAGATGCTTTCCCTGTTCTCCCCCAAAGTATTAGGCACTTTCCCAGCTATACTCCCATAGCAAGTGGCATGTGCCTCTTTTTTTTTTTTTTGGACTTTAACTGCTTTACAATGTTGTGTTAATTTCTCCTGTACAATGAAGTGAATCAGCTATATGTATATCTATATCCCCTCCTTCTTGGACCTCCCTCCCTCCCCCATCATCCCACCCATCTAGGTCGTCACGGAGCACCGAGCTGAGTTCCCTGTGCTATACACCAAGTTCCCACTAGCTATCTATTTTACACATGGTAGTGTATTTATGTCAAACCTAATCTCCCAGTTCGTCACACCTTCCCCTTCCCCACAACCGTGTCGACATGTCCGTTCTCTACTTCTACATCTCCATTTCCGCCATGCAAATAGGTTCATCTGTACCATTTTTCTAGATTCCACATATATGCATTAATATACAATATTAGTTTTTCTCTTTCTGGCTTACTCCACTCTGTATGACAGACTCTAGGTCCATCCACATCTCTACAAATGACCCAATTTCATTCCTTTTTATGGTTGAGTATTATTCCATTGTATATATGTACCACATCTTCTTTATAAATGTCATCTGTTGATGGACATTTAGGTTGCTTCCATGTCCTGGCTACTGTAAATAGTGCTGCAATGAACATTGGGGTGCATGTGTCCTTTTGAATTATGGTTTTCACAGGGTATGTGCCCAGCAGTGGGATTGCTGGGTCATATGGTAGTTCTATTTTTAGTATTTTAAAGAACCTTCATACTTTTCTCCATAATGGTTGTATCAATTTACATTCCCAACAACAGTGCAAGAGGGTTCCCTTTTCTCCACACCCTCTCCAGCATTTATTGTTTCTAGATTTTTTGATGATGGCCATTCTGACCAGAGTGAGGTGGTACCTCATTGTAGTTTTGATTTGCATTTCTCTAATAATTTGTGATGTTGAGCATCTTTTCATGTGTCTCTTGGCCATCTGTATGTCTTTTTTGGAGAAATGTCTATTTAGGTCTTCCACCCATTTTTTAATTGGGTTGTTTGTTTTTTTGATATTGAGCTCCATGAGCTGTTTGTATATTTTGGAGATTAATCCTTTGTCCATTGCTTCATTTGCAAATATTTTATCCCATTCTGAGGGTTGTCTTTTCGTCTTGTTTATGGTTTCCTTTGCTGTGCAAAATCTTTTAAGTTTAATTAGGTCCCATTTGTTTATTTTTGGGTTTTTTTCCATTTCTGTAGGAGGTGGGTCAAAAAGGATCTTGCTGTGATTTATGTCATAGAGTGTTCTGCCTATGTTTTCCTCTAAGAGTTTTATAGTTTCTGCCCTTACATTAAGGTCATTAATCCATTTGGAGTTTATTTTTGTGTATGGTGTTAGGTAGTGTTCTAATTTCATTCTTTTACATGTAGCTGTCAAGTTTTCGCAGCACCACTTATTAAAGAGGCTGTCTTTTCTCCATTGTATGTTCTTGCCTCCTTTGTCATAAATTAGGTGACCATATGTGTGTGGGTTTATCTCTGGGCTTTCTATACTGTTCCATTGATCTATATTTCTATTTTTGCAACAGTACCATACTGTCTTGATTACTGTAGCTTTGTAGTATAGTCTGAAGTCAGAGAGCCTGATTCCTCCAGCTCCATCTTTCTTTCTCAAGATTGCTTTGGCTATTTGGGGTCTTTTGTGTTTCTATACAAATTGTGAAATTTTTTGTTCTAGTTCTGTGAAAGATGCCATTGGTAGTTTGATAGGGATTGCATTGAATCTGTAGATTGCTTTGGGTAGTATAGTCATTTTCACAATGTCGATTCTTCTAATCCAAGAACATGCTATATCTCTCCATCTGTTTGTATCATCTTTAATTTCTTTCATAGTGTCTTATAGTTTTCTGCATACAGGTCTTTTGTCTCCTTAGGTAGGTTTATTCCTAGGTATTTTATTCTTTTTGTTGCCATGCTGAATGGGATTGTTTGCTTAATTTCTCTTTCTGATCTTTCTTTGTTACTGTATAGGAATGCAAGAGATTTTTGTGCATTAATTTTGTATCCTGCAACCTTACCAAATTCATTGATTAGCTCTAGTAGTTTTCTGGTAGCATCTTTAGGATTCTCTATGTATAGTATCATGTCACCTGCTAATAGTGACAGTTTTACTTCTTTTCTGATTTGGGTTCCTTTTATTTCTTTTTCTTCTCTGATTGCTGTGGCTAAAACTTCCAAAACTATGTTGAATAATAGTGGTGAGAGTGGGCAACCTTGTCTTATTCCTGATCTTAGTGGAAATGGTTTCAGTTTTTCACCATTGAGAACGATGTTGGCTGTGGGTTTGTCATATATGGCCTTTATTATGTTGAGGTAAGTTCCCTCTGTGCTTACTTTCCAGAGGGTTTTTATCATAAATGGGTGTTGAATTTTGTCAAAAGCTTTTTCTTCATCAGTTGAGATTATCATATGTTTTTTATCTTTCAGTTTGTTAATATGGTGTATCACATTGATTGATTTGTGTATATTGAAGGATCCTTGCATTCATGGGATAAACCCCACTTGATCATGGTGTATGATCCTTTTAATGTGCTGTTGGATTCTGTTTGCTAGTATTTTGTTGAGGATTTTTGCATCTATGTTCATCAGTGATATTGGCCTGTAGTTTTCTTTTTTTGTGACATCTTTGTCTGGTTTTGGTATCAGAGTGATGGTGGCCTCATAGAATGAGTTTGGGAGTGTTCCTCCCTCTGCTATATTTTGGAAAATTTGAGAAGGATAGGTGTTAGCTCTTCTCTAAATGTTTGATAGAAGTCGCCTGTGAAGCCATCTGATCCTGGGCTTTTGTTTGTTGGAAGATTTTTAATCACAGTTTCAATTTCAGTGCTTATGATTGGTCTGTTTATATTTTCTATTTCTTCCTGGTTCAGTCTAGGAAGGTTGTGCTTCTCTATGAATTTGTCCATTTCTTCCAGGTTGCCCATTTTATTGGCATATAGTTGCTTGTAGTAATCTCTCATGATCCTTTGTATTTCTGCAGTGTCAGTTGTTACTTCTCCTTTTCCATTTCTAATTCTGTTGATTTGAGTCTTCTCCCATTTTTTCTTGATGAGTCTGGCTAATGGTTTAACAATTTTGTTTATCTTCTCAAAGAACCAGCTTTTAGTTTTATTGATCTTTGCTATCATTTTCTTCATTTCTTTTTCATTTATTTATGGTCTGATCTTTGTGATTTCTTTCCTTCTGCTAACTTTGGGGGTTTTTTGTTCTTCTTTCTCTAATTGCTTTAGGTGTAAGGTTAGGTTGTTTATGTGAGATTTTTCTTGTTTCTTGAGGTAGGATTGTATTGCTGTAAACTTCCCTCTTAGAACTGCTTTTGCTGCATCCCATAGGTTTTGGGTTGTCATGTTTTCACTGTCATTTGTTTCTAGGTATTTTTTGATTTCCTTTTTGATTTCTTCAGTGATCTCTTGGTTATTTAGTAGTGTACTATTTAGCCTCCATGTCTTTGTATTTTTTACAGTTTCTTTTTCCTGTAATTGATATCTAGTCTCATAGCGTTGTGGTCGGAAAATATACTTGATACAATTTCAATTTTCTTAAACTTACCAAGGCTTGATTTGTGACCCAAGATATGATCTATCCTGGAGAATGTTCCATGAGCACTTGAGAAGAATGTGTATTCTGTTGTTTTTGGATGGAATGTCCTATAAATATCAATTAAGTCCATCTTGTTTAATGTGTCATTTAAAGCTTGTGTTTCCTTATTTATTTTCATTTTGGATGATCTGTCCATTGGTGAAAGTGGGGTATTAAAATCCCCTACTATTATTGTGCTACTGTCAATTTCCCCTTATATGGCTGTTAACATTTGCCTTATGTATTGAGGTGCTCCTATGTTGGGTGCATAAATATTTACAATTGTTATATCTTCTTCTTGGATTGATCCCTTGATCATTATGTTTTGGGGTGTCTGTGAACTTATTATGATTTTAGGCAACCTCTCTGCTAATGGGTGGGGTTGTGTTCCTGTCTTGCTTGTTGTTTCATAGGGTGTCCAGCACTGGAGCTTGTTGGTCATTGAGTGGAGCTGGGTCTTAGCTTTGAGACAGAGATCTCTGGGAGAGCACTCACTGATTGATATTATGTGGGGCCAGGAGGGCTCTGCTGGACCAATGTCCTGAACTCAGCTCTCCCACCTCAGAGGCTCAGGCCTAACACCCAGCCGGAGCACCAAGACCCTGTCAGCCACACGGCCAGGTACGTGGGGAGTTTCTTGCCTTTTGGGAAGTCTGAGGTCTTCTGCCAGAATTCAGTACGTGTTCTGTAGGAGTTGTTCCACATGTAGATGTATTTCTGATGTATTTGTGGGGAGGAAGGTTGATCTCCACATTTTATTCCTCCGCCATCTTGAAGGTCTCTCCGGAATTCTTCTTTTCTACCCTCTTATTCCCCCACAAGACCTAGAAAAATGCTCTACTTACTACAATCTCTCAGTAAAGATCCATCTAGCAAGTGGAAGCAACGTTAACTAAATTTGCTCAGCAACCTGGAAGGGGGCATTAAAGCAGTTTTTCATGAGTTGTGAACACGACCTAATCAATGGTTTTCCACGTGGACTGCATAATTCTGCAGAGAGAAGTGTTCACACACCGAGTTACTCATTTAATTCAGCCGACAAGCGTGGTACACCCACAGCGCACGAAGGGGAAGCGAAGGTGCTTTCTCCCAGGAGTGGCCGCCTGCCTGGGGTGCTGGCTTGGCCTGGTGAGTGAATGTCTCTCCAAACCAGACAAAAACCACATCGTCTGCTCAACCAGAAGGCAGGAAGGAAGGCACTTTTCTCCTTCCCAAGCCTCTAAGGTTTGATGTTTGGAGCCAGAGCGGGAGATTTGGCTCCCCTTCGTTCCTTCAGATGAGTGTAAGAGACACCTAAACCAGGCAGAATGACGATCTTGGATGAGAGTAAGCATTAAAGTTGAAATGGACGGGAAGGTTCTTGTCCAAATTGCTGGTGAGACCAAGGAGACCCTGACGATTCTGAGATCTGCCGTGTGACCCTATCATCCTGTTTCCATGACTAACCCTCTGTCTGCAGCACAACACCCGGGCTGCCATCAGGCCTGGTCAGGATTCTCGGGCTCCCCTTGGGGCAGGAAGGCATCAGGGACAGGGATTGTGGGGAGGGGGCTCCCACAGGAGCTGCAGAGGGCAGATCTCTCCCAAAGAGCTTGGCCGCATCCCCCAAGTCCACGGGAAGCCCATCTGCAGGGTCAGAGCCTGACTCTGCTGTCATCTTGGAGCCAGAGTCCTGGATTAGGATCTTCCCCCACTGTGGACTCCAAGCCCAGGAGTGAATTCCGTCTGCTCCACCTCCTCAACTGTTCCCCAGAGATGGAGTTTTCGCCCAATGCCACAGGGCTGCTAGGAGAAATAGTGCAAGGCTATAAAATTCCTTCCGAGGGTCAAAGCATTTTGTACCGTACGATAATTTCAATGGTCATTAGTAGTCTTTCAAAGTCACTTAGGAAGTAGTGGTCTACCAACATTTCTGAACGTGGGGTCATTACAGAATGATGAAAGGGTCTTGCCCTAGGTGCCTGCGCATCAACGTTAGGTACACATCGAGCAAGGTTAAACTGGAGGGCTGGTTTACTTTGTAAAACGCCTGGCTTGTTTTTCAAGGTGTAATAATTTGTTGCAACAGACTAGAGAACTGAACTTGGCAATGATGAAATAGCAATTCACGTCCTTCATCAGTTCAACAATTTTTCTTTCATGCTGGATAGTTGTTAAAATGAAAGTCTGCACTGGTCCAGGAATGTTTAATTCTTCTCATATGTGTATTGTTAGTTTTATACTTTTGATTATTTTCTTAATCTACTTTCCAGGCTTACTTATTTTATCAGCTGAAAAGCTGGAAAAAATCCTTATGACTAAATACTTTGCTGTTTATTATCTTACTTATTTTTTTTAGCCAAACCCTATGATAACATTTTAATTTGATAATGTTCCATTAAACACATTAATAGGAGATGGAAAAATAGAACAATTAAGGAATGTTTTAGCAATTTTTAGTAAGATGCATCCTCTGGCATAAAAACATCATATTTAGCCTTTCTGAGCTTCAGCAAACCTGTGACAAATGATTTATATTAATAAGCTGTATGTATACAGCTTATTATACATTAATGTATGCATTAATACATTATTAATGTATCTATGTATACATTTTGAGAAATTCAAATTAGAAGCAATGTCATATGGACACTGGGGATGGCAGCATGAAAATAAAGACATACGCCTGATTCTAACACTTTTTGTTACAATCAGCAAATCATTGAACTTATAAAAGTGCATAATGGAAATAATGTGAATATGTTACATTGATGTCATCACAAGGAACTAAGAACACCAAAAGGTACCCCATAAATGCTACAAAAACAAGTGCTCAGTTAGAACTTGGGCCTTAAACACATTTTATCTGCAAATAAAACTAATGTACATGCCTTTTCAGATTTAATTTTTAGGATATAGCTAATAATCAAACTGGGTCTCATTAAGGGTATAAAATATAATGAATGGTCTTCCAAGAAAGGGAAATAAAAATGTTGGAACTTAGGCTATTAATCTTTTTGATGGCAAAGATTGCAATAAAAGAGAAAGAGAAACTTAAAATAATTATTTGTTAGTGATATTTACTCATTTAAAGAAATCTCACTATGAAAATAATCACATGAAGCCATCTTTAACAAGAATCTTTATATTTCGACTTTACTAAAGTCAATAGTATTTCTTCTTTCCTTCAACACATTTTTCTAGTAGATGAAACTACTGTGATTCTCAAGTTCTAAATTTAATTTTTGGAAAGTAGCTATGGAAGTCATCAACATCTGTGTTAGTACCTGAAAATAAATATCGAGCAGAAACGCAGAAAACAATAAGATTAAGTAATATTTACATAATGAGTCTAAATCAACCACATGTACAAATGTCTTGAATTAAAGTAGCAAAAATTTGAAACTAGATGTTCGGATCTTTTAGAAAAGCTTAACATTTCTTTATCCCAGACGTTTTCTTTCTAAACAAGTTTGTTCAAAATAATTAGAAAAGGGAACCAATCCTTATTAGCCATATATATGCATTTATTTTTTAATTTAGTCACAATATATTTCTCATGTGGCATTGTGAAATTGTTATCCTGTGCTATAAAAATTTATTGTGAGTAGAGCTTAAAGAAATATTTTTGTTTAATATAATATCAACTGTTATAAAAATTTCACTTTGCTTTGGGGGTAGGCATTGTTTACTTGCTACCTTGTTCAAACTATTAAAATATAAAATACTGGAAAAGGCAAAACTGTGGAGCCAGTAAAAAGATCAGTGTTTGCCAGGGGTTAGGGGAAAGGAAGGGATGAGTGGGTGTAGCACAGAGGATTTTTAAGGACAGTGAAAATACTCTGTATGATGCCATAATATTAGATACATTTGTCCAAACCCAGAAAATGGACAACATCAAGAGCAAACCCTGATGTAAAAAGTACGGACTTTGGGTGATAGTGACGTGTCAGTGTAGGTTCATCGATTGTAACAAATGCCCCACTCTGGTGGCGAATGTTCATTCTGGGGGAGACCATAATGAACCCTCCACTCAATTTTGCTGTGAATCTCAAAGTGCTCTAAAAAAATAAAGTCTAATCAGATTTTTCTAGCTATTATAAATTTATTGTATAATTTAAATCATTATATATCAAGCTTCTAAAACTATATTTCTATTTTGTTAAGGACATAAACGCAAATAGCCATCTGACTGCGAACAGCTGACAGTTTGGTTTTCCTCACGTCTTTCTCTGCTGAATTTTTTCAGAAAGTTCTCTTTCTTGGAGCCAAATATCTTGCCATACTGAATTTTCCAAGTCCTACTGGAAAGTCCCCTTCTTGGGGGGCTTGGCATGTTTGCCACGTTGAACAGTGGAAGGATCCATCCTATTCACATGTGTGTACATGCTCCTTCTTAACTTACTTCCTTCTTTTACTTTCTTCCCACTATTTCTATCCACCATTAGCTTGCATTCCCAGAAGAGGGTCAAGTGAACAGAAAGGAGGCTGTACAACATGCCTGGTACGTGCTTGGTGTTCACCGAGAGTATATTTGTTGAATGAATAAATAAATGAATGAACGAACAAATTTCCTTTTCTTTGTTGTTGTTGGTTTTTTTTTTTGGCCATGCCATGTGGCATGCAGGATCTTGGTTCTCTAACCAGGGATCAAACCCGTGCGCCATGAAGTGGAAGGGCAGAGTCCTAACCACTGGACCACCAGGAAATTCCCTACACATTTCTTATCCAGCCTTCAACTTCCCAGTTAGTCTTTCGTGCCGTGCTAATCTTAGGTAAGATGAAGATAGAAGCAAAAGTGAATATCATGTCCCCTCAACCCTCCAGCCATTCCAGCCCCTTTCTTCCCCAATGTGCAGGGCTGCAGGCTGCTGCCTTTCCAGATCCGGACCGTGCTGTGTCAATTTCCCAGGGCTGCTATAACAAGGTACCACACACCAGGTGGGAGAAAACAACGGAAATTTATCATCTCACAGTTCTGGAGGCCAAAGTCCAAAATCAAGGTGTCAGCAGTGCCATGCTCCCTCTGGACTCTGGGAAGAATCCTTCCTTGCCTATTCTAGAATCTGGTGTTGCTAACAATCTTCAGAATTCCACCCCACCACTGCAGTCTCTGCCTCTACGTCACAGGGCCTCCTCCCCGTGTGTCCTGTCTTCACATGGCCTTCTCTCTTTTTATTAGGACACCAGTCATATTGGATTAAAGACCACACTGATGATCTCATCTTCACACATTTATATCTACAAAGACCCTATTTCCAAATAAGGTCACATCCACAGGTACCAGGGGTTAGGACCTGGGCAGAGCTTTTTTGGAGGACACAGTTCAGCCCATAACACAGACCTTCCCTTCCTGGAAGGGCCCAGTGCTTCCAGACAGACCATCCTGAGCATCTATGCAACCACTATGGCAGTGGCAGCAGTAGCAACAAACACCGTGAAAACAAAGCAGAACCAAAAACTCCCGGGTGATGATTTAGAGCAGCTTAATGTTTCTTTATTCCAGAAGGGCAATTTTGTTACAAATATTGAGAAAAGGAAACAAATCTCTACATCTTGACTTTATTAAAACCAACAGATATTTCTTCTGCAAGTTTCCAGTTCCCCAACTTCAGCTACTTGTTGCAAAGGAAATAATCTAATATAAATTCAGATTAAAATTTTGGAAAATTGGTGTTTTCGTCCAATAGTTTGAAATCTTGTGGTGAAGCACCAGGTTTTGCAACAGGAAATTGGAAAGGTGTTTAGGGTGCACACCTGGCATTCTGCAAATTATGCCGCATAGACCATTATGGAATTGTTCCCGAGTCCCGGCTGATGGCAGTCACGCTGCTCGACAGGCCAGTAAGTTGAGAGACAAGGTTTTGGGGCAAGAAAGCTGACTTTATTCGGAAAGCCAGCAAACTGAGAAAATGTTGGACTAATGTCCTAAAGAACCATCTTAATTCGGGGTAGATTTCAAGCTCCTTTTATGCCCGGGATGGGGGAAGCAGGAGGAGGTGAGGTCAGGGGGTGAACACCGGGCGTCAGCTGCAGCCGAGGGGGATTATGAAAGGTCTTTGTTCTTGGTCAGTGGACTCCAGTTGGTATTCACCTGGTCTGGTCACGATGTTCCTACAGAACTGGATAAGGCAAATATTAATTTTTCTTGTTCATGTTTCCTTATCACTGTGGGGAAGACAGAGTTTCTTTAAAAGGGGGCTATCACATACACCCCAAGCTGCAGGCAAAATCCCTTTAGTGACCAACATGTTTACGTGCGGGGCTGAGAAGAGGCTTATGACTCAGGGGTTAAAGCAGCAGAAGAGATGGATGCAATGTGGAATCAGAGATGCCAGGCTTCTAAAAACAAGAGGCCAGCAGGGGACACGTTGGTGTGGGGGGTATGGTCTTAGTTCCTGAAGAATGACTCAAAGATACCTGTCAGACTGTTATGTATATCCCTCGAAGAACTAGGACTCTTGTTTTTATTGCTGAACTATTGTCACCACTGTTCTTGTGTAACTGCTTTTCCTCTGTTTCTGCATTCTCTCACTTCCCTAATTAGTAACTGCATATGCCCACTCCTTGGAACTCAGGGAAGGCCTAGGACATGAAAGACTTTTTCTACAAACAAAAATGGGGGACACAGAGGGGCTTTTGTACCTGAGAGGGCCCCATAGGGTCCCTCCCGCTCAGTTTCGGAATCTGCTTTTAATTGAGGTCAGCTTTTGAAGTTCTCGCTGGCTACTCACATCCAAACAGAGCCAAGCTCCAATTCCTTTCTCACTAGTCTCACAAGTTCAAGGTTCATGAGCAAGTTTAGGTAGTAGGTAGGAGGGCTCTGGTTTGCTTATCCTACAGGCTTGGGGTAAATGTCTTACACAGGCTCACATCCAAAACACAGGTGTTCAGAGTTTATAGATTTCGTTGGCATCATTTTTATAAGTTGAGAACACAGAGAGACAAAAGAGCATACGAAGTTTCATGGGACTTCCCTGGTGGTCCAGTGGTTAAGACTCCGTGCTTCCACTGCAGGGGGCATGGGTTCAATCCCTGGTCAGGGAACAAAGATCCCGCATGCCACGTGGCACGGCCAAGAGAAAAAAAAATCTATATGTTTAAAAAAAAAGTGCCTACGAAGTTTCACGTGTTACCTGCTCTTTCTACTTCTTCCAAGAATCATGGAGCCCTCATGAGGCCTAGGGATTGGAATGCCTTGTCCTGGCTCTCTAGGAGGAGTGTCCTAAAGGTAAAACTTCCCTTATTAGTTGCCTTTTCAGCCCTAATTAACAGGAAAGTTTAGGGAGAAAATATTCTCTGTCCCTTTAAAAAAATTCTAATCAAAATTCAGCAAGTTTTTTGAAAGGTATGAGAGTCTAAAAGATTGAGAGCATTATAATTATGTCTAATGAGGCCGTTTAGGCTTCCATCTACGAAGGCCTCAGGGCTCAAGACGCTCCAATCGGAGTGGGGTGAAGGACATTCTCTGGCTGTCAGTAGGCTGTAATTAAGTTAGTGTGAGTGAAGAATGCTGGCCCAGGTTAGACTTTGAGGTTCTGGAACAGTGAGCTGTGTGGAGAGCTCAGGCAATAAATGGAGCCTGTCTGGATCTATCTAGAGCTTTACATCTATGTGTAAGGTTCGGGGTGGCGGGAGAGCAGATAGCAGATGACTGTTTCTAAGTTGAAATAGGGTATTGCCGCTGAAGGAGCTAATCGTAAATACCAGCAGGTCTTAAAACATTTGTTTTATTTTCTCTTGTTTTTATCTGTTTTATCCACACAGGGAGAGCACAGACCAATTAATACATGAGAGACAGTGTTCATTCATTCATTCATCTGATACACATTTACGGATTGACTAAGAGATGACAGGCGGCCAAAGCTCCAGGCAGGGAGGAAGGGACAGGATCAGTACCTGTGATGTCTGCCGGCCAAGGGACACCCTCCAAGTTTCCACTTGCCTGTCATGACCACAGTCACATCACACAGCTATCCCCAGACACAGGGGAAGTGGATGCTGGTGGGGAGGGGTTAGAGAACAGCACCTGCGACGGAGCACTTCTGAGAAGGTGGTACCTGAAACAGACTTGAGCGATAGGAAGGAAACGGCCGGTGAAGATGGAGAGGAAGAGGGTTCTAGACAGAAGTCGAGGCAAGAACACAGTCTGGTTGGGGATGAGCTGGGCTGGATAGAAATGTGGTGTGGCTGGAGCTTGGTGAACGAGGGGAGAGGGGAAGGAGGTGGGGACCAAGAGGGGTCAGACGAAGACCAGTGAAGCCTTGCAGGGTAGGAATGTTGGGTTTCATTTTTTCTACGTATAATGGGAGCCCACTGGAAGATCCCAAGGAAGGGGTGAAATGATCCGATTGGCATTTTCAGAGGTCGTTCTGGCAAAGCTGCCAAGATGAGAAGGGATTGTTAGGGAGCAAGATTGAAGGAAGGAGAAGCATGGAGGAGTCTCTCTCAGGAGCCTGGTAGGAGACGAGACTCCCATGGACCAGAGGAGTAGCAGAGGAGAGAAACAGAGGTGGATGGATGGGGGCCTTCATTTAAAGGAAGAATCACAGAACTTGCTGATGGAATAGAGTATGTAATTGATCATTCAAACAACAACTGTGAGAGTGAAAGGGGAATCTATAAATAGATACCCTGGATCCACAAATCTATGTGACTGTCCCAGGGAAACCAGGATACAGGGCGAGGGGAGGGGGTGAGGGGTGAAGAATGACTGTGCTTGGGGCGGGGCAACTGGCACTAGTGACCCGGAGAAGGAAAGGGACCAGGCTGTGTGTGTTTGAGGTGGGCTGAGTTAGAGGTAGAGGTGAGATAGCCGTTTATCAGTCAGATTCTCAAGAAAACAGAACCAGAAAGAGATAGATGGATGAATGGACAGATGGATGGATGGGTGGGTAGATGGATGGATGGCTGGCTGGATGGACGGAGATAGATGATAGATAGATAGATGATAGATAGGTAGATAGATAGATAGACAGATAGATAGATAGATAGATAGATTTTAAGGGACTTAATATATAGGGATAGTTGGCAGGCTGGTAACTCAGGCAGGATTTCTGTGGTACTATCCTAAGGCAGAATTCTTTCCTCTCCTGGAAACCTCAGCTTTTGCTCTTAATGACTTCAACTAATTAGATGTGGTCTACCCACATTATTAAGGGGAATCAGCGTTACTTAAAGTCAACTGATTGTAGACATTAGCCACATCTCCAAAACCCTTTCACAGCAACACCTATGTAAGCATTTGACTAAATAGCTGGGTACTGTTAGTCTAGCCGCCTTGACACATAAGACTATCCTACCAGCAGAGATGTCAAATAGAGACGCAGTTGTGCCAGTGGAGATACACCTCATGGAGAGGCTTTGGATGAAGATATAGAACCTTTTTTTAAATCCAAGAAAGAGAATGAGACCCTCTAGAGAGAAGGAGGATAAACAGAGAAAGAGGGGTATGATTAAATCATGGAATATCCCCCATATTCAAAGTTTGAGGCAAGAATCAGGAGTCAGCAGATTAGACGGGGAATTAATGAAGATGGAAGTGAAAGAAAACCAGGAAAGAAGGATTTTATGAAACCAAGGGTAGAAATGGTTTCAAGAAGAAAGCTGTGGGCCGCCTTGTGAAATGGTGCTGAGAATTTAACATAAGATGGAGACATGGCATTAACCACTGGATTTAGCAACATGAAGGCTAGAAAGTGCCTGAGACGTTTGTTTGAAGGGAAACAAAGAAAAGGAGTGTTATTTTGGGAGAGAAAAAAAAAAATGGTACCCATGCCTGGTCCAGGGGGTCGGGGAGATTTTCTGAAGGAGGTGAGGTCTGAAAACCGTGGAAATCTGGAGCGATTTCCATGACATATTAACCAGAGCACACTTTAGCCCCTAGACAGTGGGGACCCTGGGAAGAAGGCTGGCTGTGGGCAGATTTGAGTTTTAATTAAATTACTATGGTTACCAGGCAAGTATGGATTCCGGGAGTGGTGGGTTGGGGGAGGGACGGTAGATCCTGTCTGCTACGTAGTCAAGACAGGAGGGACTTCCCTGGTGGCGCAGTGGTTAAGAATCCGCCTGCCAACACAAGGGACACAGGTTCGAGCCCTGGTCCTGGAAAATCCCACGTGCCACGAAGCAACTAAGCCCATGCGCCACAACTACTGAGCCCGTGTGCCACAACTACTGAAGCCCACACTCTGCAACAAGAGAAGCCACTGCAGTGAGAAGCCCACGCACCACAACAAAGAGTAGCCCCTGCTCGTCGCAACTAGAGAAAGCCCGTGTGCAGCAGCGAAGACCCAACACAGCCAAAAATAAATAAATTTATTAAAAAAAAAGACCAGAGGTGATGACAGACTGAAGTACGCAGGGATGGAAACATGCTTTGGGAAGTGGAAGGCTCACGTGCTTTCCGGCACG
This sequence comes from Balaenoptera borealis, assembly GCF_965194805.1. NCBI lineage: Eukaryota > Metazoa > Chordata > Mammalia > Artiodactyla > Balaenopteridae > Balaenoptera > Balaenoptera borealis. Next base: position 74,341,896 of record NC_138877.1, read on the forward strand.
TAACTGTAAGGGACAGAAAAATTGCAGGAGCACGTGGTGCCATCACCAGAGGCAGCAGGTACAAAATGAAGAACCAGCTTGGTTCGTTTCTCTTTGCTTTTCGTTGGTTGGCTGGAAAGCTGATGAAGTGAGTTTGGGGCCTTCTTGGATTTTTGGTACCTGTGGGACAGTTGGGTGAAGATGGTTTCAGCAGTGAGATATGGAAATCTGCAGTTCTGAAGACACATCTCGTCTCTCCATCAGATCATGAGCCCAAACAGGATGCTCAGCTCCAGGGGTCGCATAACCCAGCCAAGTGAGGACACAGCCCTGGCGACTAGTAGAGTTTCAGAGACGCGCAGGGAGTTTTTGATTGTCCAAGACGCAGACTGTGTTGAGTGTAAGTTTGGCTAATGCAGAGAGTTTTGCTGGTTGATTGGAAAGGGACAGATAAGGCGAAATGATTTTGAATGAACCCACAGCTCACATTTCTAACTCTTTTTCCCCCCCTAGCTGGGCAATGTTGAAGGAAGCATCTTTATTATGCTCTTTTTTTTTTTTTATTCTGCTGGCTTCCTTGCTGTGAGGCTTACATTACTAGTGGCCGCAGGGGTTTCAATAGCAATGTCAAAGCCAAAAGGTTTAGAAGCCAATTATGATGGGTGGAGTCATCTATTAGGCTGATCATCAGGTGACACACTTATTTCGTTTTGCCAAACTAAGGGCAGCCAAAGAGTGGAAAGAAAAACCGAGAAATTTATCAGAGTGTTATTCACTAACCTCAAAAAAAAAAAAAGATTTTCTTGAAAGTGGTGAGTAGCACATAAGCCTTAATTCTTACCCTCCTGTATCCCTTCAGCTGCCTACCAAAGCGTGTTGAGAAAGCTGCATTTGTCTGAAGCATGGGGGGTACTTTCTTGGCATGAATCCCAGAATCTTCCTGCTCCGTGTGCTTGCCAGGGAGGTTGGGAAAGTGGTATAATTTACACACTTGGAAGCATGATGGGTATAAAAGGAATAAAATCATTTCTTGGGCCACAGATCAATGTATCTGACAAGCCTTGATGTATTTCACTTCAGTCTCTAAGAGTAGCTGTGGATTTGGGGGTAAACACTCTGCAATTTGAGAATGAAATACGGGTGATTCTGAGTGGCGGGATGCAGTAAGACCGAGTGTTTGCCAGCCCCAACCGTGGGTGGAAGGGCTAAAGTTTCAGGCAGCAGAATAAAAGGCAGGTGATAGATTCCAGATAATGAATATGGGGGAGTCCACGGATGACACCCAGATGAAAAGTTGAAATCCGTGGAGCAAAACGAAGCTGTCTACTTTGAAAAAAACTTCAGTGTAGGAGGCGACCCATAGGAGCAAAAGCGTGGGGAATATCTGCAAATATACTAACTTGATGTTTAAAAAAAAACTGCAGGAAGAAAAAACCCCGAAACTGCAGGAAAGCACAGAAAATAATAAAACACACTCCTGTACAGCCACTACCCAGAATCAACAAATATCAACATTTGTGGTTTTAATTTTTTTAAGAAAGTAATGACACATTTGATAATGTGAATGGTCCCTTCCCTTTTGTAACTTGAGTCCCATTTCCTACCTCCTCAGAGACAATCATTACGGGAATTTGATATGTGCATTTCCTGTCCAGGTTACACGCATGTGCGCATACACACACACACACACACAGGCACACACAAATGAGATAGTGTTGCTTGTTAAAGTGTACCTATATATTATTGTACTGTACCGCATGATTCTATAGCTTGCTGTTTGGGGTTCAATAGTATGTTTTTGATATCTATTCATGGTGATACACAGCCATCTTATTTACTCCAATTATTGGGTGTACATTTCAACTTCCTAGCATGAATGTGCCAAATCTAGTCCCCTCACTCTAATCGTTGTATATCCTTTTGAATTCTATCATATAAATACATTGCCATTTTTTTCCATCCATTCGCAACGCTGTGGTGAATCCCCTGGTTCATGTCTCCCTACACGCAAAAGCTTGAATTTGTCCAGGATATACGCCTATAAGTGGAATCTTATCTGAAACTCTAACAACAATTACCAATTTGCTCTCTAAAGATATTGAATCAATCTATCTTCCCAAAAAAATACATCAGTATTTTTTGGAAATTCCTAACAAAAAAGAGAGCTGGCCATTCAGTCCACCAAACCTTTCGGATGCCTGACGGTTTAGACCAGCATCTGTCTGAATGATGGGCTAGAATAAGGGAAAGAGCTGATCATATTACAGTTCGCCAGATATTCTGTGGTGGCCCCTCTGCAGGGCCCTCCTTGTGGTAGCCCTCACTGTGGGAGAATTATGCTTCTCTGACCCCGTGCACTTTTGCCAACAAACTGTGAGTCGAAAGTGACGTGCATCGTTTGTAAGCAGAAGTTAGTTTCAAGAGCCAGCCCCCTGGCTCACCAGGTCTTTCTCTTCCATCTGCCCAGCAATTTTCCACACAGGGGCCTCTTCTTCATTACGGGTCCCAGAGCAAGGGGAGCAGAGCTTCAGTCTACATAAAAGGACACGAAGCGGGAATGACGTATAAACTTTTGTTGTTGGAATGCACTCAGACGGTGTGCCCATCGTTGTAGCAGCGTCGCGGTGCCCATCGTAGCTGCTACAGACATTCTCAGAATGAAGAGGAGCAGCGCTGGCAGCCGCCGTAGTGAGAGTAAATGCATGATGAAGACTTTGTGCACTAAGGAAAGATATTTTTAGGGCTGTGCTGAGGCTAACCCACAGTTGATTGCTGTTTGAGGGCAACGCTGAAATGCTACGTTATATCAGTGTTTAGAACTTCTTTCGTCAGAACATTAGAACTCCTCCGATTCCCTATAATCGCTGTACCAAACAGATGAAAGAAGGGCAAATACAGCCTTCTCAGTTGGGACAAAGACAAGAAGTAGCCTATATACCTGGAAAACTTCCCTTCTGAAAATTCTTTAAGACTTGGGACTTCCCATCTGGAGAGGGAAATCATCCCCGAATGTCACCACTCATTTTGTTGTATCCATTTAAAAAAAAAAATAAGACAGGATTTTACTGTTCAGTATTTTATTTACTATCATTTAAAAGGATGACTTAAAAGGACGTTCAGCTAGGACTTACGTAAGAAAATAACCTAATTAGAACATGAGAAATTAGAAATGAGGAAAAATGACAGGGGCCATTTGTTCAAAATTGTGAGTTCTGGTGCTATAGAGTGGAAGAAGATAAATTTGAGGATATAAAAAGGAATAGCTAAATACTGTCTGGAAATTCAAGGAGGTATCCACTAAGCAATGCGCATTTTTTTAATTGAAGTAGAGTTGATTTACAATGTTGTGTTAGTTTCAAGTATACAGTAGTGATTCAGTCATATATATGTGTATATATATATATGTATTCTTTTTCAGATTCTTTTCCATTATAGGTTATTACAAGATATTGAGTAGAGTTCCCTGTGCTATACAGTAGGTCCTTGTTGTTTACCTATTGTATATATAGTAGTGGATCTCTGTTAATCCCAAACTCCTAATTTATTTCACCCACAGCAATGCATATTTGTTAAGCTCTAATTATGTGTTAGTTACAGTGTCATGTGAAAGGGAGATTCAAAGAAATGTAAACCACAATACCTGTCTTCCCAGACCTCAAAATACACTTGGGCACATTGGACATAAGCATATGGAAAAGCATCCAGTGGTACTGGTAGAAACCAAGGCACAGGTACAGATAAGGAGGACTCCGAGGTGGCCGTGGGCCCCCTTGTCCTTGCCCAAGGTCAAGCAGCTAGCAGGTGGCAGAGACCAGACTGGACCAGTTCTTTCAACTCCAAAACACAGCTCTGTTATTTCACGACGCAGACAGGTGGCCCAGGGGCCATATACAGTCCACAGATGTGGTTTTTTATTGATATCTGGCCTGCACAGTTTCATAAATTCAAGGCAGCGTATAACAGCAGCTCAGAGAGTTCCTATGAAAATTCTTATTGCTCTAATTCTGACCATCGCCTCCTCGCAGGTACCAGCGGGCCGGGGGTTACTGGCGGTTCCAGGAGGCGGGGCTTGCGCTGCCAGATCCGCCCAGCCTTACGGCTCACGTGACGGATGCACATGCAGTCACCCCATGCCTCCCGTCGGCCTCCGGGGGGCCTTTCTCTGACCAGCCAGCAATGAGGATATTATACAGATGTTATCTGGCCCAGGCTACATAAAAGAAAGCCCCAACTGGGTGTCTAACGCTGGAAGATTTAGTTCCCCAACTGTCAAATGTCACTTAGCCTGCACCTGGCTCCCGGTTCCATTTCTCCAACCTCCTTGGCTACTGCTCGCCTGCGCTAATCTCTGTTTATACCTTTCCTTGTCATCCCAATTTGATGCATGGTCCCCCTTCTCTCAGCCTGGGACCTCAGTTCTCCTCTTGCCTCTGGCTTTCATCTCTCTCCTCTGACTCTTGGATAAAACAAACAGGCTTCCCGTCAACACCCATGCTGGCAGGACCTGGCCTAGCCCACTTTGCTGCCCAAGTTTAACTTGTATTAGTTTACTACGACTTCATTCTTTTACTTATTTATTAATGCAGCTCATCTATCTTAAATTATTTTCTGTAACAAAAACTCAGAAGAAATCCACAGCTATTGTATAACAATTCAAATGAGAAAGATAGAGTGAAAATCAGCTAATGAAGAGGGTGAGGGATAATTGTACCAAAAAAACTAAGGCTAAATAACCCATAGTTATTCCGGTGGTGCTTTAACAGTTCTCAGCCTCACAGAAACCATGGCCGAAAAAAAAAAAAAAAGCGATCATGAATTAATACAAGTTATGTGACTTAAGTATCAAATAAAAGAATCATATTAGTTCATTTGGAGAAAAAAATTTCTACAATCAACTTTAAGGAAAAAAAAAAAAGGTTCAATGAAGAGAAAACTTTTTTCAACAATGAACTATTTCTCTGAGTATTAAAGACAAAGCAGACCCTTCCCTCAAAGGAGAATTTTAACCCACAAGAACAGAGCATTTCAGTGAGATAAAAAGACGCAGTCTCCTTTTTGACCTAAAGTGTTCTCCACTGATGTAAATATAAGCGTGGTTGGAATGTTCCATCCATGGGAACAAACACTCATCCTGACGCCTTCCGTTGTCATTGACATGATCTAATTTCACTGAATGCTACTATAACTTGCTAACTTTAGTTACCACTTAGCACCTGAAAATTGATACTTTGAAGGCCTTCGAGGAGAGCTCTCCAAGTTTTCTTGAAGCAACACTATTTTTCTTGACAGGTCCATTGTGTGAAATAGACCCATCATTTCATTACTCCTGGACATCAGATTGTAGGGATTGGACCTCATTCCGCTCTCAGCGTGCCTGGGCCTGACAGCTCCTTTACAATGTTTCTGAAATTCCATTATCCCTGCTGACCCCTGTGACCTGCCCTTTACTTGGCGGGCATCTCCCCTCTGCGGGTGGGGATGGGGGTGGAGGCGGTACCTTCAACCTTTCCCTTTTAGGGGCTTTCAAAGCTGTTCTTTCAGAAACCAAACAAGAGTTGGAGCCCACGGGTAACGCATGGAGGACTTCTTTTAACTTTCCCCCAAATGATCTACATAGACAAACCCAGCCACCTGAGTCAATGATTCGGCAGAAAGATACGGGTTTGAATCAGAGCGTTTTCCTCACTATCGGACTTGGATGGCAAGTGAAAAGGCCAGGTTTTTAGTGGCCTCGGGCACGTGCCAACCTCCTAGCTTTGCAACAGATGCCAGGCCCCCCAGCCAACGTGAAGATGGGGTCCACAGGTCCCCAATTCTCCAATCTGGGCCTGCAGCCTTGGCTGAGAACATTTCAGAAGCATCAGCCTAGCAGAGGAGGCGACTGGGAGCCAGGGTGATGATGGTGACTTTCAATTAGCACTTTGCTCCGCTGAGCTAGCCACCTGTCAACTACTGGCACAGAGACCGCCCACCAGCGACCTCCGATGGGGCGACACAGCCAGATCTGGAAAGAGAGACAGCAGTTAACACGGAAGCAACAAAAATGAGTTAGAGGAACTGGGGAGACAGGCGAGGCGGGAGCTCTGACAGGGCCAGCTGTCCCTACAACTCCTGCCTCCGGGGACAGGGAGAATGTGACCAGAATATGAGGGCAAGTTCAGACCTGACTTTCCTACAAACGTTGGAAATGCATCATTCTGTGTCCCGATCTCAAGTATGGTTCCCTGTACCTTCCCAGTATGTCTGTTTCTGGAATAATCAAGTTCACACATTGATAGTTTGGGATCCAAGACAAAATATGTTTTAGACTGAAAAATGTTGACAAATAGTAAAAAAAAAAAAAAAAAAAAAATTATCCTAACAACTAACAACATGATTCTTCTCCATTTTCTTTTTATGCGTTGCCTTGGAGACAAGACCTCGTTCAGTCAAAGCTTCCCTTTCTTCAGGAAACTGAAATTGATGTGTGAAGCACTTTTGCCACCTTTTATGCACGAGGGTGCAGGCAGTCCTCCCATGTCCTTGCAGGCATGTGGGCACATTCACAGATGCTTCTGGAACTCTCCTCTGGGCACTGGGCATCACCCGGCCGACAGGGAGCCTCCATCAAAATCCGCCTGCAACCAAGAGTCCAGCCCCCTGGCACCAGCCACGATTAGGGCATCCCACAACACAGGAGGATTTTACTGCGGATAAAGCACTTTGACCTTCATAATGGCGTGGAAGCCGGGCCTGGGAAACCCCATGGAGAAACTCAGTCTCCTGACTTGAGAGCTTTTGACCCACTCTACTCATGTCTCAGGGCCTCCTCTTGCAGGCTGCCTGCCGAGATAGCGCCCGGGAGAGGAGTGGAGAGAACCAGCAGGTCAGTAATCAGTAACTGGGGTTGAATGAGACGCTGCTACTAAAAGTCCTACGGAGGGCTCAGCCTGGACTGGCCTTGACATTGATCAGAGCGACGGCGTGATTATTCAGCTCTTCATTTGCAGACAAACTGAAGAATTCAAAGGTGAAAACCAGCAACTTCAAAGAGTAGTCTCGCTTTGTAAGTCTAAGGTGACATAAGCTCTATGTCACTAAGTCAAGACCAGATTTTTACATGCAATACAAACTTCTTTTTCCAGAGAACCTGAACGTGGAGAAAATTAGTCTCTGTTTGTTTAATCGACTTTTAGGCTTGTTTTATTATTATTATTATTGAAGTATAGTTCCTATGATAAACCATAATGAAAAGAAAAAAGAACCAAGAATGTATATATATGTATAAGTGAATCACTTTGCTGTATAGCAATAATGACCACAACATTGTAAATCAACTATACTTCAATAATATAATAATAATAATAATAGGCTTGTTTTTATTCTTCTGAAAAAGAGAGTTATGAGATCGAAGCTGGGCCTTGCTGGGCTCCAGGGCAGGAGAGGGACAGGTGCCTGGCAGAGGGGGACGCCAGCTGGTCCTGGGCCCAGACCAGTCAGGAGGGACACAATTGGGACACAGGAGTGAAAGAGGAAAGGTGAGGACAATTTGCCAGGTTTTTAGGACATCAAACTTGATAGAACATGAGAAATAGTTGAACAGAGAGGGGGAAGAAAATCAAAGAAGAATTAACAATTCTTTTTATTGTACAACTTTGCATGCATACACCGAAACAGAATAGTATAATGAACACCCACACTCATTCCACAAAGTTAACAATTATCCAGATTTTGTCATATTCGCTTTATTTGCACTTTTCTCTTTGCTCAAGTATTTTATAGGAAATCTTGAAAAGCAGGTCACTGCATTCTGCACCTCTGACAAGCACACTGATTCTCTGACACACACACACACACACACACACACCCCCACAGCATCAACAATAATCTCTTGATTCGTCTAATGCCCAGTCTATAAACAAATTTCCCAACGGTCTCAAAAATGTCCTTTTACAGTTGGGTTGTTCAGATCAGGGTCCAAACAAGGTCAATACCTTATATTTGATTGCTGTGACTTGTAAGTCACATTCATCCGGAGCCGTCTCCCCCTGTTTTTGTTTGTTTGTTTGCCTTGTTCGTATCATTGACTTGTGTGGAAACCCCGTCACTTAGCCCCTAGAAGGCCATACTTTGGATTTGTGTTTGCTTCCTTGTGCCGTCCTTTGACTACAGTTTTGAGCCTGGGCAATTACAAGAATATTAAAACCACTGGCAGAAATGGAGAAAACTCAAGAAGAGTGCTCTGGAAGAAAAGGTGTGTTCCATTTGTTTTTATTAAACTTTATTATTTTTAAGGCAGTTTTAGATGTACAGCAAATTTAAGGGAAAGGTACCGAGCTTTCGTGTAAAACCCCTTTCCCCACACAAGCACAGCTCCCACATTGTCAACATCCCCCAGTGGAGTGGGACATTTGTTATAGTGGGTGAATGTCCATGGGCACATCATAATCACCTAAAGATTGTAGTTAACATTAGGGTTCACTCTTGGTGTACATCCCATGCGTTTGAGCAGATGTATAATGACATGTATCCATCATTATGGTGTTGTACAGAGTATTTTCACTGTCCTAAAAATCCTTCATGTTCCATCTATTCATCCCCAAGCCCCGCAAATCTCTGGTTTATCACTGATCTTTTTACTGTCTTCATAGTTTTGCCTTTTCCAGAATGTCATATTGCTGTAATTATGCAGTATGTAGCCTTTTCAGATTGGTTTCTTTCACTTAGTAATATGCATTTAAGTTTCCCTTATGTCTTAACATGGCTTATAGCTCATTTCTTTTTATTACTGAATAATATCCCATTGTCTGGACGGACCACAGTTTATTTCTCCATTCACCTACTGAAGGACATCTTGGATCTTGGTTCCTTCCAAGTTTTGGCAATTGTAAAACTGCTATAAACAACCAGGGGCAGGTTTTTGTGTGGACATACGTTTTCAACTCCTTTGGGTGAATACCAAGGAGCACAGCTGATGGATAGTCTGGTTTGAGTATGTTTAGTTTTGGAAGAAACCACCAAACTGTCTTCCAACATGGCTGTACCAGTTTTCATTCCCAGCAGCAACGAATGAGAGTTTCTGTTCCATATCCTCAGCAGCATTTGGTGTTGTCAGTGTTCTGGATTCTGACCATCTGAAAGGTGTGTAATAGCATCCCCCTGTTTTAATCTACATATTCCTGATAACAAATGACGTGGAGCATCTTTTCATATGCTTGTTTGCCACCTGTATGTCTTCTCTGACGAGGTATCTGTTAAAATGTTTGGCCCAGGGCTTCCCTGGTGGCGCAGTGGTTGAGAATCCGCCTGCCAATGCAGGGGACACGGGTTCGAGCCCTGGTCTGGGAAGATCCCACATGCCGCGGAGCAACTGGGCCCGTGAGCCACAACTACTGAGCCTGTGCGTCTGGAGCCTGTGCTCCGCAACAAGAGAGGCCGCGATAGTGAGAGGCCCGCGCATCGCGATGAAGAGTGGCCCCCGCTTGCCACAACTAGAGAAAGCCCTCGCACAGAAACAAAGACCCAACACAGCCAAAAATAAATAAATAAATTTAAAAAAAAATGTTTGCCCCATTTTTTAACTGAGTTGTTTCTTATTGTTGAGTTTTAAGAGCTCTTTGTATATTTTGGATAACAGTCCTTTATCAGATATGGCATTTGCAAATATTTTCTCCCAGTCTGTGGCTTGTCTTTTCATTCTCTTGGCAGTGTCTTTTATAAAGCAGAATTTTAAAAATTTAATGAAGTCTAGCTTATCAATTATTTCTTTCATGGATCATGCCTTTGGTTTTGTATCTAAAACATTATCCCCAAATCCAAGGTAATCTAGGTTTTCTCCTATGTTATCTTCTAGGAATTTTATAGCTTTGCGTTTCACATTTATGTCTGTGATTCATCTTGAGTTAATTTTGGTGACGGGTGTAAGGTTTGGGTCTAAATTAATTTTTTAGCATGCGGATGTCCAGTGGTTCCAGCACCATTTGTTGAAAAGACTGTCCTTTCTCCATTGTATTACCATTGTTCCTTTGTCAAAGATTAGTTGGCTGTATTTATGTGGGTCGAATGGACTGTCTGTTCTCTTCCATTGCCTGTTTTGTCTATTCTATTACCAAGGAGAAGTCTTGATTACTAGACTTCATAGTAATTCCTGAAGTCAAGTAGTGTTAATCCTACAACTTTGTTCTTCTCCTTCAATACTGTGTTAGATATTCTGGGTTTATTGCCTCTGCATACAAGTTTAGTTTTGAAAAGAGCTTTTCACACCAAACCTCCAGAATAACTACATGTTTTATTTACTTGCAAATAAAATCTTATTGATCACAACCACAATAGAAATAAACAGACACAAACGACCACCGTATCTCACCCTATGTTGATGCTGTTTATGTTTTGGAATGGCTTAACTTTGTGAATATCAGGAAGTGGAGACTCTGAAAGGCAGGGAGAGCTTATTCAGTTTGGTCCCTACTGTTTATGCCCCAGTTTTCCTCATTTTATGAATTGTTTTGAGGACAAACAAAAACACTTTTTGCTTTGAATACCTTAAAATGGAAATGGTGAATGCATTATCCTTATAAGCATCCCTTTTCCTACCTCCAAAGAAAATATTTTCATTGAAAAGATGAAGTGTCTCTTCGTTCTAGTGATGCCAGTGACCACTGCAGTTTCTGTTTTGCTTTGTTGTGCTTGGACCCCAAATCTTTCGCTGCTCCCCCGGGATCTGCAGCTGAACTTTGGGTCTCTAATATTTACTGAGGCTCTTTTCCCCCTCGCTCGGCCCCTTTCCTTCCTTGAATTCTCTCTCCCTCTGATGCTGGAGACCACTCACCCTTGCTGTTCCCGTGATGAACCCTCTAACATGAGGTCGGTTAAGTCCATTTTTGTAGAACACCCACATAGGAATTTATAAGCAAATTATAGTCTCCTTCAACTCTGGCCCACTTGAGTCTGTGTACTTACTATCTGGACAATAGAAAACAAAACTGTAGGTCGTGTGGGGTGTGTAGCATGTGCTCAGCTGTGGGCTGAGCACCCCGGATCATAATCTTCTGCTCCTCGTAACGACTCTCTAAGGGTTGCCGTGTGACAGAAGGGGAAACTGAGGCCGGTAGAGGAACAGAACTTATCTCTGGTTCCAGAGGGAGTAGATGGCCGAGCTGGGATTACATCAGTCTGACGATCGAGCCCTACTCCTTTTAAATTTTTAATAATTTTTAAAATTGAGGTATATTTGATGTAATAGTAGTTTCAGGCATACAACATAATGATTTAATATTTGTACATGTTTTGAAATGATCACCACGATAAGTCTAGTTAACATCCGTCACCATACGTAGCTATAAAAAATTTGTGTGTGTGTGGTGAAACCTTTTAAGACCTAGTCTCTTGGCAACTTTCAAATGCGCAGCACAGTATTATTAACTATAGTCACCGTGCTGTACATCACAGGCCCAACACATTTTTATTTATTTTATAACTGTAAGTTTGTACCTTTTGACCCCCTTCACCCATTTCTCCCACCCCACCCCACCGTCCCATCTCTTGGAACCACCAATTTGTTCTCTGTATCTATGAGCTTGGGGGGTTTGTGTTTGTTTTTAGATTCCACATACAAGTAAGATCATATGGTATTTGTTTTTCTCTGTCTGACTTACTTCACTTAACATAACACCCTTGAAGCCCATCCATGTTATCACAAATGGCAAGATTTCATTCTTTTTTGTGGCTGAATAATGTTCCATTGTGTGTATATATATATATATATATATATATATATATATATACACACACACACACACAAACACACACCACAGTTTCTTTATCCATTCATCCATTGATGGACACTTAGGTTTTTCCACATCTTGCCTATTGTAAATGATGGTGCAATGAACATGGGGGTGCATGTATTTTTCTGAGTTAGTGTTTTCATTTTCTTCAGATAAATATCCAGAAGTAGAATTGCTGGGTCATATGGTAGCTCTATTATATTACTGATTTTTTGAGAAACCTCTGTACTGTTCTCCACAGCGGCTGCACCAATTTACATTCCCACAAACAGGCACAAGCGTTCCTTTTTCTCCGCATCCTCACCAACACATGTTATTTCTTGCCTTTTTGATAATAGTCATTCTGATAGGTGTGTGGTGGTATCTCATTGTGGCTTTGATTTGCATTTCTCTGATGATTAATAACGTTGAGTGTCTTTTCATGCTCCTGTTGGACATCGGTATGTCTTATCTGGAGAAGTGTCTATTAGATCTTCTGCCCATTTTTTAATTGGATTGTTTTGGGTTTTTTTGTTTTTGCTATTGAGTTGTATGAGTTCTTTATATATTTTGGATATTAACCCCTTATCAGATACACGATTTGCAAACGTGTTCTCCTATTCAGTGAGTTGCCTTTTCACTTTGTTGATGGTTTCCTTTGCTGTGCAGAAGCTTTTCAGTTTGATGTGTTCCCACTTGTTTATTTTTGCTTTTGTTGCCTTTGAATTGCTGTCAGGTCCAAAAAATCATTCCCAAGATTGATGCTAAGAAGATTACCACCTGTGTTTTCTACTAGGAGTTTTATGGTTTCAGGTCTTATGTTCAAGTCTTTAATCCACTTGGGCTTAATTTTTGTAAGTGGTGTAAGAGAGTGGTCCAGTTTGATTCTTTTGCATGTAGCTGTCCAGTTTCCCCATCACCATTTATTGAAGAGATGGTCCTTTCCCCATTGTATATTTTTGAGCACCTTAATTCAACAAAGGCAATGTGCTCAAGTCATTTTTAATGTTACTGTACAGTAACATTCCTCCTTGTAGTTATTAATTTGAAAGATGGAACGGTTGCCTTTAAGTGCATCAATATCTTCAATGAAAGCTGCTTTTTCATGAGCTCCTCCCTGTGAGTACCATACTATTCTGAGAAGCAGGGAAACGCACCATTCTTTCCCTGAAAGAATGTGTGACATGAAGTGTCACTTTATCACCCATGGAAAATGCAGCTATTTTCACAGCACATCGAAGGTTGAGCAAATACCTTGAAATGTCATCACCACTCATCACTACTTCTGAGTTACATGCAGGTCTTGCTACTTAATGAGTTAATAAAGAGGCACTGGGATTACTATAATATATCACAACTATTCTAATATTTTGATAACTGTGTTTCTTTTTTTTAATTTGCTTTTTTTTTTTTGATAATTTATTTCTTGATATTTGGTTTCCTTTGATAACTCTATTTCTTTTTTTTTTTTTTTTCTTTTTTTAGCCGCACTGTGAGGCTTGCAGGATCTTTGTTCCCAGACCAGGAATTGAACCTGGGCCACTGCAGTGCAAGCACTGGGTCCTAACCGCTGGACCACTAGGGAATTCCCTGATAAATCTATTTCAATATAATTGGTATCTTTTTTTTTTTGAAAGCAACCAACACATTTTCTTTATTTTTTTAATAAATTTTTAAAATTAATTTATTTATTTATTCTTGGCTGCGTTGGGTCTTCGTTGCTGCGCGCGGGCTTTCTCTAGTTGTGGCGAACAGGGGCTACTCTTCGTTGCGGTGCGTGGGCTTCTCATTGCGGTGGCTTCTCATTGCGGAGCATGGGCTCTAGGCACGCAGGCTTCGGTAGTTGTGGCTTGTGGGCTCTAGAGCGCAGGCTCAGTAGTTGTGGTGCACGGGCTTAGCTGCTCTGCAGCACGTGGGATCTTCCTGGACCAGGGCTCGAACCCGCGTCCCCTGCCTTGTCAGGAGGATTCTCAACCACTGTGCCACCAGGGAAGCCCCCAAATTGCTCTTCTAATTTGTACATTGCTTTGACTTCATCCCCTTGCCCAGGACTCTGAAAGGAGCATGTGAGGGTTAAGCCAGGGGGCTCTGCGGCAGGCAGAGTGTTACGTTCTGAATCTGGCCTCCCCTGGGACCTTGGCCCATGGCCTTGAACCAAATTGCCAAGCCCTGCCTCTTCCTGGTTTGCAGGTGATCCTTTCCCAGGAGACTCCTCGGCTCCTCGTAGACATAAGCCAGTACCCCTGGCCCACGAGCTGCCCTAAACGGGCACGCACCCTGGGGTGACGTTCAGTCCCAGGCCTGGTAACACCTCATGCATGGGTGATGAAGCAGAATCCTGGAATCAGCCTCCAGCTGCCCTAAAGTTCAATTAAACAGAGAACAGAGTTGGTGGAGCCTTTGGATGAGGTCTTCATAACAGAGATGGAACTTGTGGTTTCTATAAAATGAAGGCTTGCCAATATTCTTTTCATTGGCATATTGTGCTAATAATAGACGATTTGGAAATGGTGTCGGTTGTAAGTTGGTAACGATTATTAAGACAAACCCCATGGAAGCTGCTGATTTACTATTAGGCGTTGTAAGTGCAATTTTTAATGGCTGCCCAATTTTTAATGAGAAGCCTAAGGCAGCAAGAGATTTCATCCTCAGCTCTGGTTTTTAAAGTCATTATGTGGTACACCTGAAACTAATATATGTCAGTTATGCCTCCATAAAAATAAATAAATAACTTTGTGCATCTTTATAAATTTATAAATTCACTAAATCTGCTGCATGGGAATATAACAACAATTATAATAGCAATAAAATCTAACAATCTTACTATACACAGTATTATTTTAAGCACTTTATTAACCCATCTACCATCACGATGACCCTATGAAGTTGGTACTGTTAGTTTCCCCACTTTACAGATGGGGAAACTAAGGCCCAGGCCCAATTAGAAACCTGTTCTCATTATGAGGCAAGATTTAAGAAGTAGAACCATGTGCATGCAAGAATATTTCTCTTTGTTCACTGCTCTGATGACCTTACCTTAATGCCCGGATTACTCTGAGCTCCTTTTGAGAATCATAAAACTCCTCTACCAGTGGTTTTCAAATTGTGGGTTTGACCCCATTGGAAGCTGGGAAAAGTTGTGAAGTAGATGTATTGAGTTAAGTTTTTTTTTAACTGAAATAGAACAACACGGTATGCAAATAGCAGATTACATCCCAATGGTGAATGTTTCATGAAACCTTTTCTTCAGTTGTGTGTGTGTGTGTGTGTGTGTGTGTGTGTGTGTGTGTGTGTGTTAAATAGCCATGTAACGTATCATTGGGTTACAGTCAAAAGAACTTTACAAACAGTCTCTCCAGCCTGGGGCAGGACTGTGAGGGTTTGAGCTCTTGCTGAATTAACTGGACCCTGCCTGACAACGCTTAACTGGCTCCTTATCCTCATCTGAGCTCAGGTATCGTATCCCTTTGCCTTTGGAGCACAATGACAGATATCTGTCTGTTTCTTTGCTGGTGAGAGCCAAGGTAGCATATTATTTTCATGGCGTAGTTAAACACAGAACCCCGAGAAACAAAACCACACATACAGCCTGACTCACTTATGATGGTGATCACAAGGGAGCTGTGGCAATGGGCTCTTTTCCTGCCCTTTTCCCTCTGATCACCCCTCCTGAACAGATCTACATTTAGCCTAGAGCAACTCTCACTAACCTGGCAGCTAGACTGCACTATGTAGGAGCCTTTGTAAGTGTAATTTACTGGCGGCCATTGTCCCAGGCGTGGCAGCCCTTGTGGAGGACCTATGTCACCCTCTCTTGGGTTATAATTAGGAGCATCCCTGCCGAGCTTTGAAAGCCTCTTGGCCATTGGCTAAGCTATCTTCATCCTGTATCCCTTGTGCCCTTGGCTTCGAAGTTGGCATGGTTGAAGTTCATTGCATATTTGTTGAATCTGAGGGGCTTTGCTTCTGGTGTGTGCAGACATTTTGAAACATAATTTGAACAGAATTATTTTAAAAATAGAATGAGTAATTACTTCAGAGAAATGCATAAGAAGCAATCGATACATAACATGCTTTGAGACTTGATGGATTCATCATCAGCATAGATCTAAGCTAAAAGATAGAAAGCAACCCTGAAGAATACAAAACTTGTGTCCTCTTAAGCTGTACTGCTTCTGCCTAATGCTGCAACCTGACCGTCGTATGTTTTCAGGACCCAGAAACTTCTCTGCCTTTGCTGGACCCAGCACCAACACAGCCTGTTCACATCCCAACCCTTTGTGGGAATAGCCTTGTGACTGTGTGTTTTTGTTACATATTTACCACAAAATTTGCAAGTATGAATCATTGGCAGAAAGTTTCCAAGGAAATTCCCGGCTGTTATCAGGTTGGGAGATATGGAAGACTTAGATTATACCCTTGGCCGTGACAACACTTTCTCTGCACAATCCTCCCCAAACGTGTGATGCTGCCACCCCAGACAAAATTATGGGCAAAATCTCTTCTTAGCTAAGTTGCATAGCCCCTCAAACTCTGTGAGTCTTCATTTTTGCCTTCAAAATAATAACTGCCTGCATTTAATCAGCTAACATGCTATTCGTCGTGCTCTTAGAATATGATAAGTCTTTTATATTCATTGACTCATTTGAGTCCTATGATACCTCATGCGGTATGTACTACAACTATGGCCATTTTATGGTGAGAAAACTTAGCGCTACAGAGCTTATGAAAGATGCCCTAGGTCACAAACAATTAAGTTGTCCTCTGGAATGCAGGCCAAGATCTGTGGAATTCCAGGCCCTGCTCTGAGCTGTGCATCACTCTATTTGACTGCCCAGCTTCCAGGCCGGCATCCAGCAACCCAACACCAAGGGACAGCCTTACATTAAAACTTTATAATTCACTGCTTCTTACACTGGGGCTTCTTGGTGTTTTTGTAGGACAATATAGTCAATGTTTTAATCTGCCCAGGTAACATAATTCCTTTACCCAGGGTTAAAGAATAGTGTTCCCAAAATAGGTTGAATCGTGATTTCCAAATCAATATGAAACTGGACACAGGGTTAAAGATTTTACTTAACTCATTAGTGAGGGAATTAAGATGCAACAACCAGTTTAAAAGAGGATACAAAGGACAGGCACAATTTTAGCTCAGGAACGTTGAGATGAATGGGCCAACGAAACCAGCCTCTTCCATGGTCGAGGAGGAAAGTCCATTGAACTCCTGTCTCTACCCGAGAGAATCTATTTCCATGTCTTTAGACAACATTGCATTGCTATCTGTTATCTGTCACTTATGTTGCTATAAACTAGTTCAAAGGCACGGAAAGGCGTGAATGAGGCAACCTGGGTGGTGTGCCCTATTCCAGGCGTCTGCAAAGCCAGCCCGCCACCTGTTTCTGTGACTTTTATGGGAACACAGCCCAACCCCCGTTCGTGTCCTTATGGTCTGCAACATCCTTCACTGTACATCAGCAGGATCGAATGGTCACAGCAGAGACCTGAGGGCCTGCAAAGCCTAAACTGTTTACTATCTGGCCCTTTACAGAAAATGTCGCCAACTTCTGCTCTAGATAATGCCCCGTTTTCTACTGAAGCATCTTTTCTCCTTGTATCGGCTGAAGCCCGTGGCTTCGTATGTTATTAAAAAGCAGGTGACAAGGAGTCTAGGAATTTCTTTCAGACCAATAACAAATTGAGGGAGAGATTTGGTGTATTATTTGGCTAGAGCTGATGTAACAAAGTACCACAGACTGGGTGGCTTAAACGATTGATATGTATTGTCTCAGGATTCCGGAGGCCTGAAGTCTGGGATCAAGGCATAGTCTGGGTTGGTTGCTTCTGAGGCCATGACGGAGGATCTGTTCCAGGCCTCTCTCCTTGACTTGCAGACGGCCGTCTTTACATTGTCTTCCCCCTGTGTGTGTTTGCGTCCTAATTTCCTCTTCTTTGAAGGACCCCAGTCCTACTGGATTCAAGCCCACTGTGACAGCCTCACTTTAACCTAATCACCTCTGTCAAGACCTTCTCTCCTCTTCCTGGTTAGAGAGGAATTTGTACACCCATTAAACATAGCATGTAAATGGTCAGATTCTCCACCAACTTAAGAGAATCGCAGCACCGTGGCCATGTCCAGAAGCAGACCCATCACCTTCCCGCTAATTCTGGAACTCAGTGGCTATTTGTGAACACCTTCACGCTTGGTCTTACCTGAGTTTGGAAAAGTTCTGCTTTCTGGCTGCAGCTAGCAAATGCAGAACACCGACAGATGAACAGGAAACTTAGCAGGGGTACATTCAATGTACACCTTTATATTATTGTAGCTACCACGTATTTTGGTTTATCGTATAAACCAGAAAAGCAAGATCTTACTTTGGATCTGAATCAGTAGCAACTTAAAGTCTATACGTATCATTAGCGTTGGCTTAGAAAGTCAAGGCAGTAAAGTGAGGTGCAAAGAAAATTTGTTCTTTCCTTACTCTGGAAAAAAATTGCTAATGGGTTTTCCCCTTCATTTAGAGACATCCAAAGATGTTCTGAATTACATATAATGTAATGTTAATATGAAGGCTTTGGGGAAGTCCTTTGGGGACTTCCCTGGTGGTCCAGTGGTTGACTCACCCTTCCACTGCAGGGTCCGTGGCTTCGATCCCTAGTCCCTGGGCGGGGAGCTAAGATCCCACATGCCGCTCAACAGAAAAACAAAAACAAATATTAAAAAAATTATGAACGCTTTGTATGTCCATTGAGAAAGGTACAGCTTTAAAAAAAAGTCAGCAACATGGGATGGCTTGTGGTCAAGAGTAAAATCCATCACAAAGCCAAGCCTTGAGATCAGCTGTTTGATACAGACACGCTTCAGAGATCATTGTGGAGGACCTATTATTTTTCTAGACCCATTTATTTATGTTATTTCCACTAATCTTCACAAGGTGGGTGTTAATAGACGTCTTTCCATGGACAAAGAAACCGAGGTTCCAGGAGGTTATGTATCTTTCTCAAGACGCGTAGCCAATCAGCAGTGGGGGCAGATTCCCACCGCCACCCGTAGCCAATGGGAACTCATTCTGAGCGATGTTTCACGAAAGCTGTGAAGATGACAGCACTGCATTTCTGAAAGAGCCCATTTACGTATCAGATGCCGCATAATATAATTTGGATTGAACAGGAAGGCTGCCCCTGGCGGATTCTGCGCACAACTCAGGGAGGGAGAAATTC
Organism: Balaenoptera borealis; assembly: GCF_965194805.1. Lineage (NCBI taxonomy): Eukaryota > Metazoa > Chordata > Mammalia > Artiodactyla > Balaenopteridae > Balaenoptera > Balaenoptera borealis. Next base: position 74,360,837 of record NC_138877.1, read on the forward strand.
TTGATCATGAGCCCCATTGCACCCAGCTGCATACCCCTGGATTCCGAACTCAGGGGGAGACAGCCCTGGCCGCTCCAACCTGCTCTTCTTGCAATGTGATCTTTTCCTAATGTGTTTTGCTAATGCTCTGTTTCAACCTCCTGTAGCTCAGATCCACAGAGCACAAGCCCTGTGAGCTATTTCCCTGCCTGTGGAAATTGGCAAAAAAGAAAGGGAAAGAGCCTAAAAGAAAACAAACAGACCTCATTTTCTCTCTTCTTGGTTATCACCTTTAGCTATGGATTGTGTGTGTTTCTGAAATAGTTAAAAGCCTCACCCAGTTTCTAATGCCTCTATGAAAAAGTTGGGAGTGTTCACAGTGTGAAAAGAGGAGAGAAGGAAAGAAAAATGATTATGCTTTTCCTTACTGTTCTAGGGAACCATGGCCAAAGCCAATCATATGTCTGGATGGGGAAAGGCATAGTTTGAACGTTACAGAGAAGCTTTTGTTGCCAAAAAAATAATTCTGTATTGGCTTGCTATGAGCTGATTTTTATTGGGAGAAACAAGAAAACCAGGGGCATTGTCTTCAGAAGACCCGAGTTAAATAAACCATGTGTTTCCTGAGCAAGACCTTCTCACTTTTAGAAACTGTTCATCAGATTAGACAGTTGAAATTTGGGGGTGGAGGAACTGAGATACAGGGAGACGGCAGTGGGTACAGCTCGTGCCAGAGAGAACTTGGAAGCGTCGTGACGGGATGAAGGGGTCCCTGGGGAGGAGTGCCAGCCCGCTTTACTGGGGGAAGATGAAGCAGAGGGGCATTAAACTCCTTCAGAACCAACTTCGCTGTCTTTCTAAGGGTTGATCCTCTTGCCGGCCCCTCTGTGTAAAGTCTCTGATCTATTGGCTTCATCTCTGTTTCTGAACCATCGGTAATACGTGCAGACAGGTGAGGTCCAGGTGGGCAATGAAGAGGCCTGGAGAGGAGGTGTCTGCCCATAAATGGAGACTTTTGAGTCTTAGGACAAGCCTTACTCAAGACCAAGTGGAGGGGCTTCCCTGGTGGCACAGTGGTTGAGAATCTGCCTGCTAATGCAGGGGACACGGGTTCGAGCCCTGGTCTGGGAAGATCCCACATGCCGCGGAGCAACTAGGCCCGTGAGCCACAACTACTGAGCCTGCGTGTCTGGAGCCTGTGCTCCGCAACAAGAGAAGCCACGATAGTGAGAGGCCTGCACACCGCGATGAAGAGTGGCCCCCGCTTGCTGCAACTGGAGAAAGCCCTAGCACAGAAACGAAGACCCAACATAGCTTTCAATCAATCAATCAATCAATCAATAAATCTTTAAAAAAAAAAAAAAAGACCAAGTGGACAACCACACAAGCAGTGTGGTCTAGGGAGTTTGAGATCTAAGTTCTAGCTCTAAGGTGTTCTAAATTATTGTCCAAGGAAAAAATGTATGTACACACCCACATCTCCTCATCCCTGTTCCTCCTTCTTATCTGATAACTGGAATTATGTTAGAGAGTTAATGTCCTTTAATGGAAGAGATTGAGCCTTGTTTAAAAAGGAAATATTGATACCCCCATGCGAGAAGAAACACATCAGACATGTGTGTGTCAGAGATCTTTCATGCTTGTTGGGAAAAAAAGGATTTCAGGGTCACATTCAAGCCCTTATTGAACCTGAACCTCTGGTTTCAGGTACAGGAAGCTCTATTTTAAAATGGGGCATCAAAGTTTACAGAACTACTTTAGTGGAGAGTCATAATTCTTAGAACAATTCTTTACTGTTCTAAATTTTTTTAATAAACAAAATTTATTTTCCTAAAAATATGTTCCTGTACTAAATTAAGGTGCTTTCTTAATCTTAGGTGCTTTCTATATCTTCTTCAAAGCCTGCAGCACAATTTTAGGCAAGCAAGGATCATTTGAGGGAGATACTCAGTAAATATGGGGCGAACTAACTAAAGCCCATGTCTTGAGATTTTTAACTATTAACACATCCAGAATCTTAACTGGTTCTGGATTCCAGTCCGCATGTGTACAGTAAAAACAGAAACAGAAGTAAAAAGTATATCAAATTCATGAGAGAATTACTACCTAAACCTCACTAGATGAAATTTCTATCCGATCCTGGATACTTAGTACAGTTTGCATTACCAAGATAACGTGATAACTGTGACTAAGCAACTTATATCTAAGCATCTTCTTACTAGAAGCAAAATATGTCTCTCTACATCATGATCTCAGCTTGAGACCACAGGTTCTGGACACACTAGCAAATACTGGGTCCTGTGTTAGTTGTAAATATATATATATTAAATATGTATATTTATGTATGCGACATTTCTAATTCCCAGAGCTTGGCACCAAAGCAATATTTAGTGTCTTAACAATTGCTGCCTAAAGAGATGGTACTTTGAATACAGCCATACATGCAAACAAAAAGCTCCTGGTGGTATTAATCAATTTCATCCCATCTGCCTCTTGTAGGTTTAATTAATTAATTTATTTATTTTTAAAATTTATTTATTTTTGGCTGTGTTGGGTCATCGTTGCTGCGTGCGGGCCTCTCATTGTGGTGGCCTCTTCCGTTGCAGAGCACGGGCTCTAGGTGCGTGGGCTTCAGTAGTTGTGGCACAAGGGCTCAGTAGTTGTGGCTCACGGGCTCTAGAGCGCAGGCTCAGTAGTTGTGGCGCACGGGCTTAGTTGCTACGCGGCACATGGGATCCTCCCGGAGCAGGGATCGAACCCGTGTCCCCTGAATTGGCTGGTGGACTCCCAACCACCGCGCCACCAGGGAAGCCCCTCTTGTAGGTTTTAAAGTACATCACAGAGGAAAAATGTAAACAAACTGGAGAAAGGAGGCAATGGAGCGGAGCAGAAATTATATATTTAAACCAGAAAAAAAAAAAAAAGAAGGAAATTGGAAGGCAACTTGGCAGTATTTATCAAAATTTCAAATGTGCATTTCCTTTTGGACAGCAATTTCACCACTAGGAATTTACCTTAAGGATATCCTTGGAAAAATACCTCACAATGGTGAGCATGTATAAGTAAGTTAGGGTAGGTCAGCACATGCTGTGGTAGCAGACAACGCCCCAGATCTTCTGGCTTACCGCGTAAATTGGAGCCGCCGCACGCAGAGCACAGAAAGTAAGGCAGACCAGCAGGCGGCTCTGCTCTATGCAATCACTCGGGACCCAGGCAGCCGAGCCTTCACCGCCTTCCAGAACTTGTGACATCCTCATCGAAGCAGCAGGGGGGCAGGGAGCCTGGGACCCCACACCTGCTCTTCTGTCCTTCACACGACATCCCCATCGTGGCCCATTGCCCTCAACCTAATTGCAAGTGAACCTGAGGAAAACAGAGGAGTATGGAATTACCTGATGAGCCCCGCTGTCTCTGCCGTTAACCATGAGATACGCATGATGTATTGTGTGTAGGAGCTTAAAAACCAGTTTTGCTAGTGGGTGATGATTTAAATGAACTGTGGTGGTTTAAAAAAAGTGAATCTGAATGTACCAATGAGGAAAGATCTCCTAGATGTATTATTTACCAAAAAAGCATGAGCAATGTGAATAGTGTGATCTCTAGAGACATCATTTAAAATATATAGATAGATAGATAGATAGATAGATACAAGTATGTACATACAATATCTTTCGAAACAGGTAGACAATATTCTGGTTATGACGGTTGCTTTAAGGAATGGAGGAAGGGATGGGAAAGGAAACATAATTTTTCCCAGATGCAAGCACAGTACTAATTCTTTTTTTAAATTTATCAAATGAATAGTTCTTCAGATAGTAAGCGATTAACACTTTTCTAAATATGTACAAATTGTTTTAACAACTAAGAAATGAAAACTTTCAGGTTTAACCGCTTAGACAAGTTTTCAAGCATTTAAACATTATTACTTAAATACTTCTAAGCATTTAAACTCCCCAAATTAGTACAGTTGACCCTTGAACAACACAGGGGTTAGGGGCACTGGCCCTCTACACAGGCAAATATCTGCATATAACCTATGACCTAAAATTCTGCTCTTTCAACTTTTCTGGATATCTGAACATTTTCAAAGTAAAAAGCTAAGGAAAATGAAATGAAATGGTAAAAAGCTTAGCACCTAAGAACAGAGAGCTTCACGAATCTCCTGTCTTTCTGAGGTAGATGGATTTCAGAGGTTGCCGTATTAAAACATCAGAAATCAGGCATCAAAATCTGAAATCAAGACACATCACAGGAAACAGTGGTGACAACAGTCTAGTGGAAGGAGTTCTCTAAAAGGATTTCTGTTCAGGCCTATAAAAAGCTGGGCAACCTTGTTAAGCGAAACCAGACCCTTCAAACTACTTCATCGCTGTCATAAACATGGTACCTGCTTGGCTGGAGCTGCTGTTTGAAAAATTCAGTTGCCCTATTTCAAACACTTTTCTGGAATCTGATCTTCAAGTTAATGTAAAGGAGACTCTTAAAAACAAATGCACGGGGAATGAAAAGCCATAGGACTGTAATCCATTCTCTCCTGCGTCCTTGGGGTGGTGGTGACTCACGGAGAAGGTATGTCCCTCCAGGTCATTCTCGGGGAGGCAGGGATGCCGCCATCAGAGTTGACAGCTGCCTCTCTCTGCATCCTTGATGATGCCGCACACAGAGCTTTATGAGTCCTGCCCGTTGCGTTCCATGCAAACCCTGATATTTCCCACATTCATTTCGCTGCAGCCAAACCCTGTCCCCAGGGCGCAGAGCCGAGGTGGCCGGAGAGAAGGAACCATCAAGGGGTATTTTCCATCATCTGACAAAGTGAATCGTAGCTTCCTCTTAGGGTGGTGAGTGGCGCTTCTACCACGTGCTGGAGACCCTTTTAATGAACCTGACACACGTGCTCCTGGAAAGAACACACTGGCGTGTTCTTGTCTTTTTCTGACACTCAGACAACAGTATGGCAGAATCCGTGTGTGTCAATTACAGTGAGATTAACACAGTCATTATTTATATCTAAGGTAGTTAAGGGAGTTGGTAGGCACCCCTTATCTTTTCCTCTCTCCTTTACAAGGAGAGAAGTTAAACGGCAGAGACCCAGGTCTCAGCAGGAAGGGCCCTGTGTCTGCTTGGCTGGAATTCTTCTACAGCACGCAACTTGGAGGTCAGTCTGGCAAACATCCCAGATGCTCAGACTTCATTTTTTTTCCTGCTGTTTTTGAGCTCAGCGCTCACTACTGTTAGCAGACATAAAGCTCACTGCAATTCTTTCCTCAGACCTAGCTACAAGAAAACTACCAATTATAGCCAAGAAACAGTCTTTCAGATACACATACACATTGTAATGTGGGCTGGAAACCAATTGGAAACGTTTTGACTTGCCCTTTAAGGCCAGAGGCAGGCACTTAAACAAACTCCAAAGATGTTTTGAAGAACCGTTATACTAAATTTAGCATCCGAACCAGCCATTTGGCATATATGTAATGAAAGATTTAAAAGGAAAGAAATGCAAACCACAGTAACAAAGACATAGGTTACTAATGGACAAATACTTTTTAAAAAAGATGGCCCAGGAATAACACATAGAGTGGTTATTATCATTATTACTTCTCTTCTTTACACATGTTTGAGATGCTTCATTTTTATTCATGAAAGTTTTGAATTGCCGAGTGGACCGTGAGGTCCCCAATAGGAGGAATCCTGTCTTTCGTGTAGCCCTCTCCAAGGCTTAGGACGCTGCCTGGCATATATTAAGTGCTAAATAGATGCATGATGGGTAAGGGAACAAATTAAGTGTGTGTGGGTGTTCACTGGACAGAAGCTTCTAGACTTGTGTAGGGTCTGCCTGGGTGGGCCTCTTGTTAGTGTCTTGGACCAGTCTGATGAAAAGGCTCTCGCTGAGAATGGCTGAAGCCAGTGGTGCTTCTGCCTTTGTGTCTTAAGTGTTCACTGCGGATGAGCTACAGAGATAATACTTTTTGATTTCTTGTGTTTTATAAGCTACACTTCAAAATTAGATGCATGTAACTGAGTTTAACCTTAGGAAGTCTCCATGAGTGTCCCAAAGAATCCAAGTTCAGATGATTGGCCTCAGGGGAGGAGCAGCTATGCCGTTTGCCTGGGGGTCATACAAGGAGCCAGAAGTTCCAGACAGGAGTCCCCAGTTGCGTGGGGTGTATGCTTTCTCTCAGGCAAATGACACTTCATCAAAAGGATGCAAAGGAATCCAAATACAGTAAATTGCACATGTAAAACAAAGACATTTGGGGTTATGTTTATAGAAACCTCTTACACCTTTCTCAGCATCCTGAGTTAATATGCAGATTTCCCAGATGATAAAGAACTAAAGGACCAAATAACTTACAGACTCGAGTGAAGGATGTAGCAAGTGGGGAGCTTTTCCTGTAGCGTTGCTGTTTTTCCCACTTGAGAGATCCTGGAGCTAGACATTCATCTCCACTATTTTTTTTGTTTTCCTTTCATGTTGCATTAATGAAACTATTATACAAAAATGATATACCTCAGAGGTATCTTGTGTTTGGCTTAAGGTTTCAGTCGATTTTAAGCAGTTTTCTTTGATGACGTGTATCTCCTCTACTGCTCTTGAACTTTTTAAGATAGAACCACGATGGCTTTAAAAACAAAACACACACAAAAACTCTAATCTCTTTATTAAGCATGAATGGCACTTAGGAAATAATAGTTCCATTATCAACCAAAGGATGTTTTTTAGTCATGCATTTCTTTGCCACAGACTACAGAATCAGAGGTGTAAATAATAAAGGAGGTATAAATAATAAGGATGTGTTCCAGATACCAGTGTGGAAAGAATGACTACTAAACAAATGAATCTCAAGTGCAGGGAAGACAAAGTGAACTTGGGCTCAGTTAACTGGTGGAAGAGAACATTGCCAACAGCTAACACATTGCCTGGCCCCTGGTGGACCCTGGAGAAATGTTTAAATAGAAGCTGGGGGCCTGCTCGCAGTGACCTGACGATGTTTTTAAATAAAGACAAAAGAGTTACAGGCATGCCTCGTTTTACTGAGCTTGGCTTGATTGCCTTTTTTACAAACTGAAGGTTTGGGGCAACCCTGAGTCAAGCAAGTCTATCGGAGCCATTTTTCTAACAGCATTGCTCACTTCATGTCTCTATGTTACATTTTGGTAATTCTTACGATATTTCAAACTTTTTCATTATTGTTATATTTGTTATGGTGATTTGTGGTCAGTGATCTCTGATGTTACCATTATAATTGTGTTGGCCTTTTTTTTTAGCAATAAAGCAATTTTTAAATTAAGGTCTATACATTTTTTAAGACATAATGCTATTGCACACTTACTAGACTAAAGTATAGTGTAAATATAACGTTTATATGCACTGGAAAATCAAACAATTCATGTGACTCGCTTTATTGCGGTATTTGCTTTGTTTTGGTTTGGACCCAAACCTGAAATATCTCTGAGGTGTGCCTGTACTTAAAAATTATGGATAAAAGGCTGAAAACACAAGAGCAGGGCTCCCAGTTCAATCAGTATGTGTAGATTGTTAGTTATTGGATCTTTCTGAGATTTAATGCAAGGAAGGGGTGGAGAACAGCAGAGTTCAGAGTCCGGATGCGGGCTCTTGATGGGGAGGGGTGAACGGTCAAGTGCAGCCCAAAGCGGGGTGGGGTTTGGCTGTGAGCAGTCTTCAGAGCTTTGCCCGTGGGATGCCAGGACAAATAGAAGCTTGCATCGAGATGCTTTTGAACAGCTGAAAAGACTGATGGCTTTGCTTCAATTCCTATAAAAAGTTGAAAGTAACCTTCAGTGTGTTAGAGGCCCACCCTCTCACTTTATAGGTGAGGATCTGGGGCACAGAACACAAAGCAATTTGCTAAAAGGCCATGGAGACAACAGTAGCAGGAAGAGAGCAGGAAGCCAGGTCTCACTTTCATTCATTGGACACATTTATCAACAATTTATGATTGTCCATAAACCGTGTGGGTATCATTATTTCTCACGCTGTGTACTTATGTCTCTGGAGATTTTTTATGAGGAGGTTGGTTGTTTCTTAAAATATAATTAAGGGGAAGCTGGGACGAAGTGAGAGAGTAGCATTGACATATATACACTACCAAAGCAGCTCGATGCTTTGTGACCACCTAGAGGGGTGGAATAGGGAGGGTGGGAGGGAGGCTCAAGAGGGAGGGGATATGGGGATATATGTATACATATAGCTGATTCACTTTGCTGTACAGCAGGAACTAACACAACATCGTAGGGCAATTATATTCCAATAAAGATATTAAAAAATATATATATAATTAACTTCATATGAAGAATTGTTTCTAAGAGGTTCCATTAGTCAGCCCATTTACCACAGTATAAAAATCTTGAGATGAATATATCTTCAGCTTTGGGGGCACAGTTTAATCACTAAAAAATTGATTCGTCTCCCTGGTATGCTATACTTTACTACAAAAATACAATATTTTAATATCCCTCCAATCTTTGATAAATCATTCTCTACTTGGAAAAATGAGGGGTAGGAAATACTCTCTTCTATTACAACACAGAAAATTTGCCTTCGAGGACGTCTATGGTGTAAATATCACAAACATAATCCCAAATTCATTGAAAACAAAAACAAAAGAAAATCCAGGTCCTCTGTACTACAGAAGCAATTATGTCTCCTTTTGGGGCACCTGAAGACCTGTTTGCTACCCAACCAAAAAGTGGGGTAATTATCCTTTTCCGCATATATTAGGAAGTCAGTTTTAGTCCTCTGGGTTTTATTTTTTTTCTTCTTTCGCTGATTCTTCTCTGGGTTGGGTCCAGAGACTGACAGCAAGCTGCAGAGTCCTGAGACTGGTATTTTATTGATTTTTTTTCTCATTTCCATTGTGAACCTTTATCACAGTGTTTGAATGGGCAACTGTTTTTACCAAAAAGGAAATGGACAACAGTGAGAGATGTTCCGAAGAGTCACCAGCTGGCCGGTCAACACTTAGCAACGCAGGGCAGGGATGTTCCAACAGCAGGGTCACTTTTCAAACAGAACAAGGAGCAGCTGCTTTTACAACCTCTGCGAGAAGTTCTGTACGTGAGATTCCTTCTCGCTGGTTGAAAAGAATAACACCGGGCACGTTTTATTTTTCTCAGTTGAGGTTGGCTTATTCAGTTTGGAAAGTGTGGTTTCAAAAACAAGGTGGAAAAGATGACACTGTGTATTTGATCACTTAAATCGTTACAGGGGTCACAAAGTCAAAGTTGTAAATGCAATATTTCATCATTGTTTTCTTTTACTCAGAGTAATCATTTGTGATCCTGGTAGGTGGGGGTCCAGAACCCGGCTTAGTGACGTGGCTGTAAACTATACCCCGAAACTTGGATTTGCAGTGGACGGGCAGTTAGGGGCAGTGAAATAACGTGACGGAGAAAATGAAACTACTATTCAAGCATCACCTGAAACTGCGGGCCTCTGGAGAATTTTGTTTTTGTTTTTTGGAAGGAGAGCATTTATTCAACGAACATTCCTTTAGTACAAGCCTGCTGGGCCAGTGCTGCAGAGATGCAGCCTTTCATGAGAATCTCCTGAGGGGCTTTTGAAACACACAGATTCTTCATTTACTGGGGCTGTGATCTTGGGCAAATCAGTCTGGGCTGGAACAATCTCTGGCTCCTTACTTCAGGGGCCCTTTCTCATCCTCCCAACCTAAAATACTTCACGCCTTAAGGTAAGGATTAACCAGAGTTAATGCAGCTAGAGATCTGAGCACTTCATGGTGACTAGTAGCTGCTCCTGCCTTGACCACAGCTCTGCCCTCAGATCTCAAAGGAAGATGAGGGTGGGTGTCTGATGATCAATCTTAAGACCTCGAAGACCACGAGAGTGGGGAAAACACTCAGGGCACCTGGTCACCATACCCAGGAAGGCAACAATGGAAAGGGTGGTTAAATTCACCACTGGCCCCTGGCTTGCCTCAATCCAGCATCACAACACACGCTTTCACCCATGTTACACTTTTACAAAGAACGTTTGACTTTTTCCTTCCTCCTGGGATTATTTTGTGAAGAAAAGTAAAGCAGTTGATAGCAAACTGCTTTGCTTGAATGGAAACTAGATCATCTTGGAACTAAGCGTTGGGATAAAAGTCCCTCTTCTTCTCCTGGCTACTTTCACTCAGTGCAGGTCAAAATGCTCAGGATGAAGAGGATTTTATAAAACTTTACGCTAAAACGTGAGTTCAAAAGATTTATGGGGAAACCAGTGGGCTCATGCTGCAACGTTGCAAGATTAACCTTCACGTGTGTGCACGGCCTGATTTGAAAAATGGGCACACACATGCCCGTGGGCAGAAGGGTCTCGATAACTGTAATCACAGAGAAACAGAGAAGGCAAATTAAAATAACAAACAAAAAAGAAAGAAAAAGGAAAAGAAAACAAGAAGGAAAGGAAAATACTTTGAAGGCGCTTTTTCCATAGGAAAAAAGTATTTTATTTTTTTAAGAACAAATTCAGTTTGAAACAGATTTGGAATGTGACTTCACGGATTTCATTTTCGGGGGGGGCCAACTGCAATGTGGAACTAAAGCAGATCAAAAACCTATGACAGGCTATCAAAATAAAACAAAGAAAAGAAAAAATATTTATAACTCAAGCATAATACTGTGTTACTTACAAATTGGACAACGAAATTTTAAATAAATATTCATGGTACATAATTACGGCACAAATATGCAGCAATTTGGCAACCTTTTATACCATTTTTTTTCCTCATTACAGTGCAAAGGGGAATGACACTGCCGTTTAACAAGCTGTAGCTAAATACATTGCAAAATTCAGATTTTATACAAAACATCTTGCTTAGACTTTATAAAAAACCAACATTGCTCTATGTACACAATCTGGGTAAGAAAAGCCATTTCTGTCTTGTTTTCATGTGTATTTTTATTAAAAAGGTGAATAAGGCTACTGTAACACCCCAAATCCATATACAGTAAAATCTGAACCTATTTACAGCATCTTCACTTAAACATTATGGTGCAAATTCCAAAGTCAGATGACTAGGGATGAGAATACAAGGAAGGCATTTACAGTAACTTTCCAAAGCTGAACCAACTTCAAATAAAGGGACAGTTGGTAGATTGTCATATTCTGCACCACACACAAAACAGACGCACAGAACACTGGTCAATTGCTTGCAGGTAACTCTTCAACAATTCATCTGATTTTTCACAGTTTAGCATATACCCAAAATGTAGCCAACCGATGATACACACCTTTGATTTCATTAAAATCAGGCTATTTCCCATATTTCCCCTTCTTGCCCCTCTCCCCCATCCTAAAGGTAATTTTTGATGGCTTACAAGAAAATCTTGTATGAATGCACGTACAGGAGAGGTTAGGGTGATGGAAAGAATTACATATGTAATGTGGCTGATCACCATGGCAACCTTCCACAGAAATATGATATAGATATATATAATATATATTGTAGATATATATTATACATATATATACACATGTATACCACACACCCACTCACGCATACACACACGCACTTTGGACCAACATCATTTTCAGGTTCAGGAAATAGAGAAGAATTTCTGTGACAACTCATTTTTGCAGGTATTCACTGGAGGTTTGAGAACCTTAAAATGCTGTTGCTACATTTTTCTTTTCTCCCAATTCAGAAAGCAAAGTGTTACCATAGTAACAGGACTATGTTAAAGATGTCTATTTTGCATAGCACATAAAAAGTAGGTTTCCTGTTTACTCACTTCTTTTCCCAGAAGGGAGGGGGAGAGGGGAGGGGGAGAGAGGAAGGAAGGGGGTCAGGCTGAACTTTCAGCTGAAACCCCCTCGATGTGACCCGGTGGATTCTAGCGAACACTTCAGCCCATAGGGCAAGGGAAAACACAGCACAGAAAATAAATGCCGGCACATCTTGTCATTGTTGAAAACGATGCAGTAACACCGATTTCCTGGTATTTGGGGCTTGCATTTCCTAATCTACGGTGACGCAAGATGCCTTCAGAGGACTGGGTTATTTTTGTGTTTGCTCCCATTATTGTTATTTTTGGAGTGATGTTGTTTTTCCCAGAAGTAGCTGTCCAATTTTTTTTTCTTTTTTTTTTTAAAGCACGGAGCATTGGGACCACTTAATCGCCACAGATGAATTTCCCATCTTCTGGTGTGGATTGTGTGCAATCTTAAAATATATATTAGTAAAAATCTTTCACTTTATATCCCTTGTGTTCTATATACCTATTATAAATACATCCTACCTTCCTTCTCCCCCTCGACATGATAATTTATTTCGGTCCTCAGGACTCTAAGAGGTTTGCCATGTGTGCCTCACCTTGATACAGGGTCCCGAGCTGTGGCCTCGCTCAGTACCTACCCCTCGGCCCTCGCGGCCGGGACAGCACCGCCATAAACCAAAGTGTCATAAGGCGCAATGGGGAGGGGAGCGGCGGGGAAGGGGCGCTGGGGGGACCGGGGAGTCTGACCTACCTTTTATCTATGAGAATGCCTTAATAACGTCAATGATGATGGAATTACAGCCTGTGTGACCTTTGGCTTTTAAACTTCTAGGTCAGATTTGGCTCTCTGTTAATCTCCTAAATGCTCTCCCTGTGTTGAATAAAATGTGATAAGTATAGCAGCTGAGTCTGCCTTAAACATCACCCAAAGCAGACCGACGACTTTCCTACAGCTTCACCGCTGTACATCCTATTGCCAGTACCACGACAGTCCTGCCGGTGTCCATCCATCCCTCCAAGCCTGGCCCTCTACCAACAATGCCCCTTTGTTCCACCCAGCATAGAGGGACTATTTTTTTCTTTTTTTTTCCTGTGCATTGCTCTTTGATAAGAGTGAATTCCTCCAAATGCACCCTAATCTACTGTGTGTGTCGTTGTGTCTCCTACTTGCCTCTTAAAATCTTAGCAAAACCAAAGTGCTGTGCTATCTAATTGGAGTTTTCCCTCCCAACTCTGTTTCAGGGGTGGCAGCGCTGAACTGCCTTTGCAGACGGACTTTCCCCCGGGCCCTCCCTTCCGTGAACTCCTCATCTTCCCGGGCTGACAGCCTGGTATCTGGCTGGAAGGCTCCTTATTAGCAAACGCAATTTCTATCCTTGTATCGCCCACTCGGCGGTAGCTGTTGCAAACAGATGAAGCAGGAGACGCCAAACGTTCATGTCTCATCAGTGATACGGAGTGTGGCGTGAGAAGAAATCTCATGTGAACGCCTGCAGAGCCCTGGATGACAGGACTGTGTGCAACAGTGAGGACTAAAAGCTAGCGCTCTCCGAAAGCCTCACGCAGCCAGAGTCTGTGCGACAAGACAAGTCCGGGGTGCAGCTCGGGGTGGGGGTGGGGGGGGGGAAGGGCCACGCCCGAGGCAGAGGACGGCCTTTCCAGGCCCAGCGGCCTGGGGCACCTGGGACACCTGCCCGGGATGCTCCCAGCTCTCGCTCCCGCCCACCGACCGCTCTGTCTCCCCTCGGCTCCTGCGGAGGCCCGAACGCCCGTGGTACCCGAAAGAGGAGAGGGGCGGGGCGCGCGCGGTCCCCACGCGCATCTTCTGCGCGAGTCTTCCAGCTGCCGGGGTGCATCCTGCGTCACCGCGGCCGAAACGCTACAGACTAGTCAGCTGTCCGACTCCACAGGGCTCTCCCGAGAAGGAGTGTCCCCTCTCCCCGCTGTGCGTCAGTCCGTCGCAGGCACAGGGGGCCTCGGACCCTCCGCGGGCGGCAGCGGGACAGTAAGTTTCCTCCGGGAAAGCGAAGGCACCGCCGAGGCTCAGACCTTGTAGTAAATGTTCGCCGGGCTCTGCGGCGGCATCTCCTGGACTATGTACACGGGGTGCCCGTAGTCCCCGCTGACCTTCTCGTAGTGAGGGCAGAAGACACTGTCCGCAGTCCTCAGCGGGATGATGATGTCGCTGGGCTCCGAGCCGTTGTTGTTGCCGCCGCGCTTGGGCGTGGCCAGCGTGCTGAGCGACAGCGTGGCCGCGTGCTGCGGCGAGTGCTTGCGGTGCCGCCTGCGGTACTTGAGGAGCAGGACCACCAGCGTGATGATGATGACGATGAAGATGATGCATCCCGACGCAATCCCTGCGAATAAGGCCACTTCGGAACCGAGGATGTTGTTCCCAGAATGTCCGGCGCTGTTGCCGTCTGTGCTGGAACCTGCAGCGGGTGGGAGAGAGCAGCCGGAAGAGTCACCGCTCTCCCCAGGGCTGGCCGGCCGCTGGCAGGCCACAGACTTCCCTGGCAGCTAGACTGGCAAACCAAGCGCCTCGTTTAATAGCGAAATGCAGGGATAAATTTAGGAGGTTGGGAAGTAACAGATACACACTACTATCTATAAAAGAGATAACCAACAAGGACCTACCGTAGAGCACCGGGAACTCTACTCAATATTTTGCAATAACTTATAAGGGAAAAGAATCGGAAAAAGAATATATGTGTATATATATAACTGAATATCTAATATACATATACATAACTGAATATATATATATATATAAAACTGAATCACTGTGCCGTACACCTGAAACTAACACGGCATTGTAAATCAGTTATACTTCAATTTAAAAAAATAGCTAAATGCAAACGGCAGAAGCCAGCCATCGGGGAGGTGGGACTCCAGGTGGGACTCGGAAGCTGCTCCCAGGCCTCATGGCTTCCCTTCCGTACATCATCACGCATCAGCTGCGGGGACAGGCTGTTGACGGCCAGCCCCTGATCTTGCCCCGCGTCTCAACCCAGGTCAGCCAGCCTGCAGCCACCTCCGGGAGGAAGAAGGCAAGTGGCCGATTCTCCAGGTCAGCACTTGCTGCCCAGGCCACGCTGTTCTCGTGCCCTCTCTGGCTACGGTGGCTTCATGGGAAGCTCCAAACCGCCTGCCTTTAAAGACAGGCCCTGCCGACGGCTGGCTGGAGAGCTTGCAAAGAGGGATGGGGCCTGGGAAAACGTTCAACCCGTAACTCGTTTGTATTATTTGATTTACACTTAAAATATATTTGGAAGGCAGCAGAAACTCTCACACGGAACAGACTGCCAACCCAAATGTTAAGCACTAAAAAACTGCCTGGCATCATTATATTATCCATTTATCAGTTTGTCATAAGAATTTGACACATCTTGTCATTGAAAGTTAGAAATAACAACTTCCCTCCTTGGAGCTTGGAAAGAGATGGAATATCGCTACAGATGCTAAATTCGCACGACTACCAACCAGGCATGCGGATCCCTAATACGGAACTGCTGACGTCTGCTCAGCGACCACCATATAAAAAATTCATTCCCGTGGTAACAAACACATAGCTGTTTGTTCAAAGACTGCTAAAAAAACGAAGTTAAACGGCAGTCAATTTTATCCAGTATTCTAAACTTCTGCCAGGACTCCGTTTAATATTTTATTTTACACTGAAAATGTGAAAAAAAAATTTTGACGAAACCACCTGAAAAATGTGGCATTATGCAATATTTTAAGATGTTACCATCTTAAATGTAGAAGAGGATCCGTCAGGCTCTCTGTGGATTAGATATAACTAGATGAAGCACTGGTACAATTATATATACATTAACACTGGCTTGAAGCTAGGTTTGCAAACAGCACGATAAAGTGTCAGCCAATGAGAACAGCTTTGATCTGAAAGAGCAGTGCTAATAATTGGCACTTACATCTGATGAATTCTACTCTTCTGAATGTAAGACTTTTGTGGGAGTTAATTATTTTATTCTGGTTGAGTAATTGATAACAACTAACCGAGAGCGAAGATTACTGACTGCAGGAACTACAAGTTCATCCTCCTGATGCAGAAGTACTTGGACTCTGTCCTACCCCCTGTGATACGAGCAGTGCGGGACACACAGACCTAGACACACATGGGTCACGCTGCTATACCTGGATTTGGTTTGACAAAAGGACTTGTTGTTGAACTTCTTCCATTTGTACCAGCTTCAAGTTCTGGCCGTCTTGTTGGATCATTATGCCTGGTTGACCCAGCGGAACTCGCATCTATATGAAAAACAAGCGATTACTTACGGCACAGACATCTGATGGGCTCTAGCTTTAGGAGCTGGATCTATATCTCAAGAGGCACAAATAGAAATGAACATAAGATTCTTTATGCAAAGTACTGTGAGATGCAAGAATATAATTTTCCTTTGAAAACAAAACGGTTTTACTAGTTATTTCAGAGGTTTAGATGGTGAGGCCATCTGTGGAAACTATAGGGATTCTTGCATTTGGCAGGCAGAGCATTGCAGATGACATTTTAATTTAACTGAGTGAGTTGACTGATTACTATCCCAATTTCTAATTAGAAGAATATTTCTTTCTGCACAAGAGGTCATCTCTGTGTGAAAAGGCTCAGTGAACACAAGTCTTCTGTAGTCAAGATGCAGAAATGGGCAAAATGGCAGAAACTTAGTTTGCATTCTGGATATTTTAATGGTGAACCAAAGAGGTGTTTTGCTTTTAAGAAGGAAAAATATATCTGTGGATACAGACATGGCAATAGACATTGTACCTGGCTGACCTCAACTTTTAGAAGTATCTCCAGTAAAAGAAGTGGGTTGCAACAACTTGAGGAAATCTGTCAGTGGCTCAAGGTGCAGAGAAAAGTTTACTTTGGAAACTAAACTGCAGAGTGAGTGAAGGCGCGTGTGGGCAACGCTGGCGCCATACTAGCTGGGGGCTCAACCAGATCAGTGGCTCCGTGAAGCAGCAGACGGTCTTTACCTTGTCCAACTTTCATGAGGATCTTCATGGCTCTTGTCTGGCACACCCCTCCCTCCTGGTTATCCAGGCCCTCCAAAGACCCATTTGATGTAGCTGATTAAAAATAAAATGGACAAAACAAAAAAATAAAGAAAAAATCAGGAAATCAATAAGCCAAGTTTACATGAACATGAAATGTCTGAAAACAATTTGGAAAATAAGAATTCACTCTTAGTCACAAGTTTTCTGAAAGTATGGGATGCTGAAGGGCAAAACGAAAAAAATAAAGAAATAAAGAAAGATGGATATCGTCCACACTGCCGCACGTATGACCTCTGGTTTCCAATGTACTTAAGTGCCTTCTCCTCCCTTTATAATTAACGGATTTTGTCTGATTCTACAGATAAAAGGGACAGCATCTTCCAAAAACCTGACTATTGTGGAGTCAACCTCCTAAAAGCAGAATAGTAAATACGGTAATTTCAAAACGTGGTAATCATCACACAGCACCTGCTTCCTCTACTATAGATTTCCTGCCTCAAGAACAATTACCTTGATGCTCCCTGTTTGTCAAGCATCCAAGTTCTATAAACACTTAGAGAGGAGACTCCCACGCCCCTTTTCTTTCCTCAGCTTTGCTTGAGCTTAAGAGGTTGTCCTAGAATGCAAGTCTTCAAATTCTGGAGTTTTCCTCCATCATTTTGTACTCGACCCGAAAGAATGGATGTGTTATTACCACCAACATCGACCTTGGTCAAACTCTTCAACCAAGCTCCCTGGTGCAGAAGAACTCTGGATGCACAGAGGGTCTCACAGGTGCCCACTGCTCTATGAGGGGCCTGGGACGGCTCAGGACCTAAGGTGAGGACTTGGCTTAGGTCCACCAGCTTGATGCCCTTTCCACCTCGAGAAGGAGGAGGAGGAAAGACAGAACATTTGACCATTTTCAGTGTCTGTTTTTATCCAACAGCCTATGCCCTACTCTGTTTCAACCCATTGTTCTATCTCTTTAGGACGGTGAGTTCTCTCTGAAGAGCGCTGTAACTAAAGCTGTAAAAAGATAGGCTGCCAGGTACCTTGCTGAGGGACAGGATTTGAATTACAGGTCAAGTTCCAGAAGAGAAAAGGAGGTGGGGAGTTAGACGTTTTCATTCCTCCACAGTTCAAGGGGCAGGGAATGGAAATGTTTCATAAACAATTCTGCCAGGTAAATCCTTCTCTACTTTAATTATCAAAGTTTTGTCAACTAACTCTATACTTTTAAAAGCACTGAAAAAGGGACAGATTTTCTGAAAAAAATACATCCAAAGACATTCTTTTAATGGGCTGTTTGTTTTCCAAATGGTGGGGCAGCAGAAAAGTTGGACAGGGCATGCATGGAAATATGTATGCTGTGGGTAATTATCTTGGCTGGAAAACAAGGCCAGGATTGACTTGTCTTTGTGTTCTCGAGTTAGCGACTTTTACTTTCTCTGTTTTCCTTAATAATAATCGCTGCCTCTTGTGTGCAAAAATATCTCTGCTTATCTGAGTGTTTCCTTAAAGTCCAGCCTCACAATCATATCTCACTCTTCTTCTATTGCTGACACTGAGTTTCTCCTGGGAAACTGGGCAAAAATTGTCATCATAGTTTTTTTTTTTTAGGGTGAAAAGTAGATAGTATCCTCTTGTAGATTGTTGAGAAAATGTTTGGCAGATAAATTAGAACAAATACCTAAAAACTCTGCATGCTTCTGCGACTCTTAAAAAAAAAATCGTCTTTTTTTTCCCCCCCATTTTCTCCATCTTCTTTCCCTTTTGTTTCTTCCAGACATGTACCTAAATTTCAAAGTATCCTTTCTTCCTAAAGGCTTAGAACAGTATAGATATCTACAAGCAGGCACTCTTTCTGGGCAATTTCAGAGCAGTGCTATAATCTTCACTTATTCACAGTTTTCTCATCTGATCTTTCTCAAAATGTAGGATATGCTTTTATATAGAAAAAAACAGTGGAAAGCTGATGTCTTTATCTGGCTGACAGTTTCAAAGGTTTAGTTTACTTAATTCAAGTGGCATCTCCATGTTTTCTAATTCATGTACACATAAATGCACCCCAATGCAAAGTTCAATGACTAAGTTTTTCTTGCTAAAAGTTTAACACTAAGTTAACAAATGATAAAAATAAGATCTGAAGGGTGGTACCCAGAGAGAAAAAAGGTGTGTAGCGGGGGGAGGAATATAGATTTACTGAATATTTATTTTAACCTTGAGGTAAAAAGATAAAAGGTTCAGGTCTAAAAGAAAAAAAATAAAGGAATATGAGAAAGGACAGACAAGGCATGGCAGAGAACAGTCCCTGGTAAATATAATTCAGAACTGCATATGCAGAGGCAGAAACTACAGATGACTTCTACTTTGTCAGTCTGGAAGCGCAAGAGGTGCACATAATTTGAGTGACTTTTTCTTTTGATTTTAATTCGTCGGTCAGTGCCTTTTCTGAATACCAATGCCCTTGTGGAGAGCTCCCTTTGGTTTACTCAAAGTGGTGTCTGAAGAACCCCCAAATGTAAAGAACTCCAAAAGTATTCAAATTAAACTGCAATCTATAATTTAACATCCACAAACTATACATGGTAGGAAGAAAACTGTGTAGTGTGAGATGAAACTGCTTTGCATCTTTAACAGTGGAAACTTTTTTTATGCCTTGGGGAGGAAAAAACCCCTCAAGCCCTGGAGGTGCACAGAATGAAATCTGAAAATGCCGCCTTTGCTGAGTTCTTGGAGGCTGAGGCCACTGCTGGGATGGGGGAGGATGAGGGGTGAAGGGGGAGGGCAGGCCAAGGCAGAACTTTGTGAGTGAGGAGGGTTCTTCTGCTACATTCTGGACTCTGCACCTTTCCCCTTTAAGTCAACTTGGAAGTTGCAAAGGCTACTGGAAGATTTTGAAAAATTCATTCCTAACATCAAAACAGCATTCCCAATACTCGGCTGTTTAAAAGGGGGCTAAACTTTAAAATTCAGAGGAAATTCCCTGGCGGTCCAGTGGTTAGGACTCGGCGCTCTCACTGCTGGGGCCTGGGGTTCGATCCCTGGTTGGGGAACTAAGAGCCCTGCATGCCAAGTGGTGCAGCGCCCCCCCCTCCCCCAAAATACGGTTAGATGCTCTGCCATGAAAGATTTTTGCCCCAAGTTAGGTATGATGTAAGAAGCAGTCAGGGAAAACCCTGGTTTTTGTTTTTGCTTTTTTTAAACATCTTTCTTGGAGTATAATTGCTTTACAATGGTGTGTGAGTTTCTGCTGTATAACAAAGTGAATCAGCTATACATATACATACATCCCCATATCTCCTCCCTCTTGTGTCTCCCTCCCACCCTCCCTATCCCACCCCTCTAGGTGGTCACAAAGCACCGAGCTGATCTCCCTGTGCTATGCGGCTGCTTCCCACTAGCTATCTATTTTACATTTGGTAGTGTATATATGTCCATGCCACTCTCTCACCCTGTCACATCTTACCCTTCCCCCTCCCCGTGTCCTCAAGTCCATTCTCTACGTCTGTGTCTTTATTCCTGTCCTGCCCCTAGATTCTTCAGAACCATTTTTTTCTTTTTTTAGATTCCATATGTATGTGCTAGCATACGGTATTTGTTTTTCTCTTTCTGACTTACTTCACTCTGTATGACAGACTCTAGGTCCATCCACCTCACTACAAATTAACTCAATTTCGGAAAACCCTGTTTTAAGATGTGAGCACCAACAGAAACTTCAGAAGGTCAACTTCATAGCAAGTTCAATTATAAAAACTCAGAGTAACTTCAACTTACTTTATATTTGATCTCCTAGTAAAAATTAATGTCTCTTCCCCATGATCTGCTTAACATGGAGAGTAGAGAGCGTGGGCCTAATTCTAGAGCTGCCTCCCCACCTCACCACCTTGAGAAATGGCACAGCTGAAAGCCTTCTGTCCTCACGGCGCCTCTTTACTGGCAGCGAATTCTGCAATAAAGCCTCAAGGTTAATATTCTGATTTCTGCTGCAATAGCCAGTCACCAAGAAGCTTTAAAACCCTTAGTGGCTGACTTTGAAATACAACAAGAAATTGCTAATGCTTGGGAATAAAATCTACTTCCATTTCAGGAGAGGGTTTTGAAATGATTCTTATTGTTGATTTGAATGTATTGGGAATTTTTAACTTGGAGAAAGTAAAAACAAACGGTTAACCTCATTCTACTTAGTTTTTCTTTGCATCTCTCTAGCAGCGTCATCTAATGCCACCACAATCACAGTATTACTGTACTAAATGGATGAAATTGCATTTAATCATTTAGAGATAGAAAAAATAACATTGTTATATCTAAGCTTCTAGTGCCCGGCCTTTTTTTTTTCCTTGGCCCAGGGTAAAAATAGGCTTTATAAAATTAAAAATTACTAGAAAAGTATATCTACTTAGAAAAGAGGTTTAATAAAGATACATGGGCATTTTATAGCCTGCTTTTAAAAGCTTTTGCTTCAGGGATCTAACAGCATGTAGTGAGTGTACTGAAATCACTAGATTGTTCCCCCAGGGCCTGATTTTAAGTGGGTGGAGATCATTGCTCAGCAAAAAGGTACCCTGAGTTCACAATGCCTAAAAGTTCTCTTCACATCCGAAAACTACTCCACCAACATCCGTGCGTTCCCATTTATTTGTACACGAACTTATCTGCAGTGTGCTGGTTATCTGAGTAGAAAAAAGGAGAACCAGTGGGCAAAGCAGACCAAAAGGGCAGGACTATTTCTGGCTGTGTTTTTTAGGCTGTGCCCACGGAGAGGAAGTCCTATCGCATTTTAATGCATCTTCATTCGGTTGTTACTGCTCTGCACCCCTGGAAGGGTAAGCTGCTGCCCTGGATCTTGGCTGTTTTTATTTCAGTCTATCACTTCAGATGGAGAATTAACTGCTGGATGTGTGCCGAAATATGGGTCCCATGCACAAAGAGGTTAGGAATGAGGGCAGCAGAAAAAAATTCTACAGAGTAAATGCATCCCTATGAAGGAATATTCTTAGGTTATCATGGAAAGAATGAAACATCAAAATATACTATGGAGGACATTTTATACTATTTTCTTTCTTTCTTTCTTTCTTTCTTTATCTGGCCGTGCGACACGGCATGTGGGATCTTAGTTCCCCGAGCAGGGATCAAACCCACAGCCCCTGCGTTGGAAGTGCGGAGTCTTAACCACTGGACCGCCAGGGAAGTCCCTATACTACATGTGGCTTACTGGGATGGGGCCGGGATGGGGTGGGGGGTTGATGGACACTCCAAAGCAAATAGTTTTTATCAACTTCATCAAAGAGGTCCATCAAAGAGACACAGAATAAGCATACAGGGTCAGGAAATTGAGAGAGTTCAATTTTCTAGTAAGAATGAAAACTTCGTGTTCATATAAACTGCACATGACAAAATTTGCTCTTATTTGATTACGAAACAAAGAGCAGTTTATGAAATCCTCTATCATCTTCTTGGCACTATTCTTGTCCATCATGTCGTCATACGCTGGCCCTGCTAATTCTGATTTCTTAGGGCAGCCTTTCAACACATCAGTCTCCTGAAACTCAACCCAGGAACCATAAGAACTAGAAGCCTATTACCTGGCAAACTTAGGAAATAAAAGAAGCAGAACCAAGTGGGAAACGTGAAAAGTGAAGCCATGACATTAAAATAAATATGACACGTAAACTAGGTTACTGTTTTCTTCTAGCAGGGCTAACAAATTTTTGAGTATCTAAAAACAAAAAATTAACTGAGATATGTAAGTTGAAAACCAGAAGGCTGATAAAAATATAACTACTTAATGTGAATATACATCTCAGGAAGCTAAGATCTACCCTACTTCACACCCTGACACGAATTCAAATTCAAAATATATGATGCACATTCAAAATATGTACTAAAGAGACAGGAATTCCATTTCTAGAACTCAGTGTAGTTCAATGCCTTGGGTATCACGGTTATCCTTTAAGATACCAACTTAGAAGAAACATTCTAACCATGGAAATGACAACAACCCCTGAATGCCAAAAATAAATGCCCTTTTCTTTGATTAATAAAAACTTCTGAAGCAAAAACATCTGTATAATGTGCCGAAAGGACGATGAAAAAAATCACTTCTTCTAACTTCTTCCTTTTTATATGCTTTTCTCTGTGGATTTATAAGTCAAAGAAATGAGAATATACCACCATGATTTTCCAAGGGCCTCACTATTTTGCTTGGTGTAATATCAAAAAAAGTTCAGCAGTATTTCAACACATATGGTATTTTATCCCAGAATGCCTGATCTTAGAGTAAAAGTTTTATAGATTCTTCTTAAAATGGCCTCGATTTGACGAAAGAAAAATACAAAGGAAGTTACAGGACGTGGGTGTTTTTCACCCAAGGAAACAGTGTTCCAGAACAATGGGATGAATCACCTGAACTAAACCCGCATCATTCTGGTTGTGTTTTGAAATCTGAAAGCAGTAAATCAGGCATTAAGAGGTAACAACCAGCTTAGCCCCAGTGACTTCTTTACAGCACAATTAATTAGTTTCTCCACTAGACAGAACGATTTGGAAAAATGAATTAAAAACCAGAGTCACAATTTAGCCCCTCCTCCCATATTAAAATATGAGTAAAAATAGCAAGTATCCAGTGTAAATGGATGTTCTTGAATAAAATGGTATAATTTTATTTCCTCAATGTTAAATGTTCACCATGAGCAATGATAGGATATTCTACTGACAGCTTAGAAATGAGAGTTTTGAGAAATGTAGCAACCTTGAAACAGTTGTGTAAACTGCTTTTGTTTGTGTATTCACTAAAAGATTGGATGATATTACTTTGCCACTTTCACTCTTTTGGGAAGAGGGAAGATACAAAGATACTACGAAGACCTGAGTCTAAAGGTGCCAATATATGTTAGTATATCTCCTATCTCCCATGTTATGCAAGACTTGGACATTGAGGGAGGTCACCCTATGGAGAGAACGGTAATAAACACCATTCCTAGAACAAAAGAAATTCCATCACAGCTTACTCATTAAACCTCTTCACTGTTAAGAAGTGTATACAAAAATTAAGGTAGTGACAATCACTGAAGATGCTAAAAGCCATAGTCATCTTTGACGAGATAGCCCTGAAAAGCCACTGACTATATACAACCGGAGTGTAAAAGAACAGGCGGTAAATGTGTGTGTGCAAGTGTGTGCACACATAGCAGGGATATGTCAGTGACAGAAATACCTTCCAGGCTCAGTGGGTGCTCTGACACTTTCCTGAGAAAGATCAAACAGGCCTGGTAATAAATCACCTGTCCCCTCTTTTTACAAGAGGCATGCTTAAACACACGAGATCATTTATGAGTGGCTTACTTTCTTTCTCCTCACAATATTGCTTGCAACACCTTGATGTCTTGATTTTTCATAAATTCTGTTGCGGGAAAACATCCCTTTCTGAGTCTAAAATTTTATTGCTACAAGTTATGATGATTTATGCAGGTAGAATCTCTCATTAGGCAAAAAAAATTTTCAACAAGACTTCATAAAAAAGCTTTACATCTAGCGTGCTTTCAGGGAGTTAATCTTACTGTCACAATGATTCAGAATGAATTGTGAGAATGTGATAGTCAATGGTTAAAGCATAATTTACCTTTATACATGTGAGTCAACCTTAATATGGGCTGAAACCTACTAAGAAAGAAGAATCATGTTTTAAAAATAGGGGGCCAGATGACCATTTCAATATAATGACCAAACTCACATTAAAAAAAAAAAAAAGAATGATGTCAGAGTTCTAAAGATAAAACATAATTCCCTATTGTCTATATTAGCTTTACTTAAGCATTCTGATTTTTTTTAAAAAATGAGACTTCCTGGTCAAGAGATAGTGATAACATCTAATAAAAACATTCTGAGCCATGAAAAAACATGTGTTTGCATGAATTATTTCTAGCACACAATTTCTAGCCCACTCCCGAGTTTTTGATGGTCTTCATCATTGAAATATCTTTGTGGAGAGGTGGAAATGTCTAGAGAGCGAAGGGTCAGAGTGGAAAGTTCACAGGGGTTAGGGCACACATCCCAGAAGCCTCGTGCTCAGTCTGCTGTCACTAATCGCCTGCAATGATATTAACGACCCAGTAATTGGGAGACCGCGGCACTGAAGTGGAAAACCTCCATCTGAGGCAGAGTTCACCTCTGGGTGGTAGGGCTTCACCAGTGACTGAATTAATGTTTGCTGACAGTTTAGAACATAACACTGTAGATGAGAAAATGCACCACTCTGATGGCATAATAGCTTAGATGGACATGATGTTATTTGCTTTGACCATCTAGAGACCAGTGGTAACCCCGGTAAAGTGCCCTGTCTGAATTTGCCCTACACATGAACCTAATTCTGTTCAGGGGACGTGTTCTATGCTCCAAGAAGCCAGAGCAATTTTCCGCATGTTTGCTTCAATAAAAGAATACCTTCAGCTCCTGGTTTAACATCAGGAACAAGGAAACTGGGTTACTCCACTAATGCAAAAAGCCATTGGCGAAGCAGGACTGTCTTTTAGCAACACACAGCCTAGCTCCTCTGTGAAGTGATCAATTATGCTCCTGACAGAAGTTCTGCCTGCCCATCCATCCATCCATCTACCCATCCATCCATCCATCTGCCCATCCATCCATCTATACATTTATCCACCCATCCACCCATCCATCCATCCATCCATCTGCCCATCCATCCATCTGCCCATCCATCCATCTATACATTTATCCACTCATCCACCCATCCACCCATCCATCCATCCATCCATCCATCCATCTACCCATCCATCCATCTGTCCATCCATCCATCCATACATTTATCCACTCATCCACCCATCCACCCATCCATCCATCCATCCATCCATACATTTATCCACTCATCCACCCATCCACCCATCCATCCATCCATCCATCCATCTGCCCATCCATCCTTCCCTCCCTCCCTCCATCCATCCATCCACACAAACTGTAGCACTTGTACTTGGCTAAGGAAATTTGAAGTTTCTTACTACCTCTTTTGTACATTTGAGAGATTTTTATTATTTTTAATTTTACTATTTAGCCACTTCCCATTGAGGGGCTCAAAGTACATTTGATCCTTGAACAACATGGGGGTTTGGGGCACCAACACCTACCTAGTCGAAAATCCGAGTACAATTGATAGTCAGCCCTCCGTACCCGCAGTTATTCCATATCCACGGATTCAACCAACAGCAGATAGTGCAGTGCTGGAGTATTTACTACTGAAAAAAATCTGTGTGTAAGTGGACCCAAGCAGCTCAAACCTGTGTTGTTCAAGGGTCAGCTGTACTCGATAAAACACAAAGCATAGTCTTATTGAAGAAATGGAATTGATTGATAGTAGCTCTAAAAAGAAAAAAGAAAATTCAGGAGACCTGACAAATTGCTATTACAACCACCGTTAACCAATGGCCCTTTCTCCTTTCCTACTGCTCTGTAGAATTTCTTAGGTCAACTTTGGGGCACATGATTGAAGTTAGTTATACGTTACAACAAAGGACAGGGCCTCTGGCCCAACACGTCTGATACAAACACAGAGTTGTCTGATATCCAGTTCGAGTAGCATCCTTGCATCGCTATGTATGCACTATGTATGTACATATGCTCTCTTTACTGTCACTATGTATGTGACATGTATGTACTCGTACTCTCTTTACCATACTCTGTAAGTAATGTGCTTTGGACTAGACTATCTTTCCTCTTGCTTTGCATACATGTATATGCTTGGTGCCCCAGGAGGCACTGTCATAAACTAATGACGTTTGTCTAAGGGCCTGACAACCCGCCTTGAGTTTTGCCCCTGACATTTCATGGCTGTGTGAACTGTACTAAACTACTCACACTTTCCAAGTTCTGTTTTCTCACAGTGATAAAAATTCCTCTGTCACCTGTCCTTTGAGACTGTAAAGTGACAGTCTCAAAGAGTGTGTGAGGCCATAACACTTCCCTCTAAGTGATCAAACACCCAGCCTGAGATTTCAGACTGTTAGGAACAAACGTGGGACTCTTAAAAACTATATAAATAAGTTTTCGCCAAGTAATCTTTTCATGTCTGTCTAATGACTCTTGGCTATTTCTTAAAGTACTTTATTTTGCTTTAAATTTTGATTTTCATGATAAATATTTAAAGGCTATTAAGAAAGAAACTCATTCTCATGCTTGTACAAAGAAGTCTCCAGGACTGTTCAGTTATTTACAAGTCTAAGTAAACTTTGAAAAAGCTATAAATACAGGTGCTAGAGATATTAAGATGTATTTTATGAAACAGTAAAGGCAGTTTTATTCTGAGCAACTCCTAAATAATCCTTTTTTTCCCCAAGGAATCGCCTTCATTTCTCATCTGCTCTTATTTTACATAGGAGGTTTTCAGTCTCTCCCCATTGCTTTAAGAACCAGTCATTTTGTCCGTTCAAGAGTTATTTTGGGAATAAGGAATAGCGCTCACACGGCAATCTCTGTCTAGCTTTAAATGAGATAAGCTGTCACTACTGCCTAGGTGACGCCGTTGAATATGAACAGAGTCTCAATCTACAATAGCCTAATCCTCCTAAACCCTGACAGATACGGGATAAATATCCCAGTGGCCACGACTCCATCAGACCCGCGAGCCAGAAGCTTCTCAGCACAAGCTCCAATTGAGCAGAAGTTGAGATTTTATTCCTTAAAATATAAAGAATTTAAGCTGTATTCATATTAAATTGAACAAGGAGCCTTACTGATATACTCTAGGAAAGAGCCTTCAATACGGTCAGAAAAGGATTTTATGTTAAGTTAAAAAATAATAGAAATTCAGGGGACTTCCCTGGTGGTCCAGTGGTTAAGACTCCGTGCTCCCACTGCAGGGGGTGCGGGTTCAGTCCCTGGTCAGGGAACTAAAATCCCACAAACTGCGCGGCACGGCCAAAAAAAAAAAAAAAAAAAAAGAAAAAGAAAAAATGATGCTTCTCATTACCAGACTAGTGAAATGATGTAGTGTCCCAGCTTGTCTCAGTGACAAGGCAACCCTGACATGTACTTTTTTCTCCAAAAGAATATTTATACTACATTGGAATGCTGCTGAAATGATCAATAAAAATAAACCTTTCCTTTGTGTAACAGGGAACAGAGAAAAGGCCCTGGCAAGGTTGGTGAGATGGTAAGTGGGGAAATGATTACATGTGTAGAAGTCTCCTCCCAGTCTGTCTCTTTTGGGTCTTAGGGAGGATCTGCTAACAAGCTTGGGCAATTCCACCAACAAAAAAATCCATAAATGCGTGTTTCTTGGTAAGGAAAGCCCAAGGACAAAAGAACTTTTTTAACACTCCAAGAAGACAAAAAAGAGGGAAGATCTTATAATTAAGTTACGCAGCATTACTGAAACTTGGACAATCTCCGGAATTTCATTTTGTGGATGGCATTTCAAATAAGTGACACTTTTTAAGCCCATCTTCCCCGCCCGCCAGCTCCCAGGAGAGCACAGGCTGTCTCACACCAGCCCCCCACCTCGCCTCCCCACAAAGAGACCCTCAGTTGTCCTTATTTGGTGCCAGCCATGGAAGCAAGCACTTTACATACATCACCCCATTTAAATGCACATCATCCCCAGCTGACAGATGAAGAGACTGAGGCAGACTGGGTAAGTTACTTGCTGAAGGGCGTTCAAGAACCGAGGTCTGCCTGACTTGGGACTCTCAGCTAACTACCATGTTCATCTGTCGCTCTAAGTGCTGTGTGTGTGTATCCTCCAAACACCCAAGATTCTGATGACCGTTCTATTACAAAGCCAACTGTCGTAGGTTAAAAATAAAAATGTGTTTAAATGCTTGAATTCACCAATGATATGCAAGGTATCGAACATAAATCCCCACCTCAAAGTCAGATAAGTGACAGGCTGATGTTGTAACATCCTTGAACTTGATGATGTTTAGTGATGGAAATGTAGATTTTGCTACCTTTATCACATAAATAATTCATTAATCAAAGCACATAATCACGTTACAGAGGCCACACATATATTCTAAAATAAATCTAGGACTTCCCTGGTGGCTCAGTGGTTAAGAATCCGCCTGCCAATGCAGGGGACACGGGTTTGAGCCCTGGTCCGGGAAGACCCCACATGCCGCGGAGCAACTGAGCCCATGCGCCACAACTACTGAGCCTCTGCTCTAGAGCCCGCGAGCCACAACTACTGAGCCCACGTGCCTAGAGCCCGTGCTCCGCAACAGGAGAAGCCACTGCAATGAGAAGCCCGCGCACCTCAACGAAGAGTAGCCCCCGCTCACCGCAACTAGAGAAAGCCCGCGTGCAGCAACGAAGACCCAACGCAGCCAAAAATAAATAAATTAAAAAAAAATAATTAAAAAAATAAAAGACATCTATATGTAAAAGTACATTTGAAACCTCCCATAACCATTTTGCTAGGGAAAGGGCTTACAGTACATTCAGTATATTTTAGTGCCACTTGCTACACTTACTCGCAGAAATAAGTAAATCAAAAACAGAAAAGAAAAACACAAACAAACAAAAAAAGGAAAACAAACACTCAACAAAAATACAGGAATGGAATCTGCTGTTCTTCTGTTTTGATTCTTTAAGAATAGTGTTTCCTTATATTTGTGTGCAAGCATTTTAATTTATTTTGCATTTTTGCTCAGAAGTGGAGTTTATGTCTAAAAAACAGCAAAGCTGACTGAGGAGTTTTCTAATTTTATATGCTCTGATAAAATTTTTTTTAAAAATTGCTTTGGAGAATGAAACCAGTGAAGGGCCTATGAAATGGTGACTCATTCAAATTCATTCAGTGTTTCTCAAGGAAGACTTTCCCAGGCAAGGAAAGCAAGGAGTGGCTTTTGGAAGGACCACTGTGAACACAGCAGGGTGTAGTTTCAGAGCAACGTTTAATCAAACAATCATTAGAAATGATGACTTTTAGACTATTCCACAAATCCATGTCTTGGCTACAGATTTGAGGTAAAATAATGTAAAAAGCCACACAAAGCTAAATTGGGAGGTGCCTTGGGCATAAGGTGTTCTTTCTAACAGCTGGGCTGTGCCCATGGTTCACTTAAAAAGTATCCACACAGTGGCATTCATTTTCATCCATCTCTGACTCACATGATTTTGGTAGTGTGATGAAAACCTCTTTGTAGGTATTTTGCAAGGTTTTATGCTGAGGCTGGAGGACCAACCCATGGAACCTTCGTAAGGGTAGATACTGCGAAGGGCCTCCACACCAAAACCAAAACTGCTGACTCATTCAGCTCCGGGTTATCACTTCTAAAAAGAAACTGGAAACCAAGCGCAGAAAGCATCTACAAGAAACGTTTTTGACACAATTATGTATTAAGGCTGAGAACACAGTTAGGAATGCTTGCCTTGTATTAACTGGTGTGTTTTTCTAAGACAGAGCTTCCCTTGACAATGGGCCACTTCAGAACAGATAGTTATTTTATAAACTTAAAAAAAATTTTAAAGACATGATCAAAATAACTGTAGGTTATATAAAATGTTTACTTTCTTTTTAAGACAGTTAAGAATCTGAATGTAATGAAAAACAGATCAAATGGTCGTAGCATCCCCACCTTTGGATCATTTAATACTAGGAGATTTTATTATGCAAATTAAACCCAAGTCTAATGACTGAAACGGGTCACTTGAAAAAGTCAATTCTCAACATTAAGAAATCCCATATATACCATTTTGCCACATGTCAAAGCACATAGTCATCTAGGAGAAAAACGAATGAGGATACATATCATTTGGTCGTGTCATTTCCTAGGGGAATTTAGTGGATATTCGGTAGGTTCAAAAATACACTCCCAATTTAAAATTAATAATGACTTCTAAAACTTAAAAGTGTGATGCCTGTATTTTAAATCTGGTAACACTACAAATCAAATTCACTGTCTTTAAAGAGTTTACAGCAGATCCTGTCCATTCAATTGGAGAAGAGCCACCCTGACAAGAGATCCCATACTGGATGTGTATGTCTAACCATAAAATGGTTTGGAACTAGAGACTTCCATCATTAGCCAGAATAACAACAACAACAAGAACAGTAAAAGCAGTTTCTAGAGAAGAAATCAAAATTCAAAGAAATGAAGTGACTTTCTCGTTAAGCTCACACAGCAGGGTTAGAACCCAGGTCTCTGGGCTCCTGGAATCAGTTCATCTAGGGAATGACCGAACAACACCAATTCCAATTCAGTCCATTGGCAACTTGGACTGTTCCTCTCTGGGGTTATGAAGCACTGCTCCAAACTATCACCTCTCTTCTTCCCTCCTATGGAAAGAAACCAGGACACAATAACGATGCTGTTCATACTAATACTCTTGGTTATGAAGGTGCTCACTAGCTAGACAGGAAGATTTAGAGTTAAACACATGTAATATACTTTGTAGCAACTCAAAAATACCAACATTGCTAACTCAAAGTTGAAGTGGTGATTTGCAGTGTCAAGGGCAGTGTTCCATCATGCCACCTAGTGTAGTACTGTTTTAAGTGGCGTGTGACCCTGTGTGTATGTGTGAGTGATCACCGGCTGTGGAAAGCAGTGACTCTGAAAAATCTCTTAATTGTCTGGGTGCCTTGTGATTCTCGAAGAAGCAATGGAAAGTCAACATTAACTTTTTCAACTCTCTTGAGAATTGTACTTCTCATCCTTCATTTCCTTTCCAGGGAAAGCTGTCCATCCACTGGCTTTGCTGGAGGATGGGTGGGAAATAGGGCCTGCATTTCCCTAAGTATCTGAGGTGTCTTCCTATGTCTGTGACGTGGCGCAAGTCTTTCAACTCTGTGCTCTGAGTCTCCCTGGGCTCCCGGCCACCCTCTGAGCCCTGGGCCCTTCCCCATCCAGCCTGTAACAACCACCCAACCAGCAGCATTCAAACTTGAAACCCTCATCTCTATTTTAAGAACAATTCTTTTATCCCGGGCTACCACGTGCTTTTCCGTGGTAAATCACACCTCCAGGGAAGGTTCTGGAGGTCGGTGTAGCTCAGCTACCTGCTGGTAAACCTGTTACTGAGCCTAACGATGAGTTTTCAAAGAAAGAAAACTGAGATGTGCCGTTATTGTGTGGATTAATATTATAATTATAAATTAAATTGTGCTTCTAAATACAAACCCGTCAGGTGTGGATAATAAGTCGTTATCACGTGCTCACTCCATCAGACACAAAGATGCTGATAAGCCAGGTATTTATTTGCATTTCTTGCATATCATTTCAGACTAAACCCACAATGTTTGCTGAAATCCCACTTGCATTCAGGGGGAACTTAGGGTCCACAAAGCCATCTGCATGAAGTCACAAGCTAAAGGAAGAGGAGGGACCTGGGTCTGGTGGCTTACCTCCCTGAAGAGCCAGTCGGCAGCTAGGGCTGCAGGCACAGTTTTAGAGACGTATTTAACTCTGAGGAACATCTATCTTCAGGCACCCCCTCGTCCTTTTTCCCACCTTATTCAGGGGTCTTAATCTGCTTAATGAATTCAGTAGGGTGGGTTTCAGCTCCCTACAAATGCTATGCTAAAAACATTAGCATCCTGGTAAACAGTCCTACTTACAAAGCCTTTTTTTTTTTTTTTAAAAGACACTGTTGGACTTCCAAAAGCTTAAGGTTTCCATTTATTTTGCCTAATGACTATTTTATATTTTCAAAGATTTCCCTCTTACTTCATACACTTTACCACCCCATCTGCTTGTCCCATCCCTCAAAAGGCTTTTATTTTCATTTTATGATCATTGTGCTTTTAAATCTATAATTCACCACTTTCTCTTTTTGTTACTTATTCTCACTAAGCCACTCTCTGTACATCACGTTGGTTTAAAACTACGTTTTCAGCCTCTGTGGCATTTCAGGTTCACAGCAAAGAACAAGGATTAGATGGCTATGACCATCTTTGTTTTAATTACTAATGAGTGTAATAAAAAATAGAAGATAAGTATATTGTTGAGTATTTAATAAGTAGTCAATGAATTATTGATTTTGCACTCTCAAGAGCAGCTAGGAGGTAGAGAAAGCCAGAGTTTCAACCTGATCACCCAGAGATGGGAGAGCACACCCAGTAGACAGCAGCTCAGTACCTCTGACGACCTGGAGCTCATCATGACGAGTGAGTGCAGACTCTCACCAAAGAAACCAAGAAAAACCATTTCATTGCTTGCCTGATGTGAACAGCTATCCTAGTCACCCAGACTGCACTCTGACAGACCCTGGGCCTGGAACAATCCTAACTCTGTGCCAGCTCCTGACCTGCACCTAGTAGACACGTGTTTCATCGGATTTCACAGCCTCGGGAGTGAACAGTAGCTCAGATAGGACCCAAAGGATACACAGTATCTGTTCCTTAAACAATGTGTCAAATTATTGTATAGGTAAATAAAAAAGTAATTCATTGAACAAACCCAAGTTTTTTCTTATTCTTCCAAACTGGTTTTCATGCACCCATGTACTAGTGTGGGTTGCCTGTAACTCCCATTCTTGGAACCTACAAGCTCCATGAGGAATGGGTACCATTTTACCATCTTGTTCACTGTTGAACCCCTAGCACTTATGCAGTTTCTGGCACAGAGTAAATACTAAATGAATGAGTGAATGGATGGACGCATGGATGGATGGATGGATGAATGGATGAATGGATGGATGAAGAGAAAAGTCATTGCACAAGATTCACCTATCAAAATCTCACCAATGGTTCTTAAAAATGGTTTTGTCAGTAGAGATGCTGAATATATTCATATATATCCACTTATTTCAATACTACAAAAACTCTAGGAGGCTTTTTCTCTTTGGGTATTTATGTTAATGAGTAGTACTAGTACAGGGGGTCCCTCATTCAATTAAGGCTTCTTTAAAAAACTTTTCAGCAAAGATTCCCACCAAATTATTTGCCACAGTAATAATTTTAAGGAAACAAAAATTGATACAAACCTATTTAGCTTATCCTAATTTCTATAAAATAAATGAATAGAATTATACTTACATATAATGTAATAATCTCTGTTCTTCTGAAATTCTAGACCCCAGAGGTTAGGGCTGAATTCTTGGAACTTGATAGTGAATTTTACA